>NC_142203.1:46273375-47500875 GCF_049639895.1 Pseudopodoces humilis | reverse complement strand
GGAAAGCTTGTTTCACTCTTTGAAAATGCTATAAATTGCTTATATTAATGTGAAATAAACTGCAACCAAATTTAAAAAAATCTAACAGAAAAAAAAATCAGCAGGAAATAGAAGTATTCTAAATCTATTTCCCCTTCTTCCAGAATATCCATCCCCATTGCTGAAATGCTAATGTGTTGGATGCATAATTTTCTAATCTGTTTATTATGAAATAATGTTACAGAGTCATATATCACCAAATGTGTAACTAAAGCCTCAGACAATGGTTGCATTACACTGTTACTTTAGCAGAGAGTATGGAAATGCTCCAGTCATAAAAATGACAAATTCCTAAATTCACAGCATCACAAAATGGCTGAGGTTGAAAGGAATTTCTGGAGATAATCTAGTCTAACTACACCTGTTAAAGGAGGTTCACCTAAAGCAGGTTGCACAGAAATTAGATCATACAGGTGTTGAATAAAATCCACAGAAGACTTCACAACATCACTGTTCCAGCCTGTTCCAGTGCTTGGTCACCTTCAAAAAAAAGGTTTTTCCTCATATTCAGTATGTCTTCATATTCCTCAAATCAAACTGTATTTTGGTTTGTGCTCATTGTCCTGTCACTGGACACCACTGGAGACTGTATGGTCCCATCCTCCTGGCACCTGCCCTGAAGATATTTGTACACATAGGTAAGAGCCCTGTTCAGTCACCTCTTCTCCAGGCTGAACAGGCCCAGCACCCTCAGCCTTTCTTCATAAAAGGTGATGCTCCAGTCCCCCAGTAGTCTTTGCAGCTCCCCAGAAGTTCCTTGCCTTTCTTGAACTGGGCAGCCCAGAACCAGGATCTCCTCCCTCAACCTACAGGCAATGCTCTTCCTAATGAACCTCGGGACACCACACTGCTGGCTCATGGACAGCTTCCACCAGGGCCCCCAGGTCTTTTCCCACACAGCTCCTACCCAGCAGGTCAGCCCCTGTGCTGGTGTGTGGGGTTTTTCTTACCCAGGTGCAGGACCCGCAGTTGCCTTTGGCAAAATTCATTAGGTTCCTCTCTGCCCAGCTCTCCATCCAGTCCAGGTCTCTCTGAATGGCAGCACAACTCTCTGGGGTATCAGCTATTTCTCCCAGTTTTGTGTCATCTGCAAACTTGCTGAGGGTGACTCTGTCCCTTCATCCAGGCCATTGATAAATGAGCTGCACAGGACCGTACCCAGTACTGACGTCTGGGAACTCTGCTGTGGGCCTCCAGCTGGACTCCAGAACCAGCCTCTGAGCTCTGCCTTTCAGCTAGATCTGTTCATTCATCCAGCCCTCCCCTGCTGAGCTTACCTGTGAGTTGGTTGTGGGAGACAGGGCCAAAAGCCTTGTTGAAGTCAGGGTCGACAGCACCCACTGCCCTCTCATCAACCCAAAAGCCATGCCATCATCAGAAGGTATCAGCTTGGTCAAGCATAATCTCCCTTTGGTGAATCCATGTTGACTGCTCCTCACAACTTCTTTTCCTCCACACACTGAGATATGACAACCAGCATGAGTTAGTTGTTCCAGTGTCTTTCCAGGCACAGATGTAAGGTTTCCTGGCCTGTAGTTTCCTGCACTGGTGTGGCCTAACCTTGAATACTGTATGCAGTTTTCAGCATCACAACAAAAGGTTTTTATCTATTAGAGAATGGCCAAAGGAGGGCTATGCAGATGGTGAAGGGCCTTGATAGGAAGCCATACATTGAGCAGCTGAGGTCCTTCTGTCTGATCAGCCTGGAGGAGAGACATTCTTGTAGTCTACACTTCCTCGTGAAGGGAAGAGGAAGGGCAGTCACTGAACTCTTCTCTGTGTGACTAATGATAGGACCAGAGGAAATAGTCTGAAGCTGTATGAGGGGAAGTTTAGGTTGCACATCAGGAAAAGGTTCTTCACCCAGAGGGTGACTGGGCAGTGGAACAGCTCCCCAGGGAAGTGATCACAGCACCAGCCTGTCAGAGTCCAAGCAGCGTTTGGACAATGCCTTCAGTCACACAGTGTGATTATTGGGGCTGTCCTATGCAGGATCAGAAAATGGACTTTACTGATCCTTGTGAATCCCTTCCAACTTGAAATATTCTGTGATTCTGATTCCTGGGTCCTCCTTCTTCCACTCTTTGAAGGCTAGAGTGACACTGTCTTTCATCCAGTCCTAAGGCACTTCTCCTCTCAATGACCTTTCAAAGAGTAGCTTAACAATTCCAGTCAGTGATAATAGGTTAGAAAAAACATCAGTGATAAGGAGAATTAGTATTTTACACAATATACTTGAAATATATCTGGAAATTGAGATATGCTGTGGCTATCTTGTGTTTCCAAAGTTGACCTGTTATTTTTATTATATAAAAGCTATTTTGAAGAGCTTACCTCAGTTTGAGTACCCAGAATCATAGGTTTGTAAGTTTTATCTTTCATTCATATGTTTGTCAGGATATGTAGTCATATATCTTAATAAATGTGTTGCTGTCATTGTTGCTGTAAGAGGTCAAAATTTTGACTTAAACTAAAAAATATGAGTCTTGGGATTTCTATGGTTAAACTTGTTTTGGATGATCTTGACCTCTGGTTCATCTTGTAAAACAGGAACGGACCACCAGATGACAATTAAGCATTTTTTTTTACCTTTTACTGAGTTTTGTGCCTCTGTGTTATGCAACTCTAATTACCATTTATGTATCTCTAAATAATAAGATAGCAATAATAAGCAAAATTCTATGTAGGATGAACTACATGTCACCCTAAAATAAAAATGCAGTGTGCAAGAGTACAGACAAGGACATTTGCCTAACACTAAGATTTGGAAAGTACAGGCACCTGGCAGTAAATGAGGATTCAGGCTACAAGCAACTCACAATCAATCAGTTAGCAAGCATGAAAAAAATGCAAACCTGAGAATCAGAAAAAAGCAACAAAGAGCACAAAAGCAAGTATCCAGCTTAAGAAAAGCATGCCATATATCTGTAGTCAATCACTCACAAAATGTAAATGCAATATATAAAAGAGAATTGCAAACCAATAAAGAACAACCAAGTGAGTAGACAGCAAGATCAAACTTTAAAATGACCGAAAATGTATCCAAGAGTAAGCAAACATAACACCAAAGTTAGTATCAAACTTATTCGAGTCAAGGACATTTCTTAGTGGCAATTCACTGTACTCTTTATACCCCAAAACGGAAATCATTGCATGTGGTTCCTAGAAGCAGTGGAGAAATGATTACGACAGGCAAGATACTTCAGAGGTATTAATGCTATTTGTGATTGGAAAATGAATGCAAATAAGCTACGATAATTAGCCAATCTGAAAAATACGTGTCAATATGCTATGACTGGAGTACTTTCATTAGACTGTCAAGATTTTAACTATGCTAATAATAAATTCATGGTGTTCCTTGGCCTATATACAATCCATAACTAGTAATCCCCTGGTTGGAAAAGAATGCAGACAACCAAACAACCGATATGGATGGAATAATTTGGTAGCAACTGCTGGAGTTATAGTTAGCAGCCTACACCATCACAGTTCACAACAATGCACTGAAAATTAGGTAAGAGAATTAAAAAATCTAGAGTATAATTTATAATTAATCCAGCCGAAGTTATAATAAAAACTAACTAAATGTATTTGAAATATGAGCTAAAACATAATATATATAGAAAGAGAGAGGCCATGGTGGAATATTTTAAAAGAATGTTGATTTGGTGTGTCACAAGCTTAGAACATTATATACACCATGCTACATATACTATCTTTTAGATACAATTAATAGCTTAGACAGGACCCCAAATAAAAATAATAAAGGATAAAAAACATTACAGTACAAGCATGAAGACATTACGTAGCACGTTCAATTAAACAACACTTCTAAGATATTAAAGTGGAAGCAGAGGTGACAGGATAAAGAAATAATGTATAGGAATAATAATTTTGCAATAGAAAACAGTGGAAGTTAAAGGAAAACAGTGCATGTTAAAGGAAAAAAAAATTTGCAATCGTGAAGAATAATTACACTTTTTTAAAGCAATTTGCAGTTGCCTGTGCTAAAGAGATTTAAGATCCCATCGATTTTCTTACCTATATTTATTTCTTATCTATCATATATATCTTATCAGATATATATCGATATAAATATATATATATATATAATATAAATCTCTTTGTTGAAATTTCTAGTTTTATTTCAAAACATGTAATTAATTTTAGGTTATTATAGTCTAATATCACCTTAAAATTCAACAGTCTGCTCTGTTGCATTTTTAATACTGAAAGGTTAGTATATAGATACATCTGATCTATATAAACCAGTGTAAACTATACTTGCTGATATAATGACAAAATTTGCTTTATAAACACAGATGCTCTGTACTAAGAATAACATCCTACTTCAATCCCTTATAAGCCTGCATCAGCTTATACTGTATTATAAAAGGGCATAAATTTTTTATTAGTTCACTGAAAGGATATGAAATACACTTTTCTACTTAGTCCCCAGTCATTGCTTTCCTTTAATTGCTACGTAATGATTTGAAGAAAAGTGAACCACATAAATATTGAGGTTTGGGGTTTGGCGTTTTTTTTAGCTGAAGGAAGTATACTGTATATTAAAATGCTGTTTGCTAGACAGTCACCCTTGGTAGAACAGATATGAGTACAATATAAAAGCATTGACTTTTTTGAAGGGTAAAATCTCTGATCATGAACTCACAGAAGCCAATGCAAGATGTCCCATTAACTGCAGTCACAGCAGTTCTGCCCCCTCTATCTCCCTGCAGTGGAACCAGATAAAATAATATATAGCAACATTTGCATGACCATCCTGTTTTAGTTTATGCAAGCCTGTAATAAACAAAATCCAATCAATGACATAAACCTGTCTGCAGAAGGGATATTAAAGAAATTAAGGAGGGGGAAGTAGGGAGAGCACAGATTTCTAGAGACTTACAGTAGCATTATGGATGGAAGAGTTTATTCCACATTGTCCACAGTGTATATCTGCTCACCATATGGTTTCTGTGCTATTTAGCAATTGCAAGCTGAGTCTCTAAATGTCTCACTTTAGGGTCTGCAAAAGAAGCTCTACTGTATATATATCTTTGCTATATGTTTCTAATAGAATATGAATAAAAAAAAACCACTAAAAAAAGTCAAGAAATATACTATATAATTTCTGATACAGGTGAAAAAGAGAGAAATAAAAGTCCTTCCAAAACCAAACTAGAAAAATACAGAGTTACAAAAATGTACTGCAAAAACAGCTGATAAATTTACTACTTAGCCCTATAATGCAAAGCCCTATAAGTTTCTCTGGAACACTTTACTTAAAAAACAAAGAAACCAAACATTTTGGATTCTGATGACTTAAATCTCTTAAAATCAAAGGGTACAGCACTCCACTTCTGCAAACTGTACTGCAACTAAAAAGAAAACTATCCAGCACTCCATTCTTCTGGGGCATTCAATGGTAAAAAGTAATGGGTGACCTCTTCCCACTCAGAAATACATCACACAAAAACATGATGCTGAATTTCCAAATTTTGGATATGTCTGATATGATATGTTTATCAAAGACATTTTTTAATTGGACAATGAAAATAGGGGAGGAAATCTGAGAGTAAAAAATACATTTTTCTACAAAAATTGTAATATTAAAAGACTGAAGAATATCAAAAGAGATGAAGCTCACTCTATCATGCCATATATAAAACATGGAGCAGAATAACGTCAGCAAACATTCAGAAAATAATTATAAACACTCTACTCAAGCATTTCAATGAGTGTTAATGATGAGTGGAGAGAATCTTGTTAGATTCTACTAGACTGAAAAAAAACAATGAGATCATTGCAGCCTACCATTCACTACATTTACTACAAGTGTCAGAATTACTGAAAGGAGATCTTCTAAGACCATGTAAATTTTTTTTCCACAAATTACAAAATTAAAAGGAAGCAAGTGACTTATTAGGTTAGGAAATTAAAAAAAAAAAAAACCAAAAAACAAATAAACAGAGAAATAAGGTCTGATTGAGTATGTTGTACATACTGGACAAGCAAATATTTTACTACTCCTTTCAAGCCAGCTCTGTCACTACCTATCAGTCTCAGCTAAAAGTGCCCTACTAATGTCCTGCTATCCCACTGTACTTTATGTCTGAGTGTATAATTAAAAATATAGCCATAATAAGTGCCATATTTATTTGAAGTGTATACAAAAATGTGTATGATTTTTAGGCACCACATGGTATCTACCAATGTTAAAAACAATACATTTCAACATGATTACAAAATCTTTATAGGCAGTAGAAAAGGCTAACCAGCTCTGTGAAATAATGCAAATGATATTCAGGACACTGCCAACATATACCAAATTATTAAATGGCCTCCAACTGTGAATTTATAACTTTAAAATCACTGTAAATTGCAGCAGAGAAAACAGGAAAAAAAAAGTTGTGCCAGTACTGGATATTTTAGAAAACTGGCCTTTACCTACTATTATGAATTTACCACAATAGAAGAATGCAATAAATTTTCTCATTCCTTCAAGTTGGCTGGGCTAATTTTTATACAGTAAGGTTTCTCTCTTTCCTACCACCTGAATTGAGAGACTTTATCTTTTTGAACCAGTTAAAAGATATTTCAACTCAGAGGTGGAAACATATTTATCATGAGCTCCTGATAATCAAGATATTTTTCTCTTGGAAACAGTCAGAAAGATTACTCAGATTGTGAATCAAATCCTGTGCTGTAATGGGGAAGAAAACGTACAAAAGCTCTTTGTTGTTCTTTTTCCTGTCAGCCTTTGAGGAGATAGGAGCTGACAGCCACATGTCGGTTGCAGGAAAAAATAACAAGTTTCAAAAAAAGGTCTTATTTTTAGCAAAAGAATTAAAAGAAAAATAGAAAAGAAAGAAGTATTACTATCTAGACTTTGATTCAGTGATGTAGCACTGCTGGCCAAAAAAGTATAGATGTTATCATTTCTATCTCACAGGCATCGAATTGTCCACAAACAATGCCAGCAGATATCCTCAAAAGGCACAGACTTAGTTGGTATCCGAGGTTTACTGACCTAGTCTATGTAATGGCAGCATCAGTGGCATAAATACACTATCTGCATATTAAGACCTTTTCTTAAATCTCTAAATCAAACCAGCCTAAAAAAAAAAATTCTTATCTAAAGTATTAGGTACAGTGTAGCCTATTTATTTTGTCTTAGACGGTTTGCAAAACATTTTCCTAGATGAAGATGTAGTTACCCTGTGAGAAGTCTGTTCAGCCTATCATCCTATCTGATTACATTTCTGAACAAGCAGAGTTTAAGGATAGTATAAAAATTCTTTACCTTTTATTGTTAACCCATGTAAACATCTATTTTTAACTGTTTTCTCAGAGAATAATAATCCTTTCTTTATGGCACAAAGTAATATAGCCATCTAACGGACTTTTAGACCGTATACAATAGTAGTTCTCTGCTTGCTAGAATTCTCATTCTTTGGGAGCACGTTCCATGAATGTAATGTAGTATTTAGATTGATAAGTAAGACCAAGAATTTTTTATTATATAAGGAAATTTTTTTATATAAGCAAATGAAAACCAGACAAAAGATTACAGATGACCACTTCGCAGTCAATGAGTATGAAGACATCAAGAAAGGAAATTTGAATGCTATTAATTTTTCAAGTAAAAGTTTTTTACACATGCCTCCTTTAAAGAGGAATTGTATACAGAAGGCAAGTTATGAAAATGCTAAAAGATCAGTCAGATATTTCAGCTTCAAATTGAAAAGGTTGGTCTCAAGAGCTAGTTATTTTCACACATGTTGATAGGATCACATATATTTGACTATAATAAATGAGACTAAACATATCTTAACTTTTACCATAAAGTATGAAAATTCAGATTTCCAACCATAGTGCCTTTCTTTTCCCTATGTCTGTCTTACAAAACTGTAGAAAAACAGTGCATTGAAAAAAACCTCACTTTTCCAAGGCCCAGCCAGTTCCAACCTCCATTCCCCTAGTTTTATTGCAGAGCACAATGCCATTCACAGAATCATCAAGACTGGAAGAGACCTCAAAGACCATCTAGTCCAGCTGCCAGCCTAGCATTACAATAACCACCACCCAAACCATATTCCCCAAGTGCCAGACCCCTTAAACACTTCCAAAACCATTGTCTGGCAGCTTGAAATATTAAATAATGAAAGAAGTTGAAAGAACAACTACAATTTACATTTACTATAACACTGTTATGAACAATCAGCGCTTATTTCCAAGGGAGAGAAATGTAATTAGCTGGGTGTTACAGACGCATCCATCAATCCAATCAACTTCTAAAATCAAAGATGTGTTATTTTTTCAGGACAGATGCTGCTACAATGTAGTATCGTTAAAAGAAGTTGTCAGCATTTTTCAGGATTTATAAAAAAGCAGCAATTTTGCATTAATTATTTCATGCTTCTGAGGATTTTTCAGTGGAACAGATATGGCATCTTAAAGTATTACTCTAATAGCAGAACAGGAAAATTTTCATAATAGCTTTTTTCAGTCACAGTGCCTGGGAATTTATTGAACAACTTGAGCACTCTGAGGCACTCAAGAGTAAATGATAACTGAGTTTGGTGAAGTCTAATGTTCCTATGAGGGATGGAGTTATGAGAAGGACACATTTTATAGGCATGTCCTACAAAATACATCTTTGGCAAAAGATGCTTCTGTGATATATGTTCTTTCTCAAACTGCATGACTGCCTTTGCTACTTGTTTACAATTACTCTTGTCTGTTCATTCCTGCTATTTTTTTTCTTCTTTTTTTAGCCTGCACACAATGTAATTAAATATTGATATTAAAAATACACAATTAACTATATAGTGGTGATGGATGCCATCTCAGTTATTACATTGAAACAACTATTGTATTATTAAACGTATGAATAGTAATGAATCTATTGCAAAGGGGTCAGTGGGACTTGGGGATAGAGATCACTCTTAATTCAGTGCAATCCTGTTCTTCAGATACAATTATAGACACAATTATAGACCCCATAGATGAGAGCTCCTGGAAAGCTAGCACAGTGCCCTGCACACCCAGTCCTGTCCCCACCGGCTGCATGTTCACTTCACTCTTCTGACTCTTTCATGGGAAAAAAGGAGGGCAGGATGAGGGAACTGAAAAGGGAAACAGCAAGGGAAGGAGAAGGAGGGCAGAGAGGAAGGAAAAGCAGGAGCAGAAGGGCAACAGGAAGTGAAAGGATGAGCAAAAGTGTCAGAGCTGTGCATGCATTTTAGTCCATCTGGGACTTGGCTCCTATTCACACTGGGCCAGTTATAATGCAGGTGACTAGCTCTTCATCAGATAGCCTCAATGTGGGTATGCTCTCCATTCGTTTAGCAGTTACTTGTAAGGACAGGCTTGTCACCGTCATGATGCCTGAGCTTGCAGTCCTCCGTATGCCTGGAGACACAGCAGACTAGAGCTTCGACCCTGATTTAAGGGCTTGACTTCTTGTCTTGATGTTATGTCTTGTCTTATGGTTGACCCAAACCATCATCACAGACCTGTTCCATTTCTGTGGCTCAGGTATTGGGGGACTGCCCCCTTGCCTTTGCCCTGCTGTGATGCTTATCTTCTAACTTGTCTCACAGACCATTCTGTTTGTCTGTTCTTGTTGCTCCCTCACACCCAGTTATTCCCCCCCAGTGAAGACTGTAGGGTTATGGGAAGGGAAAACACAAAAACATTCAAGTCCATATAAGCCTGGTCAGCATATAGTATAATACAAGATTGTCATAGTAAATAATGACATTGATATTGTTTGAAAAACTTGCACTCAGAATTACAATATAATCATGGTTTCTTAGTGATGCTTGTCACTGGGCTCAAAAAAAACCCAACAAACTGCATCATATTTTATTTAGCCTAATCTTTCCCCCTCTAGTTCAGAATACTGTATTTAACAGGAAGAAAATAATAAGGGAGCATACATGTGGTTAATTTAAAATGCCAAGCACCATATGTATTAATAAAATATATATAGCAGTAGATAAGGCAACCTGTTACAATGTAATAAGCACATAAAAATGAATTGTTGAACAGGTGCAGTGAAAGGAAACATCAATTAGAAAGTCAATTGGAAGGTCAAGATATCAATTAAATGGTTAATGAGCTATTTCTGGAAAAATCAAACATAACTGCATTATACAGAATCGCTCAAAATATGAGCTAGAAAATAGTTCACAGAGCCAAAAGAGCGAAAGGGCAAATGTGATGCATGAATTTTAAAAATCACAGTAAATTGTATTGTTATTTGTTTGTTTTTAATGTAAGCTTCAGCCTAACTGATGATACCGTATCCTGTTCATCAGCAAATAAAGACAGCTAGCCATTTCTAGCATATAACAGCCAATAAGATACAAAATTAGCCCTAAAGCAATTAGACTCTCTGTGTTGGGAATCCTAATATGGCACTAAGCTGCATTACCTCCTATACCCTCTCTCCAATGGTCTACAGGCTAGCAGACGTAACTATGAGAAAAAATAAAGCAAAATTCTCTACTACAGTGCCAGACAAAGAAAACCTCAGAAAAGCTCTTGCTTTGCATCTGTAAAACCTTCAGGTAATTGCTCAGACTTTTTGCAGCAAAAATTTGAAAGGGTTCTGGTATCCATTTACACAGAGGTGATCTTTGGGCTGCAGCTTACTTAGGTTTAATTAGTTCTCCAAACACATGTAATATATCCTACCATATCATATATATCATGACTGGATGATTTATGATGCAAAAGAAACTTCTGTGTAGAGGAAATACGCACTTTTCTATGAATTTTCTGGAACAGAACCATTCAAACTAAGTTGGATGAAGAGCACAGCTAGCACAATATCCACACTCTAACAACTATGCCTTGGAAAGAGTAAGAATAGCACTATTCTGATCCTGTCCCATAATTTTTTTTCCCAGACCACAAGTATTTTAGCTCATGTGATTTCCAGAGTGTGATGGGAACAGTGCAGTAATCAGTTCATCAGTTATTCTCTCTCCTGAGTTCTTGCTCCATCTCAAATACATGCAAACATTCTGCTCTCACAGCATCAGTGTGCACATCCAATTTGCTCAATGTGCATTCAAACTGCAAAGACTTGCAGAAGTCACCTTCTGTCATGAAGAAGTACATTCATTTGTTTTGAACCAGTTTTGTTTCCATACTTTGTGTGTAACAAATCCTGCTTGTTGCAATGGAAGAGGCATTGAGCAGCCTACTCTCTTTTGATAGTTTTGATGGTTCTGCAGACTTCTTCTACCTCTTTTAGTCATTTTCTAAAATGAATTTGAGTCCAATTACCTGCAACTGTTCCAAAAATAGTAGGTGCAGTCCATACATCTGATTATCCATGTTGCTTTTATCTGAATCTTTTTTCTTCCACTTTTATACATTCTTTCTTGAAGAAGCTAGCCAGAACTCCTTACATAGTCTTCAAGCTGTGGCAAACAATGGATTTATGCAGGTGCATAAATCATATTAACTGTTGTGTTCTTTGTTCCTTATCTAATATTTTCTAATATGTCAATTTTTTTAGACTGCTGTCAAGCATTGATCTGTTGTTTCCATGCAGCATCTATCTCAAGTGCAAGGCCTTTTTCCTGAATAGTAACAAGGATTGAACTCATCACTTTATACCGAAAATTATTATCATCACTGTTATGCCCCAGTTCATGAATTTGAAATGCACTGAACTTCACCTGCTGTGTTACTGACCGGTCATTCAAATTCGTAAGGTTCTTCTGTTATTCTTGCCAGTCGCCTCTCACCCATCTTACATACAGTAGTTTTGTATCACCATTTCTCACCTCTGGACCAATCTCTTTTTCTGGTATTTTTATGAATTATTATGTTAAAAGTTACAAGAATACCTGCAGAACTACCACTGTGGCTTCTCACACTGCAAGAACTTACCCTCTAAGCCAAGTCATAAATTAATTATACATATCAGACCTTTCATTTTTCTGTATGGATGTTGAAATTCCTTTAAACAGACAGTTGGGAATCCACACGTCTACCACAACTTATTAGTGTATTCCCTAACAAATTCATAACACTGAAAAGGAATTTAAAGTGAGATCTCTCTTTAAACAAAGCTTGCTCTTTTTTCAAGTATATTTATCCCATGTTCATGAACTGGTTCCCTGACTATAACCAGGTTTAGTCCCTGGTTCAGTGAAGATGTCAGGCTTGCAGATATACAGGTCTCTCCTAGAACATCTTTCTGAACACTGGCAGCACACCTTCCTTCTCACAGTTCTCAAGTACCAAGGTAGTTTTACGTGCCCTTGTAAGCAAAAAAGTTGTTTCAACCCTGTGCTAGAACTCTTAGCTGCAGAGCTTCCTATCCCAGTGTCCTACTGATGTTTGTACTTCAGTATTATTTTTACTTCAGTAACTTCAGTTCATCTTCAATTGTATCAGTATGACAACAGGTTATGTCTATTTGTACCATCACAACTTCACTGTTGCTGTGTGTAAGGCTTCAGTTGGTCTTTAGAGTTCTCTAAGTCTGTATGTTCTTGGCTGTGAGCCAACAGAGCAGTCTCCCCTACCCTCCTGAAGGATCTTTTTTTAAGTTTCAAGACCTTCTTTGATTTCACGGCTGTGTTTTTGGAAAGGGCAAGACTGTAGGTAGTTTCTTGGCATTACTATATTAAGTCTCTTGAAATTTATCATACCAGATGTCTTATCTTTCTTATAGCATTCTCTTCAGTTAATCCGTTCATTTTTAAAAAGGCACCAAAATTGCTTATTAGAGCAATTCCACTCTGCAAGAGTTTAAGAACAAAATGAACACAAATAGGATTCATATAATATGACTACAGATACTTGTAGTATTCACAGAGCCAGTCTCTCTAGGCTCCCTTTTGTTGGAAATAAATACATATTTCAAAACTGCAATTTACCTCACCAGCTTCAGACATTTCCTCATAGGAACTACATACAAAAATTATATAGATAGTTTTTATTTCCATTACAGAGGAACTGATACAGATTGAAGATAATGGTGCAGAGACAGCACATCCAGTGGAGGCTACTGCACTTTGTTCTTCACTAGCCAGATTATTCCCTATTTGTCAGAGCACAAGCACAGACTTAGCTCCATAGGGAGCTGGCTCTACTTTTACTCAAGACAAGACAGTACAAAACAGTTTATTTTAATGTTGACCTCATAGTTTCACTACATAACTTGTTCTATTAATCTGTTTTGTTGATAACTTTAAGATATTTAATTATTTATTGAATTTTATCTCTGACTTTCATTTGGTGACCATAAAGTTGTGTCAAACTAGTTTAATCAAGTAGTATAAATTAACACACATACACACTCATTCCTTTTAAAAGACATCCAAACAAGGCATACATAGCTAATTTTTGTTCCATCAAACATTGTACACTGACTCAGAAAAGTATGGTATAGAAACATCCAATAATAAACTCACGAGGCCTTTGACTCAACTTTCAAACTAATACTCAAATGTAGTATTTTAGCAGACGCTCTAGCCCAGTTCTCAGTGAAAAATACAAAAAGTATCAAGCACCAAATGGGTTCACCAAAGTAAAAAATGTACAGATGCTTTCTGATCGCTGAGTAGAAAATATTACCTCTTACAATAGTTCATTAAAATATATCAAAGGCTTTTATTCAGCCATTGGATAATCCATGATCCAACTATGCATGGTTACACATTCTAATGCCCTTAAGTTTGAGATCTCTGACCTTATTACCACTTTATCAATTACATTAAATAAATCTTGTGCTGATACAGGCCTCAGAAACACATAATCTTTAAGTTTCATGTAGGAGTACAAACACCCACCATGACAACTAGAAATTCATAACATACTAAAACACATCTAAGGTTTGCATTATCAAGAGCTTTCATTTTACTAAGAATTGCCATGAGTTAGTCCACTTTGCATTTTTTTTTCTTATAATCATTTTACTATGTCTGTGTAGTAGACAGATTCCTTTATTTTTTGTACAAATAGGAAGAGGCTTAAAATCAATTTTCTGGGTCTGAGGTTGCCTTTTGTTTTCTTTTTTTGTCCACACTGTTTATTCTACTAATTTTTCCTGCCTATGTGTTATTAGGCAGATTTTTTGAAGAGCAGAGAACAGATGGAAATTTAGGTTCAGAAAAGAAATGTTTCAACTGTAAAAAAACATTACAACTGTTTTGAAACCTGCTTTAATCGACACTCATTTGAAGAATTGTTATGGAACTGATCTTTTGGGGGCAGAATTTGCCTGGTGCCATTTACCTCCAAAGCTAGCTAATTTCAAAGGTAAAAGAAACATAAATGTAAATGTCTGCAGAGACCCATCTTTTGTGAGACCACAGATGAATTCTGGAAATTTAATGGGGTGATGCCACTGTATACCATATTCCTATGTAGTCAGTTCACTCAAAAGTCAGTTCACGTCACTTTACAGCTCTAACTGTTCCTATTCTCATTGCCAAAACAGTAATTTTGTGGACCTGGAGAAAGAAACGGAGAAAGGAGTCCAGTTGCTATTCCTAGCTCTTTCACAGAATCCCTGATATTTCACACAGATATTTTTATATCATAGATAAGAGATGATTGTATGAAACAGACGTTGTTCCATGTACGTGCCATCTTTCTCATCTGTTTAATGAGGAACCCTTTGAATTCACATTTGATAGCTGTTAAAAAAAAAAAAAATCAGGTTTTTGTGAGCTTTGAGATTTTCTATCAAAAGCCAGTAAACAACAGCAAAATATTAGCACTCCACCCAGTACTAGGAAATGGCTGCTTTTCTCACAGGAGCTGTAGAGCAGACATGCATTCAAAACCAGCCAGTTTCTAGCTTACTCTGCTTTTATTTTGTCCACCCTGTTTATCTGATATGGGGAGGGTGTGGTGGGGGCAGCTCAAATGGCAAGTTTGGGGTTTTTTGTTTAGTTGCCTTTTATTTAATATTAAAAACCAGAAAAACTACATTACAATTCTAAAGAAATATTTGAAGCAAGATCACTGCACTATCATAATACCTTTATTTCTGATCTATACAGTAGAATCTGTCACTTTACTGAAAACATTTGGACATTACCATCAACAGTGATAGTGAAATGGTCTGTTTTCCTGACAAGTCAATGAATCAAAATTTTCTAAGCTGCCACTTTACTCTCAGAATTTAAGCTTGAAGTCGTTTTTTCCTTAAATATGAAGACAACCAGAAAACTCTTAACATGTGCAATTTCATGACAAGAAAAAAACAAAGGGAGATGAAAGTTATGTACTGCTACTGGTTAACACTATTATCTCATACTAAATAGAGGACTGCACAACTTCCTCTTAGGCATAATTTTTGGGCGATTATGAGGAGTTGGTCGACTCCTACCAAATGTCAGATTTTACCCATGCAGACCTGTAGATCAAAGAAAAACTGAAATCTTAGGATGCATTTAAGCAGAGCATAGGGAAAAAAAGAATTACTTCAGGATACCAAGATGCATTCCAAGTCTACAGCTTGATATTCCCTTACTGCAGAAGTCAGATCCCCTTAGCTCACAACAGCGCTGGTGATATGGGGTCTATGAAGAGGTTGCTACTCATTATACAGCATGTGCATACACTGAAGTCCTAATCCAGTGCTTACATTCTGATCAGAGTTCTGAATTTTCTTAATTTTTAGTTAAGGGCTGATTGCCTAACATTTCAAAACCTAGGTTTAAATTCTGACACGGATTCCTACACACATGACCACTGTGCCTCTGAAGTCAAGAAACATAGGATCCCAGCTTGGATTTATACAGTCAGTGTCTTCTACAGCTTGTCAGTGTGTAAAGTTTGGGATTCATGATTGCCATATACTTCTTTGTTAATCTCCTGTACTTTCCTATACATATTCTGGGAAAAAAGAAAGAGTATCACTTTACATTAGCTATGTTTTTCTACATTTTTTTTACATTTTTTTGTTTTAATAAAGCATGAAGTTATAGTCAAGTCATTCTATCTAATAAACTAGTAAAGAATTTATATATAAGTGGTATGTATTGCATTTTCAAGAAAAAGAAATTTTTGTTATTCGTATTTAATTTTTTAAATCCAACTATGCAATTCAGTTTTTAGTAGACATTTTATGAGCAATGTTTACCTGAAATAAGGTAAAGGTAAGCATCTAATAAAAGATCTTCTGTCCATCTTTGATGGACATAAATACACTAAGGTCTTAATTACTGAGTTATAAACTTATTGTTGCACAACTATGAAGAGAAGTTAAAAATACAAAATAATATATTGTAATAGTACACAAAAAGGTTTTGAATCCAAAAAAGAAATTTTATTTGCAGAAAGTAGCAACTAGTTCATATATATTAATGAATTAGCTCACTAGTTTTTAACTTTTTGAAATAATACATGCTTCTTTTTGTACATAGCTATTTTCAGTAATATTAGTAAAACAAATAATTTAGGATCCATTAATTTTGTCACTGGAAACAAAATTTCTTGATGGTTTTAAAAGGATTGAATCCATAGTGTCTGTTAGGTCAATTGTCATATTTTCAAGAGGTGAAGTATGGGAGAAATAAGGACTTCAATTTTGTTTCTCACCAATGTAAAACTTGGAGAGTGAAATTCTGCCATTATTTCACAACAGTTTTGCCACATTCTTGGTCAAATTCATGCTGAAATGTGCCACAGAGCCTGAAAGACTTGGGCTTATGAAGCCTGCTGAACACTTGACATTCTGAGACATCACACATAGGTGCAGTACTTTTCTGGAAAAAATGCAAGTCTTGTAAGTATGGGTGATGAAAGTAAATCTCACATAGGTATGTGCATTTAAAATGCCAAAGTATAGCATTATATGAATCAGAAATCCTAGATAAATGAATATTGTACATTAGTTCTTGATTGCTTATGGATGTGGTCCAATGATGATATTCATTGTGGGCCTCTCACTAGACAGCTAAAACTGCATATCTAAGAAAAAGCATGATACATATCTGCTAAGAAAAAAACAGTACATATCTGTTTTTTTTGATTCACCAATGTAGAATCTTCCAAGCAGAGTGGTTGCCACCTGTGGTTTACTAGTCTATCCCAGATTAGTAATCACTTTCTACACTTAACTTTTATTTGGCATTTACCTTCAGACAAAATTGCTCTACATCAGCAGAATAGCTACTGAGCAGTATCATATCATATCACCTTTTCTCATTTTTTTAGATAATACCTTACATAGAGAAAACAGTGGCACAAAATTCTGTAGACACAAAAGAAATCATAACCTGTGGCTAATGCCTGAACTTACATACCAAACTCAGGTGCTCATCACTTCTCACAGAGCAATCCAGGACTGCTACCTCTTTTACTTAAGGTGGCACCTAAAGTTAGTCAAACTAGTATATACAAACATTTAATATTGTATCAGCAGCTGGATGCTTGAATTAATGTCTTTTTCCCATTTAAATTAATTGTGTTGTTTCAATCTCCATTATTTCTCTCTATCTTATATTTTTTTATATTCAATAGTTAAGTAACATTCCAGGGAAACAAAATTTTTGTAGATGGATTTAACACATAATAATTTATAACTACTGGGCGAGCAGTATATCAGACATGTTACAGCTTTAACAAATTCAAGGCACCTAAAAAACCCCAAATAAAATTACAAAAAAGAAAGTGAGGTAATAGAGCTTATTAGGATGAATAACTCCCAATTATCTAAACATTTTGAGTCTGAAGATCTGTATAATTTGGCAGATGCAGAATGATTAGCCATTTCATTACCAGAAATTTTAAAATATTTAGGTGGCATGATCTTTTATAAGGTTGAGATTCTGGTTCTGTAGAGATATTTACTCATCCCCAAACAACCCAAAGTTGTGTATGGCTTTAAAACATCCTCAACTCACAGCTGAGTCAAGAAAATTCCTGTTCTCTAGCCAGAAGTTCAGTATTAGCCTGAGTAACAGTCTCATGGATAACTCAGCAAATGTTGCACTAAGTGTCTTAACATTTTAGAGTAAGCAGATCTCAACAGTCTGTGGAAGAGTTGACACACCTGGGAGTCAGGATGTCATTCAGAGGTAACTGGACAAGCTTTAGAAGTGAACCCATGGGAATCTTATGAGGTTCAACAAAGCCAAGTGCTGCACATGGGTTGGGGCAGCCCCCAGTCTCAGCACAGGCTTGGGTGAACAGATCAGAGCAGCCCTGCTGAGAAGGGCTTGGGGGTGCTGGTGGGTGAGAGGCTGGACATGACCCAGAAATGTGCATGCACCACTTAGAAAGCCAAACGTTCTCAGCTGCACTAAAAGCATCTCTGGTGAGACCCTACCTGCATCCAGTTTAGGGGTACCCAGCACAGACAGGACCTGGACCTGTTGAAGAGGGTGCAGACAACAGCCACAACAACAATCAGAGGGTGAAGCACTGCTTATGAGGAATGGTTGGGAGAGTTGGGGTTGTTCAGACTGGGGAAGAGAAAGCACCGGTGGGACCTCATTGTGACCTTTCAATACTTCAATAGGGTGTTTATGAGATGAGATAAGGAGTAACAGTTTTGGACTAAAATAGGGTAGATTCAGAATAGATGTAACACAAAAAAATAAAAATAAAAATCATGACAACAGTGGAATATTGGACCAGGTTGCTCAGAAAATTGGCAGAAGTGCCACCCCTGCAAATGCTCAAGGCCAGGTTGCTCAGAGCTCTCAGCAACCTAGTTGAATACATCCCTGGTCATTTCAGGGCTGTTGCATTAGCTACCTGAAAGGTAGCTTACCTTCAAAGGACCTCCCTTCCAACCCAAAACATTGTAGGATTCTCTGATTCTTTACCACACCTATAACAATTAAATTTTGCAATATTTAAGTACTTATGTAATAAATTATTACACTAACAGTGAAAGGGGACAGGGGAGGGAATAAGAGGTAGCTTATCATTATGTAATATTCAGCTTATTCTACTGACAAGACTATAATTATTAGCAGGCATTGGCATTACAATAATGAGTTCGTAATGGAAGCTATTTTCACCCATCCAGAGATGATGCTACTAAGATCTTATCTATTTAAAGAAATTAAGACTTGGTTACAAACATATTTAAACAGACCATTTTGCCTCATCTCTTGCCAAAACCTGCTCCAGAGAAGATTTTTCAGGGAAAAATTCAGTTTGAGGATGGACTCACATTGGAGTTCACAGAGAGCTGTCTGGGAGGGACCCCAGAGTCTCACAGGGTAAGGACTCCACTCCAGTGTGGCATTAACAACATGAAATGAACTGACCATAATCCCATTCCCTGTCTCCCTGCGCTGTTGGTGTGAGGAGGTAGAGCTGAGGAGAGGTTTGGGGGAAAGGTATTTTTAAGTGTTTACCTTCTCATTATCCTGCTCTGGTTTTGTTAGCGATAAATTCAATCCATATCTCCAATTTCAAGCCTGTTTTTCCTGTGATGGCATTTGATAAGCGATCCCTCCTGGTCCTTATTTCAACCCCTGAATGCTTCGTTATATTTTCTCTCCCCTGTCTGGATGTGGAGGGAAGAAATAGAGCTGCTTTGGTGGGTGTCTGGCTTTCGGCCAGGGTCAACCCACTACATATGGAAAGACTCCCTCACAATTGTGATGAAACACATAATTAATACACTGGGGAAACTGATATACCTTTCTTTGTGAATGGAGAAATTCTACGCAGAAGGTCTCTAAAATTAACGTTCTTCCCTCTGAAGGAAGCTGATTTATAGAGATTATTTCTGATAATAAATATTATACCTTTGCCAGTAAATTTATACCAGGAAAAAAATTCTATTTTTGGGTAAATTTCTCCTAGCATATGTGCATGCCATTCTTCATGTGAGAAAAAACACAAGCAAGACTTCCATCACATCTGGCAAAAATCACCATTCGGTATGTTTCTCTGATTTCCATAACTGGCTTTCCTTTCTCTGGGGAGAAGTTCAGCTCCTCAGTTAGTCTGTCACACCTGGGCTTGCACAGAATCTGGACAACCATTGCAGAATATTCTGTGTAAATGAGATACTGGTTTCTAAATAGGCCTCTTCCCTGGTGCCTTAATACTCTAAATAGATATGGACTTTAATGTGCAGCATAAAAGAAAATTCAGACTTAGTTAGTCTTTAGAGGCTGCTAACTAATGTCTTTCTTTTATGAACTATACAAAAGAGATTTGGGAGCCTTCTTTTTTTTGCACATGTTTTTAAATGACAAAATGTACGGAAGCAAAACACCAATGACATGTGGGTCTCTACTTAGATAAAAAAAGTAAATCTGTTTAAAAAATTAAAATTGAAGAAGGTTGAAAAATGAAATCTTAAAAGTTAGCCACAGGAGACCCCATCAACACCAGAATTATCAAGAATATTCATTCTTTTAAGCCTACACAAGTTTAGTAATGAGCTTTCTATTTTTAGTCCTTCAAAGAAATGCAAAGTTTTAAACCACCAGTAATAACTTGCTTAGGTTTGTTGGATTTTTTTGTTTGTTTGTTTGAGTTGTTGTTGTTCTTTGGGTTTTTTCTGTTGTTTGTTTATTTTTTTTTCTTAATTTGCCATATTTCTGTTAAAAAAACCCCAAAAATAAATGAACTTATGTAAAATCAGATTAGGCTTTGGAAGACAAAGCAATGTATTTGCACTTGAACAGAAATCAAAGTTCCAGAAAGAAAAGTGTTTCAGTTGCAATATTTATTCTCCACGCATTTAATGTATAAATACATATTTTCCAACTATATTATGACACACATATTATCTAAACATATGCACACATTTCTATTATGTAAACATAATGGGTGTCTAGAGGAATATGTAAATTGTCTCCCAGATAGGTACTATATGGATAATATATGGCTATGCTATAGCTATAATATATAGCTACTACCTGGAAGGCTAGAGAGGTTGAGAAAATGTAAGTAACTAGCCCGTGAACAATTCCTATTCTAGGCTTTCAAGGATCTTTCTCAAACAGATTAATCTCATTCATGTGTACGACTTATGAATGATTAATCCATTTTTAATTTTAAAAAATGTAATTATGCCTTACTTAGAATTTTAATGCATCTGTTCTAATGATAGAGGAGACCACTATTGTCATCTAACCTTGACTCTGATTGCTATATAGTCCTCTAACTACAGATCCTCTAAAAACAGATTTTGCATGAAATAGGAAACAGTTCAGAATGTTTCTTTTACTTTGAAACAGCAAATCTGAAGAACAGAATTCATGGATTTTTTTTTTTTTAATAAGCTTTAAATCTGTAATTGTCATGTCAGTTTCTGTTTGCTCTGTCTGCCAGCAAGAGACAGTGACCACTTACAGTGATTACAAAGTACACCAAATGTAGTATATATGTCACTTCTCCACAAGAGCTTGTTGGCAGCTTTGATCGACTTCTTTTTGATTACACCACAATCACCTCATTCCACTTTAGCTACTCTCACTCTTGCTCTCTCTCCAGGGGTTCAGATGTCATTGCTGTATACCTTAGCAGATGAATCAGTTTTCCTTTTGTTAAATCCTCTTCCTGGGAAGATGAATCTACTCATTGATTTTGACCAAAGACTGGGTTTTAAAAAGGGTAGAAGAGACTTCTGACCTTTCAAATGATCAGATTAAGGTGGTTATTTTCACATTATTAAGTAATCAGGGAAAAAATACATTAAGCAAGAGTTTAGTCCACAGGCTGCTTTGCTGGCTTCTAAAAACTGTTGTGCACTGACAGCTAACCTAGATTCCATTTCTTCCTTTTCCTCTGAACCACAAGGGAAGCTAAAATGCATTTTCACATTGCATTTTGCCTAAAGGCTCTCAGTAAAATTTAATTTTCTTACTGAATTGATTTTTCCATTATAAGTTGTAAGAGTCTAATGATATCTCATAAGAATTTTTACTGTTGAGAAAAAGGGATGTGAATGATTTAGCAATAGTAACTTCAAGTGCTAGAGGACTTATTCCTAAAGGCCTTCAATCTATCTATTTCATAGGCAGATTTTGAAAAATCTATGCCATATCACTATCCTTTGGATGGCCTGAAGTTTGTTTCATAAACAGTTTCATGAGGACAATAAATGATCCAGTTTCATCAACATTTCTGAAAACCAAAATAAAACTTTCTAATTTTGGAGTTGAAAATAGTGCTTAACAATTAACAGGCAACATGGAAAGAATGCAATTGAGAGACCCAAAAAAGCACAGTCATTTCTGTCTTGCAGGCTACATTACACTCACTGAAGACTGACATCCTTATTATCCCAAATACTTCAAGTTTGTCATATTTTTTTCGTTATGCTGGACAAAGAGTATCATACATCAAAAAAATATGATGAGTCCTGGAAAAAGAAAACTCACAGGCTGACTCATTCATTCAAAACAATTGTATCATCACCAAAGCTGCAGAAAATATGCCTAAAAACAACTGGTGTGACGGACTGTGACATAAACTGAGCGCCAGAGCAAGTAAAGCAGAGGTTTGCAAGTCCTTGTGTTCCACAGCTACAAGAGATTTTCTTACTTGTTTCACTTTGCCATGGATGTGGTAGATAGAGATGGAAAAAACGTACAAATACACAATATATTACTGAATTACACAGAGTAAAGCCTTCTGTCTGCTTTTCTTAGTAAACCATAGTCTGATATGTATCTTCCTCCATATTTTCTAGAGATTTCCAGAAAGATGGAAGAGTGGCCAGTTTCTTGACTTCTGCAGTTTTCTTCCACAGTTAGTGTTCATAAAAATAACAGAATGGGCCTTATTACAGATGCTGGAAGCAAATTAAGGAACATCTCACATCTAGTCAAGTCACCTGGTTTCCTTGGGGGCATATTTTCCTATTTTGAAGCCTGGAAAATAAATTGAGCTGAAGAACAGACCTCACAGAAAAACAGGTCTGAAGTAGCCTCACTACAATTCACACAAAACACCTACACAACTTTTCATACTCAGTCAGTTGCTGGACTTTTTTTGGTTTTGTCATCATCGTGGCTGTATGTTTACTTTATTTGGAAAAGGTGGCTTGCTTGTTATTTCAGATTTGGGGACTTTCATTGGCTTGTCTCAGGGGTGGGGGGGAGGCTTTGTGGTTTTCCATATTTTTCATTATAAAACAAGTATTTCCATTACACAGTCACAATTTTCTGAGAAAATATATTTTTTATGTTAAATGCTTGTCCAGCACATTAGACCAAAAATTCTGTTAAGTGCACTAAATCACTCTAAAAAAATAAACTTCTGTTAATGGGATTTGCGCTTGGGATTCTTATCCGTCATAAAAACAAATTAATGTAAATACCAGAAAAGGGGTTTCTCATAGCATTTTAACCTGTATTTTTATAACTACAAGATTCTAAACACAAGCAATTGTAAGAAAGTCATGCAATGAATTAAATATTGTAATTAGACAAAACTATCTTATGTCAAGAATTGGCTTAATAGATTTTTGTATCATTTGTTGGACCGACATGTCCTGTTTGGATGAGAGTTAGACATGACCATGACTCTATTATAGAAATGATGCCTCAAGATTAGGTTCTTTACAGCTCAAATACTATGGAAATACGTGTGATACAATAATTTAGATGACAGATTTTGCATGCCTCCATGGTCTATGAATTTTCTTTTTAGCCAGCTATCTCTGCTGTGCAGTAAAACTGTACATCAATACACCTACTCTATCAGAGAAGCTGAGGCTGACATTCCAGTCTCTTATTTTTAAAACTGCCAGAGCTTTAGCCTCTCTCTAAATAATGGGCATGTCAATACGTTTAAGGCGGAGGTTCATCCCTTCTTGGCTGGTATCACTTCAAAGTGTAAAATCAACTCTGTATATTTTAAAATTAAACACAACACTTCAAAATTAGCCTATGTTTAATAGTTTTCTTCTTCTGCCTATGCTGCTGTTTAGAGTCATTCTGTTGTTGATACAGAACAGACTTCACACTAACAATAGATGTCTTGAGAGAGTGGGGAGAGCCTCACTTCTCCCTCCCATTTGAATGTAGCTTCTAGGACAAAAACAAATCGGCATGCTAGCTCCTAACACAAGGAAGAATCCCTGTCAACACAGTTTCACCACAAGCAACGGTGCTAAACACCAGCAGCTGCAGCTAAACACTCCTACCTCCTCAACTGTCCCATTAATACCCAGAAAATTATTCCTTCTCGAATGAGAGATTATCTCACACAGTGCAGGACACCCACGCTGTCTGAAACCAAAGGCCACATTGGGACAGTCAGAGTCATTTCACTCAACACTCAGTATGTCTTATTCTCTCCAAACTTATCAACAAATATAGACTGGAGGTCTTAGACTTTTCCCATACTGCTGGCAATGAGGAACATCTGAGAAAGGAATGTCTGAGATTTGAGGCTATTTAAACATAGACTTCTCACTGGATATTAAATTATGATCCTTAAACTTGGGAAGTGAATCACTTCTTGTCAACACAGCACAGTTAAGCACAGGCACAATGTATCTGATTAACGAAGAAAACTTCCCTAGCAAATATGTAATGTTTCTGGGGTGTACAAGGTAGTGACTACCCTTATTTCCAAAGTAACAAGCAAGGGAGAAGGGGGATAACGGGTGAAGAGAGGTGTGGGCGAAGAAGCAGACTAGCAACTACAGAACTGAATAAAGATGAAATTCCCTGAAAGATTATACTTACTTTAAATAAGTATAATAAAAAAGCAATTAATTACTCTTAGGAGCCAAACATGGAACACAGATCTGCCTTACATACATGCCAGTAGCTATAAACAGAGTAAAGAATACACAATGCATTTGGTTTTCATATAATGATCTGCTGCAGCTGAGGAATCAATAGAAATCTTTTCTTGTGAATATCTGATGTGATGCTAGAAAATTTCAAATACTAAGACAAGAGCAGTCTAATTTATAGGTTAAGACATGGAGGGATAGTACCGTTACATATTATTAATAACATAGTATTACATATTATGGTATTAGTAGGGTAACAATACTTTATATATTATAGTTTTATATATCAAAATGTGTTTCTGCACAAATTGATCTTTCTTAAACTATAGTTAACAAAAAAATTATATTACATCTTTAACTAATTTCAGGTATGAAAGATGAAGAAATCGAGATTTCATTGACTGCACAAATCATCAAAAAACCAGAATTCTTCTAGAATTCTGAGTAAAGTCTATTTGCTTAAGATGTTCTGAAATGTGTTTCAAACTACAAAAATTACTTTATTGACATATGGAAGTGCTGAATACAGAACTATCTAGTGGGGTTTTACTAGGGTCATCTCTGGGAAGACTTCTGCTGGCTTCTAATTTTTACAAACGACCTAGATTGGAAAATTTGCTGATAATATAAAATTTGGAGGAAAACTGCATCCTTAGCAAGTAGTAAGACAAGTTTAAATGAATTCTGATTTTCTCTAACTCAGCTGAGAAGCAGAAACTGAAATTTAATGTTAACAAATATAGAGCAATAAAATCTGAATATGAAAATAAACATGGACATTTTATGAAGAGATTTATACTAAAACATGAAATCTGCTCCCTCCCTCCATTAAACAAAAATAAAATAGATGATGAATATTCCTTATATTCATTTATATATACCAAAGCAAGATAAGGAAGCAATTTAAAATCCTTTATAATTGCAGGTTGCAAATTTGTCATGTTGCACATTCATCTGGCAAGCTCTTGGAATATTCTGTGAACTTTTCATCATGACATTAAAAACAATTTTTTTTCATTTGTGTCATTTTTCACACTTAATCACTAGAGATAGAACTAAAATTAGTCTAATTTTATAGGTGAAAGTTTGAAACAAATCTGAATATAAACAAAATCCCTAAAGTTTTGTAAAAGGATAAGGAAGTGATTTAGCACATCCATACTTGTCAATCAAACAGACTAACTTCAGAAATAGTATTGGGTAGTAGAGGAAAGTATGAATAAGACTTTAATCATAGAAGCACTGAGTGATTTGGGTTGGAAATAACCTTAAAATTCCAACCCACTTGCCATGAGCAGGAACACCTTGCACTAGACCAGGTTGCTCAGATGGTTGCCCCACCCAAACTGGCTTTGAACATTCCCAGGGATGGGGCATTCACAGCTTCTCTGCCTTAGCTGTTGCAATACCTCACTCCCCTGATAGTGAAGAATTTATTCCCATTTCCTAATCTAAACCTACCCTCTTTCAGTTTGAAGCCATTGCCCCTCATACTATCATGACTGCTGTCTTGTGAGAAGTCCCTCTCTGGTTTCCTGCAGGCACTCAGGGTACTAAAAGGCTGCAGTAGTGTCTTCCTGGAGATTTCTCTTCTCCATTGTGAACCTCAACTGTCTCAGCCTCTGTTTTCATAGAAGAAGTGTCCCCTTTAAATAATAAGCATAACCTGTGAAGGTCTGGAAGACAAAAATAATATTCCTAATCATTTCTTCACCTCCTTATGCCAAGACAAGGCTGGGAAATTCTCATATATAGACTAACCTCTCGTTTGTTACCTCTCTTATCAAGGAATAAACTTTATATGGAGATTACATGATCTGTTGCTCTGTTTTGATATGTTGTGGATAATTCCTTTAAAGCAAAAGAATGGAACAAATGGTAATATTAGATATTAATCATCATCATCATCATAAAGAACCATGCTTCTGTTGCCTATTAGAAACCTCCAGAATTTTGGGCAGTGGACTACACCCTCAGCCCTGCATCTGGGTTTGCTTACCAACTCACATATCACTGGTGAAGACAGCTGGCTTAAACTAGCTGTCTACTGTTTTGGAAACATGTATTTTGGGATTTATAGTAATACTACACCACAACGAGAAGTCACATACAAGAGATTTGTAGTTCTGGATGTACAATATCTTTATATTTTTCCTCTTCTTCCCCAAGACTGTTGTGAAACAGCTTATAGAACCCTGTGGCTCTGTCAGGACCCTAGATTGTCCTGGGATCCCGGTAAAAACCACAAATATAATGAGAAAAATACTTAGATAATACATTTCTCTCATTTCCTTTGTGAGACAACAGCAAGAAACCAATATGATTATGTCACCACATGCAGATGAGGTCAGTGGGATCTCACATACATTTATGCACACAACTCCTCTTACACACAGAGAGGCACAAAATTTCAGGAAGGTTGCTGTGTTAAATTAACTTCTCCTCTTCACATCTCATTTTTTGAACCACTCTTCTTTGCAAGAAACTGTCAACAGGGACTTCATTTCAACCTTCCTTTTCCCATTTAATTTGCGGCATTTTAGAATCAAGATAAATTTAAAGCATTAAATATTATGCTATGTGTCCTGCTAACAGAAAACCACTGAACACTTGAGATCGCTGGCTCTAATCCTCATTAGTCTTCCATTCAATTCTGGGTCCACTCACATTTGCATTCTAATAGCTTCGTAAGAGATGTTTACCCCCAATACAAGTTGCTGAATATCTTCAGTGCATGCAATTTTGTGTTCTACACTAGCAAGACAGACAGAAAGCTGTTTGCTTGCTTTTTCTTTTTCAAATTATTTTACCTGTTTTCATTCTGCTAGCAAGTATGTTTCTGATATTTTTTCTAAATGTCTACATACATATGAACAAAGTGAAAAATAATTCATACACAGTCTGAAAGAAACAATGATTATCATACAAAACAAGGTTACATTTATTTCTTCATTTCAGAAAACCAGCACATTTTATCTGAATATAACAAAGCGTTCATTTTTATATATATTATGACAGGATTATCTTGGATGAAAGAAGTAACATATAATCAGGAACTCTAAAATTGCAACTTTTTTATTCCCACCATTTCCACCTGGAATCAATACTGTAGTTTGGGGCCATTAAGTCAAAAGTGATGTCAGATGTCATCTTCAGCTGAAGATAAGAGCATTTAAGATAATTATCTTTTGCCTACTATTTTAGCAGTTAAACCCCATTTTTGAATACCAAACACTCTTAAACCAAAACAAACCAAAAAACCCAAAAACAAAACACATGCAACTTTTTATCCGTTGAATTTGTATTTGCTTTGTATTTGTATTGTATTACAAGCCAATTTGTACTGATTTGTATCAGTAATACTGTGCACTGCATTAGTTCATCTTTACCTTCTCTATTTGTATAGAAATTATAAGCATCTTTAAATATATGTAATCCATAAAGGAGACTTGCATACAAAAGCCTACTGCTTCACACATTACTTAAGAGACATACTTGCCATTTAAAACTGTTTATTTATAGGATAATGTAGCACAGGATTTTTTAATTTTTTTTTGGGGGGACTGGAAAATTCTTTCCAGTTTGAGAATATTTTGAAATTAACCAGTGTTTATTATAAACAACTGTTTTACTTAAGCCATTTGATAGCCATTAAGTTCAGTGACTAACAGCGAAAACTGAGTAAGTGCCTTACAATTTTCTGATCTTGACCTATTTAACTGATCAGATCCCTGAATGGAAGTTGTCATAGTACCACAGTGCCAGGGATCCAAGGTTTGATGTCTTGATACTGAAGGACAAAGTTTATTTTGAAGAAAAACACCCATGCCACCCAATGAAAAGAAATAAGCCATTTCCTTATTTTACCA
Source organism: Pseudopodoces humilis (assembly GCF_049639895.1). NCBI lineage: Eukaryota > Metazoa > Chordata > Aves > Passeriformes > Paridae > Pseudopodoces > Pseudopodoces humilis. The sequence goes on along the minus strand of NC_142203.1, from coordinate 47,472,249 downwards.
TTTGCACTTCAAAGAGGTAAATACATAAAGATTTTACTTCTATGTTGTCAGGGAAAAGAAAAAAAAAACATTATATACACTCCTCTTTCATGATCTCAGCACAGCATGGCTAAATTACTTAAATAATACTGGTTTTCATAATTTATAATTCAAACCATATGTCAACCTCAACAGGAAAAAAAATAATCCATTTTAATCACGTTTTCCATGCCTTTCAGTTTTTATAATATTTTTTTTTTAAAGTGACCTTTGAAAACAGCCTAGGACCTTTTGCTTAAGCTGAAGTCTTAATTAGTGTAAGAATTCCTGTATATAAATTAATTTAATCTGGTTTCCCAAATTATGGGCCAAGGTAACTACTAACTACAAATTATTCATAAGCCTTCAGTACTTCTAATAGCTGAGTGATATTTTAAAGTCCAATAAACTCTTTTCTCTAAGCAAGGCATTTTAACAGCACAAGTAAAAAATAGGCAACACCCATGAAAATAAAAAAATATATAATGGAGCAAAACAACAACAAAAAGAAGGTAATCATCCATTTATTTAGAAAAAAGTATAAGTAAAAACTTTGTCTTTTAAGGAATTTTTGCCCTGGAATCAATTTGGTCCCAAGTTATCAAATAACTTGTAGGTTTCATAGTAACAATCTAGGACACAAAAGCACAAAAACTTCTTTTTTAGAGTCTTACTGTAAAAGTGACATGTTTGTAGCACATTTGGCTTCACTTCCATTGTGTTTACAATATGATTTGATGCGCCATGGGAATGACTAGCAACCTATAAGGAGAATCAGCATCCTAAACTGAATTGAAAACCAACTGAATTGCTCTCCAATGACACTGGCTGATGATCATGTAAGAATTCACTTACAAACATAGAATAATATTTCCATTTTTATAAGAGGCATTAAAAAACACTTGATCTGTTTTAACAGAAAAAAAAAAAATCTGTTATTTTTCACTCTCCCTAATCTTCATTCCAGCACATTTCCAAGAATCTAATTATAATGCAGAATCACTGAAGGTTTTTCATCAGCAGGACCTGGAGCTTGCTACTCATTTCTGCTGAGTGCAAAGCCCAAGGGCTCCTTAGATCATGTTGATTTTATAGTCTCTGTATTCGACAAGCAGCCAGTGTGTTTTATGACGTAGACCCAGGAACCGAAAAAATTACCTGTTCCCACCTATCAAGCTACCAGAAAGAAAACAAAAACAAAACCAACCAAATTTTCTTCAGGTAAGAGAGAGACCATTGTTAAGTCATCTACTTTTCACTAAAATTAAATTTATTAGAAGGAACTGTTATCCTATTTGAACATTGTTAGAGATTTCTGGTAATGATTTTCATAGTTAAGGTTGCACTCTTTCTATGGACAAAAATTAAGCAGGTGGGACAGTATATTCAAAGGTGGACTCATCAACCCTGGAAGCATTCTAAAAAACCCATGTTGATATGGCCCTAGAGGACATGGCTTAATGGTGTGCATGGTGGTGATACTAGGCTGATGTTTGGACTTAATGATCTTTCAGGTTGTCTCTAGACTAAAGATTCTAAATGTAAGATACTGTCTGTCCCACAGTATTTCAGGCCAATATAGAACTCCATATAATATTGTAAGTTTCTGTAAGAAAATATATGTACAGTAAACTTTTGCTTAACTTACTAAATAACAAAGAGGTCTCACTTCTTGAGACATAGTCAAATAACTAAGTCTATATTAGCAAGCCAGGCAAAAGAATTTGGAGTAATACGAGATGCTGCCAGAAAACAAAACAATTTACAATATAAATACAACCATACTGTCATCTTCAAGATATACAAAAAAATTACTAATTTCAAAAATATTTTGAATTGCTATTTCTTCTAACTAGTAGTAGTAACTAGTAGATTCTGCTCTTTCTGTTTGCAGACTTCACAATACATAAACCATTTACTCTTGTAAAGAGGAGGAAACCACTCATCCAAACTGTGTTAGCTTTGACTGACTACCTACATTTTCTAGCTGGTGATGAACTTGCCAAGAAGAAGCACTTGAAAAAGTACTCTTGCTTTATTAACAATGCCAGCTGGGCCCAGCTGTCCTCTGATTAACATGAAGGCCATTATTCTGTAAGATTCATATTTGCATGTACAGACGTACCTTTGGATCTGAGTATTGCTGACTCTTCTTATTTTATATATCATCTGTGCTTCCACTGCAGCTATTTGACTTATGTAATATTTTGCTGTATTTAATAATGATCTGTGCATTTCTAGTGCACACATACTTTAATTTCCACTTTTTTAAATATTTCAAATCATTTCATAGTGGAAGAGAAGAATCCTATGTGTCAGTCTTTCCTCAGAAGCATATTTAAAAATCATGTCATAACTTTCTCCAAACAAAAAAAAAACCAAACCTGCTGATCACCATGAAAATATACTTAAAAAAAAAGGAACAATTAGTACTTAAAAAGATAAAAATTATATAAAAATATCAAGTTACTGGAATGATTTGAATAGATGCATTTTAAAATATGCATCACTACAATAATAGATATTTCCCATGTATTTTCACTAGTTCTAACAATCTAAAGATGTTTGCTTTCAAATACTAAAAATAAATAGCACATACAATTACATCTCACTTTATAAGAGTTATTCTAAAGTTAAATTAACATTCCAATTTGATATTTTGGGGAAATTCTGTTTCACCATGCATTTACACACAGTGTGCATTACAGTAATTTCCTTTTTTATTGCAGGTTTGGGAATAAGATTTGCCTGTGGCTACGTGGATATACCAATCTTACTAATTTGTATTTTTATAATCAATGCATAGTTTAATATGCATTGCAAAATTCCTAAGGGCTAAATAAAGGCCTCCTGGAACTACCTTTGTAAAGAGATGAGACAAAGACTTAAGTCCTGATCCCAGGGGTGAAGGAAAGAAATTGTAGTAATTCCTCCAGATTCCTGTCCACCGCCTTCCTTGTGAGACCTTTACTGATGGAAGGTACAAAGTAACTCTTGTTAGAAGTAGTATAAGTCTAGCAGTGCCACACTCTTCTTGATTGGTTACCTCTGCTTCATAAAACTGCCATATCTGGTACTCTCTATAACTTCTCTCTTATTTACAGCTTGAAATACACAGTAGCTCTTCTATGGGCAAGTAAAGAGCTATCGGGATATATAGAGTGATGTGCAGGGTAATAAAATCCAATTAAAACTTCTTAGTTACTGTTCTAATAATGCCTGAATGTGTTTCTTACACTTGGATTTTCGTGGGTTTAGTTTTGGATTTTCTTCCCCTGAAAAAATGAATAGACACCTATATAAATTTTAAAAACCTTGTTTTCAGATTTTACAAGTTATCATTCCTACAGAGCCGTAGCGGATAAAAATCAAATTATGCTTGTAAGTCATCTTTTTCTTCTCAGGTATCATACATGAATACATTTTACAAGTAACATCTCAGTTCCCTCTTAACACTGCTAAAACCACAATTTAATAGCAAAGAAAACAAAAAAAAGTATTATATTGTTTAGTCTGTTTCTATATTTTATCCTTGAGTAATAAGCAAGAAAATAAAATCTACTTCCTCTCAAATTTACAATGTGGTCTTCCTGTCAACCATAAGGCATAACCATGATTATTATTATGAACATAATTATTATTCATCTTCCTTATTATCCCCCAAGTTGTAGCCACCTTGCAACTTTTATTTGAATCAGACATAAATGACAACAAAATATACTGTAATACTTTTGGAAACACAGACTGAGGTTAAGTCATGAAAATCTCAAATTGACATATTTTATTTTTGTTTTGTTTCCCCAAGTTATTAAAGTGCAGATAGCCAGTGAAACACCATAGACAGATGTCACAGTTTGCAAAAATTGGGATACCACACTACAAGGATAAGGGTTGTATATTTTCATGAAATTAGATGAAACAATACAAAGTTTCTCTTGGATCCTTTTTTCTGCTCATGAAACTTCTCTGTTCTCTGTGATTATAAGGATAACTTCTGCAAATCATTTCATCTACTGGTTATGGAAAATGTTTCTGGCTCACAAACAAGATCTATACTATTGTCTTTATAAAGCCTTGATAGATGGAGGTATCTGCCTGTAAGAGTCATCTGTCATGCGTGCCAGTCGCAATGCTCCTTATCAAGCTGGACCCTCAAATGTCTTTTTCAACAATCATTTAATGAGCATAATATCTAAGTGACTTCAGTAAGTGCAGATTCATGTATCTCAAACTTTCTGTCCAAACCAAATACTGTCAAAAGTTAGACACAAATAGTATTATCACTGTAAGATTTATCCTATCAACTCTGCTCCTACCCCAAAATCAATAACCCTGACCTCAAAAGAAAATATTACTTATAGTAATCTTTACCGGTTGCATAATGGTCAAAATGTCAATAATAAAAAACAGAAAATACACCTCACCTCAGTATAATTATATTACACTGATCCCTAGGTCCATCTTTCTTTCCAAAATCAGAAAAAGGTGACCTACCAAAACAGCAAATAAAAGAAGGCAGTGTGACATTACACAGTTCATCACATTAGTCTCAGAGGCACCAGCATAGTGTCAGAGCAGGGAAGCATACAAGTTGATTCTGTGGATGGGCTATAATTAGCTGCATAAGATTTTGGACTCCATCAGCTTGTATATCACCGAAAAAAAGGGGAAAAAATTATAACAAAACAAGCAAATGGAATCCAACATACAAGCTTGTTTCTGAATATGAAGACAAGGATGTCACTTTCAACATGCGCAGATTCATACATGCATGATAGGATTTCTAGGATGTCTCCAAAATATAATTAATCTAATTATGCTGATAGCTAAGCACAAGTGTTGATTAAGGGAGCTCTGTTAGCATCAGATATAATTAGCATAACATGAAAAAATCCTTGCCTTTGGGAAAGGCAAGGAGGAAAGGCAAAGTTCTAGATACAACATCAGAATATAGACGTGCGCAATTCATAATTCTGAATGCAAATGAGCATGCAATTATATAGTCTTTGTTTTCTGAAATACCTGTATGGGACTGGCTGCATTTGGCACAAGAGAACAGTAACCTAGCACTGAGCAACTACCTTAGGGCATCTAAAAGACACAAGCTACCTACGGTCAGGCAACTAAAACTCAAAGCCAGTGGTTAAAGACAGTGTCATCTGACTCAACACTGCACCAGAGACCCAAATAACATGACTGTTGCTGAGCATTTCTTCCATTCATATTATCCATTTTCCACCCTCACTTCCTTTCCTTCCTCCCTATGCATCTTCTAACAATTCCTTTTTTTTTTTAATATACAATGAAACATAAATTTTAATTTTATTTTTTTTAAGAAGCCTAATTTAAGTAACCAAGAAATGCTTGGTTAAATAAATGCCACAATTCATGCTTTCTTTAATTTGTTCAGCATTCACGATTGATAAAATTAACAGAACATGAATATTCATGGACTTCCTCCTCCTTCCCCATTCAGTTCTCAAGCCAACCAAGACCTGTCAGAGCAGTGGAGGGGGAAAAAGAGATGTAACCTTGTAACTGCACTTCAGCGTTACTCAAAGATACTAACACACCTAAACTCATCCCAAAATTCACAAATGTGCACTTTATTGATTCTGTAGCAGAACTCTACCAGATACTTCTTTATCTCTTTGCCTACACTAGGAAACATCTGATATTTACATAAGCTGGAGTGCTCTCTTTCCCATTTTTATCAGTTCTAGAAAACACAAAGTAAGTAGGTTGAGGATATCACCCTTAAAAAAAAATATCTTACCCCAGAAGAGTGACTATGCTTGGGATCAGTGACAGAGAGAAGAAATCCAAATTGTAAGCTAATTTTAAAATAATTAGACACTATACCTGTGTTACAACCTTCTGAAAAGGAAGGGTAGGAAAAAATAGGAAGACAAGAAAGAGTGAAAAAGGCTGGCCTCCATGCTGAGAAGAAAAAAGATTATTCTGAGCAAAAATACATTTGGATACTTTTCAATTTATGATTTAATGTAGAATATGACAATGAGAATATCCAGGGACTGCATTTCCACACCTAGAGAAACCTGTGGAAACCTAAAGTTGATGATGAAAAACAGATGCTGCAAAATAATTATTACTGTTATACCAAATACAAAGATCACTTTTTTGTAATAATCCTAGACTAGAAAAGAAAGAAAGAAACAAAAACCTATAAGGGGTTTTCAAATGAAAGAGGTTTTAAAATAGGACAAATCATGCATTTTGATTAGGTCAAGAGAGCACCACAACCTGTATGAAAGGTGCTCAGGAATTTTTTTAATTCTATATTTTTTTTCTTAATTCAGATTGCCCAGAAAAAGAATAGCAACAACACAACAAAATAATAATAATAATTAAAAAAAAAAAAAAAAGAAAAAATTCGAACCACATTTCCTGACCCCTTTATTCCATCAAATGGCCTCCAGCAAGTAGCATTATTTTTGTACTACTTTTCCTCTTTTCTCCATTAGAATGAAAAATTGAAAACAAACTGCACAGGAAGCCCATTGCACTTTGTTCTACAAAGGCAGAATATATTAATTTTAACTATTTCCCTTTTGAATTATTTCCCCTTTTTCTCCGAGTAACAGCAATTGTGTGCTGTTGATCCAATTACAACTGATAAACTTAACTTTGCAGAAGACTTTCACAGATATGGGTAGCATGGTTAAGAATATTTGGTTACCCAGGTATGGTGACCTTGATAACTTCTGGTTGCTCTTGAAGCTTTGCTATCCATTGTACACTTTCCAGCTGATGCATTTGACAAAAGAATTTCCAACCTCATTAACCGATTGTTGCTTCAGTGAATTGTCAGAGGACACTGGGTGTACATGGAAGAAGAGAAGTCAAACCAACCCACTCTAAATCCTACACTCTGAAAAAACAGGCAAATGAATTTTTGAAGCTTTTCAAATCTATCTGCTCAGCACTCTTAGGAAAAAAAAAAAAAAAAAGAAAAAAAAAAAGAAAGGAAGATTAGGACAAATCTTGTAAAAAAGCCATTATTATATATTTTATGCACAGGGAGAAATGAAAATTTCACAGAATATTTGTGCATAAAACTGAAGAAATGGCTAAATTATTCAAAGGGGAACACAGGTTAACACTATATTAATGTGACAGTTATACTTCTTTTCTTATTTTTTGTTAAGTATTCTACTTGGTATGCTACTGATACCAGTCCAAAATTAGTGATGTCAAATTTGAAATTAATGAGCTTTGCTGAGCATATTTCTGTTTGTGAAGGAATACCAGTGATTAATACGACTTTCCATTAGGAATTTTTCTGTGAATGGTATGTACACAAATTACATTAAATATTATAGGTAATGAATTATTTGAAACTCACTTTTATGATTTATCAGTACCTACAATTCTCAAAAATTTACAAATATATAAAAAAGTTACCTAAATTTTCTCTCAAGGAAAAATTCCTGGTATATTCTTAAATACTTCTACTAACAAATGTAGGACATTTCAGTAATAATGATTTAACATGGATCAACCCTCTCCCAGCACATTCCTCCCATCACACAAATTTTTTGTTTCAAGGTATCATCAAAATAGGTTTCAATAACTTCTTATGTTATGAGCTTTAATATCCTAGCTGTATGACAGTTTGGGAGTTGGTATTACTAATGCTTAAGTATGGTAACATTTTTATATCATGGTCAAATTGCCCAATAATTAATAGTCAAAAAACCACACACTTCCTTCAGGAAAACCTAGATGGAGAAAATTATCAACTGTAATTTTATACTATTATGTTTTCTGATAAAGACAAAATTCTTTATGGCTTTCTATCTCCCTGAAGAAGCCTGAGAATGCCATCTGGCAAATCTCAGCTGCAATAAGAAAGGGAAAGCAACTCTTGCTAAGACATGGACAGTGCATGTGAATTCTCTTTGAACCCTTTCCATTGAGAACTGCGGATGCTTTGAGCTTTGCCTCACATTATCACAGCACCTTGCTGTTAAATGTAAAAGAAAATCTTTCAAAACTGGGAAAATTCACCACCCTGAAAGATTTTTTTCTGATTGTTAAATTGATGGGATGACAAATGACATATCCTTATGTTATTTTACCCAAATGAAAGGTAATTCACATATAGTTTTTGTTTATCTTTTTGTTACTGCCTGTAATTCTGTAACTACCTAAGTAAGAGTTACATCATTACATTCCCTTACCTGCAGGAATTTAAAGTATGTTGTGCTTCACCAGGAGTTGAATATAAAACTCTCCTTTAAGATTACAATTAAATCCTTCAACACAGATTAAAAATTTGTATAATTAGTGACCTTATTTAACTCCTTGGGAAACAAAAAATCCACATACTAAAATTTAATATTTTATATTAGATCTAGTTACTGTATAGAGAACTTTTTTTTTGTCTTTTTTATGAAAGACTGAAGAAAATCACGTTTGACTAAAAGAACAAGCAGAGCAAGGAGAACACCAAACTACTTTAAATGTTGGTTTCTGTAGTACAGGGTCTGGTGAGACTATATGCCTTGTACCACAATGAAGGCTACATTTTAAGTGTGTAGGGGTGAGACAAAGAAAGAATGCGTCAAAGCTAGAGCAAACTTACTTTGCCTGACATACTCCCACATTGACTGTTAAACTGCTGCATGAGAGTCTAAAAATCACTTCACTTTCAGACTAGAGTAGATTCAATTGTTCTTATGCAGTTACTTCTGCTGCAGTACCCTTAAGAATTACCGTTCCCAGAAGACAGATTGGTGTACACTTCCAACCTGCTGCCACCAGAGGACCTTTATTCAGGTTGGTCACCTTAAATCAATCATCATCTTAAAGCAATTGAGCTGTCACCTATGAGAAGCTCACCAGCTGGGAGGACCACTCCGGAAACGTGAGTTCACCTTACCCACACAGTTTCTGTAATAACTAGAAGAACTAAATAATGCCACTTCCCACTAAGACCATGAGTCCTCCTTTATGCTTACAGACAATCATCCCAGCTGAAGCAGCTTCCTCTCAACCCACCTTTTCACTGCAAACAAAAAGCATATGCGTTTAAGATTTCACTGCTGGGCACTGTTACACAGACTTTGCAAATGAGCTAGGTAATCTAAAACCAAATAAAAAGCAGCATCCTGGAGAAAGAGTGATTTCCTCAATGCCATTGTGTATAGCTCTTATTTTTTAAATTAAAAAAAAAAAAAAAAAGCAGAATGCATCATATGCATCAAAGTATCACCTTACCTTTTGAGAAACCATCCTGAAACATACGAAGAATTCAGTTTAAGCAGCTTTTCACAATGAGATGAAACTTAAACATGGGACTGCCTGATGTAGAAAAACATTTTTCTAAACCAAATATTTATACAACGCAGAGTACTGGGCCTGTCATATGTACCTATCTGTTAATTAGCAAGTATATGAGCTCATGCTGCTTACAGCTGGAACAAATCCCCCACAGCATTCTCAGAAAAATCATCGGACTATTCAGAGCCTTCTTCATATTGCAAACATGCACATCTAGAGTTCTCTTTATCCAAGAACATCTCCAAAATGTTAATTTTACTTTTCAATGCAGTCTAAGTACATAATTTGGAAAGTGTAATAGGATTTCAAAGAACTTTAAAGGCATTTCAAGCATGATTTTACTCAGCATAACTTGAAAATAAACTAGTATTTTGATCAATTTCACAGTTTTGCTGATAGAAATTTTTTAAAATTGATTTATAAACCAGATTCTGCAGTAATCAAACAGTAAAAATTTTATTCAACTAGATTTTCAGCTTATATATTGAAAAAAAAAACCCCACTTTTTAGAAGTATTTACGAAGTTGCCACTACAGAAATAAAGAATATCAAGAATACAATTTCTTGCACAATAGTCTTCATTTAATAAAGCATATTTAACAGAATATAAATGTAAGATAAATAGAATCATTTCTGCAACTATTGGCAACAAATGAAAATAGATGAACAATTCAGCCTTCGTATTGACCATAAAAGTAGTAAATTTGTTGTAATTTTCTGTTTATTGCTATCTTTTCTGCTATTGTTTCATACTAGATCTTGCCAAAGAAACTACTAGAATGGATAAACTGAAAATCAAACAGCATCTAATGCATTAAAAATTATTTTAAAATCTCCCAATATGCATTCCTTTTGCCTGTGTGCCTGTTTCCTTCTCTTAGTCTTTTTTATAAAATATATTTAATTCTCATTTGAAAATTAATTCATGCCTACTGCCTATTTCCTATTAGAATTTTAAATCCATGTTTGCTGCTAAATACTTTTTATCCCAATCAAATATGTCCAAAAACTTATAGTCCAACTGCACTTCTTGCCAATACGTTGTGACCCTATTTCTATCATTATGTTATCTTTGTGACATGAAGTCCCTTGATAACTTTGTCAGAGTTTGCTAGGATTACAGCTGCAAAACTGCAAGGTGGAAAGGCTACAAGAAAAAGGGGTAACATAAAAGCTCTTTAAGAAACTTCTAGTACTAATGACCCTATAACATATGTGTGGAAAACTAAACAAAATAAAATGCCACATATACAAACATTCTCCAAATACTTTTGAATCTGAGATCTTTCTATGGCCTTTTCACTTTATTTTTTTTTTCCTATCTTAAAGAACACCCTGAACAGCTCCTCCTCCTGAGCCAATTCTCATAGAACACTTATGGCTACTAATGAAGGAAAAAAACTACTTTCCTTGAGTATAGGTAACAAAATGCAAAACCCTAAATTATAAAACATCCATATAAATGTCACCATTAAATTTATATTTGCTGGTTACAAGGTCTTTGAAGTGATAGTAAAGCAATAGAGATTACTCTAATTTTGTGGGATTCAGGTACCAACCTGTTTTTGAACTAAACAAGTTTTAGGCTGATTAAAAGTATCAATGACCTTTTCCTAAATGCTGAACTCACCTGTTTTCCAATTAAGCCAGCAAGAATCTTTGTTTCTCTGACTAGTTATAGCACTTCAAATCAGTAGAATTATCATTCATATATACATAAAAGTTACCAATGCTGTGTAAGTTCTTAAAAGAGCACAAGCAAACTGAGCTGAATAAAGCATCAGTGTATTATTTGATATTAATCATATTCCCCATTGCAAAATAGTTTGTGCTATCAAGCAGCATGCTTGTTTGTGTACTGTCAGTTTCTCCAGCAAAGCCACATATAGCAAAGAACAAAGAAGGAAACATTGCCATAATTTTTTCATCATACTTTATCACCACAAAGTTTGGTGGAAGCTCAGTATATTAAGTGATTAATACTGACAATGTTAGTTGACTTTGTCTACTGAAAACTAATGCAGGTATCTAGGATTTTATTATTAAGAAATCTTAAATATGCACATATCAGAGGAATTAATCATTGATTCCCTGTAGACTGCTTATATATTTCATCAGACCACTATCTGATCTGAATAACAAGAACAATTGCATAATAAACCACATTACTGCTGACATATGCAACTTCGTTATATCAGTTAAATGTTTTCACAGCAATAGGTGTTTTTAAAGTCCTCTCCTGTTTCTTCTGAAACAGATTGATCTGATTTGACATTTGCCTATGCCAACAATTCAAGATTGTACATGAATATATAATGAAATACAATATGTATCACATTTAATTGCCATGATTTGAACCAGGTCATTTCCTACAGCAGTAATTACAGCAAAAGTGGAGTATGTTTTGAGTAATTTTTCATATAGATTCTAAAGTACTGCCATGACATATCCTAGATTGAAGAAAATCCCCAAGACAAATTATGAAGACTGTGCTCCAAACTAATAAAGCCATTGAGTATGAAGAGATTCAAGCTAAACTAGACAACATAGTTCCTGTCTCGTTCGTCATAAATAAAAATATATATATATATTTGTTTTGTTTTAAAATACACACATTGTTAGACATTCAACATTGTTGCATGTTTAGGGCCACCTAGCAGAACTGAAAGCTTAGCCTAATAAACTTCACTGCATGCAGTCTCAAAGCAGTTCATGCAAATTAGCCGGGTATATTATTTTAATGTGCTGTCCACAGGGAGTACAATACAGCAATGAGCCATGTGAAATGTTACTAAGTCATTAAAAAAAAATGGGAAAGCATTTTGGTTTGAGTTGAAAGGTAAATTCATAGTAGTAAAACAGTAACAGCAGGATTCCTTACTAAGTCAGAAAATGCGTTATCGTTTAATTAAAAGTTCACTAGTTCATGGGATATTTTTTTCCTGCCAATAAATGTCAATTGCCAAAAGACTACTGTAATGCAGTATGAAAGTCACTCTGATTCACTGTCTCAGAACTTGTACCCTATGCTTTTTAATTCCTTCCTAGCTCTAAGATTCTGAATACCTGAAAGCAACTCTGAATGTCACCCATCTGCTACTGCAGATTTAGTCTTTCCTGCTTGTGTCACATTAATTTCCTAAATAAATTTTGTCTAGTTATCTTTACTGTTGTGACATAAACTAATTTCTTTACTTCACGAAGAAATGCATTTTACTTGACCCTGACAAACTTTCACTCCCAGTGACACTTATTAGTTGTGGCTGATTTTAAATCACACCTGAAAGTGCAAGATGAATTTCATATTTCGAAGTTTAATAGAATGCATTTGTAAGTTCATGTTTAATGGTTTCTAACAGCACATTTTTTTTTCTGATTAGGTGAAGAGTAAAGACATAATACATAAGAGATTTGAGTTGTATTGTTTATTTATTGTAGCCACTTATTATTCTGAATTTGTACTGTTAAAATAACCCAAATTTGTCAAGAATTTGTAAAGACATAATTTTAATTTATTCTAGTTCAAACCCACATTGTCCGTACAATAGATACAACACATGAAGCATTTAAATCCAAATCCATTTGGCCGGAATAGAGGAAAAATGCTGAAATGTTATTGATTCCTTCCAGTACATTCAAAACACCTGACTCAACTGTATTTCTACTGACATAACACTGAGGTTTTATTTAGATATTAGCAAACATGAGCAAACGTTTTCATTGACATACCTGTCATTGTTATTTCTTTTCTCTACCTAGGAAACAGTTAACCCTCAGCTAGTAATACTAGCTGTTTCCTTCAGCAGAAATGCAGCAAATGTCAATAATGGGTCCACTGTCCCAAGAGAAATAATGCCTGCAAAAAAGTTCTCTTTCCCAGATGCAGATAGATTTAGTGCTGAACAACACCTAACAGCAGACACCTCATGACATACATTTATATGATTTTCATACCTTCTGTTAACTCTACGTCTCAGCCAGCAAACCTCAGTTCCACTGCTCATGATGCCCTTTTAAATGAGTTTATCTTTTTGTATTCCCTAGATCTTTCTCACCTATTGAAAACAGTGCCATCAGCACTTTTGAATATGCCCCAAAAAAGCCCTTTGAAAGCAAAGCTGTTGTCTGGAACTGTCATCCTCATTAGAAGAAAAAATGTACATATATTTTATACATATAAAACTTGATGAAAAATTTAAGAACTTCAGACATATGGGCTAAAAATGCTTACAATTGAATGTGGACAGAAATACTCTTAGTATCTAAAAGTCAGGCATATTTTACATTAAACTGAATGTCCTGTCACCTGGCATTGCTTTGCAGGTCAGACCATTCTGCAGACCCCTCCTGAGGGAGCATCTCTTTGTTTAGATTTTGTCTGTATTCTACCACATCCCTACACCTGCACTGAAGTGCGACATTATACAATACTTGCCACACTCAGTTTCTTTAAACAAGTATTCACCTTCAATTTTCTTCACTCATAAAAAATCAGGAAACCACTTAATGCACCTTCCCACTAAAAACAGTTCCAAGTTAACACAGCCAAGTTTCTCTCTGACCAGAACAGTAACCTGAAAACAGAAATGCATGCACATATATATATACACATATATACACACATGGGTGTGTACATATATATATATATACACATGTATATATATTATATATATATATATATGTGTGTATGTATATATATAAAGATGTATGTGTGTGTGTGAGCATACGTTTGTGTGTGAATGCTAAGAAAAGGTCTGGACAAGCCCGAGAACACAGGGACAGTAAGCAAGCACAGAGAATTTACTTACTAATGCTGTCCACTCGGACCTCTTTGGAAACCTGAAGGAGTCTCCGCTTTCCCCTCCTGCCAGTCAGGCGCCGCGTTGTGCCCCTAGTCCACACAGGCCCAGAAGGAACTGCAAAGAGAGAGAAGCACATGCCACATCAGGCAGTTCTGTTTTGATGGGATCCAGCGCCGCTGCCGCTAGCTCCTGGGGGGTAACCCTGTTTTCAGAGCTGACTCCGACAAGAGTAATTCTTCCAAAGATTTTTTTTTTTTTTTTTTTTAAACAGTGATTTTCATATACGTAAATAAATAAATAAATGAAAAGGCTTCCCGGGGCCCCTGCGCCCTAAAATTTGCGGGGGGAGGGGGGCTGTGGGGGGGGTGGCGGGGAGGTGAGAGGTAAGGTACCTGCAACTCTCTCCGATGAGGCCGGCAGAGAGAGAGAGAGGGAGGGAGGAAAAGAGCGACGAGAGGGAGGAGAGAGGGAGCGAGCGAAGGGTGGGGAGGAGGGGTGGGGGGTGTGCGTGTGTGCGTGTGTGTGTCTGTGAGAGTGCGGGGCGGGGGGCGCTGGAGCGGCTCTCGCCGCGGGTGCGGCGGCCGCCAGCTCTCGGTGCGAGCACTGCCGTCTGCAGGCGGGCGGCGAGCGGCCCGAAGGGGCTGCGAGGGCGGTGCGGGGGGCGCGCTCCCCGCGGGGCCCCGCGCAGCCCCCGCCGCCGCTCACCTGCATTTCCTTAACGGGCCACTTGATGGCCGGCAGCGCCGGCAGCCCCCCGGCCCCGCCGCAACATTGGCCGGCGCGGGGGCTCTCCGCCCCCCCCCAACTGGGCCCGGGGAGGTGCCGGCCGCCAGGTACCGCGCCGGCCGCTGCCCGCGGAACTTTCCGCCCCGCGGAGGGTGCGGGGGCCGGGCTGGGGGCCGGTGAGGGCGCGGCGGGGGCTGCGCCGAGCCCCGCGCGTTTGCGCCGCAGCAGCGCAGGGAGCGCGGTGCCGGGGCGCGCTCCGCCACCCGCCTCCCCCGGCGCTGCCTCCTCCCACCGCGCTCCCCGGCGGGTGCGACAGGAGCGAGCTCCTCGCTATTGATAATAATAAGCCAAATCTCCACCTTCCTCTCGCCCTGAGAAAACAATTAATAATGTATTAAAATAATGCACCTTTTAAAGCCACTGGCTGGCGATAATAAAATAATGTTACCACTACTTAAGAGAGCGCTGCTGTGAATGTGGCGGCGAGGCACGTTTTTCTATCATTCACACCCAAATGGGAGCACACGTTCTGCTTCTGGTATTCCTAAATATCTTTCCCGTACCAGAGCAACTATCATTATCACCATCAAAGAGAAAGTCTCCAAAGCTGAGTGGAGACATCGAGTCCCCAGGTGGCTTCTGTGGCTCGGCTGCAAGGAGGGCACCCTCCCTCCTCTTTCCGTTCGACCCAAACCAATCTCATCTCTTCGCCTCTTTTCCTTATACCGGTGGGTTAAACTCCGCGTTTGGCCCTTTTAGTGTTTTCCCTTCCGTTCCTCCCCTGACGATAGTTTGTGTATTTTAAATAAAGATTTCATTCTGCCAACCCGCAGGAAGCTTTTAACAAGATGCAGCTGAGCGTGTCGATATCTTATATCTTTTTTACTGCTGCTCCGGCGTGTACATCAACTCCAAATTCCTTTCTTTTCTTCTCCGCCTGATACTGTAGCATCTGAGACGGCGGTGGCGACAGAAGCGGAGCGCTGCTCCCGAGGGTGCACTTTTACTTTGCCCTCAAAGTATCTCCCAGCAATGAGACCCGTTGGAGCCGCCCCCCCTCCCTCCTCCCCCTCTTGCCCCCCCTGCCCGTTCCCGCTTCTGTACGGCAGAATGCTGGGGTGATTGCTGTATGGTTTCCAGTTCCACTGATAGCGCTACACGGTCTGAGAACAGACGGGGTGGGGGGAGGGGTTTTCGTTTTAGTTAAGAATATAGTTTAGTGTTTGCGCTATTTTTAAGTAAGATTTTTCCAGAAATAGATCCCATGGAGATTTCATTTACAAAGGTATTCCTAACTTTGGTCAACACTTCCAAGAACATTTTAAATCATTTGCCTCCCCACAACAATGCGCAAATATGTTTCACAGACCTTAAAGCTTTATGAAAAAATTAAGATAAAAAAAAAAAGGGATTTTGTTGTCGGGGTATCTTTGTGTCCCGTGGAGTTTGATTTGGGGGGGGGGAGGAGTGGTATTTTAGTGCTTTTCGGTTTGGGTTGTGTTTGTGTTGATTGGTTTGTTTTTAATTTTCACTTCATCTGCATTTAAGTTAAACTTTGTTCAGTATGCCAGCTACCTCCTATTGATTTCTGGGGTTTGAGAAACGCTTTCCCCCTCCTCCCTTCCCCCCCCTCCTCCGAGGATTTTTTTGAATCAAGGTGATTTCTTTCGGTGATAGGCGTTTCCCAGCTCTTATGTGCGCAACTCTACCTTGCTGGTCCCCTGATACTCCACAGATGCTGAGCCGTAAGCGCTTCCTCGTGCTGTGGCACCAGGTTAAGCCTGAGGAGCGGCACCGCACGGGCCTCAGCATCTCCAAAAGCTCAGTTCAGCCTCCGGGGAAGGCCGCGGGGTGAAGCATCCCTGCCGGGGCGGGGGCGGGCGGGGCTCACCCCATGGTCACCGCACGGCAGCAGGGCAGGCGAAGCAGTCCACACACAACCCCAGAAAGGGCCAGAGGGGGATCGTCCCCGTCCTAGAGGGGGCAGAGGCCGCACCGTCCGCCTGCGGATATGATTTCATCTCTGAGGTACATCCTGCGCAAACTAGAGAGCTACCTTGAAAAGAGTATAGACGACGAAGAGCACCTGGTACTGACTCTTGCTGGCTTTTCTTTAAGCTTCGCTTCAACTCAATTTGACCTAGTTTGAAGCATGAAGGTTCAGAGTTTGGGGGGAGGGGTGGGAAGAACAATAAAAGAAGAATAGAAAAAACATTTCCCTCCACATTCTTCCTACCAGTGGTGTTTTACTCTTTGGTAGATCACTTGTGAGTAGTACTTTAATTTGCAATTAAATATGGCATCACTAATTACTTTGAAACTGATTTTATCTATACAGTAAAACATTGCTAAATGCAGTAGAAAATTAGGGATTCTAAGATCTTTACACTCCGTTTCAATATGGAATTATACATCTTCCCTTCTTATGTTCCTTTCAATCTTCAGTCCTTTCCCTTTTTAATTTTTTTTCTTATTTAGATTTTTCTGGTTTACTATATCTTTTTCCTGCATTTCACTGGAAATTTCTTCCAGGAGTAATAAAGCGGTATATATTATATTTCATGAGTACTAAAGTTTTGTTCAGTATTGTATCTTAAAGAGGTTGCTTCATGATAATTAACAGTGAAGATCATTTGGTCTTCACATAGTGAGCATTACACTCTATTTCCAAACTTTGTGAAAGGCAGACATGAATTTAATATTAGAAAGTGTTGCATATTAGAAAGTGTTGGTCACAAGAGCAACTGGAAGAAAAACCATGAGAAGGAAAAATCACATAGTAATAAAGTAGAAATAAAAATAAAATGTTCCAATTAATAATGCTGAAGTTAATATGTATCAGAATTGAGAAAATCTCCAAGCTGCAGTGTCTGCCAGAATTTATGACCTCTGCTGTGTGAAATAACTGATGGTTAACAGAGACAGTGCTGCGCTATACCAAACTAATATAGTAGGAAAAGTATTTTACCTGTTCTTTTTTTATTTAGAATTTAGTTGTTGTAGTAAATATTCTATTTTGTACATCAACAGCACTTCTTTTGGGGCATAATCTATTCCGTTTTTGCAAGCCATGCATGAAAGCTATGGCTGAGGCTGGCCATTTAAGAAAAATTATAATGAAGCTTGAGCAAAAGAAAATGCAATGCTGACAGTTTAAAGATGCAAAATACATCGTATTTTACTTCCACCTTTAGGTCTCTGTGGGCACACATGCTTCTTTTTTTCAAACAACTTCAATCCTCAGACCTTTGCTTTTTGTGAACCATCATCTCTAAAGAAAAGCAGTAGACATTATGACACATAGCATATTTATAACCACAATGAACAGAAAGAGGCTGAATTGTCCCATCCCAAAATAAAAGTTATGAGATAGGAGGAACATGAAAATACATAGCAAGAAATCCTTTGTGAAACTGCTCTTGATCATTTTTTCTGGGACAGTCTAACCTCTCCTGCAGGAAACTGAGAAGATGACTCAGCGATTTGTAACCACCTGGAAGGCAAAAAGGACCGTTCCTGCAAAGATCAGGTGCCTGCGAGCAGCTCTGAAAACCTGGTATCCTCACATGATTAATTTCTGTGACACAGATTTGTCAACACAAGCTCTTCATAGCTGTTCTTTCCTTGCTTATACTGGTCAAAGCTAAGCACTTTATTCCAAGAAACAAAAAAAGCATTCAATTAAGAAGTTACACATTGTTAGTATGAATATACCTTCACAATAACTGTGTTTTAAGGGGAACTGGAAAAGATGATATGTATTTTTTTCTCACTATGTATAAAACATAACTGCCCATTGTTCAAAGTCTGTGTCTGTAAGCTACACATGTTCCAAATGTGCATATTAAGAAAGATATGCATTCACATATATATATGTGAATTAGCTTTCTTAAAAAATAAGAGAAATTTATCTTCAAGGATGCGATTCTTACCTTTGGATTGCAAGGTTCCTAAAAATGTAGTTGCTGATATAATCTTTCAATGTCAGGTTGCTGAAATAATCTTTCAATGTCAGGTTGCTGAAATAAAGTTTTTTTTGCATAAAAAAGACTAGCTATGTACCCATGAGCCAAACACCCCATGGGTGATGATGGGAACCTTTTCTGGGAACTACTGTTGCTCAGAAAGCATGACAAAAGATATTAATGAGGAAAAAAATCAGATTTTATTTCACGACAGTAATATTTATATATTAACTATGTTCATTTATAGAAGAACCACCATAACTCCAAATATATTTACTTTAAAATTATTTGGTAATTGTACCTGTATTTGATAGTGTTTTTACTAAAAATGTTTAAGAAGAAAGCTAAAATTTTCAACCTAAAATGTCATATACGGTATGTTCTTAATTGTATTTCTTCTTTTGATCAAGTGACTAAATGGTTCTAAGTATCCCCATTATGAAAAATGTGTTCTTTCCTGTATGACTGAGTGCTGAGTTATTTCTTTATTATTCCTATCTTTTTATGTGTTAACAGTTTCACACTGCACCAAAAAAATATTGCATCTATTTTTAATAACATGAGATGGAAACCATGACCATTTAAACAGTGGAGCCTGGGTCAGAGCATTTGGATCTGGCTGTCTTGATCTATTTATCTTTAAACTGTAAAACTCTGTTTAGGCACCCATATTTGAATTCACAGAACTGATGCCCATTATTATTTCTGGAGAGCAACAATCATCCATGTAAGATCAACACTTCAGGGCAGTTCTATGGAACATCCTTACCTCTGGCTAGGCACCTGCCTCGTTTTAACCGAGGAGTCAACAAAAAGGAAAACCAGCTTAATGTCTTTGCATCTAAGTAGCTTTCTAGGTTTTAGAGATCAGCCTGGGAATACACATGAAAAATTGTTCATCCAGCATCAACATGTGTTTGTATTATTATTTTGTCTTTCCAAAACAGCTGATGTTAGATTTGAAAGCCCATCTGACCAGGCCACAGGTTGGAGCAGTCTATCAATACCAATGCCTACGTAAGCCTTGAAATATTCCAGGGATTTCAGTCTGCATTAAAACATGCATTGAAGTTTAATCAGGTTTGAGTCTTTTAGTCTATTATGGGTTTAGATTTTGATCTGCAGTACTGAAGATAAAGAAAGATTTTGTCATTTAATTTAGTGAGGACAGGATTGGTCTTCAAATGAGTAACCTCATCTCTGTTCTTGAGCTGAGAACCTGGGAAGAGCTTGACAAGTGTTTCATTAATTCACCTACTGATATTTTGGTTGAGTTTCTTATACAGTTGGAATACAGACTGGAGATAAGTTAAGATTTCTGAAACGAAAAGGAAAAGAAACAATGTAGTTCTCACCTTAAAGCCTCTTTTCTTCACTAATTCCTACAAGATATGTCTTGAGCATATGTTTTCCATCCTTGACTAAAAAGAAGGGATCTCTTAGAAATAAAGTAAAAGTATGATGCTGAGAGAATAAGAAGATGCATTTTTGTAAACAAGATGACTGACAGCAGAATTCCTTAAGGCAAATAATGGTGTACCTCATGATAAAAAATCATAATTCTGTTTATAGTCTTTTAATAATAACTTCCATCTGTATTATACTAATGGTTTAAAGAAAGAAAGGTAATTGGTTATGTCCCTGCTGAAGTGTGTGTGTCAGGTAAGCATATTTAATTTGTAATACTAATGTAATACATGCTGTAGCATGTACAAATAGTGTTTCGTGAACCAAAAAAATATCTTCTTCTTTCATGGCTTATATTTCTCATTACTTTATCTTTGCATTTCAGGGTTTGATGGGTATTTCTAGAATCTCCCCATGAATTAAAAACAAATTTTTATGTTTTTGAAAGCAATAGACCAAATCTATGCAACTAAAAATGTTCTGTATAGAGCTTTTAAAATGCTTATTAATAAAAATCAGTTGAAGAATAAAGTCTACAGTGAAAAAAAATTTAAAGAATCAATGTGTTATTTTCCAAAAACATTTCATAATGTCTGGTAAACAGGAATGCTTATTCTGTATAATTCAGGTTTTGGTGAGAAATTAATTTATTCTCTTTTTTTTTTTTTTCCCTAAGGTCCAATTAGGTTTCAATAGCCTATGTAAATTAAGATTTAGCCTCACTCTGGTGTTTTCTATTACCTCTGGAACCTATAATTGGAGGCATGACTGTTTATTATGCTCTAGTCTCTGTTATACCTTTTCTGCTTTCATTGCAGAAATAGGTGTATATCTGCAGATCAAACACTGTTCTTAAATTGTAACATACGTCAGGGAGTAGCTGTACGTAGTAGTTAGGAGTCCTCAGTTTCCACTGAAACACATGACTTACAGCTAACAATATTTTTAACAACTTTTCCATTTAATTCTATAGAATATGAACTATTCATGGAAAAGAGAATGTCCTTGCATGAAAAATAATCCACAAGTTCTTGGAGTCACCTCTCCAGATGTGGAGAAGTAAATGCACTGAGGTACCAAGCAGGGTTTGGTCAGTTGCAATGCCTCACTTCCCTAATTGAAATATCAAAAGAAACTTAATGACATTGCCATAAGCTCATGCATAAAAACTGAACAAAATTCCTCTATGTATTATTGCATGGATCTGTAGGAAGCTAACTGCAAGTAGGAATTATCTCACATTTCTTCTAAATATAGATCATCAATAAAATTACTGGCAAAAAAATTTGACAAATATAATGCATATTTTTTTAACATGACGAAGAACTGTGAGATGCAAAAGACAGGAAAAGATCAGAGGAAGAAAGAAATAAGAAAGAAAAAGAGGACGGAAAAACAGTGGATGTACCCACAGATTAATCTAATACCTATTTCTTATTTATGGAAATCACCTTTCTGCAAACCTGTTTTTATGATTCAGCAGTCTAGAATCTAGGATTTGCAATACTGGATCTATCAGCATGAAAGAAAATTTTGGTGAAAGTGCAACTTTATTGTAGAGAGGATAGATGAGAGAAATTGTACAGCCTGGGTCTGAATGATCAGTATTTTCAGCAATTTTCTATAACATTAGGTAAGTGATACAGTTTCACACAGCTATATAGTGCCAGTACTGGTGCTGGCAAGCATAATGATGGTGAACCGACATTAAAGCCTATGGATGAAGAAAATTAAATCTGAAGTGTCACTGCTGTTGGGAAAATACTGCCAGAGAAAGCAATATTTTAAGATGTGATGCAGACTTTGCATACTCAACAGAGTGTCTTCAAAGTTTTATAGGAAAAATACTATAATGATGTGCCAAAGAAAAAATATTTTTAAAACTTTTTAAAGTTTAAATTCATTAAGCATTTCAGGAGATGAAAATGCCTACATTTTTGGATGAAGTTCCACACTAAAATTTCCTAATAACAATTCTCTCTGTAAGTGTATTCTCAAAGAAACACTGATACTCTTCCAAGAGGTAAAATTCACAATCAAGAAATAACTCATCCACCCACTGCAATTTTTTTTCTTGATTACTTAGAGTGAAATACTTCTAAAACTATAGGTCCATAGATGCTAACTGCTAAGGTAGAAAAAGTTGGAATTTTAATTTCTGTAAACAGGGAGCCCTTCCTGTTTTCCATGTGAAGCCCTGGATACACCATGAGGAACTAGTGTGTAGGCCATGTCAGGGTCTCACATATTTTATCATTCTTACATATTGTTGACACAGCATATTAATTCTTATTCAGCTCATCCAAAATCACCCACACAAGATCAGATAGAGTTTATTTTCTGCCAGATATATCATAATAAATAATAGCATAATAAATAAATCTAGTGTTATTGTTGTAAGACTGCTTGAGTATTTGAAGTAACTTTGATAAACCAAGAGCTAGTATTATGGTATTTTCTTTTCACTATTGGATTTATTATAGCATACTACCCAGAAATTCCAATGTATTCTGTCAGATTCCAAGTGAGTCACAGATAATTTGTTATTTGCTGTAACAAAAATTCTGAGTATAAAAAGCAAAGTGAAACTGAAAAAAGCATGAGGGGCTTAACAGGAAATTTAAGCAGTTTTCCTCTCACTTTCTCTAAAGTTCTACTTGCATTTGTCGCTAGAAAAGTCTTCCCAGTACACACTCTCTTGGGCTCTCACCTATTTAAAATGTCTCCTACAAATGTTTGTACCATGCCCAGTACAGTAAGGAGACAGCGCAAGGCAAACATCCCTTAACTTAGAAAATCTGATTAGAACCATAAATCACAGAGATATTCAATGCTTTCCATGTTCTGACAGATTACAACACTTAAATATATCTTAATGTATTGCCTGAGAAAGAACCAAGTCAGTGTATGTTCTAATACTCCTATGATAGAGGAGGCTAATAGGCTCCATAGCAAAATTCACTCACACAAGGAGACTATTAGTCTACAAGTAAACCAGCAAATTCTAAGCCATTAACTCTTAAACGCTAATGTATAATAAAGACAAAGGTTGTTTCTGTCTATTAAGTCTCTAAATATGGTCTTGTGTAACTAGTTTCCTTACCATTAGACCAGATGTACAATGGCTGTATAAACTCAGAATCAGGCCCATGAGTGTTTCCAGATGAGTTCCCCCAATATCATAGTCTGACCTTCAGTGATCTGAGTACTAATAGAAGAAACTTCTTTACTAACAGAAGAAACTTCTTCTTTTAACTGCATCATGAGACTGAAGTACAGTAAAATTTCTGCATAAAGGAAACCAGAATCTCTAGTCTGCTTAATTACCAGGTTGTTCAATTACAAAAAATCAATAAAGCCCTTCCAGTTCCAGTTAACTAAAGTTAATAAAATAAATTAATTTTTAAAAGTTTACAGTGTGAAAGAAATTTAATCTAGTATTGTAGCATTCTGGGAGCTGTGTCTTAAATGCTTCTAACATAGCATTAACGGTGGGGTGATCAAGGAGCTGTTTATTTTGGTAGCTTATGTAATAATGAATGCTTTATTTGGTTATGATCCGTTATTTAGAATGCCATTAAAAACTTCAATGCAGGCTCTTCTTATTGCCTCAGTTAAGCATCGAAATACTTGGCACAGACCCAGAGAAGTTATCCCCATTCAGTATGGCCAGGATAAGACTCTTTGCCCTTCTCAGGCTGGCACTGGGACTAACAGGCCCATGGCATCTGTGCATTCCAGCTCAACTAAAGAGAAAAGAAAAATATAACCTCTGATATTGTCTGCATGCAGTTGCAGAGTATGTAAACATTATAATTTATTACAGCAACTCAAAGTAAGGAAATGATGATCATGACAAAACAGAAGTTCTTTGCAATTCACAATAGCTTACAGAAAATAATGGATTTACTACTCAGAGAAGGTGAATTTTCAATTTCAGCTCACAGAGAAACTGTTAGTCCCCCAAAATAGTGATGAAAGGAAGTAAAATGATAACCATGGTTTGCAGATAGTTGCTTTGTAGCTAACACAAACCATATAAATCTGGGCATTTTTTTAATTTTTACAAAGGTAAGCCAGCCTAATTCAGGGATAAAGCTCATGTATTTGGGATTCATGTGTTCTGTTCTTTCAGAATGTCCCATACTTTGCTTACTGACATTTGTCAGCTGTTGATTAACTAGTTAATTTACCTCTACATTCTTGTAGGGGGAAAGAACAAGGGAAAGTGTATATTCTTACGCTGACTTCTCAACTTTAGGTTATTAGATGAATCAGCTACTGGCTGAACAGTGTGAAACATCCAAGGTAAAAATATTTGCTGAGAATTGTTTCTCTAATAATTTCGGGAAGTTTGATATCATTGTATTCTGAACCTTCTCAAGTGCCAATAACTTCATTCACCTTACTCATATTCACCTTTCTGTTCATTTGGCATTGAAAGGATTTAGCTTTTTATATCAATACAGTCACCATGGCATCTTGGGCTGATAATATGTTTCTCAACTTTTTGTCACTCAAATCAGTTTGCAAAAATCCCATCACATATAACTTCAATCCTCTTATTTATGCTTGAAACTGCTTCCTGAAAACCATCTAACCTTTATTAAGAACATCTGTCTTTGCTGTCAGCTTTTGTTTCGATTTCATGATCTGTGCTCTCACACTGGAGAGCAAGCGGGTGGACGTGAGGATGACAACATGGGAGCACTAAGAAGTGCTCACTGATCTTAATTTCAAAGTTGAGTCTAAAGAAGCAGCTTTGATTCTGCAAAGCATTTAAGCTGCAGGAACCTTAGAGGGGGTTAAAAGTAGTCCATCTGGTCCTTAAAATGCCGTAATTAGCTGCTTGAAGCTTTGTGTAGTAGAGACATTAAATGATATTTACAAGCTAGGTATTAACCTCGTCTTTTCTATACTATGGGTTTGTTGTTTTGTTTTGGTTTTTTTTATATATTCACAAATCACAAATAATGAAAAACAAATGAGTGCTTGACTGTGTCTCCTTTTTTTGGATGCTCTTTAACCTGATAATAAGTTTACGTACTAGGAGAATACAAGTATAACTATCTATGAAAAACAAAAGCAAAAAGGAAGATTTCTGGAGGGCGATATAGGTACTAGATGGTCCAACCAACAGTGGTGCACAGCTGGATCTGGTCATAGTTACCTTGCTAATACAGAGGAGCAGATGAATGTGTGACAATCAGTGCTTGTCTTGGATGTAGTAGTGGCATTCAAGTTCCAATTCATGAGAAAAGGGCTTTAGGATCAAATCTACTTTTAGAGGAAATTTCAATTAAATTAGGAAAGTGAATTAGGATATATCAGGGAAGGCAAAAGAGGTCAGGAAAACTGGTTACTCTAATGATTAAATACTCCATATTGAGATAAGAGGTAGATGTATAGATGTATTGACAGATATATCTGACTAATCAAAAATCATGGCAGAGTGATTCTATGGTGGAGGAAAAAAAATAAAAAAAGGAGAATACAGGAAGTAGCTGACTTTGGTCACAGGAAAATAAATGGATTCAATTTATTTGGCTCAGAGAACAGTGAATAATGGGATAGTCTGGAAACTGTTAACAAGGTGAGTGATTCAGGGGTATTTCTGGGACCTAGATTGCACATATTTTTTCAGGGACCTGCAGGAAGTGACAGAGGGCAATGGCCTGGGAAAAGCCTGGACCAACCTAGTCTTCCCTGCAGCTGAGCCTGCTCTAGGTAGGTGCCTTGCCAGTGCCCCACCAGACTACATTATCCTTCACTTTAACCAAAAATTTTACATTAAACAAAAGAAAAAGAGGAAAGCAGGAACACAGAAACTGCCCTGGTTCCAGCCAGGACAGGGTTAATTTTTGCATGGAACGTGCATGACTAGGACATGGAGATTAGTCTACTCAACCTCACATCATTTCTGGCGGCAGGGGAAAGGGAGTCTCTTTCAGGGAGAATGGGTTCCTTATGCTGGAATGATTGTGGCTGAGGGAGTGATGGGGTGGCCCCAGTTCCAAGCCAGAGGAAGACTTTGGGTGAGGCTGGTTTCAAGCAGGCCAGGAATTTTCTGTAGTCAGGGATTTCCAGGGTGAACAGAAGCATCTCCTTTCTTGTACCCTCTGTCATTAGTACTGTTGCTGTTGCTGTTACTGTTTGTTTTCTTATCTCATTGCCGTTTACAGTAAACTGTTCTTATCACAAACCATGATCTTTGCCTTTGGTGTCTCCAGTTCTGCTCTCCATCCCACTGTAGAGAGGGGCAGTGTGGAGACTATCATTGGAAGCGCTTAATTAGGAAGAACCATTCTTAAACCAGAACAGAAACACATTTACTTTTTTTACTTAAATCTGATAATAAAATACACAATGAGCCAGAGGAATTGCAAATTCAAAACAGGCCTATAGGAAGAAAAAGAAAATATCTCCTATATACTACATGATTTCTAAATCCACATAAATAATATGATTGTATTTTTTTCAAATGTTTTTTCTTAATTAGATTTAGTATTAGCTTTAACACTGTTATTGAAATGTATAAGCTTTTTAAAAAAAACTTAAATTACTGTAAGGCCAATTATTTATGTGGAAAAACATAATTGTTCAGAACACAAGCATATGAAAATTCATATGCTGCAGAAATATTTTGTTCTGGAATAACAAAAAATTGATAACTATGAATTTGGATGCAAATTAATTATGTTTTTATTTTAATCAGATTTGTTAGTATTATAATTAAATACCTATTAAATGACAAAAAGAAATTTTACATTTTATTAACATTTAATTTTTAAACCTTTGCATATTTGACAGACAAAATCTCCACAAACAGATAAAAAACCTCCAAAACTTTAAAACTCAGCCCTATATTGTTAGCCTAAATTAAGAATTTTTTAATTATTCAGACAAAAAAATAATGCATACAAATATTTCACAGTACGAAAACTCATTTGATGTTAAACTGTTAAATAAAGATCATATGTTTTATTTCATAGTCTCTTCATAGAAATTCTTATGTTTCATTCACATTCATAATATATCAGAGTGTGATAGTTTTTGAACTTGATGGGAAGAAAGAAACCAACATATGTATATGCTACTTCTGCAAAACATTTCTTACATGGTCTCGATTTCATAGGAAGACTTGGACTTTTTTAATATGCTTGTTATTGTTGACATAAATATTATCACTGTACCTTTACTCAGAAAGAGCAGGTCCTTAAGACCACCCTCACATCTCTGTTGGTTTTAAACTTCCAAGGGTGCTTTAACCATAGTAGAATTTGAGAACTTTAGAGACTTTGTAGGTTGTTTAATAAGTTATAAATTAATGTAGGAGCCTAATCCTCAATGGTTATTGTTCAAAGTCTCCACTAGGTAAAAAAACTTTCTTGGGGTATTTCAATAAAAGGAATATCTGATTGCTTTTGAAGCCACATTCAGACAAGAATCTTCACAGAAACTACCCACCAGTAAAGGTTCCTGTGTGTCAGCATTCAGTTCTGTGTAGAATGACTTTAGAATCTTGATCTCAAATTGGTTTGAGAGTGGAGAGGACTCTCTATTCCTATCTGTCAATTTACACTTAAAAGTAAAGATAAGCTCATTGCTTCCCAAACATCCCCTTTGGCAATGAAAGCTCAGCAGTCCAAATTGCAATCTCACTAGAATGTGGCAATCTCCTCCAGTTTATGCTATCACAGCTTCATTGAAACAGATGACTAGGGTGCTTTCTCAGTGTTGCTGAACATTTATTCTTAGAGATTTATCCTACTGAAAATCAGCAGGACTGTGCATGTGTGCAGCACACTGTGCCTCTTATAATGTACTCCACTGGTGCTGTACCAACCGAATGCTATTTCATACCATTTTCTCTCAGGTATTGTTCTGTAATACTGCTAGAAGTAAAAAGGGATATTTGTTTTTGTCATAAAACCATGTACTCCTAAGGCAGTGACTTTCTGTTTATAGAGCAGCTGGAGAGTTGCTGGACTCTGAAAGCTAGCAGCATATGAATAGAAAAGTCTCAGCAATGCCAACAGAAAAGTCTCAGCAACAGAAAATACGTTAATCATACACCTTAAACATACTCTAAGAATATAAAAAATGAACAAGATGTTGTCATATGGACAGTTTTCCTTAAAAATGTGGCCGCACATTGAGTTCTGTGTTGACACCCATGGAATTTTCTTTTTGCTGTGGAGCTGTCAGATGTGCTGATGATGCTATCTGAAATCCCAGAGTACGTACCTATAGTAGCTTGCTCATTATATTTCAAACACAAGATACTTTCCTGCAGGCTTGTGGTGCTCCTGCCAGCCAAAATAAGTACCACAGACATTCTGACCCCTGGCTTCCTACATATCCCTTTTTTTAACCAGATTAAAAAAAAAAACCAGTTCTACTCCATTAATGACGAAAAGGAAAGCTCTTCTTTGCAGGAGGAATCACAATTTTCTGTTATGTATGATAAAGATATCTTCAAGTATGATGAAAGATCCCTTACCTCTTGGGGATCTGCCAACCTCTTCACCTGCCTCTGCTGAGACCTCCCTATCCCGCAACTATTTGCCGCTCATAACAGTCTTTGTTCCTTATCCTGCAAGACTTTGTTATTCTATCTTCCAGATATTAGGACTCTGAGATTATTTCTAATATTGTGCCACATTTTGGGGTTTTGTTTGTTTGTCTGTTTGCTTAGGAGTGTGGGTAGTCACCCTCCTGGCTTTCAGTGGGCTCATAAACTCAAAAGAGCATGGAGTTTTTTGGTGGATAGGAGCAAAGCACACCAGGAATTTCACTACCACTACTGTCCCTCTCCAGGCCCCAGGAATGCCATTGTTGGTGAAATCATCATGCTTTAGCCAAATATCTTCAGCTGTACCTCTAGTTGTCTAATTATGATGTCAAGCTCCACGGATCATCCAACAGGGATTAAATAGAGAGGGTAATAGAACATTTTAAATAAAATTAGTATAAATTATTACCCTGATCATCTTTCATCTTGTGTCTCTCTCACCCCATCTTGGTTGTTCAAATGTCTGAAGATGTGTTTCAGAAAATGTATCTGCTATTAATATTTCTAACTAAACCTTGTTCTTTCTTTAATCATAAAAAAAAAGAAAATAAAAGAAAAAAAGCAAAGCAAAACAAACAAATAAAACTGAAATCTCATCTATTTTCATTATTCCTTATATTGTAGTAAGAACATTTCAGGTTTGATATAAAAAGCTTAAATACTATTTATCTATTTAAATTGTTTTTACACTACTAGTTTATAACAAACATGCTTTTGAGATTTCCCTACATTTAGGACGGACTTAATGTACTGTGTTACTTATGGTATTATATTTACTATATTATTTCCAAGTAATAGATTAAATATAATATTTTATATGTCAATGTTTTAGTTGCTTACGTAATTGATTTAAACTTTTTACGAAATAAAGGAAATTCTGCTTTTTTTAAAAATTTTTCAATACAAATTAAAAGATCATCAATACAAAAATTAATCAACAATACAAAATTTCAAATTTCAACAGAGATAATACAGATTTCTCAGAAGAGATTTTTTTTTTTTTGACAGATGGTTTTTTTATTAGTTGTATGTGGTACTCCTTTTAACTTAGAAAGCCTACAGTGATCCATGAAATTTTGACACTGCTCCAAGATCCTCCTCCATGATCCAGTTGTATAGAAAAGAACCAAAGATCATATGCCTTTTTACACAGATTGTGTCATGACCCATTCTAAAAGAGCTAAGGTCCATTCAGAGTACAGAATCCATGTTTTCTGGATTAGTGACTCTGTCTGAATGTCCTAAAGCCGTATTTCGGAATGATGATATCTGCAAAACAATTCACTACTACTTTACAATTCACTGCTTTAAAAATTGCAATGCCAAAGAAATGAAATAGGTTAGTGTTTGTGAGTTTGTTTCAATGCACTTCAGGTAAAACCAAGTGTTTTTACAGAATTTAATAGAATTTAAATTATTAATAGAATTTTATAGAATTTAAATTCTTCAGTACATTTGAAGAGACATACAAGAAGTTTGTGGATTATGTCAGTGGATAAATAAGTACTGTGAGGAAAAAGTGACTGAGTAACTAGTACTGTGAATGTGTGTTACATGCAGCAATTTTTTTATACCTATGGTTACCTAGTTTTGTGCATCAGAAGAACTTTCTGAATAAAGATAGGACACTATCATAGTTAACAGTCTCATTTGGGGCTGTCTTGAGTTTTGGGTGGGTTTTTGAGTATGCTAAGTCCAAAGGTGAAATTTATAACTGAACAAATCTGTACACACTGGGGGATTTGAAAATCCGATAATATTTGTTTCCCTCTTTCACATAAAATCCATGCAAGAGAAATAATGGTGTGTCAACAGTTGCAGATTGATTTCTACATAGAGATGTTGCACATCTTAGAGTCCTAGTCCATTCCTTTCGAGACCTCCTTTAGATGTGTTTCCTTGGCTCTGAAGCTTCCATGGAACACTATCCACATTAAACTGTATTTGAGCTAAACCTTGTGAAACAGGATAAAACTGGTCCTCCTACAAAGTCTAGTTACAAGCATCTTGGTTACAAACTTGATACCGGGAAAACAAATCCTCAAATACCCTGAGATCAACCAAATAAATACAAGTTTGATGAGTCATTCAAGGTAAAAATTACACACATCACAAAGACAGCTCTGACCTTACTCATGATTTTTGACGAGTGCAAAATCTTCTTTCTCCTATTTTCAATGCTATTCTTCATCCTTAATACTTAAAAATTATTAGGTAGTTCAGAGAAACACATTGTCACTAACTTCATACAACTTTTATGGACTAAAACAAAAACACATTTTAATTAGAACACTTGATTTAATTGGTGCTATGAATCTCTAGTTGCATTTGGCAATGAATCACAAATTAACATAATCTTTTTTTAGAGCTTCACCACAGGTTTTCTGTTGTTATTTTTTAAACCCACAAATTTTGCATTCCTCCCACTACCTGCCCCCACATATGGTCTCTTAAGATTCTAAAATAGTACAAGTCTCCCTGACATGCATTACAACCCATCTGTATTTAAAGTTATGCCTTCTACTAACTGTTGGTTTATATTATTCTGTGATTCTTCCTGCCACCCCCCTGCTCTGCTTTTAAATGCATTATCTATTCATATCTGAGTAGAGTGCTGTCTTGTCAGAAAGACAGCTTGATAGGTACCATACCCCTCAAGGAGTCAAACTTAAAAATGCTAACTATCTAGACATTGTCACCGAATCACTCCTCTGAACACATCCCAAATCTCTGCCTTCAAATTTCAGTATTTTCCATTTTATTTTCTATGCTATACATGCAACAATAAGCACACTAACCAATTACTTTCCCCTTAATTTCAGAATACTGTTTGTTATTAGTTGGACCAATAAAACACCCTCAGAAATGTAATATTAACAAAAGAGATGGAAAACATACACTCCAGTTAGACCGAAAACCCTGACAGGAGGTAGAAATTTTTTCCTAATTACATATGCAGCGTCAGAAAAGCACTGCTAGCATTTTGCCACCACAATGTTCATGCAGTCACATGTCAGAGCAAGTGTCGGTTTTAATTGTGAATTTACAATTAACATGTAGTTTTACTATTCCAGCTCATGCTGATATTTGTAATTTTAATTCTGTAAGTTTAAAATATAATACTAGGTTACTGTCAAGGAGATAAAGTCCAACCTCACTCAAATGTAGGGAGATTTATAATCCCAATTAACATTTGAAATATATAGGGATAAACTTACAAAATGTGAAGTGTCAGTTACTAAAATCTGTGATCTGTTTCCCTCGATCTCATGATGCCATTTCTATAGCATATTGCCAGAGGCAATATGTCTATGAGTCAATTATATATCAACATTTATTTTTCAGTGACTCCCTTAGAGGACTAAGGAATTAACTATCTAGATACATATATAGCCTCATCACCATAGAATCAAAGTGCCTCTGGAGTATTTAAAAATAGAAGAATCAGCAGACATCCTGGTTCTTCTTTTCTTTCTCTCCCATTTTTATTATGTGACCGATGTACCTTAATTAATTGGGGTGGGGATTTGGTTGTGGGTGGGGTTTCTGCCAGTTTTATTTTTTTTTATTTCCTTTTTTTTGTTGTTTGGTCTTTTTTGTCATATTGTTGTCTTTTTTATTTTTTTATGGCTTCATTTTTTAATTGAAGGGGGTGAAGGAAGGAGGTGCTAGTGTACAAATATCTATGGTACAGAGAAAGACTGTATGCATATCTTCCAGTGAAAATACCTTATCAGTGGAAAGCTAAATAAAAATATGTTTTATATTTAGTTTTGAAAAATGCCAAGCCTGTGGGAATTCTCAGCATCTGTGGGAGTGAGTGCTACAGGCTGGGTCTCAATCCTGTGAAATTTTTGTAGTCTTCTCTTATGAGTCTCTCTAAATTGATCACCAATGGCATGATTCTGTTGGAAGACACCTCAATCAAAGGCCAAAATGGAAATGAAATACACAATTACTCTGGGAACTAACAACCAAAGGCATGCTGCAGTTTGAATTTCAGGGTAGAAAGTTGAAGTGGGAAAAATATACTGAGAAACAGGAAGATTGCGTATTCATAAGGGTAATTGCTGCTGTAAGGTGTCTTGATTTCTCTTTGTGAACCAGCTCAAAATTTTAAAATATATGAGGTTTTATATTTTGGGATGTATTTTTTTTATCTAATGATTTTGAAACAATGGAGAATGACATTAGAAAGTAGAATTTACCTTAAAAATAATGCATTAATAGACAGTTGATTGGCCATAGATGAAGGAGTATTTTTTCTTTCTAAGACTATGCCAATTTACAATACCATTAGAGCTCTCCAAGAAGCTGTCTGAGACACACATCATTAGAGGAAGATGCTAAAAAGAATCAGGTTCTTACAAGGAGGTCATTCTCTTTGCAATATCATCCTTTTTTTTTTTTTTTTTCCCTTGACTCCTGTCAGCTTTGTTTAATGGTTTTTCTTTGGTGCAACAGTGCCAGCTACATATTAGGAAAGCAAGAGGTAGATACAAAGGAGATCCACATACAGGTGTTTAGTTACTTTATATTGCCATGTAGCAGCTAGGCAATAGGAAGCTCAGCATTCCTTCTAAAGTAATTGCTGTAAAACAAACATTAATTCTATTAATATTAAGGATTACTCTGTTCCAAAATTACAGAAAATGCAGAACTGTATATTCATAATTATAGTATTCCAGAATAATGAAATATCATATTATCCTAAATGACATGCTCTCTGATATTTTACTGAAAAAACACTAATGCTTATATAACAGCATGTATTAAATAACAAGTCAGAATGTAAGTACAGTACCTCAGATATTTGAGCTGTTGTGGTGGTTTGACCTTGGCTGGGTGCCAGGTACCCAGGAAAGCTACTCTATCATTCCCATCCTCAATTGGACACAGGAATAAAAATATAGTCAAAGGGATATTGTGGGTTGTGATAAGGACAGGGAGAGCTCATCCCTAATCTGACAAATCACAGATTAGTGTCATGGGCTAAACAGAACCAACTTGGGGAAATTATTTGAATTTATTATCAAACAAAGCAGAATAGGATAGAAGTAAAATAATACTTAAAAGCACTTTCCCCCCACCCCTCCCTTCTTTCTGGGCTTAACTTTATTCTTGATTCTCTATGTTCTTCCCCTCAGTTGTGCAGAGAAGGGAATGCAGTTGTGGTCAGTTCATCACATATTGTTTCTGCCACTCTTTCTTTCATCCTCAGGGAGAACCCTACTCCAGAGTGGGGTCTCTCCCATAGGACACATTCCTCCACAGACTTCTGCAACGCAAGTCCTTCCTACAGTCTGCAGTTGCTTATGAACTACTTCAATGTAGATCTCTTTCACAGAGTGCAGTTCTACAGGAGCAGGTTCCTCCAGCGTGGGTCCACTGGAGCAACCTGTAGAACTGCCCAGGGCAAGCCCTATCAGCAAATCTATTCTAGAATGGCTCCTTTCTCCACAGGGTCACAGCCAGCCTATTCCAGCATGTACTTGTCATGGTATCACAGCCTCCTTTGCGCACATTCACCTGCTTCTCCCTGGACATCCTTGGGCAGGGGGCAGCCTAACTTACCATGATCTTTTCCATGGGCTGCTTGGGCATCTGTAACACCTCCTGCCCTACCTTCTGCATTAACATTGGTGTCTGCAGAGCTTTTTCTGTCAGATATGTCATTTGTGTCATGTCTGACCTAAATTACTTTCTCATGACAATTTTTTGCTCATATAAATGAGCAAATTTTTGCTCATATGTCAGAAATGCTACTGTCACTGCTGGTCAGAGGTGGGTCCCTCTTGGAAATGGCTAGCATTGGCTTTGTTAATGTGGGAAGTTTCTGGAAACTTTTCACAGAAGCCACCTGTGTCATCCTTCTCCTCTGCTATTAAAACCTTGCCATGCAAACACAACACGGTTGTTATTATCTTCAAAAATTTATTAATAAAAAAATACAACTCTGGTTCTCTGAGTTCACACTAAATTCATATGTGACATGAACTTCTTCGAAAATGCAACTTTTTATTTTCATATTCCAAAGTAAATAATGGTGTGACATGACAATTAATGACAATTATCATCTTCCACACCTTTTTTAGTGTAGAGCCTTTGAATTCAGAACATGTTATGATAATAGCAAATTGTGGGCATGGCTAGAAAAGTTAAAAAAAACCATCACCTTGCTAGCACTGGAAAATAATGCACCAGGGAATAAAGCAAAGTCTGTTTATCATAGTCAGCTTACATATTCAAGGTTTCTTCCTTGGTCTGCTGATAAACCAGCTTCAAGTCTAAAAACTATCCCACAATTTATTACTAAATATCTATAAGCTTCCAAAAAAAGGCCATTTGTCCTAGAGATAAATAGAAAGGCAGGGTCAAAGCCAAACCATTATATATCAGCATTTTATTTCCACAGAAGCTGGAAACCTCCAGCAATTGCTACTGAAAAGTACTGCAGTTTTTACACAAAACCCAGTCTGTTGCCATCAATGTTTTGCGAATATTTTAGGGCCAATTGTCCTGGTTTAGCCTTGCCTGCAGCATCCCAAAGATGGACAAACCAACTCATTATAGAATCATCAGGTCATTGAGTATAATGCTTCCTTAGGCCACGAATGTCCTTCCGGGAAAAGGACTCAGAAGTGAATTCTGATTTTGTGTCAGTTGCTGGAGCTGGCTTTGAGGGTCCTTCCCCTGGATCATCACTGTCCACTGGTCGATCAGTTTTGGTTTTGTGCTTCTTTTCTGCAGTAGCGACTGGCAGTGTGGCTTAGGCTCTTTGTCTGGTTTAACTGCTGGCTTAGGCTCACTGTCTGGCTTAGCTATAACCTAAGTGACTGGGGTGTTGGCTGCAGCCTGAGTGACTGCAGTAGCTGCTGATTTACCTCCCTGCACCTCTGCCTGTATCTGCTGCCCTACAGTATCTAGCAATGTGCAGTAAGCATATGCCAGGGCCCAGCTTATTGTAACGAGATTTTTATCATTAAAATCATCATGGCACTTCTCTTCCAGATATTTCCCTACCTCATCTGGGTTCTGAATTTGTTCATGTGAAAATTTCTAGGTTGGAGGAATCAGAAAATTCCTGCAGGGTTCAGCCCATTCTCTTCCATTCTCCAAACCACTTAGGATTTTCTACACCTGGGTCTACTCCTGGATCAGGGGTCTCATCAACTCCTCTGGACATATCAGCCCTCCCTTTAAACACACTGCAGACCATATAGAGGAAGCTTACCAGATAAAGTATCAGGAAAGTGGTCTCTTTAACATTCATTGATGGCTACTAACATGACAATAACATTGAACATGCTAAAAAAGTGACATCAGTTCAAAGGAGAAAAAAGAAAGGAAAGGCTGAAAGGCCTCACCCCCTGCTTCTCCTCTAACAAATTGGTGCAATTACTAATAAGCACCCAAAACACGTTATTGGAACTACGATGCAGGGTAGGACAAAGAAACCATAAACCATACATATCTTGAACCAACTCCAGTACCTTTGTAAACTCCCTATAAATCACTATTACCACACCCAGCAAAATAGCTATTCCAATCCATGTTCCTCTTCTGTAAGAGCTACTCAATAGAGAGTAATACTGGTACTCCATTACTCCAGTACTCATACTGGAGCTATCTCCGGATAAGAAAATGAACCTAAGGACCAGAAAGGTATTAAAACCTCAAAAAAGCCTAGGGACCAGAGATACATGAAGGTCTCCACCCAGAGAAACATTATGAATTCAAGCTACTGACTGCTTTATTCTAATACAGAGTAAGTGAAACCAAAATGCAATCAGTACCAGTTTTTTTTCACATTCCTGAACCCCACACTGGGCACCAAGAAATGTATCTGTCCTGGTTTAAGGCAAATTTTGGAGGAAACTTTCAAAGGGGTCCCTCTAGAAAGCAGATTCAAGTGGCCCCTCTCCCCACTGGTTTAGGAAAAGATTTCCTTGGAGAAAAGTGGAAAAAAAAGCTGCTTATTTAACAAGCAAAGTATTCACAAACATAAAAAAACCAATAATATTAAACAATAAAACCTCTTGCAGTTCTGAAGACACAGGAAATTCAGAAAGTCCTTGTCATGGGGTGTAGGTTGGCTTGCTGAGTCTCTTATCAGTCCCTCTGGTGCTGGAAAATGCCATGTCCCAGGCCCTGGTGGGCCACAGGTGTGAGCTCCTGGGGTTTGTCTGGGGTTTCAGTCCAGAGTAGGACTGATCAGTTCCAAGAAAAAGAAGGGCCACAGTCTTGGGAACTTCTCTGCCTCAGCTAGCTGAAAACTAAAAGAAAAGGAGAGCTGTCTCCCATGGTCCATGCTGCAGACAGCACACTCTGTGAGAAGGAAAGCTCTTATCTCCATGTTTTGAATTCCACTGCTTCTCCTTCTCCCCACCTTCATTCTCAGATCTAGTTTTAAAGGTGCAAAACTTATTTCTGGGCTAAACAGATGAATGGGGATACAACAATCACAATCCTCAAGGTGGGATTTGTGATGTGGTTCTTTTATTTGGTCTTAGAGTACAAAAGATTATCAGCAAACCAGTGACTTAAACAGCAAAACACACTTTATTGAGTGCTCATCAGCACTAATATGCGATAGAGGGAAAAGAGGAGAAAGCAAAGCATAAGTAAAAGAGAGTAAGATGATTATAGCTACCAACATCCAAGTCCACTCAGCCATCCACTGACACAGTCTTCTGTCTGTTGGGGAGATCTCAAAGTTTTGGGGTGTATTTTACAGTTTTTTACAAAGCGAGGGGCACAAGGCCAAAACCAGAGGACATTGATGACCATTGTGATGAGGCCCATTGCTCAGGGGGGGCAGGTGTGGGGTACAAGTCTCTACTCAGCAGCAGGAGTGAGGGCAGTGTATCGTGGCATCACAGCAAGCACACCTGCAAACAATCACTTGGCAAACATCCACCTCAACCAGGCCAGAGCCCCTATACCGAGTCCCTTGTGATGTTCAGGGTCTTTCCTTGCGACAGTCATGAGACAGATGGGAGAATCTTCGGACCATCTCTTACAACAACTCAGCACCATAAAGTGCTCCAGGACATGCATTTATGACTGATGCAAAAAATGTGTAACACATAAAGGTTTATAATCTCGCATTGTAATCTCTCTCCAGACACCTCTCAAATTCCTGAAC
Source organism: Pseudopodoces humilis (assembly GCF_049639895.1). NCBI lineage: Eukaryota > Metazoa > Chordata > Aves > Passeriformes > Paridae > Pseudopodoces > Pseudopodoces humilis. Next base: position 47,434,302 of record NC_142203.1, on the reverse strand, counting down.
CTCAAGACAGGGGTTGGGAGAAAGATGTCCCATTTTTCCAAGGGAAAATCAGATTTGAAACCATCTAAGGAAACTGAACATATATGAATTCATGGAACTCAACAAGATGCATCCCAGAGTTCTGAGTAAATTGTGTGTGTAGTTAGCAAGCCACTCTCCACAATATTTCAAAAGCCATGGCACTACACATGGTGATTAAAAAAGGGAACCATTACTCCCATTGTTAAAAAGGGTAAAACCAAAGATGCTGGGGATTACCAACCAGTCACGCTCTCCTCTCTGACCAGTAAGATCATGATAAAGATCTTCCTGGAAGACATGTTGTTGCATTATATTAGGAATGGTAAAGTATGACACAGACTCTCTAGCTGGGTTGCACAAGAGAGCAAGTTTTATTATTCCTGGTCTTCTTTTATAGACAGGTCTGAGAAAGTTTTACCAAGAGGTAACTCTCATAGGTCATTAAACTAACAGATCACCATCACTGTTCAATTAGGAACTACATCCCTTGACTGTTTCTTGCAAGTAAACAGCGAGGATCCAAACAAGATCTGCAAAGGCTGTTTTCCATCTCCAAGGACTGTTCAGATTCCTTTTTATGATTTCCTGGGCCACATTTCTCAGGCCAGTGTGAGAAAGTTATGTGACTTGGTTTCACACAGACACTGTGCTCCCTGCCTGCTTTCTCGCATTCAGCATCCATAACATGTCAAGGCATATGGCTGACAGGGAGGTGAATAGAAACATCCAACATGATGCCCTTCAAAGAAGGGCAAATTAGGCCTGACTACGCTGGTGATCTCCTGCAATGCAGTGGCTGTATTGGTGGACAAGAAAACAAACAACTAATGCCATATGTCTTGACTTCTGCAAGGCCTTTGACACAGTCCCACACAACATGCTTGTCACTAAATCATTGAGATAAGGGCTCAGTAGACAGACTATGTGATGCATAAGGAATAATTTCGACTGGCCATATGCAAAGAGCTGCAGTCAATGTCTCAATGTCCAAATGAAGATCAGTGACACATGGTGTCCCTCAGGGGTCAGTATAGGGCTGTTCAATGTCTTTATTGATGACACAGACCGTGGGATTGAGAACACTCAGCAGTTTTTTAGATGACCAAGCTGAGCAGTGTGGCTGGATAGACATGAGGGAAGGGACGACATATAAAAGGATTTTGACAGTCTTGGGGAGTTGTCCCATAAAACTTCATCCAGTGGAATGAGACAAAGGGCTGGAACACTTCTCCTATGAAGAAAACTGGAGAAATTTCACGTTGCCCCACATGAGAAAAAGAAGACTCCAAGGAATCCTGATTATGGCCTTTCAATATAATAAAAGATGCTTATATGAAACACAGAGAAAGACTTTCTAAGATGGCCTGTAGTGACACAAGGGGGAATGGTTTTAAAGTGAAAGAGACTATTTTTCTTTCTAAGAAGAGACTTTTTATTGGTTATAGGGAAGAATTTTTTTCCTAGAGCTTTGTTAGACACTGGAACAGGTTGCCCAGAGAAACTGTGGATAATATTCACTTTTAACTTATTTATGTTTTATAAAAGGAAAATTTCAATTTAGCAATATTTCAAAGACAATTGTCTATATAAAAAATGGCACAGTTAGATTTTACTTACTTATTTGCTTCTTTTGGCCAAGATTTTCTGTGCTGATCCTCTTCAGCAGTAGATGTGGGCAGAGATACAGGAGCATTGTACAGGAAAATTGTATAACATCTACATTAGAATAAAAGCCAAAAATGTAAGCTAAAAATCAAAGATTTCTTACCAAAAGCTGTATTGAAATTCTGGCTGAAATTCAGGACTAGTAAGTCTTCACCACTAGTGCACAATTTTATATGACACATTACCATTTCTGAGGCATCTGAGAAAAGATAGTTAAGTCTGTCAATGTTTTAAATTTTGTAACTAATACTTCATATGGCTTTAAGGTAAATCTGGACTACTTCATTATAGCTGCTTTTGTTCACACATAACTGCAGGCTACTTGTTTCACATGTTTTATAAAATAATCAGCATCCATCCTGTTTTCTCCAACCTCTGGATCTCTGTAGGACATGCTGTCTAACACAAACCATGTTCTGCAGAAGAGTACCTTGATAAATCTTATTTAATATGAAATATATTGTGTCTGTATTTTCCTGATCCTGTAGTGTATTTTCCCCTGTATAGTAATGGCAATATATTGTTGCTATGGAGTATGGTCATTTATTAAGGAGCATTTGTGCTGGCTGATCTCACTCTCTATGTATATTACCTAGCCAGTACAATATAGCATTCACAGTACAAGTACCTAACTGTCAACTATTGTTCATGGAGAACACCTTTTTTTGGGCATGTTCAAGATAAATTGCCTAATCAAAGGACAGCCTGCCAAAGAGACACCTTAAACAGACAGATTTATCACTGTAGGGTAATTTAGAGGGAAAATAACAAGAGAGACACAGCATCAGAAAAAATTTACATTCAAAATAGGCAACCCTACCTCTGTCCCTGGCGAGCTTCAGCATAAAAGGCTATCACATAGGAGTGTATGAAGTCATGGCTTTTGCATATATTTCTACTAGATTTATTTTTTTTTTTGGTGTAAGGATACAAAATATCTTGGTGACATGAAAGTTTTAAGTGTAACAAAGTTGACTTTATGCTCATTTAGTAAGGGGTGTCCTCAAACACGGGGGCATTTTTGAATGCCTCTGTCATCATAAAGCAGATGGGTGTATTTATTTTGTATCTTCTTCTGCTGTAGTAAATCACTGATGATTGATTGGAGAAAACAGTAATGGAAAACTTGAGCCACTGAAACTACTGACTGACAAAGAACAGAGCCTCCTTGACCATTGTTCCCACATGTCACCTCTTTGCCTTTTAAATAGCAGTACACTTGGGTATTAACTTTACCAGTCAATTGCCATCTTATTTGGTGCACTGGTTTTTCATTAAATGACATTTCATGAGGAGGGAAGAAGCTACCCACAGAAACTATTTTCTGAGAGAAGCTGCTATGATCTTCCTCTGTGCCTGGAAAAAAAAAAATAGCTGGCTAGCTCTGAGAACCGACAACCTAAAAGCTGGATCCACCTCTGTGAGATTCACATTTAAAGACGGGCAAGCCCAGGAAATCTCTCTTTTGCTTCCAGCTCTGAAGAAGTAACTGGGTGCGAGTCAGGCTGGCCCCACTCCACTGCAGCCCGAGCAGCATCGTGGGGCCAGGCTGGACCCTGCAGTGGCCAGGCTGGGGGAGGGGAGGCCATGGGGTCCCAGCCAAGGCTGGGCTGGGTTGTGGCTGCTAAATCTTGCTGACACTAAGTCCTGTCCCACTGCCAGCCTGCATCAGGATCCATTGGGCCCCGGGAGCAGCTCTGGGCTGGGCCAGGCCCCCTCCACCATGGCCTGCTTGGATGGGGGGTGAGGGGGTGGGTGTGGGCCAGAGACCAGCCATGCAGCCAGAGCAGCTACCACTGGCCAGGCCCCCTGAGATCTTGGCACAGCCCCAGCTGTGAAATTGTCATAGGCTGACTTTACCTTTAAGATAGCTTTGGGAGCTAAGGAAGTTGAAGCTGCTGGTGGCTGATGAGAGTTTTTCCTCCTGACCAATTATCGGTCATTTCTAAGAATTGACAGCAGTTTTGACCATCGAAAAGTGAGATCAACTTGTGAACACCACCTTAAGATGTAAAGCCAGAGGTCTCTTGTTCTTTTTGGTTTCCGGGTTCTGAAAAGGTAACAAGGCTCTGTCTCGGCCTCCTTCCCTCCCCTCCAGGCCAGACAAGGCTGCGGAGTGGAGGGGGGCGGGGTGGTGCGGGGGGGGGTGGGGAGGAGAGAAACGGAGCCGGCCGGCCTGGCTTGGTTTGTAGTTTCTGCTGCTGGACTGAAACCTGACACCATGAACACTTGCAGCTTTTCCAAGACTTTAATTCTTTTACTACCTGGATAAAATGTACAGATTACTCATTTTTCTTGGAGAGACAGAGAGAGAGACAATCAACATGAAGAAGACATCATAAAACCATCAAAGACAGTGAAGAAAAGAGTTAAGTTTTAGATGGGGAAGAGAGAATAAGGAGATGCTTTATAAGCTGAAATATTTTTCTGTTAAAGCTATGGAGATGGACAATAGTGTTCTGAAAAAACTCCTCTAATTCATGACAGAGTATATAGGGAGGAACAGAGTGTTCAAAGTGTGGATTTTTTTGAGCAAAAGGTGGAGTAATTGTGATACAGTGAGGTGCTGGAACAGGAGAGAAGTAATAGTTGAAGATTTGAGGCCTTGAGAAGCAATGAGAAAACTGTTTCCAGCGAAGCTCACAGAGACAGATGAAGAGAACTTTTGCCTTTGAATAAATGGCATCCTTAAAATGACACCCCTAGACTCATTGACCTATACACACCTCAGAGTGATGTGAAATGGGAGGAGTGAACTGATGACAGATTTCCGGGCAGCTGGCATCAGAAAAATAGAAAGCTATAACAGAAATAGTTTTCTTGTGAGAAACTCCATAGATTAGCAGAAGAAGACTTCTGTTTCTCTACAAAGGCTGATGAAAAGACTCTAGCAGGAATTAGGACAATTTTAAACACCAAAGTTCTAAAGTTTTTTGTCTCTATGTTGTCATGTGAACAAGGGAATGGTGGGTAGTGAGGGATAAAAGGGTTTTCTGGAAGTTTATTCTAGTGTTCTTATTCTTTCTTTATTCCTTTAAAGTTTTAAGCCTGTTTTGCTCTTGTTCTAATCCATATCTCACAGCAAGAAATAAGTAAGTTTTCTAGTAATTTTTTTAGTTACTGCTTTAAAACCACGTGCTTTAAAACCACGACAGAAATCCATCACCGTGACTCCTTTGGCTACTGCCCAGGCAGAAACCATCATGACTACCTGCAGGTCTGGGCAAGATACAACTCTTTCACTGCACAGATGAAACTTGCAAAACATTGATCCTCTCTTGAGTGAGAGGAAAGGACAGATGCCATGTTGCACTAAGATGTTACAATAAGTAGTTTTTCCCTGTTGCTCCCCCCACTTGGCTCTGTGGTGTGTTGGTTCCTCCCTCTTACCCTTCCCCTTCGGTTTCACCCCATTGGCTGTAGCCTGCTTTCCCCATCCCCTTTTCCCTCAGTTTAAAAATCTCCGTGATTTCCCCCTTGGTCTCTTTTTTCCCTGGAGTTCGTTCTGTGAATAAACTAGCACAGTGTCCTGGAAGAAAGAACCTCCTTTGTCTTTTATCTCTGTCTATTGCCACATTGCCCCCCACCCCTCGGTGGACTGGAGCTAGTCGGGCGATTTCCTGAAGCTGGGAGCTGAGGGATTATGGCAGACAGAGTGAAGACACTTAGAGAAACAACATGAAGACACCAAGGTCAGTAAAGAAGAAGTCAAGTCCCAGATAGAAGGAGAATGAGGAGATGCCTTTGTATTGTGCTGAAAGTTCTTTTGGTAAGGCCATGGAGATTGACTATGGCACATAGGGACTGGAATATCCCCTTAATTCATGAGAAATTTTGGGGGGATGGAGTGTTCGAACTGTAGACATGAGCAGAGGCATCCATAATGAAGCAAAGCAGATGTGGAAGTAGCTGTGATACCATGAGAGGCTTGAACAGAGAGTGAGTGATGAAGACCCTTTGCCCCCAGGGAGAGAAGATCTCTGTTCCTAGAGATGAAGATGATTACAGAGATAGAAGAAGAGAACCTTTGATTCTGAACAGCTCATCCTTAAAATAATACCCTGTAAATTGACATGGCCCATTAACTCAGCCATGGGATGTCTGTGAAAATGGGAGGGACTTCATGATTGCAGATTTTTTGGGCAGCTGCTATTCATGGAAATTAAAAAGCCATGAGAGAACTGTTTCTTCTGGAGACATCTCCATGGCATTGTGAGGGAAACTCCCCTCCCTATAAGAACTGATGAAAGATTATTGTAACTGATTGAAAATCCCTGGTTTTGCTCTACGTTCCATGGAAAAAAAAGAGAGAGGGAGTTGTGGGGAGAGGAGGAGAAGTGTTCTGAAGGTTTTATTTTGATTCTTCTTATTATTTTAGTTCTGTTAATAAAGTTTTCTTTATACATTTTAAGTTTTGAGCCTGCTTTGCCCTCCTCTTAATTCATATCTCACAGCAGAAAATGAATAAATAATTCCAGTAGCTGCACTGGTGATTTTAGCCAGCGCAAAACCCACTGCATTTAGTGTGTTGGCCAGGAAACTCAAATTGGCGAACCTAAACCATTACATTTGGAAAAGGATATGGTAATATCCTAACTTGCTAGATATGGTAATTGTGATTTTGGAAGTCCTTAAAAAATATGATACTAATTGATGACCGCTGCATTTTCTGATAATAGTCTGTACTATTACAAGTTCAGAATTCCTCTTTCACAGTGTTCAAAAACTGTTTTAAAAAATAGCTTTAGTACTCAGTACATCAAAGTTTGATAGATGTGGGGGAAGAAATGACACGCAGAGGGACTTTGACAGTCTTGAGGAGTGGTCCCATAAAACCTCATCAAGTGTGTCAAGGCCAAGTGCAAGGTCCTGCAGGTGAGTCAGAGCAATCCCGAATATCAATAAGGGGATAATAAGGAAAATAAGGGTGGGGGAGGAAGGGATTGAGAGCAGAGAATTGAGTGTATTGATCAATGAAAAGACTGTACAACTTCATTGAAGAATTAAAGATCAGACTGAATGGGGACTGATCAGACTGAATCAGACTGAATCAGGACTTTGAGCATCCTGATATGGTGAATGATGTCCGTGTCTATAGAAACAGGGAGATGACTAGACAATCGTCTAAGATCTCTTTTAATCCAACCTATTCTGTGATTCTACATTCCATGAGTTGGTGATCATACCTACAAGTACACAACAAGGTGTATATAGCTGCATAATCTCTTTTGAATACCCAAGAGTTATGAAAATAATGGAATTGCTTTACTCTTGTTAGAAGATCACAGGACAAGTGCAAACCTGTCATTTGACTAGAAGTGAGAAGACAACAAATTTCTTTCAATATTCAGAAACAACTCTGTTTTTTATAGAGTTTTGTAGAGTTCCCAAAGAGTTCTGAAAGACCAGAAAAGCTGCAGTCTTCTTTAATAATGGAAAAGGTAGTTAAACCTTGGTAAAAGAATTACTCACAAAAGAATTCCCAGTTCCTTTTGTCCTCTGATTCAGATAGTTGCAAAATAATGTAACAGAATATACCAAAACCAATGCCAACAATCTGTGTTTTTGTTCAGGAAAAAAAAAAAAAATCTGAGTTCAAACAAAATAATCGTAGAGTTAGTATGATGGAAGTGATGATGGCAAATAAATTTGGATGTAACCATACAAAATTTTAATACTGACCTGTGAAAATTATATTCTTCTAAAATTGCCAGGATATTTAATGCAATATAAGATACATTTTTTCCTTTTTTTGGTTTACCAGCAGATATTCTTTGGAAGATTAGTTTTTGAGGATTCGCTTTACATTCTTTAATAATGAGCCTATGATACACATACATAAAAAATAAAACATGAATAAATTAATTTTGGAATACAGTCAGGCCAATGTTAATCTATGTCTTTGTAAATCCATGTTTTCTCATAGTCTGGGGTATACACATTTTCTGTTGTTTTCAGTTTTAAAGTAGGAAATGTCCTGAAGTTTTCAGGTACAATTTGTACTGATCAAACATTTCCAAAAATACTAGGGAAGTCAGGGCTTTGAGAAAGAAGGGCCAATAAATATTTTGCAGAAATTCATACATGTCTTTATGGCACACAAGACTCTTTTAGCCAGATCATAGCTGTTCCTATCTCTTTGTCCTCTCTCTGTATTTTGTACTTCCATTCATGAAGATAAATGGATGCAGGAACCAAGTGTTTATTTGGTTTATTTGGTTTCCTTTTCATGGAAGGTATTAATTAAATAAATCCCCAAAAACGCTAATAGATAAAATGATCTATTCTGTAGTTCAAGAGGGGATGAAGGTAACCACTTTTGTGTGTTTTGATCAACTCTGTGTCCTCTTCCATCAATCAAATACTATTTAAAATTTCTTTCCAGCTATATTTCTGAGGGCAGCCTGAACACCACAACATTTCTGCTATGATTTAAAAAAATAAAAAATTGCAACCAGATAGATAATTCAATTTCCAATTAAAGGGGAGTGAACCTTTGGAAGATTTTGTCACCAGAATAACAAAATCCAACAATGAAAAAAAAATATACCAAAGAAAAAACCCATGACTTTGGAACTTTGGGTTTGGAACAGGACAGTGGTGGAGTCACAGTTGGTGAAGGTGTTCAAGAAATTAATAGACATAGCACTTAACACCAAATTCTAAGTGAGATGATGGTGTTTGGTCAAACTCAATGATCTCGGAGGTTTTTCTAGCCTAAACAATTTTATGATTCTGTGGTTCTACAATTCTCTGATTCTACTACAGTAAAACAGGACAAGCTTCTCTGTGAAACTTATGAAAGACTACAATCTAGCATTCACTTACTGCTAGAATTAAAGAATTCATATTTTTAGACTAATTGAGCAAAATCACAGTGGCTAAATACTAATTTCATGTGAACATACATAAGTTAATGAGAATCAGAGCCTCAACGCTGTTGTATGCACAGGAATTCTCTTTCATTAATACTTTTGTTGGTAGTGTCTTTCCCAAAATTCCAAGGAACATTCTTGTGCCTTTTTATACTTATTTTCTAAAAGAATAATATAAATTTCCAGCCTTTATGATTCTGTGTTTCTGATTCTGGTGATTTTGCATTCTTCTCCCTTGGAAGAATTTAGCAATATAAGAAATTTATGTGTTTTTAAGAGGTAGAGTAAGTTTTACATTACATTATTGAGAGTTCAATACAGTTCAAAATTAAAGTGGTCTACCAATGCTAAGACAACATAAAGACAGGCTGGGCTAAGAATCTTTTAAAAAAAATTATAGCTTTCTTAGAAAATATTTCAACCTTTTCAATCTTCTAAATTCAATTTTCTTTTAAAACCTCCAATCTTTCCTAACTATAAATTCAATACAACTGTAGGCTCAAATTGTTTTCTTCCCTTTTCAGCTACTTTTTTGCACTTTCCAGCTCATAATTTGCATATGTTTAACCTTCATATACATCAGAAATATTCAAAATAGTAAAAAAGGAAAAAATTAAATACAAGTCAATATGGTCTATTTTCTATTGTAAGTAAAAAAACCCGGATAGCAGATATGAAATGAAATATTAAATGAAAAATTTATTTTATAATGCTTACAATATTATAGAGAATATTATATATAATATTTATTTTATATGGTAGTATCAAATCTCTATTAAAAATGCAGATTAAAAAAGTTTTCCTTTCAAGAAATAGGAAATTTTTCTGAGTTGCATACACTGCTTCCCATGGTTTATGAAAATTCTCATTGCAGGTTTTTGAAAAACTCCAGATCAGAGCATGATCGTTAACAAAGGCTGCCAAGATCATTTTCAGACAGTTGCCTACAGCTAATCCATATTCTTTGCGGCATTCTTCCTTCTTCTTTTTCTTTCCTTCCTTTTTATTTACTTTTCCCTTTTTAATTTTCTATAATTTAGAATAAGGCTGGTAGCATAGATCCTGGCATAGAGTTTTGGTGGGGTGGTGTTTTTTAGCTTGCATTTCTCTGTTACAGAGATGTTACAATTAACTGCTTACCCCACTTCAAGGTATCCTTTATTTCCGAAGGCCAATATGGTTTTGTGAACCCACAAACAAGAATTACCTTAGACAATGCAGGGGTGACTTTGACCTTGAGCTCTACATCACTGTTCTCTGCAGAAACATATTGTGCTGTATGAGAAAATCAAGCAGCTTTTTAACCTAAAGACATTTTTTTGTTCATATTAATTGATCCTTCACATATATGAAATGCAAGCAAAAGAAATAAGCAAAAACCCAAAACAGGATACTTTCTCTTTGATTTTTGGCACTATCAAATTTTTAGTCCTTACTGTTAATGAACAAATTAGATAGATATTCAATATTACACAAGCTAAGTCAATAGTTTATCATCACTAATAAACTTTCAAAGTAGAAAAAGGGATACCATTTTTCAATGTTGTTTATCAGCATCATTTTACTTTTCAACTTTGTTTTCTGAAGATATTTTCGGTACAGGGACTGCTAATAGGTGTTCATGTGTATTAGAGCTTAAGGAGCCAAGATCTTTTCCCACCAGATGGAGATGGACAGAAGGTGCACAGAAGTCTATGGTGGTTGCTTCCTTATTGCTAACTTCTACTCCTCCTGGAGGGAAATGTCTTGGGGAAATCATAGTGAGAAGTAAGGTGATGGCCCTAATGGAGAGAATGCTATCAGCAATTTCATTTTCACCCTGCTCTTCTATCACTGCCAGTAACACAGCCCCTTGGCCCACCCAGGCTTTGTTCGGAAAACTAGTTTAATTTGTCTATATTGCCAGTTGCACATTTACTGGCGAATGCAGACCTTCTTCTCCAAAATTCTATTCCCAGGTAAAGAGCACAAAGAGACAAACTGACAGGATTTCAAGAAGTGCAGATTACACTACTGTTTAACTCCACTGGCTGGCATTAAGAGACCCTGACATAACACATATGGATAAGACTAAGAGGATAATCTTCTCTGTTTCTCTTTTATGTTACTCATTTTTGTACTTGTAGATAACACTCTGCCTTTATAGCAAATACAGCTTTTAGAGGAATACTGCTGGAAGTGAACACTAATTTTTTAACATCACCCAGATACTGAAGAAATCAGCAACGCTGTTTAAAAGAACACTTGCTCCTCGCTCACCCCTTAAACTCAAAGAATTTGGTTTAATACTGTAATTTTGGATGTGTAGAAAAAAAACAAGTAATTTCATCCTATTTCACTGTAACATAAAATTGGCAGATAAGTTATGTGACTTCTTGGGAATTATATTTCCTGTAACTGTTTGAAAACCACACAAATACCTTACTGCATATGTGAACAAGAGTGGTATTTATATATTTTGAAACTTTACCACTGACTGTTATTTTCATATTATAATCAAACATATCTTCATGCAGAATCTAACACTGATCATTTCAATCTGCACTTCTAATAATATTCTTTACGCAAATTTAATTGCTAAAAATCTACTAAATGAAAATTATGACCTACTCTGTTGTTTATTTTTCCAATCTGGTGGCCTCAAGCCTCTAATTATGTAGAAATTCTTTCTTCTTTCTCTACCACCCAGGAAACAGCTTTTTGGAGCTTTTTTCCTGGGTTGTCTTACAAATGCATCCAAATAATAACATGATAAAAACAATTATTGGACTCTTTTCCACCTAAATAAAGGGGTTTTTTTCATATTAAAATTCAAAGCAGAACTACATTATAACAGTCTTTTTCTTTCAGCAGCATTATATGTAATGTAAAGGGCCCTCTTCATCAAATATAGGCACACATATATAGCTATTGATACATATGTATGAGCAAAAAGGAACTCGCAATGCAAAAAAGTTTTGTAAACACTTCTATATTCTCTACTTAATACGTCTACTTTTCTGTAAATGCTCTTCAACATAAACAAATAATTTTACTCTAATCAACAACTGCTTCTACTGAAAATACAGCTCAAGATTATTAAAGGAATTGCCCTGATTTGGGAAAACAACTGAGGAAGAGCTGTACTTCAAACTGGTGGTTAAATGTCAGGTATTTAACTGAGCTGGTCACCAAATATATACCAGAGATTCAGGTAGTGCTATATCTGTAAAAAAAGTCTGAATTCTCTACTCTCTTTTTCCTAGGCACGCTTATTAAATTTAGGATATTCACAGTGTGGAAATACTTTTTTGCGAAGTTTAATTTTGTTAAACTCATGGAGATGTTAAGAAAGGAACACAGATTGTTCATTGCAATTTAAATTCAAGGGCTGTCTCTTAAGGCAGGATAACAAAAACAAGGACAAAAAATTAGGTAGAAGACAGAAGGAAGCAAAGATATGGCAAAAACTTGCAGAAGAAGACAGAGATATACCACAACATTCCTAAATCTGACAGTACACAAATTGACAAGTTCATTCAGGAGAATTGCTATAGATAGTGTTTTTAAAGAAATGTAAAAACTTATGTTCCCCTCAATGGCATGGCATAAGAAGTTTAGCAGGGCTTCTTGAGTAAATAAGAGAAGCGAATAACCAAATTTTACTTTCCTAAAGCTGGACTTGCTAATTTTTTAATGCGCCACTTGAGCTGGTCCTTTAAAAACAACCTGTCATAACATGATGACTTTAACTGTGCACAGCAATAGCACAATAACCAGAAGTGGTTTGAAGGGATCTACAATGAGCCACTGACCTCCATTAAATTTATTCAAGGTATTTGTGGGAGACAGAAGTCTTTAAAGTATAGGGTTTCCTGCTTATGTGATTGTTGGGGATTAGGTTTCTTTCCTTTTGTTCCTTTTTACCTCTCTCTCTCACGCTCTCTCTCTCTCTCTCTCTCTCTCTCTCTCTCTCTCTCCTGGGACCTTATTAACACCCACCTCACTAAAAGAGGGATCTACCCCCATCTGCTCAGGTGCACAGGATGCTTAGCCTGTCTCTCACTGCCCTGCTCAGAGCTGGGCTTCTGCTGTCCCGCCGCCATTGTTTCTTTGGCACTGCTCCAAGTTTTCCCTGCACTGTAGCCCTGCACCCCCTGCCTGTCGAGATGTCCTGCCGTCCCGGCTTGCTGCTCCTCAGAGTCCTGCAGGGGCACCGCGCTCGGCTGTCCCAGGGGTTTGTGAAGCAAAACCTCTCTCCCATCCCTTCCCGTCGGGGCCGAGCCGCCATCACCGCGTGTGGACCCAGCCCGCGCCACAGCGCCCCCTGCCGGTGGGGAGGAATCGCCGCCCCGCCCCTTCCGGCGGGAGCAGCAGCGCCCCCTGCCGGCCGTGCCCGGAGCTGCAGTGAGGGGAGAGCACCCGCGGCCTGGAGGCTGGGCCTGGCCTTGTGCTCGGCTTGGGCCAGCGCCACAGCTGTTGTTGCTTGTTTGCTTTATTGTACGTACTAGTGAAGAACTGTTATTCCCATTCTCATCTTTGCCTGAGAGCCCCTTAATTTCAAAATTATAATTGTTCGGAGGGAAGGGGTTACATTTTCTGTTCTAAGGAAGACTCCTGCCTTAGCAGACACCTGTTTTTCAAATCAAGATAGTGATCACAAGAACAGAAAGATCAAATTTATTGGCTCAGATATCTACTTTCACAATACAGAGATATAGGCCCTTTATTACTGAATATCACCAGCAATTCTGATGTGTATTAGCTTTCAGTACAGTTCAAGTAGTCCCTATGCTAATCTGCATATGAAAAAAATGGTGAAAGTCAAACTGAAGTATAGAGCTTGAATCATCATGGACTGATAAGGTTCACTGTGCTTTCTTATGCTGAGTTTCAGACTGCTCCCACATTTTACAACTGCCTGGTGAATAACCTATACAACAGATTACACTTCTCATTCATTGACTCCATCAGGAACCAGGTTCTGTCCTCAGATCACCAGATCAGGACCACATTTCTCTTCAAGAAACTTCATCCTCAACTAGCTGATATCCAGAATTTCTTCATTCTGGGGATTTAAATAACAGTGGTATTGATGGTATTGATTTTTGGGAGACAGGTTTTGGTGCCTTCTGTTAAAAGAAATCACTCATCAGGCACTGCTATAACCTTTATAGGACTGTATCTGTCACTGATAGGTTACACTTAACAATTCTGAGCTCCTTAGGGCCCTGAATAGGAAGATTACACAAAGGATACAAAAGTATGTACCCAGGCCTCACCAAGGTGAAACTGAAAATGTAAAATTGATGGAATGGGATAGTCAAAAGGAAAAAACAACAACCTCTCCCTCCTCCAAAACAATATTTCTCCCAACTCCAAAATGTTTGCAGTTTGATAGTAGCATGCAAATATTTTTCATCTGAAGTCTGATCAAACTTAGACAGGGAACTTTTGACAGGATATGCTAAAACAGAAAAGGTGAGCAAGTGGTATGAAAAAATCAAAATAGACAAAGTGTATAAAGAATGAAGATGAGAGAAGTGGCATTAGGTAGGTACACTGAAACCTTAAAGCTTGCTTTGAGTATAGAGGTGATTAAAACTCTACATGAATCTGAAAAAAAAGAAATGGTATATTAAAAAAGGTGATATGTTAGAAGGTATTACATTTGATAATAAAATTGCTACGTACTTCTCCATCCTATGATTTAGAGAATGAATTTTCCCATACAGGGCTTTCTTTTTTAATTCAGAATAGAATGCTTTAAAGAAGTTGTCAGCTACTTCTGACAAAAAAACTATTATATTGAATAAGTATTTCACATTGTTCTTTTCCTTTTGTTAAAATCATTCTTTTTAGATAGTTTCTTTTTCTAGAAACCATCTTTTTTTTTACATACTTCCCCTATACATTTGTATACAGACATAATTATGCATCAAAATAACAATTTTTCTTTAATTTGATTTTTTTTTTAAATTTTATGCAATCAGTTATTTAAAGTAGTACTAATCAAGGCTTGTAGTTACCTTTCTTCTACAATACATACATACACATGGGTCTTTCTACAATATTTGACTAAGTACTTTTGTAGTCATTTAACTGGTAAAGAATACATTGTTATTGTTGAATAGACTCATTTAATTTTTTGTCATATTATTCCTTATTCCAAAAATTTCCAAAATACAAATAAACTGAGTAATGGCTTGCCTGACATGATTTATAGTGCATAATATTGTTGACCAATAATGGCCAATATGGTTTAGAAACTATCATCATTTTCTCTAGATTAAAAATAATATAATAGTAATACAACTTATTGCAAAAAGAAGTTGAAGAATTATTATTAGTATTATCATCATCATCATCATTATAATTATTATTATTATTGTTTAAAATACTTTTCTGTGTATTAGATACAGAGAAAATTGTTATGTAGATATTTCTAAAAGAGATAACAGAATCTCTTTCAGACCATCTTCTCAGGAATACTATTACTGAAGTTATAGACTTCTGGATGTTCAGATCCAGTAAATCATATGTAATATGCTACTTCAAGGCATAAACTACCTGATCACACAACAATATTTCTTTTGTAGTAGATTTGGGGGTGTTGCTTGACAAGTTCAACATGACCCATCACCGTATACTTGCAGCCCAGAAAGCCAGTTGTATCCTGGGCTGCATCAAAAGCAGTAGTGTCAGCAGGTTGAGGGAGGGCATTCTGCTGCTCTGCTCTGCTCTTGCACACTTGCAGTACTGTGTCTATAAGGCCCACAAAGAGGGCTGAGCACATCTTCTATGAAGAATCCCCCAAGATTTGGGGCTGTTAGCCAAGAGAAGAGAAGGTTCCACAGGGAACTTGTAGGAGCCTGCCAGTGCCTAAAGGGAGCTACAAGAGAATTGGAGAGGGACTTTTGACAAGGGCATGTAGTGATGGGACAAGGGATAGTACCTTTAAATTGAGAGTAGGTTTGGATTAGATATTAGGATGATTTTCTTTGCTGTGGGGCACTGGAGCAGGTTGCCCACAGGACCTGTGGGTGTCACAACCCTGGAAGCATTTGAAGCCAGGCTGCATGGGGCTTTGAAAAATCTTTACTAGTAGAAAATATCTCTGCCCATGGCAGGAGCATTGGAACTGGATAATCTATAAGCCCCCCTTCAACCCAAACCATTCTGCAATTCTATGATTCTATGTTTTCAACCTAGCCTACTTTTATGGCTTTAAATAATTCAGGACTGGCTTGCCACCTGCCTCTTCATACAATGTTATACACATTCTCTTTGTTCATGAGAAGAATGAGAAGTGTCAGCATAGGCATTATGATACACTTTTTAGGAACACCATAGTGAATGGACAACTTTCCCATTCAAATCATGAATGAACATGAGGGGGTCTCTGCACAGCTCATTTAATGTTTTTCATTTTAGATGAACAACATGAGAGAATCACCAAGTATTGAGCATAAGGCTACCCTCAGTATTTCCAAATTGTCACTCTTTCTGTTACCTTTCCACTTCTACTGCATTTAGGACTAGAAAGATGTCTTCTGTAAGACTTAAGAAATATCCAGTATGTGTCAAATTCTAGCTCATTGTATGCTAGATTGTTGGTACCTATAGTTAAGAGGTTTCCTTGCACCAGAGCTCTCAAACAATGTCTTGATGACAAGTCATTCTTCAATAAGTGGCAAATACCTTTTCCTGATGCATGTGATGGATTTAAGTTTGACTCTCAGACTTTAATCCAGTCAGTCTTCCCTTACCTCCTCAACAGGACAAGGGAGAAAATAAGGTGAAAAAACCTCATTGGTTGACAGATTACTTACCATATGCCATGAAAAGAGACTCATCTTGGAGAAGATTTATTTTACTTATTTTCAATTAAAAATAAAGAGAAGCAAAGACAAAAACAGTAGGGTTTTTTTAGTAGAACTGAACACTTTTGCCTCCATCCCACATTTTTTCCAGGCTTAATTTCACTCCTGACTTCTTCACCTCTTCCACTCCCAAAGTAGCTTCTGCATGAGCTCTCCATGGACTTCAACTTCCTTCAGGTCATATCCACCTTCTGTGGTATGGGATCCTCCGTGGGCTGCTTGAGAACAACCTGCTTTATCATGGTCTTCCCCATGCAATGCAGAGGAATCTCTGCCCCACCTCTGAAGCACCTCCTTTTCCTCCTTCTCTGGCCTTGGTGTTAGTAAGGCAATTTTGCTCACATTTGCTCACTCCTCTCATTTATAGCACAGCTTTTCTTACCCTTTTTAAAGCAGACTTTTCTGGAGATGCCATCAGATGGGCTGAGGGACACAGCTGTGCTCTGCAGTGTATCCACTGGAGCTGGCTGGAACCACTTGTATTTGACATGGGGAAGCCCTCAGCCTCTCTTTTTTAGAGGCTATCCTTGTAGCCTCCTCCTCCACTGCAAACAGCTTGCCACATAATCTAAACGCATTTGCAAATCCACGGTGTGTCACACCAGATATTACAGTGTAGTTTAATGTCTTATTAGCCAATCAGTTAATCCTTTGATCCTCAGTCATTAGGACTAACAAAGTTATTAGTAAAACAATTCATAATCTGCATTTATACATCTTCTACCTTTTATGAAGCACTATTTTTTTTTGTCCAATTTCTTCAATTATTCAATTAGCAACATGAATTTGAAAAATATCTGGATAACTTACAGCCTCATTTGAGGCTGGAGGCCTATTGTTGAGGTACTTTGTTAAGAGAGCTTGCCTGCTGCACCCTCTGCAATGTTTCCAGGAGCAGATGGGAGTAGATGGAAGTGTGACTCTCAAACT
This sequence comes from Pseudopodoces humilis, assembly GCF_049639895.1. Classification (NCBI taxonomy): domain Eukaryota; kingdom Metazoa; phylum Chordata; class Aves; order Passeriformes; family Paridae; genus Pseudopodoces; species Pseudopodoces humilis. Next base: position 47,416,949 of record NC_142203.1, on the reverse strand, counting down.
GTTCCAGTGGCAGCAACATCAGCTAGTTTGCTTAGATGCCTGCAAGAGCTGAGAGTTCTGAATCATGAGAAGTGTTGTAGCAATGATCTTCACAGAAGACTTGGTGTCTGCTTCGTTGTCTTACTGTAGTCTCCATATGGAAAGCAAGAATAAAGCATGTCATTCTACTTCTCCTAGCTCTTTTTTTGCTCACCCATTGCAAATAAGTCCTTGATTAAGTGCAGGGTAACTGTTAGGTGGATTCCCTCCTATGAGGTAACTCAAGAGCCTTTAATTATCTGTTTCCCATAATGCTGCATGAAACAAACGGAATGCGTGTTGCACAAAACATGCTTAAGCAGAGTTAAACACTGTGTCGGTTCTAGAAGACAGGTGTCTGCTAGGGAGAGCAGGAGCTTCCCTTGGGATGAAAGAATGTTGGGAGGTAGACCCCCTCCATCCGAATTATTGTAATTTTGAAATCAATGGGCTTTCAGGCAGAGATCTGGGGATAGGAATAACAGTTCTTTACTAGTATAACCAGGCAAACAAACAAGCAATAACTACAGCAATAACAAGAAAACAGAACCAGGTACCCCGGGACAGCCTTCTCGGCTGAGACGGGATGGAGGAGAGGCTTTGTTTTCACAAACCCCTCGGGCAGTCAGTCCCGGTGCTCCTGCAGGGCTCCGAGGAACAATCGGCTGGAACAGCAGGGACGAGCTGAGATCCTGGGCCGGTGGCTGAGGTGTATCAGCAGCTCCGCGGCGGTGGCTGGCACTGCCACACGTCCCGGCAGGGCAGGGGGTGCGAGGCCACCAACGAAGAGGGAAGAAGGGGAAGAAGCAGCTCCGTCTGGGTGATGGCGAAAATTCCCTTCTCTCCACCGCAGCAGCTCCGCGACCCAGCAAACGAATCTCTTTTCCCGAAGCCGAAGAAAGCCAGCCAAAAACTGTCCCCACCCTCCTTTCCTGCCCCCTTCCCCCCCTGGGCCCGGCCACTCTTTGTCCTTTATCACCCCCTAAATACCCACAGTTAGGTTGTCTCCGCAGCTAATGAGTAAAAATTCCACGGGCAGGCCAGAACGACAAAGCCAAAAAAAAAAAAGGACACCTAACCCTCAACAAACACACAAGTCTTTATTCAGATGCATCATTGATGATAATAGTCATAAATTCTAAGTGTGAAAGTAGCTTCTGTGGATAACAAAAAAAATTACAAACAGAACAATGCAAGAGGAAAGTGTAAGAGGTGAGCTTCCCAGTGACAAGTTAAGAAAAACACTGATATAATTAACTTCTTCCCTGTGCATCCCCTCCAGTGTAGCAGGTGGTAAAGCTGAAGGTTATGAGAATGTTGACTTTTATCACAGATTTCCCTACTCCTGTACCATTTTCAGTGTGATCTTCTCAACTTGTTTGTAACTACCTATGATAATGTTAGTGTGGCTTACAGTACACTTTATCAGTCATGAGCACTATCTGCTGATTGTCTGTTACATTCCCTTTCATATGTATTATTAGATACTGTGTTCTGCATATTTAAATTAATACCATATTTTTACTCATTAAATTTTGGATTTCTCCAGTATTAGCTAAACTCCACAAATCAGTATGTAGGAAAAGCAAAGCAACAAAGGGCTGAGTTTCACATCACAGGTATTTACTTTGCTGAAGAAACCAATAGCAAGAAAACGAGGGTTTGCAGGTGCAAGAAAAACAGCACAAGAACAACATGGGAGAAAAAAATGCACAGGAGTTCTGGAAAACAGTCACAAGAGCTTGGTTAAAAAGCAGAAGAAAGGCAGACTGATGATTTGCAAATGGAAAGACCCTTACTTCTGCACAGGTTAAAGTACTTAAAAATCTATCTATGGAGCTTTGAGAAAATACATATGGGCCTGGGTGTGATGCTAGCAGGTCTGAAAAAAACAAAGCCATTAGCAAGACAATCTCATGGCAAAAGTCTGTGGGTGGGAAATACCAACCAGCCAGTACAGAAAACCAAATATTTAAAGCAGTGAGAGTGTGAGCAGTGAATTAAGAGAGTAATGGATAGGAGCAGATCAAAATAATATGAGAAAATTCCCTGACATTTTAATTATCGGAAACCTAAAAAAAACTTCAGCCTTTACATGTGATAGGACAGTATGGTTTAGTCAAATTTTTTTCATAAGCATGAAGATGCCTGCTTTTAGATAAGTACCTTGTATGTGTGTGTCAATAATTGCAGATTATATTATTATTCCTCAAAAAAATCTTATTATATTGATCCCTTTGACTTCTCTTCATTGTCTGAAAAGATGTTTATTATGATCTCTCTAAATGTTAAATTACTAATAATCTTAATTACTTAGCTAAATCACCAATAAATTTAATAATAAATTTAACTAATAAAATACTAATAAAATTAATAATCCCTCTGAACTATTTTCTGAATCTTTCTTCTGAATCTGAATTGGTTTAGTCTTTCTAATCTGTACAGACAAAAATGCCCTTATTCCATATATTTAGGTCAGTAGTCTATATGTATAAATGAACCTTGCCAAGTGAGTATCACAGTGGCAACCCACAGTTTATTGAACCACAATTTAGGATACTTAAAAGTTTTTCATTGCACAGCCACCATTAAAGCACCATATTGTTATAGGAGATTTATTATGCAAGCAGGTTCTGCTGAGATAAAATATTTTTCATTTCCTCAGGAAGCATACCTTTATAAATCCCTTTCCTGTGGAGATTTCCAATCTGCAGATCCAGCAATGTGGTGCATGAAAATGTTCTGCTCTGCCTGTCTGAACCCCTACTGACTCAACTGAGACTCCATTTTGGAGAACAGAAATTTTTACATGTGTCTATTTTGAAGACCAGGGGTGATACAATGCACAAATAATACAGATAAAAACTGAGAGGATTTTTATGGAATAGCATGGCAGGAAAGATATCAGGCAGCTCAGTGAAATACTCATCCAGCCTATGCTGTTAGCTCATTTCTCCTGCAAATGAAAACATTTTTATTGTTCTTGATAATTACTTTCTTCGCTTTCACTTTCCTCATGCCCAAGGAAGTATGTGAGTAAGCACACAGAAACTGTAGAAGATAAAAAACTTCTCCCAATGTTTGGTGAGGCTGGAAGGCTATTTGTAGCTCACTGTTCACCTAACAAGCTACAGTATTAAAGATGGAAGCAAGAATTGGAAAAACTGATCATACGTGATGGTTGTTACCATCATTCCTGATATCACACCAGATTTCTGCAGGGTAGGAAAACTGACAAAAGAAATTAGTCCCTTAGAGGTGACTTAGAAACTGCTCCTGAGCATTCACAGAGGAGCTCAGCTAAGAGTAGGCTATTCTTGTCGGGAAAAAGAAGCAAAAAAAGAGCACAAACTCCCATTTCAACTGTGATTTTGTGCTGCTGTGGAGCCAGAAGTATCTTACTGAGGTTTGAGACATCATTAATTCCTCTCATTCTTGAATGCTGCAAAACATTTTGTCCTTTATCTCATTGATCTTGTCTTTAAATTTTCCCCAAAGAGCTTGACATGTTTCATACTTAACCTGAGTATCTAAATCAACTTCAGCTGCTGCTAACACACTTATGCTCTCTCTTATTAACTTGGTTCTGGTTTATTTTCAAACAAAATATCTTCAGTTAACTTGCTAACTTCAAATATTTCTTCAGAAAATAAATATTTCAAATGAAAGATTGATAGTGTTTGCAAGTGATCAAATGATAAAGGGAAAAAAGTTGTGACAGAAAATACAAAAAATAACATTCTTTTAAAGTCTCACAACGTATGTATGGCAGGCCACATACCACAGCCTAAAAAAAAGAAGTACATTTTCCTAATTAGGAACTATACAGAATAAATCAATTAACCTAATTCCTGTTGTAATATAACTCTAGAAATTAAAAAGGTCTTGTTTCTGCAGAACCTTTGAAAATAAAATATTTACTTTATGAAGTTAAATTAATATAAATAAGAACCTGAAAATTTAGATAAAAATTAAAAAAGAAAGGCATGAACTGCAAGAACACATGGTCTGAAGTTATGCAAAAGCATAACTATTGCACAATAAGTGAATATTATTCACTTAATATTAATATTCACAATAACTAAGTGAATAATATTCACTTACAGTATTATATTTATACCCAAAGGAACTAAGAATATCTATCTTCCCATATCCCTATGGAACCACAGGATGTTTCCAGAAAGTTTCAGTAATTACACTGCTTTTGGACCACTATTCTTGAGAAAAATTATATACGGGAAAAGGAGTATTTTCTAGACACTGGCGAGATTTTCCTCTAAAATTTAAATCTGCAAGAGGACATTCTCCTCATCATGCAAACAAAATATAACATTCAGCATACATTTTCTCTGTAGGAGCTGATCAGTGAGCATCACCACAGGGTCAGTCACAGGATAGCAAATGTAAGGAAGGATTATTTTTATTGTAAGAATTTCTTTGAGGCATTAATCAGATTCGTTTGTGTGTGGGATTTGCCTATGGGTGAACAGTGTTTGGTAGATTAGATAAAGCAAGACGGAGTCTTCCAGTGCTACCAGGTCAATGGCTCTGACCTTGCTTTGGCTGGTGATGGCTGAAAATGTTTTAATAAGGATTCTGCATTTATGCAAAACATGCTGATACTGTCTCTCCTGCTCCTTGAAGACAGAAATCTGAGTTAATCTGTCATCCATGTTAGTGATGTCAGCAGTGAATCATAAGCCTGTGTGGACAAGGAAACACAAGTATCTCAGAGCTATCTTTGGGTTCTTCTTGGTGCATGTTGGCAAGGAAGGCCTGTGCCTCCCTAGCTAGTGCAAATCATTAATGGTCCATTAAAAAAGTCAAAAAAGGGAAAATAAAACTAATTTTCAAGCATATTTAATGTGTAACATTTTTAATTCTAATAAGTATTGAATCTATGTATGAACATGGCACCTGGAAACAGACTTGAGAAACCTGTGGGAGTTTTTGTCACAGAAGCCATCAATAAGCAATTGCTCTTTAGTACAGAGGAGGTCATAGCTATTTCTGTGCCAGATGATGATTATTTGAAGACAATCTGAGGTGCTGAAATTTAATATTAGATGGCCCCTGGAGTATATAAGAATCTCTTTCTACAAGCTTGTAAGGACTTGTAAGGACTTGTAAGGACTGGGAAAAAGTATATATGTACTAAAAATTTTCAATAACATATGCAAAAAATTTCCAATAGCAGAGGCATTTGGTAAAATGTTAAGATGTCTTTTGGCCTGCCAGTGCCTAAAGGGGGCTATGGAAGAATTGGAGACATTTGATAGGGACATGTAGTGATAGGATGAAGGGGAATGCCTTCAAATTGAAATACAGTAGTTTTAGATTATGTATTAGGAAGAAATTATTTATTGTGAGGGTAGTGAGGCACTTAAACAGATTTCCCACAAAAGCTGGGCCCCATCCCTGGAAGCATTCAAGTCCAGGTTGGATGGGGCAACCAGAACAACCAGTTCTAATGAAAACTGCTCCTGCCCATGGCATGGGGGCTGGAACTGAGTGATTTCTAAGGTCTCTTTTGACCCAACTATTCTATCATTGTATGATAATTAAGAAAACGGAATTACTTCTGTGCCCATAACTGTAAAACAAAACCAACAACAAACCAACCAACCAACCAAACTTAACAAAAAAACCAGAACAAAAACAAAAAAGAAAACCAAATAAACAAACAAACAAAAATGAACCTAAAAAAACAAGTTAATTGTTAAATAGATTTTAAGTACTTAGAAAGGTGACACTTACATAAAAGTATTTTTATTAAAGTGATATATCATTCTACAAAAAACTCACTCCATGGGCTTGACACTCATGCAAGGACTGATTTTTCAGATAGAGATCTGAGAAGTACAGCAATGCTGAGAGAAATATAAGCAGTAATAATAGTGTGATTCTCATTTTCAACACACAGAAGTTTCTTGATGTCAGTCCTTTAATCAGGAATTCCATACAATTTTTGTAATATGGCAACAGAAAACTAGTCTGTTTCAGAGTGTATGTAAGATGGGGATGTCTTCCCTCTTAGACCTTTCTAATTATCCAATAAAAATATATAAAAAAGAAAGCTGCTTGGTTTAGATTTCAAAGAAGTCCTTATGCTGCATTTCTAGCTGTCATTGGCTTTATTTGATCGCTCCTAAAAGACCTCATCTGTTAGATGAAGCAGCTTCTGAGCTAGTCACATGCATTATCAATTTTCCCTTTTTTTTCAAAGATCGTGATGTTCTTTTTAATATGGTGACCTTAAACAATAAATGCTTTGAAGCAGATTTTTTTTTTCAAGTTGAAGTTCCTCAAAACATGGACTAATGGTCACATAAAAAGTCCATATCCCTATTAATCCATTCTCATCTTGGTATTGAAGACATCTGAAACTTGGGAGAGGTTTTGTTTATGTGTCACTTACAAAAATTCCACAAAACACTAAAAAAAATAGGAAATAAAACAGAACATAAATCTAACAGAAGTCTCTTGCCACATTTTCTTCTCCTAACCATGTCTGTGTTTGTGATTTTGAGAATTTATTTTACAAAGTGATATCATCTTCTTAAGAGATAATTGAAATCTTAAACCAGAAGCCTCCTTAACTCTAACTTCAGGAAAAGAAAAATGAAACAATTTTCTTTGCCATTTTATAAACATAACACATTTTAAAATTTATCTAATTCACTAAATACTTTTTAAAGCAATTTTCTTCTGGGTATTTTTCTCCATTAAGCGATTCACTTAGCAGTACAATATGGTTTTCTAGGCAAACAAAGTGTGGCCTGATTTTACATTAGGTATAAAATAAGCAGTTTTCACATACATATCAAATACATATAAAAATAGGTTTATCAAATACATATGAAAAACAGAACAATATTCACACCTCTGAATAACATTTTTTTTCCTTAAATCTATATAAATAAATACAAACAAAATGGTACCAAGATTTGAACAAATAATTTTCTATCTTTTTTTTTGCACATGGAGTCATAGGGATAGGCAATCCCTTTCTATTATATCAAATTTGTCAATAGTTTATTTTTTTAAGGTTTTTTTGATCAGGTTTTTTGCTGTTGATTTGTTGTTGTTCTAAGAGAAGAGAAATACAAAATAAAAATAGAAAAAAAGTAAGTCACAGTTCACTCAATTTGTCAGCATATGTGTAATCCTTGCAGATAAATTTATCACTGTTTTTTTTTTTTGATCCTGCTTCTATATATTTCTACCGTGTTATTTTCTCCTTGTAAAACTCTTCATATGTATATTTTTTATTATTATACTACAAATGATTAGTCAACAGAATTCTCTTAGAAGATCCATACTTACATTAATATCCATGTAGCAAACTTAACTGAGCAACAGAAGAGTGGTTATTTCGTTATTGATGTCTTTGCTGCATCATGAAGGCAGCAATTTAGCACTAAACTATAAATAGAAAAAATATAGTGGATGAAATTGGCTTGTCTTGTGTTTTTAATATTCCCTTCAGGGTAAAGTATGACATAACCTAATTACAGTGGTAGAGATTTCACTGCAGGGAAAACCATTGTTATTCCATTTGACAATCAAGTAATTATCTTCTCTACTGGATGTTTTACTGGATACTACTAATTAAGTCATTTACAAAAATTTATTTAAAATTTAGGAAATGATGTTATTCTTACAATAAGTTGGCCTTCAAGAATGCCAATAATTTTTTAAAAACCCATTCTTTTTGGTGGAGTTTTTTAAATGCTACCTGTCAGAGTGCTTACTTAAGCATAAAGCACGTGTTCTTTCTGACTACATCACTGCTTCTTATTTCAGGGCATGGACTAGCAGTTCCTTCATTCTCCTTGGGGCTGCAAGGCTTCTGCTGAGTGTGCTCAGAGTGAGTACTTTAAAAAGTAATAAAAGTGATGACAGAGCAGAGTAAGAGAGAGTAGATAAAAATTGGAAGAGTTAGGGGGAGTCAACGGGACTCAAAATTCCATTTAATTGCCCAGATGTTCCAGGAGAGGTGAAGGCCTAAACACAGTATCTCACCTTATGAAAGGATCTGCAAGCAGCTCTAATCTGCATCTCTACTTATGGGAGAATCTGCAAGCAACTCTACCCTAACCTTAATTTTGTGGTTAAAATTGGGTAATTGCATGCTCCATCTGCATCCTCAGCCTTTTTTTCTTATTTCCTCTTCAGTTTTCCCTCATCTGTGTAAAAGATTTGCTCATTCTTTCCAGATTATATGATCTCTAGAAAAGCCATCTGATTGTATGAAGAAGCATAGTAGGTCAAATCTCAGCCTGTGTCAGAAACAAGGAACTTCTCACTCATTAATTTAAGTTTATTTGGGCTGCTTATTATGAGTTAGTAATACTCAGTAGATTATAGTTTTCTTTTAAATTCTCAGTGCTGTCCTCACCCATAATATCTTCTTGTTCCCAAGAACATACCTTTTTTACCTTACAGAGAATACATTTTAAAAGATTATATCAAGTCAAATATTAACAATAGAATTTACCTTTTAATTTCCTGTACTGATATCCTGAAAATTGACCGATACAAAATTAGGAAAAAAACTTTATAAAAACATCAGCTGTATGTTATAAAAATGTATCTCATATATAAACATATTTCAACACCCATTTCTTAATTTTATTTTTTCTGAAATATATTTTCTTATCTTAAAACTACTTTCTCAGTGACCCCATTACTGGAAATAAAAGTCATCACACTCTTCATTGTATAGACTAAAATAAAACATGAAATATTAAATACAAATATTGGAAAACAAAGTCGTCTTAAACATTTTTGCACCTATTTTCTCATTGTCAGAAACCTAAAGAAAGGAAACACGTTTCCATGAAAGTACACAATGCAAAGGGCTCTGTTAAAACCCTGACATAAGTACACAGAAGTTATACAAAAGTTATTTCTCACCTATATTTACCACATAAGCACATGGCATATAAATGCAATTTATTTTACAAGTCTAATACACTTCAAGCAACATGAAAAATGTAATCACATGTACATAATTTATGCATTTCCCTAATGTAGCAAAATTGACATTGCAGCTCCTAGTTAAGTTAATGTTAGGTGTATTTAGAGTTGTACATAATTACCTTTTCTGGTTTTAGCTCTGTTGTGTTTAAACCTAGTCAAAACAAAATATAGTTGGATTGAATTTGCAGTATTGAGTATAGCATTCCTTTGACAGATTATAATTGTCTTGCTACTTAAGTAAATGTAAGTTGAGGGTCTTGTTCTTTCTAGTAAGTATTGTGACTTAAAGATGAAAACATGCCTTTCTGCCATCACTGACAAAAAAGAAGAAAATGTTTAATCACCTCCATTTTACTCTAATGGATTAGGAGATTTGTGTTTACAAGTTCTAGTACTTCTTGTTCAGCAACTACATAAGACTTAAAAGTGAGGATAATACTGGAAGCCATTTTAAAAACAAAGAATAAAACATCATAGAATGTCTGTCTCAAAACACATTTTCCAAAGACAAAACAGAATATTTTTCAATATCATATTGCCAAGAAAAAGTTAAGTATACCATGTACAGGAGTGAAATGTATTACGACTCAAATTCTTTTTTCTAAAACAGCCAACTTCTGCCTTCCTCAACTTTACAAAGAGACTTTTCTTTGTGCACAAGAGAGAACCTAGGCAGGTACTAAGAAAACATCCACCCAAAGGTCTGTCAAGTTAAACCAGAGATGCTCATGTCAGACTGCTGCTGATACTGAACCTGTAGCTGATGAATCTGTTTCTTTTATGTATGTGTTATGTTCTTTCATATGTCCTAGTTGCAGAGAGGAGGGCTACACCATGGCTTGGGTGCTGTTCCCTACCACACACTTAATTCCTGGGATGTATGGTTTCAGGAGGAAGAAATGGATGAATGTACACCAAAAATGCATCATTTTGTACTATTTCATCCTCAAGGAAGCTTCCAGAACCAGCACTGTGGACCCTATTCCCTCTCTCCACTGCTGCTCATCCCCTCCTGTCCTTCAGGAGGGTGTGGCTCTGGGCAGTGAATGCAGCTGAGCCTAGTGGAGTGCATGCACCACAGGTAGTGGTATCAGGAATAGCCACAGGGAATGAAGCAGCGGCAAACCAAGTCACGCTGAGCCCAGCCAAACAGTGCTGAGCACAGCCGAATTGCAGACACTGCGCCAAAGTGGCAAACACTGACAAAAGAGGAGCAGTGCAGCATGGAGTCAAACCCCATGGAGTGAGCAGTGCAACACAGACAATCCAGCTTTTTAGGGGTTTGCCTGTCATTGTGTTTTGCTGTCTCAGGCTCAAAGAGTGGGAACACTGGATGCAGACAGCATCTCGTTTTTATCTCAGGAGGCCACATGGTGCATTCACCATCTTGTCCTTGTCTTGGGAAAACCTGTGTCATTGCCAAGCTGTAGGAACAATCACCATCTTAATCCCAGTGGCTACAGGGAATTGTCATAGTGGTTGAGCACCTCTTTGTGTGTAAATCACCTCCTTTTTTTGTACTCTTAAGTTATCAGTATTGTTGCTGTTACTGTCCATTTCTCATCCCATTGCTGTTTTCAGTAAATCATTATCTCAACCCACAGTCTTTGCCTTAGTTTCTTTCTCACCAGAAGGGTGTGAAGGGAAAAGGGAGAGGCCTATTTAGTGTTAATTTTCCAGCTGTCTTTGAATCACCACAATATAAAAGCAAACCACAAATCTCTGTGCTTCTAGATTCTGTATTGCCTAATTCACTAATGAGTTTCACTGCAGTTCCCATAGTATCACTCACTTTATTTAAGGTCTGTCCTATTTCTCTTCAAAACAACAAATATGGCTGTATGTAGGCTAGATTAGTAACTAGTTGAATCTCATTTTCATTCACCTATTAACAGGTTTGTGGATATTAAATAACAGCGGTTAACTTCAGAAGTAGGTTGGAATACAAATTCTCTACTACAGATCAGGTAGATCTAGTTCTTATTCAACAAGTTAGCAGACCCTTGAAAAAAAGCCACTTAAATTTGTGGTAAAATTAACATTGTTTTAACTTTTGCAGTGAGATACAAAATGCTCTTTCTTGAGGTTTTCCTGCTGGAAGTCTAAACAAGTACCGGATAGTAGCTAGAATGTGTCTGAATGGTTAGAGGCGACTTCAACATTGGTATCAGCATGAAAAAGCTAAATAATCCTTAATCCCTTAAGGAAATACTTTTCATGTGATACATGTCACAATCATTCGGGGTGATAACTTGGTATAGCAATGGTAACTATCCCAAGTGCAACAGATCCCAGTCTGTAATGTACTGTGTGCACATTCCTCTAAGGTAGCTGCCAGTTCAGACAGTGCTTGAGACTGAACCTCCATCTCAAAAGCTGAAAGCAGAAGACTCCTGATGAGCTGGAACAGTAAAAGAAAACAGTAAAAAGAAAAAATAAAATTGCCCATTAATATAGTGTTTTATGGATAAGATATATGGTTTACAAACCACATCTCTTGCAAATCACATGTTCAGAAGAAGTGAAAATTTGGGGTGGTGATAGGGGAACAGAAACAAAGGATAATGAGTTCTAACCTTTACTCTACTCTACACTGTCAGGTAGTATTGGCAGTACTGTGATATTTTTAACTCTAGTTCTTTCTCAAATTTTATAGCAGTTAAAGTATTTTTTTATGAAATCAAATTCTACTAAAATGAGCTACAGCATCTGGAAGTCATGTATGTTTAAATGGTATAACATAAAGTAAAATTAAGTGAAATTCTCTATTTATTTATCTATTTATCTTTTAGTATATAAAATGGACAGCAATGAATATAGTGGCAACTATGCTTAGGCAAACACATCTTTAAGGGAAGGCATAACATTCATTACTTCTGCTTCCAGCTCATTCTTTATAGCTCATGTAATATTTTTTGTAGTGAAACCGATTGTACTAAATACGTATGATAAAACCCGTTTTCAAATATAAGATGTGCATTACACGGTAGAATTATTCTGCTTAATTTTGCAGCAATAGGGAATTTTTAGATTAAAAAAGATTGTTTTCTACAGATTCTATTGCATAAGTTCATGTAGTCAAAATACTCTTTTTTCAATAATATGACATTTACACACATTTTCTGTGGTTTCTGAAGTTTATTCTCTAAATGCAAAACATGGATATATTATAGTGTCTGTTATAAATGCAAAGGCAAATTTAGGTTAAATAAAAGAACAGTTTATTATAAAATAATTTTTATAATAAAAATAAACAACGAGGAAAAGACCACAATAAAATAAACAGCGCAGCGCTGGGTGGACAGGGGTCTATACCCAAAGGTATAGGTGTTCCCAAATCCACGCTCGAGGGTTCTCTGGCCTGGGTTTTTATAGGGATTTTGTGTCCTGAGGACAAATTCCAGGCAGGCACCATTCACCAAGGGTCCTTGATTGTTGGATGAATTGATTTCCTGGCGTTGGAGAATAGAGTCAAATAGATGTCCGGGCAGAGTCTCCTCATATGTAAAGAAATTCTGAGTGTTCCTTGATTGTATCTCTGGTTGGGCTCTCAGGGTGAAGTGTCCAGGTCCGGTGTGGAGTCGATGGATATCTCGGCTGGGCTCTTCCTATTGTCTGGCCTGATTGCATCTTCAGTCGGGGCTTGCAGGAAGGGGTGCCCGGGTGTGGTGTGGAGTCGATGGGCATCTCGGCCTGGCTCCTTTCTTTGTTTAGCTTAATTGTTCGTGTCCTGCTCTTTCTTTCAGGCTGATGAACGTCGCCTAGGTTCGTTACCGCCTGAATGGGTAGTTACTGCTGGGTTTGGGGGAAATTCTTAGGCCACACTATATTTTATATAATTTTTACATTGTTACAAATCCAGTTATATACTTATTTATTCTTTCACGAATTTTTATCCAAGGTTACATTTATCACAGTGTCCAAGTCATTTCACTGCAGCCACTGAATGGCGTTGAAATACAAAATAGGTTCTATTTACTTTTATCTGTATTTCTGCATTTTGAAAAATTAAGTAAAATCTTGTTTAAGGTACCTCTCAACTTTCAAACTTCAAAAGATCAGACAGTTCTACTGATGCCATCAAAATACAAGGAGTAGCAATTACAACAAAAATATGTAGTGGTTTATTTGCAAATACAGTGATTCAAGGGTTTTGGGGGTTGTTGTTTTTGAAGTTTTGGGGCTTTTTAAAATTTTTTAAAGGACTGTAGTTTTAAGCAGGTACTTCTAAAAGTTACCTTGAAACATAAACAAAAGAATAACTAAGAATTCAGAGCAACACTTTTGCTCCCCTCTCAAGTTTTTCAAACTTTTTATTCTATCAGTACCCAGCAACTCTTGCATGCAAGCCCTAAGTAGATTTTAGGTACTCATCATTCCTTCATTCTTTGTAATAAGAGTCTGATGAAACTAGAGAAAAAGTCCTCAAAAAATGTATTATCTAAAGGACATATTTTGCCTATTCTCATTGAGTTGTGTTTTTTTGCCATTCTTTTGTCACTGAACATGATCTGATACTAAAAGTAAAATGTGTAAAATATATTTGTGATATGTACTTCTATCATGAACAATATTGTAGAAAATATCTCATAAGCAAACAGATCTCCTTAGCTAAAATCACAAATAATTCATTGACACTGTTCAGGAGCAACTTCAGAGCATACAAGAAGCTTTGCCTGCCCACAAGTAGTGAAAATACAGTGAGATGCATTGCTGAAGAGTCATGCAAAGGCTAAAAGTTTATTGACCAAAAAAATTAAAAATATAGTCACATTCATCCTGTTGAGTTACACAAGCATAGAAAATCCTTACATTTTTAGTTGCTGCAAGTTATACCATGGAAAGATCCACACTTTCCTTCAATATCTGCTTCTGATTGCCATCAGTGATAATATACCAAGGTGCTTAGCACTACAGTGCTAGTTTTCTTTCCTTAACCTGCTGTCATTGAGAAGCAAGTTCTGGCTGCTCCTCATGGGAAGGAAGCCTGGAGCTGAAGGCAAATGCAAGGCTCCATTGACATGGATCCAAAGCACTGAGGCTGCAAGTCAGGGTCAGGGTCAGAGAATGGGACCTCGATTCAGGGTCAGGGAGAGCATTGATTCAGTGACAGCCTGGTAAGGCCACTGGGGCAAAGTAAGTCTGAGACCAGGAGAAAAAGCCATGTCCGTGGATCCAGGTTGGGTTGGGACTGGGGAGATACAACAACAAGAAGCCAAGCCATTCATTATTTTAATGACATGAGAGTGTTGTCTACACATTTCATCAAGCAGGTGGAACTTTTTTCCACAAGGTGTCCTGGGGTGACTTTATGATGCTTGTATTCCCAGTTGCCTTGTTTATGTTACATATTAAGTTCTGCACATTTAAGACTGGTTCTGAGACCAAAGGGGAGGAAGAAGCTGCAGTTTGTGTTCAGAAAAAGCCCTCACTCCTCTGCATCCTGCTCCTGGACTGTTCTCTGCAGCACAGACAGACAGCGGGACAGAGCTCTCCTTTGCTGTTAGCTAGTTTTTAGCTAGCTGAGGCAAAGAAATTTCCCAGTTTTTGGGTTGTTTTTTCCTTTTCCTTGGATCTGTTCAAACCTGCTCTGGACTGAAACTCCAGACAAACCCTGGGAGCTCAGGCCTGTGGCCCAGAGGGACCTGGGCCTCGGCACTTTCCAGCGCCAGAGGGACTGAAAGGGACTGAGTGAGCCAAGCTACACCCCACGACAACCACTTTCTGAATTTGACATCTCTTCAGAACAGTGAGAGGTTTTATTGTTTAATATTATTCAATTTCTGTTAAATAAACAGTTTTTTCCACTTTCTCCAAGGATATCTTTTTCCTGAACCAGTTGGGGGAGGGGCAGCTTGAATTTGCTTAGTGGGGGGACCCCCGTTTGGAGGTTCTCTCCCAAATTTGCCCTAAACCGGGATACAAGGGTACCAATACAGCTAAACACAATTGAGTTCAGGGCTTTTGCTAAAATATTCCTTGTGGTGCATAATAAAACTCTCACTAATAATTAAAATCAATGCATATATGTAATTAGAAAACAACAGTCAAATCTGACATTAAAAAAAAAGAAGACAGTTGATAGAACTAATTGTCTTCATTAATATCAAGACAAAAAGACTTCTTATCCCAACTTAGACAATATTTAGTGAAAGTTTTTATTTTAGGACATAAACGCTACTGAACTAAACGTATTTTTTATGTAAACTATGTGACGTTATAATCCACTATTTTTCTTCCCCTAATTTTTATGGGCTTATGCACTAAGACCATACATATCCATCAGGAAGTACCATACATTTTGTATAAGTCTAAATTAAGCTGTAATAGAAAGAGTAGAATTAAAGTGTTTCAAGCTCCCCCAAGCCTTCTGTTTTATACATACTCTGTGCTCATCTTTACCTGAACATCAAGCCATTATGATGAAATAGATATAAGTTTCAAACAATTGTGCTTTTTCACATCAAAGATGCAAATTCATTATTTTCTATGAAATCTAGCCAATAGTATAAGTTATTTCTATAATATGACTGCATAGACTTAAGAAAAGAATGAGATTTTTATATCACAACTCTGTAAGCAAGGAGATGTTCTAGTGAGCTAGAAAAATCTCCCAAACAACCTTCACAGAAACACATCAGAAAAGCTAAGTAGAACCGCCTATCCCAGGAAAATCTTGATTCCGAGGGAGTTCTTCAAGAACAAGTGCAAAAGTGATTAACTGGTTAAATTCTTTTTACCTGTTTTACAGCCTCTGCTTTAATGACCTATAATGCATATGATATATATTATTGTGCAATCAATTACATTCAGGCAAAAAAAAACCCAAAAAACCAAACCCCAGTTATTTCACTTTTATAAGAAGTCTTTTAAATTAATTATGTTAATTTATTTTAAGAAATATCAATAATATTAATACCTCCATTGTTGTTTCATCATCTACAGTAAATTAAAAACTTCTTTTCTTTCCTGGTAAAAAAAATACAAAAATTGCCTTTTTTTACTCTGAAATGCATTCAAAGCTCAAACATATTATCAATTTATATAATTTTATCAATTAAATTATGCTGGACACTGCCTGTAATGTGATAACTTGAGCATCACTAGCTGTTCAGCAACTTAGACGCTACATGCTTGGTAATTTGGTAGAGCAAAAATAAAATGGTATTTAATCAATCACAGTCCTTGTGATTGATGAAGTAATCACAAGTGTAGTCTCAGTGTTGGGTTATGCCACAAGTTATCATGTGAAGGTTTTTGAGTATTGCTTCAATGTTACATGTAATCATTAGCAAGCAGAGTCTCTAGAGTCCAAATATCAAAACTAGGAGTTAAAGCAGATGTCCAGAGTGAATTTTGGAACAATTTTTCAGATAACAGAATAGGTGAGTGGAAGCTAAGATTCTCACTGACTTTAAGAATAAACAGATTCACGTGGGTTGTATTCTATATTACAAAGAAGAAATGTGGTAGCTGAAGTACTGATACTAATTCCTGTACTCATTCTAGAACAAATATAAGGGAGATGGGCTGCAAGTGAAAATGGATTAGGTGGAAAAAAGAAGTGAAAATGGAAAAAGTAAGACATTAATCTTCAAGTTAGAACATGCTAGGCATGGAATAATATATGACAAAAGAGTACTCTTTTTTCCCCTAGAGATAAGTGTCAAGAGTAAACCAAGCTAGTGAAAGCATTATATTTCTCATGAACTCACTTAAATGCATTGTTTGGGATGTTTGTTGTTTAGAGACTCACAGACAAAGGATGTATCTTGAGAGACAGGTTTCCTGCATGGATAAAGGTTGTTGTAGTCATCAAACAAATAAAAAAGCCTCAAACCAGTGGTGAACATTTTGCAAGTTTGAAGAAACAGTTAAGATGTTTTGGATGTGCTTGTATGTTTTCTGTGCCATGTTTCAGAAAACATAAATAAATTTAATAAAAATTGAGCACAAGAAGGTGACATTGTAGCATCATGGTGCAGAAAGCGACAGTAAAGTACTAGTTCTGAAAGAAACAGAGGACAAAAATGTGCTGTAGTGAATAGAGTATTGTTCGTCAGCTAGGATACTGAGACTGTTAGTGCTGAGCAAAAAGGACACAACATTAAGCATTTTTCTACTCCTCAAACCATCGTATCATCGAGGAGGGTGGGGACACAGAAGAAGCTGAGACATGACACAGACAGAGCAGCTGCCCCCAGCTGACCACAAGGATGCTCCATACCATATGACATCATCCTCAGCAATAAAACACGACAAAAAAGAATGGAGGGGGGACATTCGGAACTGTGGCATTTGTCTTTCTGTGTAACTTTTACATGTGAGGGAGCCCAGCATTCCTGCAGATGGCTGAAAACCTGCCTGTCCATGTTACGTGTTGTTTTTGTTTGCTCACACAGATTTTCTCTTACCTATTTAACTGTTTATCTTAACCTATATTTTCTTACATCCACTCTTCTGATTTTCTTCTCCATCCCACTGTTGGGGAGTGAGTGAACAGCTGTGTTTGGCTTAGCTGCTGGCTGGGGTTAAGCCACAGATTTTGCCTAACATTCTTTTTCCCCCTTAACTAACTCTTGCCTTGTTTTCTCTTTCCTCTGCATATGTTTCCTTGGTTTTGTACTTTTTCACCTTATTAAAAAACCCATTATTAAAAACATACAAAATTAATTTAATCCTTCTCTTTAAAAATACTATTTCTACTCTAAGTTTACGTAAAGAGAACTATAGTAAACACTGGTGTTAAGAGAACACATCAGTGAATTTCATTCTTCACTAAAATTATCCACCTTCAGAGCAAATTTAAAACCCAGAATTCCAGAAAAAAATACCAAAGTAAGTTTTTAGATCCTTCACCTGCCTTTGCATGGCTTTCTATCACTGTTTCTTAAATTACCAGTCCATCAAGCCTTTTTTCCCATAGTGGTAGTATGTAATTGGATAGGTACTCCTTCTTCATGTGTTACTTTCTTAAGGGTGAGCATGGGCAAGCTTCTTAGGAAAATTCATATACTTATTTTTTGAAAGGTGAGTCAGGAGAATGATAGTGGAAGTTACTTAGTTAAAAATAAATATCCAAATCCCAAACCTCTATTTCAACAATTAGGAAAGGTTTTCAGATCGTTGATTTACAAGGCCTTGTAAGAATTTTGTATTTTCTTACAGTTGGTCATTTTTGTAAGCTTGCCATTTTATAGTAAGATCTATAATAACTGCTCTCCAAAGCTGCAAAAATGATGATGCAGATAAACTAAGACCATGTATTTAATATTGATTCCATTGTTAAAAAAGATCACAGCATCACAGAGACATGAAATTACTAATATTTTAAAATTAATTTTATCATAAATCACAAACAGATTTATCATCAGGAGAAATGACAATTCTGTTCTCTATGAACCACTTTTTCTCCTGAAGTAATTTAGGGCCACTGTGGCTTGTCATTGAGTAAGTATTTGGGACCTGGGAGTGCATTCTATGTGAGGGGGGTTCACCATCGTGGAGGGACTGACAAGGAAGGTGTCACTGTGAAGCAAGCATAAAACAAAGTACTTCCATGAAATTAATAACACTTTTTAGTTACAAAGTATTTTCAGTTACAAAGAAAGAGGGAGTTTTAAATTTTTTTAATTAATATTTTAAGCATGCTAGCATGACATTTAACTGGACATATTGATGAGACTTTAAAGTTTCCTAATTCTCCTGGCCATGGAAACATTCTTTTTCTGTCTTTTACTTCCATTTCAGTACGTTCCAAATTTTACTTCTACTTTCACATTCTATTATTTTGTCAAGATTTTGGTTGGTTTTGTCTATTTGTCATAAATTATAGTTACTAAAAATCAGGTATCAGTTAAGTGCTGTTAGCTTGGATTTGTTTTGTTTAAAAGGGCAGAATTTTTTTTCTACTCTGCTATAGTATTATGCCCATGCATGACCCACAGTGATATTTTCCACCAGCTTTTCCATCAATACACTTGATCAATGTACTCTTGGGATCTGTTTGATATTGCTTACAGTTTCCCACTCATGTTGACTTTCGTGTGTGTCTGTGGGTTAAAGACTTAATTTTGTGTATTTTTCCTGCAATATATATTGATATTTTTAATCCATAACAATTTAGCAATTGAATTTGCTGCAACAATATTATTGCTTCTTTCTTTTCATTCTTGCTTTTTTGTTATCTCCCATCTAGTTCAGCTAGAGGTCTCTTGGAGACTTCCTGAATAAAGGTCAAAAGCTTGGCTTTAACTTTGTGACCTTTAAAAGGAAAATGTCTCTTGCCTATTGTTAATTAGAGTATTTGATGACACCAAGATGAGCAGTGAGTTGGACATGCCTGAGGGATGGGATACCACTCAGAGGGATCTGAACAAACTTGAGAAATGGACCCATGAGGTTTAACAAGGCCAAGTGCAAGGTGCTGTACCTGGGTTGGGGCAATCCCCAGTCTCAGCACAGGCTGGGGTGAACAGATCAGAGCAGCCCTGCCCAGAAGGGCTTTGGGGTGCTGCTGGGTGAGAGGCTGGACATGACCCAGCCATGGGCACTCCCAGCCCAGAGAGCCAAACGTGTCCTGGGCTGCATCCAGAGCAGCGTGGGCAGCAGGGCCAGGGAGGGGATTCTGCCCCTCTGCTCTGCTCTGGTTAATGGTCCTGCTCCAGCTTTGTAACGTTCAGGACAGGAAAAAGTGCTGAAGTGGGTCCAAAGGAGATACACAAAAATTATAAAAGGAATAGAATACCTGTCCTAGCGCTAAGAGTGTTGTTCAACCTGGAGTAAAGACATGTCCTGTTACTATATAAAGGGAGTTTAAAGAAGGAGCAGACTTTTTGCTAGGACCTGTATCAACAGAAAAAAAGGTAACAATTTTAAACTAAACTGGTGTAGATTCAGACTAGATACAAAGAAGATTTTTTTTTTTTTTTTTTATGAATGAGATGAAACGTTTGGACAGGTTACACAGAGGTGGTGAATGGGCTCAGAGCAGCCTGATCTAATTGAAGATGTCATTTCTCATTGCAGGGGAGTTGAACTAGATGATCTTTAAAGGTTTCTTCCAACACAAATCATTTTATAATTCTCTGATTCTACAATTCAATAACTTGATTCTATGATTCTTGATTTTTGATTCTATGAGCCTTGGGATTCTCCAGGGTTCACTACTGGGGCCAGTCATGTTCAATAACTTTATTAATGGCCTGGGCAAGGGGATCTAGTGCACTCTAGTACATTTGCAGATGACACTAAGTTGTTGTGGTGGGAGACTAAACTGCAAAGGAATCTGAACAGGATGTATGAATGGCCCAAGGCCAATGGGATGATGTTGAACAAGGTGAAGCACTGGATCCTACACTTTGGGCACAACAACCCCATGCAATGTTACAGACTTGAGGCAGAGTGGCTGGAAAGTGGTCAAGCTGAAAAGGGCCTGGAGGTGCTGTTTGTTGGTGGCTAAACATGAGCCAGGGTGTGGCTGGCAATAATTATTTTTGATAACCTGTATCAAAAATAGTGTGGCCACCAGGACCAGGGCAAGGATTGTTCTCCTGTATTCAGCACTGGTGGGGCCCCATATCAAACAGTGGCCACTCAGTTCTGGGCCCCTCATTCCAAGAAGGTCATTGAGGTGCTGAGATGGCTGCAGAGAAGTGCAACAGAGCTGCTGAAGGGTCTGGAGCACAAGTCCTGTGAGGAGCAGCTGAGGAAGCTGTGGGTGCTTAGCCTGGAGAAAAGGAGGCTCAGGGGAGACCTGAAAAGAGTGATAAGGTCCCCCCTGAAAGGAGGGACTAAAACTGCCTGAAAGGAGGGTGTAGCCAGGTGGATGTTGGCCCACAGAGAACTAGGGGATGTTTAGACTGGATACCAGAATTTTTTTTTTCCCTGAACGGGTTTTCAGGCATTGGAACAGCCTGCCCAGGGAGGTGGTGAAAGGCACTGTGTCTGGAAGTGTTCAAGGAATGACCAGATGTGGCACTTTAGTGCTTTAGATAAGCTAGTATGGTTGTGCTAGGTCAAAAGTTAGACTTGATGACCGTGGAGGTCCTTTCTAATGATTCTTTCTATGATTCTTTGGTTATGCAGTTCTCTGGTTCCATCATAGTAAAACGGAACAAACTTCTCTGTGAAGCTTATGCAGGGTTGCAATCTAGAGTTTTCCTGCCGCAATTAGAGAACCCATATTTTTGGGCTGAATAAAATTCTTGTGGCTAAATATTAGTTTTATGTAAGTACAAGTAAGTTAATGAGAAGCCAAGCCTTCAAAAATTCATAATTGTTGTATGCACAGGAATTCTGATTCAGTAATATTTTTATTGCTAGTACCTTTCTCAAAATTCCAAGGAAGGCACAACTCATGTTTTTTTCCTGCAATTTTCTAAAAAGAAAAAAGTAAATTAAGCTAATAACAAACTCTCTTAAGGTTGGACTAGTGTTCACTGCCTTCTTTGATGCTCTTTTTGTCAGGTGTAGCCAAACAACCTTTGCATTATCATTGGTAGTTGTTGGAAAAAATTAGATTAACAAGTCTTCTTGTCTATCTTTTTCAAACAAAAGGCCTTGTGTATATAATGAACCAAATCTCTAAACTGACTTTATATGAGCTACATGTGTTGAAAGGCATTAATGTAAGGACAAGATACATTCAATTTCAAAATTCACTGTCATGCTTCCTCAGTAATTTTTTTACTCCATATTACTGCAGTTTTCTTGCAGTGTAATATTTCAACATGATGGATCTATTTCACTTTAAAATATTTTAAATTATTTTTGTCTTTTTCTTCACTATTAAGAAAAATCAGCTATTTCATTAAAAAAGTAAAGATAAATCAGTCAAATTCCTCTGTAGGGGTTGGAAACTAATTTTGATAAATCCTGGAACATTTTTTACACAATAATAGAAAGGTAATTATACTTTTCTGTAATGTGTTCAGTTACGAGGGTAATTGATACCTATTGTGGCTCATAGTTTATATAACTGTGTCACTTTCATTTACCTTTTTGCTTCCAAACTTTATTTGTATTTGAAGAAGATAGTTCTGTAGATTGTGAAAAATTAGTGAAGCAATCGTGAAGGGATGAAATATTTTTGACTGTTATGGAGCAATAATCTAGTACTTCAAGGTTAGACATGACAAGAGTCAGTGGCGCTGTATTATTATCTTTATTATTGATCTACTAATACAAAAGAAACCCTGACCTCAGATCTCTCTCTCTGAAACCCAATAATGTTTTTTTTCCCAAAGATGCACTGAAGTTTGAGCATTTTGCTCTGATATGAGATTAATGATACCTGAATGGCTTAGGTATACTGAAAACTTGCTAAAAGAAACAGGATTTAATATGCCAGTGATGTCAATGTAGCAGGTGTTGCTCCAGTTTATTAAGGAAAAATCACCTCTGATGATGAAAGGGGTAATGGGTTATCCTTATTTAAAATTTATTCAGGGTATGATTTTAAAAGTGATTCCTAAAGTTACTACTGAATACTTCCTCTAAGTCTATATTTGCAGATGACAAGTGATCTTCACAAATTACTCCTATTTTTCACTCTATTTCTTCATGAAAAAAAAAATTACTGTTTATTCGTGTTGATATTGTAATATTTTAAAGTAGTGCTAAAGAAGCACATTTGTAAATGAGTGTACTCTGTAGAATGAGTACACTATGGGGAAAAGGTCTAAAAATAAAAAAAAAGGTCTCTGTCTCAAGAACAATAATATTTACCTAGAAATACACCAGATACTGTGTACCAAATATTTATGCCCTCCTCTGCTCCAAAAATCCCTCAAAACCCCATGGAATCCTCCTTTAATCTGATTTTAAAAATACAAAATTTTCAACAGCTTTGAAGGAAATAAGATTAATTGAAATTATCAAATAAAATACTGTTGTATCTTTTCTTTGCAGAGAGAGGCAATTTTAATCCTGTGAGAAAAACCCCTAGGTTCAATGTGGCACTGTTTCTGCTGCACCTAGTGGTGTGTGGAGACAAAGTGGATTCAGTGGCCTTCTCTGCTGCAAATACCACACCATCTTATGCGAGCAAAGAATTCACTGTCTCTTGATGTCAAAAACTGCCAGGCTCCAGATGTTGGCTGGAGTCTGGGGAGCCATTTACAGGTTATGAGGGTTGTCCCACACCAGTCCTGGTCCTGTGATTTCTAGAGAAGCTAAGGATTAGCACTGATACAGATTCACAGTCTTATCTACATGAGGCCTTTAATCTTTCTGTGTTTAAAATGCGTGCATTTAAAAACTGAACAGTAAGTAGTGCCTTCTCATTTATCTATCATGTCCAATATTCCTTTGTATTTTGACATGGTTTTGTGGTGCTTTGTACAACAGGATTCCTAATTGGTTTCAGTGGGGATATAGAGACACAGGGCAGTGAAGAGGCACTGAAATGCACAAGCTTTCAAGGAAAATCTGCCTACTGATAGCCACAGATACATGGTCCTGTCTATGGGAGCAAACCAGAACACTGCTTTCTGGGTGTACTAACAAATTAACAAGACCTATATAAAGTCAGAGCCTATCAACATGAGCCACATTTTCAGTTTGAATAAAGGCAGAACTAGGTACTCCAGTATTTGGTGGTCAAGGACTTCACAAAATTCTCTACTACGTGAAGCAGGCATATAGAAAACTTTTCCGTAATGGTAAAATAAAATAAATAAAATAAAAAATAAACATTTCCACAATGGTGCTAAAAGCACTAGATACTCATGTAATCTTCAAAACATACTTTTTACCGCCAACCCCACGATAATATGGAACCCTTGAAATGTTGTCAAAATGAGTAGTTGTTCTTTTATTTTAAAGGTTAGTCTGTACGCTTCTTCCTACCTAAAAGTTTTCTTGTGAGAAAACATTCTTCTCAGAAGTTAACGCCACTTGAAATTCAATATTTATTTCAGTGTTCTTCTTACTGTGTAAGAAGAACACTGAAATAAATATAATGAATATAAATATGATGAAATAAATATTGTGTAAGAAGATCTTCTATTACCAGAGAACTTGTTAGCCATGGTACGCAAGAATTCATGGAAGCTTAGATTATGTTGTTTTTTTTGGTTTGGTTTATTTTAACAGGAGACTTACTCCCTTTAAGCCTCAAATGAATTTTCATATGGTTTGATCCTTTCTCTCACTTTTATGTAAAAGGTCATATAATGTCCTAATTATTGACTCAATTTTAAAATAAGAAATGAAACAAACAAAAAAAAAAAGTATTTTGAACAGAAGAAAAATTTAAAATGACTAGAGGGGTTTTTTCTTTTAAACATTTTCATTATTTGATTGATTTTTTTTTCCTTTTTTTGTACACAGAGAAGTTCTCTTCCCTACATTTTTTCTTTTTTTCCCACAATTGAGTCTTGATAATGTGGCTAAGCTATACGAAACAGAGACACTGTTACAACCCAAAATGTTACATTATAATGTTATAAATATAATTGAAGACTTTCAGTAGTTTCCTAAAACTTGTTTCCTAAGTCTTGTTTTCTTTTTACTGTCTGTGAAAGTATATAAAACAATGGCAAAACATGAACAGTGAATTTGAGTAGAATTACTTTTATTGCATCATTGCAACTTTTACACATGAAATTCTCTATATATTTACCAGCCTGATTACAAGAATGTGTTCTGCTATTTGTATTGTATTACATAAGACAAACTTTGCATCTTCTAAAGATTTGTAGTAAAAAGAATTTTCTTTGTACTTTTAGAAGGTACAGCACTGTGAATAAAATAAATTTATATTACTAATAGAATTGTCTTGTCTATTTAAAAATATATGTTTCCAACAAAAATTGGTGACTGGCTTAATTGCAATGTTCGTATCCGTTTTTACTCTGATTCTGCTATGTAAATTAAACTAGCATGAAAAATGATGGATTACTTTGAATGTCACAGGCCTCAAGATTAAGACAAATATTTCCATTAGTTTGCCAAATAGAGCACCGTTCAAAATTTAAAATTTTTTCTCAAAACATGATTACAGTTTTCCAGACACCAAAAATTTTTAATTTCTCTGCAGATGGCAATAGCTGAAGCAAACTGATATAATTCCTTCCATTTCATTTGTTAGGAGACCACTTCCAATTCATGACAAGAACATCCTGTGTTATGTTGAAAGTATACTTCCTAAGTAACAAACCTGTTCAAGATCTTTCTTAGGAATGGATGTTTATGAAGTTTCACTATAGCCTTCCACTATGAAAGAATCTTAGTCTTACTCCCACTGTCTTTTCTCATCCCACGTTGTTCTGAAGGACTGTCATGATCATTAAGTACACACAAATGATGCTGGATGTTTGGAGATCACAATAAATAATACTGTTTTTTTTTTTTCCCTCCAGCTACAACATAGTGGACAGGGGTGTGACATTTCTAAGCTGATGGAAAAAAAAAAAGTTTTATACCATCAAATTTCATTGGCAAATCTGAGTAGAACAATTTTATTAAATTTTGTGCCAACAAATTTTGTTACGTAAGAGCAGTATTTCTGTTTCCAAATAGTGCAAATCAGTTTCAGAAAGCTTAAAATCCTTCAATATATATATTTTTTTTTTTAATTAAGCTCTTTGACTAAAGTAAAAGTTCACAAACTGGCAATAAATAAGAATTCCATCATACTCAGAATTTGTTAAATTATTCATGTAAGTTAAGAGTAAAAACTATACCTTATTTTTAAAGATCCTAGTGTATTACCAGCAGTAAGGCTTGTGAGGCTGTACAGATTCTCAGTGAATGAGAAGTACCACAACCTTCAAGTTGTTAGTAATTTAATCTGACCTCTTTCCCTCAAAAACATAATGTTATAAGTGAAATTAGAGTAGTGATGAGTAAGTAGTTCCAAGCAATTAGATTCATGCTTTTAGGTTGTTTAGTAATAAAAAATGTCAAAAGCAGATCAAAATGTACTAAATCCAGTTTCCAACAAATGGTTTCAATTTTATAAGGAATCCTCCCAATTCGTAACATTACAGGTAAAATGTTCACATTAATTGGTCAACAACAAAAATATTATTGTTATAAATGTTTGGAAATCAAAGGATTGTATCATGGAACCACAGAATGTGCTGAGCTGGAAGGGCCCCATCAGGATCATTGACCCAAGTCACACCATCTGTCTGGAGGACTGCTCAAACACTTCCTGAACTCTGTCAGGCTGGTGCTGTGACCACTTCCCTGGAGAGCTGTTCTAGTGCCCATCCACTATCTGGGTGAAGAACCTTTGCCTGGTATCTAATGTAGTTGCCCTGACCCAGTTTCATGCTGTTTCCTTAAGTCATGAGAACGACAAGTTTGGTACTTGCCCATCTGCTTCCCCTCATGAGGATGCTGATATTTATCTCTGTTGGATGAAAAAGCAGCAGAAAACCTAGCCAAGGTTCTGGGTATATTCTTCTGCCTTGTGATTAACCTTTAATGTCAATCGGTATTTGTTTTTTCTGTTATTCTGTCCTGATAAACTTTTTTTCATAATATGTGTAAAGGTTCATGAAGAATCTGGGCTTCTTGATAAGGTAAGATTTAATTACTTTCATATCACTGGAAGAATTTCTTTACGTAGTAATGGAAAGGTGCAAAAAATTTACAGAAATATCTGTATCCTTTTGCTCTCCTTTGCATCAACTTCTGCAGAAGTCCTATAAATTGACATAATTTAAAATGCAGCTGAGAAGAATGTATTTTCTAACAAGTGAATTCCATAGAGTTATGTAAATACTGTGGCATTTCATAAGATCTATTTGCATAGGTCAGCAGCCATTTCAGGTCATATACAGATAAGATAGGAGACTAGCTGAAGTAGTTTTGTTCTTGTTTCATTTAAAAGGCATTACACATATATGTATGCATACAGTGTTGCAGAAGATTCTTTTTGGCCTTTATATACATAGTACTTACCAGATGGTTTTGCCTAATGTGTATGGAGAATGAAATAGTACTCATTTATCTTAGGCCCTTCAAAAATAGTGAAAAATATTACATTAAATAAGACCAATGCTATGTTTTAATTTCAAGTACTAGGGACAGGCCTTAGATTTCTTTCACAGTACACAGAGTGATAGGAATGATTGTAATACGGACTATGACTACCATCACTCTATCAATTCTTCAATGAAATCTTTAACAGTAATTTCACATATGGCACTGTAAAACCTAGAAGCCCACATAAAAGAAGTGAGAAATGTTAACTCTCTACATGTAGCTAAGCCTCTCATGAAAAAACTAGTTCCATACTGCGTGTGACAACCCAGTCCTGAGGGGAACAGATGCTCCGCATTTTTCAGGCCCTATAAGTTATGCCATGCCATAATAATGTATCTGAAAATGCATGGAGCAATCACTGTCTTGACGCACTCAGGTTCTACAGTAGATCAGGCTCCATCATCTCCGGGTGAGTCAATAAATGGAAGATAACCTTGAATCCTGAAAGCAAGGCCAAGTTTTCACTGTGCTTTTGAGCCCACAACAAGAGTACTAATAAAAAAAATTAAAAAAAAAAAAAATCTTGTAAAAGGATATTAAAGCTACTCTAAAGGATAGTAATGGAAAATCAAGAGGATTGCAGCACTTCCTTCAAACTTCAGAATCAAATATTTTTTTCCTGGTTTCTTGATTTTTTAAGTTGTTCCTCCAAGAAGATTAAAGAGAAATCCAAAAGGTGCATTCCAGTTGCAGTACCTACCCTTCTTGAGTACCTCCAGATCTTGACCACTGATCATCCTCAAAATCTTCCAACTTCATTTGTGTGCACATATGCCTATTCACCCAAATACAAGAAATTGACTACTCAAATGTTCGTAGGCTAGACCTTTTCTAAAAACCCCCACAAACTATAGAACTTAAAGACAGAATGCTATAAGATTAAAATTATGTGTCACAACAGTGTGTTGTAGTAAAGGTAATTACAATGTTACAATTGAGTTTTATTTTCAGAGTCTTATGATCACCAAAAATTATTATAACTCTTGATTATAGCCTCTGCTGAATCACCTGACAAGTGTAATAAATTATAAAAGTGCATATTTTTTATGCCTTCTCTAAAGAAAGAAACACCAAAAGAAGAGGAAAAAAAATCAAAACCCCAGAGAGTTGCTTTTAAATGAATTGACCACCCTCTCACTAATTAACTCTCCTTAAGCCCCTCTTTTATTTCTAGCCCATATGTCAGTGCTAGTCTTTTAATTATCAAATGGTATGTAAGCCTTTTGTGCAGTATTTTTAAGTTTCCAGAGAGCTCTGCCAAGCTGCATCATGCACCTTTTCCTTAAGCAAAGATAAAGAGGCCTTATAAGAGACCTGTTAGTCCTGCTAATTAGTTGATGCTTTGACACTCTCTCCCTAAATGCCTAACCGTTTGTAAAAGATATCAGATCTTCCTTCTGTATTCTAATGTACTTTCCATCTGCATGGCCACTGGTCTAAACCAAAGTAAAGCATCTATATAATCCTTTGAACATTTTCAAAGTACTGAGGGAGCAAGATGAAATGTGAGTAAATCTACAAGCAGACTGCTGTACTCCAAGCATATGACTACCATAATGACAGAAATATCCTGGACAGGTTGGTGATACTTGAATGTTGAAAAAATGAGGGTAAGAATCTGTGCAATCCACTGAAGAAGCAATTTGTTTTACCCTCCTACCTTTTATTTAGGCTGAGAAAATCTATTAAGATATTTTTTCAGAGTGAAAGTGATGTGCCAAACATAATCATGACCCTAGCCTAGCTGCTGTGAAATGCACATCCATGCTTGTAAATAAAAGATTCAACCTATATTCAGTCAAATTACTCAGGTATCTGGGTCATCATTTCATCATAGTCAGTATGGCAGTGTTTCTGCCCAGGACAGTTTTAATTGTTCAAATCAGATTGTCTGTAACAATGCACAAAACAGCTAAAAGTTCATCAAAAGATGGATGTTAACTTATATCGTTCCACTGAAGTCAGAATCATCAGGAGCTATGCTAGTCAAAGTTCTTGTCTTACCTTTTATTTTGAAAAAAGAAAAAAAATAATGTGAAAGCCAATGTCAAAAACAACAAGAAGACTAGGTAGGAAGGACATGGTTTGCCACAAAAATACTTCTGTTTCTTCCTTTCTCTATCTATTTTTATACCTGGAATAATTTTCATAAATATATATATATATAACTGGCTATATAGCTTATTCAGAAGAAGGATGTCTTGGGAAAGTAGTTTATAGAATATGGAGCAGAATCCAGAAAGTTTCATATGCAGGCAGAAGGGAAAAAAAGACAGAAGTATTTAAAAAAGCAACTATTTTATACTGTCTTTTTACTAAATCCTTCTTGCAATACTCGCATACACAGAATTACATGGTAAAGGGATTAATCTAAATTAGCATATTAACTTTTTTGAGCTTTAAACATGTCATTAAAGTTGTCTGTATCTTCCAAAGCTCCATGGATACAAGTGTACTGGGAAGAATGATCAGGTTAATGTGCAGGTCCTGGGAGAAGCTGCAGAGGAACAGCAGGAGAGTTAATATGGTCAATAATATTCCCTAAACTTCCCGGCAAAAGCATAGCATTTGGTGGCTGCTGCTTTTAAATTCTGCTATGGTAAATTTATTATTGGCTCCTAGGATCGGAAGTGACACAAGGATGGTCAGATAACATATCTTCAATGAAGACTCATCCTTCAGGAAAGCTCAAGAAATTCTTCTTCCCATTATAATGGATCATTTTACCAGATTTGTACATCTCAGTATATTCAACAGTATGATGACATTTGATTTTTGTTGCTTGAAAGCACATCATACACCTTCTTTGCAAAGATATTCAGAAGTCTACACTTTTTAGAAATTTCTTTTTTATCCAAGATTTCATCAGTGGAAAGCTCTGATTTAAGATGAAATATGAATACTTGCAGGTATGTTCGTTCACAATACTGACATGCAAGATAAGGACATACAAGGACATAAAAACCCTCTAATCAGTTTTTGAAGGTTGTCCTTGTAGCAAAAGGACCAAAGCACAGACTTTGAAAACTACAGCTCTGCAGTTGAAAACCAGTGTTTTCAACAGATTTGAAAGATCCTGAAAGAATAGAAGATAGCAATTACAAGACTGTTAGGGATTTTTTTCCCAAGGATACATTATTCAGATAATCTTCTAGGTGACAGTACCAAACTCACTAACCAAAATGAGCACTTGTGCTCAAACACAGATTAATACAAATTATTGTCAGGCATGAGGTCTTAATGAATGCAACTAAGAGATTTAAAATAACAGTATAGAATTATGAGAGATAAAATATGCTCCAACTGTATAAATAGTAAATAACATGAGCACGACCCTTTGTTATACTTTTGATCCCAAGAGGCTTAAAGCAAAATCTTCCATTAGTCAAGGGTTAAAATATAAAGGAAACAAAAACAAAAATACAGTCTTCTTGATCAGTCATCCACTGTTTTCATACAAAACTGTGCCATCTCTTCTGGCTCTATGTCTTATGCTATTATGATTTGATTCTAGTTACTCAGTAATTCCCCTGATTGTTTTCTTTTTACTTCTTTTACTGCCTATACTCCCCACATATATACACACATATAGTTTAGTCATTTGTCTGTCCTCAGTGAAATGCTAATCTCATCAATAAGAACAAACTGTCTTTCATGCACCATCTCCTCAACACAGCTAAAAATTTGATACATTAATGTCATACCAAAACTGCAATTATTTCTTTTCCAGAATAAAAAAGAAAAATTCTACCTTTGTCATTCTGTCTCAAAACAACTTTTTTGGTTCTACTAAACCATTTTTAGGACAAGGAAGACTAGACTGGCATGTGATATGCAAATTTGGACAAAACATAGAGGTGTAAAATGACATGCTGATATTATTCATTTTTCTGCACAAATACAGAATAATGAGCCTTGAATTATTCTGAAGTTCACCCTAATCCTGAGTTATTTCTCCATTTTGAGGTATTCAAGGTACATGCATTCAAATGTGAGTGTGATGGTGTTATTTGTGGTGTTATAAAGACAATAAAAATAAATAATTGGAGAACTTTCCTGACATCTTGTCTACTGCACCCACTCGCAAATAGCATGTGCTTCTTTTATTAAATCCACTTCCCTGATCACATAAAGTCTGCTTTTGACTTTAGATCAGATAGATAACTTTTTAAGTGATTTTGCACCTCTCTGTTCTTCCTTCCATTGGTATGACTTCTATCTTCCCTTTTGTTTCTGCTTTAACCCTTATGTTTTGGTTATATTTTTTTATTCCTCCACTCCTAGACTTACATTCTTTTCCTATTCCCTCATACCTTCTAATGATTTACAATGTATTTGATTCTCTTCCCTAGTCCAGAGAATAAGAAAACTTTCATTTTATTGCTGGCCTTCTTCCACTGGTCAGGGTATTACACTACTTCTTCCCTGTACACATCAACTTCCAAGCACTTAACTTAATATTCTGCTAGGTCTCCCAGTCCCTGCATTCCGTTAAATAAAGCATGTTCTTTCACCAGCTCTGTAAATCTCCATCCCTAGTGTCCCCATCTTAACTTACCGGAGGTAGGCAGTCAAGCTTAATATTTCAGTCACATCTGTGTCCAGGGACATTTATTGCCCCTTGTCATTTCAACTCCCGAGTGTTTTCTCAGGAGTTACCATATCCTAGCACCTTATTGCATCGTAGCACCAAAAAAGAGGGCTAACTTGGAAGCTGTGTGCCAAAGATGACCAAAGACAAATAGTCAATGAGTCTTTCTCACCATGTGACATGATCCACAGAGAGTGAGTAGCAAGCAGAGTTCAAAAAGTAAAAATTCTCAATTAAAAAAAAAATTAAAAAAATTCACCTGTTCCTTCTCAATGAAAAATTCTGTTTGCTGAAAGATTAATTCTTATCTAGGTCTTATGTCTCAGTTAAACTAAATATTTGCAAAATGCAAGATTCTGCAATCCTGCTGTATATTTTCTCATAGCATTGTACTAAAATAAAAATTAAGAGGTTGTTGCAAGATTATTCCTGGTCTAGATAACTGAGAATTCTCACAAAAATATTATGTAACACACAAAATCACAGTAAGTCCCTGAGTAGGCTATTATACAGTTTTAGGAACATATGGTCAAGTTCACATGGATTAGTCACCCTACTGACCTTGAAAGTATAGAAAAAAAGAATTCAAACAGAGGAAAAACTAAGTGTGTATTTGCCAGTAGCTTAATATCCTTAAAGTTAACTATAATATGATTTAGGCTATTTTCTATCAATGATTAGAGAATTGATTTCTGTCTCCCATAAGAGACTGTCTTTTTGGCTTAGCATTTCTGCAGAGTGCTTTTTTGACCAAAGATTACAATTTAGTCTTCCCAGAAGGTCAGATACCTGAACAAACTGCTCTTTGATCAGACAGATACTACCTGAGAGCTTCAGATCCTTTCTGTTCTGAATCTGATGTACCCTTCGGCACAGGCCCCAGGGTCTGCAGCCCTCCTCTAGTGGGCAAAGTCAGGATGCAATTCCCTTTCCTACCTCTGGTTCTTTGCATTTGAAAAGGAAGGTGCGGGAAGGGAAGGTGCGGGAAGGGAAGGGAAGGGAAGGTGCGGGAAGGTGCGGGAAGGGAAGGTGCGGGAAGGGAAGGTGCGGGAAGGGAAGGTGCGGGAAGGGAAGGTGCGGGAAGGGAAGGGAAGGGAAGGGAAGGGAAGGGAAGGGAAGGGAAGGGAAGGGAAGGGAAGGGAAGGGAAGGGAAGGGAAGGGAAGGGAAGGGAAGGGAAGGGAAGGGAAGGGAAGGGAAGGGAAGGGAAGGGAAGGGAAGGGAAGGGAAGGGAAGGGAAGGGAAGGGAAGGGAAGGGAAGGGAAGGGAAGGGAAGGGAAGGGAAGGGAAGGGAAGGGAAGGGAAGGGAAGGGAAGGGAAGGGAAGGGAAGGGAAGGGAAGGGAAGGGAAGGGAAGGGAAGGGAAGGGAAGGGAAGGGAAGGGAAGGGAAGGGAAGGGAAGGGAAGGGAAGGGAAGGGAAGGGAAGGGAAGGGAAGGGAAGGGAAGGGAAGGGAAGGGAAGGGAAGGGAAGGGAAGGTGCGGGAAGGGAAGGGAAGGGAAGGTGCGGGAAGGGAAGGGAAGGGAAGGTGCGGGAAGGGAAGGTGCGGGAAGGGAAGGTGCGGGAAGGTGCGGGAAGGTGCGGGAAGGTGCGGGAAGGTGCGGGAAGGGAAGGGAAGGGAAGGGAAGGGAAGGGAAGGGAAGGGAAGGGAAGGGAAGGGAAGGGAAGGGAAGGGAAGGGAAGGGAAGGGAAGGGAAGGGAAGGGAAGGGAAGGGAAGGGAAGGGAAGGGAAGGGAAGGGAAGGGAAGGGAAGGGAAGGGAAGGGAAGGGAAGGGAAATTTACATTAGAAATGTTAATATTTCAGTGAGAAACATAAAGTCCAGGATATAATTTGTCAATAATACTAAAAATGTCTAAATTATGAGGGAAGAAAACAGATTTAGAGGCAAATACATATCTATTATACTTGTTCCTAATTGTAAACTAATAATTTATTATAGTGCAGGTTATTTACCAAGTTCTTCAAATTGCTTTCTGTTCCTTACTTTTTATAATGGACGGAACTGTGATCAGTTTTTTCTGGACTCATAAAAACTATTTTACCATACAGAGAATATGAAACTGTCATTTTAATTCACCAAGTTAAATGTTATGAAGTAAAGCTATTCTTTCAGTTTTCTCTGGTAAACATAAATTACTGATAATAAAATGTGCTGGGTAGATTTCTAAGTAACAAATGTCTTTAAGAAGCATTTCTACACATTCCTACATTTTATGATGCTTGAGTTAATTTATCATATTAATATTTTCAAGTGCTGGTTGCTTGCAAGGCTAATTTTTGGATGTAAAAATAAACTTGACTGAGTTCAAGCACTTAAGTCATTCAGTTGCAATTACAATCAAACAGACATTTGTATATTCAATTTTGGGTGAAACACAACAGCATTTCTCAATGGACTCAAAATCAGATGACATATTAAATTAAGAGTATATCAAACTGGGATTTTTCACTATTTATTATTATTATTCACTGAATTATTCTCCTGCTATAGATAAAATAGTAAAATCAC
This sequence comes from Pseudopodoces humilis, assembly GCF_049639895.1. NCBI lineage: Eukaryota > Metazoa > Chordata > Aves > Passeriformes > Paridae > Pseudopodoces > Pseudopodoces humilis. The sequence goes on along the minus strand of NC_142203.1, from coordinate 47,382,848 downwards.
CATTAGAATTTTTTAATCTAAATATTCAAAATGAATGCACACATAAAACACAGCCTCCACAAATTAATGCATGTGAATCATGTAGATGTAGAAAAATATTGTATATTAATCTTACAGTGTTCAGTATCTCATTTTATGATTCAAGGCTCTAAGGAATAGATTTATCATGAATGCTATGTGAACTTGGAACAATAGATCCTAACTTGGAAACAAAACAAAGCTTTTTTTCCACAAGAAACTCTAAGTTGCATGGTATGGTATGTTACATGATAAGAAATTTTACAGACTGTTACATGCTAAGAAATTTTACATAGTGTAACACATAGAAAGATCTTGCAGTTGCCTGACTCCCCGAGTCTGATGTTGTTATTTGTTACAGGAAACACAATTTTTTTTTTAAAAACAAAATGTTATCAAAATGCTTTTTTACTTCACAGCAGAGGATTGCTCTTTTGTTAGAATAAATCTTAGAGAACCATTATTAAAGCACCATGAATAGGCTACCTTGTCTTTATGGTGTAGAATTTTGTTCAAAACATATACAGAGAACTAACCTAAACTTTAGGATTAAATAAGATGTTTTCAAAAGAAGCAGAAGCTATATTTTCACATAACTTATAGCAAATGTGCCATAAAGGACAAAATCTAATTTAACTAAGAGTCACAGTAACATCCCTGAAAACATGGAAAATAGAAATTCATAAGCAATATAGACTTAATCTCATGTTCAGTTAATTAACCACTGTAAACCAGTCAAGAAATTTGTCCTTTTCTAATGAACTTATATGATTTTGGAATTAACTCACAAAGTGTCTCTTCACCTTATGAAATGGGGAATTTACTAGGCCATGGATCTGATATGGTAAGTCTAAGAAGAGTTCAACTATGACTAAGGGTTAAGAAAAGAGAACCATGTGCCAGTTTTTGGATTATTGTATTTGAACACAAATAGTATCTTCATTAATATAGAATTTTGAAATTATTTCAGTGTAACAGATCTTTTGCTGAAACACTTAGGTTATTTCATTTTTGTCACAATATTCATTTGACAAAAAACAATTTTTGATGAAAACCTTCCACATTGCTGTGATATTTATCTGACTCTGGGAAGCCTCTAGCCAATGAAAGTATTCCACTGCATTGAAATTTTATCAACGAATAAAAACATTATTTTAATTTTTATGATAGATTTTCTGTCATGGATCTAGGATTTTGCATATGGAGTTGTTATTTAAGAACCTACTTACCACTTTTCCTTATGGCACAATTTCATTGTTACATGCTGGCTATACCTTTTATTTACATGTCAGCTACTGATGGGATAGGATGTTCATTATGCTTTGGTCAGATTCTCTGATCACTAAAAAATTAAAAAAAAAATAAATAGTCCTTAGAAGCAAGTGAAAAGGAAGATAATTTCAAATGGTGGTGATGAGGAAAAGGAAGGGAAAAAGGGAGGAAGTTTCTGCTGACTTACTGTCACTGCCCTAGTACACAGTTTCACTAGAGAAAAAAAAAATATGAAAATGATTACTCAGTTTGAATCAGATTATTCAAAGAAAACAGCTGCAATTATAAATTGCCATTTAGCCCCAAAATGAGATACTGAATTGCCTATGAAATTTACTGCTGGAGGGTCAGATATGAAGAAGCCTTTCCCCCTTTTTCTGCCACTTGAAATAATGACTCAAGATATGCTCATGTCTTTAACCAGTTAAAATACATAAAATGCATAGTATTTTATGTACTGCTCTGCACAGAAAATTTAAGCAAGAAGGCTTTGATATGAGTGGAAAAAGCTTAGCAGCTTCTGCACTCTTAGTATAACCACAGCCCCTGGTAGTCTTCAAACCTCTTTGGAAGTCTGAATAATTTAACTAGTATCACAGTGAGTTCATGCACTTGCAAAACACACTTCTAAAACTGGTGTGCTAACATTATTCACATAAGAAGCACATGATGACTTTGGCCCTGAATGTCCCATGGCTATAATTTGGAAGAAGGACAAGACTACCCAGGTTTATCTCTGGTTGCTTCCCGTCATCAGGAGATAGCAACTATGAACTCAAAAGTTTTCTTCCCATCACTTCTTTCTCCCTCCCATCTGACATTAGAGAGAAATTATGTATCTGATTATAACAACTAAATTCATAATGGTTCTTATCATCTGAAGTGGAAGCATATAGCTTATATAGATCATTAGAAACTGTTAAGAAAAGACACTATTAATTCTTTAATACTGTAAAATATAAATAACCAGATCTTTGCAAATTAAATCCTGTTCATACATTTTTAAATCTGCTGTACATGTTCTGCTGACATGTACTCATTTTCTAGGTCTGACATTTGAATTTATTAATTTTCAATATATTAAAGATAGTATAATGTCCACAAAAGAAAAAGCATGGGAGATACAAGTATAGTCAGATATTTTAATTAATGTTAGACTGACCTTGGAAAAAGTTAGAAATCTCAGTTTTCTCTCTGTGAGCCAAAAAGAGACTGAGTTTAGTCTCCAGATATAAAGGCATGCAATTATATTTTGTTTCTTGAGAGCAAGGAAATTTATAAAAAAGTGGGCCTTCTTCCTTTAGTATTCATGAAATTTGTGGGCTAATACTGAATTTCACTGACTGTCATAGTAATAAAACTCCTGATCCTAAATCCATAAAAATCAATAGAGGCATTGATTCAGACACTACCTCTGAGCTTACATCATTGCAAAAGTTATATCAGTTGCCACTTTCTCATCTAAATTGTTGTTCTAAATTGTAAGAAAAAAAAAATATTGAGTAATTAACAATGTGATAGGTTACCAATAAAATTGCTTTAGGATAGCTTGAATTGACTCACACTTAATCTCACTCTTTTAATTGTATACACAATTTTAGTGTGGCAACGCAATTTTCTTTTGGTGCATGCAGAGAACCTTCAAATGGATGGGATTATTGAGTCTTTACAAGAATGCTGTTATTTAGCTAACATAGTAGCAATTTTCATTCTCTGTACATTGCATTGAAATAGCATCAGGCCACTCTTTTTTTACACAATGTAAACCAAAAGGATGTTAGTACATAGCAAGGGAAAATTACAGTAGGACAGGAATACTCTGGTGACTTCATTGGTCAGAAATTGCTCAGTAACAGGTCCACTGCTAGGCTGTACCAGATCCTTTTATCTCACTGCTGTTCACATATATTCATCACAGGCTTCAGTTCCATGCTGCTAGAGTAATAAATAAAGTAATAAAGTAAAAAGACGTTTTGAACTCATATATCAAGGCACTTTATTATGTCTGTTTTTCAGACCCTTTCACATTCCTTGTGCTTACAGCAGCACATGAGGTCTTACACGTACAGCTGCAGAGTCACCATCTGAAACTGAGGAAGTACTCACTGTTTATTAATTATTATTTCTTTGGATTTCTTAAAAGTTTCTTTCTCAACTTTGCTATAAATAATTTCCAAGACATTGAACAGAATGGTAAAAGCTAAGTTGCCTTTTAATCTGTAATAAAACTGCTGCTAGCCACTAGGAACATTAATCTATGATATCTTAATATGCTACGTATAATTAGAGTTAATCTTCAAGCATTTAAACCCTTAAAAACTGCTCAATCTGTCAATTGAAAGCTCACTATTAATTTATAAAGACTTTTGCCAGCAGAAAAATGGTTGTAATTCCAACAGGAATCCTCCAGATAGGGAAATTGAAAAAAATAGAAGAAAAACATCATTACAGAAGAAACTCTTATTTCTGGGGAAAGGGAGAGAGTATGAAAGCAGAAATGAGATTTGACTGTCACCATGCCCTGGGAGGAGTTTGAACAAAGTTAGCTAGGTCAGGAAAATGGAGTATAACCATGTTTATCAACTTATACACAGAGGCAGATTCAAAATTAGTTGGCTAAACTAGGTGCTAAATTTACTTTACTTTCTGTATTCTCTTAGAAGCGGTATATTTTAGATAAGACTAGGTATTGCACATGGGAATGGCACTGGGCCTTTTGGGCTGCATAAGACAAGGAATAAGGAACTTTGAAAGTTGTAAGGTTGAAAATATTCTATATGGATTGTGCAAAAATCTAAAGAAAAGTAGAGAAGTAGATCTTAATTAAGCAAGATATTTATACGTCAGCTTTATGAAGAGGTATCAAATTATTATGAACACAAAAGAGGAAGAAGAAAAGTAGATAAATTAATATTTCTCTATGCAAAATATAAAACACCGGGGAATACTTTTCCCCAAGAAAAACTTTTTCTCATAAGGAATAAATTAGTTAAAGCCACAACAGGGGGGAGGAATAGCCACAATAAGGAGCAAGGAAGCTTTTTTTGTTTAAGTATCTGTCTCTTTTGATCTATTTTAGCAATAAAACACAACTGCTTTCTGTTCCTGTCATTGCAACTAAGTGTGGCAAGACTAAGAAGGACTCCAGCCTGTTAGTTTATCTATAACCCCCAAAATGGATAAATTAAATAACAGTTGCAATACCCTTTCCAGAAAATAAAACATAAGGTTCATATTAAGCTGAGAACAACTTGATTTGGTTTGTAAATTCATCACACAATGAAAAGAAATGAAGATACATTGACTAGAGTATATTGCCTTCCTTAATCTCTTCTGAATATGAATCAGCTTTACCTTAATAATTACTAAGTGGGCCTTGGTCAGCATGACTTTTTCATAACAACTCCCTCATTAACATCAGAAATAATAGATGGATGGTCTACCAATAGTAAGGAATATGTTTTGGGTTTTCTTGTGAGACAAGTTGTATGATTCTACAAACACAGTTATTAGTTTGTGGAAATATTCTCACTTCTGCAATGTCTGGCTTGAAAAAAATACAAATACTTTTCTAAATAATTACAGGAAATAACAAATGTAAGTTTCTAGTGCAGGCTATATAGGCCAATGTAAAAATTATCAAGGTCACTCAGCAAGAATTGAAACAAAATATCAGCTGGTTTTTCATTTCAATTTCTTAGGAGAGTAATTCTGCTTACTCCTGTTTATCACGCACTAATATTCAGAATGTAAGACTTAAAGATATGAATAAAGAGTAGGTAAGCCATGAATTTAATTGCACAGGAGGCAGGGACATTATTCTGGATTCGTCCAAATCAGCAGAGCCGTAACTTCAGGCCAATGCCGACACAGTATCAGATCTTAAAAATTCTACTCATAACAGTTAGTTAGGGGAGTGTCTTGAAGGTAATTTCAAGTAGCTTTATTAATAATGAAAGCTCCTTTGGAAACCAAGTAGAAGTACATTGCAGTACCATTAGTTATGCTTTAGGTATCTGCTTGTGGTATGTAATGTGACTAATTTGGTTTGTTAATTTTTTCTTTGTTTAAAGAAGTTATTAAAAAGTTCCTTTCAGAAAAAAGCCTAAAATTATAGCTATTATGTGTCATTTACCTTCAGGCCATAAAATATTAAAATCTGTTTATGTCACATATTTATATTTAGCATATATACAAGTATACAAATATAATAAATTAATTACATGCACATACACAGAGTATACACAATATAAATATATATCAAATATATATTTGATAAAATATTTTCAAATTTAGAAAATAATCTGTGAATGTGTACTTTAGAAATACAAGCATTGACTGTTTTTCTAATATAGTCTTTTTTCATAACCATGGTAAATGGTTATTGACCCTGAAGCCAGATATTATAAAAACACTTTAGTTCAGAGGACTTTTTAAAAATTTATTTTAAAATTTTTAGTATTATTTTGGTGACACCAGCTCTCTGATTTTGCTAGTGTGATGCTGCTTAGAATCAGTTAAAAAATACCCAATGGAAGAGGTTGTCATCATCTTTCTCCTTTATAACCTGAAATATTTGCCCTGTTGATTATCTGCTGCTTTTCAGGCATCACATCAGAAATTTATTTCACGCCATGCTTTATGGCCATGCTTTATTTCTACACACCCGACCATCATGTACCAAAAAAAGTCTCATCAGTCTGAATGAGATTTTGAAGATACTCTACTAAGAATTTAAGTTCTGTAAAGATACATGTATTTAATAAATTTGAGATTTATTAGTCACTATGAATGAATAGCCTCACTGACCTATCAGAGAAATCTGGGACTGTGTTTATATGCAAAGCAAGTTTATAAGTAGCTTTAGCTTTGCAGTGCAGCACTTAGCCCAGTCAGGCATAGTCATAGTAAAGAAGTTTAAGCAGAAGGATGTATTAACTTACAACATAAAATATAATATTCATTTTGCTATTTGTGTTGTAAGATCTTCAGTGTAGTAGGACAGAGATACCTAAAGAAAGATGCTTATATAATTAATTTGCTTTTGATTTCACAGTTTGGTTAGTTCTCAACAATAATATAAAAACAATACAGATATTCACTGCATAATTCACAGATACTACACTGTGTTCCATCATACATGGTAAATTAAAATATTCCATTAATTAAACAAATTTCTGGTGCCATAAATCAAAGCACACTGTAAATCACAGTAAGTGAAAACAGAATTGCAATTACATCACATTGATTAAGTAGAGACTAGAAATAGTAAGATTTATCATATTTAATGGGCAGAGATGATTATGAAACACAGTTTTGAGGTTGGAATTTTTACATCTTTATATTATTTTTCTGATTTGCATGTATAGAGGTTTTTTTTTTACTTCAAGGCACTTTCAGCACAAAGGAAGACATTTTTAAATCTAAATGTTTGCAAACTTTTTACAAAACTAGTTATTGCACAGTGTTGAAAACAGATACCAGGGTCATAGAATCATATTCATGCTATGATACTAAAAAATGTCTGTTAAAATAAGTGATATTTACATTGAGTATGTTCTCTGTTTACTCCAGTCAGGACCTACTTTGTGTTTTATTAAACAAACACAGCAAAGTGGGAAATGTTTGCTCAGCTGAGCAGCATGATGGTATGACTTTCAGAATCATTTCAGGCTGTTGTATGGGTGTATCTCTTTAAGGGTGTGTCAATAATGGAGAGTGCACCCAAATTAACCAGTCAAATTGAACATTGTAGCTGGACCACACAACAGTATTTGTATTAATCAAAGTATTTTTAGTGTAATTTAAATATGGATATTTAAATGTGAAAACCGTCTGAACAGATGTGCAAATGGGTTCTTACTCTCATTTATCACTTTCTTCTGGGCACCTATTTTCTTTCACACAGGACTGACAAATACTGGAGGGTTGCTGTGTATCTATGTGGTGTATTAATGCAAAAATCTGACTTATGACATGTTGACATATTAAATTATGACATCCATTACTTTTGTTCTCAAAATTCTTGCTAAAATGAACAGACAGGAAATCTGTTTGTTTGGCAGGTTGGTTTCAGTATGTCTCAGGAGTCATGTTCTAAAATTTTGGTTTGAAGTGTTCAGAAACATTACTTGTAAGGTTTCTGAGCTGTTCAATTGAAATCTGCTTCATGTAAGGAATTTGTTACAACTTTTTTTTGTTAGATATTTATAAGCTGCTGGAAGTTTGTATGACATTAGCCTTAGCCATGTGTTTTATATAGTTAGATGTGTGTTTCAAGACCTTCTTGAAAGTTTTAGACCTGAATTTCCTTATTACTTTCAGCATTCCCCCCATATTCTTTTTGTCTCTCGTATGTACCTGGCTAGCACCGCTGGAAAATGACCAATATTTCTTTCCTTAAGTTTCCACTAGTTTAAAATTGTCCTACACTTTATTTTAAAATTAAACTAATAATTTCAAGATGTCAGCCTTATTGAAAATTATATTTAGTCAACACAATCTTGCCATACTTTAGAGCAGGATTAAGGGAAGCAACCTTGCTTTCTTTACATAACTGCTAACATTTATTTAATAAATTTAAATATAATTAGGATTTAGACTTGAAATTTGGTGTAAAGAGAAGAATGTGCCTTTCAGTAGCTCATCTCTGTGAAAAACCTGTTGACATCTGTAAAATACACAGTTCTGGATATTCTGTTTGCAAATAACATTGAAAATTTTTCATGACTGCACAGCAGAAGTCTTTAAAAAAAAAGGAAATCTACCATGAATACACCCTGCTAACCTCAAGATTCAGTGTATAACCACCATATCTGCTAGATGACTAAGCATTCTTTCCTGTAAGTCAATAATTAAGCAAACTTTTCTTCCAAGTACTAATTTTGCCAGCCAGGAGCAACTGACACGTCAGGTGCATGAACGCAGACATGAAAATCACTCTCACAAGAAATTCCCAAAGGCTGTTGTCTGGCTTATAGCCGTGGGAGGAAACAGAGGGAACACCTGGCTGGAATACAGCAGGGTGATGAGCTGGACTTGTCATAGTAATGACAAGAGTAGTTGGGACACTAGGAAAAGGGTAGTTGGGACACTAGGACCGAGGGAAAAAGAGGGCATATTTTATGAAGAAAAGCTGGTGAACATACAAGTGTGTATCTTACTACACAAGTTCACAGAATCACAGAATTACTGAAGCCAGAAGGCACATCTAGAAATCATCCAATTACTTTGGAGCACTGTGACTGAGATGCACTCCTCCTGTTTGGGGTAACTGAACTTTGGTCCAGGCAGGCGCTGAGCAGGTGGGCCTAACTGAAGTTAATCCTGTTGACTTATCAATAAGACAGCACCAAGACCCCCAAATACTAGACTGACAAGCATCCAAAACTTAATGAACACAGGAATAAATCTGTCAGAAGGACAACCACTTTATGCTAAAATTACCTGCAGGCACCAGGGCCCATTGAGCACTCCCTCCATAGCAGCTCTCTGAGTGGTAGTGATCTCCAGTTACGGGGAGATTCCTTACCTGGCACAAAGATATCACTGTAAGTAACATGTTATGCATACATGTGACATTTAAGATATGCATTGTAAGTTTATAAGATAATATTTCTATCCCATATTAATTTTAATTTTAGCAAATGGTATTATGTAGTAAATAGTATTGATTGCCAATCTGTAATTATTAAATGCTTTACATACCTAAATTTACTGATTAGAAATCAATAAACTTCCCTTCCCTCATTTTCACACAGACCTTTTTCCCAAAAATACCCATATCTTATCCTGCCATTTTGAAAAGAATTTATGTGCATCATAATTTCAAGCATGTGTTCTCTATTTTACTGTAACAGAGCCAATGTGTTCACACCCCACAGGATGAGCTCCAAACATATTTTCTGGACAGAGTTGACAAAAGTTAACACCTGTGTCAAAAATAGCTATTTGGAAAGCTGTGCTGAAGCTTATATGCATAAATTCTTCTAACCCTCCATTGATACTAAATAGAATCATAGAATAATAGATTTACAGAATTGCCTGGGTTGGAGGAGACCCTAAAGCTCATCTAGTTCCATTCCCTCTAATATGGGCCAGGAGAGTTTCCACTAGACCACGCTGGTCATAGCCCCATTCAACCAGGCCTGTAACACTTCCAAGGATGGGAATAATTTTACTGGACAATTTGTTTCAGTACTTTGACATCTTCTGAGTAAAAAATTTCTTCCTAACATCTAATCTAAACTTGGCTTCTGTAAAGTTAAAACCATTACCCCCTCTCCTGTCATTATCTGCCTGTGTAAAAAATCCTTCTCCCTCTTTTCTATAAGTCCCGTTAAGGAACTGGAAGTCTGCAATTAAGTCTTCCTGAAGCCTTTCCTCCTCCACACTGAAAAAAACAGCTCTCCTTATCCTGTCTTCATATGAGAGAAGTGTTCTTGGTAGCCTGCTTCTGCACTTACTCTAACAGACCTCTGTCCTTCTTGAGCTGTTGACCTCAAAAGTGGACACAGTATTCTAAGTGGGGTCTTACAAAACCAGAGCAAAGTGGGAGAGTCACCTCACTTGATATGGGAGAATCACCTCGCTTGATGTGCTGGCCACTCCTTTTTGGATGCCACCAAGGATAGGTGTGGCCTTCTGCGCCATAAGCACACACTACTGGCTTGTGTTATCCTTTTCGTCTATGAGGACCCCCAAGTCATCCCTTCCTTCTGTTGTGTCAGCTGCACCACTCAGCTTCACATCCCCTGCAAACTTGCTGAGTGTGCACTTGGTCCCACTGTCTTTGTCATTGATGGTGATATTAAAGAGCAAGAGAGAGCTCTGAGGGACCTGTCACCATCCTCCACCAGCCTCTCCAGTTCCTTATCCACTGAATATTCCATTCGTCAAATCCATGTATCTTGAATTTGGAAGGCTGCTGTGTGTGGGATTGTACCGAAAGCCTTACAAAAATCTATGTAGAAGATATCTGTTGGTCTTCTTTTGTTAACAATTGTCATCACTCCATCGTAAGAAGGCCACTAGGTTGGTCATGCATGATTTTCACTTTGTGACACCATTTTGGCTGCCTTGCATCATTCCTTGTCTTTCATGCGCACAAGGATCTGCTACATGATCTTCCCAGGCACATAGGTGAAGATCACCAGGCTTTGAGTCCCTGGGTCTTCCTTATTTCCCTTTTACATTAATGGAAGCAATGTTTCACATTTCTAGTCACCATGTACTTCACTTGACTGCCATGACTTTCCAAATATAATGGAGAGAGGATTGACAACAACATCAGACAGCTTCCTCAGGAACCTGAAATGCATGTCATAAGGTTTCTAGACTTAGCTTTAACAAAGATTTGTGGCTATGTTGGTTTTGCATGGCCTGGTTTCTGGTAGTCGGGGTGCCAAGGAGGTGGCTTCTGTGTGAAGATGAAAATCTTCTGATTTTGATGCTGAAACTTCCACCATGTTCATCAGAGCCAATTCCTGACGGTTCTGAAGATGGACATGCTGCTCGCCAAAATTGGGCCAATGAGAGAGGCTGGGAACGCCACTGTGATGACTATTTAGGAAGAAAATCAAAAGAAAGCAGGCATGTGAAGTTTTTTCTAGCCAGGGAAGAGGAGGAGGAGGAGGTGAAAAGATGTGAGGGAAACAACATGGAGACACCAAGGTCAGTGGAGAAGGAGGGGGAGGAGATGCTCCAGGTGCCAGAGGCACAATTCCTCTGCAGGCCATGGTGAGACCATGGTGAAGCAGCTGTGCCCTGCAGCCCTTTGGGGTCCATGGGGATGTAGAGATCCACCCACAGCCTATGGGGGAGGTGCCCATGCCAGAGTGGGTGGAGGCCTGGAGGAGGCTGTGATCCAGTGGGAGATCTGGTGGAGAGTGGGCCCTGCTGCCAGGGTGGAGCAGCCTGTCCTTGGAGGGCTGCACCTCATGGAAGAGCAACCCACGCCACAGCAGTTCTGGGAGGACTGTGTGTCCGTGGGAGGGACTCACATTGCAGCAGATTTGATAGGTCTGCTGCTCGTGAGATTGGAGCCATGTTGGAGAAGCTAATGGAGAACCCTCTCCCGTGGGAGGGACCCCATGGTCTCACAGGGGAAGGACACCTCTCCTGAAAAAATGGAAGGAAACCTTGGGTGATGAACTGACCAAAACCCCCATGCCTTGTGGACGCTAGCTCTGGAGCAGGCAGCAGAGAGCCTGTAGAAATTACAAGCCACATAGCTTTCTCAGTCCAGCCTGAGAAAGTAGCCTGAGAATTCATAAGGAGGATTCAAAACAATCCTCAAAGACAGAAAACAGCCTTGCAGGTGTTGTTTCTCTGTCTCTTGTTTTCTTTGCAAGAGAAAGTCAGTGGGTGGTGAACCCCACTGACCATGATGGTAATGTAGTAGTTTGCTACCCAATAAGAGTTTCCTTTCTGTACTTTCCACATATCAGTCTATAAAACAGACCTGAAGTAATAAACTACGAGAATTTCTCCTAATTGACTCCATGAGAGTCTGTGTCGTCTCTTCCCAGCCGTTCCTAATAGAGCGACACCTTGTCTCCTGCACAGGTAGGAAGGAGGGAGGGATTGCAGGAAGCAAAGGTGTTTTTAAGGGCTTATTTTACAGTTTTCATTATCCTCCTCTGACTCTCTCAGTAGTAAATTCACTTTGTACTTTGAAGTTGAGCCTGACTTGCCTTTGGAGTGGTTTTCTCCTGGTTTTTATTTCAAATCATGAACCCTTTGTTAATTTTTCTCTGATCTGCCCAGCTGTGGCAGGGAAGGGTGAGTGAATGGCTTTCATGGGTGCCCAGTGTTTGGCCAGTTGTCAAACCACAACAGTGGCTATTCAGCTTCATCAGGTGGTTTCAAACCTGTTCTTTGGTTCTAGTGGAAGGGAATTCACTCACCCAACCCCCTACCGGAGGATCAGAAACTGGAGACAAGTGAGGATCCTGACTGCCAGTGGAGGAGAAGAGCTCACTCAGTAACACAGCCTTTTCCATATCAGGATTGCCCTTCTTACCTCTCATTTATAGAGAAGGCATGTAAACTTGGAAAGAAAAAGAACTATATGACACTTTGATAACTTGAAGATTCAACTGGCATTCTACAAAAATTATAAGTGTCTATTGTTGTCTTGAGTAACTGTCATGAAAATATGCCAAGAGGTCACCTTCCTTTAAAGTAAACCCAGAAACAATAACTTCCTGAAATAGCACATTAATGTTCTAGCTGTCTGCTGATCATAAGTAAAATTAAGAGCAATAAATTCTACAGATTAATAAGAGGAGGCAAACAATAAAATCTAGTTATCTTGAAGAAGGATTTGTCAACTTAGCAGCTGAATATTTTAACCTGTTATGGGTAAGTAATACACATTTTTATATATCATTATATTGATGTATGTGTATCTTCTGTATTGGTATAATGAGGTTAGGACTGCCTGATTTAATCTCCACAATAAGGAGGAGACTCAAATAAGCTCTTTTTTGAATGCCAGTGGTTCCCCAGTAAGGTAAACAGAGAAATGTCCTCCAGCTTCATTTATGTGTGTTGTTGAATTGCAGCTGGAAAAAATGTATAGTATAATAACTACCACAAATCAAAAAGAGTTCACTGGTAACTCACTGATTCTGATCTGTCTATATGCATCACTTACATGGAGAAATAGACAGTCAACTTAATTTGCTCTTTTCCTGATATATGCCCATATAAATGCTGAGGGAGGTTGTGCAATCTGGCGGATGATTTGAAGGGTGCAATTATCAGTATTTAGCAAATAGAAAATGCATGCTTAGTGTGCAGGAAAGTGACATAGTGTAGCTTAAAGCTCAGCCCCATGGTGAATAGCTGCCTTTTATCAAGAGGGCACTGTACACAGAACAACAAATCTTGGTAAATGAAACATAGGTAGAGATTTTCTGAAGAAAGAGTAGAATGTGAAGACGGGACTATTTTACAACTAAAATATTTTTACATTTAAGTCCAATAAAAATATTTTATATCACAGTTGTTTTCACTTTAGCACACATAACCAGAAAAAAAATCAGCTTCCCAGGGAAGCCAAAGTGGATTAATCCTATCCATTCAATAACTTTTTTCATACAAAATTATCCAAAGTCCTGTATAAAATGCTATCTTTTTTGTTGTGATAACTCCAGTATAAATAGCAGTGATTAAATTCTGTGTACTGCTGCTTTTAAAGTAAACTGAGTTCAGTTAAGTGGAGGAACTAAAAAAAGCAAAGAGTTTATGAGAGATCTTTTGAGGGATGGTGCAAGAAACGTATACTGAACAAACAAAGAAACACAAGAAACACAGTAAAAATAGTTGTAATAAAATAATTGATGTGGTAAAATTAAAAGAAAAATTATTTCCTAAAGGATGTGACGAATATCACATCATAAATGATCCAAATGTGCATGATTAAAGCAATGCCAAGAAATATGCAACAAAATTGTCTCCTTTATAAGAGTTTAAACCAGAATTTTTCCATCCTTAACATCTCTGATGGTAACATAAAATATGGAGAACTTAAAGTTATGTGATGATAAAACTCATTTCCACACAAGGAGCAGAGAGGAGCAGAGACAAACAATGACATTAATATAACCACCCCCACGGGGGATCTTAGAGGCACCACTGAGATACTGTACTACTCCCTGCACCCCAGGCAGCATCCCAGCACCCACCTGGCTCATCCACAGGGTCCAGCCAGTCAGCTCCCAGCCCCTTGGACTGGGGGACATCCAGCACTTTGAGGCTCTGGGATCTCTCCAGGTCTCTCTGCAAACTGAGAGGTCACCACCTGGGGGTGTGGAACACTTCATGGGGTGCAGGGAGTAGCACATGACTCACTGTGGGGTGTGAAGGGAATGCACCAGAAGCAGCAGAGGTGGGATTCAGCGTCGTTTGAGGAGGAGCGAGCCTGGGAAATCTTAGGGCAATGGGAATACAGACAGCCAGAGACGTGTAAGCAGGAGCTGGCCAGTGTACTCATGGGGCTGTACCCAGCACCTTATTCACATTATACACCCTATCTTTTCTCTCCTGTTTCTGGACAAGGAACTCTGTTCTATATTGCTGTGGGAGGGGATTGTGGGTCAGGGTCCATGTGTCAGCCCTGTAGCCAGTACAGCTGTCTGTGCCTGTGTGTTTTCACCAGCAAATGTGCAGCTCAGGGCCAGGCTGTGCATGCCTCTGAAGGTGAAGCACACGGGTGGTTTGGCTCTTAAAGGGACCAAGGGTTCAAGCCTAGGACTGAAGAGACTGTGATGCATGTCAGCTGGGGAACCTGGTGGCTGGTGTGCAAGTGTACAAGAGTACATGTGTGTGTGTGTATGCATGGGCGCGTGTATGCGTGTGACAAAGAGACGTAAGGACGCAAGGAAAGTCACTGGAGGCTGTGTCTAAGCTGCTGGGAGATTCACGTTCATGCATGTGTGTTCCTCCATACCAGTGGGAAACGTTGCTGTACCTGTGGCAAGGATGAAGCTGCAAGTCCTGTCTGTGTCTTTGAGAGTGCCTTCTGCCTGTGCCTTCTGCCTGTGTGGATCTGTGCAGTTTGCTGTTTATGTGCACATATGCACACTGTGTAAGCTTGTGTATGCATTAGTGGTACTATATGTTCAACCTCAGCAGCTTTCTCCTTCAGTCAGGTGAGCACAGAGCTGTGGAAGGTCTGGCACTGTCAGCATGCCAGGTTTGACAATCACTATCAGAAATGTGTCAAAACTCTTCAAAAGTTGTGAGCTAAGGGTAATGATTTTGGAACATTGTTAGACCACACTTTCAGGGTGGTCTTTCACATGTTCATTCCAGATGAATAATATTTAAGCATTAACAGAAAAATAATTGCTAAAGCTGGTGAAGCAGCAAAATGAAGCCATTATCGTGCTCTACTGTCTTGAAAACATTAAATATCAGGAGTAGTAGTGTGTGAAAACAAACCAAGTAGATCCCTGATAACATCTTCCCAGGAACTCAAAGGGAAAAGGAAATAGGCACATCCTTTCTACCTCCCTTCTGATCTGTCTTTCTTGTTCTCATTGTCACTTTCTTTCCCACAGCTCTAGACTTCTTTAGTTTAGCTTACATAAAATGCAGCTTTGACCTTCCCATGCACACAGTGACAATTTGAAAAATGGATCCATTTTGCTCAAATGAAGTATCTGATCACAAAATCCTTAGTGAAGCAAAACTCCAATTGAATTCAATGGGTTGGAGGAGTGGTGGGACCACTGAAATCAATGCAACCTTGTTTTGGCATGTCCTATGAAGCTAAAGTACATTTTCCCCACCTATCCCACTAACAATGCAATTTTCTCAATTTTCAAAATGATTGACTCCTGCCCACAATAATGCTTCTGCATTATTCAGGAGGGACCAGCACTATAGCAAAAAAACCAAAATAGATAAAAGGAAGAATTGCTTCCAGCTTGAAATAATTCTGAAAATTTTATAGGCAAGTAAATTGCTAATTTCATTTGTACTTCTTGTGATAAATAAATGGCAATTCTTGAGTATTATTTAAAGTAATGTAAATTATGTATACTGACCATTCCTTTTCCTGAGTATAAAACTGATGTCTATAACCAGACAGCAAAACAAATGTAAAGTTATGTACCCTCTTCTTTCTCCACATTATACCAGTACTTGTCTCAGTTGATTTACTCCTACAGAATAGTTCAGAAATACAGCAGCAATCTCTGAGATGCTTTCTCTGTCATATAGCATTTAATCTGTTAGTGCCAGACAGGAGTGTTTCAATTTGAAAGGTGTTTATCTAAAAAACCCAACAAAATCACTGATTTGTGAAGAAGAAATTCCAGTTTTCTTGTTTTAAGAGTGGCAGGGACAGACACAAGAGCAATCCAAGGAAACAGCTGAAGATTTGCTTGTCTTTGTAGAACAGGATTTTAATTTTAGGAAGAATTTGCTCTGTGATTGAGTGGCAATTTAATTCAGTAAGATCTGTTGGGCTTGAGTTTAAAAGAAAAAAAACAGAAAAAAAGTTTAATTAATTATAAAAACAACTGATGGTTCTGCAAAATTGGAAAGTAAGCTCAATGATCTTAAATTTAAGCTGAAAACAAATGAAGAAACTACAAAATAATACTCATACTCTAATGGGAGTGCAATTAGAGACACATAATAATTGTGAAAGGACGGCAGATAGTGTAATGAAGGGGAAGACATCTATGTGGTCACAGTCAAAAGAATCTTGTACTAAAAGAAAAAAACTCCAGACACCACCATGTTTTTCCCCTCAGAAAGTCAGCCTCACCTTTGAGTCTCCTATATGTTATGGAGCAGATCTCCTGGAAGCTCTACCAGGTCATATGTATGACAAGGAGGTAATGAGACACAGTTACATGCTGTGATATCCCACACTGGGGCACCTTAGGCACAAATACCTTTTGTGAAGGCTGATGGCCCTATATGACTGAGTGACTGCACTGGTGGATAAGGAAAACTGGTGTAATCTGTTTTTACTTCTGTGAGGCTTTGACAAGGTGCCCTTCCCCACAATATTACTAAATTTGCAAGACAGACATTTAGCAGATAGATTGTTCATATGGGTAAGAAGTTGGATGAGTGGTTGCTTCCAAAGAGCTGCAGTCAATGGCTTAATATCCACATGGAGACTTGGCAATGAGTGCCCTTCCTGAGGAGGACACTGTGTGGGGATGAGTACAAGTTAGTGCCTTTGTTAGTAACACAGACAGTGAGATTGAGTGCATCCTCAGAAATTTTGCTGAAGACACTGCAAAATTGGCACTGAGAGATGCTGCTGGGCACCCCTGGGGGAAGCAATGCCATCCAGAGGGACCCTGAGAGGCCAGAGATGTGGTCCTGTGCAAACCTCATGAAGTTCAACAAGGCCAAGTACAAGGTCTCACGCCTGTCTTGGGGCAGTACCCTGATAACAATATGAACTGGGAAGTTAATGGGTTCAGAGCAGCCTTGAGGAGAAGGGCTTGAGGATATAGGTGGATGTAAAATCTGGCATAAGTTAGCAATGTGTTCTTGCAGCCCAGAAAAATTATTCTGTCCCAGAAAAACTATAGCAAGCATACCAGGGGAGGTGATTCTGCCCCTCTATTCTGCTCTGCTGAGCCCTCACCTGGAGTGCTGTGTCCAGTGCTGGAAATCTCAGCACAAGAGAGATGTGGGCCTGTGAGAGTAGGTCTGAAAAAAGCTGTAAAACTGATCAGAGGGTTGGAACACCTCTTCTGCGAAAAAAGACTAAGGGAGTTTTTCTTGATGGATAAGAGCATGACACCTTATTGCAGCCTTCACAGACACCTTATTGCAGCCTTTTAATACGTAAAGGCAGCTTTTAAAGAAGATGGAGAGAGACCAGGGCCTGTACTGGCAGGACAAGGGGCAACATTTAAAGACTGAAATAGAAGCTTTAGATTGGAGCTAAAGTGATTTTTTTTTTTTTCTTTTTTATAAGGGTGGTGAAACACTTCATCAGGTTGCTCAGATATTGTTGATGCTGCATCATTGAAAGTGTTCAAGATCAGGTTGACTGGGTCTTTGAGAAACCTCACCTATTGAATGATCTATGGCAGAGGGATTGGGACTAGATGATCTTAATAGAGCCTTTCCAACTCAATTCAGTGATTCCATGGTGATTCAATGCTATGATTCCATGTTACACAAAGAACACTGAAATTAAAATATTTTTGTAACTGTTCCATGAATCATGCCAATAGAAGTAAAGAAGATGCACAAAAGGAAAACAAAAAAACCCAAGGAAATAATTATATTCTTATTTCATCCTTTTCATTGTACTTACATGGTAGCTGATTTTATTCAAGTGAAGCAAGAACACAGCCTTCTCATTAAACTTTTGAATTCCATCTGGGAAGAAGCTTTTCACCACCAAAGATTAATGTTGTACAGAAAAAGAATTGGTTTTGACCATTTTTTTTTTTGCCGTGACTCTTTGTAGAATGACAGCCAGTTTATCCATCTCCTTGAGTTTAGGAAACACATTGTTGACTGTGATGTGCTAAATGTAAAACTTAAAAATAATTAAAAGAGTTAATTTTTCATCTACTAGTGCATAGATTACCCAAACCTTAAATCCATTAGATTAAATTATATATGATTTATACCCACAATTTTAACAAATAATGCAATTACCATAGGATCACATGACAATTCAGGCTGGAAGGGACCTGGAGAGGTCTCCAGTCCCAGACTGTGCCCAGAGCAGGCTTAAATACGTGTTTAGGGGGAGCTGCTAGACTTAACCTAGTCAAGACATGAAAGTTTCCAAGTCAAAGGTGGATTAATGTCCCTGGGCTCTGGCTTCACCTCTGGACTGGCTTCTTGTTATCCCCACCTAAGAATTGCATGTTTCAACTTGTGCCACCTACATCTTGCCCTCGCATCATGCATTGCTTGAAGATGTTTTGCCTTTGTATACTCCATTCCTTCCCATCCTTTTTGGTCAGTGCCAGGGATGCTCCCAAAGACATCCTTTCTCCTGTTTGAGCCAGCCCTGGTGCCTTGGCCTCTTTGCAAAGGATAAGGGCTTCAGCCTTACCTTCTCAGTGGCCCCTCTGAACCTAGCCCAGATTGTCAATGCTTGTAAATACTGTATATGCTGTTATCTTCTATATGCCTATGTATCAGCGAATTCTTCAGCCTCTCTTCAGCAAAATGATCTATTTGTTAAGTCAAATTGTCTTTTGGATCAGAAAAAAAGGCAAGCAGACTCTTAAGTTTTTAAGCCTATTGATCACAAGGCTATGGTTGAGAAGGTGCATGGAACAGACAGCATGCTACCCAAAAACTAACTCTGCTAAAGCTTACTTAAGCCCTGCTCTAGGTGATTCATTGTGCTCTGCCTGGCACTGATCAAAATTATATTCAAGTAAATTTGTGTAAAATGTAAAAGAAAGGCCTAAGATCTTAAAAAAGGGAGAGTGATACCCCAGTCAACTCGCTTGGTAAGAACTTTGAAAGGGCTTACAGTGGTTCATGGACTCCATGTTGGACACATGGGAGAAATATCAACAAGATATTATCAAGAGGTCAAACCAACTTTACTGGCAAACATTAGGAAATCAGAGAACTTTGGCGAAAGGTTTAGTACAACGTCCAATCAACATAAAACACTTCTCACAGCATTAACTTGGGTCATTCAACTTAGCAAACTTTAAACTCATCTGATGTTAAGTTACTCAAAATACCCCAAGAAGAGGGAATAGAAGGAAAAAGAAAAAGACAGACAAGGTACATGAAAACATACACAGAGCTACCAACTTCTGTGTTCTAGTGGTGTTCAGATACAAACTCCAAGAAGAAAGTAGGGTCAAGAAAAGCATAACAGTCTCCTGTTTACCCTTAAATAACCCCCAGCCTTCATGGCCTTACCCCCAGCTGGGACTTCCAGTCGTTTGGCCACTCAGAAGCTGGGCTAGGGAGAGTAGAGCCCTGCCTCCAGTGTGCCAAAGATTGGCAGGCACTGCAGAGCTGGGATACAGGCTCTAGGGCTGGTCACTGTCTTGCCAGGGCAAGGCCCTACTTATCCCTCCCGTATACACATGTGCATCCTAAAATGTCTTGAGACATCAATCCTTCCCTTCTCTGACAGTGAGACATCGTGAGAGTTCTTTCTACACAGGACTATAGGAAAACAGTTTCAGTGGGCAAAATTGTTAGGGATGAAATAGAATATTTAGTTTGGTCTGAAACTGAGTAAGTCTCTTTTGGATGCATATTTAGAAACAATTCTTTAAAAATTAAGTGTAGCTTAAAGTAAAAAAAAATAATTGGTATGAAACATCAAGAGTTTTCAATTGATTACCATTTTTTTTTTAAATGAAAGTTATGTGTCTGAACAAGCATTTGCACCATGTGCATGTCATAGAGTTAACATTTAACATTAGAGTAGCATTTTTCCTTCCCTTTATTAGGAATAGTGTGGATGGCAGGATCAGGAAAGTACTTGGCACAGATTAGGTTGCACCTTGAGTACAGTATCTAGTTCTGGGCTCCCCAACTTAAGAAGGATGTTGAGGTGCTGGAACATGTCCAGAGAAGGAAAACAAGGCGGGAGCACAAGTCCTATGAGGAGTGTCTGAGGGAGCTGGGTTTGTTTAGCCTGGAGAGGAGGAGGCTCAGGGGAGGCTTAGTCACTCTCAAGAACTGCCTGAAAGGAGGTTCTCAGGTGGGGGTCAGTCTCTTCTCCCCCAAAACCTGTAGTAACAGGGTAAGAGGACATAGTTTTAAACTGCACCAGAGGAAGTTTAGGCTGAACATTCACAGAAATAGTGATTGGGAATTTGAAGGTGGTCCCAGGAGGTGTTTAATCAAAAATTGGATGTGGCACTTTTGTGCTGTGGTGTAGTTGATAAGGTGGAATTCCATCAAAGGTTTGACTTGATGGTCAGAGGCCTTTTCCAACCTAGTTGATTCCGACATTCTGTAAATGGGAGCTCTGATTTATCATATTGTAAAAATGTTGTAAAATGTTGTTTAATTGTAAGATTGCTTATATTCCAAAACAATCACAGGATTTAATTTGAATACAGTATCAATGAAAGGTCTGATAGAACATCAGATTTTCTCTGACAGCAGAGAAAAAGGTTTAAAGGTTTGTTCTCTTCCACAGAAAGGCTACAGTTCAGGATTCTTGGATAGGAAAGCACTTCAGTATATTTTTAAGCATGAAAGTATTCCCAGTCACATCAAGATGAGTGTTATTTCGTCCCTCAAGGACACACAGGAATTTAAATAACTTTACTGATTTAGAATCTAAACTTTTCCTATGAGATGCTAAAGCCCACAAAATTTTCTTACGTGCAGAATATAATCTCAACTATTGCAGACAGCAGCTGGTAAAAAAGAGATCGTAAATCTCCAAGTAGCTTCTTTTATAAGAATGTTAAATTGCAGTGTAGCACTTTGAAGACATTAGGTTTACTGTAAGCAAACACATCTGCATCAGTATTAATTTATGGCTCTTTTAGTCACAAAGACACTCAGAAGAGTGAGGCACACTATTAGACATTATAAACACAGGATCTACCCACCTTGATATTTCAAGAAAATCTAATTTCTATTTGTTAACAGAAATTATATATCAGATTTTACTTTAAATTAGATTAAAACAATCTATAACCACTATTTCAAGCACCAGAGATAAAATAGCCTTTGTTATAATTTTCTAATATTTCCTTTTATTAAATGAAGTTGAAAGTAGCAGTTCCCTTTGTTTCTGTCTCCTCTTGGTCTTTGAGGTATTATTTATATGCAGGTGATCACATTATGCTAAATTATATAGATTCTTGTGCAATGTCTCTTGAATTATATGTTGTGTGTTTATGACTTCTAATAAATCATTTATATTCTATCCATTCATCCACAAACTTTCTTGCTATTTTATTATCAAAGGAGGGGATGGAGGAGATGAAACTGCCTTTAATATTTTCATTTTGAGGAAAAAAATTTTTTTTAGAAAAAAAGTGGGAAGATATTTAAAAGATTAAGTTAATAGGCATGAGAGATACTAAATAACTCACTCTTTATTGCTTCTAGTTTGTTTTTTTTTAATTTATTGAGGTAGAGAATACAGAAAAGGAACATAAGATATGATCATTGTTTTGATTTCCTTTGACAGAGATGTTTACTGCTCTCTACTTTCCAGCGTATATCAGGTATTTTAAGTGTATGTGTCATCTTCAGATACACTTCTTCAGTGTGGTGCTTAAATCAGAAAGAAATATGTGGACACACATGTATACCTCTGTATCTTTGATCTAATCACTATGGAGATTAAATTGACATATTAACAGACTGCAAAGATGACAATTACAGTGATTGCTGAAGCAAACCATTGATTGTTCCTGGTTCACAGGGTCGAAACTTTTTCAAATGCGGGAAGCAGTTTAACAGAAGAAACAGAACAGAGAGGAGAGGAATAGACTGTAATATAGTGCATGAATTGCAAGGAAGAAGCTGAAATTGAGATAAAGGTCACGTGTTGAAAGACCTTGAGGACAAAATTGAATTTCTGAATTTAATATACGTGTGCATACAGACTCAAATGATACTTACCTAAACATTGCAAGGACAAAAATGAAAAGAGTAATAGCAAGGCTGAAAAAAAAAAAATCAGAGAGGTTTCAGTACTCAAGAAATAATTTCAAACTTCTTGATACAAAGCGGCTAGTATGCAAACATACAGGTCTATCTGTGTATGCATCTCTTTTGTGGGTTCAACATGCAGTGACAAAATGCCTACAAAGAAAATGTGTGCCACACACCCTCTTAGAGTTTTGCTCAGTCTAGCATTTACAATGCATTCCACCACTTTCTCTTCATCCTTCCAAAACTTTTTTTCAGCCCACTCCTTCCAAGCTTGGAAGGGGCACTTTTATATTTCTGCAGCAATCTATCCATGGTAAGCCTGCTAACTATGTCAATTGTCTATCACATGAAAAGGCAGCTCTTCCCAAACCCTTTGCATTTGATTAGTCTATCAGTGCCCCAGGTTAGCTGAGACCTTTTTGCCTGACCAACCTGTCAGTGTTTCATTATGGTGACCCTTCACTGAACAGTCTGCTGATTTAATGGCAGTTTGACTAGCATTTTCAGGGTCACATGCAAACAGAACAAACCCTTTCCAGATCCCCACTCCTTTAATTTTCAGTGCCTCAGGAAAAATCGGACACTAACAACATGAGAGAGTCTGCTTTCTGAACTGTAACAATCAACTATTGCCAATTGCCAGCAATTGTTAGTGTCCTTGAAGGACTCACATGTAATAAATTCATGGGATAACACTCCTTATTAATATAACAGAAAATTGTGACAGGTTAAGGATTGAAGATTGCCACTCATAGTATCTGGTTGCAAAAGTGTGATCAAAGCAATATATTTACAAGGCCTAATCTGTAACAAAAGCTACCGCAAATGATCATTCATTCTACACAGAGTATGGTTCTTACCCAGTTGTTGCTATGCGGGAGAAGACAGCCTGTTAACTGATCCCAGAAGTTAGAATGGAGTCTTCTCCATATTTTCCCATTTTAAACTTACTTTTATATTATTTTTTTATGTTTAGGTGGAGTTTGAATGATTATAGTAATACATCATGTTCAGTAGTGGGTAGTTGTATTTTGGAGATTGCTAACGTCAGTATTACACTGGAGATAACCTTTGGGGATGGAGGTGAGCGTCTGTGATCTTGGCATAGTTGCTGGTTCAACAGCAAGAAATCTTTTCTCTCCCTCTGTTGACAGCTGCTACGTGGCTTATCAGTTACAAGGTACCACCATGTTCCCCCTCTTGCAGGGATTTTAACAGAGGCTGGCCATGCTGTCTCTACCCTCCATTTAGGCCCCTTTAGCACGTGTGGAAACTTGGGCTTGCTGACCACATTCCATTCAGGGAGTAACAACCTCATTTTCTCCCTATATTTTTTTTATATTGTTATAACTGTGTCTGTAACTGTTCATACCCCTCCTTCCTCTCCTTCCTCCATTTTCATTCCCTCATAACATGTACGCTACTGCAATTTTATGTTCCCTCTTTTCCTCACAGGTAGTCACATTAATTATTTGCACCTGCTTCCATTCCAGTAGGCAACTTTCTTTTCCATCATTGTTCTTTTCTCTGGAAATAAATAAATGTCACCCCTCCCCATTCCTCGCCCTGCAACCCTCCCACCAAAAACCCAAAAACCAAAACCACATCAAACCAAAAACCAACCAAAAAATCAACCAGAAAAACAAAACCAAAAAAAAAACCCCAGAAAACAAACAAAGCAACATCCCAAACAAACAAAGAAAAAGGCCCACCTAACAAACCAAAGCAAATTTCTTGCTTCTAGATACGATCCTCTACAAAAACATGGAAGAAATTTGAACTAATTGGAATTGGAATTAATTATTCTTACACACTTAGGAGTTCAGTGAAGGGAATACATATTGTAAGAGCTGAATGTGAAATTATACTCTAGGAGACATATTATAAATATGAGTTAACCTGAGTGAAAAAGCCTTGAAGACAGACATATAGGAAAGGTTCTTTCTTTATTACATATGGACTTAAGTATGCTTTTTTTCTTTTTTAACATCTAGCACATATTACCTAAAATCTGTTTCTAAAACAAGCAAGGAAACAAACAAAGTAAAAATTCACAATCAGTTTCACTAAAATGTGTGCATGCAGTTTTAGCCAGCAGCAGCTTAAAAAATAAAGTGCAATGTATTTTTTGCAGACATTACACTGATGGGGAGAGCAAGAGCCCTGAGGTCTTGCAGGAATCTATTGTTTACAGTGTGTATCTGTGCAGCACAACTGCCAAATCATTAAACCACCTTCAAACAGAAGTCCTAGCTGAGACAGGTGTTAGCACAGTGGGTACTGAGGAGGATAGAAGTGTTGTTGGATGCTGTAAAAGACAAATATTTTACAACTCAAATTATGAGTGGACTACTACAGATCTTGCTACAGCTGAGCCGGTCTGATGCCAGCCATTGATTTAATGTTTACACACACCAACCCTTACTCATTCAAAGAGACAAGGTCATTTTAATTCTCTGTCTGTTTTTTTTGTTTTGTTTTGTTTTGTTTTGTTTTGTTTTTTTTGTTTTTTTTTATTAAAGCAGCAAGTGTTCTCAGGAAGTCTGCAAAAATGTTAAGTATTGTGCTTATATTTTAGTCTATCTGCCACAATTAAAGCACAAATTTCCTAGTAGGACAGGTATTACACAGAAGTCCTTTGACTTACAAAGCCTTTGACATAATCACAGAATTGTTTAAGTGAGAATTTGTCCAATACACTATGAAAATAGATTTATTTATTATTTGATTTACAAGAAAGAAGAGGCTAATAATATTGACAGGTTTCAGGTTTCACTGTGTCACAGTGGTTTTTAGCATGTGAATTTAACAGAGGTAAGATCTAATCGTAAGAACTTTCATATTTTAGAGGAAAGTAGTGCCCCTGTAGGGTAGTAGGTAAAGGTGTATGTCATTAAGTGTTAGAGAGAAGAAAATATATATCCCATGAAAATATGAAAACAACCCTTGCCTCTTAAAATTGCAAAATGACCCATCATCCTGTAATTCAGGAATTTACATATATTTTGGTGTCAACAGAACCCAGTCATAAGGTTGTTTTAACTAAACATTTGTTCTACCTGAATATGGAAACCATGTCCCTGTACAAGGGATCTGAAATATTATTTTTTTTTAGGATCTTCTTTTATTATTCAAGCTGGAAAATAAAAGTTTTGTACGTTGACGTGATGATAATATACAGACTGCTTCTGATATATTAAGGAAGGCCAGAAACAGTAGTTAACATGACAACGCCAAGCAAAATTAATGTTTTATGTATAGAAACTTAAGTTTTAAAGAGGTATCTCAGAAGTGGAGCTCACAAAGACATTTGAGAAAAGAGCCTGTTAAAATAATCTGATTAAATGACTCTCTTAGATGATGTAATTGCTAATAATTTCTAGTAGTTAAGAAGTTAAGAAGATAATATTAAGACAGAGATGAACTTAGCCTTTCTCAAGAAAGGAGGCATACAGAAATTTCC
Organism: Pseudopodoces humilis; assembly: GCF_049639895.1. Lineage (NCBI taxonomy): Eukaryota > Metazoa > Chordata > Aves > Passeriformes > Paridae > Pseudopodoces > Pseudopodoces humilis. The sequence goes on along the minus strand of NC_142203.1, from coordinate 47,356,981 downwards.
TCCCTCAAACCCAACTCAGTTTTCCAAACTAATTTATGAAACTTGAAGTTTGAATACCATGCACTCACTGACTTAAAATTTGTTACAATGGGAATTCTTCATCAGAATTTTGATGGAAGCACCTGTAAATTTCATCAATCCCACTGTCACAGGAAAGTCAATAGTAATTTACCAAGAATTTAAGCAACTTTTAAACAGAAAAGACTTCTGAAAAATTTTCTACGGTTTATATACAATTGCTATTGATCTATAGAACTTTTCCAGAAATGGATTTTTACAATATATCTTCTGCCTCACACAAAATTTTTTAGTTCCTTTCTTGTAGAGCAAATGGTCTGTCTGTCTTATATTTCTGCTGTCTAACACACCTAGACTGCAGTCTCAACAGGATGCCAGTACAGTGTAAAAAATTGACTATAAGAATGATAAATGGTGGAAGATGTAGTAAGTTAGTGAAAAGAGAGAAGAAAAAAAGTTTATACTTTTTTTTTCGGTTTGGCTTTTTTTCCATGGAAAAATACTAGTACCACCTATCTTCATGATTTCAAGATGCATCTGTAAGTGATACAAATGACATGCAGATCAAGTACAATTAGGAAACACACTTCCCAGCTACTCAGTGAATCAGTTTCAGATAGTAAATCCATTCTTTTTTCTTAAAAATTCATAATGGAATAGAATAGATTAGACTATTTTACAAGGTTGTTTCCCACCTTATATGAATAGAGTTGACTATGCCTGAGTTTATATCTATTCACCTTTATTCTTATTTGGCTTCATTCTTTTCCAACCTATTCACATCCCATCATCCTTTCAAATTTTAGTGTACTTGAAACACTTTCATTTGTGTTACCTGCACATTTAGGAAATTTATTCTTTATAAATCCAGCTTGTTGATGAAATATCAAGTATTATTAGGCATATGGAAAATCAAATTCCTTCTTTGACATCAAAACTTCTAATATTACTCTCCAGTATTATCTTTTTCAATACATTTTACAGTTGTTACATGGAGGTCATATTTTTCTTTCTTATAACACAGTGTCAGAATGACTAGCAAACAATAAAGACACCAAGCTGAGTAGTGCAGTTGACACACCTAAGGGATGCTATGCCATCCAGAGAGAGCTGGACAATCTTGAGAGGTGGGCCCACAGGAATCCCATGAGGTTTACCAAGACCAAGTGCAAGCTGCTGCTGGGTCAGGGCAATCCCCCAGTCTCAGCACAGGCTGGGGTGAACAGATCAGAGCAGCACTGCTGAGAAGTTCTTGGGGGTGCTGCTGGGTGAGAGGCTGGACATGACCCAGCCATGGGCACTCCCAGCCCAGAGAGCCAAATGTGTCCTGGGCTGCATCCAGAGCAGCGTGGGCAGCAGGGGAGGGAGGGGATTCTGCCCCTCTGCTCTGCTCTGCTGAGACCCCACCTGCAGGGCTGCATCAGCTCTGGGGTGCCAGCACAGGGATCTGTTGTAATGAGTCCAGAGGAGGCCACCAAAATGATTGGGTAGATGGAGCACCTCTCTTCTGAGAAAAGGTTAAGGAAACTGGGATTGTTCAGCCTGGAAAAGAGCTTTGGAGTTCCCTAATTATGACCTTCCAGTACCTAAAGGGAACCTACAAGAAGGGTGGGATCTTTTTACATGAGGATGTAGTGATGGGACAAGGGGAAATGGGTTTAAAATGAGATTATTTTAAATAAGATATTATAAAAAAATTCTGCAGTGGTGAGGCACTGGAATAGATTGCCTAGAGAAGCTGTGAATGTCCCATCCTTGGATATGTTCAAGCCAGGTTGGATGGGCCACTGAGCAACCTTGGTCTAGTGCAAGACGTCCCTGTCCAAAGAAACTAAATGATCATTAAACTCTCAACCAAAACTGTTCTGTGATTACATGATTCTATGATTTAATGACTAACCTTATGATTCTATGATTCTATGATGCTATTATATGGCATGTGACATCCATTGTTTCTATTTCGTCTAGAAGGGCTGACAGTTTATTAATTCAGTTTTAATCCACCATGTCTGTTTTTAAGTAATTCTAAGTTTTTACTATGCATTTTATGTTGTCTTCTAATTATTTGCAAATAGTTCAAAATTTTGGCCACATTTTTTTCTAGAAAAAGAATTAGGTAAAATAAACTGTAACACTAATGTTGTTTGTGAGAAGGAATCATGAAGTGTAATTTTTAAATAAACATTACTGGACCCAGTATTGAACCTTTTGGGCCACCACTGGTGAGAGGCCTCAAATCTGACCCTGTGCCACTGATCATTATCCTCTGGGATCTGCCATTAAACCAGTTCTCAAATCACCTCACTTTCCACTCATCCAATCCACATTTCCTGGATTAACCTGTAAGAATGTTGTGAGAATCGCAGAATCATAGGTGGTAAAAGACTTCTGAAATCATTGTATCTGACCTTTGACTGAATACCACCATGTTACCCAAACTATAACACTGAGCATCATGTCTAATAGATTCTTGAACACTTCCAGGAATGGTGACACCACCACTTCCCTAGGCAACCTGTTTCAATGCTTAATCATCTCTTCCAGTGAAGAAATCTTGAAGTCTTTCAGACTCTGAAAGAAGAAAGAATCTGATGTCTTTCAGTGAAGACATCTTTCTGATGTCCATCCTGGACCTCTCCTTGCACAGCTTGAAGCCATTTCCTCTTTTTCTGTCACTGATTACTTGGGGGGAGAGGCTGACTCCCTGCCTGCTACATCCTCCTTTTTGGCAGTTTTAGAGGGGGATGAGGTCTCCCCTGAGAGTCCTTTTCTCTAGGCTAAACAATCCCAGCTCCCTCAGCTACTCTTTAAACCCTTCAGCAGTTTTTCTCGCCTTCTCTGGACACACCTCAATGTCTTTTTATAGGGGCCCAAAATGGTATTGGAGAGACAGCCTCACTACTGCTGAGACCAGAGAGAAAATCACTTCTATAGTTTTGCTTGCTGCACTATTGCTGATGCAAGCCACAGTTCCATTGGCCTTTATGGCCACGTGGGCATGTTTTGGCTCATGTTCAGATAGCTGTGAACCAGCACCCCCCAGTCCTTTTTTGCTGGGCAGCTTTCCAGCCACTCTGCTCTAAGCATTTCCTGGGGTTGCTGTCACCCAAGGGCAGCACCCAGCACATTGCTATTTTAAACCTTGTACCTTTGGCTACCAATTCAGCCTGTCCAGATCACTCTGTGGAGTATTCTTACCCTCCAGCACATCAGCACTGCCCCAACTACACAGGACTAGCCCCAGTACTGAGCCTTAGGGAACAGCACTCGTGACCAGACAACAGCTGGATGTAATTTCTTTCATGACCATTCTCTGGGCCTGCCCAGCCAGCTGGTTCTTAACCCAGCAGACTGCACCTGCCCAAGCAGTGGGCTACCAGCTTCACTGAGAAAATGCTGTGGGAGACAGTGGTGAAGTCTTTGCTGTAGTCCAGCTGGTTACATCCACAGCCTTTCCCTCATCAGGTCATCTGGTCATAAAAAGGAGATAAGAGTGGCCAAGCACAGAGATACAGTGTTAAAAGCCTTGCTCCAAATTGAAATAGACAATATCCACTCATGTCTCTGTCATTAGCAGAAGGACTGCATAGGCACTAAAAAATTTAGTATAGGTCCTGCTAGCGCACACAGAGGCCTGTGTTAGAGGTCATAACTATTCTTATCAACACTTCTTCTGTAATAACATTCTTTTTTTTCTCTGTAAACATCACATCTTCACATCTGGGAAAACAACAATTTTTTTATTAAATGTTTTGGTTTGATTTTGGACAGGAATACATTTTTGGCTTTTTATAGAAAGTCTGTGTCTTAGGTCTGCAAACTGAAAAGCGGAAGTCCAGCAAATCAGTGGAGAATGGAGGTAACAAGATTTATTTTTAAATTGTTGAGAAAGGTTGAATACTTGTGGTATTTTTTGTGAGCAGATTTCTGCAAAAGACTATTTTGAGCTTTAGGCCACGGTAATCAAAGACCAAGATGTATGTGTTCATATGGTACTTCTTTATTGATTAACATATTTAAACATTTCCAGTTCTTCTGCTTCTACAAATATATTTATAGAATAATTTCTTATTAGTAATATTAATCACACATATTGCATTTTATATGCTGGCATTTCAGATTTTATCCTTATGCTGTTAAGCTAATGTTCCTGATTGATATAACTGTACTGGAGGTGTCACTATGCTGACATAAGCAGATTTTGGACAGCAGAAATGAATTAATATCACTCCATAAATACTGGATAGGTCATGTGAGACATAAAAAATAGCTTAGGACAGCTTGTGATCTATTGAAGAAACCCTGTTTATATCCTCAATTTTTAGAATTATCTAGTTTAAGTATTAATGTTAAATTTTACAGAGTAATAGTCTATCAACAATAACTGGTAAAGAGCTAATCATCTTCTGCAGTAACCTGCAACCCAATCTTCTACTTGAAGGTACATTTTCTTTTTTCTGCTGCACTTTGGAGCAGCAACAGACAATAATAGACAAAATATTTCTTCATCAGTACATTGTGTCACTTAACATTTATAAATGCTATTTTTTACTGGCTACTTAATGTTAGGATTGGCAATGTAGTACTTACAGGATGGAGAGAATTACAGCAATGAGACCAAGTAATCTAATTACCTTTTCGTCTCGATAAACCTCCTGTGAAATACAGAACCTGATTCACATTTCATAAACTTCCACTGAATCTGTGAGAAGCATGCATTAGGTGAAAACTTGAGTGTTCTGAAAAGATGTATTAAAAATCACAGAATACCTAGGGGTGGAAAGGACCTCTGGAAAATCTAGCCCAACATGCCTTGCTAAAGCAGGTCTACCCAGACTGCACAAGATGACATCTAGGTGGGTTATGAATAACTCATAGGCAAAGAGACTCCACCACATAAATGGATAGCTTGTTTCAGTGCTTCATCACCTTCAAAAAAACCATATCTCCTCATATCTCATTTCCTTATATCTAGATGGAACTTCCTGTATTGCAGTTTGTGTCCATCATCCCTTGTCCTGTCACAGGGCACCACTGGAGACAGTATGGTCTCATCCTCTTGACATTGTCCTTAAAATAATTGATAAGATTGATAAGATCCCTGTTCAGTCACCTCTTCTCCAGGTTAAACTGGCCCAGCTCCTTCAGCCTTTTCTCGTAAGAGATGATGCTCCAGTCCCCCAATAATCTTTGTAGCTCTCCACTGAATCCTGTCCAGAAGTTCCTTGTCTTTCTTGAACTGGGCAGCCTGGAACTGGATAGAATATTCCAGGCAAAGGCTCAGAGTAAAGTGCGAAGTTCAGGGTAAAGGGGCAGGATCTCCTCCCTCAACCTGCAGGCAATGCTCTTCCTAATGAACCTCAGGACACAACTGGCCTTCTTGGCCACAAAGTTACACTGCTGGACAGCTTGTTGTCCACCAGGACCCTCAGGTCCTTCTCTGCAGAGCTCCTACCCAGCAGGTCAGCCCCTGTGCTGGTGTGTGGGGTTTTTCTTACCCAGGTGCAGGACCCGCAGTTGCCTTTGGCAAAATTCATTAGGTTCCTCTCTGCCCAGCTCTCCATCCAGTCCAGGTCTCTCTGAATGGCAGCACAGCTCTCTGGGGTATCAGCTATTTCTCCCAGTTTTGTGTCATCTGCAAACTTGCTGAGGGTGACTCTGTCCCTTCATCCAGGCCATTGATAAATGAGCTGCACAGGACCGTACCCAGTACTGACGTCTGGGAACTCTGCTGTGGGCCTCCAGCTGGACTCCAGAACCAGCCTCTGAGCTCTGCCTTTCAGCTAGATCTGTTCATTCATCCAGCCCTCCCCTGCTGAGCTTACCTGTGAGTTGGTTGTGGGAGACAGGGCCAAAAGCCTTGTTGAAGTCAGGGTTGACAGCACCCACTGCCCTCTCCTCATCAACCCAAAAGCCATGCCATCATCAGAAGGTATCAGCTTGGTCAAGCGTGATTTCAAAATCATAATGTTCCACTTAAAAGCAAGTTATTCTTACAGATTGTAAACTAGTGCCTTTGACAATGTGAATACATATTGTCTTCCTCATTGCCTTTGCTCTTTTCCTACACTTAATAGCTTAAAGACAGATATTTTTGCATGGTTTAATTTAATTTCTTTAGAATAGTATTGTGATCATACAAATATATTAGCATCATTATCCAGAGCCTTGTAATAAGATCAATAAAAACACTGTGGAAAAAGGCAAAAAGATAGACAGACTAATGCTGTCATTTCACCAGCAAAGGCCAAACCACAGAAATGAGAACAGAAATGAGAACAGTTGCTATTAGAAAATGTTCTTTAAATACATTTTTCCTACATGTTTCTGAATAATTAAGCCAGTTCCTTCAAATAATAACATGGGACTTGAAGAGTCTACTTGTTCAGATTTATAATGATTAGGATTACGGAAGAAAAATACTGGTTATAATGCCTTAAACAGTCCCATCAGCTTGCAGGAAAATACTGTATATGAAAAAAACATGAATACTTGTATCTGTGGATTAGAACAATTTTTGTTTTTTCCTTTTCTGCTTTTCTTTTTCTTTTTTCTTTTTTTCTTTTTTCTTTTTTCTCTTTCTTTTTTCTTATTTTTTTCTTTTTTTATCTTCCTTTTTTCTTTTTAGTCTTGTTTCTTTTTTCTATTCTTTTCTTTTTTCTATTTTTTTCCTTTTCTCTCTTTTTTCTCTCTCTTTTTCTTTTTCTTCCTTCTTTGTTCTTCCTTCTTCCTCCTTCCTTCTTCCTTTTCCATATAAGAATAAGCTTTTGTGGAATTCTATTTTCTTTTAATACAAGGTATGGAAGTGTTCACTAAATGATTGGATATGTCACTTAATACTATAGTGTAGTTGACAAGGTGGTGATCAGTCAAAATTTGGCCTTCCTGACCTCAAAGGCCTTTTCCAACCTAAATGATTCTGTGACTGTAATCTGGTGATAGTTTGAAGTAGTACAAAATACATATTTTTAAATCTATTTGCAAAATAAGGCTTTTAGATCCTTCACAAATTCTTTCCTTTTTCAGAGCTTTTAAGTTTACTTTGAGGTGTATCTTTAACTAAATTCATGACAAGAAAAATATCAAAAACGAGCAAGGCACAGGTTATGGTGTTATTTGCGGCTGCAGCCTCTGTTCATCCCTAATGTAGAATGAAAAGCACACATTGTGCTCAGAGGTGGTCTCTTTAACACAATACATTTAATACTCCTGAAAAAGTCTTTCTTGTGTTTGTGTAAGTATATTTAGCATTTCATCTACAGTATCTTTAAGCATCGTTTGACTATGGCCAAAGTACAGAGGTAACAAAATATAGACATAACATTCTACTAAATGGAAATGCTAAAAAGACATGGTAGAATTGAAAGTTTTACTTCCTGGAAGGACCCATTTGGTTCTGTTATATAGATAAGCCATAGAGGAAAGAGTTTCATAAAAAGGATAAAGGTGGTTTGGTCTATTTCAATTTCATTAGTGTAATTTTTTTTTTTGTCCAGTTTAAGTTCTTGCTTTCTGAACATCAGCAAATATTTTACTCTCACTGTACTAAAATAATTTATTTGTTTACTCTTTTTTTTTATTCATTATTATGTCAAGTAAATGGAATCAAATATTTCTGCAATGTCTACTTCTGTTTTGAAACTTCTCCTTTTACACACACCTACATGAATATATGTATTGTCACAAGTACATATTTGTTACTGTACGTTCAGTGATCTGCACTAAAGAGAAATTTGTGAAAAGCTTGAATGAACATAGATAGACCTTTTCCACAGCTCTCAAGGTGCACAATTTTATCAAAAAAAGCTTTGAAATCTTGTCCTTAAATGTAGTCATACAAATAAGCTGAGTCAGGATGCAAGTTTTCCCGGTTCCACGTTTTCACAAAATTAAAGTACTGTACATGATACATTGACTTGAACAGCACAGCGAGATCCTCTGTTATAGCTTTGGAGGTTATAAGGGAATAACAATTAATTAAATTGCCATAGGTTGCCAGTGTCATGTGTCACCTGCAGAAACCAAATTTGCAGGGAATCTCATCAAGAAATAATTAGCAAACGAACAGATTCTACAGAATATCAACATCTCAAATCTATTTCATGGTTCCACTGGGAATCAGAAGTTGACCATTTCTGTACTTTCATCAAAAAATCCAGTCTTTACCTCTTCTACCACTTAAGGCTTAATACACTAAGAACTGCAGTGCTGTGACTAACGCCAATCCCTCCGGCACTATCTTTCATAACTGTTATATCTCTGGGGTGCTGCAACCTCCATTAGCCTGGACTTTTCTTGTCCTTTCTCCTTGATTCTCCACTGCATACATTAAGTGTCTTCATTCAGTTGGCAGCACAAAAGCAAAACATGTAATCACAGACTTGAAAATGCTCTACTTCTTTCTTTAGGATGGAGTATTTTTTTAGCACACTAAAATGTTTTTCCCTGTCACTGCCTTCGAAGTACTAGAAAATATGTTTTTGGTTTCTGTACTAAAATACTGTACATATACACCTTTAAATATGGAGTACATTGATTCATATAATGTATTTGTTTTAAAGTTTGTTTTATCACCCAATAAAAATATATGTATTTTCTCTGTACCATGCATCATTTTATAAAAGCTTTTTAACAATAATGTTTTGAAGTGATTCAGGAAAAATATTCATACTGGGAGTTTAACTTTTGTTTGGGCGAATAAGAAATTTAAAGACAATTAACACTGAAATATAATTATATCACCTAGAGAATTCTAGATCTGACAGGCTTCTCTTTTAGCACCATGCATCATATTTAAAATTAAATGTTTTGTTCAGCACCCACAATCAATCAATTAATGTAAATTATCTACAATACATTAGTAGTGCTAACTTTCCAAAGGAACATATTTACTTAGGTTATTTTCCCAGAAGAAAATAAGGGTGTTTGTGTTTATATGAACTAAAAAAGCCAGAATGGCTAGAGATAAATAAAGTTTAAAACTAATAAAAACTGTCTAGAAAGGAGTCACCCTCCAAATGAAAGTTGTTTATTATTTATATTATTGCAGGGGTCTATCCACTTTACTTGTTGGTCCTTTTTGTGGCATCTGTTCTCTCAGTTATTACTGGAGTTAAAATTTTTAATGATACTTTGTGGTAAAGACAGATCAATTCTCTTTTGCAGAAGGTAAAACAAACCCACAAAAATTAACTAGACCTCCCAGTCTATTTTCAAAAGGATTTTCTTTCGGTTTTTATTTCAACATTTCAAGCATTTTCATCCAATGACTAATCCATATGAAAAATGTATGAAAGATTCAACCAAGGACTCCTTTCTTTTTTTTTCTGGTAGGTGAAATTTGTCTTAGTCAAAAGAATATCCCATTTAAGAGCTTTGTTGATGTTTGTCTAGGAAATAAACACTGGGTTGTCCAGCTATAACAAAATGTATTTGGCACAAGCAAAGCATCTGAGCTTCAGAAATGAAAAAGCATTTTTAAGCTGGAAATGGAATTTCTAAATTTTTAAGTCTAGGACATATAGATCTTTTAGCCTAAGATTTTATTCATGATGGAAAATCTAGATTTTACTGGAAAAAGGGTCGAAGTAACTCAAGTAATAGAATTAGCCAGTTGTTAAAATTCTGCTTATTAATTTTCCAGTTTATAGGTTATTTTATATCTTTGACATATATTCATATTTTCATATGATTAATTATAAGCATAATATTTATGTTTCTTCATGTATCTCAGCATCTAACATTCATTCCAATGTTAATCACTTACAGCAGTTGTAAGAGATTCATATTAAGAAAATGTATTCACGTTTTATGGAAAATTCTGCTAAATGTAAATTAACTGTATTCAGATTACAAGCCATTACTGTTAGTGGACTTTGCTCAAGAATCAGCTATTGCTAACAAACTGTCTCATAAAATGGGTAAGGAAGTGCTCAGTTGTTACTTCATTTAAATATGTTTATAATTTATGAACAATATTGTCCATGTGAAAAGAAAGCCCAGCTGTCTGAAATCTGACATGATTTATGGCATGTTGTTAATAATGAACTTTAACAGAGCAGATAGGAATGCAAGGTACTGATGGGAAGCTTCAGATTTTAACAAGTACTTAGGACACCGGGAGAACATAGGTTTAGAGTTTCATCTCTGTTCTGAAATCCTACTGCAAGTTGCTTATCCACACAGAAATATCTATGTATCTTTTTATTCAATCTGGAAAGTCAAAAGCAACTAGATGCGATATTAGTCATATCAGGATGTAAGAGCTGCTTGCTACAGAAACAGATGCTGGTTCAGTGGACTAGTTCAAGTACTCCGTTGAATGGGCATGCATTATTCCTTGCATGAAAAACACAGATACCAGGTTTTCATTTCTACCCTCAGACCTTACACATTTAACACTGAAATAAATACACAGTATAATTGTCTCCCTATTGCCAGCAAAGGCCTTTATTTCAAGGGAGGTGTGGTTCTATCTTCAGCCAAAAAAGAAGCAAAACTGATATTCATACATAATTGGACATGATTTAGTTGCTGAAATACAGATTTCCATATAAATTACTACCTCACAGCAGTACATCTTATAAAAACATATGGAAACAAAAATTCTTGTAAAAACTGAAGACATTTAAAAATAGTTTTGAAATAAGCAAAAATAAAGCAAACAATATAATTTACTTTGTCAACATGCTGAGGAAGTTTTTATTGAAACTCCATCCTGTTTTTGTAAATAAAATTAAAGACAGCTAACAGTACAACTTTTAATTTAAAGCCTTCATCTTACACAACTCTCAGATATGCATTTTTGCCCCCTGAGAAACTATAAAATGCTTTCATGGTTCAGTTTTAGCTGAATTTTCTTCTTTTCAGTGATGATACTGGGAACAAGAGAAGGGGAATAAAAACTCTCAGCAGAACGTTCCATTATAAAAGGTAGGTGAAATAAATTTGTCAAAAAAGAATAAAAAGTGGAGTTCAGTTTCTGAGAAAGCACATTGATGCATCTTTTACGCACAGTACTTCCTACTTCTGCTATAAGAGTTGCACAAAAATTTCATACTAACCAATAGTGGAATATTGATCTAAACAATATTATGAGCTCACATAAATGAGAGGCATATTTCTGTGAGCATGGGGTTTTGGATTTTTTGTTTTTGAGGTCTTTTTTTTATATGCTATCATAAAATATGGAGTCAAGTGTTACTGTTTGTAGCCCTTCCACTTGATATGTGTACTACTAAATAAAAAGATGGTTCTCTAAAAATAAACATTTCAGGATACAACCTATATATATAACATCAAGAAACTATGTCTTAGAGATCTTCAAATCCATGTGTGTGATTAAGCTCTTTGTAGCAGACATTGCAGCTTCTTGTTAACATTCTTGCACAGAAAAAGAAAGTTATCAGTCAGTTTTCCCTTATAGTGTTCTTAAGTTAACTGTTTTGTAAATTAAATAATTTTTTAAAAAAATTCTTTAATGGATTTCTTTGTCAATTATTTTTGTCAACATTAGTTGATTCATGATCCATGTGATGCAGGACCCCCAAAAATAAGGTATGTCCCTAGCTCACTATAATTGCACTGAAAATTGACTCCGCTGTAGCTTTCTATGCTATTGCATTTATAATAGAGTGACTCACAACAATTTTATTCTAGGCAGAGGACTTAGCAGGAAAAAAAAAAAAAGAGGAATGAAGCATGTGGAAACAGACACACTTAAACAGGGACTGACTAATTCACCAAAATTTGTAGAAGGAAACGGGTCAGAATCATGAGCAGAATGGAAGTCTGATGACTCTCACTACCTCCCACTAGCCACTACAACATACCTCAACTTTTCATGGCTGAAATATACAATTTATTAGGATACTATTCCTTCACCTCCTATTATTTAGTTATTATTTAATTTACTATTCTTTATTGCAGTACACTGAAACCAGGAGATAAAGGTTTATTTTTAAAATATTCTGAAATGTTTTTAAGTGACTGCTAAGCTTGTTAATTTTCCTGAACAGGTAATTGAGATCTATTTTGTTCCATACTTGTACACCAACTCTTAGTAACATTACAAGAAAATATCTAAGGTAAAAAGAGAATATAAATCAAAGTCCGGATTACTTCAGAAAAAGTGAATGTTCATTAGTTTTGTTAATATTGAGTAAAGGGCATAATAAAAAATAAAGTAGGGAAGAAGAGAAAAGGCAGGCAAAGATAAGTACATGAGGAGAAAACAGAGGCCTTAACAAAAACAAATGAAAAAGAAGAGAAAAACAGAGCAACTGTGAGACAAATTAATCAAGAATCAATAAATAGATTGAACATGAAAAAAAAGTGATGTAAAAACTTGAGAACAAAGTTAAGGTTAATTCATATATGTTCATAAACTTTTCAACTTCTTGCTAATGGCATGGCAGAAATTTACTTTGAATTGTATCTTTATAACATTATTTAATAATACTTGAACAATGCAAATAGTATTTGCATATAGACAAAGTGTAAGATATTTATCATTCCCATAATACCAACAATTTTTATTCAGCAGCTTTTTAGAAACTGGCGTCAGTGATATGTGCTTTTGTGTGATCTGGTTAGAAAAGTTGATTACTGATAAAAGGATCATCAAAAATTTCACTTCAAACAAAGTCTACTGAGTAAATCGAAATAAATTTTCATTTAAAGGTGGCCTTAAGTTTTGGAGGAGAGGAAAACATGCATTTTATAACATAATGCTACAGCAAACCAGCTTCATGACTGAAAAAAAAAAGTTAGAAATCTTTCCCTTGAGAAGTCATATAATACTGCTGTGACTACTAAAGACATTCCTTTATTTTCTTTCTCCAAGTATACCTCTATCCTAGTTGTTGGTAAATAACATTTACACACCTTTCTCTCTCTTGGTCAAGCAGGGCATGAAACAGAAGGAGGGAAAACTTCCCTTAAGAGAATAGTCCAACAAAAGCTGTCATAGAGAAGTAGAACTCAGACCTTGTGAACTTTGTGCTAGATAGCAGCACTACAGATCTTTTCTCTTCAGCTTTCTGATGGTGAGATCTCTGCTTTTACTAAATATGCTTAATAGGTGTGTCATTCTTAAACCAGTCGAGCTCTAAGAGCTCTGAAATTTCCTAGAAAACAACTGCAGTTGGTATCCTGAACACAGTGTGACAGCAGATTTGCTTTCATGAAATTTTATAAACAACTCATCTTAAAAGAAAAACCAAATAGTTGAAACAGGAAAACAAAAAATTAAAGAAAATAAATTAAATAAAGGATGTAGCTGGTATTTGTAAGAAGCTCTCAGCCTGAATACAGATGAAAAAAGCGATGTTGCCTGTCATTCTTGTCTGCCAGCTCTAAACTGTTTAAAACACATTTGGAAGCATAAGCGTAAGACAGAACATCTGTCCAAGCTGCCCTCAAAACCCTGCCTGTTTCTTAGCAGTTTCTCTACTGCTAAATAATTTTTCATCTTGACTCTGCTTTCTAGGAAGGCAGCCCTGGAACAGGATCTAACAAGCTCTTCCTTGTCACCTCTGAGCCACAGCTCATTGATTAAAACGGTCTATAGCCTCCCCCTTTCTGCCATCCTCCTTCCCACACAGTCTTTAAAATTACCCTGGGAAAAATCTAAAGGAAGCTGAGTGGGTGAAGTGCTGTACTGAGGAAGACTTGAATCCTAAGCCCTAAAAGGGGCTTAGCAAGATTAATTTTTCCTTGCAACTTAGATGATTCTGCACTAAGATAAAGGAATTCCTGTAAGGATGTCTAGAACTAAACATCAAAACAGCTGTTATTCCCTTGCATATTGCATTAGTTCTAATCCACTTGGTCTGGAGGGACAAAGAGACACCTCAGCAACGTTCCTATTTGTGAGCTCACATTTCTGCTATGAGTTTGTCTTGAAAGGAAAGAGCATGAGTAGATACAGAGGGTTACACTGAAAACATTGCTGATACTGCAAGAGGGGAGAAAGGATGATATATGTGTGTGTATGTAAAAATATATGTATATATGCATATAAAATAAATTATTATTTAATTAGATAATTATATATCTATTATACACTTGAATTCGAGTTTTTGAAAGATAGCTCATGCAGTATGAATTGTAAAAAAGGAAGTTAAAGATGTCGAAACATAGACTTAAGGCTGAATCCAAATATTTTTAAATACTTACTTATTTTGCACATTTGTCTTTTGTAAGTACAGGTTTCCTTATATCCTTTAAGATTCACTCTAGCATATTAAATACTGAAAGTCAAATAAGATTAAGCCACAAACCCCACCTTTTAATCTGCATAAAGAAGACAAGATGATGGCAATAATTGCTACTTAGATATGCTTTTTTCTCCATATTTCTCTTTAATAATTAGTGATCTGTTTTCTTGTGCTTGAAAGGTTTTGAAATCCTACCAAATCAAAAGACAAGAACAGCAGAATAAAATATAGATTGTCAAAACATAAACATACAAGTAGGTTTCTTTTATAGCAGATTTCATATTATCAATATCAGAAAATGGTTGAAATATGATTCAGCGAGGCTTCCATGGGCAGAAGGTGATACAAATGCACAAAATTTGTCTCCAACTAAGAAATCCATGAAAGAAGTCTGAAATTGCAGTGTGAATTCCAAAGACTTCACAGAAGGCAAGACAGGTATCTTACTCAGGTCCCAAACAAGTGCTAATTCTCACTGATGACAGATGTAGCCGACAGAAACACAGCCTTATGTCTGCATTGCACTCTTACTTATAATTTTGTTCCAGAATGTGGGGAACCAGAAGTCCTCCCCATTTGTCCAGTGACATCAAATGATAATCTGAGATACAGAGTAGCTTGAAAAGAAGTGTTTTCATATGAGGTTGACAGTGGAAGGCATAGCCAAGAATAAAATATTTCCCCATTGTGTGGTCTCACTCAGCTCTGAATCTGAAATTTACTTTAATTCATGAGCAATATATTTGTATTAAATACATGTGTAGTAAATGTCTCAATAAGATACTATGTCAGTCTTCTAAGAGTCTGGGAACCACGATTTCCATGGATGTAATTCACTTCCAGGTGTCATGAGACAGATTTCCAGAAACCTATTTTGGTAGGAGGCTTCTGGACGAGAATTTGAGAACACAGCTGTTGTTGCTGCCAGCCCAGCTGCTTGCTTTTGCATATGCTCCCATGAACCACAGGAGGCTCACAAATGTAGGTTTTGCAGCCAATAATCCACAGACAGATTGTTGGCAGTTTTGCAGCTACAAGGCAGAGGGGACCACATGTAGGGATACAACAAAGATTATCGTTATTTAGGCATACAAAGGATTTTCAAACTGGTATTATAATCTGACCAGAATTTGCTTTCTGCTTTGTGCACAAGCACTCTTTCTTCCTAGACTCACACAAAATACAAAGAGTTCAAACAGACTGTGATCTCTACGACCCTTCTCTTTCTACTGGATTTTTTCCTGAGCATTGCTCTTTAGACATTTGCCACACTTCACACATGGACCACAAAGGAGAAGACTGGAAGACTAAAGTTATATTGCACAGATCAAATGAAGAGAATAAAACCCTGTATTAGAGACCGTTGTAATAATTCAGAACATTTTCTATTTACATCTGATATCTATGTTCAGGAACTGAGAGATTAACTGTTATTATCTACAGAATATCCATACCCTAACCACTAACAAGGGGTCATCCATCTTCACAGCTTAGGGGAAATCGTAGTAAATGACATAATTTACAGACATGACAAAACTGTGCCTTACGGTGGTCCAATCTTGTGACTTCATTGCTGATGAAACATCACTACTGTAGAGGAGCCGTAAAGATGCTTGAGTCAGAAGATGATTAAAAGTCAAAATACTAAATATGCTGACTAAATAAACACTTCAGAAAAGCATTCACATGTTTCAGCTCTACAGTGGCAGGTCAGGGAAATCTATTGATGCACTTGATCCTCAGTTTGTCTTCTTTTCAAGTACAATTTAATTACTGACAGTAACATAGAAAGAATTGATTCCAAGGTACAAAAATGTAAATGTCAATTTTGCTTTTTGTTTTTTTTTTTTTAGAGAACATAGAGAATGTGCTCTGATATTTTCATAGACTCAGTACTGACATTTTCTGAATCTTTCTTGTTATATTCATTTACCAGACAATAGCAGCAACAGGAAAAAAAGTGTGTAAAGTCAGACTTACAGTCAGATATTGATTAGTGCCTTAGTTATCCATCAAGGGTTTAGTACGCTGACTGCTGGAAAATGAGATGCAACTGCCTGATATTGATAGTAATAGGCTTTGCATCAACTTGTAATATGATAAGGATGTGTGGGTTTTGGTCAAAGTTATGGCTCTGTCTGGATAGTATGACATGTTTCCCTCAGTTACTGATGAGGTGTTTTAAGAGCATTTATTTGCAATACAACCTGGAAATAGTATACCAATTTTACCATATGAATACCAGTCTTTGGGCAACTATCTACTATTTCATATGTTTTTATTAGTATCAGACTACATGCATTTAATTTAGCATATTTACTAATTATGCACCTCAAGTTGCAGGGGTTTTTTGTACATGCTTGCAAAAGGTATCTTGTATGCTTGCACATGCATGATTTTTATATGCATTTACAATTGTTGTACAATATATATACATTGCAATTCAGTAGTGCATACATGTATTTTCAACCTTAATGTATTAGTTATGCACCTACCACTTAACAACTGGAAGAAAACAAACAAAAAACTAAGAAAACACTGACTGATTGGTTGATGTTTGTGTCAGGGAATTACTACAAATAAAATGAAATAAAGGTGCATGTGAAGCAAAAAGGAAGAAAGAAGAGGTTAATAAATGTAAAGCCCAAACCTTTTAAACCCCTGCCAATATAGTCTGTACAAGACCATTTCTCAAAGTGTGCACTGAACTATTTCTTTAGGGAAAAACACTTGCATGTGTGTTTTGAGTTAATAATTTAAGTACTGTGAAGAGCAAATGATCTAAGTTACAGCAATCATAACCCATATTCTCCTGTTTTTAAAATATATGAGTTTTAATTGTTATCCTTATTTTGCTTATCCTACAAGTCCTCCAGTTAGTTCCAATGCCTAATTACAAAGTACCTTACAAACGATGCTGTTCATTTGCGCAAATATATTCTGTAGCATGTCAACAACCCTTGAACAAGATTTATGTCAGTCACAAAATTTCATCAAGCAGAGCTGCAGGCAGGAATATTTGTGGTGACATAAATACCACAAAGATTAAATTACAATGTGACTAAAATAAATATGTTTTCAATTTTAATTTTAGTTTAAAATGAAAAATTTATTTTGAAATAAACTCAGATATACACACACAAAATATTTATTAAAAAATGAGGTAACCATGCACATATGTGTCTCTGTGCACTTTACTCCATAAATTTTTGAACAGAATTTTTAAGAATATATATATATATATATATATATATATATATATGCTTTCAGCTTGCCTGTAGATAAACTACAGCATCCAGATTACACAGACTTTAAATACCTTAGTTCCCTCATCTGTAGAAATCCTACCTTCCTTATGCAGTCCTGTGAAGCTGATAAGGCACTTGTCATCTTCTGATAAGTGTAAGAATTTTTTAAAAATAAAAATTTGTAACTGAGACACACACGTTTTATCTAACTAAAAAAAATAATACCAGAATTAAGTCAATAATGTAACAGTAGGAATGAGTTTACTACAATTCTTTTCAGGTAGGTTTAAAGAGAAAGAGTTTTTCTGTGAGTGGAGGTGAAGTATATTTCAAAACAGTTAGTCCACAGTGACATAAAATGGATTTAATATTTTAAGACTTAGAAATAGCATTTTCAGCAAGCATCTTCTGGGGCAAAGACCTATTTTTAATGAATGTGAGTGAGAAAATACTCTAGATTTGGACTTTTTCTGCATTTTTCAGTCCATTTTACAACGTACAATTCATTTGTAGCCAGTCAGAACTTCTATATGAGAAAAAATGGGCCAGGTATGCTTCTGGTCTATTCTAATGTAGTAAAATCTATATTCCTATGAAATAATGAGAATTAAGAAAGACTTCAAGATACTTGAAATGTAACTTATATTGATGCAAATGTAGCTAGCAAGACAGTAAAGCATTCTTGAGGAGAAGAAGGCAAAGTGAAAAAATTTAAAAATAGTCACTGGTATCACTTTGAAACACCAGCCTGGACACACCAACAATGATAGCCATGATTTCCTTAATAGCACTGGCAGTAGTAGCATATCTGTCTAAGTGCGTGTGACCAAATGTACCAACCAAGCTGCTCAACCACATGAAGACTGGTGAAGCAAGCAGAAAACTCTCCCTTGTTCTTTGGCTACCAATATAATTTAATTTTCTTACTAAAAGACCTCAGGTCATTTTACGGGACATTGTCTTCTAATTTTTTTTCCTCCCAACTGCTACTAAAATTGTTAAGACACTCCTTTTAAGAAAATAATTTGATGACAGCAAAGTGTAAAATTTCTTATTAAATTTTAAACTAATTTTCAGACTTATTTTTTTCACTACTCTAAACTAAACTGGTTTTAAATGTACATTTTCTAGAAAATAACTAGAGAAGCCATTCCAAATCACTCTATTAATCCTATCTCTCATGGATAGCATGGCCACAGGTATAATACATCAAGCACTACAGGCCGGGGCAGAGTGGACAGTGGCCAGGCAGAAAGGGCCTCAGGGGTAGTGATGTACAGCAGCTGAACAGGAGCCAGCAGTGCCCAGGTGGCCAAGGAGGCCAATGGCATCCTGGCTGTGCCAGCAATAGTGTGGCCAGCAGGAGCAGGGCAGGGGTTGTCCCCTGTACTCAGGGCTGGGGAGGCCACACTTTGAGTGCTGTGTCCAGTGCTGGACCCTCAAGTTGAGGAAGGATGCTGAGGTGCTGGTGTGTTATGAGAAGGGCAACAACAGTGGAGAAGGGTCTGTGAACAGTGGCTGTGGGAGCTGGGGTTGTTTAGCCTGCAGAAGAGGAGGCTCAGGGGTGACCTTGTCACTCTCTATAACTCCCTGAAAGGAGGATGTAGCCAGGTCAGGATTGGCTTCTTCTCACAGGCAACCACTGGCAGAACAAGAGGACACAGTCTTTAAGATGTGTCAGGGGTGGTTTAGATTGGACATTAGGAAGAAGTTGTTCACAGAAAGGGTGATTGGGCGTTGGAATGGGCTGCACATTTGTATGCCAAATTCCACCTCTATATTTTTTCTTTTGACAAGAAAAAGAGAGAAAAAAGTGAAACACCAGAAAACTGTAGATTAATAAAAATACGGTTTGTTTGAGTTTGTTGTAAGGTATATTTTCATTTGTATGCTTTCTGTTAAAAATTTCTAACTGAAATTGGAGGTGGTATTGTTGAATTTGAATTTAAAAATAATATATCAATTTTATAGTTTGCTTTTTAAAAGATAGTTAAATGTAGGCAAGAAATCTGTGATGCTATGGTGGTTGGTAGATTGGTGGAAGATTAAAATATGCAATTTCTGCCTAATATAACAGACACAACAAAGTAAAATATACCAGTGATCTTCTGAAAAGCTAAGGAAACAGAGATCTTTATGACTTGTCATATTCAAAAAGACACTGATACTCTTCAGAAGATTAACCAAGGTTAGATTTGAAAAAGTCTAAATTAGGTAATTGCAATATGTTCACATATATTATTCCTGTATTCCTGTGTTTTGTATTTTGCTGCTACTGTTAGTTTGTAGGTTGATTTTTCAAAATTCTTTTCTGCTGTTTAAATGGTCACCATTCCATTCTTCATATAGAGTACTTCATGAATTAATACTTTTTGGAAAGCTTTCCAGCTAGATGTATTGTAGAAATTTAATGTATTTCTCTTTATGTGAGAAATGAATGAGAGATAATATCAGTCAACCAGAAGAAAAGACAGTGAGTGAGGTAATTCTATTAGGCCATAATTTTATTAACTTCTCTGGGAATTTCACATCAATAAATCATACAGCCCAGCTAGTTATTTCTCTGTTAATAATTTGACTTGGTGCAGGTTGCTATGAGCTTTTGTCAACATCCTACAGCCATCCTGTTCTTACAAAGTTTAAAGACAAATTTACTCCTTCCTTTACTGTGTCTTTGCTTCTGATATCTACTTATTGACTTTCATTTCTGTTTTTTATTAAGTGGGGTTTTTTTCCCCCAAAACCCATTAGGAAAGTAAATTGTGTTAGAGAAGTGGACACATTCTGGCCACAGCTCAGCATCTGCAGAGAATATGTATCACTGGCTAATAACTGAACCCACTCCACCCAGAGAATTCCTCCTAGCATGCAGAAAGTCTGATGCTAAAATGGGGTCCTACCCTGATGCCAGTAATCAATCACCAAGTCTGAATTTCCTGACTAGTAATTTGTCCTTCCTCCTTTAAGGGCTTCCAAGTTAGGCAGTAGACTTGAACCCTGAGAGTTAAACTCTTTATCTGTTGTGAAAGAGTCTGTCTCATGTCTTATTCTTATTAATATGAGAAGATTTAGAAAAGAACTTAGAGGCCAGAGTGTTTTCCTTTCTTAATCAGTGGCATTTTTGTAAATATGCATTTGATCTAGTTGTGCACCAAGGAATTATAATGTATTTGCAACAACACCAGTAAGTTAACCTTCCCAGAATCACAGATATATATTTTGTGGCATGACCCACTCAAATAAGAATTAAAATAGGATCTGTGGTTCTTACCTTTCTTTTGTGTTAACTTATACTTAATAATTGTGTACCTAGTGTTCATTTTAATTAACAATTTTTTATCTATATGGATTTTACAGTAGTATAAAGTTTAGGCAAATCTAGAGTCCAGTGGGAAAGGGCTGCTTAAATATCTTTCTTTCCTGTAAACCACTAGTAATGCAATGTCCTTTTAAAACAACATTCTGAAAAGAAGGCAAAGAGACTACTTTCTGTACATTCAAATTAATAAATCATTGTTTTCAGGGTAAAGGAAAACCTTTAAATACCTTTAGAGTTCAGATGTAAGGATGCAAGAGTGAATGACTGATGAGTCACAGTCAGGAATACCTTTAGGTTTGACCAACTGCTATGGGGAACTTTTTTATATCATCTTTCAGTGGGGGACCACCAACTCCTTTCTCTCTGAATCACAGAGACCAGTTTTCCTTCTTTGCACTCCTACTAAAATACTGATATCCTCTGTACATTGTGGAAGAGCTGGAGAAGAGACCTTTAGTAGGTATTCAAACCTAAACTCATGATGCTGTAAGTTCATCAGGTCATTTCTTCAGACCAGATTGAAACACCTACTCCCAAAACATCATCCATCATATTTCTATAAGAAGGTTTAAAAAACCCAGATGCAGTGATAAGAGAGCTGCTTACTAAGCCAATACTTTCAAATACACAGGTTGTTTTGCATAAAATGCTTTGTTTCCCTAGAAAATTAATTTTGTGTATTCCTAGTATTTGTATGTCTACTTACCCATATCCTATGACACTTAAAATATGTTGCTCAATTTCAGTTATATACAGTGAAGGGATTCACAGCTTTAAAATGTCAGATTCCTACATGCTTCACTAAAAGGCAGATACAGGAGTCTTATCCTATTACCATCTTTTTAGAGGAAACTGGATGTTTAGCTTTTAGGAGACATTGAAGAATTGTACTGGTTCTGGCCAAAACAAGGGTAATTTTTGCAGCAGGCAGAAAGGGACATGGCTAGGACCTGGAAGTTATTCCATACTACCTCATGCCATTTTTTGGGGGTGGCAGAAGGGGTGCCTTCCAGATCAAGTAATGTGGTGGCAGTTCAGATATTTTTGGTCTCCAGATGGGGAACAATCAGGAGTGAAACATTCACCTCTTGTCCGCTTTGTTATTGGTACTGTTGCTGTTACAGTTAATTTTCTTATTCATTGCTGTTTCCAGTGAAATATTCTTATCTTAACTCACAATTTTTTTGTTCCTTCAATCCTCCTCTCAAGCCCACTGCAGAAGAAAAAGCTTGAGGGATGGGCTAGTGAGTGAGTGGCACATGGTTTGGAGGGTTTCAGTGGGAGCACAAAACTGGGGAACAAAACCATTCCTAAACAACAACAGGGATCCACAAAGCACCCCATGACAATTTTTCAAGAGATAATTGATAGCAAATAACAATTAAAACAATTGATTTTGCTCCTCCCTCTTTTTTATTTTAAATAATAATTATTCCCTTGTACATTTCATAATCTCTGCTTTATAGACCTGGTTCAGTAAGAGTTTTCTATCAGGTATAAACATTGTGTATTTGCATCTCTGAAGCAAGTCTATAGCTCATAAATAAGCAGAAACACTACTGCTTGGTGTTTATATTAGAATACAAGTTCATTGAAAAAATGCAAAGTTGTTTAACAGGATCTCTTTTTTGCCAGTTGTACACATATGATTATCTAAGCAAATCCATACTGGTCACTCAATTTTCCTTCCAAAATAAATGCCCTTATATTGTGCATTATGGGAAGACTCACAAATTTTTGGGAGCAAAAATAGCATTGGGTACCTGCCATGTGAGAAAGACTATCATGTCAAATCTTGACATTTTCATGTTTTCACTCCTCTTATATCAGAAAGGACAGGTCCATCATAAAATATTTGAGGATTGTAGTATAAATTATATTAACGATGTTGTAAATCATGACCATTTTAAGAAACCTTGCTCTTGTTATAGGCAGCTGAAAAACTCTAAGAGAAAAGGAAAACAGAAGGGGTCCTAAGAGCTAGTTAACCAAAGCCATGGAAAACAAAATGAGGTCACTCGTAGCACAGCCACTTTGTGCCTGGGCCCTGTTTGCACCTTATATTGTAAGTAAAATCTAGTTATGGAAGTACTTAGGTTTCTTGAAATTATGTGTACTCAAAGAATTCAGGACTGAGATTATTGTAGTAGGTTTTTCCTTCTAAATTAATGGTATTAAATATGTTAATTTTACAATATATTTTTACAAATAGCGTCTGATTTATCATCCATGAAGTTTTATAAACGAAATTTTAAAATGTCTTGGAAGAAGTTCAATGTCCTTACTTCCCTCCAAAGGATGTAGGTAGTAGATGGCATCAAATTCATATATTTTAAAGAACTAGAAGACTTTGCCAACATTTCTGGACCAAAAGGTATATAGATTAGGTAATATGAGTGAGAACAGTCCTTTCAGATGTTTTCATACTGAGCCAGTTTGTGTCATTTCATGCAAGAAAGTTATCTCTTTGTTAGAAAATAATGTACCACTCAGGCTTTCCATTTAAATTGTATTTATTGTGTGTTTTCTCTATAGAAATCTATTCTAATAGCTTCGAAAGGTGAAATATTTGCACTTAATACTTCCTAATGTTTATGAGGAATTCTTCCAGATCATATAATTTTAAATGACACACATCCAATACTAGAAAAAAATAATTAGAATACTTTACAATGAAAATATTCTTCTAAAAATCCTTCACTTTTTACATTTCATAAATAATTTCTCTTATCTCTGAAATTTTAATTTTGTCTCATCATAAGCAAAACTGAGCAGTCAAAGTAATGGTCATCAACTTTATGTTACCCATGCTACACCCATTAACTATTTTAAAGCAAAAATATATGCTTTTAAATCTTTCTAGGTCATGTTCTGATCTCAGTTATAATTATTTAAAAGAGAAGAGATTTGGAGTCACTCAGTGTTTTTTTTCAAGGAAAAAAAAAGTGTGACGAGATTGAATGGGGTTAACTTTTAAAAATAAATTTGCTTTTTATATTGATTTAATGGGGGTTATATTAATTAACATGCTGGGGTTCTGGTTCTCTTCAGTGCCATTTTAAAATTTTTGGTGTTTCAGTAAGAGATAATTTTCATTATTATTGCTCATGATAATTAGAACCATAGATGCACTATTTTCAAGGATATAGTTTACATTTTTTAGTGAAATGCTGTGAAGGTTCTGTCACAAGAGCTCACTTTGGATTCTGTAATAAGAAAATGGAAAAAAGAAATTCTAAGGTTTTTCTGAAAATGAGCAAATATTTACTTTTTTTTCTGATAGCGTATTTTGTACAAAGTTTGATTTGCTGAAAACAGGGAAAGGAACAAAATATGAAGATCAGACCTCTGTTGATTGTTTATGATTCATTTAACATGTGACTGCAGTGTATGCAAGCCAAATATTTCTCACATTTCTCTCATTGTTAACTTAATGGATCCCATTGATTTGAACAAGATTAATTTAGCTTTATAGCTAAATACATATATATATATATAAAGCACATGATTTGCCCCAGCCTCACCAAGGACATTATAACTGCTTGAAATACTGTCACTTACCCTGGCTGGGGCAAAAAACGCTATTGAGGACAAATCACGTTCAATCTATTCTCATACCTGCTAATACTATCTTCTTCTGCTCTCTCTCTAACCACACAGTTTTGAGGGTTTCATTTGGACATTAGGAAAACTTTCGTCATGGGAATAGTTGTCATGCATTGGAACAAGCTGCCTGGGGGAGTGGTTAAGTCACCACCCCTGGAGGTATTTAAAAGAAGTGTAGATGTTGTGTTCAGGGAGGTGGTAAATGGAACTTTGTAGCAGCTAGTTAATGGTAGGACTCTCTGCTCTTAGAAGTTCTTTCCAACTTCAATGATACTATGGTTTCATGAATTTTTGAAAATGTAGCATAGGTAATGGCAGGTTTTGGCTCAGTTGGATCACTGCATGATTGTTTCTCATGGGCAATCTTGTTCCATTTTATGGTAAAACTGTCTTTTCTTAAAAGATGCAAGTATTGGGAAGTGGCAAAGAAGACCTTCGAAGGCTTATGTAAGAAGTCCTCACTTCATATGAGAACTCACATCCTTTCCTGTGAAATATTTTTCTTGAGCTTCATGATTTTGTTTTATGTTAATCAGCAGTGCACTAAAAAAAAAACAAAAACCAACTCAGCCAATTCTTTTCAATGCTTGCAAAATGTGTCTGTAACTGACAAAACACTGCTTATTTGGTTCTCAATATGAACTTATATCAAAAGTCTAACTACAGTAAAGTTTATGACAGTATATGTATTTAGTAAAGAACCACAGAATTGTGGCATTATTTGGGTGGGAAAGACCTTAAAAATCATTTTGTTTCAACTCTCTTAGCAATGGCAGGGGTATCACTCACTAGATCAGGTTGCTCAGCACTCCGTCTAGCCTTACCTTGAAGACTTACAGGAATGGAGCATCCACAACATCTCTGGATAACATGTTCCTGTGCCTCACTGCCCTGTGAATAAAGATTTCTTCCTGATATCCAATCCAAATCACTCTTCTTCAAGGTTAAAATTATTCCTCCTTGTCTTACACCTGTGGGCCTGTAAAAAGATACTCTTCCTCCTTTTTAAAAGCCTCCTTTAGTTACTGGAAGGCTGCAATGAGGTATCCCCAAAGCCTTATCTGCTACAGGCTGAACAACTCCATCTCTCCCGGCCTATTTTCATATAACAAGTGCTTCAGCCCACTGATCATCTTCATGGGCATCATCTGGACTCTCTCCAGCAAATCCACATCACTCTGATGTGAGGAGCCCCAGACCTACACACAGTGCTCCAGGTGGGAACCTAGGACAGAGAGGGATAATCACCTACCTCATCTCGCTGGCCACGCTTCTTTTGATGCAGCCCGGGATATGGTTGTCCTTCCAGGCTGCAAGTGCACACTGCCAGCTCATTTCCAGCATTTAATCTGTGAGAAACCCCAAGCTCTTCTGCACAAGGCTGCTCTCAGTGAGGTATTCTCCCAGTCTATACTTGTTACAGGGATCATCCAAACCCGGAGGCAGAACCTTGCGCTTGGACTTCTCAAACTTCATGAAGCTCTAATGGAACCACTTCTCAAGCTAGTCCAGCTCCCCTTGCATGTATCTTTACATTTCTTCCACAAGGACTTCCTCTATTCAGTTCTGATTAACAGCCAGAAGTGTAATACAAATTTCTTAAAAGGATGGCAAAGAGCAAGTCTTTTCATAAATGGATATATTATCCACATTGTTTGTTGTTTTTTTCCTCTCACATTCCACTGATATTTTTGTAGCTATTGTGCTACAATATCATGAATTACTTACCCTGTCCATTTTTTCCCAATGTGATGCATGTTTTATTGGATTTTAATAGGATGGTAACTCCTTGTTTAGCACTAAGTTTAACAGGAGTGTAATTTTTTCTTGATAAAGTATAGAGTGCTGGATCCAGCTACTAAATACTAAATAAATAAGTACTAGAACTCCACTTAAAACCCATGTCCTGAATGGTATTCATATTCAGAAAGTAGGTGCACTCAAAGAAAAGTAGAGGATAGCTTTGTACATGTATGTAATAAGGAAGAAGCAGGTACTTAAATTTCTAATTAGGAATTTTATTTTTTTTGGTAGATAAATATGTTTTGTGCAGTCTTTGCATGAATTCTGTATGGGACATCACATTCTCAAAGTACCGTCAGGTCAACAAGCACATGTTCTGAAAAACTATCAATCAGCATTGAGAAACAGGCACTGTAATATGAGTTTGGACACGGCTGACCAAAATAAAAAAAGCTATTCTAAACATATGATTAATGGAAAGAAGTTTTAAATGGTAACAAAGAGACTATCAGTTATTTAGCCATCATGATATATAAAGTGATAGCTATGCCTCAGACTTCTGAAATATCAATTGGAATGAAAAGACTTATTTACAAAAACATCACAATGGTGCAAAACCAGAAGCAGAACACACAGCCAAAACCCACACGACATGTACGCAGAGCCAAACACCCTCTACACAAAGCCAGCACAAAACCACAAATTAAATGTAAGAAAGGAAAATAGGAGTGAAAGGTTACTACAAAGCTAAAGGCACAGACCAGACTTCAAATCAAATGGCATATAGTGGAAGATAAATCTCAGGCAAAGCCCGATGCATCATGTGGTCTGTATTCCAGAGAGTGGAGCTCCAAGTATATTTGGTATCCTTTGATTGATTAAGCTGTTAAAAAGACAATGTGAGCAACCAGGGGTCTCTTCATCACTTAATGGGGAAAATTTTAAAGATATATTCAAATTAATCCAAACTACATTAATATTTATTTAAATACTGGTTTTTTAAATTTTTTAATTTTTTTTTTTTAAATACATTTTTGGAGGCAGAAAAATTTAACAGGAGTGATTGGTTTTGGGCATTTATAGGAAGAGCAAAGCAAATGAAATTCTCTTTGTCTAAGCATTTCCTGGTGAAGATCATTAATTTTCAGCATATGAAATTGAAATTCGGTATCTTCATGTCACTTTGGAGAATGCCACAGTCAGCAAAGTGCTTATTTTCTGAAATATCCAGTTTGTATTAATTTCTTCTGTTTGCACTGGAGCAAGAAAGTGTACTTAGCTGGTTCATTTGTGGTATAGTCTTACTGCAGAGCTAATTGTGGTACTCAGTGGGATGACTATTGCAGTGTTTAAGATTTCAAGGAAGTGGAACGGTTCCAAACAGAAACTGTTGACTTGCTGCATAGTCTCCTATATTCTAACCACTACGTAATGTAGAAGTGTTTCCAGACTTTTAAAATCTGAAACTAACTAATTCAGAAGTGAAAGAAAGCACAACTCTAGTGAATCTTTAGAAAAATAAAAAGAATGACAATTTTGTCAAAAAAACACTAAAAATCTCGGGGTTCTATTTTTTTTCTAAAATACAATGGATTTGGAGTTTTTTAAGAAACTGAACAACTTGATTATTTTGATTTGAATTGTACCAAAATCTAATATCAAAAGGACAGCATTCTCAGTGCACCTACTGTGGTCTACAGCAACTATGAATGAGATTCTTTATGCATAATAATATTTGACTGCAATTTTCAAAATTACTCAAGGACACTGGATAATTGATGTCTGCAAGAACACATGGTCTTGTAATTTTATAGTTTTGGAGAAAAAAAATATCTTTATACCTTCAGGAATACAAGAACACAGATTTGGTAAAATCTTTGTTGAGTATAACATGCCAAGTGAGTGTTTTGGTCAAATAAATATAAGATAAGCAAAGCCTGTCAGTCACATTTCAATCATGCTTTTGTTTATATTAAGATTTGTATTAGCATTGAGAACTTTCCAATTTTTCCCATTTAAAGAGCTTACATATTTTGAGAAAGATGTCTACACTATTATAATCATTAATACTAAATTCTCATTTTTCTGTTCAGGATAGAAGGATGAAATACCGTCAAACCTTGGTTACTAGCTATTCAGAGAATTTAAATAAGTTTTCAATTGTAATTTTATGTGAGATTAAAACCACCTTTTTATTACTTTTCACTATTCTATATCAATAACTTCATAGTTAAAGTTCAAGACTTTTCAGCATGGACTATGAACTTAAAATTAAGCTCATGCTTTGATATTATGCTGAACTGCTGTCATGAAGAGATACCTTGCATTCATGGAAACTGTTCCTAGAAATTTTCTGTCTATTCCTGAAATTTTTTGAAACACCTAATACGAAATGCACATTGTCTGGATCTTTTCCCATAGGTAACTTTGTTCCTCTCAAATAAATAAGATTTGGGTAATACTTTCATTCAGGATAAATTATCAAGATTTATGAATCTGAAAGGGCTTAACTGTTTCTCTGGATTTGAAAACAAAGGCATTAAGTATCCTTTAATAACAGAAGAATCTAGACATCATTGTTGGAGATTGCAGAACAGTCTTCCATTCATTTTAAAAACCTGTCTGATAAGAATTTGAGATTAAAATCTTATACTCAGCAGCTCTTAAAATGTTTTCCTTCATTTGTGAGACCATAATTGCATAGAAACCTCAACTATTGCATAAAACTTAGTAATACTACTACAGTTGTGAAGACACTAAATTCTGATTAAGACAAAAAAATAAGAGCTTAGTCTTAGATAGGGACTGCATGTTATTAGCAACATTAGAAATATACATAAACTTACCTGAAACAAAAAACACCCTTTACAGCATATTTTCTTTAGCAACATGTTCAGTGGATTATTAGAGGAATAGAAAGTTGTCCTCTGTCTGTGCTGGCTGGAATTTGTTCATTGGCACAAAGATTACATTGCTAGTCATTACATGGATCAAGAGAACACAACTTGGCAGCATCAAAATTCACTATTCAATCTCCACGTACTGCTTTGATTAAAGGCTGTAGCCTTCAGTGCCATCTGGAAAGGATGTGAGGGCTATATTCCCTGTTCTCAAACTGCACAGTAAATTGTGAATGTAGATCCTTGTCCCAGCCTTGGAAAGTGAGCTCATCTGTATTACTTCTGACACCAAGACCAGATCACTCTATTCCTAATCTCAGGTTGTATTTTAAAGTTCTCCTTTTCGGAACAGATAAGGGCCAATATTTGCTCACTATGAATGGATTAGCTTCCTAATGTCCTGTTATTTGTTACCACAGTATCATTTTTTTACCATTAATTTCTCAAAATAATTATAGCAATTTTTTGCATAATCACATAATCACAGAATGGTTTTGTCCCTAATATAAATCTACCATCTTCTGTTGAAAACCATTACAACTTGTCCTATCACTACAGGCCCTTGTAAAATGTCCCTCTCCAACTTTAAATCCCCTTCAGGTACTGGAATGTGCTATGAGAACTCCACAGAGACTTCCTTCTCCAGGCTGAACATCACAAACTCCCACAGTCTGTCTTCATAGGAGACGTACTTCAGCCCTCTGGTCACCCCTGTGGGCATCCTTGCACTTGTCCTTGCTGAACTTTATGATATGCCTTCTCATGGGCCTACCTCTCAAGCCTGTTAAGGTTCCTCTGGATGGCACGCCTGCACGCCACTGACACCACACATCTTGGTGTCACTGACAGCTTTGCTGAGGATGCACTCAATCTCACTGTCCATGTCACCAATGAAGATGTCAAACCAAACCATTTCCAATACCCGAGGAATAGCATTTGCCACTCAACTCCACCTGAACATCGAGTTGCTGACTGCAACTCCTGCCAGCTGCTTCCTATTGTCCCCCAATTGACCTGTATGTCTAACTCCTGTCTCTCAAATTTAAAGACAAATATGTCTTGTGGGACAGTGTTGAATGCTTTGCATCAGTCCAAACAGATGGATCAGTTGCTCCTCCCTATTCACCAGAAGTACATCTCCATTGCAACAGATTGCTTTATTTTTCAGATACAATTTTTCCTTAGTGAAGCTTATGTTGACTGTCACTGTCTCTTTATTTTCTATGTCTTAGTATAGTTTCCAGGAGGATCTGACCTAACAGGCATAGAGATGAGACTGACAGACCTGTAATATCCTGGGTCTTTCTTTTTCCTCTTTTTTAAAGAGTTATAGTTATCCTTTACCTAGTCAGTGGGACCTTCACCAGACTTCCATAACTTCTCAAATATGACGGGTAAGTGCTTAGCCTCCACATTCATCATTTATTTGGGAACTCACTGCAGAGTTTATAATTTTGCACAGCATAAATAATATTTATTTGAAATCAAAATATACTGAATAGTAATGGTGGTTTATTTTTTTCCCTTGAGGTTGGGTGAAACTGAATATGTAATAATAAAAATCAGAACTAATGTCTAAGAATTTTTAAGTTAATTGCAGAAAGTTAATATGTTACACACTAAAAAAATCTGCTTTATCTGCCTTATCTCTTCCTCTCATATTCTTCAGTTCTCAAAAGGAACAAGCTAAGTTTTCTTCTCTTGATCCCAGAAGGAACACCTGCATTATAAAGATATTGATAATTATACAAGTATATAGATATATAGACATATAGACATATAGATAAGCAGGCATAGTGGTAAGTACGTGGGTAATATAGATATAGAAAGATAGATAAATAGGTAGATAGGTAGATAGGTAGATAGGTAGATAGACAGATAGATAGATAGATAGATAGATAGATAGATAGATAGATAGATAGATAGATAGATTTAATAAAGGAATTTTTTTATATATATAAAATGTATGAAATAGATTACTCAGTCTACATATCTACTTATGTATTGGTAAAATATATTTACACACACATTTCTTCTTAAATTGTTTTTAGGTGACAAATAGGAAATTAAAGTAGTATATTTGAGCAGTGCTGTCATACAACAGAAATCAGTTTAGAAAGGCTATTTCAAATAAGATTTCTGAGAATAAATATACCAATACTTTCATAAAAATGGGCAAAGGAGTTTTTCTCAAATGATTGACTGGACTATATATTTTTAACACAGTATTTCAGAGATCACTAAATTGAAAAATAGTGCAGGAAAAAAAAAAAAAAATTCCCCCCCAGAAATTACCCCACACCCACAACCCAAAACAAAGCAAACATCCCTTTTATTTTTTCTCTTACCAAAGCACTGGAAAAAGAGAAATAACTTCTTGATTCCCTCAATGTGTAAAATTATTAGGTCACAAAAAGTAGTGTTTTTATTGATGGCAGTGACCTATTGTAGATCTGCCCTATGTAGTGTCAGGAAAATACCAGCTTTGTCACTACAGTTAGCATTAAATTCCCATCTTATTCCCCTTTGAAAAAGAAGACAGAAAAAAGATAAATCTCCTTATACATCTTAATCTGACCTGTGTGGAGAGAAATAGCAATACATTGACATGGCTTCTCAGCTTAAACAAAAGCCAGCTATGAGTGTTGTCTCTGTGTAAAATTGTTAGTGAGGAGGATTCATATTGGATTGAAAGATATGGCCTCCAGAAGGGAAGCATCCTGAGTTAATGAAATACCAAAGCCTCTCCTTATTCCAGCTCTCTGCTTTCAGACTTTCCAACAGGCATGTAGGAGAGTACCCATATACAGAGCCTTAAGAAAGCCAGGAGGACACCAGTACATATTTTCTGTAAACAATTAGAGGCAGGAAAAGTGCATGTATTAGTTAGACACAGGTCCACGTTAGAATAATGGGATACCTTCTTTAAGACTTTTCAGGAAGTTAGCTAAGTCTCTTACTATGCAGTGACATAGAGAGTTAAATGAAGCACATGCTTACCACATTTACTTTAACTTCAGAAAATCTGAAAAAAGCTTGCAAAACAATTAAAATTATATTGGAGGGAAAAAAAAGGGAGAGGGAAAGGGAAAGGGAAAGGGAAAGGGAAAAGGAAAAGGAAAGGGAAAGGAAAAGGGAAAGGGAAAGGGAAAGGAAAAGGAAAAGGAAAAGGAAAAGGAAAAGGAAAAGGAAAAGGAAAAGGAAAAGGAAAAGGA
Organism: Pseudopodoces humilis; assembly: GCF_049639895.1. Taxonomy (NCBI): domain Eukaryota; kingdom Metazoa; phylum Chordata; class Aves; order Passeriformes; family Paridae; genus Pseudopodoces; species Pseudopodoces humilis. Next base: position 47,324,713 of record NC_142203.1, on the reverse strand, counting down.
AAAGGAAAAGGGAAAGGGAAAGGGAAAGGAAAAGGAAAAGGAAAAGGAAAAGGAAAAGGAAAAGGAAAAGGAAAAGGAAAAGGGAAAGGAGAGCATGGAGGATGAGAGGGAAGGAAGGGGAGGACAAGGGAGGGAAGAAGAAGTTTTAATGGAAATATAATTAATAAAAGTGTAACATTTACAAAAATAAAGACAGGTGTCAATATTCAAAGTCAGTCAGATCCACTATTTATTTTTTGATTTGTAGTTTGGAAAAACAGGACTGTGAATTCAACAGTCTGTTAAAGCAGGTCAAACTTCATAATGAATTAACAATCTAAAATTACAAACTAAAAGGCATGCAAAATTAAACTCTCTTGTCCATAAACTGAGATGCTGAGTCCAATTGTGGAAGTATTTTAGATGTATTTTCAGATAATTTTTCTCTTCTTTGTTGGATTCTCCCTTCCATCCTTGTGAGAAAAAGTTAGAAAGTTGGGAACAGATCTTCTGGTATGTATTTAGATGTGAAGAATATTGCTACTTTGGGTGAAAAGTATTTTTTGTGTCCATGTATAAAATGAAATAGCACCACAACACCAAGAGAAAGGCAAAAAAGTGACGAAAAGCTCCTAGAGGTCAAGATAACTCAAGATATTTCTTGCAGGGGTTAAGGAAACTTCAGTTATGACTTTAATAGTAGTTAATATTAACAATTCTCTGCAGAAGTATCGTTAATCCTGCTTTGGGACACATGAATATACCCAATTTTTGAAAAGTTTGTTTCTTAGATACTCCTCAATACTGGTCTTGCATTTTTGATAAAGTATTTAAGTTGAAATAATAAATAAGGAAATTATTTTATAAAGACAAATGCCACTACACTACTGTCCAACTCATGGTGTTTGATTATAACATACTTTCTATAAATTATTTAAAATCACTGTTGGAAAGGATGGCAGAACAACTTAATAACCAGTGATTCCACTCTGTGTTACAAAAATGCAGTAACAATCCCCTGTAAGTCATCTGTCATAATTCTGCAATTTTGTCTAAATTGCTGTCTCATTCTCATTGTCATAACTGAAAATAAAGAACAAGGTTTAATATACAGATGAACATATATTATTATATCACATGAGATCTCCATATGTACTTGCATCCAATGGTGCCTTTTTATATATATATACCTCAAGATCCTTATAGGAGTAATAATTTTCCTTGCTATATATTTTTTTTGCACCTCTGTTTCATATCTCAGCATTTTTGGGAAGTATCTGAATATGTGAAAACATCTGAAAGCACTGAACTATTTTCTCCATGTACTGGGAAAATAGTATTTCCACACAAAATATCTTCCTCATTTTAATCAGACAAAAGTTCTTTTCCAATGCATATTCATACTCAGAACTGATATTCTGAACTGAAAATCTAATATAATAATGTATTTGAATGGATGTTTCTAATTTTGATGGTTTTGGATATATATTGTAGAGGTGATTTTAATTGGATGAAATTACAGAACAGATTTATATCAAAATCAATTCCTTTCATGTACCAGTCTGTTGCTAGATTATAGTTTTGGGTGGTTTGCTTTTGTATATTTTGTGGTGTTTTAAAATTTTTGTTTGGTTCGGGCAGGTTTTTTTGTTTGTTTGTTTTGTGGTTTGTTTTTTGGTTGGTTGGATTTTAATTCTCTTCATTTATGGCAGGGAAAGAAAAGGGAAAAAGAAAAAAAACGGAATCTGAAAGGTATCTGAAAGGTATATTTTACTCTTGCCTCATTACCAATTAGATATAGAAGTACTCTTAAAGAAAATTCCTTCCTAAAATTTTCAGTTATAAGGAGATATTCTACATTTTTTACCCTTATAATTTAACTTGAGCACAGTAACTAATTTGCCAATGCCAAATGTTGATACTCAAAATTATAGCTCTAATACATAATACATTCTCAATAGGGCATATATACTTTGCAAATTTTGTAGAGAGGAAGGAAAGAAACTGCAGTCATTAAAACAGGGAAAATGCAAACACTTTTGTAATACATCACTTCTCTTGTTTCATTACTTAACATAGTTGAGATCTCTGGTTCAACTTCTCAGGAATGAAGGACTCATATTGACAGCTCTGCAAAAACACATCATCTGAAGAGAATAGAGATCTGTTCATAACAGACAATCACTGAGATGCAGATACACAATAAAAGGTTGTACCACAAAACTCATACATGATGAAGAATTATGAAAAGTTATGTCACGCACCTTCTCTTTATTTCTGTCAAAAGTAAAAAAAAAAACACTAGTCATTTTTATACTGTGTACAAAATTCAAAACATAGAATGTTTTGAAGGGACAACATTAGAAGCCAAGATTTAATTCTGTATCAACATCATTTTCTGACTATTTATGACTATTTCTTCCTTTTGGAAAGGAACCTGTCATTTCAGGCTGTTCTAACAGCAAAGAGGATTTGACTGTAGAGTGTTATGTTGATAGAAGTTCCTGTTTTCTTCACCCATGTGGATGAGCTACCAGAAGAGAAGAGAAACAATCTCAGGTGTTTCTCCAATAGCAGGTAATGTCTATGATAAATTTCAAAGGCTGAGGAGCAGATTTTTGTAGGGAGCTAGAGTGAGAAATCTGTAAATTTTTGCATACCTAAACAAATGGTATTTCCTGACCAAAGTCAGAGAGATCATTTGAAAGACAAAAAGTTAAATTTTTAATATTTAATATTTTTTGTTTTGTTTTAATTTTTACTAGAATAAACCAATAGTTTCAGGTAGTTTCAAGTGTCTGGAAAGAAGTGTTAGGAAGGATATACTGCAAAGAATCAGAGTTGATGCAGCTTGCTGCAATTTAAGAAAATGGGACAAAGGTAATTATTTTTTTAAATATTATATTTTTGTTCCTCAGGTGTAAATCATCTCTAGCTGAGATAATTAAGGTGTTACCAGCAAGAGGTTGAACTGCACAGGGTAGCAGCAATTCTCCTGAGCCCTATTCAATTCACTGGTGCAATTCTAATAAATAGTTTCCTGAAACCCCAGGAATGCCACTTCAACAAACGATTTTACAGTCACATCTTGTTCAGGACCAACCTCAGCCTTTGATCCACTTTGAAGGAAGCAATACAGATGTAGCAGTGAACCACCAGCTACCTATTACCTATATGTTTTAAATCATGTCCCAGATTGAGGTGTAGCTTTCATTTTATATCAATGTGTATACAGAGAGAAGTCCTGCACCCTAAGTGCTATCTTTATGCACATAATAATAATAATAATAATAATAATAATAATAATAATAAAGCAGCTTCATTTTGGAGAAGATCTTCTGTAAAAAGTGAACAGAAAATAAAGATCTCCTATTGTCCAGTCACTTTATTGACTTTGTTATGGTGTACAAGAGATAAGTGAAACCAAGCCTCAGCCTGTTTCTCTTTCCTTTCTCCAGCCAATTTCTGACTTAATCTTTTTCTGGAAATTACTTCTGCATGGACCTTGCTTTTCCCATCAGGTGGGACTCAATAGTTAGTACAGTCACCTGAACTTTTCAGATACATGAAATTTCTATCTCTGTAATGGTGCTTGAGAACAAAGGACAAGAAAACAGAACCCCAAAATAGATGTTTAAATCCTTGGAGACAACACATCTGTCCTTTCATAGGCCTGTAGGATTGCCAAAGTCTGAAACAGAGATGGCTTTACTTCAGTTATAGAACATTGCCTCATGTACATGAGGCAAATACTTTCACGAGGTCCCTTTGGTGTGAAATCTTAATTCTGCAAGCTCTGAAAAAAACGCTGCCAAGAGAAGGGAAAAGGCAGAGACACTGGTTTTATAGAACAAAAGAAAACAAAAAGCAATTTAAAACCAAGAATAGCCCAGCAGCACTAAGAACATATTTGGGACTACAGAAGTTCCAAAACCTTTCAATTTAAAACTAATATTCTGCAAGAAGTGAGAAAGCTACTTTTGAAAAAAAGACACAATTTCATCACCGTTCCTTGTCTCACTGTATTAGGAACAGCGAAGTGATGACACTGACTCTCTAGCTGGGTTGCATAAGAGAGCAAGTTTTATTCTTCCAGATCTTCTTTCATAGACAGTTCCAAGAAGGTCAGAAAAGGTAAAGCTTTCATTGGTCATCAAACCAAGATATCACCATCGTTGAACAGTTAGGAATACAAGTAAATAACAAGGCAACAAACAACACCTGCAAAGGTTGTTTTCCTTCTCTAAGGACTGCTTGGATTCCTCCTTATGACTTCTCTGGCCATGTTCTCAGGCCAGTGTGAGAAAGTTATGTGATTTGGTTTCACACAGACACTGTGCTCCCTGCCTGATTTCTCACATTCAGCATCCATAATTCCTGACTTTTTGCACAAGTGTCCCAAATTTCAAAATTGTTAGCATTTTTATAATCAGTGTCAACATCACACTATATAGAACAGCATACCACAGAATCTTTAGAGAAGTTTAAATGGGAGATATTTTATCATTACACACTTCTTTGTGTGTTACTTTCATTAAAAACTGCAAAGTACTATTAATACCTTTACACTACTGCTTGTTTCTTTTAAGAAATGGTACTTTACCTTTCTAAGTGGTTTCTTTTTGGTGCAACCTTTTTTCATGGTTTTGAAGATGATTTAAATGCAGTTGTTTTCTGATTGTTTCTTTGTGGTTTGGATTTTTTCAGTTTTGGCTGAGATTACTGTTAGGTTCATTTTGATGCTGACTTTTTTTTTTTGGTAGGAGAGCATAAGAGATACATTAATAGATGTTAAGGCTCAAATACAGCTTTTGGTATTGTCTAGGGAATATCAGAGACAAAAATCGTGGCAAGACTTGGGAAATGGACAATAGGAAAATTATTGTTCCACTGACAAGCTGAAACACATAAAACAAGAAACAACAAGAAAATGCATAAAACAAGAAAAACGTGATTCCTTCACTTTAGCAAGCTTCTAAATATCACTGTATAAATATGTTCTTAAGAAGGATTATTGTGTTGTGCACATTGCACCAAAGTCTGAGCAGTCAGTGCAAAAGAGGGGTATTTCCTTTAAATGAGTTAAACAGTGAATTCTACTGTTACTACACTTGGGGAAGAAAGGGTGAATATAGTCTGACGTATCTGAAAAGTTATTTGTGAAATAAATGTATTGTATAACACATCCTGAATAAGAAGGATAGTGTCCTTAATGTGGCTGCTCTCCATCACAATTGTTTACAGAGTCAGTGTCCAGGCACATCCAGTATTCAAAAATGCAGTCCTCAAAAGGAATGTATCCACATTGTATGTATGTTCTTAGCAAAAACTGAGGCTGAAAGTTGGGATGAGAGACAATGGAGAGAGATCAATGAGAATAATATGAAACAAAGGAAGCCTAGACTTGATCAATAATAGTTATATATGTTCTATACCTTACCATCTTGTGTCCCTTACTTAAAAGGAAATTTCAGAAACTAAGAACATATTTAGGTGTAAAAGGGGCATAAAATTTGATAGCTTGTCCCTTTCTTTTTTGAAGGAAGTCTAGCAGGAGGGAATAAACTCCAAAATTCATCTGCTTTTGTTTACATAGAGGAGAAAAAGAAAATCCTCAAAACCCAGAAATCTTTCTTATGGATGTCTGTGTACAGAGACACAAAACTTTTATTAAGCATGATTATCAACAAATTAATAAAAGACCCAAATGGGGGCTGAGTGTGTAAAGTTTTGAAGCTTCTCTTTTAATTTTATCAGCTACAGTTATCTATCACAATGTTCTATCCAAAATTATTTGCCTTAAGAAGAGAAAGGAAAAATAGTAAAAAGCAAGATATATAGGAAAAAATAAAAGGAAAAAAGAAAGAAAGAAAGAAAGAAAGAAAGAAAGAAAGAAAGAAAGAAAGAAAGAAAGAAAGAAAGAAAGAAAGAAAGAAAGAAAGAAAAGAAGAAAGGAAGAAAGAAAGAAAGAAAGAAAGAAAGAAAGAAAAGAAAGAAAAGAAAAGAAAAAAAAAGAGAAAAGAAAAGAAAAGAAAAGAAAAGAAAAGAAAAGAAAAGAAAAGAAAAGAAAAGAAAAGAAAAGAAAAGAAAAGAAAAGAAAAATTCTAGTTCTGCAGTAAAAAATTATGTACTTCATTGTTTTCACCTAGCTGCCTGGTGTTCAAGTACCTTGTCATATACCAGACAGAGCATAAAATTATTTCATTTTTCATCATTTAATTGGCCAAAGCCACAACAGCTGTCACTTTTCATGTGAATCAAATTTCTGCCTCCAAACTTGTATCAGAACATTGGCACCTTTATAGTAGTAGTACCATTATCTCTCTTTTTTAATCTACTTGGCTTCCTCCCCCACACCTTTGCTTTTTCCTTTTATTGGATCTGTCACAGAAACTTGTCTGGCTATTGATCCTGTAGAGTATGCCTGTTCAGTATTGCAAGGTCACTCATAATTGCATCTAGATTGTTTTCTCTTTTTCTCCCTCCTCCCCCTTTTTTTTCCCAGTCCCTCCTCCTTTCTCTAAGGAAGGCAACTGTTCTGAAAAACAGCCAGTGTGGCATACTGTGAGCTGGAATTTTACCAGTAATAAAATGAATTGTGACCATTGAAGGAGAAAATGTGGAAGAAGAAATTAAACTTACTCTGGGGTGATATCTTTTTACAAATGGGACATTACAAAGAGAGGAACACAGAAAGGTAATGCCTTTCAAACGTACAAACTGACTAGGTCTGTAGTAAAATAAAAGCTAAGGCAGACAGAGTTTAACAGCATCAAGGGCCTAAAATTTTCTCCCTTGGGGATTTTGTGATGTCAGTGTTTTGTACTTCTCTTTCAGTTACCGACAGGGATGGCATTTGCAGCTTCATGCCCTCTAGTCACATTCACACCTAAATGACAAAGTCAGGCTTTATACTTTTCTTCTTCACAGTCCACAGTAACCTTACCACAGATCTGCAAAGAAGAAGGGACACTTTCTTCCTTTTGCCCTCCAGTTATGTCTTCAGTGAGACATGCAGAATCCCAACAGAACCAGCCAGCCCTTTTGCCTTCACATTATTTATATTTTAATTATTAGAGGAGAAATTCCAGTGGCCTCCATAATCTTAGCACAGTGTGTAGGGGAACCACTGTCAAGAGGGTATACATTGCCAGTAGTCCAATGACTCCTAGGGCAAAGAGAAAGTGTCACAGACTTTATGTGATCACACCAATTCTATCTCCTGCTGGCACAGGAGCAATGGAAGTGAAGCATTTTTTCTAGCAACTATTTCTCTTCTACATGGCAGTAAAATTTATTAACAGCTCTACATTGAATTCTATAAACATTCAGAGAGCTAATGAAATCCATGGAGCTAAATCTAGAGATTAGTTACAGAGCAGAAGTAAATCTACATTTCTGGTACAGTAGCAGTTGGAGTCAATGAACTTAGAGAACTTTTTCAAGTTTGATGATTCTGTGATTCTAAGATACACTTTAAGTTTCTTTATTTTATTCTGCAGATCAAGGCTCCTTTGCACTCAAACCCACTGTATCCTGGTTTTAGCTGGAATGGAAGTAAATCTCTTCTTAGTAGTTGCAGTATTTTGGATTTAATATGAAAATAATGTTGACAATACTCTGTTGTTTTAGGGGCTGGAAGTAGGGCTTAGTCAAAATTAAGGTTTTTCATTTTCCCCTGCTCTGCCACCAAGAAGATGCAAAAGAGGCCATGAGGGAGCACAGCAGAACAGGTGACCTGCAGTGGCCAAAGAAGTATTCCAGGTAGTAGAATGTCTTGCTCAGTAGATAAATTGGGGGGAATTATCTCAGTCACTGATCACTGCTTGAGGACAGACTGGGGAGTCATTGGTCATGAGTAATTGTATAATTTGTTCATTTTGTGGTTTGTTCCTCTCCTTCTCCCTCTCTCTCCTTTCCATTACAACAACAATAATAAAAATAGTAATAAGTAATAACTATTATTATATAATCTTACTCTACTTCAATTATTAAGCTATTATCATCTCAAACTACAATTTTTTATGTTTTTCTGATTCTCCTCACCCCACTGCAGAGGGGTGTGGGGGGACTGAGCAGCTTCATCATACAGTTTTTGGCTGAGGCTAACATACCATCAAGTTTTTCCATCAAGGGTCATTTCCAGAAGAAATACCTAGAAAGTTTAAAAATTAAAATACATAGAATGGACACAAGCTGGGTCTTCTTATTTAATTTTTTGTCTTGTACCAAATCATCGCAAATAGTGACTCTTTAGAGAGTAACAGCCCAGTGAATAGGAAATCAGTAACAAGGATTCTTATTTTAGCTTTACCCTCAGATAAAATAATTCAGGAATAGATCTGTGAGCAAGGAGGAACAATTACCTGTCAGCATAGAATTAGTTTCCTCTTTTCCAAAAGTAGAAAGTAATTGGCTTCACTGAGAAATCAAGAGGATAACAATTTCTTGTATACATCATTCCCACTACAGCTTGCACTTTTATAATCAAGGACTAAAAATCTTGCTCTTTGCAATACTACATGCTTACCATCTTACCTAGTAATTCTTGTCATAAAACTATATAGAATTAGATTTTCTGCGGAACTATTCAAATGAAGTCTGCAACTTCAAAATCAAACATAGGTACAAATCATACATATTCAAGTAATTGAAAACACACAGAATGATTTTGCTTATTCCCTACCAAACTCTCCCACCTTCCTTATCTTTGAAGAGGTCATCCAAAAGCCAGATTGAAATTTTATACTGAATATTTTTCTATATAGGATTTTGTGAAGAAGACAGTCAAATTCCATGGCCTAATTTCTGTAACTGAAATTCATAGAAATTATTTTATTTCATTTTATTGAGTTCTTTGCCACAGCTTTTCACTGTGTAAAGATTTGGCTAAAAAGCAACCACTGTGAGACATCTTTATCTCATTGTTCATAAAACTAAATTAAAAATATATAACTAAAATAAAGATTTATGTTATTTCAATATATTTTCACTTTGGTGTAGAAAGCATTGTGTGGTGTATCAGTTAAGTGGAGAAGCAGTAGACAAAAAAATTAATAATGCAAGCAAAAGCATGTCTTGCATCTGGTTATTGTATGATGTGAAAGATGTGAAGATCTAAGATGTGAAAAAAATTGAAATCATTTATTTTCTTTCACTTTCATAGCCTGCTGAGTTATGAAGACTACCTGATCTCATGCTCTTATTTTTATTTCAATTTTTTTACCATCATGTTTTTCTAAAGGATTTTCTACTGTACTAGTGAACTGTGATTAAGCATTTCAAGGATCCTAAAGCTGAATGCATTGCTGACAGCAGCTTGCTGCAATATCAGGAAAGTTGTGAAGAAATTCTTACTGAGTTTATGTTGGTAAGTCTTTGAGAAACAGGAATATTTTTGAACTGGTCTACCAGTTCAGATCCAGTTCATATTAAGAATTGCCTACAAGCCTTAGTAACAGATGACCTGTTTCATGGTGTAAAAGTTCACTTTGCAATAGTGTGGCCTGGCACAGGGGTTGATGGCAAGGGGATGGGATGGTTTGAGAGCAGGAGAAATAATTTTCTGGTGGTATTGTTGATAGGGAATGTCAGACGATTAACTGGCACAAACACCTTTATTTTTATCAGTAATTCTTAATGGCAACCCAAATAACTTACCTCTGAAGCTACTTGTGACAATTATATTTAAATATTGATTGTTATTTTGATCAGGCTAACAAAAGTGTGACTCCAGGAACACTGGTACATAAGCATCATTTTGGCCATTCCAAACTGGTTTCTAATGAGAGCAGAAATTGCAAAATAGTTTCTACTCATAGAGAATTTTTATATTGACTTTCTTTTATAAACTTGCAAAATGATGACCAGATATTACTCTTCTTGTTCTATAATAAAGAGTGAACTTTTTGGAAAGAAATCCATTCTTGATTTAAAATTAACAACTTTGAAGGTTGTCACACAGCTCCTAGGGACTGAATAGACCAATGTTAATTTTCCAGCAGATAAGAAAGGCCAGCTTTTAGAATATAATGTACCACATTAAGAAACATGAGGAGCCTACAAACAAACTGTTAACTTTGGAAGCTCCTTTAGAGTCTGATCTTGTTTAAAAGGCATGTTTCTAAATGTAACTAATATCAAGTTCCAGGGAAATCTTTTGCCTGGAAAAATTCTTTACTAGGCTTTCTTTGTTTTGAAAATTATAACATTTCATAATGAAGATACGATTATTTTTCAGTTCACATGGAGAAGAAATCTGGTGCAATTTTTCTTCAAGTTCTAAGAGTAAGTTATTTTCCCCAGATTTTCTTTTTTTTTAAATTTTTTCTTTCCTTTTTTCTGTTTTTTCCTTTTCCTTTTCCTTTTCCTTTCCCTTTTCCTTTTCCTTTCCCTTTCCCTTTTCCTTTCCCTTTCCCTTTCCCTTTCCCTTTTTTCTTTTTTATATTCTCCTTTTCCTTTTCCTTTTCCTTTTCCTTTTCCTTTTCCTTTTCCTTTTCCTTTCCTTTTCCTTTTCCTTTTCCTTTTCCTTTTCCTTTTCCTTTTCCTTTTCCTTTTCCTTTTCCTTTTCCTTTTCCTTTTCCTTTTCCTTTTCCTTTTCCTTTTCCTTTTCCTTTTCCTATCTCTTTCACTTTTTCATCTTTTCATCTTTTTATTTTTCTTTTCCTTTTTCCTTTTTCTTTTCCTTTTTTTTTTCTTCCTTAAAAGTATAACATTTACATCAATTTCCCCCAGGGTGTGTTAGTTCTATGACCCTGGCCATGTTATAATACATAAAAATGATAATTTGATTATTCTGAGTGCATTGACCCATAGGTTTGGTTGGCTTTTTTGTTTGCTTTGATCCCGTCTGGTTTTAATACAGAATTGGAGACACTGAACATATTAGAAATGAAGAAATTTTATTTTCTGATGGAGAAGTTGAATTTATAAATCCTCATGTGAAACAGTTATGGTTTGAAAATATTGTACCTTAATTATTAACTAACTCGGTTCTGAAGAATCATGCTTTACTATGGCAAAGCTAAATGGAAATATTTCCTGCTATGGATAACAGAATTTGAGCTACTATTTGCAACAAATGTATTGAAAATAATTCCCATATCTTCTTTTTCTAACACCTGAATCCCTGTTATCCCCAGCAGTGGAGTAAAAAATGAGTCCCAGTACTCTCAAAAGTTAAACAGAAGGTCATATAATATACATTATATTATACATTTATATACCTTATAATATACATTTCACTGAGCTTTCTGGGTGTACAGTAGCCAGCATAAAATAGCTGTCTACTCAGTTGCTTATTAACTTCTTACCATTTTATAAATGAAAGTATTTTAAGCTAAACACCTTATTAATTTAAAAAGCATTGGAAGCATGATTATAGTAACTAGTAAGATTACTCATGGAGAATCAGTTACTTAAACCTGTAACTGAAAACATTAATGTTCATTAAAACTATGCAGGTAGGACTAAAAGGGTCTAAGTTGAAGAACATTTTTATTTATACTTGAATATGCCAATTTAGCAGCTTTTTCTTGAAGTGTAAATACTGAGAACAGAGGGTAAGGAAGGTAATGTGAGAACATTAGTGCAAGAAAGGGATAAAGATAAAATGTCAACTATATTGTGCTGGAACTGGAAAACAAATGTTAAACACTATCATTTGGGTAAATTGATGTTTAGAATTTATATGAGGTTTGAATCTGCTGTTAACAGCTGTAACAATAACTTAAATATTCATCAGCCACTGCATACCACCATATGACTAAACCCATCTTTGTTGATGTGGTCCTTGATGGTCCTAGATGTCAGGGCTTGGTCTGCCTCATGCTGCAGCATGTCTAAAAGAGTTGTTATTTTAGAAGGCAACAGTAGGAGTCTTATCCTCTTGCTCTACTGTGCTTCTTCACCATTTTACCATTTGTATTGTTTTCTTAGAGAAGAAATACTTCCCCGCCCACCCTGCTCCTCTCTGGCTATGGGTTTTTTTAATGACCTGGAATCATCACTAAACTTTTAATGATCAGATGTATTCAAGGTATTTAAGCATACCTTCAAGGTCTTTGCTATTATATTTCATTTAAAATAAATACCATAGACTCATAGAGCCATAGGATGTTTTGGGTTGGGTTGGCAACACCGCTGTTATGTTTAGGAATCTCTTTCACTAGGTCTCGTTGCTCATAGCCCATCCAACCTGACCTTGAACACCTCCAGTGGTCAAGCAGGCACAAATCTGACCACTAGTCCCTATGTCTCACCCCCCTATAGGAAAAAACATCTATCCTCTGGTCCAGTCCAAGTAGCCCTTGCTCTGTCATTAAATACCCTAGTGAAAAGCCTCTCTCTATTTTATAAGCTCCCATTATGTTTTGAAAGGCAATAAGATCTCCCTGAAGCCTTCTCTGAGCCTACCAGCCTCAGCTCTCAAGACTTTTCTTCACAGCAGAAGTGTTCCAGCTCTCTGACCATTTTTGTTGCCCTCCTCTGGACCCACTCTGACAGGTCTTTCTTGATCTGGGGACTCAGAGCTGGGTGCAGCACTCTGGATGTGGTCTGATGAGAATGGAATAGAAGGGAAGAATCACCTCCTTTGGCCTACTGGCCATGCTCCCCACACCATTATCATATGACACAGTTGCTATCATAAATGTGGCCAGCTAAGAGCAATTACAATTATTTCTGTGCCACTGGCAAAAAAAATATTTAAATAGTTAATACTATATTAGTGTGCCTATGATTGAGTTCAAAAAAGGCAGAAGCAACACCTGCTTCATTTTACCTTTATGGGTGCAACTAGGCTTTATTTTTTCTGAGTCATTGTGAGCTAGTAATCCTAATTCAGCCACAGGGTGTACATTTAGGATGCATATGACACTGTTTCAGAAAACAACCATTCTCATTATCCAGGGTAAGCAAATCAATGGGCTACATTTATTAATATAGCTGGTGTAATATTGGGAGCTGCATGTTTTTAATATAGGATGCAATGAAATAGATGAGCAGTTCCCAAACTCAGAAGTTTTTCCACCTCTTTTCTACACAACACTGAATCACTGTGTGGAGACATGTAGACAAGGAAGAGGAAGAATTGCGTGAGATGGATTACTAGGCAATGAGAACTAACAGAAAACAAAAGGAGGAGAAATATTATGAGAGCACAGTTTTAAGACTGCAGGACCAGAGTCTCAGAAAGTACAGTTTAAAATTTAACTCAGAAAGGTTACAGAAAGGTCCACAGAAAGGTGGAATTCAGAAAAGATGACACTATGAAAATGAAGCCCTAATAGTTTGGTTGGACAAAACAGTGTCATGAAAGACAAATGTTGTCTCAGTCAGCCTTGCTTGTGGAAAGGTATCTAATAGAACTAACATTACATTCCAGTATAAGTATAGTATTCAAGTATTTTTCAAAACTATGATTAACATTTGCACAGTCTGAAGGCCTAATACAGCAAGTTAGGAGACTGTGCGATGTTCATATCCAAAGATATTAGAACAGGAAATAGAGGCAATACAGAAAAACTGCAAGCAGTGAGATTAGCAAAGGACATGGCACTAAAATTAAACATTGGCGGGCAGTACATTCTGCATCTAGTATTAGAAGTCCTATGTTTTAGTCCCAGACCCTGTGACTGGAATATGGAGAGATTTCAGGTAAGACTTATATTCTGAATGAGATTTAAAAAATCAAGGAAAAAAGTTAAACATCTCTGTCAAATGCAATGGACGCATCTGCTTCCAAAAAACTAACCATAGAGAGATGATAGATGAGGGAAACAGGAAGTTGTAGTGACATTCTCTCCTACAATCAGTTTTAAATGCTTCCTTTCTAACTATACACAACTGGCTGATTAATGAACATGATTTGAAACCCACTTTTGACAGATGTATGCAGATACGCACATAGGGCACCAAAACAGACCCAGCAGTCTTCAAACACCGGTTGTTTTCATTTCATGATAAAAAGCAAGTAATTGTTCAAGAAAATTATTCTAACAGTACAGTTAAAGTACAGTTTACTTTCTATAATAAGCAGCCATATAAAAGAAGGATCAGGGTAGCTCATTATTCTTGAAAGAAGGGATATCCAAGAGGCAACGACTCATTTAAATGACAGTTTTCAGCCCTCATGCTGCACACTTTTCCCTTTTCCAACACTGAGTGTTCTATTAATCTTCAGTGCTTTTAAACTGTAGACGAGGGAGACACAGACTGAAAAAGATGGATAATAAGCTCTAGGATAAGCTAAAATATGGCACAAACAGCTTTCCTTGGTTGGCTTACAGGAGATGGAGGAAAAGATGCAAAATTCAGTATAGCTGGAAACAGTTTATTTCAGAGAGAATCACACAAGTGACCTCCACCTGTACTACTTTCAATGCAGTCTTCACTATATTTTTCGAAAAAAAATCCAGCTACCATGTGAAAATCCATTAGCAAAATTAAAGTGCAAAATATGTTGTATGTGTCTATTTGCCATGCTTATTAAATTAAATGTTTTGTTACCATTGCCAAGTAGAACACAAATATTAATAATGATATCTTTATGTTTTGCTGACACAATTTGGGTTGATATTGTACTCTTGAAACATTAATGTGACCAACAGCATATTTTTTCTCTCATGTTAAAACAAGATTCTCAGTGTAAGAATTAAACTTCTCTACCATAAAAAAAAACCAAAAAAAACAAAAAAAAAGTGTTCAAAGAAATAATTTTCACTAGAATGTCAGACTTACTCTTGGTTTAATACTAGTCATGAAATTATGTCCTTCTGTGTCTAATTTCTCAAATGATGCATCAGTTTTAAAACTATTTAAACTCTTCTACCAGGCCACTATAACTTCGTGAACATTGCAGCCTTCCTGTTTCCCACTTTGCAGAATGAGGTAATGTCCTGCAGGTGTGTTAGGTAAAAAAAAAAATTAGAGATTATTCTCACACAGATTAAAAGCAAGCCCCAAAATGTTCTTCATTTGGTGGATTATAATAAAAAAATGAATAAATATTCACAGACAGTTGAAATAAGACACCAATAATTTTGATAAAGCATATGTAACAAATTGGTCTGTGGATTTTCTGTTCAGAGACAAGTTTTCATCTGTTACTCCTTCTTGGCAACTGTAGATTATTAACACTATCTGCTGAGCATTGATGGCTGCTGGTAACTGAAATGTGTTGTTAACCTGACTGTGGGTTGTACCAGTGCATGGAGATAATGTGTTCTCAAAACAGCGCAGTATGAGCACAGCAGGTGCCAAGTAAAAGCAGTAGTAAGAAATTGAACAGATCTTCAGCACTAAGATTTTACTGTGGTATTTTATTTGCCTTTTGGAAAGTCTGTTTCTTGATTATCCTTTGTTAGAAATACCTTCATGTTTTCTCTCCAGGCAGCAGAATTCAAGAACTGGAGGAGATATATAGTCCAGCAATTTACTGGCTTCAGGTGATTTTTATTTCCAGCTAGTTGAGTAAGAAAAAAACTCTTTCAAACTACAGAAATATATCAGAAAATATACATCTAATTTGGTAATATTATTACATCCTTAAAAGCCCTGTTAGCACCTCTGTAATTGATAAGTACTTACCTAGAGGAAGCAAATAAGAAAGCACCTTTTGACTTTACTCACATCAAAATGTTCACTACAGAAATAATCTAGCAATGAAATTTTAGACCAAAATGAAACCACTTAAGTGAAACAAAAATAGCAGACTCCAACCCAAGAAAGGAGAGAATTAGATTAAACAATATGAACTGAGATGTACATGGAATAGAGCAAGTCAGGTGGGGGAAAAGAGCCAAGAGGGACCTGCACTGGGGCATAGCCATGGATTCTGGTAGGCAGTTACCTTAGCAGGGGCCAGGCACCTAAGAAGAAATCAGGGCTCAGGAGGCATCAGTCAGAGTGCAGGAGTTCCCTCTTTAATCAGTATTTACACTGTATGTTTTGTCCCACATACCTCAGTAAAGGTGCATACATCAACATCTTTTCATATATGATAGAATTCAATTTTCCTCTTACTGAATCTAGCAGTACACAGCTTTTGAATAACTGAATTAACAATGCATTTGCAGTTAAGTAGCATCATGTAGTCATTCAAACTTCAGTCAATCAAACATTAAGCTTAAATGTTCCCTGAAAGTTCATTTTCAAGCTCTGGTTTCAAGATCACAGAATCACAGAATATGCTGAGTTGGAAGGCACCCAGAAGGATCATCAAGTCCAACTCCTGGCCCTACACAGAATCATTCCCTAGAGTCATCCCATGTGCCTGAGAGCACTGTCCAAATAAATGCTTCTTGAACTCTCACAGGCTGGTGCTGCAACTGCTTCCCTGGGGAGCTGTTCCAGTGCCCAACTACTCCCTGGATGATGAACCTTTTCCTGATGTCTGGCCTAAACCTCCCCTGACACAGCTTCAGTCCATTCCCTCAATTCCTGCCATTGCTCAGCACAGAGATGAGATCAGTATCTGCCCCTCCTCTTCTCATGAGGAAGTTGCAGACTGCAATGAGGTCTCCCCTCAGGCTCCTCTTCTCCAGGCTGAACAGTTCAAGTGACTTCAGCCACTCCAAATAAGGGCTCCCCTCAAGGCCTTTCATCATCTTCGTTGCCCTCCTTTGTATGCTTACTAATAGCTTTCTGTCTTTCTTGTATGGAGGTGACCAGGCCTGCCCCCAGAACACTCAAATTGAGGCTGCCCCAGCTCAGAGCAGAGCAGGACAGTCCCCTCCCTTGCTCCGCTGGTGATGCTGTGCCTGATGCCCCCCAGGACAGGGTTGTCCCTCCTGGCTGTCAGGGCACTGCTGGCTCATGTTCAGCTTTCCATTGACCAGGACCCCCAGGTCCATTTCTGCATCACTCCTTTCCAGCATCTCTTTCCCCAGTCTTTCCAACATCCAGGGCTGACTCAGCTGCAGCATCTGGAACTTTCCCATGTTGAACTTTTTATGGTTAGTGATTGCCAGCCTCTAATTTGTCTCTTCAGGGAATCAACACCTCCTCCCAGTTTTCTGCACACATGCTTAGTATTCTTTCCAGTCCAAGACATTTAAGAAGATTTTAAAGAGCACAGGGCTGAAAATGGAGCCCTATGGGACCTCACGATTGACAGGTCACTAGTCTGATGACTATATAACTTATATAACATTAACTATAACCCTTTGTATCCATCTTGTGAGGCAGCTGCTCACCAACTGCATGATGTGTTTATCTAGCTCTGTGCTGGATGCTTTGTCCAAATGAGTACTGTGAAAGACTGTATCAAAAGCTTAGTTCTGGCCAGGATTGGGTTAATTTTTGCAGTAGCCATGAGTGAGAATCACTAGAACCTGGAGATTATTCTATACACCATCTCCTGGGGGTGGGGGAAGTGGCCCCTGCTAGGTCACATAGTGTGACAGCCGTTGAATTGGGCTTTTCAGTGAACATTTTACATCTGAATCACTCTCTTTCTTTTGTACACTTTTTTTATTAATACTGTTTCTGTTAGTGTTTGTTTTTATTATGTTATTGCTGTTTCAATAAGTTGTTCTTATCTCAGACCATGACCTTTACCTGTTCTACCTTCAATTCTCCTCTTCAGCCATCAGCTGGAGGTGTGAGAAGGAACGAGATGAAGGAGGAGTGCATGGTTTCAATGGGAGCACTGAACTGAAGAACACCATTCCTAAACCACGCTATAAGAGAATATGATAAACAGCAATTATTAAGGAGACTTGTCTTGATCAAGCATGACTTATCTCTTAACCACACACACAAATAACCAAAGGATGTGGAAGTCTGAATACCAAATGTATGTATTTGTATGTAGATGCCTGTATTTTACAGTGATAGTCAGGGATGACTGAATGGCTTGCATTTTTATCAAAATAACTTTTTTTTAAATACATGTTGATATTTATTCTCAAAATACGTATTTAGATGTAAAAGAATGATTGATAAACTTAAAGAAATCCCTTACTCTGTAAACATATACCACTTCAGGAAAAGCGTTAGCTGGAAGTTGGTGAGTTTTCTCTTCTGAAATTGCAAGAAAACAGAAATCTAGTCCAATCAAAACAAAAAACAAAACACAAAAAAACACACTAAAACAAACAAACAAAAAAAGCCCCAAAAACAGCAGTAAAGGATGTTCTTACTGCAGACAAGTCTCTTACTGCAGCCCAGGGACCAGAAAGCAATGACTCAAACAAGTATTACAAATTTGGTGATGATATTTTCATTCACTTAACTTCCAGTGCCAAATGTAGAATACAGCAATAAAAAGAAAGAAGGGAAAGTATCTGGTCTACCTTTATAAACCTGATTTTAGGCGTACAAGATAAAATGCAAATAAGAATGAAATTCTTATTTTCTTAATGAAAACATCTGACAAACCCTCTTCAAAACTAGCAGTTCATTTTGCTTCTTCTTACTTCTGCACTTCCTCCAACACATGTAAGCTATGAGATTGCCACAGTGTTTGCCATAATGTCAGAAAGAAAACAGTTAATGATCATTAAAACACAAGGTGTGTGTTTTTAATGCCATTAGTAAAAAGCCTTAAGTTTTTTACTGGTCTGGCAGTGCAGGAACTCAGGACCTGTCTTGACTTGCTTTGGCCCATGTCCTGCTTTCAGCTTTTCTTAACAAGCATTTGGTGGCCATTGCCAAACATGTTGGAAGATACTGCTCCAAAACTACTGTATCTGAGCAAGACCTGAGTCTCCCAGGGAGGTCCAGTGCAACCAGTAACTCCTCTTATACCTCCAGATGTAGGAGGGAGGAGATGGTTAACCTTCCAGGCTGCAGAAGAAGAAGCAATGAGAAGGAAGAAGACTGTAACATGGAAATACAAATAAATAAATTACAGTCCATCTAAGACAGAGATGATAGCCTGTGGTACACACCAATCATTCTCCCAGGGAAAAATCTCAAGAGGCTGGAATTGTCATCTTATGCCTCTTCCCCTGTGCTTCTACAGGAAGTGTGAAATACTGATACTAGAACTTGGATAGTTGTTAGAAAGGTTAGAAAAACACCAGATCCAAGAGGTAGAAATTAAAAAAGTTTCTGTATGTCAATGGTGACTGTACTATTAGTGAGATTTTTCCCCTTTTAATGAACTAATTTTGAATAGTTGTGCTGTTGAAACATGAATGTGATTAACAGAATTGTCTTGGTTCTGTATATCTCATTTCTTTTTGTCAATGACAATTATTTTAGTGTAACATTAAATTCCAAAATCCTGTCCTTAAATGTCACACAAAACATATTTCCATTGTATAATTACATTGATAGTTGTATGTGAGGTGCTCAGAATGATCAATAACCATTTGTAAATGACTTGGACAACTTTTGGCTCAGAAGTCAACACAGATATTAAATTCTTCTGTTAAAGGCTGGGAGACAACAGTGAATCAAGTGTAGCAAGCATATTATTAAATTAAAAGAATCTCAAGCTTATGTTTAAAGTAGAAACCAACTCCTTATCTTGGCTTACTGTAAAGAAATCCCTCTGAAACATTATTTTATTACATAAAGCTTATCAGTGAAATTTTGTCATTTTTAAAGGTATTTGTATTTGTAGAAAAGTACATAGGTACAGGGAAATTGTGCAATTTGGTACAATCATCTCCTTCTTAAGGTATTTCTTTTGTTTTTAACACTGTATAAATGGTTCTCAGTTGCTATCAGAATAGAAAATTTTTTTTCTCTTGTCTCCCCACCCTTTCATTCAAATGTTTTATTTATTTATCGAATACATTCTTCTCTTCAGTATCATGTTATATTTAATAATATAAAGTAGCTCATAGAATACCTTTGTTTCTTCTTCTTCTTAGTATTATTACTACTTCTACTACTACAACAAAAACCACAAACCTATATAAGGAAGCTCAGAGAAGCATACATGTAAAGCTTCAGTAACTCATTTGAAAGCAATAATTCTTGAGTATTTAAATAATCTTAAAAATTCTTGAGTATTTAAATACATCTTCAAAAAATTGAAGGTGTACTTCTTTAATATTTATTAAATCCTTTAAGACTGATCTATTATTACAGTTCTAAAAAAAATCCAAAATTAACTCTGACCACTTAATTCCAGTTTTCTAATTCTACTTTTTGAATGCTTCTGTCTCTCCTCAAAGTCAGAGGTATGAAAGGATCAAGAAAATAGGGCTTGGCAGTTTATTTAACCCTGTTCCAACCTAACTATGGCAAGGTAGATTATTTACCAATATGAATGGGTAATAAAAAGATATAATTATATTTTCTACTTATTGCTGCTACTGATTTCAAATAAAATTTCAAAATTTTCATCATTAAAATATACTTTGACATAAGACATCAAAAGAAGGAGGCATTTAAAATGCCTACAGGTGAAAAAGAAAACATTTTGTCATCTTATTCCATAACCTTACTCCAGTTTTTCCTAGCTCTGCAAAACATATTGCCATGTTTGTAAGCCCATGTCCCCTAATTCCCATTAGTTAGTATTACAATTCTTTGTACTTCAATTATTTTATGAAAAACTTCCCCACAAAGATTTCACCTTTATGAGGAGAATAATTTTACTTTGTGTTCAAGCAGTAACCACTCATATCTGTGCAATTAAAGCAGAACGTTTCAGTTTAACATCTCTAACACAAGAGGACACTAAATGTGCCTTTTCCATTAGGGATCAAAAGTAAACTACAGCAATAATCAGGAAAGCAATTTCAGCAATGCATCAGAGGATCAGGTGTGCTGTTATCACAGACAAAGACACATGTACCCGGGCCCTGGAGTGGTCAGCTCTACAGTGCTGGGTAAAAACTGAATGAGTGAGAAATGGCACTTGAGCAATTACTGGACTATTATAGACCTTACCTCTTAGGCCCACTGCTACTCTGTAATTGACCTCAATTGGAGAGATTTTCCATTTGTTCTTTTTAAAGATTTTGTTGTTGTTAGGTTTAACATAACATAGGACAATTTGTCAGAGCTTTCTGTATTATCAGCACTATGCATATACCTGGAAAAAGTAGATATAGTTTTTTTAGAATTATTTCAGGTG
This sequence comes from Pseudopodoces humilis, assembly GCF_049639895.1. NCBI lineage: Eukaryota > Metazoa > Chordata > Aves > Passeriformes > Paridae > Pseudopodoces > Pseudopodoces humilis. Next base: position 47,303,694 of record NC_142203.1, on the reverse strand, counting down.
ATACCACATAATACATCTATATATAATTTTATTTTTTTTTAACACATTAGGAAACAACTGATCTTAAAAAAAATGTGTTTTGTTCCCTGGTGTTTGGAATAATATTGAGGCTGACCCCATAAGTTGGATTCCCTCCCACTTTCTGTGTTAGCCATTTAGAACTCTGTAGACATAGTCAACTTTTAGACTACTTGATTTATCATGTTTTACCATTTCACGATACAGATGCAGTACTTTCAAGCAAATATTTAATCGATAACTTTATTAGGAAAAAAAACCCTTTGCGTTTCAACACAGATTCTGCTTCACATGTACTCCAATATTTAAAACCAACAACTTATTTTTTTCACATCTCTTCATGTAAGAATAACAAAAATCAGAACCAGTGATGCATAGACATAAAGGTGCAGTGACAACCTCTGGAATTAATCTACGAGATTAACATTTAACTTCTACAGGTATAATAATGTTAATATTAATGTGTCTTGTGGTTTTGGTCGGGGGGGTTAGTGTTTGGGTTTTTGGGGTTCTCTTAAATGGAATCCCCAATCATGGATAATGGCTACTTCTGGGAACATGATTTCAAGAGTATCACACAGAATGAGGAAGAATAAAATGTGTTCCAGAAGACCACTCAAGAACTACTTTAAAAATATAAGAGTATTCTGACAATGGAAATAATATTTATAAAATATTGAATTAATCTATTTCTCACCTGCCCCACCTTTTTACTTTCATAAATGTACCCACATATTCTTGTCTCTTAAAAAACTTGAAGGTTTATAAAAATGAAGCCTGGGAGCCCTCATTCCTGTGAGACTTTCTCTACCAAGTCACACAAGATCTGATTTGAGTTGGCAGGAAATTTAAAACCTCAGAAGAGAAAAAACTTTGGAATTTAACCTTTTAAGAACAGAAGATTTTCTTTTATGAAAGATTCTATCAGTATGCAAAATTCTTCCTCTAAACGCTACTCAAGTGCTTTAAATGATGAACACTGAAATTTCAAAAGAAGATATGAAATAAATGGAACCTGTATGTAGTATCCAGTATTCAAGTACCCTGGATTATTTAACTGATTGCTATTCAATCCCCTAAAAGTAGCTTATTTCGTGTATAGTAGCAACAGTGACCAATAAAAAATGAAGGGTTTCTGTATAGGAGTAAGAAATACCAGCTCTAAAGCTGAGACTCTTCATTTTCTTCTTAGAACACAAAGTTTATTTAAAAATGAAAGAACTTCAGCAGAATGAAAAGTGACTTGCAGAATATGAAATAATGTTTTATACCTGAGAGTGTGCTTTGGAAAAGTAGGAAACCTACTAATAAATGGTGATGCAAGATTAGCCACTATGGCTAAAAAGATGTTTTTTAAAATTAGGTGTAAAACACCCTACCTTTTTGGTGGATACTGGAAGCAGAGTTTCATTTTACTACTTGATTTTCACTTGAAAACTAATTAACTAATATGCCACCAGGTGTTCAGATTTTTAGGATCCAACTTAGGAAAATATTTCTTCAAGCAGCTTTCTGCTAGATCTTGAAACTGTCGAATTTATTGGTGGAAAGAGTCACAAGGTGAGGTCATAAGTATAAAAATATTGGGATGTTCTACAGTGTACACATAAGGTTTTGAATGTTTTATTAAGTTCTAAAAGTCTTGAAATATTAATTTGTCTGATTTTTATTCCTAGAATATCTTTATTAAAGAAGCAGATTACTGACAAATCTAGTGGTTTTCCTTTTTTTCTTGTTTTATTCAAGACTATATTTCTGAAGGAACTTCATTTACCTCCTTTTAAAATTCAATTAAATAAAAAGTATTTATACAAAGGACTCCAGAGTCCTACCTTTTGCTCTGCCTATACGGTCATTTCTACATTCTGTTATGCAAACTAACAAGCATCTAATGTTTCAAACACTTCCTCACAGTAACATTTGCAGTCTGTAAATTAAAGACTTGAAATTCTCAGGAGTATTTTTAATAATGCTTTGATTATTCTATTTCATCCTTTACTTTAGTTTTCAAGGTTGTGCAGAAACAGCAAATGTCCCAAAAAAAAGAGAATTTAGGTCAATCACTTATATATTTGGAAGAGCTGTAAGATTTAGTCTGCCAAAAATTACAAAATAAAATATAGATGTAAATTAAATAAATTAAAGCAAAGATACATATATATCAAATACCTGAAGAATTAATGCATTCAATGTACACTTTCAGCACATTATGTAGCTAGAAAAGCTCCCAAGTTATTGCCAAGTGTATGGCTTATGTTTTTAAGTTAACTGAGAAACTCATGAGACTTTAGACAGTTAAATTACTTTTAAGGAAGGAATACAAGCTTTTTTGTAACCCTATTCTTTTTTCTTCTCTTCTTCTTTTTCTTCTTCTTTTTTTTTTTTTTTCTTTTTCTTATGCAGAAAAAGCTTTGAAACTACATTTAAAAATATCCATCAAATTCATCAGCTTTCTTTAGGTGGCTCATTTCTCTAGATCACTTCTGGAGTGGCCACTGATCAGTGGACTCATACATTTATAGGGTTCATTGTACCTGTGAGAGCCAAGAGTATTAATGATTAATGACTCAAAGCATCTGCCCATTTGTGCAGGCTCCAGGGTGCTTTGCTGAGGCCAGGTTTGCATCCCTCAAGGGGATGTTTTTGGGTGTGTAATAGTTAGTCTGCATGCACAGATGAAGTGAATTGTTACTGTCTGAAGGCTACAAAGGAGGCTTTAACAATCCCTCCTCCCCAGGAAGGTCTGGCTTGACATTGACTGCACTGACATGAGGCAGCTGTCAGGTCTTAGAAGGTGTCATATGCCCTCAAAGACCACAAAAAAGCACGCAGATTTGTTTCTGAGGCCTTCCACCTCACTGGATGATTCCTGCCCAAGACAGATACCTAGACATATTTTGAAGCATCAGACTTTGTGTTTTGCAAGCTTTTTCCTGCATCCCCAGTGGATCAAGACTTTGACCACGACTATGACCAACAGACATCTAGGCTGCAACAATCAAGTCTCTTCACAAGATCTACAGATAGTGATGTTTTTACTCTTATTTTTTTCTCTGTTTTCCCTTTTAATTTTTTTAAGTAGTATTTTTATGCCTTGATTTTGTTCTATTGTAGATAATAATAACTTAAACATTTATGTATCTGTTTTCCATTGCACCCAAATTGTTCTAAAATGAACCCTACATATATATAGTTGCAAACATTGAACATTCAGTGTTGTTTCACACTAATCCACCCCAGGGGATCCATTAAAAAATGCCTGGGTTACTCTTGCCTTCATGGGGGCGGGTCATAACAACACCACAACTTTGGTCAGTTTGGGATTTAAGACCTTTGTATATCATTACTCTATGGCCATATGAAATGCAAACCTTCCCAGCTTCTCAGCTTTAGCACTGTACTTTTTTACTATTGCATTTTTAATTATTTATTTGTTTAGCTATTGTTGGGACTAGAATTCCCAGTACCTATAATGCCTCTACTGCCCATGCCACTGATGCCATAGGACTTCCATCTTAACAGCCCTGTCCTGTACGGCCATGGGCCCTACTAGTCTTGGCCTATCCCAGTCCCCAGGGAGACGTCTGATAACCTGAATTTGGGCCATCAAATGATGGATGGATGCCTTTCATTCTGTCCTACTCCCTGGCTGGGGGCAATAGGATGAGTTCTGGCTGTCCAGGTCTGGCTGTCCCAGTTGTGACCCATGTTAGCCTCTCACAAAGTCAGGAAATCACACAACCACAGAATGGGTCAGGTTGGAAGAGACGACAGTGGGTCAGCTAGTCCAATCTGCCTGCTCAAGCAGGGTCATCCCAGAACACCTTGAGCAGGTTTGCTTCCATATGGTTCTTGAATACTCCCAGTTACACAATCTCCCAGGACAACCTGTTTCAGTGTGGTCACTTGCACAGGAAGTTCCTCCTTATATTCAGGTAGAACTTCTTGTGCATCATTTTCTGCCTATTGCCCCTTGTCATATTGCTCAATACCACCAAGCCTGGCTCCATCCTCTTAACACCCTTCCTTCAGGTACTTATGTACATTGATGAGATCCCCTTTCAGTCAAATCTTCTTAAAACTGAACAGGCCCATCTCCCACTGCCTTTCTTTGTAATAGGGTGTTGCACTGTATTAGGAATGTCAGAGTACAACACAGACTCTCTTAGCTTTGTTTACAAAAGAGAGCAAGTTTTATTGTTTCAGATCTTCTTTTATAGACAGTTCTGAGAAGGTCCGAAAGGTAAAACTCTCATTGGTCATTAAACCAACACATCACCATCATTGGTCAGTTAGGAACTACACCCCTTGACTGTTTCTTGCAAGTAAACAACAAGGATCCAAACAAGATCTGCAAAAGTTGTTTTCCCTCTCCAACGACTGTTTGGATTCCTCCTCATGATTTCCCAGGCCACACTTCTCAGGCCAGTCTGAAAAGTTATGTGACTGGTTTCACACAGGCTCAAGCTAATGCCTGAAGCCTAAAAATCTCTTCTTTGACCATTTTCAGTTCCCAAAAGTTCCCTTAAAGTTCCCTTAACCATCATTGTCACAGCCTACTGGACCTGCTCCAGGAGCATCGTAGCTTCTTTTGAACTGAGAAGCCCAGAACTGGACATGGTAGTCCAGGTGAAGTTTCTTCCAGGCTGAGTAGAGGGGCAGGATCACCTTCAACCTTCTTCCCAATGAACCCTAGCATTCCATTGGCCTTTTTGGCCAACAGGACACACTGCTGGCTCAGTGTTGTCCACTAGGACCCCTAGATTCTTCTTAGCCCAACTCCTTCCCAGCAGATCAGGCTCCAGCCTATTGCAGTGCCCAGGCTTACTCTTCCCCAAGTGCAGAACCCTGCATTTGCCTTTTCTGATTTTCAGACCATTCCTCTCTGCCCATCCCTCCACCCCATCAAGGCCCTTCCGAAGGGCTGCATGGCCCACTGTGGTCTAGGCCACTGCTCCCAGCTCTGTGTTATCCATGAACTGGCTGAGGATGCATCTGCCCCTTTGTTCAGGTAACTGTGGGAAAAGTTAAACTATACTGGGCCCAGTGTTGAATCTTTTGGGACAGCACTAGTGACAGATCTCCAGTTAGATTATGTGCCACTGATTACAACCCTGTGGGATCAGTCATTCCCTCAGTTCTCCCTCCACCTCACTGTCCACTCATCCAGCCTGAGTTTGCCTATGAGGATGTTGTGAGAGACAATGATGAAGGCTTTGTTGAAGTCAAGGTAGACAAGAGCCACACCTCTTGTTTCATTTATCCATCCAATGAGCCCCCACTGTCCCCAGGCCCTGGCACCATGACAATTTTTTATATTTATTACTTTTTTGTTTGTTTCCAGTTTTGTCTGTAATATCTTTAATGAATATTCCTCTGATAATGTTTAACATTATACCAATACTGATAAAAATTTTGCAATGCCATTTTTCCTTCAAAGAATATTTAAATTGCAAGCCATGTGAAGAAAGTACATTGACTCATCAAGAGTAGTGTATATAGTGCACACATAAGAATGGTGCAGCAGGACAGCCATAAAAACTGCAAATTCTTAATGTGTATGTTCAATTTGGAAATAAGCAATTTCTACTGCACTGGTAGAAGCAACGTATTCTTTTACTTCAGAGTAGGTTAGGAGCTCATATGAAGAGCAAACTACAGATTTTTCAGTTCTTGAAAGATAAAACAAGCAACAGGCAAGAACCCAAATAAAATGACTAAATGTTCCTTTTCTTGTGTGTCAGAGTTAGAGACATGAGATTTTGTCACTGTTATTCACTTTAACTTCAAAAAATTTTCAGTGGCTTTACATGGCAGGAGATAGAGCAAAAGGTCCCAAAGAAAAGTAAAATGTCTAGTAATAACTAGATATAATAAAGCCACATATCTATTAGGGAATACCTGTGTTTTACATAGATTAAGAAGAGAAGGGGAGCAGCAAAACATGAAAATGTTTTCCAGTTGTGAAAAACCTGTTGGAACATATTTTTCCATTACAATTAAAATTTACAAGACATGCAATGGTTTCCGACGGCCTTAAAAAATTAAAATAATAAGATCCTGAATTGATTTTATTATTATGGAAATTGTAGAAGGCAAAACACCAATTTCTTCCCTCCACATCACATTGCAAAATAACAACAAAAAAGTAGACATAGTTAAAAAGGTACCTTGAAAGAGGAGACAATATTCTTGAAATTGAAAGCCATAGTAATTAGCTGGGTGCCATTTCAATGTCAGTTAACACTGATTAAAAACAAAATCTCAGACAACATTCACAGCTGCAATAAATTAACTTCATTTGAGCTGCGGTAGTTAGCAAGTATAGAATATCTGTTCCTCATGTTCTGCCTGAGCATTTCCATTTTACAGATTTCTCTTTCTCACATTCCAGTGAAGTTAGCACAGAACTTAGGATGCAAAGTACAAAGGCCCATGCAGAATTGTAGAAAGTCACTGCATGAAATATATAGATCAAATATCTAATTAAGGCATTTCAAAGCCTTTTGAAAAATCTCTTTCCTGTAAACTCCAGGAATTTAACACTGCCATGTTTTTGGTGAACATTTTCAGTTCCTCACTTATGTGACTGAGAGACCCTGAGGCTCTTTAGGTTTAAGAATGTTATACAGAATTTAAATTTCTCTTTATAAACCCCTTAAAACAGGGGATTATCTATTGTATAAAATATAAAGAAATGGTGTGAGAAAGCACACCTCCACCAAAGAGGAGGAGACAATATGAAAAAATCTAAATTCACACTAATTTTGAAATAATTTAAATACAGCAGAGTTACACAAGAATCCAAGGAAGCATGATTTAAAGCAAAAATTAATTGAAACATATAAATAAAAACATTTATGATGAATTTCTCTAATTAGAATTTATCTATTTCTGAACTGGTGAATAAATATTAATTTTAATGAAAATCAGCACATTGATAAAGACTGCTAATTTCTAACTATATTTTATAATATGAGTAAATAAAAATTTGTTGGCAAGTCTGCTTATAAATTCTCAACAGTTTCATGCTTCATGACATGAAAAACTGTCTCAACAGTTTTCATTATTGAAAGTGATGAAATAAGGTGAAGCAACATTATCATTATTTTTTTACCAAGCAGAGGCATGTAGACAACTATCAAATTATTTCCAGAAAAGCTAGTAATTTAAAGGTTTGTGTATTATAGGTACTATCTCAGACCTAGTAGGAGGTTTACAAATCTGGGAGAGAAGAATGTATCAGTGATAATGAACACAAAGAATACAGAATTTACCAGGAAAGTAAATTCAGCAAATTTGCTGAAATCAGCTCCTACTGGGCAAACGTAATTCCAGCAGGGGGAAGATCACAACTGCTGACTCACTGCCCACCTACTCAAGAAATCCACTAACTGAACAGAAGAGAAAGACTAAGCATGGGACTAATTAGCATGAGAAATGAGGAAATCACATAGCCAATGGAATAAGAGAACTCTGCAGCCAATGAGCATTAATTCCTTTGTTAGCTAAAATGTATAAATAACGAAAAGCTTTTAATGACACTGGGGACATCTACTGCCATATAATCATCTACCACCGAGAGGCCTTGAGATGCTGCTGGATCCACTAAGATAACAAGGTGGTGACTATCTTCTGCATTCTGTTCCCTTCCACCCCCCTCCCCTACCTCCTCATCTTTTCTATTTCTTTCTATTTTTCTATCTCATATTCATAATTTAATAAAATCCATATTATTGACTTTGCCATGTGGTCTTGTTTGCCCCTTCGTTTGGGCAAAAGCATCTCTCACTAATCAGATCTTAAGAGAATAAAAAAATGGCTTTGAAATGTTTTGAAGATATTTTTAGCTATGTATCCATTTTGATGGGCTGCTTTAAATTCTTTAAGTGTAAAAAAAGTCAAACAAAATGTAAGGCAGAATATAATTGTAAGAAATTGGATATAAACACTCCGTGATCTAACATTTTTGTATGTCGTGGCCTGGGCAGTCTGGGTGCCATGACCTTCCCAGAGAAATGTCCTTGAAGGACACTCTCGAGGGCACAGACACTCCCTACCCTGCTGAGAGCGATCTCAGCTCTCAGCCTTGAAAAGGGCTGTTGGGTGATTGCAGCTCTTTGGGCAACACGGAAGGAGGGACAGGAGCCTCCTGTGGTGTTCTACAAGGAGCCTTTGTTCTTGGTCCAGGGATGAGGAGAATGCCAGCTACCGTGAAGGGGTCAGGGACAAAATATTCCAGATAGTCAGAGATATATAACAGTGGGTTATATAAGAGCATCAGGACTAGTCAGCTGAGGGTTCAGGGGCAGAGCAAAGGGGAAGGACCAGTGGGGTACATAGAATTTGCATGGAACACATAAAATTTGCATGGGCTGCAAGGAATGTTGGGTGTGACTTCTTTTGTTGCCCCAAAAAAGGAGGAACTCCTCTAGGAGCTTTCTCTCCAAGAGAGAGCTGTGGAGTCTTTCTTAATTGGCCCACCAGCCTCCAGATTTGTATACTGTATGAACATCTCTACTGGGTGTGTTTGTACTCAATGCTAACTACGTTTTAGAAAATTTTCATATGCAATTTTTGGTAAGCTGTTTCAAAGTAGCTTTATTATTACTGTAAGCTGGTTTGTATTTCCTGGAAAATTTCAATAGAATTATTCATTGATTTGACACAAAAATTGTGAGTATGAAAATATAATCTGAATAAAATCTGACATGTGAAAACTATTTTTTTTGCCTAACTTTATACAAACTTAAACCCCATTTCAATCATATCTGTTATTTAGCAGTTAAAAAAAAAATCAGTTTAATGTAATGGACACCAACACCACTGTTGGTGAAAAATTAATTAGTCCTTTATATTAAGAGATTACGTACTAATTTCATTGTGAAATCCATCAGATCACACTTTTTAAACTAAAATCCACTTCACATTCTAGCTAAATAAACCAGATAATCAATAGTTTAGAACATATTTAATCTAGATTTACTGTTATTTCGGTTGGGGGTATTTGGGTTGGGTTTTTTTTTGTTTGTTTGTTTGGATTTATTTTAATCCTATGCTGCTGACTTTTCAACTCCTGTACGGACTAGGGAAAATAAGATAGTTCATAATAACACTGTTTTTGAGCAGAGATGGAAGTCCACACTGAAAACATGAAGAACAAGGACATGATGTATTTAATAAAAGGTCTAGGTTCTTAAGTGGAAAAAACATTTTGTTGAAATTATTACCGCTTTTAAAATGTTTTGAAAGATTATACCTATTTCTAAAGTCAGCACACCATGGGAATCTGTATTTAAAATGTATCTCATAATTCTATAGCATTTTTCTTAAATAACTATGTTCACCATTTAGCAGGTGCCAAAATACCTGATTAGCATTCAAGATCACAATTATTACATGATAAAGAAGGAATATGATTTTTTTGTATAAAGATTTCCTTCCAAGAACCTCACACTGAATACATTATACTATTAACTGGATCTATTAATGATGCTTCATACTTTCAGAAAGAGATCAGAATTACACATGATTATTAATAGGGTTATATTTTACTACTTAGTATCATCAGATGTTTACAGAGACAGAAACAATTATAAATGACACATTGAACTACTGAAAATGTTATGATAAAGCCAATCATACCAACATTCATTTTATCTTTATGCATTATTGGTCTGCAAAAATTTTCATTGGTTTTCTACCACTTATTCAGACCAATTAATTTATAGAATATAAGTGCCAGAAATGAACATATTTATCTGTTGTTCAAGTAAATCTATAAATGGATGGATTTTACATGTGAAGTTTTGTTCAAAACTCAAAATTTCACTAAGTTGAACTGGAACTGTGAAAAAAGCAAGATTTGTAACACAAATATTTCTGTCCCACGTAGCTCCTAATTCTTCATGTCTTACAGAAGAAATTTGACTTACAACATACTTAGGGTTTCTTTCATTTTGCATTAGACCTAGGAGTGACTATAGATTTGAAAAGCTAGGAAGAGATTTTCATTAGTCCTTTGGGGATTAAAGAAATAATCAGACACACTGGAAACAGCTTTCATTATAAGACAGACAGAACACAAGCAATTAGTGGCAAAGGCTCTAAGTGGATAAGGATGATGCAGTGGGACATACTGAATTTGTTTTGTGGACAAACAAACTGATTTGTAGGCTGTAAAAGGACAGCGGAAATTTAGCCACTTAATTTAGCAAATTTCAGATTTTCTTTTTTGATTAAGAAATTGTGAATTTTCAAATGTTTTTTTTTTCACTAAATAGAACAGACATTTTTTCCAGGGATGAAGCATATGAAATCTAGATTGGGTAAGATGACTTAGATACTAATATATTTCTGTACTTTACAGACTCTTAGGGAATGGTGAAGTCTTTTGGTTGACATCTCCCTTGACCTTCAAGTAACTGCAGTACTGCTGAGGCCAGTGTTCATGGGGCAAAAGGTTCTTCTAAACTTAAATGCTGTAATAAATCACATAGAAATAGGCATAGCAAACCAGATCTGTGGTTCATTGAATCCAATATCTTGTCACACTGGCATGCAAAAGTGGTTTCAGAGGCAAAGGAGCAAGAGACACCATTTATTTCTCCAAAGTGCAGGTTGTAAAATCTGGCTTTTATTCTACCTTTGCAAAAGAATTCTCCCTGGCATTGAGAGAGTGAATAAAGTGCCTGGCACATGGACAAGATCTGTAAAATTTCTTTGGACTTTACTTGCTCTTTGCAACTAAGGTATAATTAAGCTGTGTTACATGAAATGCTGATATTGAACTGAGCTCTTCACAGCTGCTAATATTATTTATTTATTTATTTATTTACTTATTAATACATATTTTAGACAGTTAAGAAGATGAGATGTTGCAGTTGAAGCAGGAGTTTGGGAGTTAAACTTCTGCTTTTGGATGCTCTGAAGATCTTCTCATGTAAGTTTAGACCAAACACTGTCTCAGCCTTTTTCAGAAATAAAACAGGATCAGATTTTTTTGTCAAATTCCCATAGGACTTAGCTGTTTAGCAAGTGTAAAACCTTTGGAGGCATGCACTTTCACCTCAGAAAGTACTGTTATAACTGCATAGCCAATACAATCCTGAGATGAAATTGGACTCTTCTGCAATTAATGCATTTTCTGACATAATTTCAATTAGAAAGCTTTAGTATCAATGGAGGTAAAGGATCTAGAAATAATGTTTGACTTCCAAAAGACATGCAGCCTTTGAAAGGCTGAGAGTTAATAGAAAGTGGAAGAAATCTGCTAAAAATTAACCTAAGAGCCACTATGAGGTTCCAAGTTTACCTGTTATTCTAACTCCTTGTATTGAATCTTAAGTTTTTCTTTTCCATAACATAATACCAATTCTGACAGCAGAGAATGTTTGAGGAACACCCCTAATGAAATATTTATAGCAGAAGAGTGTACAGAATTTCCTGCATTTTTTTTCATGAGCACCAAATGCCTTTTCTATTTCTGTTGCTTTACTGGTAAATTACAAAGAAAAACAATGGTTATACAATGCATTTGTTGAATTCATGACCTTAAGAGCCTAACTTTGTTACAGGACCAATAACCATAGAAATGTTCCTCCTATTTTATTCAGAACAGTTAGGGTAATAGCTATAAATGAGAGGAACTATAACATTGGTTGCTGCTCCAGCACTTCATCCTGGTGCAAACTCTATGGGTTGATGGTGCTGGTGGTAGTAAAATACTTTTCAGCCTTTTCTATAAACTTCCACATAAAAAAAAAAAAAAAAAAAAAAAAAAAAGGGAAAAAAGGCTTATTTCCACATGTGCAACTGTCAGCATCTTGTCCAGACCTCTTAGTTTTGTTTGTATACAGATTACAGCTGATTGGTTTTCAACACTTTAAGAGTTGGTGCCTAGTTCCAGCTACTGCCCATTTTCCTTATCTCATTTTATTATATTCACTGTTGAAAGGCAGCCCTTTGGACTGGAGATAGGTAATTCATAATTTAGCACTGAATAGTGAGAAATATTTGCCAGAGGGGTTTGTTGTGGGGAGTTTGTTTGCTTGTTTGTTTGTTTGTTTGTTTTAGATGTTTTAGCTTGTTTGTTTGTTAGGTTTTATGATTCTCTATTACTTTCTGCAAAACTGATGACTGTACAGTAAGTCACACATGGGAGGGAATAAGTCACCCACCTGGCTTCCTCAGTGGTCACTGAGCCAGTAATTTTTTTTTTCCTGATAGTCTAAAGTACTAATATATCCATTCCAATTCCATTTTAGTCAAGACGGCATTTGATTATCCTTGGAACCACCCCTTGCCAGACATTAAATTTATCTAACAGGTCTCTTTTTAACACAATATGGTCTTCCTTAACATGACTTACTGAGTTTTGTTTAGATGGAAAGTTTGTGATAGCTTTTTATTGTGCCACTTTCTTTTTTTGTTGTCGTTTTTTTCCCTTTTTTTTCTTTTTATCTTTTTTTAATTAAAAAAAAAAAGAGCAAGAATGAAAGGAGCATTTTTGCTTGAATTGTTTTTCCATCACCATTTGATTTTAAGAGATGGATTTAAACTCTGATGTCCCCTGGTGTCTTGGATAAATGGTATATGAAGCACACATATTCTACCTGAAAAACAGGAAGAAAGAAGTTGAATCTTTTTTGTACAAGTTAATACATATTTCTTCTGAGTGATGAATAAATCATTAAGTTTATAGTGCTTTATAGAAAAAAATCATTAAAGTGATCATGTTTTACAGACAAAAAAATTAAACATAAGCAACATTTATAACCCCAGTTCAGGCTCAGGACTCATGCTGACCACTGACATCAAGGTACAATCATGTCTTAAACAGAACACCTTTTTAAGCTGCTTTCAAAAGATGACCCAAGTTGCTACCTGACAATACCTTCATATCAGTGACATCATTCTGCTTCCCTCATTTCTCTCTGATGACTGAGACATTCAAGCTAGATAGGGTTTTAATGTCTATTTCAACAGGAAAGGTAAAAGAAAAAAAGAGTGCTAACTTTTTAATTTTCCTAATTCTGTGTAGCTTAAAATGGATCTAGGAAAGCTTTTCTTCCATATGTTAGATTTGAAACATAGATTAATTTCTTGGTAAAGTGCAAACAGATAGAAAAATGTATATAAAGCCTATCTGTTAGAAATTATTTCCAAATCTGAGACAACCTAAGATTCTGTACTGAGCTGTACACAGAGGCTATACATACCAGGTTTATGAGAGGTTGGGTAGGGGCGAGTGGTAAGGAACTTCAGTGAAATGTAATGTAACTCAAATCAAGCTAGTAATTTCCTTTTAACAAAAAGTTGAAAAGGAACTACACTACAGACCTGGTAGAAGAGGTTCAGATGGTCATCTCTTCTTTGCATCATGCACTACAAAAGGACACAAAAGACAAGGAATTAAAAACACCTGCTGTGACCTGGGATTATATTTTTCTTTTCTCCTCCCCTCCCAAATGCATTTGACTAAACAATCTTAGACAATGTATGGTGAAAAATCTGAAATTCCATTTAAGAATGTAGTTTAGGTAAGCTTTACATGTTCCAGTAAATTCTTTCAAAACAATCATTGACAATACTTTACAGGAAGTAATGGGTTTTTGGAGACTCTGTAGCAGTTTCAGTTTTAAAAATTCAGGATACTTTAAGGCAATAACTTCAGGAAAAAGCAGAAGGAATATCCATCACATGAACTGTAATGGATACTAAAAAAATTAATTCTTCAAACTGTGATCCACAGATAACATTCTTGTTGTAGTTCCGATATCCTAGAGTAAATTGATCATCTATATGTAATTTAGAGAACTACTCTTGTTTTGTGATAAAAAGCAAAACTCTGTGCAAAGAACTCAACCTCATTTTCACCTGCCTCTGTTCTTCTCAGAAAGTGTGGTGGAAGGGCACTGCTTCCTGGTGCCTTGACAGATCCATTACAGGTACTTAAAAGCAGTTTTGATGGGGCAAAGGAGGAAGGTTTTTAGACTCTCCAGCCATAGAAAAAATCTATGATGCAGCAGCTGTCAATGGAAACACGTCAAAGAGGAATAAAGGGGCTATCCAGGGAAATACATGGCACAAAAAAACCCCAAATATGGAGGAAGCTCTTTAGATACAACCCTAACCTCCCAAAAGTACTCTTTTCAGATTGTTAGCTCTAGAACCTAACTCTAATCAAAATTTCTGCAGATTAAGAGACCTCTTTCTCACCTCTTCCAGGCAACATGAAGTCAAGTTTCAGATGGTATTATCAAAAGAGGGATTTTAGAAGCATTTCAGGAGGAATAAAAAGCAAAATTGTGAGACACACGTATTTTTCATTGAAGCTTCCGTCTTTCAGCAAGTAATCCCTTGGTCTAAAAACAGTATATATGAATTTGTAGCAACTAATTCTTTAACAGCTTAATAATCATAACAACAGTATATACATATAAAATGTTTTTCTCCTTGAAGCAAATAAGATGACAATACAGTTCAGTGTTGAATCATAATTGAATCCTGCACAATCTCACAGGAATTCCAAAGTACTCCATTTACATATTTACCTAACAGTAAAGCACTGAGTTGAAAATACAGTAAAATTCTGCCAATGTTTGGCTGAAATATGTTGTGTAATCTGGTTGATCCTTTAGTACACTTACACCTGGATAAAACTAATTTTCAGTGCTACTCACTTATATGCAGGCTACATCAGACAAATAGGGGAAGTTTAACTAAATATTACATTTTTTTATATCTTATATTTGTATATTTAAATTTAGTGGAGCTTCCTATCACTTATGTTTCTTGTTTTCAACAAAAACAGCAGTAGAATATGTAGCTTTCTACAGTGAAGCTATTCTAATTCCTTAACATACAAGAGGGGAAAAACAAAGCAAGCAATAAACAGTTCAATAAGTTTGAGTGAGACTATTTGGCTTTGTTTTTTTTGTCTAAACTTATGAAAAAAAAATAATCAGCAGTAATGTTAATAAGAGGTTCTAGAGAATAGCAATAAAAAGACAAAAACCAAAACCAAAATAATATAAGCTGTATTTAAAGCTAAACTTTGTTTAATATCCAGTTTTAATGCTTTGGTTTCTTCAGAAAAAAGACAGTTTGCCAGGTGTAGTGACACCCTACCACTGGGGATAAAAATGAGATAGATGACTGCTTCAGGTTTTGTCCAGAACACTAGTATATATGATTCTACACTTCCAAAATAATTCCCACAACACTAGCTTGAGAAACTTCCTTTAAAAAAGCAAAGTTTATCCTTGCATTTTGTGACTCCAGAAGCTGTTCTAATAGAACCCAAAGTACCAGTATCATGATGCTTAACTAGACTCATTCTTAATAAGAACAACAGTGTTGTACTGAAAAGGAAGATTACACAATCTGAAAGTTTTTCCAGATTATTCCATTCTGGAGTGGAAGGGGGAAAATACCCAAAACATTGATTAGATTTAACTTTGTCCAATGAGAACACTGACATGTCATGACACTTTTATCAAATTCTCATTTAAAGCAGATACTGATAAAAAAAAAAAAATTAAATACTTCACAATTACTGTGAATTACATACTTTTTGTATTTTTTTTTCTTTTTCTTTTTATTTTAGTGGTACACTGAGCAAAACTTCATGATATGACACAAATATTTCCATCCCATTTTGTAGCCAGATCATATTTTACATTTATTTACTGATTATCTGATTATACAGCACTCTTCTTATTTCACACAAGCCTTTATGCAGTCTCCAAGTTCTAATCAAGTGGATTAAATCAGTGTTTTTATAGCTAATTATATTTCTAAATAATGTTAATATGTTAAGGAACTTGAGTGACAATTCAGTTCCAGTAAGGAAGGATTTATATGATTCCTCATTTTGCTATGGTTGATGGTATAATTAACACTATTAAGGTTTAGAAACCATCTCTGGAGTATGAGCCAGGCTTTCTTCGAAAGTAAACAAAATAAATCATACTCTAGAGAAACTGCAGATTCTTTACAAAACCACATAGATTTCTTCTCATCGGTTGCATTCTGATAATTTTGAAAACACTTTGTGAAGAAGAATAATAACAATTGCTAACTTTTCACTCATTCATTGTTTTCTTGGGGTTTTTTGGTTGGTTCATTGTTTTTTTGGTTTTTGTTGGTTTATAGATTTTTCTGTTGCCAGGTTTTGAGGTTTAATTCTCCAAGAGAGTTTCAGAATGTAGCAAACATCTCCTCCACACATTAGAAAACAACAAATGTACAGAAATGTGTACAAATTGTACAGTTTCATACTTTACATAAAAAACCCCAAAACATGAGCATCATCCAAAATAAAACACATTAACCAAGACTGAAAAACAAATGAAAGTCTCTGAAAAAGCTGCATAACCTAAGCCTTTCAAAAATACCAAGGTATTTGGCAAAAAAGGTAAAAAAATCTCTATTGGTGTGCTTTCTTTGTAGTTTCTTTGTATTCCCACATGACCTGTAACCATTGCACACTTTCAAATGTCAATTATTATGAATTTTGGATATATTAAATTCAAGACACAGATAGACAAAACCAAAACCCAAGAATTATACCCCAGAATGCCACTTTCTAATGTCTGACAGGTAACCAGACATGGGAGACAGCTTAGGTTTCTTGTAGCAGCTACATAGCCTATGAGAACATTAAAACATTCTGAGAACAGGCTTTATCAATAGTACTGGATTTTTACCTTCATCTTTATAAAACATTAATTCAATCTTCTGCTTGTATAGGATAGCTAATTGAAAGCAGAGGAGGCATGAGACAAGAAGCCAATATTATACCATGTTTGAGAAAGGATCTATGGGTGATACCTTAATCGACAAAGCCATAAAATAAGATTCAGTAAAGGCTAAAACTGCTGGAAATGCTAGTCATCCAAGACATGCAGGACAGATATAGAACTGTAATTTGATTAAAAATAACAAGCATGGAGTCACAAAAGGAAATAATAGTACCTCTGAATTTTCAAAGAACAAGCAAAGAATCTCTTATGGAAAATGCATATGCATCTTGTTTATATTTTTATATTGTATTTATATTTTCATGCAGTTCCTCACAAAGGATACTTTCATATTTCTTACTATATATAGCCTGCATATATTCTGTATACATTGCTAACATAACAAGTTGATTTTTTAAACTACATATTCTGTTTGGAGAGGGAAGGGATATTAAAAAGTTCTTTGCTCTTCAGGAACATGGAAAATCATAAAACACACTCAGATTTTAAAATAACCCTGTTCTTTATTTGTGTGTGTGGGAATAGGATAGCCTTTTAAAGGCATTTGGCATTTAAGAACCAGAGTTTATTTATTTATTTAAGTAAGAATGGGGTGTGTGTGTGTGTATGTGTGATTGTGCATACACACATATTTGATTATAAACATAATGGTCATTTATTTCTTATCAAAGTTCTGAATATCCCTTTGCTATTTCTTCCTTTTTGTTTAAAAACAAATTACTTGTCATGTACTCTCCACTTTCTGGGAAGAAGTAGTCATAATTTTGATGAACTATGATCATTTTTCAGAATTTCTTCAGATGCACTTTTATTGTGTCTCTCCTGTGCTTTTGAGTTTTGGTGTAAATCTTGTTTGAGGTTAGTTGAGCACAGTTTCAGCATCATTAGAAAATCATCTCATAAAGGCAAAATGTGGCTTACAAGAGTTACACCAACCTTCACAACATGTTTCTGAAACAGATATAGTAAATTGACCAAGACTTACATACAGGAGAGCTATAAGGATTTGTACCAGACGTATGTATGAGACTAAATGTTGTTGATACTTTCAGAGTTTAAAGGTGAGAACAAAGGAGATCAGCACAGAGCAGTACATTGACATGCTGAACTTTCTAGCAGTTAGTTGTAAAGTAAAATTTTTAAGATAAAGTTTACTTTTGTTCGTCAGAGGAGTCACTTATTCCCCATATTTATGATTACTGTTTGACATTGTCAGGATGAAAGTCAGAGAGAAAAGGGTCCACATGAATTTTTTATTAAACTTTGAATATGTTTTAGAACCATGAAGGATCTCGGAAGTGTAGCAAATCTGACATGTTACTTTTTCACCAGGAAAGCTGGGGAATGTTTCAACACCTCAGAGTTTTATTCAAATGTGGGGTTTTTCTTTCCAGTTTGAGAATTTTATCATCTTGAGGTATGGTTCTCTTCTTTCAGCCTTTGCAGACAAACATTAGTAGAAATTAGTCATTGTCCTTAATCCTAGAATTTAATTATTGTCATTAATCCTGTGTCTTTTTGGTGGCCTCTGAAGAGGTGCAGAACATCTGCTAAAGCAACATGTGAAATGTGGCAACTAATACCTCGTATTACTAATATTATTATTAACAGAAACTCCAAGTTTCTGTTGCCTTACATGTCATCTTTTTGTACTGTTGAAAAGACTAGGTCATCTTTTAATTGCCTAATCAGTGACCTGGAGTTACTTACAAATGAGACTCCTGTCTTGTGCTTTGCTTTGCGTAGAGAATTCTTGTGTCAGTTTCTTAATTCATTTTTTTCCTCTCGCTTGTTCTGTAGGGAATTGAGCTATCAAAATGTTTGGTCATGATGCATTTTTTCTTTCAAATTTTGTTGTATGTTTAGAACCCTAAAGGTTCAATTTCTTATCAATAGGATGGAAATTAAAAGTTGGGGATTAGCTTTCTTCTGTGACTCAGTGTCCTGGTTTCAACTAGCATAAAGTTAATTTCTTCACAGAGCTGTTACAGTGCTGTGTTTTGTATTAGAAGTGAGAATGGTGTTTTGTTTTTTGATATCTTGTGTTTATTCTAAGTGAAGGAATTTTCTTTGTCTCACGTTCTGCCAGTGAGAAGGTGAGCAAAAGAAACTGGCAGGGAGCACAGCTGGAACAGGTGACTCAAAGTGTCTGAAAGGATACATATGATATCACAGAATGTTGTGCCCAGTATATGAACTGGAGGCAGTTACCCAGAAGGGGCACAGTTGGGCTTGAGAAGAGGCTTCTGACATTGATAGTGAGTGTGTGGTGAGCATATCACTTGTTTTTCCTTTATCTTTAATATTATTGTAATCTACAATTACTAAAATTACAATTACAATTACTGCATTTTACTTTATTTTAGATTAATAAACTGTTCTTATCTCAACAGACAATTTTTTCTTTGATTCTCCTCTCCATTCCACCAGGGTGAAGTGGGAAAAGAAGAGGGTGTTTGAGGGAGTGTCTGCGTGGTGCTTGGATTTCCAGGCAGGTTTAGTAGTAAGCAGACAGAAATATGAAGTAATAAGAATGGATTTAAAGAAACTTCATAACCTATCCACCACTACTAAGTAGACAGCAGTGCACAGAGATACATTTTAAAGATATTTTTCAACATTTTCTTTTTTATTGGGGTGGTCAAGGTTCTAAAGAAAGAGGAACAGAATGTCTGAAGGATTAAGGACATACAAAAAGAGCCCATCTCTCCAGCAAATTTATCTCTGAGAACTCACTTCCAAAACACTATGTGATCTTCCATTATAGAAGCAAGACAAGTAATTTGTTAGGCTTAAACATGTATTCATAGTCTGGATACTAGCAAGACTACTTTTAGGTCATAGTTTGGACTTGATGATCTCAAAGGTCTTTCCAACCTAGTTAATTCTGTGATTCTGTGATGCTTTTGTGAGGACTCAAACTCCTTCATTGCAATACTTGTAAGGTAACAGTTTGGAAGGGGAAAGTATTTTTGTTTTGTTTTACTTAATAAAACCCCTAGTTTAACACACAGAGACACACATTTCCTTAAATGACCTCTTATCACACAAAATAAATTATAAATTTCAGTAAGAACAGGATTGCAGCATGGAAATAAAACTTCAATAGTATTTTCATGATGGAGACACGAAATGGGTGAAGCTCTCTAAAATTGTGGTGGAGTCTGCATCATTAGAGATGTCTGAAAAGCAGATTTTGCAAACTTCTATAATAATCATCTAAATTATTTTTCAATAATATTACTGTTCTCAGGAAAGGGGAAAGGAGGAGCAAAAAGAGGGAGAGGAAGGTGGGAGGGCAGGAAAGCAGGCAGGAAGGAAGGCAGGAAGGAAGGCAGGCAGGAAGGCAGGCAGGAAGGCAGGAAGTGGCGGAAGGAAGTGGCGGAAGGAAGGAAGGAAGGAAGTGGCGGAAGGAAGTGGCGGAAGGAAGGAAGTGGCGGAAGGAAGGAAGTGGCGGAAGGAAGGAAGTGGCGGAAGGAAGTGGCGGAAGGAAGGAAGGAAGTGGCGGAAGGAAGGAAGGAAGTGGCGGAAGGAAGGAAGGAAGGAAGTGGCGGAAGGAAGGAAGGAAGGAAGTGGCAGAAGGAAGGAAGTGGCGGAAGTGGCGGAAGTGGCGGAAGGAAGGAAGGAAGGAAGTGGCGGAAGTGGCGGAAGGAAGGAAGTGGCGGAAGGAAGGAAGTGGCGGAAGGAAGGAAGTGGCGGAAGGAAGTGGCGGAAGGAAGGAAGGAAGGAAGGAAGGAAGGAAGGAAGGAAGGAAGGAAGGAAGGAAGGAAGGAAGGAAGGAAGGAAGGAAGGAAGGAAGGAAGTGGCGGAAGGAAGTGGCGGAAGGAAGTGGCGGAAGGAAGTGGCGGAAGGAAGTGGAGGAAGGAAGGAAGGAAGGAAGGAAGGAAGGAAGGAAGGAAGGAAGTGGCGGAAGGAAGGAAGGAAGGAAGGAAGGAAGGAAGGAAGGAAGGAAGGAAGGAAGGAAGTGGCGGAAGGAAGGAAGGAAGGAAGGAAGGAAGTGGCGGAAGGAAGGAAGGAAGGAAGGAAGTGGCGGAAGTGGCGGAAGGAAGTGGCGGAAGGAAGGAAGTGGCGGAAGTGGCGGAAGTGGCGGAAGGAAGGAAGGAAGGAAGTGGCGGAAGGAAGTGGCGGAAGGAAGGAAGGAAGGAAGTGGCGGAAGGAAGGAAGGAAGGAAGGAAGGAAGGAAGGAAGGAAGGAAGGAAGGAAGGAAGGAAGGAAGGAAGGAAGGAAGGAAGGAAGGAAGGAAGGAAGGAAGGAAGGAAGGAAGGAAGGAAGGAAGGAAGGAAGGAAGGAAGGAAGGAAGGAAGGAAGGAAGGAAGGAAGGAAGTGGCGGAAGGAAGGAAGTGGCGGAAGGAAGGAAGGAAGTGGCGGAAGGAAGGAAGGAAGGAAGGAAGGAAGTGGCGGAAGGAAGGAAGTGGCGGAAGGAAGGAAGTGGCGGAAGGAAGTGGCGGAAGGAAGTGGCGGAAGGAAGTGGCGGAAGGAAGGAAGGAAGTGGCGGAAGGAAGGAAGTGGCGGAAGGAAGGAAGGAAGGAAGGAAGGAAGGAAGGAAGGAAGGAAGGAAGGAAGGAAGGAAGGAAGGAAGGAAGGAAGGAAGGAAGGAAGGAAGGAAGGAAGGAAGGAAGGAAGGAAGGAAGGAAGGAAGGAAGGAAGGAAGGAAGGAAGGAAGGAAGGAAGGAAGGAAGGAAGGAAGGAAGGAAGGAAGGAAGGAAGGAAGGAAGGAAGGAAGGAAGGAAGGAAGGAAGGAAGGAAGGAAGGAAGGAAGGAAGGAAGGAAGTTGAAAAAAGACCGAGAAAAAGAGAATATGGCCTCATTTTATATTGGGATTCTTTCCTAAAATACTTAGATTCCCTGTTACTTTGGAAGTAAGATATTTTACCAATGAAAATAATACTTTCTGGCCCAATGTTCCAAAATGAAGCCAAGAACACTTTTTTTTTTTTTTTCCTGGGCCAGAGGGCTAATTGCAGTTTGGAATTCATTGCACAAAAATTTGTTCCTATGTTTATGCAACTAATGAAACCCCTTCTCTTCCCTTCTCTCCCCAGAATTACAATTTAGCCATTTGATTCAATTTAGAATTTAAATAACAGACATACATTTAGTAGCTTTTTTATTTTCTTTTCCTTGCAGAATTTGTTTGAGTTAGAGAGAACATAATTTAGATCCACTAATTTATAAAAAAGCTTACAGCTTCCCCTAAAACTGATGCTTATGCAGAACAGCTCTCCATTACATCTTAGGAGTGTAATGTAATTAATATAAACCAAAAGACACTTCTCAAAGATGTATTGCAAATGCCCAGCTATATTTTGCAGTTTTTAGCTTCATCTCGTTAGAGAAGAATCAATTTCTTTCCCTGGCTAAATTCAGCTGTGGAAAGAGTTGACAGACCTATAACCAAATCACATGGCTGTTGCAATTAAAAAACTCACAGATGTGGAAAAAAAATGGTTTTATTTCCTTGTAATATTTCTAAGTGGACTGGCAGTAAAATAAGAGCTGCTTATAAAAATGGTTAAAAGTTATCTTTCTGTTTCCTCACCTCTATTTCTTTGACACACAGACCTTCTCGGCATTTTGTACTGGTTTTCCTGGCATAGTTTATTTTCCTTATAGTTACTTCTGTGGAGTTTTGTATTGATTTGTGCCTAAAACATGTGATCATAATGCTTCAGTTACTGCTGAGCAATGTTTCCACTGTGTTAAAGACTTTTCTGCTAATCACAGTGAATAAGATGGGGCTGCTCAAGAACTTAGGAGGGGACACAACAGGGACACCTGACCTCAACTGACCACTGCAGTATTCCATAATACAGGCATTATATACAACAATTAGAACTGGTTTTGTCAAGTGATTTTACCAGTTCTTTTGTAATTTTCACTAAAAATACTAAATCTGTGTAAATTTACATGAAATATGGACCTTTCTGCTCATGCTCTTTTCCTTTTTCCATAGTTCTAGTAAAATAAACTTTTTGCACTTGAAATGTATCTGGTATTTTTATAAAATCCATAGCATGCATGATATGTAGAGGTTTGAGGATTTCACATCTTTGAAATGCAGCCTCTTAAAACTGTGTCTATGAGAATGCTGAACAAACTTAGCCTGCTCTGCTGTTTAATTGAAAACATATGGCTTACTCTGGGTGATGTTTGGAAAGATTTCTCAGAGCAGTATCATGAATTAGGTACTCAGCTTCTACTGGGTAGTCACGGGGATTTGGGAGTCTGAAATCCATCTGTTATGTTTCTGTAAAATTGTTTCCTTTGTAGTGTGGTTGTAATCAAAATAGGAGGATTAATTAACACATCAAAGCAGCAGAGAGGTCAAAATTCATGAGAACTTGGCATATAAGTCTGTTATTGTCACATAAAAATTCAGGAATACTTTGAGTTCTGTAAAAAAATAAAATTAAGTGTAACTGTATACAGCTATCTGTCCAGCTATCAACTTTTAAAATCCTGCCTTAGGGGCACTGAAATACCCAAATCAACTATACAATGTCTTGAAGTCAATCATCTGTATTGTTTTTATGTTTTATTTAGTGCCACAGGACAAAAACTTATCAAAACTAATGTATGGCAAATACCTTGGATAACATTTAATTTTTGAACTAACAGGAAATAATAGATAAGATTTCAAATAGTGTCTATTTTGCATCAGTACAAACAAGAGATTGTTGAGTTAAAGAGCTAAAAGAGTTAAAGAGATAAAAATCATTTAAGAAAGTAAGAAAGTAAGGTGGAAATAACACAAGAAATTGCATAGATAACAAAGGTAGTGATCTGCTTATCTATGCACAAAGTTAGTTAGCAATAGTTCCTTGTCCCATAAAGGAAAAATGAAGCCTACCCAGTGTTAACGAAGTGACTGTCACCAATCAATTTTGCTGATTGCTAGCTATGTGACCCAGCCTTGTTAATTTCTGCCAGGGTTATGGAGAAAGAATCTGAAAGCAGCTGGAAAACAACATTATTATTATTATTCTACAGTTAAACAAGACCTTCATATCACAAACACTTAATATTCTTAATATCGCTTTCCCAATCCTGTCTGACTTCAAATCCTTCTTAAGAAGTTTTCCCTTTATTCATTTATCATATCTGCCTAATATTGAGATATTGTTAGACAATCAGATTAAATGCAATGAAATGGATTGAGAAGAAGCTAAAAATGTTTGACTTTCTGTCCATACAGCAGTGGTAATATGTATAAATATAAAGCCCCACACACACGGACACCCTTAACCCCACTTGTCCTGTACACATCTGTAAGAATTTATAGGACACAGGGTCAAGACTTAACACTGTTTATAGTAAAGTTGCCACAAACCAGTACATGGCCCAGTGTAAATTTTGGGTAATAAATATATTGCTGGGTAACTAAATCTCCTCAGGCAAAACCACAGAACTGTACTTTTCATGAGGAACTGCTGGATAAAAAATATGTTGTTCCAAGCACCCCAGAATTTCTGAAGTGCTCCAATAAAGAGAGGCAATGCTGTATATAGTTACTTAAAAGAGACAGAGTAACCTTGACATAAAGACCAGAATGAAACCTATGGAAACAGACAACTTTAAATCCTTTAATATGCAGGCCTGGTTCTCCTTGAAGTTACAATCATACATTTTGACCAAAGAACATAGCTTCTGCATGGATAATTAAATTGCACCTGAGATTGTATCAAAATTCTTCTCCACACATTTGCTTTCTGCAATGATCACCATATGTTTCCTTTTTTTTTTCTGGAAAACAACAGAGAGAGTGGGGGAAGAAAGACCACAAACTGTCTTGATTTTATAGAAACTGATGAAAAAGTGATTTACTTCCTCATTAGTTTTGACAGTGATCTATTTGTTTATTTTTATTGCTAATGGGTGGGTAGGTTGATGCATGCCTATGGTTGATCATCTTCACAAAGTCCTCAGCAGGACTAGTTCCCTACATTATTTTGGGATCACATAAGGACATGACTGTCCATATATTTGAAAGCAAAACTGGACTTGAATTTCTCACAGAAATTTTCCTAAGATATGTGTGCTACCTGCTAGCAAAATCCTCGCTGTTCAGCAGACAAAAAGAGCTGAGGAAACCCAGACCACAGCTGAAAAAGTCCATCTCTCCTACACAATAGCCCTGCAAGCTACTGGCTCAGTATACATGGGTTTGGCAACAAGAACACTGGAAAAGCGGTGGGGTATGTTTCTCTTACACCTTAGATGCTAACTTCATATTTATAAAGGGAATTAAATTTTTTTGTAATTATGTATTTTCTCTTTGGGAAGCTTGTAAGGCCCCAAAAACCTGGCTGAAAGGGTTTTACCATGGTTCTAGTAATTTCGGTAAAATGCATGGGAGAAATACCCACCAGATGTTCTCAAGAGGTCCAAATAACACAAAGTAAATATACTGGCAAATTTACTGGCAAATTAAAGAAAATCAGAGAACTCTGGGAAAAGGCTTAGTACAACCTCTAATCAACATAAACTACTTCTCAGAGCATTAACTTAGCCTATTCAATTTAGCAAACTTTAAAACTGTTTAATTTTACTCAAAATGTTTCAAGAAGAGCAGGAAAAAGAAAAAGAAAAAGAAAAAGAAAAAGAAAAAGAAAAAGAAAAATGAAAAAAGAAAAAAGAAAAAAGAAAAAAGAAAAAAGAAAAAAGAAAAAAGAAAAAAGAAAAAGAAAAAAGAGGTGTCCCCTGTGCCTCTTGTTCTCCAGGAGAAAGACTCCTGCTCTCTCAGCCACTCCTCATAAGACATATTCTCTAGAACCCTCCACTAGCTCTGTTACTTTCCTTTGCACACATCAGCACCTTGATGTCTTTTTTTGCAGTGAGTGGTACAAAAATGAACACAGGATTCAAGGTGGAAGTTTAAAGATGGATGAGGAGGAGTAAAGTAACAAAAGAGAATTTTTGTATATAATATGAAAGAAGCTGGTGGCTGGTAACACTTTTACCAACAGAAATTCTTTAACTATAAAAGGAAGACTGGCAGACAGATCAGAGCACACTATACACTAGAGATCAAGTCAATGAATAAGTCTTAAAAAGCTTGACCCACCACTGTTTCTGTTATATGGGAACACAACAAAATAAAGCTAAATATCTTCTTATATGTGATACCTAATACTTACTGCCAAACACAAAAAAAGGCCCAGATCAACTCTCTGTGAAAGTCAGGTTAAGTTGAAAACAAATAGATTAATACAAAAAAATATGTAATTGAAAAAAGGTGCTCCTCCATGTCATCATAAACAACTTGGTGAAGGACTTGAAGGTATACTGTGTCTGCCAATCACACTAAATTGGAAGGAGCTGTTGAATTCCATGAAGGAGGAGATGCCCTGCAGAGAGACCTTGACAAATCAGAGGGCTAGGAAATCACCAGCTGTATGAAGCTCAGTGAAGACAAGCATCAGATTCAGAAGAGGAAGCCTGGATGTTTGAATAACGTGGGCAATGAGAGGCTGGAGAACAACCCTGTGGAGAGGGACCTGGGGGTCCTGGTCAGTGGAAAGCTGAACATGAGCCAGCAGTGCCCTGACAGCCAGGAGGGACAACCCTGTCCTGGGGGGCATCAGGCACAGCATCACCAGCGGAGCAAGGGAGGGGATTGTCCTGCTCTGCTCTGAGCTGGGGCAGCCTCACCTCCAGTGCTGGGGACTGGTTGGGCATCTCAGTACAAGAAAGACATGGAGGAATTAGAGAGCATCCAAAGGAAGGCCACAAGGGTGGTGAAAGGCCTAGAGTGGAGCTCATATGTGCTCATTGAAGCCCCATGGCTTATCCAGATTAGAGAAGAGACTTGACATGAGACTGTATCACACAAAGGGAAGAGATAAGGCAGGCACTGATCTTTTCTTTCTGCTCACCAGTGACAAGAACTGATGAAATGACATGACGTTCTGCCAGGGTAAGCTTAGTTCTGATGTTAGAAAAAGTTCTTCCCCCAGGGAGTGGTTGGCCACTGGAACAAGTTTCCCAGGGAAGCGGACACATCATCTGTGACCTGAGAGGATTTCAAAGGAGCATTTGTAAAATGCACTGAGGTACAAGGTGTCATCCTGGGGCTGTCCTGTGTAGGGCCAGGAGCTGGACTTGATAAACCTCTTGGATCCCTTCCAACTCAGGATATTCTATGATTCTATGTAAAAAAAGTCTGATGAGACTAAGGAATCCTAAAACAGCCATTAATTAATACAGCACTGAAAATGAGGAAGTACTTATAGGTAAAGGAACACCTTCAAGCAGAAACTTCCAAAATAAATTTTCTCTGGTGAGATTTAATATGATAGTCCTATTCCATTTTCCTAAGAATTATTTATTATGACTAAAAGAAGTGGAAGATATAAAATTTAAGACCTATATACAATTCTTATTGTCTTTTGAGACTACAGGTTCAAACATAATCATCATTAGAAAGCAGGCTTCTGGATGTACCAGAAGAAGAGAAGACTAGTACTAAAGTCCACAAAGTCCACAGCCAAGCTTTGCCTGACAGTTAAGAAAACTGACTGATGTTCTTCCGGTACCAAGTTTCTCTAATTTTTCTTTCAAATTTTTATGATTTAAGGATTTATTAGTTTGCTGTTCTCTTTCTATCAAGTACCTAGATGAACCAGCAAATAAGTAGATAAGCAGCTGTATGCTGCTAGGCTTAAAACAGGACTACAAAATTTTGTTGAACCTCATCATGTAGTCTGATTCTTTAGCCACATCACTCCAATAGTGGTGGCCAAGTGAGGAAAACCAGATTTGCACTACATAGAGGGCAGATGTCATATTACCATGTTAATTCTGGTGCTTCTTTATTTTTCATTTATTAGCTTTGCAACTTTAGTAGGCCCCTTTGTTATGCACAGACTATGTATTTCAATGTCATATGCAAAAAAAAAAAAAAGGACTATGGAAATTGTGGACAAACACCTGGAAGTCTGGCACAAAGAAAAACAATAACTGAAGAATAATTGAAGAAGAAACAATGTCTTATAGGAAGATGTGAGGAAAAGAGAAACAAGTAATAGATGTGATGAAGCTTCCTCTATTCATGTTCCTCAGTGCCCTGCATGTGAAGGGATGACCTTTAGGTTTACTGCCTAGAGTTCTACATATCTCATAAAGAAACAGGAAAGGAAAGCAAAGAACTTTGCTTTTTTATGTCAGAGACAGTCACTGACTCAATGCAATTCAGAACACAATATAATATTTCCTCTATGCCTTGTGGGCAGGAAACAGGCAGTAACACCTGTGCCAGTGTTCACCAGCCAAATAGTTGATGTTCACTGGGGAAATATTTCACACCCTTCAAGATGTGTAACTGTATGACTGAATTTCTAATTAGCAATCCAATTTATTCCTTCATTTTTTGTATCTCTTTGTAATTTCTTATCAACATACTTATCCTCAGCATGCCAGTTGCCATGACAACTCCTTATTTTGACGTCTTCCATCACTGTTTCATGGTAAAAGTTTTCAGTTTAAAGATAGGTTCCATCCTTCCTGGGTTGCTCAGAACCTGTTGATCCTTTGTTTAGGAAAAAAATCGACCTTTTCTGTTTGCCACAGGTTAAGGTGGTGATTTGGCACCTGGTGGTGATTTTGGTATTTATTGCAAAATAGCAGAGAAGCCCATATGGACACATCTCCTTGAAAGCAAATAAAATACAGCATCCATTTAAAGATATTTTAGCATGCATGATCTGAATCTGACTCAGAGCCTCCATAGAAGGGTAAATTAACCACTCAAACTGCTACAAAGTGGTAGGATAATTTCTTCAACACTTGACTTGAAGTTTGACTACTAGAGTTCACTGACTGTGTTAAAAATGGGGTTAGTACAAGCAGTGGCTGCAGAGGCTGTAAAGGGCTTTGCTGAACAAAGCCCAGTGGTGCACACACCCATTTAGTAAGAGATTTTTAAGTTCTCTGTGGCATAGTGATCTGAATGAACCAGCTTTTGTTGGCTGAAATTGTAAAAGACAGATAAATCCAGCATGGCTAACAGCCCCGTCAACTTCAGTGTAAGCAAGGTAAGAATCTTGTCCACATCTCTTCGGAGCATTACATTTTAAATGGTTTTGGTATAATATTCCCTCTCTTTGTTTGCCTAAATGAACAATTTTCCTTTAAGTAGCAACTAGTTATTACCCTATAGACTCATTGTTGCAGAAATGCTTTATTTTTTGAGTAATCATTAACAGATGTCCATTTATTGAAACTGCCATGAGAGAACAACAGTGGGAATCTAATAGCTAAGGGGTGAGTAGGAGTATTAGTACAAATAAAAATAGTTAAAGTAACATCAACAAATTGAACACGTCCTTTAGTTTTATCTGTAAGATAATAAGGGACAACTTATTGGCAACCTTTCAAGAACCACAAAACTTAACAATGCAGGTGGCATTATTCTTTATCTATGTTGTGTGGGTGAAAGTGCTTGTTATTTGTGTATTTGCATTTTAACTGGCCCAGAGAAAGAGGGGTGAGGGATAGAAACAGATTCCATTTAACTCAAACAAATATAGCTTTTGTTTTTCAATTAGAGCTTGTATTCCACTACAGTTGCAGACCTATTGCTGGGGAGGGGTGGGGGGGGGGTGGGGTGTGAAATTTAGAAAGGAACCTAACTCCAAAAACAAGTGCTACATTTATCCAAATAATTTTAATACTTAACATGCTACAATAATTGTCTCAGATCAAGAAGGTGGGATTTGTGGCTTTTGGATGGTGCTATATTTCAGCCAGGATAATATCACAAGGATGAGCAAATTCTGTGTGAAAACTGCAATACCAGTCAGAATTTATATCTAACAGTCATTTATTCTTGCATCTGCTAAATCTTTCATCATTGCTTGAATACAGGAACAATCAAGGAAATGGAATATATATGTATGTATATATATATATATATATATATATATATATATGAATATGTATAAATTATTCAGTTCTAATGCAATATATAGGAGATAGAAACACTCAAATTATTGAAATTTACAAGAACTCCCAACAGCTCTAGTGAAAGTAGAAACAAAGCTCCTTATACGTGTGTTACAGGAAATTTTCAGGACCCTAGTTAGAGGAATAATTTTAATTTCCTTAATGTAAAACAACTTAGAATGACAGATATTTTTATTCTGTACTAAAAATAAAATCATCAGATTGTATTTCTTCTGCTGTTAAGTTTTTTAATTCCTTCCTCTACCAGAACATTATGTATACATCTTAATTGGCAATAAAAATAAAGAAGTTGAAAATTCTAGTATCCATTGATATATTACAAGAGTATGTTAAATAATTATTTTTATTCTAAAGTATTTAGAGTTTTTTGCCTATAGGAAGCAAATTTTAGCTTCATTTCTACTGTTCTGTAAAGTATTTCTCAACAGTTGTAATAGTTTGATCACATCCTTTCTCTATTTTTTTAAGCAGTTTCAACAGCAAATAGATAGCAAATCTTGTCTATTTAAATTTGTCAAATTTTAACACCCTGTTTGGTTAAGATGTTGTATGTTAATGAGCTCCTGATTTTTATATGTAACATCCTTCCATAATAACAGGAAAAAATATCTCCATCAAGAAATTAAAGAGAGGCATGTAGTAGGATGCATACATTGTTAATTGCTATAAACTGTAACTTTGTTCTTCTACTTCCCTTGAGACTCCATTGGGAAACTTCTATTATGGATGCAGTTCTCTCTCTGACACACCTACAGACACATCTGCATCTTTTTGAAGGCATCTTTTAGAAGGCATCATTTACTTGTTCAGCAACAAGTAAAACTCCCATTTCTTTCAGTGGTAAGCCATATCACTGAGGCATTTGGGCAGGTGATCTTGGCAGGCCTCGAGCTGCCATAGAAATGCCAGTTCTGCATGCAGCCCCACCTGTTGCACCTGTGGAACTGTGTAACACCTAAAGATAAACATAGTATTTTAAAAGGCTCCTGAACCCTTCCTTTCCCAAGCCTTCATACACTTCTGTTCTGCTAGCTAATATTTTCACATGGAAAGAAAAGAGTTTAAAAGCGTTTTCTTATCCAAATCTCATCTAGATATTTCCTGGAGGAAAAAAATAATTTAGATGTTTGATTTATTGTGTTCCATATGCAAGATAGAGAAATATAGTTTGATTTATGTAAGTATTGCTGCTTTACAACAACACCAAGCATTCATAGCACTGTCACTTTTCAGTATTGTAATATCCTATATGCTTATGTACCTTGAAAGTAAATGTATGTAAACATGAAGAATGTATGCAAACATGCATGAGCTTGTCATTCTTGAAGCCTGTCTTGCTAGACTGCAGAATGAAGCAAAGAAGGCATTTTGAAGCTCAACTTCTTCCACGTCCTGGGTAAGTGGGTTCCTAACCTTATTCCTTAGAAGAACCTCGTTTTTCCTAATCTTCCTTTTGTCATCTACATGACTGTCTTACATTAGCCTCGCTTGTTGTCACTGAAATTCCTTACCATATTCAATTCCATTTGGAGAAACTACAAACTTCCAGTTTAAGGCCTTCAGCAGAGAAAGAATGAAAACAAATATGACTGTGTTGATCAGAAGCTACTGAAAAGGCAGGTCTGGATGCCCTGGACTGTTCAGCGTAGCTGTGGGGCTGTGTGGCTGGCTCAGCCATGGTAAGACACTGTTTTTGAGACCAAATAGCATCCCCAGTACTGGTGGTTTTGTTGGGCATGGAGCATGCAAGCTCCATGGGTTCTTCACAGTAGTGTGTGAACAGCAGCACCACAAGCTGAAACAAAAAGAAATTCAGGCTGCAGGTCAGGAGAAATATTTTCCCCATGAAGGTAGCCTATCCATGGAGCAAAAGCCAGGGAAGGCTGGCTGTCTCTGACAATGGGTGGTCCAGCATCCCCACTGTGCAAAGCCCTGAGCAGCCTGGTCTGACCCTATGGCTGAGCTTGCTCTGAGGTTGCAGACCTCCCCAAGAAACCTCCCTGTCAGCCTGAATTTTCTTGCAATCCTACAGCCAAGCAAACTATTATTCTTGCAGCTGCAAACTCATAGACTCAGGAACCCAAGTTTCTTGACAGTCGTTCAATAATGAACAGATGAATCATTAGAACTTCCTAAAATAAAATCATCAGAGAGCATAACCTCAGTCTCTTAAGCCCAAATAGTTTGTCAGCTGCACACGTATGAAAACAACAAAAAAGTAGTCTTTGCCTTAGAATACTTAATTTTTACTGTCCATATGATTTTTTTCTGCTGTGAAATTAAAGTAAATATAACCTCAATTGCCTTGATGAATTGACAACCTTAACAGTCAAGTTTTTTCCATCTACCTTATCATTCTATGCATTCTGTACATCACATTTGGGAAAAAAAAAATAACACAAAACAAAACAACAGCAGTTAAAATTAGGTTTCTATAAATGCAGTCCTCACCTTTATATATTGTTTTGTAGGCAGGAGTGAGAAGGAAATTTTTCTCATTCAAATGATTGCTGCACATGCAAATGTATCAGTAATGAATATATAAGTTCCCCTTCTCTTTTCACTTTTATGCACATTTTTCTTCCCCTTCCACAGCAAAATCTTTTGAGAGTTTTGGTAATGTGCTGTTTCCATGTAACCATCACCTACTTTGAAACAGTATGTTCCTATTTTCTGTTTTGTAGGAAGTGAAATATCTGTTAAGAGAGGCTAATAAAAATAAGAGAGGAAGACAATATATCTGAATGTTTTTGTGTCATGTAGTCATTAAAAAATGCCAAACTGGTAAATGGGAATTTTAGGCAGATAAATGAAGCGTAAGTTTAATTGTAACAATTATTGGGGGAAATCCTGCTCCTAACAGATGTGTCCATTTGGATGGTGTGATGAGCGAAAGCAAAGCAAGTGGTTCCAGACACTTCTCTGGCAATAAAGCCATACTGCTGATGCAGGTTGGCTAGACTAGGACATGTGCTACTGAGCATAAAACACAGAACAAACTGGCAGAGATCCTGCAGGATTAGGGCATTGATTCTTTCACCCCCTTTCTTTTGAAATCACCTGGGATAATTACACAGCAGAAAGCATAAAAGGATCTTTTTCCTGATGATTCTTGCAAGCACAGTAGCAGCGTTCATTCACATGAAATAAATCTCTTTGCAAAAAACATAGAAACAGAATAGATCAGGTCTATAGATAGAGGTTCACCTGTTTACATCCATGGGACATCAGCTATCTGCTTTAGCATGAAGAAGTGGGTTTAGGCACCATTTGAACAATCTGAATTTACAAAGAACATTTTTAGAATGCACATGTAGGAAGAAATTTCTGTAGGTTCAGAACTATTGTTAATAATAGTACTGAAAGTGCATAATAATGTTGCTCTTACAGGAGGAATAAAAAGTAATTTGATTAAGACTTAGAAATAAAGTGCAGGGAGAGCATTATTCCATTTGATAGATATTGATTTCATTTAGATTTGCTAAGTATGGGTAATTGGGTGGGTGTTGTGAATAATATTAGAAGATGTGAATAACAAGGGCATGTGTTATAGATGTAATTTTAATGAATAGAAGAAACCTGAATTTTAATGACTAGAAGAAACTGAAAAGAATCAAGAAAAACACTTGTAGTTTTCTCTTTTAGTTTAAACCTGGTATCCTGGATGTAAAGGTGAAGTTTAAAATGACATAAATAGAATTCTCAGTAACTTGGGTAAAATAATAAATTGGGCCAGATCCTTTTTTTTCTTTTGGGGGGGGAGGAACTCTATATTTCAGTATCTTCATATAGACTAGATGCAGGCTAAAGGATCAAAAAAGCAGATGATACTTTTGACATCAACTATTGTCAAAATAATTTTTCATGACACATATTGTGCTCAAATATAATGACTGAACCTGTATGATTTATGATAAAATTATGTTCCTTGATATCATCAGGATTCTACAGATGCAAAGTTAAATCTAAAATAATTTTCTCGTATGGTTTTAAGACAGAGTAAATACAAAGCAGGAGAAACTGGAATGGGGCAGGGTAGATGTTCATGTGGAAACAGATTAAAAACAGACTCATGGAATCGCAGAATGGGTTGGGGTGGAAGGGACAGCAGTGGGTTATCTGGCCCAATCTCCCTGCCCAAGCAAGGTCATCCCAAAGCATATTGCACAGGATTTCAGACTGTTCTTGAACATCTCCAGTGAATGACACTCCACAATCTCTCTAGGCACCCTGTTCCAGTGCTTGGTCACGTACACAGTAAAGAAGTTCTTCCTTCTCTTCAGGTGTGCCTCAGCTTCTCCCCATTGCATTTTGTCCTATTGCCTTGCACCACTGAGAAAAGCCTGGATCCATCCTCTTGAAGCCATCTCTTTAAGTACTTATGCACTTGATGAGGTTCCTTCTAAGTTATCGCTTGAGGCTGAACAGGCTCATCTCTCTAAGCCTTTCCTCATAAGAGAGATGCTCCTGTCCCTAATAATCTTTCTTGCCCTCTACTAGACCCTCTCCAGGAGAAGATTGCTGTGCACCAGGACCTCCAGCTCCTTTTCTACAGAGCTGCTTTTAATGAACAGGGTTTATCCTTCAAGAAAAAAATCTGTACTCAGAAGATCTTAATGTTCTCCATCAGCTTTTCAGGCATTTTTAATGCTTGAATACATATATAAATATAATAACAGAAACATAATATAAATATTATATATAAATATTATATAAATAGAAAATATACATATTAATATACATTAATAAAATATATACATTTGGGAAAAAATTGGGGAATAAATCTGAGGAGAGAACTCCATCTCTAACCCCACCCCCCCAAAAAAAAATCGAACCTAAAACAAAACAAAACCAAACCCAAACAACCCACAAGGAACAACTTAACCTACTGCATATAGGCATAAAATTATAATGATTATAAACTACATAAATCTCTATTTCATCAGTGATATATGGATATTGCTACAAAATCCAGATGTAATACACTTTAAGTATGCAAAGATGATATGTGTTTTCTTTGCAGCTGCTACATGCCAATGATCGTTGTTTCCATAAGACACTTTCATCTGTCCGTGTGAACATGAACCTGTCACCTGCATATGTAAAGACAGACATGTCCCTGCCTTCATTTAGATTAAGTTTTTTGTTATTATGACATCCTTTTTTTTCAATTGCCACAAGACTTCTTAAAAATTTTATTTTGAAGAAGAGATACGGAAATAAAACTGCTTATATTAGTCTATTTACTTATTCTAACTATTTGT
Source organism: Pseudopodoces humilis (assembly GCF_049639895.1). Lineage (NCBI taxonomy): Eukaryota > Metazoa > Chordata > Aves > Passeriformes > Paridae > Pseudopodoces > Pseudopodoces humilis. Next base: position 47,268,683 of record NC_142203.1, on the reverse strand, counting down.
TTCTCCTGCACTCTATTTTCATTTCTCAGAGAGATACACTTGATCTTCATGTCCATAACCTGTCAATACTACAGATTCCCATAAAAAGAGAAGTTCATGTCCATATTGTACAGTTAATGTAGGCTTCAAGAAAACATCCTCAAGATCTTGTATAATTTACGGCAATCTTAATTTTAACTACCAGAATATAGTAATTTAAATGCTCACAAGGAGTAAGAATAGCTATGCAATTGTTTTTGAGGAGGGAAAACACTGCTTATATTAACTTTTGTTTTAAATTATATTCTGAAGAGGTGAGACTACATTTTGTTTGAGCACACGTATTCTAATGGAGCATTAACCCTTTTTCATTAATTTCCCAATTCAAGCAATGATCTATAGGCTGCTCTAATATAATTTGTATATAGCTCTTTCACATAAAATTTCGCATAGAGTTTCTGATGTGGTGTGATTAATACAGTTAAAGCCAAGGGTGGCAACCATATCCAGTACAAGGGCATTTCTCCTAGCTACCACAGTACTCCTAATTCAATTTGTGATATTGAGACATAAAAAAATTAATAGTTCACTTATAAATATACACATGTAAACACTGTAGTAAAGGGCTCACATTTTGAAAATGCCTCAATGGTGTAAAAATTTTAGTCTCATTTGTATAAATAATTTAGACTATCTAGAAGAAAATAACAAGCTTGCTAAAGAAGGTGCTTTAGAATTTTATTATGCAACAAGAACAAAGTGAATTGCAAGAACTCTTTCCAACATATGAATGGACTTTATGGAGTGTCCACCAAATCTAATGAGTAGTGCAAGCTGTGCCATTACACTACAAATATATCTAGATATGCAGTAAACTGTGATTTTTTAATAAAAAGAGAGAGACTATTTTTTATGGTCTATTTGCTCCTATTTTGGATTATCACTATTTTTGGGATATAATGTGTTTTTACAACAGATTAAACAAATTACCTTAATTAGTTGTTATTTTTCTTCATCTTTGAGATGTGGTACTCTAATCATCATCATCATCATCATCATCATGAACAGCAACTAGGATCTATGACACAGTGAATTAAATCAGAAAAAAGAAAAAAAAAAGATGATATCTCCGTCCACCCCAAATTCGACATATTGCATATTTTCTTCTGAAATCACCAAATTACACTGAAAATCTACCACATCAATTGACTTCAAGTTAACAGATGTGAAAATAAGCAGGCTTCTCAGCATTACAACATACATTCAAAGGAGATACAAAGTGCAAAATACTAAGTGCAAAATCACTTAGCATTTGACACATTACTGGATAAGCTTTCCAAATATGTTGATAATAATTTCTGCATAAGAGCAGAAGGGATTTTAATTTTGAAACATTTATGAGTTTTGCAAATAGGTGAAAATTATTATATTTGTAATATTTTTCCTATGAAGGATTTAGTGGTTCATGCTAAATAATGTACTTCACATTTATGTGTGCATACTCTCTGTGTGTAGTGGTGTATATTCACATATATTTTGATGTTGACTGATGGCACTGTGTTTTACACAGGGTCCTCTAGCAGATGAGTATAATATTTTCTTGTCTATTTTTAAGTGACTTAACAAGGAAATAAAGAAAATAAAGGGAATGGGTGAGTGGATATAGTAGTTATTAGGAAAACTACCACAGGTACTCTGCTCTGTTATTACCCATGTTATAATGTCATATTTCCTCTTCTCACTTTCTCTGTTTTGCTACCATTTCTTGTGTCTAGTATTTGCAAACTCTTTGGAGCACAAACTCTTTCTTTCGTTCTGTTGCTTCCTTCCAATAAAGTTATGGGGACGATGTCAAATATTCCTACTGAAAACACTGAATTCCAGTGTAAGCCTGTCAATGCCTGGCTATTCCATCAAAATTAGTAAAAAATCAGATTTTCTAATATTTCTTTCTTTATGAAAATTTAGTTCAAAATACTGACCTGTGTTTTTTTCTGATCAAGACATGGAACTTTTGGCCACTACTGTTAATATCCTTATGTCATACATCCATGAAGATTATTACTCCAAGATGTACTGTTTCTCTCAAAGGCCATAGGAACCATTTCCCGAAAAAGAAAGAGGCAAAATCAGCACTATAAGCTGACAAGACATAAGACCAGACAGCTTGTTTATCTGAATTTCCATGACCTTCTTTTGGACAGTCTCCTCTTCCTGATGCATTATTTGGTCAAGGAGCAAGAACCACCTTGTAAATAAGTACATGTTTGCTCATTTGTTGCAGTTAAAAGATTCTATTCATCTTCATTGCTAAACAGAACACAGAAGTAAACAAATAAAATGAGTAAAAGCTAAATACTAAAGTAATTCCATTGTTGATACAAAGATGCAGCAAGCAGCAGAACTTCACATACTTGTAAACTTGCAACAGTTCCTTTGTCCCCTTAACTATTAAACTTATGAAGTCCCAAACGAAATTCTCTTTCAATCTCTAATTTTGCTAATCTTTACACATTTGAGTAGCTTCGGTGGAATACAAGAGAGCTCCTTTTGAAACTATGATTAGTCACATTTCTAGCTTTTTTGCAGGTTAAACACGTGAGAATTTCAAAGCACCTGTCATTTACTGGGTAGTGACTAAACTTTCATGAATAAATTATGAAAGCGTATCAAATGACAGGCAGGTGATTCAAAACAATTATAGTCCTATAGATGATTTCAGAATTACCTCTTTTTTTCACATTCTATGTTATGTAGGCCTCAGTACAAGATCTAAAAAATCTGCTTCTTGTGGGGGCTCTATTAACTCAGTTGGTAAGAGTGCAAGTTAAAGAAACGTACTTGTGCTCAACAGATTACAAAGACCTTATTTTTAATTTTCCATATCTCTGTATATATGTGTCTTCAGTTTTTAGCTACGCAAATACTTAACCACTGACTTAAAGTGAATAACAGAGAGGTAAAAACATTCTATAAGAGCATCAGCCTGGAGCTGGAGACCATCTATTTCGTAGGAAAGCTACCTGTTCATTAGGAATATTGAGGAAAACTCTACAGTCTGTAAATCAGAAGTGCATTTGAGCTATTACTAAAGTAATTTAGTCATGCAGAGAAAATACTTGAAGGACATACATGAGAAATGTATAATGTAATAACTGGTTAACAAGTCATACTGTTTTTTAATATGAACACATTATAATGGCTCTAGAAAGAAGTATTAGTTTATCAAGCTGAAATATTGTTGGTTACTCCATAGAACAATGTACTTATATGAAACTTGCAATGACTGCTGGGTAGTAGCTTTGAGGAGGCATCATCTCAAGCAAGATCTACAGCAGTCAGACTCAAGCTGAATAAAGATCACTAAAGAACTGGAAAAAAGAAATTGAAAGCAAAATGCTCTTATCAGAAGTGTTACTGACAGATCAAATTATAAGATCTTTCAGGAAGAAAATTTACTTTTGTAGTAGATCTGACATAGTTCTCCCTTGTGTTTGGAAGCCTGACTCATTCTCTAGCTGTATGATGTCATATATATGTGGTAACATTCTGAATCACAGTCTTGAATAATATTCAACAGAATACTTTTTGAAAATACATATTTACAAATAAGAGAAGCCATCTTTCAGAGAAATTCATTCAGCCGTCTGGATTAAGTTGATTTACATAAGCATTGTAAAAAGGAGAATTACCCCCTGGCATTAAATTCAATCTCCACAGATGGTCTTTTTGATCTGTTAATCAGATTTCCTGTATCCTTAGACAATATCTTAATTGCTTATGCCCTCATATTAAAAAAAAAAAAAAAAAAAAGAAAAAGAAGGAAAAAGGGGGAGAATTATAGAGAATTATATTCAATTATCTTAAGGAGGCAGGAATAAACATTTACATTCATATGCTTTTCACAATACTGTGAAATTATATTAAACATAGTTCACAAGAACAGAAAAGTTGCATTTATTAAGAAAAATATATGGAAAGGTCTGTATGTTTTCCATTACTGTATTTTCTGTATCAATTCTAGATGAAATATCCTCTTTAATTGTATCCATATTCTAGAAAATTTCTTTTATTACATTTCCAAGGTATGTGGATTAATGTGGTGAAATTTGCATACTTAGTGCAAAACTACTCCATATATTAGAGATTTCCTTTCCCATTGTATAACACAAAATCTGCTGATTCTGTTTCCACAGTTCTAGTAAAATCTTCAAAAAGAGTCAGATATTTAGTGAAGTGCTGTGTTTTTTTTTCTCTCCTACAATATACACAGAAACAACAGAAGCAGCAGGAGCAGTGGCCAAAATAAGTTCACGGCTGAGTTTTAGAATGGGCCCTACAGGGCTGTTTCTGCATTCAGGGACAGTCAAGTAGCTGCCCAGGGCCTATCAGGACATGGAATTTCACAGCAGACAGTCAGGGAAGCACTGGGAGCACTGTGGGAGATTTAAATGACTCCAGGGAGCATAGAGTGGGAGTGTCATTCCAGGAGGATATGGCCCTTTACACAGGCAGGGCAAGCAGCACGGTATGGTCTCCTTCCCGTCAGCTCAAAGAAGTTCAAGAGTGGCTCCTATTCTGCAGGGTGCTAAGCCATCTCTATGTATCAGAAAGGATGTGGCAATAAAAACAGAGCTGTTGTGGAAACATGCAAGGATCCAGGTAGCATCAGAGTGTAACAGAAATAATACTTGTGTGAGGTGGGAGCAGGTAGATGATCTGCTGAGTTTGGTGGTACAAACCAAGAAGGAGCTGGACAGGTTAAGGAGTGTTAGGGGATCTGAGGAAGAGATTGTCTGGAGGAGCTGTTCCCTACTTGGTATGAGACAAATGTACAAATGCATCTCACAAAGTGGAGGATTCTCTCCACAGCATGCAGGACGGAACCTAGGATGTGGGGCAGAATGAAGATAAGACGTTTCTTGGGATGGCAGATGAATCCTCTCTTGGCCTGTCTCCCCACATCCCCTACAGAATATGTATGAGATGCTGGAAACTGGGGGCCAGGAAAATAACAATCTAGATGAAGGAACATCTAAGTGGTTGCCTAAGCTGGTTCAGGCAACCAAGCATACTGCAACAAGCTCTGAAATGCAAAAAACAAAGGGTAGTTGTTGTAGAAGACTCCCTGCTGAGGGTAACAGAGAGTCTGACATGGGGCACAGACCCAACCCACAGGGAAGTGTTCCTCCTCCCTTACGTGGGGCCCACGTAAGGGAAGGCTTCTTGGTTTAGTACACCCTTCTAACTACTACCCTCTGTTAGTGTTCTGGGTGGACAGAGACAAGATTGAAGGAAGTGCTCATGGGGTAATCAAAAGGGACTTCAGGGCACTGAGATATTTGCTTAAAGAAGTAGGTGCACAGGTAGTATTCTCCTCAAAATCCTTTCAGTACTAGGGGAAAAAATACCAAAAGGAATAGGAATACTTCAATGATCTCTAGATGGCTAAGAGGCTGGTGCCATAGGTGCCATAGGGATTCTTGACCATGGAATGACCAGCTTATATGGAACCAGGCCTACTTATGTTGGATGGGATACACCTGACTCAGTGTGGGAAAAGGACTATGGCCTAGGAGTTAGCAGGGCTGACTGAGCAGTCTTTAAATTATATTCAAATGGAGAAGAAGATAAGATGAGGGTCAATAGAGATGAGCATGCTTTTGTTGGCCTAGCTGAAGAGCACCTATGCCCGTGCATGCAGTCTAGGCAGCAAGCAGGAGGAACTGGAAGCTATTGTACAGCAGGAAACTTATGATGCAGTTGCTATCACAGAAATGTGGTGGTATGAGTCTCACAACTGCAGTGCTAAGAGAGACAGGCAAAACAAAAGAGATAGTAATGTGGTGTTCCATGTTAGGGAGTGTTTTGGTTTTATTGAAATTGATGATGATGATGATGATGATGAAGATGACAAGGTTCACTGCCCATGGGTAGACATTGGGGAAGATCAGCAGGGTAGACATCATGGTGGGAATCTGTTACAGACCACCAGCCAGGATGAACATGCAGATTAGGTGTTCTACAAATGGCTGGCAGAAGTCTCACAGTCATCAGCCCTTGTTCTTGTGGGTGACTTCAGCTTGCCAAGATGTCTGCTGGAAATACAAGACAGGAATACAAGACAAGACAGTAAACAGTCTAGGAAGTTGCTGGAGTGTGTGGGAGACAACTTCCTAATACAATTAGTAAATGAGCCTTCAAGATGAGATGCCTTGCTAGACCTGTTATTTGTGAACAGAGAAGGACTTGTAGATAGGACTTTGGGCAGGGTAACTGTGAAATTTTAGTGTTTTCTGTACTGGGGGAAGTAAGGAGGACAACCAACAGAACCTCCACCTTGGACTTCAGATTGGAAAACTCTGAGTGTTTAGGAGATTGATTGACAAAGTCCCTTTGGAGCCAGTCCTGGAGAACAGAGGAGTCCAGGAAGGTTGGATGTGCTTTAAAAGAGAATTTTTAAATATTCAGGAACAAGCTGTCTCCATGTGTAGAAAGAAAAGTCATTGGGGAAAAGGTCCAGCCTGGTTAAACAGAGTACTTAAGCTGGAACTTAGAGGGATAAAAGACATTCTATCATCTCTGGAAGGGCAGATAACTTATAGAGGACTATAAGGATGTTGTGAGATCATGTCAGGAAAGTTGGAAGGGTGAAAGCCCAACTAAAACTTAATTTGTCCACTGCATTTAAAGGCAGCAAGAAAAGTTTTTCTATAAATATATTGGCAGGAAATTATAGTCAAGGCAAGTCTCCATTATTTGTTGACGGTTAAGTTGAGTGTTATATCAGGGATGAGGTAAAGGCAGAGGTACTGAATACCATATTTTCCTCAGGCTTTAACACCAAAACTAGTTGTCCTCAGGATACCCAGCCCCCAGAGGTGAACGTAAGGATTGGAGAGCTGGATGAAGCCTTTGTGATGGAGGAAGAACTTGTTAGTGACCTGCTATGCCATTCAGACACTGTGAACCTCTAAGGAGTTTGATGGGATCCACCCCAAAACTTGCCAAACTACTCTCAATCATCTGGTGGAATCCAGCAGTCCTGGTTAACTGGAGATGCTCAGAGGACTGGAAATAAACAAGCGTGCCACCCATCTGCACAAAAGGTCAGAAAGATGAACTAGGGAACTACAGGACTGTCAGCAATAGCTTGGTTCCAGGCAATGTTATGGAGGTAATTCAGATTAATTCTAGAATCAGAATTACCTGGACCTCACAAAGGGTGATGTGGTTTAGTGATTTAGTGGCAGTGCTAGGTGAATGGTTGGACTGGGTCCCATTGAAAGTCTCTTTGAATCTTGATGATTTTATGATTCTATTTGAGATAACCACCACTGCTGCACTACTAGGTCCAGAGTTTTGCCTTTAAGCAAGAAAATACGCAAGACACAGAATACCAGATTTCCATTCTCACTACTTAGCCGTGAGACTATTCTTCCTCTTTGTGCTAGTTGGAGGACATTAAGTGATTTGATTTGCACAGAACTATTTTAGTAATTTCTCTTTCCAAATCAATTAGTGTTTGTTTACAGTATTCCTTCACTCCTCAATCTGTATTCTGTAGGATTTCCAGCAAACCTAAGAAAAGATTTGTATTCTAACAGACAATTTCAAGTGATTAATTTATACATACAAAAATTCATGCAAGAAAGACATAACTTGACTATTGCATTTGGAAAAAAGCAACCTACATGCATGGTAGCATGTAAAAATGAAAAATTGACTTAGTAACCGTAACTACACTACATAAACCTGTTTATAATGCTGATTCCAAGTTGTTGAACAGCTGCCAACATTAAATACTCTTAAATTCAGGAATGTATGAGCCAACTACTGCATCAGCCAAACACACTTCTTATATTAGTCACTTAAATTTTGAGAAGCATTTTAAGAGTCAAGGTGATGGTTAAACATTATTATTAGGTAAAAAAATATTATTTGAATTTTAACAGATTATGCAGGATACTTCTTTATGTCCCTGTTTTATTTACAGCTGATAGTTCTAAAATAAGATTATTGCATCAGTAACATGGATTTGTTTGAAAATTAATGGGTATGCTATTCTATTGAAAGGGGTCTGTATCTGTTAGATTGTGTCTTTTTATATGTGGTGAATATGAACTATCACTGCACAAATGAGTGACAGTGGACTTTTGCAATTCGGTTGACACAAAAACTCAAATGAATTGATGAAACTGAGTGTGAAGTCCTATCCAGTACTCAGTAAAATTTTATCATTTTGGACAGCTTCCTAGAGTTGTTGTGTCATATAAGAATCTTGCAGTAAGCCAGTTCCTCATGGTTTAAATATTACCTGCATGCCTTACCTTGGCTTTTCCTCACATTATCTCCTTTGCTTAATTTTTTTAGTTTTTCATTTTTAGGTTTCTTTTCTAACTTACTTAATGAAAATTCACGTTGGTCAATGTCACTGAGGTTAATACTTGAAAGCTCAGACACTACATAAATGTCCAACATTTACCTAATGGCTGGCATATAGATTTTTTTTTTTTTTATAAGCACAGTTTGTGTTGGCACCTATGAGTTTTTCATTTGTTAAGCACAGCAAAACTTGCAGTATGGAAAAACTTAATCAGAAATACATAAAAGAAAAAATAATATTCTATACTAAAAGCTGTGTACTAAAATCAGTAGACTGTAATTTATAGAAGGACTTAGCTTTTGCTAGTATCCTATTTATCTTATCAAATTGCATGACTTTTTTATATTATTGGTACTTGAGATTTTATATCTTTATTACTTTTGCAGGTTATTGTACTTTTTCATCTGTGATTTGGCAAAAAACACATGCTCCTTTAGCCTAAGTAAAACATGAAGATTTTAATTCTTTAATTTAATAGCCTGCAAATGCATTTGTTATTAAATGTTTAGTGTCCATATCCTGCACCCAAGAAATAGTAAACTTATCAATTACTTAAGCAGAAGATCTTTTGAGGTGCTGGCAAGAAATACCATTGTCATATGGCCAAGTTATGGTATCTACACTGCTTAGTCTAAAAAATGTGAGCAACACCTGTCTCACTTTCACTTTTCACTTTTCAGCCATCTCAGAAATTCTGTTGAGAAAATAAAGAGAAAATGAGTATTGTGACTGGATTGCTCCATATCTTGCATGTCACTGACTGTACACAGAAAACATCTACATCTTTAGAATTCCACCTTTGCACAAAAAACTGCAACTAACATATATTCTATATAAATTTAAAATTTTATCTCACTGTAAGGAGCTGCATGGCAATAGTTTTATAAGAGAAAAATGAAAAGAATAGAATGTCAACTTCATAATTAAATGTAAACAAGATGCTGGCTTTGATGCATTTTTTTGGAAGGTTGGCATAATAAATATGCTCAAGTAGAATGAAAGTGATTGAAGGGTACAAAGAATATTTTATGCTTTTTTTGCAGGCATTGCAAAAACATCAGTATGTACTCATAAGTTAACAGTGCTGTAGGCTTAGGGAGACTAGGAAAAAAATTGATAAGTTTTGTTTTACAGTCCATGAAAGTAAATAAAAAATAATAAAAAATCTATGAGGAACTGATGAACTTTTAAACCAGTATCATTTTCTCCCTTTGAAAACAAATTACTATCCCCTATATCAGTATCTCTAGGTTTGCTGTGTAGCATTAGGCTACACAAGGATTCTAATGTCATAAGGCAATTCACGAGTTGTGGTATTTGATACACCTGAAGGTTTTATACAGGATTTTTTAAATGTCTGTTTTATTAATATATAAGGGTAAATTATCATTAAGCCCAAATACTTCACTAGGAAACAGATATCTATCTGCTCCTATATATTTCTTGAGCCAGTAACTTAATTACTACAAAACACACCCAACTTAGCCGCACTTAGACCAAGTTTCTGGGGCTACTGTCTCTGAGAATTTAATATAGAATATTAAATTATAAACATATAAAATTATATATTAATAAATTATATCTATAATTTATAAAAACAATAATTTAATTATTTAATATATTAATAAAATAATAATTTTTATAAAATATTTTTATTTTTATATAGATATATTTATATAGAATAACAATAAATTATATTTATAATAAATTATAAATCTATATATTATATAGAATATAGAATAGAAGAGAAAAAGCATAGGTTGTTGAACAAAGGGCCCAGGACTGGAAATGTTATAGTCAGTCTTCTGTTGTGCCATTAAATAATTTCAGACCAGGAATGGAAAAAATCAAATTCAGGAAACATAGAGGAAAAATAAATATGTCTAACATATGCAAAAGACAGGTCATATAGAGTAAAATTGAATATAACAAGAACTTACAGACCAGAGAAGAAAAAAGAGATCTTAAAATATATTAGTAAATATATTAAAGTGACCTTAAGCACATTCTAGATTGGGCAAGAAGAAATTAGACGTAGCAACATAATCCTTCTGAGTTCTGAAGAACTGAGGTTGACGACTTCTTGTTCCCCTTCTAACAACACCAGTATGATTCCATGAACCTTAACACCACAGAACAACAGTTGAAAAGTGAATGTGACATATGAAAAATTGAGAGTTTTAGGAGGAATACTAATACTAATACTAATAGGAATACTAATACTAATACCAATACTACTACTAATGTTCTTGTTGTAGATATTTTTCTCATATAATAGTATACCTTTTTGGTTTTTTCTTTCTTTTTCTTTTTCTTTTTCTTTTTCTTTTTCTTTTTCTTTTTCTTTTTCTTTTTCTTTTTCTTTTTCTTTTTCTTTTTCTTTTTCTTCTTTTACCTAGATCTTAAACAATAATTATAATAACTATTTGAATCTATGTTTCAGTCTTACTAACAACATTCTTTTTTTTTGCTACATATAGAGTATGTTTTCTCATAAGAGGATTTTGATCATAAAAAAGGAAAAACTATGAAATAACCAGGAAAAATTAGTGTCTTGGTAAATGATTGGATGACACCAGAAAAATAATGCTTGGCTGGACAGGCATACTAAGATCAGGCATCGTTTTATGTGGTAAATCTTTGTGGTTGATGGATAGGGAAGGTGACAAAGACCCCAGGGCTTGTTGGCACCGCTTGTCAACGGGTCTGGCTGTGCTGTGACAGCAGAGCCACCTTCTTGGCTTCACTGCAGCCTGGAGACAACAAGCAAAATATAATGCACAGATTTAGGCAATGGTTCTATCACTTCAACCTCACAACTGATCTGGGCCTCTTATCCACTGGGGAATGTGTCTTAGAAATTGACTTCTGCTGGACGGCCAAGCAGTGGGCTGTAGATATGCTTAAGAGCTCATGTGTGAGTGGAGAGAGTGTACATCTTGTGCTAATAACTGTTGTTCTTGATGTTTAAGAAACATTTGTTGACTACATTTTATTATTGTTTTATTGATTTTACTTAATAAAATAGTAATTGAAAAAGTTGTCATTTACATTGCTAAGCTGTGGCATAACCACCCACCCACACAGTAACTGACCACCTTCCAAAGCACAAGATAACAGTTTACTGCACAGTGTGTACCAGAAGACATTAGAAGTTTTGAGAGCTGAAAAGTAATTCTTGTGTTCCAGCACCAGAGTTTCCTGTACAAATTGGTTGAGAATGTTACCAAGAGAGTTGTCCAAGACACCATATGGTGTTTTAGGTAACTTAGATTGGTAGATTATCACTCTATGACCATTCAGTTTTGTCTGAGATTTCCCTGCAGGGAAGAAAAAAACAAAGCAAGACATGAGAATCCCATTTTGATGCTTTGGAGTTGTAATACACATTTATGATGGAGAAGGATTTCCCTGATTTCTCATCCATTTCAAACAGAATGGTTAATGAAGTTGAGAATCTTAGAAAAACAATACAATTTTGAAAAACAAAACATGAAGTCACACTATATATGCTATAGAAAGACTTCATACTGTGCTTTTCCAAGAGGTTAAAGACATTTCATCTTGCTTCCCCAGTAATCAATTTTTATACTTTTTCTATTTCCTTAGTTTTTCCTCTTTTTTCTGCCTGGGCTGAGAGGTACATCCAGAGGTTTTTGCATCCAGAGTCCAGTGGGATGAAGTTTAATAAGTCCAAGTGCCGTGTCCTGCATTTTGGCCACAATAACCCCCTGCAGCACTACAGGCTGGGGATGGTGGGTCTGGACAGTGCCCAGGCAGAAAGGGAGCTGGGGATGCTGGTGACAGCCAGCTGGACATGAGCCAGCAGTGTGCCCTGGTGGCCAAGAAGGCCAATGGCCCCTGGCCTGGATCAGGAATGGTGTGGCCAGCAGGAGCAGGGAGGTCATTCTCCCCCTGTACTGGGCACTGGTGAGGCCACACCTGGAGTGCTGTGTCCAGTTCTGGCCCCTCAGTTCAGGAAGGACATTGAGACACTTGAGCACATCCAGAGGAGGCAACGAGGCTGGTGAGGGGCTGGGAACACAAACTCTGTGAGGAACGGCTGAGGGAGCTGGGGTTGTTTAGCCTGGAGAAAAGGAGACTCAGAGGAGACCTGACCACTCTCTACAGCTCCCTGAAAGGTGTTTGTAGGCAGGTGGGGTTGGTCTCTTTCACCAGGCAGCAACTGACAGAACAAGAAGACACAGGGTTAAGCTGCACCAAGGGAATTATAGGTTGGATATTAGGGAAAAGTTTTTTATGGAAAGGGTGAAAAGTACTTGAATTGTCTGCCTGGGGAGGTGATGGAGTCACCATCCCTGGATGTGTCCAAAAAAGACTGGATGTGCCACTCGGTTCCATGGTTTAGTTGAGGTGTTAGGGCATGATGATCTTGGAGATCTCTTCCAACCTAGTGATTCTGTGATTATTTTTAAGTATTTATTCTCTTATTAAAATTTCAGGGTTTAATCTCATTTCCCCTTTTCCCATCTCCTTACCTCCCAGGGCCCTTTCTTGTTAAAATAGAAGGGAAGGAATTTTATCTATCATTCTTTTCTTTAATGTTTCAAAACAGTAAGTCACCAACTACACATTAAAAAACCTGTTTTAAGCTTTTCAGTGCATTACCCATAATCTGTTTCACCTGACTATTTCTAAAATTATTTACAAACTTTCTTTATAATGTTGCTGCTGAGAAGAAACACTCATACTCCTTACTGCACATAAAAATTTGGAAACAAATATTTTTGGTGATAAGTTTCTGTGGGTTTACAAGAATATCTGACAAGAAAAAATATTCCTTGTCCATGGATTTAGCTGTATTTCAGTAATAATCTATCATACCAAATAAGAAAATGTTTAGAACAGGAGTATTTCAACACCTGCTAAACTATACTGGTGTTCAGAATATAATGTCTACAGAAACATGGAAAGTAGCAGGAGAATGGTTTCTCCGTTTCTTCGAATTTTCTTTTTTGAGGTTGTTCTCTTTTTTGTCCAGTTTCAGTTTGTGGGTTTGGTTTTGTTTTGCTTTTTGGTTTTTTATTTCCCTCCACTAGCATTGGCTTATTACTGCCTTACTATGAATCTGAAAGGGAAACTAATTATTGGTGGATATTGCCAGTGTTACTGTGTCTGAATTGTGATAGAACATTGATACTTATAATGAAAACATACATTAATTTCCCAGTCAAAACACTTTATGATTCCTGATAACTGGTTTCTGTACAATTGTTCCCATGCACAATTGTTAAAAAGATTGCCAAGTTAATTTATAAAATATCATAGAGCTCTATATTCTTTCTCCCCTTATAAAAGACTTGCTACTGCACCTGACCTCTGATGTCATGACTGGTTTCTGAATTAGGATAGAAGAATGTAAATACCCATGTACTCACTTATCACATGGAAAGATTTGGGATTTGGGGCGGGGGGGGGGGGTTGAGGTTTGTGGATTTATGTAGTGGTGGTTTGGATCTATTTTGCTTTTAAGTAGAAAGAGGAGGAAAAGAAGAAAATAACTTCTTTATTTCTACAATACCGCTAAACTGCTTTTCTGAAAAATAGTAGCAGTGTTAACCTCCTAGAGTTTTAGGCTTTGTGTATTTGAATACATTAAGTATTATTTTGACTGGGATTTACTTACTGGTGATCCTGAATATAGTGATGGTCATACCAAATATTTCTTGTAAATATCTTTTGCCTCATGTGTGAGACATCAAAATAGTTAAATGAAATGGTTAAATGAAAGGTTAATGACACCAACCATCAGTAATTTGCAAAAGCAGTAGGGTACTTTGCTCAGCCAGGTTTGTACCCCTGAAACTGAAGGGAAGGAGAAAAGGTTTTGAGAGTGTGACAGCAAAACCTGAGACCTGCTCAAGGAACAGCCCAGGTGCAGAGGGAGTGTGCAGTGCCATCAGAGGATGATCAACACAAACTGACCTTTGCTTGGCAACAAGCTGGATTTTGAGCCAGTTAAGGGAAAAGGCTGGGAACAAGTAGATTCTGCAAGATGAGATAATTATTTTAATCATGCCAATTTACTCCCTAATGCAGCTTACTCAGGCGTTAAGTCCCCCTGCCAAGGGGAGGTATTAGAACAGTAATGTGTAGGCCTGAAAATACTCATCCATTCTGACTAGGCAGAATTGGTTCAACTATGGTGAGATGAGAAACAGCAGTCATATCTAGAATGGGTCATGTGCCATCAAAGATCCCCAAAGGGCATCTAGACCCATTTCTGGGGTTCTCCAGCAAAGGACTTTGCAGAATCCACAATATTGCATGGTGTTGCATCACACAGTGAAAAACTGTTTCCCTTCCAAGGGCAGTATCTGGGCATTCCTGTCTGAACATGAACACATAGTAGCCCACTGAGCTTTATGTTTCCTAGGCTTTACCCAGTACTGATGGGCAAGACCTCAACCATCTCTCTGACCAATGGACATCAAAATTGCAACAATCAAATCTCAGTGTTCAGTCTGTGGAAGGTGATGTCTTTCCTCTCCACTATCTACTTTTTTTATCCACTATGCTTTCTTTATTTTCCCCTCTATATTTTCTTACATAATATCTTATGCTTCTATATTTTACATTTCTATAGATAATAACCAGAAAGGCTTCATACCTTATTTCCATTGAAGCCAAATTGTTTTAAAATAAACCTGCCTGCTATCTATCTATCTATCTATCTATCTATCTATCTATCTAATCTATCTATCTACGTATCATGTATAGATAAATAAATGAATTGATGGCTGGACAGATGGATGGATGGATAGATATTTAAAAACTGGTCATTCAGTATCATTTCACTATAATCTGCCCCAAGCAATCTCCTTTAACAAGAACCTCAATTATATTGCCTTCATGGAGCCAATTATGGCAGTAAAATTAAAATACAATGTTTTTTACTCTGGTATACTTTCCTTGTCCAGCAATTGAATTATTTTGCAAATGAAGGGTCTTACATTGCTTTGGTATTTTAAATAGTAAGAAATTAAAAAAAAAAAAAAAATCAGGAGAAACATAGGAAGAAAACACCCAAGACTTAACAAAAAATTACTCCCTACCAGGTCTGTCATAATCACCCATCTTCATTAAAGTTTGTGCTTTTGAGGGAGAGAGTTTTCTGGTTTGTTTGGGGGTTTTGTAATAGATAATTTATCAGGATATTATCTGTTATTCATCTCCAGACTGTGGTTTTTGCTTGTATTCTAGTTTTAGCTAGCAGAACACAACTTTGTGCCATTAGACTGTTAGATGTCATAATTTCTGAACTGTAATTTGATAATAGCTGCTATGCCATACAGATGAAGAACCTGAATACTTCTATTTGTTTTGATCAAAATGCCACAGAATTCTTTTGTAGCTAGAATGAGAATTTACTCAGCATTCAGATGAAGAGAAATAGAGTCCAGAACTGAAGTAGGTGCTGACTTATTTTCTAGATTGAAGCTATGGTGGATATTTACTTCAGATTATAAGGCATTGTCCTAATACAGGAATGCATTCTAAACCATAAACATGGAGCATAGGGATGATTTTAATATACCCAGAGAGAGATTAATACACAAAAGAGATCCACCGTTTGTAATCAAAATGTTATTCACATTTAGTCACTTTAAAGGAAGACAGAAAGGAAAAAAGACAGAAAAGTAGGGAAAAGTGAAGAATTGCAAAAAGTGAGAAAGGTAGTGGCCTTTCCACAGCATCCTGTGAAGATCCTTCTTTCCTCTGTTAGTGGGTAGAGCTCTGCTGGGACTTGACGTCCATTCATTTCTGTCTTGGCTGAGCAGTGCTTTGTGGCACTGACTCAGCAGTTTCACTGCAGTGGGGGCCATGACAATGACACCTTCATTGAGGTTTGTGACGTTCCTAGGATATGGTCAGTTCTGCACATGCAGGTTGTTCACTTGTACTGCTGGGGGTGTGTTCATTGCTGCTACCCTGGACGGTCATAGCCCATTAGTGACAGATGATCATGGCCTATTATTGCATTGGGTCTTTAACTACAGATCTTATCAATGGCAAATGGCAAACGCAAAACAATTCGCTCTTTAACAGTCCTTTACAGGCAGTGAAACTGGATAAGGAGAAAAGAAAAATATTTAGGACGCTACAGTAAATGCATTTTGAATTTCCAAAAAGACAAGGGCATATAGATAAACCTATGCAAAATGACATGTTGGCACATAATTGTACCTGATTTCTTTGGGGTTGGGCTTTTTTATTTGTTTGTTACATTTGTTATTTTCTCTCCTTCCCTTCCCATCACTTTCCTTTTCCCCTTGCCATTTTCCTTTTCCTTTTTCTTTTCCTTTATACCGGCAACCTTAATGGTACCATTAAGCAGAGGCAATTGACATGGTGAAGTTTTGAAGTTTGGTATTTTGAGTCCAAATTTTAATAGTTTCTGTGCTGTACTGAGGAATACACAAGACCTAAAGTACTAATGGACTGTGAAAAAAGCCATAATCACGTGTCCATTCCCTTATCACACACTTTTATTTAGATTTGTATATAAAGTATTACATCAGATCACTGTTGATTTGCTTCCACTGCTGAATTGTATTCTCTATCAATTTTCTATGCAACATACAAGTCATACACAATAGGAATGCAGTCTTCTACCTTGAAAAGAGATCAAATATAACTGACAATGGAGCTATGCACACAAAGGTACTTCAAACAAATTATACCTTGTAAATTTTTTTTTTGTAAATTTTTTACAGCAGCATGTGTTTATTTTAACAGCTTGTTAATTTACAGTTGTATGAAAAATGGTTTGTTCCTATGTTCCCCCATGTTTCCCCAAAGTTGGTTTGCTTTTAAGTTGTATTCTCCCCCATGCTGCCCATCATTGTAACCCAGCCCCTTGTTCCAGTGCCTTCCCTATCCACCATTGTAAATCTTGACCCTTGGTCTCGACCCTTCTCTGTCAATCCCCAGTTAGCCCAGCCCCCTGTGGTACCTCCCCTCTGGAAATCCCTTAACCCTCAAGGCCCCATTAGCCAATGTGACCTGTCCTCTCCTCCCCCTTATCCTCACTGGTTCCTGTATTGTAAACCCCACCTTGTGCTCCTCCCCTGTATGACACTAATTGGATAAGAGTTTGTATCCACCCCCTGAAACCTCCCTGTGTTTAATCCTGAGGAGAGAGGCACTTGGGCACCTTCTGTCCCTGACCCTTTCAGCCTCAATAAACTCTTTCCTGCTGGAACCCATACAGCGAGCTACCTTCTTACTCCTGTGCCTGATTCCTGACACTTGTTGCCATAGAGGAAGCAGCTCTAAAGTTTCAACCTCAGGAGATGCTTCTCCAAGGGTGTTCCCCACACCTGGCACAGTGCCGCTGTGCCCAAAGAGCTAGCCAGGGCTCTGGTGACCACTTTCTAGTTGTCTTTCACTTACATTTAGTTACATTATAGCTATGCATTTTCATTTAACTGCACCCTATAGTGTCTTTAAAAAAAACACATTCCACTCCAGAGGATGTGAATACCAAGGTCTCACTCAAAGAATTTGCAAATGCCAACAATCAGTTCTGCAACAGAAGACCAATCCAGTTTATAAAGAATACAAGCTTTAACTATAAAAGTGTCATTGCTGCCATGGTCTCTTTCTACTGCTCTACAGACTTCTCTCCATTTGTTTTGCAAATATTTTTTTAGTAGCAGCTCACAGAAACCGATGCTTAGTAGTAAGGTAAGATTTCAGAGTTAAGGTATCATGTACTTTACAAGAAACAAGAACAAGCAAAAAAAAAAAAAAAAGAAACTAAGCACGCAACAAAAGGACTTGCAACTAACCAACCTTACTCTTCCTGTTACCATTTTAATTTCTCCTTCACTGAAACATTAACAACCTTGCTTTTCATGTTGGCATACACAGTTAGGATTGTGACCCTTGGGATTTATATTACCCTATTTTCTGGGTCCAGAGAAAGGCAACAAAGCTGGAAAATGGTCTAGACATTAAGTCCTATGAGTAAGAGATGCAGGAGCTGGAAGTGTTAAGCCTGGAGACAAGGAGGCTCAGGAGTGACCTTATCATCTCTACAACTGCCTGACAGGAGGTTGTAACCAGGTGGAGGTCGATCTCTTCTTGCAGGCAACCAGTTACATGACAAGAGGACACAGTCTTAAACTGCGTCAGGGGAGCAGGGCTTAGGTTGGACATAAGGAGAAATCTCTTACAGAAAAGATGATTAGACATTGGAATAGGTTGCCCAGGAAAGTGGTAGAGTTGCCATGCCTGGAGGTGTTTAAGAAAAGACTGCCTGTGTCACTCAGTGCCATGATCTAGCTGACAAGGTGGTTGGACTTCATGATCTCAGAGGGCTTTTCCAAACTAACAGATTCTGTGATTCTGTGATATATACATATATGCTACATATGTAGCAGAAGACGTTGAGAAATAACTTCCCTGTGGAATGCAGTGGCATAGCTGCAGGCACATCAGATGACTAGAAGAGGTCCAGTAGCGGCTATAGCAGAATTTGAAAAAATTTCTGTCCTGAAGACCTGTGCTGTAATTTTCTCTAAATGTAACAGTGTACTGATTAATATATGCTTTTATTTGAAGTCACACGTGTTCTTGAGTACATTTAATACTCAGAACTACTTACAGTGACTCTTATTTCAAATTAATTTTATTAATTTTAACTATTTCCACAGTTCTGAATTATGCAATTGACGCAGCTCACCGGAGCCCAGGCTAGATCAATGGGACACACCAGAACAGCCCCAGGTGTGGGAAACTGCCTCGGTGTGTATTTACTGCAGGCAGAACCTTTAGAGCCGCTCGCTCTATGGTGCAGGATAACTTTATTAAGATAGCTTTTATTAAATTGGCTGTGCATTCTGTAGTTTGCTGTTAGGAGCATAGACAAGAGCTCTACTCAGTAAAGTGTATTCCAATGTCAATGCATAAATTTATCTAATAATTATAAATTTAAAACTTTCTTCCACTTACTACTCATGGCAGTGGCTATTGAGGCCACTGGCAAATGTACCTGCTAGCCTTCTGTCCTACCTAAAAATGAAAGGATGCATCATTGGAACACTTTTGTTGGAACACTGGAATGTTCTTTGGAAAATTTTTGTTTGTTTCTGTACTTTGATTTTTTCCTTGTTTTCTTGATCAAGTTTTTCTTGGTTTGGATTTCCCCACCCTCCCAGCTTTAATTATGATTTTATGCTTTTGAATTTATATATCTTATAAGCAACAGTGCTAGGTGTCTGCAGATTGGAATGTAATACAAATAATCATTGTCAAAATTGGGGTTCTTTCATTGTTTTCAGTGACTGAAACTAACAATTTTTCAGGAAAAATAAAAAAAAAAAAAAGAAAGTAGGAAATACAAAATTAATGTAAGTGCTACAAAGTGGTTTCAAGCCATAATGAAGAATAGTAGGAATAGGTAGGTTTAAAAGATCCTCTGCAAATTAAATTTCATCTGCTTCTCAAATGATGAAAGGTGGTTTCCATAAGCAGTTGCCCTTCCCACTAAATATATAGATATCTTGCAATCATATATTATCATATGATCGTTAAGTAAACTTTCAAAATTGAAGAAAATAAAATTCTATCTGCTAGAAATTACAATGTCTTTTTAATTAACAAAGATGTTTTTTACCTACCAAGTAATTCAGAGCTCTATTATTTTAGAGTCATGCTTTTCCATGGACTACATTTTTATCTTCTTTCTGTGCATTAGTAATACTTTCCCTCTCATTTCCTATTCTACATATGCAGTGGAATACCTTATTTCTTCTGTGGAGCTTTCTGTATCACTCTTTCCCAATCTTCACTTTACATCTATTTCTGTTCATGCTGATACTACTTAATCAGAAACTTTCCCCCAGTTTTCTATTTTCTTTTTTGTCTGCCCCAGGAATATTTTTTGCTTTCTCTCTTACCATTTTACAGAACACCTGTGATGAGATACAGGATCCCTTGGATTCAAATAATGTATCTCAGGAATACTTAAGAGTTCCACTTAAACAAGAGATAAAAAACAGTACAAAGGAAATAACATTTTAGAAATTTATGTGCTATCCATCTACATGTGTATAGCATGCTTATACATGCTTATATAGCATTAACACAGATAAGCAAGATTAAGATCAGAATATTCAGTTTCTTATTAGTAATTCATAGGTTTAAGTATGAGAGGTTGCCTGCTTAATGAGTTACAATCTTGTACAGTATTGGGTACAGTACAGAGATTTTCAGTTTTACTTGCCCCGTATCTCTTTCTAAATGTTCTTTTGTCCAGCTGGTACTAATTTGCTGAGAAATACGGGTGTGAGGAAAAGAAAGGTTTCCTATGGAAAAAGAAAAGAAGGGAAAAAAAAAAAAAAAAGGAAGCAATGCTTTTATGTCTTGCTATTCATTTCTCATCAGTACAAGGCCTAAGGGTGTTGTGTGTATAAGGACAAAAGTGAGCAATGCCGGAGCAGTACTATGACTGGCACAGAAAAGGGAAAAAATCAGAAATCTGAGAAATGGGACAGTACAGTCCTTTGTAGAATCAAATTGTTTGGAGAGTGGATGGGAAATTTGACTGAGCTGAAAGGCAGAGCAGGTGAGAAGATGAACACATTGATTTAAAAAATGCTTTTTTGGGGACTACTATAGGATCTTCATGGATTGAGACAATATTCAGTCAAAGCTTCTAAAATAATAACTTTGCAATTTAGTTTATAAATACAAAAAATACAACCAAAATATAAACCACAGCCAATTTATTAAAAAGGGCAAAAAGGGAGAAGCTTAGGTAAGCCATTGGCTATTAGATTTTGTAATTTCTCCTAACTTTCTAGAGTCTGCTTTCTCTCTTCTGTTATACAAGACAAAAGCTCTGCAAAATGTTACAGAAGACGTATTAACAGCAAGCTCAGTCATTTCAATTGTTTTTAGAAGAATTTAAACACAAGTTAATTCTTCTATTTAAATAATATCTTCCTTTAAGGTTGGGTAGGACTGGACTTAAATATGTGGTTAATTTGGAGTGATGGACACCTGTTTTAATACAGTTTGTTTTTATTTTTATCTATGTACTTTTTCTTGGAACACACTTTCTTGCATTTTGCATTACAGTTAGGGACACAGATGTGGCAAATCCACTTCCATCAGCTTTTGTCCAGCAGTGTTTCTCAGCAAAGATGAATTATGTCACTGACCATTCTTTGGTCCCCACTTTAAAGCTAGTAGGAGGAAAACCTCCTACTAGAAATGTAGAAATGTTCAAGATGTATAGAAAAGAATGCATGCAAATATTTTATTTCAAGATTACTGTTGCTTTGGGAAAAGCATTCTGTCATACAGTTTTCTTAGAGAAACTCTGTGTTTGTGCAGGCATACACACATTTTAAGTAGATGGAGCCTGGAAAAACAACACATTTTTGTAAGCCATATTGTAGCTTTAAATTAGAAGTCAGATCTAGTGTTCAAGTTCAAGTTCAGATGAGAAATAACCTTATGGTTTTCTCTTAACTCTTCAAATTCAGGTAAAAAAAAAATCAAAATTATAAACTGTGATTTAATCTATAGAGCTTTTTTTCTTCAGTGTGTCCACAGCTGATAGAGTTTTACCTTAGAGAGGAAGTGTGATATTCCTTGGTGAAATTCCTTTGAGGAATTTCTTGTTTTCTAACAGCTGTTTATGCTTCTGTCTCTGAAACACTGTGACATCGAACAATACAGCCATTTTAAAAGTGGGTGGAGTATCATACTTTTGTTACTGTCAAATACTTACCTGAAAAAACTTTAAAATATCATAAATCAGAATGAAATAATCTCTGTGAAAAATTACCCATTTGTTCTAACTGGAAACTTATTTATACGTATATATAAAATTATAACATGATAAATAAAATGATATATGATATAATTTAACATGATATAAATTATAACATATAAATTGTGATTTTTATCAGGCAATAATAATAGAAATATCAGAGGTCAGACTCTCCAAGAATCTAAGCAGTATTTAATTATTTACAATAGTTTAAAATAAATTTGAATCATACCTTTTGTTTAAGGAGTTGCATGCTGGCTTTGCTTTAAGACAAATTGAGTTTGAAGAGTAAGTGTGACAAAGAGATTGCATGTAGTATCCCTATGCCATGGAATCATGGGTATCCCACTACTAAGTTGTGTACACATAGAGCTAACATAAAAGAGTTTTTCTTATTTTTCTGACATAATTCTTGGCCATTTATTTATGATAATCTTTCCTTCAATTTCATCTTTCAAAATAATGCATGTATGCATACACAAATCTATACACAAAGATGAGAAATAAGTTTGCGTTGCAGTAACCGGCATCCATTCGAGGGTACAATTATATTACCTTTTTTGGCAAGCCTCCATTAGGGTGTTTGAGGTTTTTTTAAACTCTGATTCTGTATAGTATAACCTACTAGTACTAAAACAAAGTATATAGAACATAACCTCGAACTGAGACAATTGCATTACCATCATAAGTTTGATGCGGTTTTCTTTCATGAAAATCACAGCTTTTAGAACAAGAAAAGCCTACAAAACCCCACTTGAAACAAATAAGAGCAAATGTTTTCTGTTGACAAGGTATTGTTATTATGACACTTTTTGGGAAAAGGGGTTAAACTTATCTCTAACATTTTGCACAGCGACAGCACATCTGTCTACCTAAGTGTCAGTAAAGACAGATGGTACATAGAGTAACAGATGCCAATGCAAAAAATTCAATATGCACTGGAGGAGCTGAAAGGAAATCATTTGGGCCAGATCAAAATACTAAGGTAAGTCTACATGTATCACAATGTGTCAAGATTGCTTTTCTAAAATTAGAATCAAGATCCTGAAATAGTACTATCTGAGACAGATTAGAAAGGTTTTGAACAATGCAGCTCTCTAAAATGGAGTCATGCAGATGTTGGCTGCTGAGGATCATCAGTCTAACACTTGAATGCTGGATAGAAAACAGCACTAAGAGACAAAGGGGCCTAGGGGTTTGAACCAATGTCTAGAGGCAATATTCAGTTGATGCAAATTATGGTTGCTGCTGTTGGTTGCAGCCTCTGGGTCTGACTGAATATATTTTTGATGGAAATTCATTCACTACAAGAGACATATCAGGGTCAGCAGCAGCAGCTTAATACATTTCCAAACCTCAGCACAAGGAAACTCCACCCTTGATCTAAACCCAAGTTTTGATATAATTTCTTATTTACCCTCAAGTATTATGGTACTGCTGTGGATTGAGGACACTTTTCTGATTAGAGAGGAAATAACAAAATGAGATGATCAAGAACATTACTTTCAGTAGGATTAAACTTCCTGGTGTTCTCAGTTTAGAAACTGAAATCATATTGTTCATGCCATTGCAAAACAGGAAAACATGATAGCTAGGATGTCAAGAATTATTCTTCTGCTCAGGAGGGAAGGATACAATTCAGTACAATTCAGTAGTTAGAAAGAATGGGATGTGAGCCCTCTTCGTAGGTGTCTCTTCTTAATAGGTGCCTTCAACAGAAGTCTTCAAGTATTGTCAGATGTACAGTAGCCTGCTATTCACTTACAAACGGCCTAATGCGGTGCTCCCAACATGATATAGTGATAAATCACAGAAGTGCCAATTAAAATGGAACGCTTTTTGTGTCAAACATTTAAAAGCAATGCTAAGCTCTTACAACACTCTTTCAAAAATAAAAGGTATAATAAAAGCTTTATATGCTGAGCTTCCTCTTCATATCACTGCCTCCTGGTAAGAGGGGTTCTTACAAGTGTGATTATAATAGAAAATCCTTTGCTTTGTCATTTTCATGTTTCAAAATTTTCAGTGGTTCCAATCTAAGGTATTCTTCATATGATAAAACTGTCTTACGGCATTCTTGTTATAAATAATTGGCATTTACTGAAATTTTTAATTCTCAACACAGTCTTTCTCACATTCAGTCAAAAAAAACACCAATTCTCTGTTCACAAAACAAAACAAAAAACACAAGATGTAATAAAAGTGGAGAGTGAATGTCTCTGATATTCACTATGAGGATGAAAGTACCAGTTACCAGTAAAAGTGGACTAAAATTTTGTCTCAATAGGACCTGCTCTTTTATCATTACTCTGTTTGCCAGTCTTCATGTTATTGGTCTGGGTGAAGTTTAGATACGGCTCTGTTGTCACAGCAGACTATTTTTTTTTTTAAAAAAAACCAAATAGTTTTATATCTCTTTTATCAGAAGTCTATTTTACATCAGCCCGATTAGTCATATTTATGCCAGTCTAGGGTAGCATACCTGAGAAGAATAAGAGAAAACTGGTTTCACCATGGGCCCTAGGTTTTTTGAGACATATAGGTTCCAAGAGTTACATGTAAATTCTCATTAAAGGAAGGTGTTTCTATTTCTGTCTGATCATAAGGGCTTTTTCCACTAAACATTTAAATTTTTCATTTTCATTCATGTTTTTAACTTCCTCTCATTTGAAACATGCAATAAAACTATTTTATAGCTCACCAACACATTTGTGCTGGAGCCTATTACACAAACAATGCACACTGAAGAATTATATATTACCATCAATATTTGTCCTCTCTATTTAACCAATGCTTTGCTACAGAGGTGAGCCTTTCCTTCTCTCCTTAATTTCTTTCATTAAGAGCTTAGGTGTAGCCACATTTTTATTAGAATTGTTATGCACTAATTGTACATACTGTATTATTAGCAATAGCATGGCAAAACAGAATTAAGCCTTCACCTGAATTTGTTTCCTTTTATGGATTTTTGTTAAAACTATAAGTGCAGATTTTCATCACAGTGTGTGTGGGTTTAGCCACGCAATTCCCATTAATATTAAAAAGAATCACGCAGCTAAGTCCCTGCACACCACATTGAAAACACTCTTTAACGTTATTTTAATGAACATTCTTTTATGACTAAATTATTTCAGAGTAGCTGAGCAGTTATTATCTTCCTCAGTAACTAGTGATCGCCCACAGGGTAAGTTTCTCTAATATTCTGTTGCAGCCCCTGTTCCTTTGCCATGTTGTTATGGGACCTTTCTAGTTATAAACGATTTTCATTGCAGTATGCAATTAGAAACTAACCAACAGAGTAAAGCAGAAAAACTTGATTTTGGCTGCAAGTTGAAGCTGCCCCTGGGGGTCTTTAATTTATGCACTGTCCTTTTTTGTATAATCAAGGTTTTTTTGAAATGTGCCCAGTTTTTTCCTTAGAGGTAACTTTTCTTTCCTTCTTGAGATTCATTCCACCTTGTTTGTGGTTTAAAAATCTTTCAAGGTTGTTTTGGCTAGTTAGTCACATGCACAATGACAACATAAATCTTTAATGAGACTTGAAACCATAATGTACTTATTTTTGTGCACTTACTGTTTGAAACTTGCCAAGTTACAGCCAGAAGTCCATTGCATAGTTAATTAGTGAACATGAACTGTGTTTTTCCTTCCACAAACAAATTACATTCATTAGCAACTACTTTGTCTTTACATAGAGGTGGTAACAGACCTTACCACATGCATGTCATCCTATTCCTGTGCTACTCATTCTCTTCCTCCTCCTGCTCAGGAGGATAAGATAGCATTTTAGTTGTATCTGACTGTGTGGGAGCATTACAGACAAAAATGTGTGGAATAAAGTGTTGCTAATGGTACTTGATTAGAAAAAGTTGATCTATAAAAAATATCTGGAAACTGATATGAATAAATTTTCAGAAAGGATTTTTCTTCTTTTTTTTTTTTTTTTAACCAGTCAATTAAATAAATATTGCTTATGCAATCCCTGCTTGTTACTTAGATTTTTAATTTTTTCTCCTTTCTGCTGAGGCCGCTGGACTCAGCCCTGGCTAACACATCTATATAAAGTAAAATATATTTTGAACTGCCTCCTTTAGATGGGTGCATTTTCTTCATATGATGGTAAAATGTATTCCATAACAATAAAAATACCATTCTGTGGTAAAGAAAACTGCATCAGTTTTATATTTTTTATAAAGCTATTCACTATGGAATTACTTTGATAGCCATGAAACAGTAAAAGTAGACAACTGTAATGTTGTGGGGTTTTTCAGTTTTGTTTTCTCAACTCACACCAGGTTTCACTGTTTTATCTCTAGGACAGGCAAAAAAATCACTTCTATGGGTTATGTGAGCATTGTTCCTAGGGACCAATATAATAATCACATTTAATTTGTAGGCTATTATATCCAAAGGAATCAAGAAAGCCATTTAAAATGTCCTTGCATTCCTCAGTACGATCCCACACAAATGATTTCTTTGAGATTGTGTTCTAAAGCTTATGTATAGCTTGTGAATATATTGAAACTGATTAACTCCTATTGACACTGGCTGGTCTCACAAATTTGTTTCTTGCTGCTTACTAATAAAGAGTTCATGTGATGTGTCACAACCTATGACAATAGTAATGAGCATTAACCAAATTAGCTGCCCCCAATTGACTTTGTTCTTACATTACCCAAAATAAAGAAATCCATGGACAGTTCCAAAGGACTTTTTCAACAGACTTAAGAAATAAAAACTACACTAATAATTTAGTAACTCTGGATCCTCCCTCCCTCCCTCCCTCCCAGTTCTCAGAGATGAATCATATGTATTTGAACAAGAAATAACAATTTAAACATATTGTATCTCTCAATAGACAGCGAATGATGAGTTAAAGAATGTTTTTCAAAAGTGATCTAGATGTTGGGTAGACATATTCAAAATGAATTCTAACTACAAAAATCTGTTTTGCTCATTCCAGTCAACGGTTTATATATGAACATACTTTAAGTAACATTTCACAACTTTATTAATTTCAGTATTCTGTCTCCTTTTTTTTTTCATTACCTCTGTTGATTTCAAAATCAGAATTATAATTGATTAAAATACGTATACTTCAGCCAGTTTTGATATTTAATTTGCAACTGCTTTTATGTAATGCACTATTCCTGTGATCTCATAATGAAAATATGTCAGTATATACTCTTTATAGAAACAAGGTAAAGCAGTCCTGACCTCCTGGGACAGTAGGACTACAATATATGAATTTAAATTGCTAAGCTACAAGCCTCACACTTCATGAGAATTTAAAGACTATGAACATTAACCAGAATTTCTGGAAACTTCAAATAATTTAAAAAAATTACAAACCTACAACAAACTGATCTGATGAAGCAGTGTCTTCCAGTTTATGTAGATTAGTAGGATAAAGTACTGAAAGAGGCACCCTAATTCTGGTGTAATTTTTAATTTAGATTTCAATAGAAAAATATGTTTTCCTCTATTTGGTCTTGAACTGAATTAAATGTGACAAGACTGATGGTAGTTCTATGTAAATTCATTTTTATATTGGGCAATACCAGCAGGACAATGTTCTATTTAAAGAAACTTTCATACCGTCTTGCCAAAGCAAATATTTTTACATAGTATTCCCCAAGGGTTTTTTTATTTCACTACTTACTTGTGACAGGTATTGTACTTTGATGTCTCTTGGACACAGAAAATACTTATCTATTTACAACTTTGGTTATACAAATCAAGAGAAATCTTGAAACCAAAAAGACAAGCAGATGAAATTTTACTTAATATAATGAAGTGTTAATGCCATAATCTCTGACTTCTAGTCTTCTATAAATTTGCTATGTGGGGTACTTGTTACTGAATGGAAGATTTTGAAAAGGTAGCCGGAGAAAGCTTCCAGTGAAAATATTTTGTGCTTGTCCCAGCTCTCAGCTTTGGAGAGGTAACATTATTTCAATATGTGGCATATATCTGCATAGACTCACTTGTCAGTCTTAGGAGGGTCACAGCAAAAGTCTTGTTTGTAAAATATGTAGAGAGTGACCATGACTAAATTAAACAGTATCAGGGCTGGTTAGGTTTAAAAGTTTTAGTTTTTTGGTTTTTGTTTTTTGTTTTTTGTTTTTTTTAATAAAATATGCTACTGCACTATCAAATATTGTATTTTGAAAAATTATACAGGTTCTTAATGTAAAGACCTTATTTTTAAAATACTTAAAATTCAAGAAGAATGTACTGCAAATTTTTATAGTCTGCTTGAGAAATAATTTCTTCCATCTGGGCCTTTTCTTTTTGTAAAGAAACAGGAGTTTCAATATGTTGGATGAACAATATCAGCCTATAAATAGTACTATTTTGTTTGTTTCAAGTTAACCATGCAGGGTGATATGCATCATGTATATTTGGAACTTGGAAAGAGACATTTCAATGTTTTAAAAGAAGCTTTTAAGATAAAGTAAAACTGCATATTTTAATCCAGCATTAAATCAAGATTTTAGAAATAGAATGAAAGTCAATACAGATTTTTACTTTTTTTAAAAATTTTAATACTATAGAGGTCTTTCTCCTGAAGGCCTCCAAGCATTGGGATTGCAGATTTTTCTCAGTTCTCTTCCAGCGATGCATTATAACCTTCATGAATTTTTTTTCCCCATAATGTCCGGACTAAACATTGCAAGACAAAATTTGTGGTCACAGTACCTCCTCTACCACCTACCACTATCTAGAACAATTCTAGTACATTACTTGAAGCACATCCTCCCAATTGTTTGGACATCTGTTGTTCTCTTCTTCAACAGGTTAATCTAGTCCATTTTATTCTAAACTGCCTTTGACCTTAGTAGCTCCTATTGAACATGCCTCAGATATTAGTGTCCTCCTTTAAATGTGTGTGGTGTGCAAAACCAGGCAAAATTTTCCATGTTAGACCCTTCTGCATAGAGGACTGTAATTTCCTTAAACCTGTTGCTCACATTCCTCTTAGAGTGTAGGTAGGTTTGTCTTTCACTTTACTCACCAACAAAGAACGCTGGTCACTTGTGTAGCACCCCCAGGACCTACTGATCTTTTTCAGCACGACTTGGGCAAATATTTCCCTGCCCTCAAGTATAAACCTAATCTGGAGATTTCTTTTCACCCTCTTGCAACGTCAGAAATGTTCTGGATTTTAACTCTGGCTCTGTACTCAAGGTATTCCAGATCTCTTTGAATTGAAGTGCTAGCATTCAGTATGCCAAGCACTGCTCCTGAGCTAGTGTCATAGATAAAGTTGCTGAGGGCACATTTGGTCATATCATCCATGCAGCTGATAAAGTAAATGCACTATATCAGCCCCACTGCCAAGGCACTTAGTTTGATAATGACTTTCAAGCCACTGATTAATTGCCTTTTAGATTAAGGGTCCTGACAATTTTCAGTGTAGCTAAAAATCCAGCCCATACCCCATGTGCTTCCAAACCTGAATGCTGTGGGGAATAGTGTCAGTAGCATTAATAAAGGTATATTACATATTCTTGTTAATGAAGCTGGACATTTAATCATAGCAGGCATGCATGCAGATTAAGTGTGATTGCAGTGCTACTCTTTCTAATTAGCATCAAGTCTTGCATATGTTTTGAAATACATTCTTTCCCATGATCTTTTTCAGTAGAAAAGTTAAGACTGACTGGACTTTAGCTACCTGAATAAACCAAGGGTGCATGCTGAATAATTTGTCAGATACCTCTCTCAATCACCATGACATTTTGTAAGACTTCTGTAAAACTTTTGGGTCTTGCAATCACATCACTGTTCTTTCAGCACTCTCAGACAAATTTCTGTCTCATGAAATCTGGTAATCTCTAGCTTCCTTGGTAGATTCTTCTTTGTTGCTCACTGTTGGTGACTGTCCTTCTTGTCATGTTCTTTCTTTTTTTCATCTAGAAAACCAAAGGATGTTTTTACCTCTTTTTGTCAGCTTTCATGCCTCCAGAGTTGCTTGTTTTTCTTTTAGAATACTGAACTTAAAAAAGTCCTTCTAAGGAGTACAGATGAAGCCAAATAGTCAGGAGATGCTCACGTATTCACACAGAGTATGAAGAGATTAGAAAAAATATTTAATTACTAATAAAGATGTTTTTTGAAAAATGCACAAGAACTCATCTGCAGGACTTACATTTCAGTATTGAGGTGCAAAAAGGGGCCAAGAGATGCAATAAAACATACAGATGGAAAAATTTTATTAGTACCTGAAAAATCTACATCAAAGTCCAGGAATAAAAAGGCTGTGCGAACTGTTGCACTGTAGACCTATAATTTTAAATTAAATTTGAGTTTTCTGAAAAGAGAACAAAATACCACTATAAAAATCCCAATGAAGTCCTATGTTCATTTGCAGCAGTAGCTAAGAAGGATAAAAACTCCAAACAAACAACAAAACCCCCAACAATAAAAATTGCAGAGGATCAACAAAGTAGTTTTGTGAATAGCATAACCTAAAAAAAAGAGTTTCCTGTAGCTTTAGTGAAGGATGTCCAACTATCAAAAAATTCTTCTTGATTGTTTTTATATAAACAATATTTATATATCCGAGCTCACAGAAAACAATTAAGGTGGACACTTTTATTCTCTGCACCCTGCCCAGAAGTCTATTCATAAAATTGAAAGTACTGATCTATATATGTGTCCCATTAAATCTCTAATATCTTTGATCAACGTTTTTGTCAGTGACATGGATAGTGGGATTGGATGCACCCTCAGCAAGTTTGCTGAGCTGTGCAGTGCAGTCAACACACTGGAGGGCAGGGCTGCCATCCACAGGGACCTGATATGCTTGAGAGATGGGCCAGTGTGAACCTCATGAAGTTCAACAAGGCCAATTGCAAGATGCTACAGCTGAGTCGGGGCAATCCAAAGCACAAGTACAAACAATACAGACTGGGCAGAACAATGAGCAAGAGGGAAAAGACTTGGGGATGTTGGTTGCTGAGGCTCCACATTACGCAGCAATGTGAACTCACAGCCCAGAAAGCCAACTACAGTCTGGACTGCTTCAAAAGCAGAGTGGCCAGCAAGTTGAGAGAGGTGATTTTGCCCTTCTACTCTGCTTCCATGAAACCCCACCCCAAATCCAGCTCTGGGTGTCATAGCATAAGAAAAACAGGGACGTCTTAGAGAGAGTCCAGAGAAAGCCCAAGGAACTGATCAGAGAGATCACTTCTGCTGTGAAGACAGGCTGAGAGAATTGGGGCTGGTGAAGCCTGGTGAAGAGAAGGCCTTGGGTAAACCTTATGACACCTTCCAGTACATGAAGAGTTCTACAAGTGAACTGAGACTTTGGATAGGAACATGTCATCACTGGAAAAGGGGCAATGGCTTTAAACTGAGAGTGTGTTGGTTTTGATTAGGTAGTAGATCTCATCATGGACTATTACACGTGCTAAATTTATGCCATTGGTACATGGCACTGTATTCTTAAAACTGGTTTGAATATGAATGTTAAAGACTGTTAATTACTTGGTGTATCTAAATCACCAAGTTAAACATCACTGAGCAGGGATTAGTGGATGCAGATGGAGACAGAAACAGCATGAACTGTCAAGTGTACAAGCAACAAGAGCATGAAAACCCCTGTGGTGGGTTACCTGGCCTACAGTCACACACAGTTTCTATGTGGTGGATTGACTCTGGTTGGATAAGGAGAAGGTGAACACAAAACCAGCTCTAGCTCTCCCCTCCTTGGTTGGAGAGGGGAAAGAAATTATGACAAAAGAGAAAACAACTATTACAATATCTTCCATGCATCCTGTCCTTCTTCTCTGGCTCAATTTTACTCTGAAATTCTCTACTTCCTCTCCACCAGACATAGAGGAGGGTGGGGAATGTGGGTTGTAGTCAGTTCATCAAACATTGTCTCTGCCGCTCATTCCTCCTCAAAGCCTCCCCCTTCTCCAATGTAGGGTTTCCCCCACAGAAGACAGTCCTCCATGGACTTCCTGAATGTGAGTCCTTCTCATGCCCATAGCAAGGGGTACAGTCCTTCCCTTTCATGGGATGCAGTCCTTGAGGAACAGCCTGTGCCAGTGTGGGTCCTGACTGGGTCACCATTCCTGTCAGAAAACTTCCTCCAGCTTGGCCGTCTCTCACCATGGGGTCACAGGTCCTGCCCAGAGCCTACTCTAGCAGAGGCTTCCAGTGGAGTCACAGGAACATACACCTGCTATAGGGACCTTTGTGGGCTGCTGGTGGATCTGTGCTCCACCATGAGCCTGCATGGGCTGTGGAGGGGCAGGGTGCCTCACCATGGTCTTCCCCATGGGCTGCAGGGAATTCTCTCCTTCTGTGCCTGGAGCACTTTCTCCCCTTCTGTACTGGCATCTGCAGAGCTGTTTCACTATTCTTACTCCTCACATCTCTGGCTGCACTTTAGTCTTGGTCTGTAACTTTTTCCTCCATTCTTAAATATACTGTCTCAGAGGTGCTCTCACAATTGTCAGTGGGCTCAGCCTTGGCCAGATGACCAGGTCCATCTTGGAGCAGGCAGGCATTGGCACTGCCAGACACAAGGAAAGCTTCTGTCATCATCTCATAGAAGTCACCATATGGCCTTCCTACAAGCAAAACTTTTCATGCAAATCCACTATGTGTTTGATAACCCCTGTCTCCCGGGGGAAAGGGAGAAAATAGAAAGTAAGGACACTTAGGGATTGAGATGGTGAAAATTTAATAGCTGAAGCAAAAACTGCACACTCAAGCAAGGCAGAAAGTGGAATTCAGTCACTACTTCCCATTGCAGGGTTAGGTTTAGCCACTTCCAGGGAAGCTAGGCGTAAGCATGTGTAATAATTATTTGGCAAAAAATTTACAATAACCATGAACATCCACTGTGTTCCCAACATCCCCCTCCTCCTTTACTTGAGATTTAATTTTTTTCCATGTGGAAAATGTGAATCAGTTATGTCAGCTACATCTCCCTTTGAACCTCTTGCTCAAACCCAACCTACTCGCTGTAAGAGAGAAGAGAGCAGATTGGGAAAGAGAGAAAGCCTTGACACTGTGGAAGCATTGCTAGTAATAATAAAAAAAATATTACTACTATACTAAAGACAATTTATTATTATTATTATTATTTATTATTATTATTATTACTACTATTATTATTATTATCATCATCATCATCATCAAGTAGTACATGTATTTTATGTACTATTGGTAATATTTTAATCTGTTTTTTGCCTGTTTCTAAAAATTACATTTGGCTACACTCCCTACTTTATAAATGTAGCAATTATAAATATGTTTTATTCAAATGGATTAGGTTGGTGTCATAAGATTTTATAAACTGAGTTTTGTGTAAGGAGTATGACAAAATGAACATCAATTTCACAGAACCAGAGAATTGTTAAGGTTGGAAAAGTCATTCAAGACCATCTAGTCCAAATACCAGTGCAGCACAACCATAATCACTTCTAAATCATTCCCCCAGGTGCCACATCCAGATGCTTCTTGACTATTTCCAGAGATAGTTACTTCACCACTTGGTAACTTACTTCAGTGTCTAAACAGTTCTTCAGTGAAAAAGTATTTTCTGTTATCTAAGCTGAACCTCCCCTATTGCAAATTAAGGCCATTTCCTCTTGTCTTTTCAAAGCAAAAAACAAACTACCCATGAAAAGAAGCTAGGCAAAGTAGTATCTGCTTTATAAATACTAAGAAAAAAAAATAGTTTAAACATGATAGATATCTATCTATTAAAACAAACCAAACAAAACCAAAAACCAAGAAAAAAGAAAATAGAAAGCTAAGCCTGTGATTGACCTCTGAAAAATTTAGTTGCCCAAAAGATATGTGTTAATTTAATACAATTTAATACAAAAAGACTACAATTGCTATTTGACAAACCACTTCGTACAGTCATATAGTCTACTGACAGTTTACAAACAGACTTACTAACAGACTTCCAAACAATTATTGTTATTATTATTATTATTATTATTATTATTATTATTATTATTGGTTTGTTGTTAACAAGAACAATAATAGCAATAATAGTAACAACAACAATAATAATAAATAATAATAATAATAGTACTATAATAGCTGTAATGACAAAATCACTTAAAAGTTCACCATCTGCTTTATTCTCTCACCCAAAGACCAAATGTTCAGAAATGAAACAGGTTTGGGTTTTCTCTACCTCCTTCTCTTCTGTCATGAAAAGATAGCAGGCTGCCAGGTGTCATATACTGGGTTTGCTTCATTTAATGACTCCCCACAGTGTCACACCTGTCTACAGCCCAGCTTGTTTTAATGTATCTTATCACTTTCCTAATAAAAGGAAGTGTCTTTATGTTTCCAAAACAAGGTTCCTTATTAAAGTATTTCTAGAGATGCTGCAGATAGCACTCCGACTGTGTTGTTATGACTATCCCTAAAGGCTTATCCTCTGAATTCCATTCCCCTCTCTTCCATGAAAATTTTCAAATGTTTTTTGGTAACTTCTTAGTTCTTTCAGAGTTGTCTTCTTTACTTCTTTTTATTTTGTAATAGCAAGGGGTAATATCTTGGGACTAGATCTTGGAAGTATGCAACCTTGCAAGGAGGCCTGATTCTTATTGCTAGCCTATTCTGGTCTGTTACTAAGATTATCCAGTGAAATAACTTACTGGAAACTGCAAATTCATCAGGTCTAAAATATTTCCTTCAATCCTTTGTATGAATAAATGGCTGGAAGATTCTGGAAATTACTTCTGGAGTTCTGTCCAATGTTTCTGCTCAAACATTGTCACTCAGAGACCATTTGTCCAAGATGAAGTCCAGACAGCTTTTGAATATTTCCAAGGATTTCCCAGGTTATCTGATGAAACAGTGCCAGTGCTTGGTCATGCTTGTTGTTTAAATGCTTTGCTTTATACTGAGGCAAAACCTGTTGTGTTTCAGTTTGTGATCCTTGCATCTGGTCCATTCATGGATACTACTGAAAAGAGATGTAGACCATGCTCACCTTTTACTCACTCATACCAGTGCTCATATAGATCATAGTTCATCAGGTTGTCTAAAAAAATCAACAGGGATACCATGCTGAAAATGTCATTGTAGTCTAGGCAGAAAATATTAGTTGCTCTTGCCTGGCTTACAAATCCAGCCATAACAAAATACTATCAACTTAGTCAAGCAGGGCTTACCCTTGGTAAATTCATGCTTACTTGTCTTTGATGTCTTTTTTGTCTTTCATGTGTCTCAGAATAGCTTTCATAATTAGTTTTGGCATCACGTACCCTGGGACTGAAGTTTATCACCCTGTAGTTCCTTTGAACCTCTTTTTCAGTTTGAAGTCAAAGTTCACCGGGACTCCTGTCTGAATTCCTGCTGGATCTTTCCATTGCTACGGACTTGAAAGCTGCAGACCAAATAGAATAAAATAATAAAAAGAGAAAAAAAAAAAAAAAAAAAAAAAAAGAAGGAAAAGAAAACCTTTTTTGTAAAGCGGGCTTTACTGTTGCTGTTGTATTTTTGTTTGTATTTTTGTTTGTACTTTTGCTGTTGGAATGAGGAAATTTTCATTTTTTCTGTTCACAATTTTCTTGGACTCTCTTGTGTATGGCTTCTGTATTTTCCTGACTTTATTCCTCCTATTTTTCCTAAATAGAGTCAGTTAATGATTGTAGTCTAAACTGCCTTGGTCCTGGACTTGTTCTTGCCTTCTCAAGTGTATTCTTACTTCACTGTGCTCCTCCCCTCCCCTCCCCTCCCCTCCCCTCCCCTCCCTTCCCCTCCCCTCCCCTCCCCTCCCCTCCCCTCCCCTCCCCTCCCCCACCCTCCCCTCCCCCGCCCCCCCTCCCCCCTCCCTCCCCCCCCCCCTCCCCCCCCTCCCCTCCCCCCCCCCCCCCTCCCCCCCCTTTCCCTCCCCTCCCCCACCCTCCCCTCCCCTCCCTTCCCCTCCCCTCCCCCCCCCTCCCCTCCCCTCCCCTCCCCGCCAGTCTCGAGTCTCCTCGAGTCTCCTCTCCTCGAGTCTCGAGTCTCCTCTCCTCGAGTCTCCTCTCCTCGAGTCTCGAGTCTCCTCTCCTCGAGTCTCCTCTCCTCGAGTCTCCTCTCCCCTCCCCTCCCCTCGAGTCTCCTCGAGTCTCCTCGAGTCTCCTCTCCTCGAGTCTCCTCGAGTCTCCTCTCCTCGAATCTCCTCGAGTCTCCTCTCCTCGAATCTCCTCTCCTCTTTTTCCATTTTTGTTGTTATCACTAGCCTGCCATTAATTAATGCAATGTCTTGTCCATTATAAACAGGATTGCTGTCCTGCATTGCCGCATTTCACAGTTCTTTTTGTAGCTAGATCTGCACCTGTTTTTCTTGCACACAGAAACTTTTGTCTCTTATGTTTCAGAACCTTCTTTGCCTGACATTATCTCAGTTGCTTCTGCGTCTTGACTACCACATTCACTGTCACCTTTTAGGAGATTTATCTTCATGGACAAGAAGCACAGAATATTTTCATTTGTGTGACTTCTGAAATGGGCTGCACTATGATCCCCTAGATGTCACTTGGTACCACATGGTTGAAACTGTTCAACAGTCCTCCTTCAAAAGAGCAGAACTGCTTTACTTTATAAAACAGCCTACTGGATTTCAGTGAGGCCTTCTCAGGGAGTGTCTTACCACAACATCATCTACCAGAAAAGGTATTCATACATGATCAGTATATAGTTCCTTGCATAAAAGAGAAATATGAAATTAAGCAACCAAAACCTAAATTTCTTACAGATTTTTAGCAGGATCTCACTGACATCTTTGGGAATGTAAAATGCCTTCTGTCCCTATACTTTCAACATACATTCTCTCTTGGACACCCAGTTCATGTAACTAGCATGTTGTTGGTATATTTCTCATTCCTCTGTTCCTGTTATGTATAGCGTGTATCCTTCTCATGATGTCACATATAAATTGTGTTGTGATTACTTTCAATTCCTTTACAAGAATGACCTACTTTGCACTGAATGCTAACATCTTCCCCAGCAGTGAGGAATAAGTTCCTTAGAGTCAGGCCATTGTAGAAATATTATTTTTCATATTTATAGTACCTCATTTTGCCTAGAAGTTTCCTAAATAGCTTGTAACCTGATACACTCAGGAATGGAAGACTTCCATTGAAAAAGCATAGGCCTCTGTTTTAGGTTGTTATTTCCTACCCTATTTTGTCTCATGAAAGGAAGATTTAAATCATGCTTCAATTTAAACTTTTTTTTTGGTTATGTGTGCTTAAAAGTAATATACGGTCTTACTATGACTATAAACTAGCTCATGAGTTTCTGTACCCTGATTTTATGGTCCCAAATTGTATCTTTCTTAACAATTCCTTCTTATGTAATAAGGATATCAAGAGTTGTGGTTTGTAGTCTATAGCTTCCTCTAGTACATAGATCAGTTCATGCTGGATATCCATGGACATTCACATCTGTAAACTGGTTTAGCAAAACCTATCCAGAGGGTCAGACCTTTACTAATGAGTATTCCACAAGTTATTCTTAATATTACACATAGCCACAACTCCCTAGTTCCATCTTTGGTAATGTACACTAACTTCTTTAGTGTAGACAGTGTCAGCCATTCAAAACTCTCAGTTCATAATATATCTATTTTTTTCGTAACTTTTGATCATTGCATGTTGTAGTGGTTTTAAAGCAGTAACTAAAAAAATTACTATAAAACTTACTTATTTCTTGCTGTGAGATATGGATTAGAACAAGAGCAAAACAGGCTTAAAACTTTAAAGGAATAAAGAAAGTTTGTTAACAAAACTACAAGACTGAAAACACCAGAATAAACTTCCAGAATACTCTTTTATCCCCCACTACCTGACCATTCCTTTGTACACGTGACAACATAGAGACAGAAAAACTTCAGAACTTTAGTGGTTAAAACAGTCCCAATTCCTGCTAGAGTCTTTTCATCAGTCATTGTAGAGAAACAGGAGTCTCCTTCTGCTAATCTATAGAGTTTTTCATAAGAAAACTATTTCTGTTATAGTTTCCTATTTCCTTGATGCCAGATGCCCAGAAATCTTGTTATCAGAGTTCACTCCTCCCATTTCACATCACTCTGAGGTGTGTATGGGCCATAAGTCTAGGGATATCATTTTGAGGATGAGTTATTCAAAGGCAAAAGTTTTCTTCATCTGTCTCTGTGAGCTTTGCTGGAAAACAGTTTTCTCATTGCCCCCCCCCAAAAGGCTTCAAATCTTCACTTCACTCTGTTCCAGCACTTCACTGTATCACAATTACTCTACTTTTTACTCAAAATCCACACTTTGAACACTCTGTTCCTCCCAATATACTCTGTCGTGAATTAAAGGAGTTTTTTTCAAGACCTTATTGTCCATTTCCATAGCTTTAACAGAAAAATATTTCAGCTTATAAAGCATCTCCTTATTCTCTACCTTTTCTGAAGCGTCTTTTCTTTACTGTCTCTGATAAAGTCTCTTTACATGTTGATTACTCTCTTTTTCTCTTTCTGGATAAAAGGATTAATCTGCAAGTCTCATCTAAGTAATGAAAAGGTTAAAATCTTGCCCAGGCTTTGTAGATGGTTCTGTGATCTCTGCCGGAGCAGGAGCTGGAGTTGTCCGCGATGGAAGATTCTTCATGGCTGCCCTGGAGAGTGTGGTCACTGTCTCAGCCTGCCGCAGTCAAGAGCTTTTTTTTCCTTTCTTTACTCGGCAGTTTCTGGTGAATTCAGTCACAGCAAAAACTGCAGCCGAGCCAGGGACCGGCCTGGCCCGGCCAGAGCCCGGAGCAAGCCCCGCAGGCCCCATCTCCCGGCCGGGAGCCGCTGGCCACATGGCCTGGGCAGGGAACAGGAGGCCAGCTGGAGCTCTGTTACCTTTCACAGCCAGGAAACAAAGAGCAAGAAATTCTCAGGCTTAGGTCTTAAGGTGGTGTTCACAGGTTGATCTCACTTTTCAATGGTCAAAACTGCTGTCACTTCTTAGAAATGATTGATAATTGGTCAGGAGAAAAGACTCCCATCAGTCACCAGCAGTTGCAACTTCCTTAGCTCCCAAAACCACCTTAAAGGTAAAGCCACCCTGTGACACATGTATGTCGCTTCTGCTTGCAGGTTATCACACATTCAACAGTCCACACAGGGACACTGACACAAGTACCTTCTTAGGTGGTTTGTTTTTCGGCCCAGAATAGATTTGGAATTTTTTATCTGGAACCACTTAAGTGTTTTGTTTGTGTGGTTGTTCATTTTTTTAATCCAGTTCTGCTGCACTTGCTGATTCATTCTCATTCAGACCACATTGTAGAACATATGTCTATGAATGATTAAACTGTACAGGACTTTTTATGGCTCTTTTGGGGAGTGGTTGAGAATTCTAGAAGGACAGGATCGTTTTTGCACTAAGCTTTGAGTAAAGGCTTCCTCTCCCATCATACACAGGACTTTCAGCCCCTATCAGTGACAAGACAAGGGAGAGTTGTTCTGAGAATTTAGGCAGACCGATGCTGAAACAATAGGAGCAGACAAGGTGAAGAAGAAGAAAGAAAATCAAAACAAGATGACAACATAAATTTGTCCAAACCTCACAAGAAGACTTAAAATATACTTCCAATTTAGTAAGATTCTTAACACTGGAAAATTTAAGTGGAATTGCACAGTGATTAATATGATTCACTGCAAGAACTAATTCCAGAAAGAAAAGAAAAAGTATTAAACCCTAAAGTATTATGGAATTCAGTATTTCTGAGGTGCATTCAGAAGTAGTCTTCCTTATAGATTGACTGTAGCTGTTAATAAAACAAGCTTTTTATTATTTCATAAACTACAGTACAAAATATTCTCTTCAATATTTGGTTCTCTATGTAACTGGCCAAA
The DNA here is from genome assembly GCF_049639895.1 of Pseudopodoces humilis. Lineage (NCBI taxonomy): Eukaryota > Metazoa > Chordata > Aves > Passeriformes > Paridae > Pseudopodoces > Pseudopodoces humilis. The sequence goes on along the minus strand of NC_142203.1, from coordinate 47,228,663 downwards.
TTATGTTCTTTAGTGTAGATGAGGAATTGTGACAAAAATTAATGGACTAATGCATTCAGCAAATATTTTTGCATGCTGAATTGCTTCTAATCAAAATAATAACCCCTGAATTCCATTAAATAAACACCTTTTTTTTTACTCAGTCATTTTAGCCTGAACTTCAGTAGGAAAAGTTAAATAAAACCTACATTTTTCTCTATTTTTAAGTCCCTTGATTGTTTCTCTTGCTAGGTGTTAAAAGCAAGTTTCAGCTCATGAATGTTAGCAACTAGTTTGGTATTTCACTTCCCTTATTCTGATTCAGACAAAATGTAAACAAGTTTAAAAGCCTCTTTTAGAATTTATTTTTTAATTATTCCAGCTCTACAACTAGTAAGATTCAGATCAAACCTCATTTCGAGTCTTAATTACTTTGAGATGTTCACTTGAATTTTGTGGCTATTTTATAGGTGTGTTTTAAGTTTGTAAATCCTGATCTAGCTCCACTAATCTCTGATTGATAGGTGTTTCTGAATATAGAAACATATTAAAAAACCACAAGCAACAGAAAAAAAAAAAAAAAGAGCTTATTCAAACATGTGGAGAAGCTGTAATTTAAAAGTGGACTAATGCAATTTATAACACAAATATCTTTCTGTTAGCCTCATGAAACATTTCAGAAAAGTTATTTTAAAAATACTTTCTTTATAGAAAAACAATTCACTATAGTATAATTAATGTAACATAATTAATGGGACACAGAGTTCTCAATACACATATGAATGTTAAAAGTATTGTGAAAAATGTTCTGAATATTGATTTGCTGTATATTTAGTAAAATTTCATTATTATGCATATATGTCAGCAGAATAATCTGCATAATTAAAAGCCCCTAAGTACCTATAGACATGATCAACTGTGATACCTTTCATGATTGAAGAGAAAAACTATGTTTTAGTATATTAAAGATTTGACCAAATTCTGCTGAAAGACAGAAGGTTTGAAGTAGGAAGAACATATAAGGAAGAAGATTCTTCCTTGTGTCACCCTAAGGATGCTGTACTTCCTAATAGAGAAACTTGAAAAAGATGATGATCTAACCTCTATTCTCCTTCATTCATAGTAGATTATATCAAATGCAGAAATTCAAATGTGCAGAAATATTTGCACTTTGATAAGAAACTAATGCAAGAAAACTCTGACTGTTACCAATGCCCTTGGGTGGAACTGGAACTAGATTCTGAATTGCATTATTATCCCTGGCATTACTTAATCCTAGTTGAATTACTAAAAACTGGAAAAGAAAATGGATTTTTGCTTTGCTTATAGCATTTTTGTCTCCCAATCCAGAAATTCCATGATTCATTTTGATTCATGAATGTTACAGATACAATGAGCTAAACTGTTCTTCTGTGTAACACAATTTTCATAACCTTCATTGGTATTTTTTGTAAAATTAAAAGAAGGGAAGAGATAGGATTAATTTCTGAAGTGCTTTTGCTGATTTTTAAACCTTTGTCTTAGGTCTGTATCTATTTATTAGTGTGACTGATAGTTCGTGTCCTTCTCAAGTCTAGTAATTTACATTGTCTACAGATAATGGTAAGATTCCCCTCTTTACTGAATACTTCTGGGATTTCTTAAACAAAAAGTTCAGATGCCAGCCAAAAACTCTCAATATTTCTATTTTATATCTTCCTATTCTAATGGTAATGCTAGTACTGGAGTTCTTGTCACAGGACAATAATATCATAATGTCTTGGAAAGCCTCTGCCACTGTTTTCTGTGTGTTCTCTGTGTAATGAATTTATAAAGTAAATTACACCTTTTAAAATAACTTGACTCATAAGGATATTTTATCAGATAGACTTAATGTCAGCATTTTTTGCATGCTCTGATATCAGTGTTAACATAATCATGTATTGCGTATCACATATCCCGTTGTTATTGCAAATAGAAAGAAAAATACTTTTTAAAACATATTTACAAGAAAAAAATGTATTAAAATCAAAACAAAATACATAAAGTCCAAACAGAACATCTTCAGTAATGGCTTAAGATGAAATAAGCTTCTGGAGTTATACCATCCACTTGTAGGTAACATGGACTTTTTACATACAGAACGTTATAACACAGGGGGTATTAGGAACCTTGTGCATATCTAATGAAGCAAGAATGGTATTATCATGCTGTTTTACAAGGCAATAATCCACTTGTGTTCTGGATAATATAAAATGCAAAATGTAGCTTATCGAGTATTTCAAATAAACCATTGTGAGGGTTCTAATAGCATTATTATTAGTATTTTAATTAAAGTTTTATTTGCCTTTTTTTTCTTAATAATGTTTTATAAAACAAACAATTAACAAAAGAAATGAATGGCAGATCATGTGAAAATAAAAATGAATTACAAGGTATGGTACTTATTTAAGTGCAAGGAGATTTTGCTGCTCTCAAGGGTGAATGAACAGATGAGGTGTAGCAAATGAAAAGTTGTAATAGGAATAAAATTTTCAGTATGCTCGTTATTTTAAAATATTTCTCTGATAAAAGATTGCAACTCTCAGAATCCTTATGCCAACTACTCAATCATATAAGCTTTCCAGAAGGATTGAATAGTCTGACTATTGAAGGAATTTTGATTCATGAGACCAATTGAGTATATTTATCTTCTTCCTTCTTACCAGTTACTTATTTCTCTAAAAAACCCCACAACATTTCAAAAACTCTAAAGTTTGGTAGAATGAGATTGCAAAACTTAAAATGTGATCAGTAAAAAGGGATTTTCTGTCCGAGTGAGAAAAACTGAGTTTGCTATAGTCAGAAAGCAAGACTAAACAGATCACTGACTATATTGTCCAGTAGTTATTATTCCTTGATTGCTGAACACTTTCCCAAGAAAAACAGCAACTACAGTATCTTCATAATGTAAAACAAGGCTTCAGTAAGACAGAATACTAGAAAATATACTATACAGACAAAAACTAGTGATAAAAAAATGAGAAGAACAAATACAGCACTGAAGAGAAACAAGTCTGAATTGGCAGGTAAGGTAGTCAAGATGAAATATTATTTTTTCTTTGATGTGCAAGTTATTATTTTGGTGCCCTAAAAACATTTGGGAGTAAGTGTTGAAAGTATTTAAATAGGTATTTTTCTTTTCTTAATTGCAGAGTGGAGTGCATTAATGGAACCAGGGCGTACACTCTGACCATACACTCCTGCATATTGTTTATGGACACTTTTAAGAGAGTCTTTTGTAACTTTAAAATAAACAGTAATTTTTATCTGTTTTAAAATGACTGCTTCACACCTGCAAAGTTTATTGAGTTCTGTTTGTCTGAAGAATGCTTTTACTCTGTGTGTACAAAGAATGCAATAAAGAAATAAGTGCATCCATAAATACACCCACCTTCATTCAGTATATTTTCAAGAATCTGAAAAGGAAGGCAAAAAGAAGAGACAAGCTCTACATTGTGTTTCTCTAAAGCCAGCAAAACTGAGCAGGGTATTAGAGTGGAATACTGATTACTAACTGCAAGTCTCTCATGAGGTAAGCTTTTCTGAGGAAGACCCAGCAGGAATGCTTCTCCTCATCACAGCTTTAACAGTGATGCTTGCATCTTGCTATGGCAAGATGTTGATTTTTCAGATAATTTTATCCCAGACCACATAACCCTTTATAGATTAAAGCCATCAGGAAGGAAAGATTGTTCTGTGATTATCACCTCTAGGGCTCAGAAAATTTGTGTTAACAGCCCCGCCAGAAGCTGTCCAAGCAACTTCTCATAATGTGCGCAGTTTTCAGCCTTCATGAGCAAAATATTTAGTCTTCAGTCAATCAAAGATATTTTAAGAGGGTTAAAAATATATATTCTTCTGCTTTACTGAAAGCCTATAGAAGTATTTACACAGGGAGAACCAGCTCTCCACAGTCTTCCACCAGCCCAAGAATGAATTCCACTAATGAATGTTGTGGAATAATACTTCCTTCACTTCTTTCAGTTTTATTCGTCTCTTAAATAACCAAACAGCTTGATATTCCTTGTGAACTCTTTCCTAGGATCCTATTTTCCAAATAATTTTTTCAATAATTCCCTTAGAATTCCCCTCTACTTTCTTAAAATTATGGAAGCAAGGCCCACCTGGCATGTGAAGCAGAGTGTACTAGGAAATACTTGTGTCCATGGATCTCAGCCACAGTTATAGCCCATACCATTCTACAAAGAAATAAATTCATCTGAATTGCAGAAAGAATGCCCTTTGTTACAAACCCCCAAAACCCATGAAATTTAGTTCTCCAGTGTCCTGGTTTAGGGCAAATTTGGAAGAGAACCTCCAAATAGGGGTCACCCCCAAAAGCAAATTCAAGCAGCCCCTCCCCCAACTGGTTTGGGAAAAAACATTTCTCTGGAGAAAAGTGGAAAAAACTGTTTATTTAACAGAAATTGAATAATATTAAACAATAAAATTTTCACAGTTCAATGATGTATCAAATACAGAGAAGTCCATGTCGAGGGTGTAGCTCGGCTCACTTCAGTCCCTCTGGCGCTGGAAAGTGCCGAGGCCCAGGCCCCGCTGGGCCACAGGCCTGAGCTCCCGGGGTTTGTCTGGGGTTTCAGTCCAGAGCAGGTTTGAACAGATCTAGAAAAAAAGCCACAGTCTGGGGAACTTCCCCACCTCAGTCAGCTGAAAACTAACAGCAAAGGAGAGCTCTGTCCCTCTGTCTGTCCATGCTGCAGACAGCACAGTCCAGAGAAGGATGTGGGGCAGCGAGTGCCATTTCTGAACACAAACTGCGGCTTCTGCTTCTCCCCCTTCGCTCTCAGAACCAGCCTTAAAGGTGCAGAACTTAATATGTAACATAAACAAGGCAGCTTGGGATAAAAGCATCATAAAGTCACCCCAAGACATCCAGTCACAACCAGCATCTGTTATCAAAAATAATTTATATTTTAATCACTTATAGATTACTTATACATTCATTCTACTCCTATTTAATTTTCCTACCAAAGTAATTAGACATAAATTGTAGCTGGGAATATGTTTTTAAATTTTGATTTCACTATCTAATTTTTTTTCCTTTCTCTTGATGTAATTTTGTGCTGGTTTCAGCTGGGGTAGGGTAGCTTTTCTTCACTGTAGCTGCTACAGGGCTGTGTTTCACATTTGTGTTGAACACAGGTCTGATGATAGAGATGTTTTATTATTGCTGAGCAGGGCTTACACACAGCCAAGGCCTTTTCTGCCTCTTGTAGTGCCCCGCTGGCAAGGACGTTGGGGGTGTATGGGAGACTGGGAGGAGACACAGCCAGAACAGGTGACCCAAACTGACCAAAGGGATATTCCATACCATGTAAGATCATGTCAGTTTGCAAAGTGCAGGGAAGAAATAGGAACTGAGGGGACATTTGCAGTGATGGTGTTTGTCTTCCCAAGTCACCATTGCACAGGATGGGGCCCTGACCTCCTTGCGATGGCAAAACACCTGCCTGCCATGGGAAGCAGTGCATTAATTCTTTGTTTTGCTTTGCTTTTGTGCATAGCCTAATTTTTCCTTATTAAAATATCCTTTATGTCAACACTTGAATTTTCTTCCTTTTTCCTTCTGATTCTCTCCCCAGTAGTGCTGGTAGGGGAGTAAGTGAATGGCTGCTCGGGGCTTGGCTCCTAGCTGGGCTTGAACCATGGCAAACTGTTACAGAAATGTCATTGTCAACTTCAGCCACAACACTAACAGTAGATAGTAGGATTACAAGTTACTCTTGAACACTTCCCAGAAGTGAGGTTTTGCAGAGCTGAAATGCCTATGTACAGGAACCATATTGAATGACCAAATGGTCTTTCTGATTGAGATTTTCTTTTATTTCTTCCCTTATAATTTTTTGAATTACAAGGTGTCTGGTTATGCACTCCCCGAAAACCTTCCATTGGTTCAGCTGGTCATAACATATATGTGCAGAGCCTTGTCACAGTGAAAAGATGTCCAGTGAAGATAATTTTTCTACGATATCAACATATACATTGATATAAATGGTCACTTCTGCCTGCTCTACAGCTTGCTTTCATTTCATAAATTTTCTTCTTTAAATGTCTGACTCACCCACTGAATAAGAAAGTGAAACATTAAATTCTTTTTATGACAAACACTATTATTTTTTTTTTGTTACCCAAAGGCTCTTCTTCCTAGGAATTTCTTCAAGCTCCATGAGCCACTGCCAAGGGACATACATAGATGGATACTGATAGACTCTATTCTGTATCACATCAAATATTTGTCTCAATAGTACTACAACTTCTGTCTCCAAAACACTGGTCAGTCAGCATAAATGTAAGGGGCTGCTTGCAAGCAAAAGAAACAAATGGACATATTAGTTCTCCTTTAGTCAAAAAGAGTACTTCTGATCAAATTCTATTCCCATTAATTGTATTTTAGCTTTGTAAAACTAATTTTAAAACTCCAAAAAGAAAGAGTGCCCTTTTCTTTTAATGTTTGATTATAATGAACTTGCAGTTCTTGTAATGCATTGGATCTGCACATAAAATGTTTACATTTAATTTTGAGGCAGACAATTTACTTCATGATCAATTACACCATTTCAGTAGGAATTAATATAATTTTAAAGCTGTGGGCCTTAGACTTTTTGTCAAATTCCAAATAGCTTATGCAGTCACTTATTCTAGAAGAATAGCAAAATTTAATAGTTCTTGTAAAAATAAAAATTAAGTAGCTTCTTTTTAAAGCAAATCAATTCTAATATTTTATAGGTGTGCTCTGCCTCCACTGCTAATAATAACACTTTTCTCACTTTCTGCCATGGGAAGCAGTGCATTAGAAAAGAAAAGAAAAATTCAGCTCTCAAATAAGATGAAGAAGGGTTAGATATTTCGAAATAATTTTCATTTTCTGAGAATGTTCTCAGAACAGGTCATGAAGTTCTCAATTCTCACAAAAGGTTCTGAAAGAACTTCTTTTTAATGTCTCTTAAACTTAAGAAAGATAATTTTTATACTGTGGACTAAAATATCTGAGTAAAAACATTAACGTAAATGTGAATGAGTCTTCACATGCATCAATGTGTTTTGTTTTTATTTTTGTGACATTGGTTTATACTTTTCAAGATGTTGATTATTCTTCAGAATGAAGACATAATTTTTTAATGCTTTTCCCAATATAAAATTATGTTTGTTTGTTTGTTTGTTTTTCTCAAATTATGTAAGGTGTTTAATATAGGAGACATCAACAAAGTAAGAATATATTTGCCAGATGCCTTTCATTAGAAGACCATTAAGGAAATATTCAGAGCTTTAACATAGGTAAAAACAAGAGAATACTGCAACAGAGTTTCAGCAATCCAATGTTCTGAATGTGCAGTCATCAAAATGTAGTGGTTGTTTCTAAAGCAGTAACTCCAATATGAAGAGAAGATTTCAGTGAAGAGAACAATGCTGTCTTCAGGTAAGAGAGAAGACAGGGAAGGATTGACCATTGGTGCACAACGATGGGTCAAAGAAACTAAAACATTCCGATTTAGTGCAATGGCTTTTTCAGTATCTTCTTCTCCTTCTGTTTTTCTTTTCCTCTCCCTTCTCTTTTCCCTTTTTTCCTTCTCCCTATTCTTTTTTCTTTTTTTCTTTCTTCTTTTTCCTTTTTTTTCTCTTTTTCTTTTTTCTTTTTTCTTTCCTTTCACTTTCTTCCCCCCTTCACCCCAGAGAGGCAATCAAACACGAGTAGTCCTCCATTAGAAGTAATCTGGACTAGAAAGCCTCCAGATCTATGTTACAAAGTCACCTATTCTGCAATTATATCCTTTTGTGGTACCTCTGTAGCAGTATAAGCAGTAGTGAGATGGAAATGTCCAAGACGCCTTTTCACCCTGGTGTTTATAATTGGCTCTGTCTTTTTGTTACACATTCCTTATTAAAACAGAAGAATTCAGCTCAGTGGAAGAAAATGAACACAGATAATTCATCACTGAAAAAAAAATTAAACTAAAACAAAACTATGAAAAAACAAAAAAACAAAGAGTAAAAAACCTTTCCACAAGTATAAGCACTTTCAAGATAGGACTGTTTTTAAATAGGAACAAAAGACCCTGAATATTTTCAAATATTAAAAGACAGAACAAAACTTAAGTCAAATTTTAGATGAAAACGAAAAAGGTTTAGACAGAGGAAAAGGTCGGAAAGCAAAATTGTTTGCCAAAATGATTCAAAGATTATAGGGAAAAGATAGTAAGTACATTGATACTTGAGATATCTAGTTGAATGATTTGGAGATGAAGTCCATACTACTGGAATCTAGTTTGATCCCTGGTTAACAATTCATAGAGTTGATTGCAGCCAGTCTGTACAAGTTTTCATGTTTACAAGGATGAAGTGGTTTATTAAATGTTTATTACCATGCATATATATATATATATATACACACACATATATATGTATGTAAGTATGTTTGTTTGTATATATATATATATACAAAACAAATACGTAATCCTTGGATGTGAATGTCACATTCATAAGCATACAGTTTACCCAAAGCTCAATGAAGAAAGGAACAGCTAATGTTTTCAGATTCTGCTATGACATTAAGAGCTTGTTTCTATTTGTGATAAAAGTATAAAATAACAAGAATCAAGGCAGAGCAGCTGATTTATGCAGCTGCTACAGCAAGTGCTTCAATCACATTTATTCATTGTTTTACAGCAATTCATATGGATAATATTGAGATTTATATGCTGAACTGCCAGTTTTAAGGAGTTTTTCTTCAGCTTGTGAATATCTACTATGAATTGAAGACATTTCAAAAAATGTAATTATTTTCTGCAAAATGATAGATTATATAGATGGTATCATATTACAAATTTCATATACCCATTCAAATAGCAGGTCTAACTGTTTTAACTAATTTGGTTTCGCTTCAAGATTTAGAATGCTCCATAAAATTATCATTGGAAAATTAAAATAGAAAAAGAGAGAGAGAGAGAGAGAGAGAGAGAGAGAAATAGAGGAAATTAATTCCTAGAAATGAAGTGGTCAGGAACAGAGTGAAGTAGCTACAGAGTCACAGAAGAACACTGTGACAAAACATAAAAAGATGTTAAAATGTTTGCAAACCTTAACAGTCCAAATACTGCACAGGTTTTTCAAACAAAACAAAGGAAGTCCAGTTTTACACACAATATGGAAGACCATATTCCCTAGCATGTTGTTTTTATGTTGCATTTTAAAAATAAGAAAGAAAATAGTTTCTCAAATATTTTGGACAAATGACTTGCAAACGCATCAGTACTTGGCACTAATATACATCTCAGTATATGTTGCTTTACTATATCTGATATTGTGGTCAAAGGAACTTTTGCAGTGTCAAAATTTCACTTGATTATGTAAGCAAATGTAAGCTAGCAAAAATTGTTGACTAAGCAGAGTACTATATTTGAATAGCCATAGTCATAGGGCAATTCAAAAAATCATACCTGCCTCATTTCTAATTGGTCTTTGTTAATGTGTTATGGCTCTCAGCATCAGAGACAAATCTCTGTTCAGCTGTGACATTTTTGACCTTAAGTTCTTTATTTTGAGAGTAACTAAATCCTATTTTATGTTAGCCAGAACATGTGATAACAAATGATCCAAATCGTAATGTATTGAGGACAACTTTTTTTGCAAAGGTGGCTGAAAGTACACTAAAAGTCACATGAAATGTAGAGACAATGAAATTTCCTCTTTTATGAAACTTCCTTTTTTCTTTAAGTGTATTTCTACAACACATTTATAAAAAAAAAACCAACTTAATATTAAAATAGTGGTATAGAATTCCTTGGAGTATGAAGATAATGGAATCCAGTAGCTCTTCATATTGCCAGACTATACACATATGCCAAAAATAGATGCATTTTTTCCATAAATAAGGATCCACTTTTTCTATAAATAAAAACATGTGAATGTGGAGTACAATGAAGGTTAGAGACTGCAACATGGAGAAGATAAGAGTAATATTCTGCTTAGATTTTGCAAGTGTTCATGGTCTTTGTAATCTTACTTTGTGATTATTAGGTTAACATTTTGCACATTGGCTATAGTTTCAACTTCTGATAGTATTTCCAAAAGCTTATGCTCATTAGAAAAGTGTTACAATTACTATTTTAATATTTTACTCAAATAAGTATTAGCAGTAAATTAAAATATAGTTGATTTTCAAATTATTGCAGAATTGTTTATACCTGAGAGGGATTTATTTGATTTAAAGCTTTTCTAATTTTGCTATCATGTACTTTACCACTAAGCTTGATTTAAAAAAGGACTGCCTTGGGCAAATTTAACAGTCAAGTGAAGACAGACAGAGGTGATTTGTACCATGTCTCAAATAGTGTTGAACTGACACTGAATAAATCTGTCTTTTTTTGTGCTTATATACTCTGTAACTGAAGCATCACACAATGGCACACTTAAAAACCTTCCTAGCCTAGCTTCCTTCAAGAGAAAAAGTGAAAGGAGTACAAATATTTAAATGCTGGGAAGAGAATTTGAAGAAACAATTCATTGCTCATTTCTTTGTACCAAGTTCACGACTGGAACATGATCTTTTTCTACTTTGATTGTAATTTTTGCTGGCATACATTTTTCTTTTTGCCCTTACTATCATGCCTGTTGGAGCTCCAGTGACTAACAAGCAGTCAAGGATTATTTTACACATTAGTAGGATATATATAGTTTTGAAATTCAGCTTGAAGAAGCCAAAGGGAAGTTCTAGGAACTTATCAATAGACACACACACAAAAAAACAAAACAAAACAAAAAAATAACCAACCGAACCAACCAACCAAACAAACAAATAAAAAAATTTAAAAAAGGAAAAAAGCATAATAAATAAGTTATATTAAAAATTCAAAAAGCAGCTAGATTTACTAGAGCTAGCATAAACTCTTGCTGATTTTCAACTATGTGCACTGGTTTGTTAGCCTTGGTCACGCTATGAAGTCATGGAACTCCACATTTATCCGTATATTTGGACTGCGTACAAAAAACTACTCAAGCCCTGTGTGATGCTCTAGAATTGATTGGATAATGCATGCCCATCTCTGAAGCTGGATATCATTACGTCTTTGTTCCTGAGAAGATTGACGGCTCCCTCTGCTGTTCTCATCATGAGGTGAACAAAGTCTTTCTAATTTTTCTGCAGACATTGTTGGTCTCCTGCAGTATGTCAATTAATGGCTATAGATTGATATGCTTTCAAACACTGGCTGGCATTCAAATGCCTGATGGCACCTTTAGGACACCTGCTTGGACAACCAATCTATTTCAAAACAGAGCTTGATTGTGTTATTAAAGCAAGGTATGAGAATCAAAACCTTTTATTCTTTTTCTCTGAGTTACTTGCATTTTGGGTTTTTTTCCCCCTAAGCTTTCTATTTCTGCTTGTACACATCTGGTCTATTTACCACAGATGCTGACTTACAAAAGCTATGCTGCTTGTCAGTTTAGTCTGACCAAAGGAACTGGTACTAAAGCACTGCATAGATGCCATAACATGCTACTCACCATTTTCCTTAAATCCAGAAATATCTTCCTACATTTCTCTAATTTTTATCATGTCTTCACCATGTTTTTCCTTTTAAATACTTTGTAATTCATGAAGTTAAATTGGTAAAGTGTCTCCATTTAATTTTTCTTATTTTGGTGTCATTTGCTCATTTTTTATGATGAAATGTATAGGCTAGATAATAAACTTAAAAAAAGCAGAAAGAGTGCATGTTCTTTAGCATGATGCTTAAGCAGTAATGAGACATGCTGGACTAAATTTCTCAGGCTGCAATTATCTATGAAAGTTCAAATAGTACTGAGTAAAAAAAAGTCCCTATAGTGACTAGGAATTTCTTTATCCTAGTAAGTCTTGTGCAAAGAAGAACAACAGCATGAATCTAAATTTGTCTGTTGACAAATTCAATGTATGATTTTCCTTATCAAACTCGTACATAATTATGCATAGTTTGAAAGTTATTAAAGTACTCAGCAGAAACAGTAGTGCTAGAGAAGGCTCCTACACATGATATATTTGCTGTGTAAATCTGTTGTACTGTGTATAAGATTTCTTGCACATAAGTTTTGAAATAATATCTCCTCCTCCTCTACAAAACTCAAAATGCAGGTCAACTTTTTCATAAAACATTGTCTGAACAGTCCTTTTCATGGCCTAGTTTATCTTTTCTTTATCTTATCACGCAGAGTCCTTCATGACATTGCCTGTAAGAGAAAGTTAAGTTAATACAGCTAAGAACCATTAAAATTTCTTTGAGCTCTTTGCTTTAGTGAAACTAAAAGGTGGAACATTAATACTATATACTGCAGACACAGGAAGGGGTTGCCACCTTCCTGCCTTGTAGTCTCAGTCAATGAGTGTATCTGGTAGTATATCCATTTAAAATATCAATAATTTTAAATTTTTGATCATTAGATGATTTTCCAAAGCATTTCATGTTATTTGAAACATTATAGGAAATTTCAAATTTTATTTTTCTTTTGGAGATGTAAACTGGGTATTCATGGGTTGAAATTTATTAACCTCACCGTTCTATTTCAACAGTGACTTCTACAAATTAGGTATTTTGTCATTTACAGTGAATTGCAAAAATTACTCTTCTGGCACCTTGAAGGGTTGGTCTCTCCACTTGCTTTCTTGTGACCCACTACGGACAGGTTTACCAGAATAAAGTAATATAAATCTGTTAAAGATTTGTCTTCTGCCTTAGACATTACTGCTTCTAAAGGATATTTATGGAAAAGCTCTGTATTTATTGAAGATATTTTTTCCCAAGCACAGCTAATGTTTACCAAGCAGGTGTTCTCAGTACTACTGCATCTCCATGATGTCCTGGTAGAAATGCTAAGTTAGTTCTCATATCTAATGTAATTGTCTCTTTCCTAGAGCAAAAGGATAATCAGTGGTAGTCAAAACCTTTTGCCATTATGTATTGCAAAAGAAGACGATATTACAATTATTATTAAACCAGAGCAGTTCTATTTTAATGAAAAAGTTGTTGGTTTTTGTTTGTTTGTTTGTTTTTTGGTTTTGTTTGTTTGTTTGTTTGTTTGTTTTGATGATTCATATTTTTAAAAATTTCTTTTGGGCAGATGATTTGTTTTTTTCAATAAGTTTAATTATTTCTGTAGATGTTAAAAACACTGAATTAATCAAATAGCTGAACTCCCAGAACAAGAATTTATATCCTTCACCCTGCAGCAAAAATTGGTAAGTTTAAAATACATTACACTCAATATATACTTTGTCTCTATATGCACTGTGTATGCATGCGTAGCCAGTCATATACACACATTCTTCGCTGGTGGCACTGCACAAATTGCCTTCCCTACTTTAGTATTTTGGAGACATCTCTTGTATAGAACTCAGTGTAAACTCAGGCTGAGGACTGGCTAAATGCTGAACCACTGCCTGATCCAATTAAATTGACCTGTTACATATTCAAGAGAGCTGATTGAAAATGCTGTCAACATGGTACTATATCTATGAAATTCTTTCCCAAATTTTAATTGATAATTTATTAAGTCAAAGCTGTTCTGTTGTAGCTTGTGTTAGACTTTACTATTGCTTTACACTGTCCATGGTAAAATGTCTGTTTCCTTAAAAGGAAAGGAAAACACACACAGATCTCTCTACTCTCTATTTCATTGTGTGATGAATTTTACACTGGTTTCCACAGTTTTGCCGTTTTTTTACCATGTTGTAGCCTTCCTAGTTCACACTTCACTAGACAGGTTATGATGTGCTTCTTTTAAATGAATACCTATTTTCCCAATGATACTGAGTGATTCTAAACCAAAAGTGAGAGAATTATGCTTTTTAGATGTGTCCTCTGTACCTCAAAATGCATCTCTCTACTTTGAATTGTCTATTCTAATGTCTAGTCCTGCTTACTCTATTCTGAATTACCTAGAATTTTCAGAGTAGAAATATCCATCTGCTTCCCTTTTCCAATATTATGTCAGATTCTACTAGAAAATTCTGTTTTTCTTCTTTAACATGATTTTTTTCTCTTCTGTAGTGAGATTAACTTGGGCTTTATTTTCATCAGTATGGCTTTGGATAGTAATTTTTAACAAGGCATTGTTAGCAAATACTTTCTTCTCAAAAGTATAAATTTGAAGGAATACTCTCAGCCAACATCAGTTTGTATCCATAGTTTACTATTGTAGCTGTGTCGCTATTAGGGGATTATCCTGATTTCTATTCTGCATAGTAAGTCTCATTAAGCCTTAGGGTTGGTGTAAGCTTCCCATTAATCATGTTTTTAGAAGAACCTAACAAATCCTCTTTAATTTGTACCTGGCTCAGTTTTAGAAAATGTGAGGTGGCCAGTTACACATACATAATGTTGAAACCTTTTCAACTCTTTATTAATATAAATTTATTTAAAGTCATAGTTCTTTTCAGATCTCCCATAAAGACATCATGTAAATGCAAATGGGGACAACTGCAGTATATAGCACCAGTATTTGAATGTTTTAGCAATTTGCTTCTAATTTTAAGAAATAAACTTATTAAACCATGGTTATATAAATATTGTTCTCTAGATAGTGCACTTTTCTTTAAATGCAAGGGTGTTTCAAAGTTCCCTGAATAAAACAGACCTACATTTATAGTCCTTTCCTACACACAGTGAAGTGTGTGTGCATATGCGTTATGATTCTTGTCCTACTTTCCCAAACACCTCTATTCAAAGTTGCAACATTATCTTTTCAGTTTTCCTCATGTTTGCCTATTGTCTTGGTTACAGAGACAAGGGGGTGGAGTTTTCAGTGGTGCTTTTTAAAAAAACATTTCACATCACAGCCATGAGTGCGGCACAGGGTGGGAATGGGCCCAGGGGGCAGGCAGTTTCCAGGGAGCTACATGGACACTGGAAACAGAACCTTACCTTTTACCCCATTTGCAGAAGGGGTGTGGTACAGCAACCCTTTCAAAACAGGGATAGAAATGCAGAGGACCTTCCTTGTTCACCAAGGTTCAATCCACCTTGGTGCCCCAAGGGGGTCACCAGCAGGTCTCCGGGTCATAACCCTGGAAATGACATTTTGCAATCCTGACCTGCTTCACAGTGTATTTTACAACACCTTTGCCACTTGTTTTTTGCCACTTGCAGGGAGAAGAAGGGAGAGGGAGACAGAGAGGGAGGAGAGCCTGCCTAAGGCCGACTTTTTAGTTGTTGCACCATGGAGAATGAGAGCCCCTGAGCCCATGCCACCATCATAGAAGTCAGCATTTTGGCAGGACAACCCCGTGATTCAAACAAGCTAGCTCTGCAGGTTTTGCTTTGTCCCCTTTCTTTTCCTGTTTTTCCTGGGGCAGGGGAGGCCTGAGACAGGAGAACCTCTCCCCCATCTTGTCTTTGTTTTCCTAGGCCCAGAGGAACTGCCTGGAAATATTAGTGGTCCTGGCTTTGTTCTAAGAGGAGCAGGTGGGCTGCCCAAGAACAGCAGTCATTTTGCCTTTGTTCCAGGGGCTATGCACAGCACCTTGCTTTTTTAAACCATTTCCCTCTTTTGTACAAGTTTATTTTTTTGTTGTGTTTATTGCTAATTTTTATTCACCTGATTTTGGTAAAATTGTGACTCCAATGTGTTTAATCTCTTGTAGTTTCCCCCTTTTTTCTTTTTTTAAGCTAAAATCTTAGCTTTTTCCCTGCTGTGTCAAAATCATCACACCTACACACAGATTAATACAAATATGACGCAAGAGCAGCCTTGAGGAAAGCAAAGCAACAGCTTAACAAAGGATTGTTCTTCTTGGTGCAGAAGGCATCAAGTTATTGGAATAGCAGTGTAAGATAAGCATGGATGATAAATATAATTCTATCCAGTGTCCCCCTTGGCAAGGAAAGGAGGCATTTTGGCAGTTTTCTATCTGCCCTACTTATAGGTGCAAGCCTGTGAGACTGAAGCTCATATATTTTCCTAACATTAAATATTAATCTTGAATGTGGTTTCACCTCTTCCTTTGCCCTTTCCTCGTCAGGTATTTGGGCTACAATTTTTTGGCAAACCTATAAAACTATAGGTTTTTATAATAAAAACTACATAGGCACAATTCCTATAAAATTCTATGAAGTGCTCTTGTTTTACTGCAGCTCATAGCTCTGTACTGAAATCAAACAGACAAACAAACAAAGCCACCAAGCAAAACCTAACAAAAAAAGCCCAGAAAAACAGACACAAAGCGACAAAACTGAAAAAAACCTCAAAGTGGCACTGGCCAAAAAGTAAAAATTATTTTTATAGAAGTGTCATTACGAACAAAGAGAATTTGTAAGAATATACCAATTTTGTAGTCTGTGATTGTGCCATGAGAGACAACCCAAAAGTTTCTACATATATTAAATTTTAAGTTGCCTATGGCAAAATTTTAGCAGAAGACTATATTAAATGAAGTCCTATATTTCCTATAGCAGAGGAGCATATGTCTAACTGGTATAATGTTAATACACACTTACAAAGCAGTAAAAAATAATTTCTGATGATAAATGAACTCATAAGTTTATAAATAAATTTTTCTAAGAAATCCGTGTACATTTATAAACTTTTCTAAGAAATCTGTAGTAAAATATATAAATGAGAATGCTTTTTGCTTTCTTCTTTCTTGTCATCCAAAGCAATTCCAAGAGTCTGTATATGTGTAATTTATTAATTTGTATTAATTTAATAAAAATAGCCGCAATGTGTATTGAGTTAGACAGAGACTGACAGGTTCCTGACATATGTCACCTATTTGCAGTGGAAGAAACCTCAAAAAACTTAAAGAAACATTAGATTGAGCAATTGTGCTCTGAACATGAATAACCAGGGTATAAGTAAGAACAAAAGCTCTTAGTATGAGGAAGCAATTTATTTGGCTTAAAGAAAAGTTAACAATGGGCATTGCCCAAAAGAGAGAGAAAATGTTGTGCATTCCAGAGAAGAAACCATTAACAGAAATGTTTTTGAATAATGAAAATTGGTTGGTTAATTTCTAAGTCTATAGTTATGTGGTTTAAAAATCAAGTATAGTAGTGACATACAAGCATATTAAATTTTTATCAAGATTCAACTTTGGAATTTTTTCCTCGTATTTAAGCTATCAGAAGTTACCTGAAAGGTGTGTCAGGTTGCACTATGTTACTGTAGTCATAATACAAACTTTTAAGAGATGAACAGAGTATTCATTAGAATATGTTTCCTTTCTGTTTCCTGCAGGTAGAAAACAGTGTGTATTGAATTTCTGATTGGAGAGTACCTTATCTTGATTATGTAAGTATGAGCAGAACCATCCTTACCTGAGATAATTGTGGGGAATATTGCATGGTGAGTCCACTGAGATATCCAGCAGAGGAAGAAGTAAGAGAGAAGGGATGCTTAACAGTTAGAATGTTAACATCCCTTACCAGAGATTTCTTATGTCTTCTGTTTGCAGAAGATTTGTCACCATTATATTTTATTATATATATGCTATATATATTGCTATTCTTAATGTATATATTCTATTTTTAATGTAGCTGAAGTACTGAAGGAGAATATATTTCCAATCATGTGTCTAGTTTATGTGGTATCTCATTTTCCATTTCAGTATCTAAGAAAAATACTGAAAGTTCATATTTTTTAGACTAATGAAGGGAGTTTAGGGATATGGGCAGGCAGATTATCTTTTTTGTTTAATTTTATTTTAATCTGGCATGCAGAAACATAAAAAGAAAATCTGTTTTGTCAAGGAAAAACTGCCTTTCACTGAAAAATATTAATTTTATTATGAAAAAGGAAAAATATTCACATTCTAGGACCTCTGTCTAGATATGGAAATATCATATGACTGGGAAGAATTTGAAATTAAGGATTTGTTTAAAAAACTAATAAATCCCTCCATCCCCCAAAATTGTTTAGTCATATACTTCAAGACGACTCTGCCCTCTGTAGTAAAATGCTTCCATTAAATCTTTTTGAAAACTTTATAGATACAAATGTATGAAGTTCTTAAATATTAATCCATTGCAATAATGTAGAAGGATTTAGCCTACAACCTGTGATCCTTGCTGGTAGATGCTTTACTAGAGCAAAAGGAAGACACTCATTATCTCATTTATGCCTTTCTCTTTATTTCAATTTTTAATCCATTAAAGATGAGAAATAGGATGAAATAAGCAGATTGGAGCCAGGCCAAAGAAACAAAGTTTATTGAAAACACATTTTCCTTTTCTCTTAGGTGTCATGCCTCAGTCCAATTAGTGGCTTTAGGGGAAGGTTGTTTGATGCACTCGGAATGATGTGCAGGAGAAACAATAACCTCTTAGTATATTTTTGAGAAAGAATTGAGAAAGAAACATTTTCCTAAACAAAATGTTTAGATTGCTTAGCAAATCCATGATGCTGAATTTAATTTGCAATCTCATTTTCCAGCCATCTAATTTTTAAGATTCTTTTATCCTGAAGAAGTTAGTATCTAACCTGAAGTTAGAGTATCAGAAATTTCAAAGGAAACCACCGGACTTTCTTGCTTGCCCTTTTCAGTTCTCATGGACCAAAGTATTTCTAAGTAAAATCTTATACAAAAGAGTCATAAACAAAAAGTAGTCTAGTTTCACCTTAATAAGAAAATCAAATAGCTTTTGCCAGATTTTCTTGTTTAAGTATTCTTGATTGGAAAAATTATTAGTCCATGTTTCCTTTAAACTGCAAGTGATATATAAAGTTCAGCACCGTTCACATGTGAGGAAAGAATACCTTATGGCTAGCCTCCGTGAATTATTATTTTGAATATTATTCTATATTCTATTATATATAATAATATATTCTATTATTATTTGGACATTTTCACAATTTTTTTTTTTTTAACATTACAAATTTACTATGTAGTGAGTTAAAGTGTTAGCTCCATGGTATCAGTCAAATATAGCTGTCGTTCTATTTGGGAACGGCGGGAAAGAACGACACGGACTCTCAAGGGAGTCACAACAGGAGAAATCCTATTTTATTGCTCCAGGCCTGTTTTATAGACAGATACGTGGAAAGTACAGAAAGGATACTCTTATTGGTTAGTAAACTGCTACATTACCATCATTGGTCAGTGGGGCTCACCACCCCCCTGACTTTCTCCTGCAAGGAAAACAAGGAATAGAAAACAACACCTGCAAGGCTGTTTTGTGTCCCTGAGGATTGTTTTGATTCCTCCTTAAAACTTCCCAGGCTACTTTCTCAGGCTGGACTTGAGAAAGCTATGCGGCCTGTAATTTGTACAGGCACTGTGGTTCAGATTTAGCATCCATAATTCACCCCTTTTGTTAGAAAAAATAAAAAGGTAGTGTTTGTCACGTCCTGCTGGGCTCTTGCAGGAGAGAGAACAACCACAGCACAAGGGGTTTCTTTACTAAAACTTTGAATGGATGCTGTTCTAGAATTTTGGCTTACGTTTTGGTGTTTAAGAATTGTTTTCTTTGCAAGGATTCGACGGTTGACTCCAATATCTCTAATTCAGTGAACTAATACACACACTCACATAACAAATAAAACATCGTTAGTCTGTTCCAACTGACAGTCTAACTTGTCGACAGGTAAGAATGTTCAGTCTCTGCTTGTAGAAGGACCATCTGAATGATGATCGGTTTCTTGGTCATCATCTGATGGTCGCCTGTTGACTGCCTTCTGCTTTTGGTGTCGCAGATCAGGGCGAACGCACCTTGCAGGTATCCATCGTACTCCAGTCTCTGTGGAAACGCATGCATACCCGCAACCCCAAGCGATGAGCTCGCATGGGCCTTGCCACTTGTTGGTGGTTAGGTTTCTCACTCAAACTTTCGCTCGAGGCAGGTGCACCTCGCCTGAGGACTGCAATAAAAGAAAATTATTTAAAATGACAGGGTTATCTGAATTCTTTTGCTTTGCAATCAATCACTGTGAGGTGATTGATTGTGTACAAGGCTTTCTCCAGCCGGCTGTGTGGAGTTTCTCCAACCATCCCCGTTTTTTGTTTTTCTAGAACACGTTTGAGGGTACCATGAGCGCGTTCGACAATAGCCTGCCCAGTGGGAGAATGTGGGATACCGAATATGTGTGAAACTCCTCATAACTGTAAAAATCGTCGTGTCTTCTGTGAGGCGTAGGCAGGACCATTGTCAGTTTTCACAGAAGAAGGTATGCCCAAGACTGCAAATGCAATTTTCTAATGGGCAATAACATCACGACTTTTTTCCCCGGTGTGAGCAGATGCCCACATAGCAGATGAAAAGGTGTCAACAGACACATGCACATACTTAAGTCTGCCAAATTCAACAATGTGAGTAACATCTGTCTGCCAAAGCTGCAGGGCTTTCAACCCTCTGGGGTTCACCCCCGCTGGCAGAGGTGCTGCAAGTCCATGACAGTCAGCACAAGAACTGACAATGTCACGAGCTTCGGTCGGTGTTAAGTGAAACTGTTTTTGCAAAGTATGTGCACTTTGGTGGAAAAAATCATGCAATGCCTTGGCTTGTGCAATTTTGTCAGGCTGAGGTGCTACCCAAGCAGGGTTAGCTAACCTATCAGCTCTGGCATTACCTTCTGCTATGAAACTTGGTAGATTGGTATGACTCCGAATATGCAGAATGTAATATGGGTGAACTCGAGCTTGGATTACATACCACAAAGACTTCAGCAGCTGAAATAGATGCTCATTATCAACTTCTTTAAGGAGCACACAATCTAAACGCTTAGCGAGATTTGCTACATAAGCAGAATCAGTGACTAAATTCAGTGGTACCTGAGAAAACCGCTGGAATGCCATGGTTGCGGCCCTTAGTTCGACTAACTGGGCTGAGCCTGACTCATGGCCTTCCAGCACTTGCCACTCAGACTCATCTTTCCATGTAACAATGGCTTTCCCCGTTCTTCCTGAACCGTCAGTGAAGACGGTGGGTCCTTGCACTGGCACCCGACTACTTTTTTGCCGAAAGGACAATTCAGCTGACCCTGCTAATTGCAACAGTTTGTGGCTGGGCAGATGATAAGCAACCTGCCTTGAAAAGTTTTGCGGCGCACTCTGTAAGGAGGCACTGTTGGTCAGACTCTATTCAAATTCCTCTCGCCGTATCGGGAGGATAATTTTCCCAGGGTCCGCTGCCATTAACTGCAAACACTGCTGACGGCATTTAATTATCAATTGAGCAACTAATTCAAATATTGTGGGGGCCGTCTTTTTCGGTTGATGGGGCAGAAAGATCCATTCCAAAATGTGCAAAGGATCAGACCATTGTTCACTCCATTGGCTAATGATACTTGTAGGATGAGACTCTGGACAAGTAATAAAAACAGTGATATCAATGGATGGATCCACCCGGTAAACCTGCCGAGCAGAAACAGCCTGCTGAACATCTCCAGCGCTTGCTGCGCTTCAGGAGTCAGCCCTCGAGGTGAATTCAGATCAGGGTCCCCCTTCAAAAGATTGAACAATGGGGATAACTGTGCTGTGGTCAGCTCCAAGTAAGGGACGTAGCCACGTGATGATACTCATTAATTTTTGGGCATCATTCAGACTTTTGATAGAATCCACGAATTGCACCTCTTGATGGCAAATGGTCTGATCTAAGATTTTGACTCCTAGGTATTTCTAAGGAGGATGCTGCTGAACCTTTTCCGGAGCTACTTGCAGGCCATAAGAACACAGAGCTCCGAACAGCTGGGGCTGTATCTTCAGCAGTTCATCCTGGGTGGATGCTGCCACCAGGATGTCATCCATGTAATGATAACAATAAGCTTCAGGGAACTGCTCACGAACTCTAGAAAAGGCCTGACCTACATACCAGTGACAAATAGTCGGGCTGTTCTTGCAGCCCTGTGGCAAAACTTTCCATTGATACCTCTGCACAGGTTCAGCATTGTTGATCGTAGGTACTGTGAAAGCAAACTTGCATTTGTTCTCAGAATGTAATGGAATAGTAAAAAAACAATCCTTTAAATCAAGGATCAGGATTTTCTACTCCATGGGAAGCATGGTAGGCAATGGCATGCCAGGTTGCAGTGCCCCCATGCTTTCCATGACTAAATTGATCTTGCGGAGATCTTGCAACAATCTCTACTTCCCAGATTTTTTCTTGATCACAAAAACTGGACTGTTCTAGGGACTAGTGGAAGGCTCAATGTGTCCCTGCTGTAACTGTTCTTGGACCAATTCACAAAGGGCAACTAATTTCTCTTTAGCCAGGGGCCACTCGTTTTCCCAGATGGGTTTGGTCACCAGCCACCGTAAAGGCAGCGTGGAAAGCTGTGTGCCCTTCGCCACAGTGGCCCCTACCAAAAATGTGTTTCAATCCGCACCCCCCATGCT
Organism: Pseudopodoces humilis; assembly: GCF_049639895.1. Classification (NCBI taxonomy): domain Eukaryota; kingdom Metazoa; phylum Chordata; class Aves; order Passeriformes; family Paridae; genus Pseudopodoces; species Pseudopodoces humilis. The sequence goes on along the minus strand of NC_142203.1, from coordinate 47,206,345 downwards.
GCCAAAACATCCCGCTCCCAGAGGTTAAGTGGGGCTGCAGTGACATAAGGCCGGACCGTAGCTGTTTGCCCTTCCGGGTTTTTGATCAGCACGGGCCGTTAGCTCACAAATGTCTGCACGGTACCTCCCAATCCCTCAATGGCTGAACCCATAGGAGTCAAGGGCCAGGACGGAGGCCACGCAGAGAAGGAGACGATCGTCACATCTGCTCCGGTGTCGATGAGACCTCGAAGCTGAATTTGTGGTGGGCTGGTGGTTGGCAGACTCAGGGTGCACGTCATTTGAGGTCGCTGAGTAGAGATACAGGCAGACCAAAGGACTTGGGGCAGTCCGGTAGATCCAAAGCTACTATCCCCACAAGTCCGATCAGCAGTCCTAAGAACACAGGACTTAAAGGGCACAAGTTGAGCAATGTGAGTATTTTCAGGGATGGTAACAGAGGGGGAAGGAGTAGAAACCAGGGCACAAATCTGTCCCATAAAGTCAGCATTAATGACTCCTGGGTGTACAAAAATCCCCTGTAGGGTTGCACTAGATCTTCCCACAAGCAGCGCACTCAAGCCTTGACTCAGAGGACCAAAAGCATCCAGGGGAACCTTATATACACGACTAGAATCTAATGTAACTGTTGTTGCGGTGTACACATCCACTCCTGCTGCCCCCTGGGTGCTGCCTCTAAGCCGGCTGAGTAGGCCTGTGGGGGGGCTGTGCCCTGGCAACTCACTTGTGTCAGAGCGCAGGTCCCCCGTGCGCTCTTGTACACGTTTCCCGAATCTCCCAAAAGCTGACCATTGGCATGATATCTAGATCTACATTGATTAGCAAAATGACCTGGCTTGTGACATCTAGCACACAAGAACTGTCCTTTTCCTTTATTATTTTGCTGCACCTGCCGAGCCTTGCCCTGAGCATTCTTTTGCTTCTTGGAACCACCCTGGCAGCCTGGTTGTTTTGATACTAGACCAGCTGCCAGAGCAGACATTTTGTGCTCCACAGAGCCCACTTTGGCACAGGCTCAGACCATCTCTGGTATCGAGGGGTCTCCTGGAAGAGCCTCTATGATCTTCCTACAGTCTTCATTAGCATTGTCTTTCGCTATCTCAGGTTGTCTCAGGTTATCATCTTCAACCTGTTTCTCCAAGGCTGCTGCAATTTTTTCAACAAATGGCAAGAAGGGTTCCTTTAAACCCTGAGTGATTGTCACATATCATGCCCTGGGAGCAGCTGTTTCCATAGTTTTCAGCAGTGCTCCAATACCAATTTTTTGCCCCTGCTCAAGGACTCTAGGGTCTCAACGGGCCTGGAGATCAGGATTGGAAAACTCACCCAAACCCATAAGGGCCTTTACTCTGACCCCATGTCTGGGATCATGTGCAGGCAGACGCATATTTCCGTCTGCAGCCTTCTGAGCCATCTGTCTACAATTATCTTCAAAAACTTTAAATTGCACAGGCTGTAACAAGACTTGAGCCAGGTGTCTAATATCATATGGAGCAAGCAGATCAGTGTCTATCACCCTAATGATCTGCATAACCTAGGGAGATCCGAGCCCGTACTGTGCAACTTTACTCTGTATATCCTGTACTACCTTCCACGCTATCACATGGTGCCTGTCGGCCTGTCCCGTATTTGGGGCAGCCTTAAACACAGGGAAGGCTTGGGCTGCCCCTTGGAGTGCCCCTCCGACTTCCCGTTCCCGACGGACCCAGTCATCAGAAGCCGAAGGGACTTCCGGTCCTCCCTCCGTCTCCCCAGCTCCAGCCCCTACGGTGTTAAAAATCCCAGTCCCGGGTGTCCCCAGCCTCTCAAGCAGCTCCCAATCCCCCATCTCCAAAGCCTGCTGTCTCACCACATCCCAGAAATGCCCCCGATGCTCCATCGGACGGGGTGGGGACGGCTCGAGATGGTCCCAGGGTGGGCTCACAGCCGGGTCGTTCCGGGCACTAGAAGAGGCGGACGGGCCGGCTGCTTCAGGCGATGTAAAGCGCCGCTCAGAAACTACAGCAGGTACGGTGGCAGAGCAGATGCGGCGAGTTGCAGGGGCAACGCCGGCCCCGGCACGGGCCCCATGGAAGGCAGCGGGGGGGCGGGAGGAGCCCCCGCGGCCGCTGGCGGCAGTGCTCGCGGCATCAGTCTTGGGAGGGGGACTCTCTGACGCACAGCCTGCTTCCACCCGCAGCCCAAGTCCTCCGGGGACCCGGGCTGCTCCGAGGAAGCGCTACACCACTCATCCACGGTCTCATTCCCCAGTCTCTCATCTTGTACAAAAGAGGCACTCCTGGCAGCTAAGTCTTCCATCTCGGCCTCACTGTCCTCAGACTGGCTCCGTTCCAGCGCCTTAAAAAGCGCCCCCCAGGTGACTGCCAAGCTGCACACACTGATATCTCCCTCAGTCAATTCAGACTATAAACGGTCCCCTATCGACAGCCAAACCTTGAGATCAAAGGCATTATCCATAGTCACAGCAAAACCTTGCTCTTTTATCCACTGAAATAAAGCGCGCATGGCATCTTCAGAAACACTGAGTCCCATGCGGGGCAGGGCATCCTGCTATGCAAGGTAGGCAAGCTGTTCATCAGCCGAAGTACAGTTCCCCGTTATGAGAACTTTATCTTTGTGGCTTCGTGAATGCAATTATACAAACGCTATTGGCTCAGACCCGGGATTTTGAGCTCTGCTTCACCAAGATGAGCCGTTCCAAGCCCGCTCACTGGCAGGCTCCACTATCCCGTTGGTTAGAAACCAGCTTTCTCCAGGAAAGCCCGGGAGAATTTCCACTTACCCCTCTAGGGGGAAGGGCTGGTGATTTTTTCCCCGCTCGCTGCTTACCCTCAGGGGTTTAGCAGATGTCGTCACGTCGGTTGCCTTCCGACCTCGGGGGTCAGTAGATGCACTTCACGTCGGCTCACCAGACCTCGGGGGGGTCGGTTGCACATCACGTCGGGGTCACCAGATGTCGTTCTATTTGGGAACGGCGGGAAAGAACGACACGGACTCTCAAGGGAGTCACAACAGGAGAAATCCTATTTTATTGCTCCAGGCCTGTTTTATAGACAGATACGTGGAAAGTACAGAAAGGAAACTCTTATTGGCTAGTAAACTGCTACATTGCCATCATTGGTCAGTGGGGCTCACCACCCCCCTGACTTTCTCCTGCAAGGAAAACAAGGAATAGAAAACAACACCTGCAAGGCTGTTTTGTGTCCCTGAGGATTGTTTTGATTCCTCCTTAAAACTTCCCAGGCTACTTTCTCAGGCTGGACTTGAGAAAGCTATGCGGCCTGTAATTTGTACAGGCACTGTGGTTCAGATTTAGCATCCATATATGGCTAATTACTATTGTAACAAAAAGTATTTGTTTAAATATTGCATACTAAGCTTAAAAGGAAATCATGAGCTGTATTTCTATTCAACTCAGGAATACCAGAATGGCTACAGGATGATCCTATGCATTGATTTACATCAAATAAGACTTCATCATCATTATTTGACTTACATCAAATAATAAAACTTCACAACTGTTCCCCTAAACTGCACACAGATTGCAATAACTTCTATTTGGAGGAACAGTCCAAAGTCCAGCATGAAACAGGGAAGATCAGATAGTTTCATACCTATGGGTATGGCCCTGTTCAGGGCCCCAGCCTTTGGTAAGATTTTTTCCATGTTCCTTCCTCTCCTTATCATGGGATATGTGATTGCTCATTTATCACAAACATAAGTATTTTTTTTCCTATTCAGGGAGTGTCCAGTTTAGAAAAGCACAATACTTTGGATTTTTTCATATTAAATAGAAATTTTCACTTGACCCATTTTTTTCATCTAATTATTCTTTATTGTTTCTGAGTGTGGGGAGAAGAAATTATTCCACAATAACATGATAGATATAACAGCTTAAAGGCTACATGTTTTACAACAGGAATTTATGGAAAATGAACCCAAGTTTATGCTATCATTTTCATGTATTACTCACAGATCTTAGTCATCAGCTTGTGAACATCCACAGAAAAAATGTATGCATAGAAAAAAGGAAAGCCATTACAGCTAAAACCCAAGTGACAGATATTCTTGTAATGAAACAAAAATTGAGAGACTTTACTGGATTTTAGAAGTGCTGAAAGTGAATATTTGAAGTTAAATTCCTTGCTAATATAACTCCAAAGGATTTAGTGGACTTCTGCAGATAATTTGTTTCTTAATCTACATAAGCGCTTTCAATAGGAATGGAACTAAACCACTAAAAAATAATAAAACATTTTTAATACCTGAAAAAATTGCTTATACAACTTAGGTGTTAAATACTTGGGGTCACTTTCCATTTTGATTTGAAGTTAATATTTTTATGTATTTTAATTAAATAAATTTTGAAGCAATATTATGAAAACCAGGCATATTTTTTGATGAAAGAAAAATGATTTTAACAGAAAGAAGACCTCCAAAATTTCTAAGAAATGTCACACTTAATGAAAGGAAGAAAAATAAAAAAAAGTCCCCCAAAAAATCTTTAGCCAGTCTTGGTGAAAAGGAAACTCAGAGGTGACCTTATCACACTCTACAATTCCCTGAAAGGTGTTTGTAGGCAGGTGGGGGTTGGTCTCTTTCTCCAAGCAGCAATCGACAGAACGAGAGGACACCTCGTTCTGTCACCAGCTGCACCAGGGAAAATACCAGTTGGATATTAGGAAAAAGTATTTCATGGAAATAATAATAAAGTACTAGAATGGTCTGCCAGGGGAGGTGGTGGAGTCATCATCCCTGGATGTGTTTAAAAAAAGACTGCATGTGGCACTTGATGGCATGGTTTAGTTGAGGTGTTAGGGCTGGGTTGGACTCGGTGATCTTGGAGGTCTCTTCCAATCTAATTCATTCTGTTGAATTCTGTTCTGCTGTTGCTGTCTTTAAAATCCCTTTTTTCTTGTTTACCACACTTTCCTGACTCTACACAGCATCTTCCAGTAAAATAGACAAGCTTCACAGGAAGGGATGTTCCAGAATAAATAATAAATTCAAAGTCTGATGAACAAAAAATACATTCCCTTATTTGCTGGCAAAATGCTGCAAGATGCAATATTTGCCTTACAGCTCAAGATGCTTTACATATTAAGGACTATGTTTTTTTAAAAAAAATTAAAATCTATGTGTGTGCATACATGTGAACTAATTATACAAAATAGCACATTATTGATCAAGTTTAGTTTTTTTTTCTTTGAAGAAGATTTTAAGAAACAATATTATTTCACAAATACTGTGAAGACAGATAGTCAAATCATTCTTTACTCTAATGTTCCTTAACTCTTGTTATCTAGTGATAAAAAGATCTTCAGGGACCGTTGTAAACCACATTGTATAGTAGCTATAGAAAATTCTGTAAGGTCCAGCTTGCAGATCAATAGGTACTCATTTATTATGGCTCTGACTTAAGTGAATAAATTTATTGATTTGGAAAAATATGTGCTCTTTCACATTCATACCAGTAATTGGATGCCAAATTGTCCAAGAGATAAGATGAGGTAACATGTAAAGAAAGTACATTAATGACCACAAAAACACTTTTTCCTATGTTCAGTGTTGAATTCAGGGTCTTAAAGAGAGTTGTGCATAATTACTTCCTTTTTCTGTGTTTTATTGTGAATATTGATTTCCAAGAGAAAAGAGGAGGAAGGCTTGATAAACCTTGTTCAGTTTTGATCCTGAATTTTGCACTATTCTTTTCTGCCAAGAAAGAGGGACATTAATAAAAAAACCACCAGAATATAATACTGAAAAAGTAATGTTTATGTATGTACATATACATAGATGGAGAATGAATCAACATCTAGTAAAATCTTCGGATGTTCATTGGAAAATAACATACTACTAAAACATATATTGATTAATTTTTGGAAAAATATAATGGATTTGATATGTTACTTCCAGGATAAGAAAAATATAATTCTATTAAGATTATGTGGTCATAGAAAAAATGTGGCACTTGAAGCTTGGTCAAAATGTGATGCATCTATTTTTAAAAATCTGGTGAAGAATCATAGAATCATAGATATTGATATTGGGAAGGACCTTTTAGATCATCAAGTCCAGCCATCAGCATAGCACGACCACCATGTCCACCACTAAACCACGTCCTCAAGTGCCATATTCACAGGTTTTTTGAACACTTCTACTTCACCACTTCCCTGGGCAACCTGTTCCAATGTTTGACTACCCTTTCCACCAAGAAATTTTTCCTAATATGTAATCTAAACCTCCCCTGGAACAACTTGAGGCCATTTCCTCTTGTCCTGTTACATGTCACCAACCTCCACCTCGTTACCTCTTCCTTTCAGGAAATCTTTCAGAGTGATACTTGAGCCTCCTTTTCTTCAGACTAAACATCCTCTTCTACTCCAGACCCTTCACTAGCTCTGCTTCCCAGCTTTGGACACATTCCAGTGCCTTGATGTCTTTCTTGTAGTGAGACACAAGACACATAAAAGAAAAATGGAGTATTTCAACATTTATGAGAGCATTCTGTTGAATATCTTCTTTAAAAAGACGGGAATTTCACAAGAACATTACAGAAGTTTGGTAATAACTTTTAAAAATAATTCTAGCCTTAATAGTAAAATCTGAAGAGGTAAGAGAAGAAAGGTTCAGATGGGAATAAGATAAACCTAAGAAATATTTAATAACTGATGAATTTGGCAGAAAAGACATGAAGTTTTGAATGATGTAAAATATTTCACTTTACCACTGAATTATGGTACAAGGCTACATAAATACTAGGAGATGTGCTTCAAATGCTGCCACTGAAATTTACCTGAGAAATCTATATGCAATAATTTTGTTTGTTTCTGTTTAATTAGTTTTCTGTATGAGGGGAGAAAAAACGACAGCAAAACAAAACAAACAAACAAACAAAAAATTTCCAAAACAAAAACAAAAATACTAATTCTAAGGAGAGAGAAAAGTAATAGAGTGCTAATGAGATTCAAACAATAAAGTTATGATGGACTGTGGATAAAAGAAAAATGCCAGTTTCTCTGCATTTTAATCAGTGAGATCACAATTTTGATGAACACACCAGAGGGACAGTTTTGTGCTCTGCTTCTACAGTGAATGAAAAGAAACAAAATGAGCAGTTTTATATTGAACATTTAGTGACAGATGATGCACCCTTTGAGATTAAAATTAGAACAATAGAGAAGTGGATGTTTGCATAGGAAGAGAATTGCTACAATATAACTTCAAGGAAGATATCCAAGTGTAATTATTAGTAACATTTATTTATACCTTAGAATCAAGTTTTTTTCATTTATAATTTTAAGTCTGTTGTAATTTTAAGCAGTGAGGTATCTTTGTGCTTAAATAATTATGAAACAAGGGTAGAAAACATAGATGGGGGAAGAAATCCTCATTCTGCCCTTCTTCCCTGAATATTCCAGTTCATCCATGAAAAACATTCTGGATTTCACACATATGGAAAAAAACTCATTTTATTAAGGATAATATGGATACAAAAAGGTAAAAATTTGTTTAAAAATTAGTTGGTTAATGTTTTATGGGGTAATATAAAAATCTTTACAACAGTCAATAGTTGTCAACAAATGAGGAGGATATTGTTATATACTAAGAAAAACTACACATGTTCACAAGTACTGTTTCTCATAAAAAATTCTACAAAATATATTGAATCAGTATTCCCAAGAAAAACTAAGTATTTTTTTATAGAAAAAATTAGATTAAGGAATATTAGAATTATTTATTAATTAACTACAAAGAGGTCATACCTCTGCTCTGGAATTAGCCATTGTGCCCAGTAATTTATGGATTATTTTACTTGGTCAATGTCTTGCTAAAAAATAGTTTAAAAACCAAAAAAATAAAACACATAAAACAAAAAATAAAACCAAAAAAACAACCAAAAAAAAAAAAAAACAGATCTGAAAACTTGAAGTGCTGATTGAAGAAATGGAGTGAAAAATAGTGAAGAACAGAAGTAGTTAAAGCTCTGATTGTAAGAAGGACATTAGGAAAAATATAAACTTCAAAAGTAATACCATGATTTTGACTTTCTTGTATAAAAGTGAGGGAGAATTTTGAAGATGACAGAGTTGTTTTTAATAAATGACATTGCAAGAAACACTATTGAAATAGCTATTTAGTTGACATACTTAAAAATTTCTGGAAACATGGATGGGAAAACATGGGAAGGGAAAATGGATATGAGAATGATATGAAACCTCTTTTCCAGTAAAATGATTAGAGAAATTATTAACATATATTTTAGCTTTTTAGTGTCTGAGGAATTTATAATGAAAAAGGCACTTCACTTATCATCAGTGTAGTGCTGCTTCTGAGGTAAAATAAGGCTTCATTTTAACAATATAAGAAGTGTTATAAATCAATCACCTAATGACTTTGGCATGCAATCAAACACTTCACAGATGGAATTGAAGGGAAATATTTCAAGTTTAAGAGGACAGCTATGTCTGAGACTAGGTGAAATTATTCAGAGTTTGATGTCTCTGTGTAACTGAATGGAAGGTTTCATTTGTGTCAATATAATGGAGATTACTTTATCTCCCTACCTTAAAAGCATGTTGTAATAATACAATCCCAAAGAAAAGTGAAGCACATTACAAAAAGACACTAACCTGAAGATATTACTATCAGGTCTCAACTTTAATTTAGTGTCTTTAGTTAAGGTTCTTGAAGCCGTTTGATAACTAAACAGGTATTAGTACTACAGCAGTACTGGATTGGATACAGCAGGTACTGGATATTCAAATTATAACTGTGAATACTGAATTTTTACTGAGATTTCAGAAGTAGCACACTTCTTCTATGGATTAAATATTTTTTGTACCCTGAAAAAAGGAAAATAACAGGTTTAGTGTAAAGTCAAAAAACATGAACCATTAATGCAAGAGTGAAGATGAACAGAAATTTGATTGTGAATAATTTCTATGGGAAAAACAGTTACCCAGATGTGTGCCACTCATAATGTGGAGATGAGACAACACATTAATTTAATGGTGAAAAATACAAGTATTTCTGCCATTTTAATTCATTAAAATTTTACAAAATGTTGTAGGTTTTATCCCTGTATTTGCCATTCACTTAACATGTTGGACAAGTGGCCCTTGTGAGTCCTTCCAATTCAAAGTATTCTGTGCATATTCTGTGAAGTAAAATTAGGTATTGATTGCAGTACTAGAAGACTACACCTCGGGCAAAAGGCACAAAATTCCCAGACTTGCAAAATGTTCTGTGAGGTGTTACATATTACTGTGAGATTATAACCTTATTCATAAGTCTCTTTTGAAAGATAGCCTCTCTGGTTGCACAGTGACTATCACTTGGCTTATTTACTGATTGGCAAGGAAGTGTGCCACTTGCTGAATCACCCACACAGATGAAAAGGTTGTAGAAATGGAAATAATAAGATAGGTTGACCTGCAAGAGCTGCAAGAGTCAACTAGACTGTGAAAATAAGATTCACATGAATCACAATACATTTCTGATGACTTTCTGAAAGAGGAGAGTTCCACTTGCTTAATTCAGTTGCTGTTGTGACTGAGTAGAAAGTCTGAACTTGTGAGCTCTTAAAAGCTTTTCTTTTGCTGTTTCCTTGTTCTATACAGCAATACTTAAAATTGTAAACATTAAGGAAGATTGGGTCAAAAGGTTATTTTCTGTATGATTCTAATTATAAACCGAGTTTTTCTACTTAAAATGGCACCATAAATTTTCTACATGAAAAAGGAAAACAGATTTCTTGGGTATTTTTTAATTAGTCATCCTGTTTCTCATAAAGGGTATACTGACTAACTACTTCTAAAACATTTTAAGCAGAAGGGTAGTCACTATGGTAACATATTATATCAGGTTAATTAATTAAATTACATCTTGGTGATATAAAACTTCCCATTCTACACATTTTAATGGTGGCATTGGTATGGTCCTTTACAATTACAAGGAGAAAAGTAAACTCTTATTAATTTTGAGCATTTAGGTAAGATGTAAAATGTTTACAGTAAAAATGTTTACTGTAACAGCCATCTCTGAAAAAGTGGTCATAAGAAAATCCTGTAAATCTTAGAAAAAGCAATGACTGAAAAGATAGTGCTTAATATTTGCACTTGTATTCAAATCATAGTTATACAATCTGGCTTAAACTCTGATCTTAACACAAATTCCTAGTGCTGTACTGATAAGGAGATTTTCAAGTGATCATGACAATAAGCAGCATCCTATCTATAGAATAAAATTTCTTGGGAACTAATACAAAACAAATCACTCAGAATCTTTGGAATGGAAATGGGAGACTTAGGGAAGAGTCCTGTTTTTGTGTTATATGGACACTGATGTAATGATTCACAGCCTATCAATGAAAACCTTTCTCTAAACAATAAACTGATGTTTTCATTTCTATATATATATGTATAGCACTATATATAACTTAGAGAAATACATGTACTACCTCTAGTTGTTGAAAAACGTTTTACAGCAATATTGATCAGATTGATGCTAATTCTTTCTTTTTCTAAACCACCACACTGCTTAATGCAAGCCAAAGATAAATAATGAATAATCAAACAACTCTGATTATTCTCATGTGAGGGATTAATTTAATAAGGTGAGTTATGAACATATAGTATGGCTACATTTTCAGCAAACCAAATAGTAAGTAAGACTGTCTCGTGAAGAAAAGACCTTTACCCTTTCACCTGGGGGAAATTTGCAGTCTTTTACATTGTCTGTGGGACAAACTTCAGAAAACGGAAAAACAGACTCTGATTGCTCAGGTCCATATCAACACTCACACTCACACTCACACTCACTTTCTGAGTTGCTAAGAATTCAGGCTGCTGCTTGTATTATCTACTTCACCACGATTGATTACCAAATGTTGCTGTTTCGAGCTCAGTGTATTTTTGTTTCACTAGTCTAGTTAAAAGCATTGCTCAGCAGTAAATTACCCTGTCTGGAGGGAAAGAGGCTTGGAAAAATGAAGCCAGAGCTATTGAAATTATTTGTACTGGTTCTTTTCCTCAGTAGCCTTAAAAATTATTCTAAAATTGACTAAAAATCCTTCACGTCAAAGGTATCTCTCCTTATAAATTAAAACCAAGTGATTCAGTTCCTATGAATTGGCATAATAAATATTGCTCATGGATTTGAAATCCATTATAATGATTGCCCAATTTTTTTTCTGGAGAACATCAACTTCTGAGTCAGATGAGTCCCCATTTGCTCACATATGACGCCCATTTTCTTCTCAAGTGGACTCTCCAGAATTCCCTCAGAGAAACTGTCAAATCTGCTAGAAAACATAGGATTGTTTCACAACAAACTGTGAACGGTTTCTGGGAAATTAGAATAACATGCGGGCATTCCACTGATAACTGTTACTACTGTCTGAGTCAGAAAAAAAGTCATATGTGTACAAGAGATTTCTGACTACTTTTCCTGAGTACTTTCTTTCTTGTTGCTGTTTCAGATGTTTTTGTAGTCACATTGGAAAGTTGCAAACACCCTGACTAAAGTCATGCTCTTTTTGCTTTCTGGAGTGCCTCACTCTAGGTCTGTTTATGAGGAACCTTTTCAAAGATGCTGTTTCTCAGAGGTTTTATAGCAGGTTCCTTCCTCTTTGTACTGCTGCTGTCAAATGGCTGCATTTTTAAACTATATTTCTATTTCTATTTTCCATGGTTTAGAATTTATTGAGTGTAAAATTGCATAATAATATTCATTAATTTAGCTTATATTTCTGTCAATACTCAAATACTGCTATGAAATAACATCTTTATAAATTACTACCACTTGTCCCTGATTCATATAAGTAGTGAATTTAACAATTATGCTTTTATAATGCTATAGAAATGATCCAGAATTTGCTCTGTGAAACTTTATAGATTTGCTAATTTGCTACTGGAACACTAGCAAGGTTAAGAACGAGGAATATTTCCATTACATTGACTACCCCCTGGCACTATATTTCTCACATAACACGAGAGATGGAACTAAAAACTGACAACGTCCTTATGTTTTTTCACCAGTATCTTCCTGGTAGCTGTGCCTCAGTTTCCCCTGTATCCGTGTTGCTTGGAAATCTGCTAAGGATTAAAGGAGATAAAAATATAAAGGAGATAAAAAAATACTTAAGCTTACCTACCCACAGCATTCTGAGATACTTCATGTTGTGAAAGTTACTTGTATGCTGTTTGCATCTTCATTAAATTCCTGAATTGCCAATACAGTTTTATTTTTTTATTAAATGTATGTTTTACTTAAGAGTGCTGTAAATTATCTGGTGCCCCATTTAAGGATAAATTTAACACTTGGCTAAGTGGCTATTGAACAATAGATACCACAAGGACAGGCTGACAAATCACGTTCCTGCTTTTCAATGTACTGTAGCCTATAGCTTATATTCTATATTTATTATGTTTTGTATAATAAATCTGTCAGTTCAAAAGATACTTCATCAGATCTACATTTGTTTTAGCAGTGTATCCCAATAGTTCCTTATTAATGATTTTTCCCACAAATATTGTCTGGCTATCACAACTCATTTTCTCTTAATTTAGCTTCCATGCACTTACATACAAGTCTTAAAAATGTGTCTCATTGTAGGCTAAATTTCTGGATATGCAGGATTTCAAAACTGCAATACTATCTAGCTAGGCAGATACCTTGCCATCCACCCTAAGTAGCACTGGACAGTCAGTCCTACCGTTATCTCTTTTTACCTTTTCCTTTCCTGATTTTTCTCACTTCACAAAAAGTAGTATGGCACTACTTTTGTTTTTTTCTTTAGCCTGCATTCCTCTTGGGAACATTTGATGGCTCTTCTGGAGCTTTGTTTGGTGTTCTTAGTTTTAGCTCACTGATTTGCTTGTTTGTTTTCTTTGTGTTGCTGACAATATTTTTTTATTTTTTTTCAGTGTACCAACCACACATTTAGGTGTCAGATTATTCAGCAATTTGCAGAATGTGTTCCTGAAATGGAACATGTCATATTTAAGAGACAATATCAAGCACAAAACAGAATCAGAAAATACAAATACAGCATATTTATACATATACATATATATATAAAAAGGACAAATCTCATTCCCACTATCCAGTGATTTAGCTAGTATTCCTGGCAAATAGAGACATCATTTATTACTAATCATTCTGATTGGCTTTATTTATTTTCCTTTTTGCAAGGCTCAGAATTTTGGAAGTGATTTTTGGTGCATGGCCTGCAAATTTTAAAATGCAGTTGTAGTTAATTTTTGGTCAGTGATCACTCCAGCAATCAGATCAATAAGTAATTCAAGTTACATCAGGCTAATTTCAATTCTGTCAATTCACTATATTCCATAGGTTTCAAGTCCTTATGCTTCCCAAAGTTCACTTACTCTCACTGCAGTCTTTCTGATGTATGCACCTGTTCCATTGTGGTGTACTGTATGTACTAAATTGTTCCAAAGGATAAATCTTAAAAATCAAGAAAATGTGTTGATAAAAATTAACAATGAAAAAAGATATTTCAATCCTAAATTTGAAAAATAGATTCTGACCTCATGGAAAAGGTATTACATTATATTTAATTGTTCTAATGGTTAGAAAGTAGCACAGTTCCTTTAATAAATAAAAAAATAAAAAATAAATAAATAAATAAATAAATAAATAAATTTATATGTATATTTTAGATTTCTCTTGAGTAAAGCAGAAAATTACTTGCTTTTAGTGTAATCTGATTTTACAGTCCAAATATGTAAAGAATGATGCCTTGTCCAACAAGGGTCTTTCAGGACATATTACTACTTCTGCAGTACATTCCAGTTTTAGGCAAAACCCTGGACAACGTTTCTGATCTTTTACAGACTGACATGGGTTGAATATACTCACGATTCACTCCATTACTTCAAGTACATAGTTTGCAGAACTGTGGAGTGCTTGCATATGAATCATGAATTTCATCACAGAATTTTAGCTGAAAAAATGCATCATACAAGCTACTTCTGCAGAGCAAAAATTTCCAATTCCTTCTTCCTGACCTTGCTCATCTTGATGTACTTCGTTTCTGTTGGACAATTTTTGCAACTCTGCTTGCCACAACTTTCTGGTGATTCTGTACTAGATCAAGACAACAGGACATATTGTAAATATCCTTACTCACTGACCCACTCCAAATGTCAGCGAATACAGCTATTTTAAATGTGTTACCCAGCAGCATTTGCTTTAGATGCGTATTCTCCAACAGCATTGCCACAAAATGAAAAATTTTTCCTCATGGAAAGGCTCACATTTGTGCAAAGAGACTTAAAATAGATAGAACATAATTTAAGCTTAGGGATAAATGTCTTATCATCTTTATTCCTGGAGAATTTGAAGATCAGAAGTACATGGCTAGGGCTTCAAATTTAATTTTTGCCACTTTCCTATAAATAAAAGAATTAAGCTGGTTTAATAAAGGAGAAAAGTTTTGAAACATCTCTGTTTACTGATGTACAAAAAAATTTTCATAATCACATCTATTGGGTAAGTTTTTTGCTATTCTTTCATTTTAATGAATGATTAGGTAATTCATACTGTTGCAATTTGCATATTTAGCTGAGTTTGAGAAACAACTGTCAGTGTTTCTACAACTATCCTTATTTTAGCCTTCAAGGATGAATTCATCTTAGAATCTTTATTTTGGGAAGAGTGGGGCTGGGAAGAGACAAGTAGTATATTTTAGGGTTGGTCAGAAGAAGGAGCAGATGTCAGTTCTGTGCCTTTACTGGTAGACTTTCGTCCCCCCTTGGTGAATATTCACTTTTCTAAAACTATATCCTTAATAGCAATGTTTGTGTATTTCTTGCTTGAATTGTGCCTTACTATTTTGGTCTTTCAAGTACTAAACAAATTAGGTGACATTTGTCCATCCATAATTTGGTGAGGATGAAATTCACTCCAAGGTTTACAGCTGGATCAAAGCTTATTCTCCACTACAATATCACGCAGACTTTATTCTTGCTTGCTTGAATGCCTGCTTGCAAAACTCTGCTTTCCATTTCTACATAGAAATTATGTCTTCTATTTTTATTTCCCCAGTAAAGCTCAACATGTAGCATGAATATCCATGGGGTGCTCCTTCTTCAAATCCAAGAGACAGAACAATGTTACCTCTGTGAAGTCAGTCTTACTCAAACTGAGTTATATTAAAAATGCTGCTGGTATGCTGAGCATGTGGATCAGGTGGTGCTGCACTGTATTTTTTCATCTCCAAGAAGAAACAGGAGTGTTTATTTCAGAGCATGATGTATATTTCAAGATATTTGGCTTGTCCCCCTACATTTTCACTGCTGCATATCATTTCTCCAGTAGTCCCATTTTTCTTCTTTTTTTTTCTTTTATTTCTACTATATTTTCATAAATCATAGTATCAGACTCACTTTCAGAAGTCATAGTCTTTACCATCTAACTCAAGGACTTATGAAAGTCAGCTATACAGACTTACTGATGTAAGCAGATGTTTCTCATCATAGAAGGCTTTAACCCCTGCAATAGATTTCTAGTGTCTTAAAAGTCTTATTTTTAAAGGCATTTAGAAATATTTCCTAATCATAAATCTAGCAACTTGCTAATAATTTGTAGTTTATTATTATTTACTATTATATGGTCACTGAGGTCTCTTTATTGTCATCTGAAGTTAATGTCTCTTCTAGTTTCATTCCTCTCTAAAGATGTTAATAATTTATAAAGATCCCCTATTAGAATGTCATGACATACATGTGTTTATGTTTATTTGACGCCTTGATAAAAGAAAGCATTTCTTTTGAATTTTAACTTCTTGTCATCATCAGAATTAAGCATTATGCACAATATTATGATCTGAATGGACAATTGTATTAATATAAACCAATCATCTTCTTAATTTAGAAGATCTGTGGTATCCTGTCTGTGAACATTTGGAAATTTCAGTGTCTGTAATATACTTGGTAACTGACTAAATTTGAAGCACAAATATTTTAATTTGTTAAAAAAAATGTTAATGGATTATTATAAATAGTTCTTAAAATTTATTCTTATAGAAAATTTGTTTAGGACCTTTATTAAACGGCAACAAAAAATAATTGAAGATATGGTTCAATATAATCATTATTAAAGCCCCAGAATATGCTCCCAAATCTAGAGCCATAATTTATCTAACCATATGGAGCTTAGATTTTGTTTCTCTGGGTGATATGGCTGCTATGGCATACTTGCAATTTATTTTACTTTTTCAATTGTGCAGGTTGTGTCTAACTATTTCTAAAGTAAAATGTCTAGACAGTGAGTCTAGAAGAATCATTTCTGAGGAGCTGACCCAAATTACCTCAACTATATATTTCTCAAAGATGATACTGAGTTCTACTAAAGTCCAACACAAGCATCAGGAGTGGTCAACGTGGCTTCAGAAATGGAAAATCCTATCTCATATGATAACTTTATAGAATAAGAAATCACCATCCTGCTGGTGGATAAGGGAGCACAGTGAATGTAGTTTATCTGGATTTAAGTAATGTTTTTGATAGTTAATCAGAGTAATCTTCTGTAGTTGTCAGCCTTTGAAGAACTGGCTGCATCTGGCCAGCAACGAGCCAGTGGTGTTTCTCAAGCCTCAACTTTGCAGACAGTTCTGTTCAACATTTTTATAAGTGGTCTATACGCAAAACCTGGATACTCCATCAGTGAGTTTCTCAATGATATTTACCTGGGAGGTGCTTAAGGGACAGGAATATTTGCAGAGAGAGCTGGGTAAATCATAGCATTGGGTAGTCATCAATGACATGAAATTTTAGTAAGTGTCAGATTCTGCATTTGAGACAGAGTAACACTGAACACAAGTTAAAATTGGGAGAGGAGTGGCTGGAGAGCAACCCTGGGGTTATCAAATGCAGCATCACCAGCTGATCAAAAGAATTGATTGTATTCAGTGTGGGTGTGACCTTGCCTTGAGTACTGTGTGTACTGTGGTTCTGGGCCTCACAATTTAAGAATGTTAAAGTCTTTGAGTGCATCTGGAAGAATGCAATAAAGCTATTAAAAGCACTGTGAGGAGTGACCAAGTCTAATCACTTGAGCTTGTCTAGTTTGGAGAAAAGGAGGCTGAGAGGTGACATCATTGCTCTCTTCAGCTTCCTGAGAAGGGAAGATAGACAATAAGATGCTGATATCTTCTCTCTGTGTCTAGGCACAGTACACATAAAAGGATCAGATGACATTAGGAATCATCAAGATTCTATAGAGAAGTGTTTGATGGCCAAGGCCTGTCAGAGTTCAAGAGGTATTTGGACAAATATCATTCAAAACATGCTTTAACTTTGATCAGTCTTGAAATGATCAGGCAGGTAGAGCAGATGATAATTGTAGCTCTTGAATATTCTATTCTATTCTATTCTATTCTATTCTATTCTATTCTATTCTATTCTATTCTATTCTATTCTATTCTATTCTATTCTATTCTATTCTATTCTATTCTATTCTATTCTATTCTATTCTGTTCCGTTCTGTTCTGTTCTAATTTTTATTCTATTCTAATTTCTATTCTAGTCCAATTTTAACCAAACAGGGTAAAGTCAAAACAGGGAGACCTCAGCAGGGCAAGCTGTCTAAAAAGTGTTTAAAGAGTGATTAATATTTAATTAAAGGTGATTTGGTAATTAGGTATAAATAAAGCTACAGATATCCAATTCTTCTTCAAGACTTCCATGGTCTTGGTTCCAGAATTTAATAGCAGTACCCATATGGCACAACATTTTTTATTTGTCCTTCCCCAAGCATAACAAAAAAGAAGCCTGCTACCTTTTCAATAATATATTTTCTAATATACAGAAGAAACTGTAAGTTCCTATTTTCATGCATGCTACTTATATTTGATATGTACTTATAAATGCTAAACATAAAAGCAGGAACAACACTTCAGTGTTTGAAAGGAGTCTTTGTGTAATTGCATCAACAATCCCACCACATTCAAGTCTGTCTCAAATATTTCATTTCTCCTTGTATTGATTTTGCATGGCTAGTGGTTTAGGTAGCAGGGAGGCTACAGGGGTGGTTTCTGTAAGAAGCTGCTAGAAGTTTCTTCCATATCCAGCAGAGCCAATACCTGGTGGCTCCTGATGGAACAATTCTATCATTTTTTCCAAGACTACAAGGACATTTACAGTAATCTCTTATTTTGTCTAATGAAAACTTCTCAAAGAAGGCAGATTCAATGGATGTTTTTGGTTATCTGAATGACCTGTGAACAAATCAGAAGTCCAAACTTGTAACAGAAATATCTGAAATCATTTTTCTGTGTGGGAAATAGAATGAGGAGTGTAATAGAGCTGATCTGGGCCAGATGCTAGGCACCCACAAAAGCCACTCCCTTGCTCCCCTCTGCAGTGGGATAGCAGAGAGGAAATTTAATGAAGGTTTCATGGGTTGACATAGAGGCTGGGAGAGATCACTCATCAATTACCATCAAGGGCAAAACAGGCTTGACTTAGAGATATGAAGTAAATTTATTGCTAACAAAACAAAAGAGCAGGATAATGAGATAGTAATGAGAACTAAAGTAAGTCCTTAACAACACCTTCCCCCCACCCTCCCTCCTTCCAGCTCTATCTCCTACCCCAGAAGCACAGAGAGACAGAGGTTATGGTAGTTCATCGCCTGTGGCTTCTCCCGCTGCTCAGGGAGAGGAATCCTTCCCCTGCTGCACCACAGGATTCATCCTACGGCAGACAGCTCAGTGAAAACTTCTCCAGCATGAGCCCATCCACAGACAACAGTCTTCCTCAAACTGCTGTGGCGTGGGTCACTCTTCCATGGGGTGCAATCCTTTCAAGACAGCCTGTTCCAACATGGGAGAAGAGCCACTCTCCACAGGCCTCCCACAGGGTCACAGCCTCCTCTCAGACATCCACCTGCTCCAGTGTGAGGCTCCTCTATGGGCTGTGACTGGGATCACTGCATTCCTGTGGTCCTCCATGGGCTGCAGGAGCACAGCTGCCTCACCATGGTCTCACCACAGGCTGCAGGGGAATCTCAGCTCTGGCTCAGCCTGGAGCACCTGCTGTCCCTCCTTCCCCAGTGTATTTGGCGTCTGCAAAGTTGTTCCTCTCACTTGTTCTCACTTTGGTCTTCTCTTTGGTCACAATTTCAAAAGAACAACAACTATTTGTTTATCTTTCTTCTTAAAAATGCTTTCACTGTGGCATTACCAATTACTATTTTGAATTGGCTCAGCAGCAGCACATCCATCCTTGGAGCCACCAGGTATTGGCTCTGCTGGATATGGAAGAAACTTCTAGCAGCTTCTTACAGAAACCACCCCTGTAGCCTCCCTGCTACCTAAACCACTAGCCATGCAAAATCAATACAAGGAGAAATGAAATATTTGAGACAGACTTGAATGTGGTGGGATTGTTGATGCAATTACACAAAGACTCCTTTCAAACACTGAAGTGTTGTTCCTGCTTTTATGTTTAGCATTTATAAGTACATATCAAATATAAGTAGCATGCATGAAAATAGGAACTTACAGTTTCTTCTGTATATTAGAAAATATATTATTGAAAAGGTAGCAGGCTTCTTTTTTGTTATGCTTGGGGAAGGACAAATAAAAAATGTTGTGCCATATGGGTACTGCTATTAAATTCTGACTAGCAAAATAATAGAAAAAAACAGAAAACTAAGGAGTCCTTTGGCATATGAATAGCTAAGAGCTATATCCTGATTCCAACAGGAATATACATTTTATAATTTTTTCTGAACATGGCTAGGCAGAGAAAAATAATACATGCAATGACACCAGTTTTTTGTGTCTCCTATTGTACTCTTTGCATCTTGGACAGAAAATAAAATGAGTAACACACATAACTCAAAATTAACTGGAAAAGCCATCATTACTATGACATGTAGTATAGCTATCTAACTAACTAAATAATAAGGCTAAATACTTCCACAAACATGTGAGACCTTCCTAGAACTGAAAGTTAAAAAGGAGACATAAACAATAAGACAAAGGAAATTTAGAGAATATCTTGTTTGTTTTTTTTCTTTTCTGAGGTTCAAATGTGTTTTCAAGGGTAGGATAGGTAATATGATACAGAAAATAAACTTTCAAGCCTCCGCCTCAGAATTTGTCATTATACATTTTTTGTTAGTTACATCTGTTAATGTTTTAGTTTTAAGTGGTGTGTGATTTAAGCTGCCTGAACAGTAATTTATTTAAGAAACATTTGCAACAAAGGTTTCCTGCAGTGAATTATGAGAAAAAAGAAAAAAAATATAGTAGAAAGTAAAAAGGCATTTCAAGCTCCTTGTTTCCTTGCTCTAACATTTTGAAAGAAATCACAGAATATTTGCATAACTACTGTAACTCCTAATACATTTGAATTACTTCCCTGTCACACTTTAGACTGAAGGTGTATCTTTTTAGAGTAAAATTTGAAAATCATATTTTTTTTAAATGTTTCTTTAACACTTCTGTTGAAAGCATTAGAGTGCTACTGCCAAATTCCCCATGCCCCTTTCTACCTCTCTACCCACTGTTTGAATGTGAGGCATGAAGTGTCAGAGGACTCACAACTTTTTTTCCCACAATTTCAGGAGAAGTATAGCTTGAATTAAAGTCTGGCATGGTTTTAGAAGGTGCAGCATCCAAAAGAAAGAGTCTTTGGGCAGAGGAAGATGAGTGACAATTAAAACTTTCATTGTTAATATTTTGAGTTGTTTT
Source organism: Pseudopodoces humilis (assembly GCF_049639895.1). Classification (NCBI taxonomy): domain Eukaryota; kingdom Metazoa; phylum Chordata; class Aves; order Passeriformes; family Paridae; genus Pseudopodoces; species Pseudopodoces humilis. Next base: position 47,185,617 of record NC_142203.1, on the reverse strand, counting down.
TTTTTTCTTCAAAGGACAGGCAGAGAAATTTTATTAACAAAGGTGAGTAGAATGGAAATTCACTATTTAAAATGTCTTTTCTCACGTCTTTTCAGTGTGGCTTCACTGTTTCTGGGAATCCATTTTGTTCAGTCTAAAATGCAAATTCCTTGTGGCTTCCCTGCTCTGTGCAAGACCTGCTGTTTAGCTGAAGAGGGTCACCCTAAGATTAGGTAAAACTTAGTTTAAATTCTATAAAACCTACTTTCAGTGCTTCAGGGTGGCTCATTATTTTTAGACTAGTATAGAATAAACAATAGTCTGTAACTCTTATAGTGCTGAGGTGCTTAGAGTAAAACCTGTGAAATTTATAATCCATTTACAACACATTCACAATTGTCTTTTGTGTGTGTTTTAGAGCATCACATTAACTATATCTCTGAAAGCCCTGGGACTCTTGACAGTCAAAGATATTTTAAAGTCTGAAAGTGTCAGAAGAACATCGTTTAGGTTCAGTTATAACAAGAGTACATGGTAAAATATGCATAAAGGTGTACATGCTGGTACACAAGGGATGCTTATTTCAAAATGGATGGAATATGTGAAGGATCTTGGCTGGCAGAGGCATGCAAGGTGCTTTACAAAAATGACATGCACATGGTCTGTCGGGTAATATAGGTCAGATAACTCTCTTGGTTTATTGAGTATTCCAGTGCACTTTGGTTCTGAGGACAGATAGTGGCATGTTAAGCTTGCCAGATGTAAGGCACAGCCAGGACTGTAATGAGAGCTGGGAGCAGGAGTGCATGTGAAAATGAGAGAGCATTTATCTTTTGGGAGAAAGAGAAAGTAAGGAAAAGGAAAAATGGGGTAATGCCATCTACTTACAGAAAATAACAGGAAAGGGTACACTTCTCTGCTACACAGGAAACATAAGAAGATAACTATAAATTATTATGTGGGAATGATTGCATTATTTTATGGACTAATATTTTCTGGAAATTAGAAGGATATCTCACTTCCACCCACAGAAACACATGAATGAGTGTCCAAGTTCACATCCACAACACCCAGTCTCCCACCATTTAAAGTAGGGAATATATCTAAATATTTGCTCACTGTTGGGAAGCCATCATGCTACTCCTTATAGGCTTCCAAATATTGTGACTATCTGAATTTTTATCTTGCTCCTGCCTTTTGTCTATCAACTGACACTGACATTTGTCTAACACAAGACCCAAAAAACCCCATTGAGTTCTATTAAGGTCTTTTTTTTTCTCCCCAATAGATTAAGCAGCTATATCAAAGACACAGTTATCTGTCACAGCACAGAGCATACGTATTTCTGACAAACAGACTGTGCAGAACTGTAGAACAAATTATTTCTTACTGTACATAAGAAAAGCAGACATCCAGACAATGCCAACTTAACTAAATATTATTTCTATCTCAGTTTCTTAATGATGACAGAAAGTCACTGGGGTTTAGCAGTGAATTTTATAAAGTGTCTGACATTTCGCTAATACGAATGGGTTTTTTTTGGAATTGTGGAGTATCTCCCTGCTCAGATTGTGGTCACTATTTAAAAAAAAAAACCAAATACTATTCTATATACCATGATAACACAGTCATTCTTCTTAAATAAAAAAACTATTTTCACTAGCTTCTTGTTGTGCCAGGTTCCTTTGCTTCTAAAAGTTACCAGAAATATCTATTTTGAGAGTCTTCAAACAACTGCCACTTTTTACAATACACCATGATTTTCCTCTCTTGATCCAATCAGCTTTCTAAATGTTTTTCATCTGACTTCACAACTGTTAATATCTAGTAAATTAATGAGCTACTTTTATGTTCATTTGAAATGCCTTGATTTAAATCCTGAGTGGGAGACTCTCTCAAACTAACTGACTGTTTTTCAAGACCCAGCTGTGACCATCCCTATATTTTTTGCATATTCTGATGAAAATTCTCTACATTTGTCTTTTACTAAGCCAGGATTCATGCAGGACAATAAATCCACAGCAAGGTGAATATGAACGGCAGATTGAAGAATTTACCCTTCTCCTCTATATTAGGAAAATTTTAATAAAAAATAAATACAAATAAACAACAATCTCCCTTTTGAAAATAGGGCATATATAAATGTTTCAAACATTTAATTTGTTCCTTCAGTGCAAATTAAAGGCAAGCTTTACAGAAGCTAAATCAAAAATGTCTGATGGTAATTGCCGGTGACTGGTGACCAAAGGAAAATTATTCACTATTTTCCTTCTACTTCTGAGAATATATTGTCAATTATGAACTTAACTATATATTTCACAGAAATCAGTCTATATTTATATCTATCCAAATGTCTCGGTGACGTGTCATCATGGTCTAACCCCAGCTGACAACTAAGCACCACTGAGATGCTTTCTCACTTCTCCTCCACACAAATACGTTGCATTCTTATTGGAACACATCCTGTAACATATAAAAGAATCAAAGGATTTGCGAGGTAGGAGTACTGACAAATTCTCTTGATTTTGTTTACAGGGAGGGTGTGATGCTGGTACCCTGTTGTTAGGCAGTGGTATTTTTTCAAAACAAATCCTTATGTATTATGATCTACTCTTCCTCGGTAAATCATTAGCTGAAATTTGACTTCAACGTCTGTAAATTTTATTTAAATAAAGCTTTCTTTCATTCATCTCAGTCCAGCAATGAAATAATTATGACTTTCATAAAATTAACTGTATTCTGGATTTGAGATATCAAAAGATTATTCATAATTCAGTTTGGGTTTTTCCTGTGGCAATTACTCTCTTCTGGAGAGCAATACTGTGCACAGAAAAGGGTCTTCAGCTGTATTGGTGTAGCAGTGAAAGCAGGATAAAGAATTAACCTGTCAGAAAAGGAAAACAGCAGCAAAAAAATATCTGCGATGCCGTTGTATTTGCTATGCTGGCTCAATATATTCTTATTCCAGACTACATTGACCTTACTGAAGAATGATCTTCACCAGTTTCTATGACACTGTGCCAGGTCTGAACCTTAACTGGGGAGGAGGATGCTGCTGATTTAGATTCCAGAATATTCAGTCAGTCTGCTTCACTCTGCATTACCTTGCTTGTACTGTATCTAATCTGTTACTTTGGAAGGGCCTGCAGCTGCTGTTAAGTGATTTATCTCAAGTAACCTCTGTGCTATGACAGCTCTGAGATACTAGATGGTCCCAGCAGTGATAAGAGCAGCCACACTCAGCACAAAGTGCACAACTGCATATTCATGTCAGAGTGGGGTTTGCCAAATAAAATCTGCAATGCTGTGATTAATCCAACAATTTCTTTTCATACACAAAATTCATTAAGAGAACAATGCAATCTTTATTATCTTTTGAGGTAACATAAATGTTGTTTCATAAATGGGCATAAATTTATAAGACATAAAAAAGAGAGAAAAGTTTTTTTTTGTTTTTTTGGTTAAACGTATTTTTAATCAAATGCAGAAATTTGTACTAGGAAAACTCATCTCACTTTATTTTACAGCCTTGAGATATAGCTTAATAGCAACAATGTGAAATAAAGCATTATTGGTTGAGATCCCAGGGATCCATAATGTTTGAACGTGTTATATCACACAACACACTTATATTTCGTGTATTTCATATCTCATGACCACGTTAAAATAACCTATATAACATCAAAAAAATCTTTCCAGTGTTCTTAATAAAATAAAAAAAATCCAACATATGTTTAAAAGGGACATGAGATAAGAAGATACTAAAAAAACCCTGAGTTCAATTATAAAAAAAAACAAAAAACCAAACAGATAAGAGTTTTCAATATGTCTGAATTCCCAAAGGACAGAATATTTTCCTCTGAGTTGAAATGGATGTAATGGATGGCATATGGTTGATGTTACTTCAGCAAATGAACCTCCAAGAATCAGCTTTGCCCTCAACTAAGAGTACTGAATCTAGTACTGTAGCTATTCCATTAAAACTAAGTAGACCTGTCCAGGTTTCTGGGAGAGCATATCCTTGCCACATTAAATGTCAGATTATGCTGTACTTTGTGTCAGTGGATTAACAGAATTTACAAATGAGCTGAAATTACAATGATCTCTTTCCAGGAAGCGATCATTTGGGCTTAGAATTGATATTTAAGGAAAAAATCTACATCTAGCCTTTTACTGAAGATCAAATCTCTCTTCTTGCAGGCTTCATTGTTGACTGTACTGTGTCTACATGGCAAGGTTTTGGTGGCAAGGGGCTGCAGAGGTAGCTTTTGTGAGAAGATGCCAAAAGCTTACGCTATGTCTGACACAGACAATGCTGGCTGGCTCCCAGAGGGACTCATGACTGGACTAGGTTAACCTATCAGTGGTGATGGTAACACTGCTGCAACAATATGATTTAAAAAGGGGGAAAAAATGGTGGTGAAGCAGCAGCTGGAAATGAGGTGTGAGAATGTGTGAGAGAAACGGCTCTGCAGACACCAAGGTCAGTGCAAGAAGGAGGAGGGAAGAGGTGCTCCAGGCACTGGAACTGAGATTCCTCTGCAGCCTGTGCTGAAGACCATGGTGAGGAAGGCTGTCCCCCTGCTGCCCATGGAGGTCCATGTAGAAGCAGATGTGCACCTGCACCCTATGGAGGAACCCCATCATGCTGGAGCAACAGAGTAGGGTGCTACCCCATGGAAAGACCACACTCCTGGAGAAGGTTTGCTGGCAGGACTTGTGACTCTCCAGGATGTTCACACTTGAGCAGTCTGTTCCTGAAGGACTGCATCCTGTGGAAAGAGACCCACACTAAAGCAATTCCTGAAGGATTGCCTGCCATCAGTGGAGCCTGCACAGGAGAAGGGAAAGAATGTGAGAAAGAAGAAGCACCAGGAACAATGAACTGACCACAACATCCATTGTCTATCCCCGTGTGCCACTATAGAAAAAGATATAGGGGAACTGAGAGTGAAGTTGAGCTTGAGAAGGGACAGGGAGGGGAGGCTTATGTTTTTAGATTTGTTTTTACTTCTGATTACCCTACTCTGGCAATAAATGAAATTAATTTTTGCAAGTCAAATCTGTTTTGCTTGTTACAATAACTGGTGAATGATCTTTCTCTGTCCTTATTGTGACTTTTTTGTTTTATTTTCTCTCCCCTGTCCATCTGAGGATAGGCAACGATAGAGCAGTTTAAAGGACATTTGCCCTCCAGCCAAGGTCAACCCATCACAATATCTTAAACAAAAATTCTGAAATAGGAAACTTTAAGTATTTTTAGTTAAAGTTTAGTACAAACCTAGGGTCAGATTCAGTGAGGTGGTTTTACCTATTGGTACAACAAAGATGCAATAACTTTAAATCTGAAATGCTAGGAAAAAGAAGCAGAGTTCACAGATGTCTGTAGGCTTTCTTTATAGATAAGGGGGGAAAGCCATGTCCATCAAGAATGCCACTGCATTCAGGGAAGGATATAACTTCAAGGAAAGAAAAATGAATGTTTAAAATTTTATTTCTATTATGAGTTTAAGCATCCCCTGCAGTAAGCATCTACATGAAAGTAGAATTTACAACTTAAATCTGCTTTTTTAAGGTATAGGACTTAGTCACAATTTGTGAAGTGAATGTATTAGCCACTGTGTGAATCAGTTGCCTCAAAACTTTTGTGTGTCCAGATCTCAGCTTTTGAATTTATCATTATACAAATTCTATTCTGCATCAGTCTGTTTGCAGTGATGAATATTTTTGTCACAGAATTGTGAAGATGCATCTTTTTCTCTTTGGTCTTTCAGTTTAAAAATACTGCAGATTATTTACCTCATTCTCATAAATGTGTATATTCAAAAATTGTGATAAATTATCTCTTTCAACAGCAGTTGCAGCAAAGAAACGATTAAGCATAAATCCATTTGCTAAAATGGTGGAACCATATTTGCATACTTCAACAAATTAGCTACATTCTTTATTGGTATCTAAAATGCCCTCTAAGTGTAAATATTTTTTCAAATTTAGGTGTTTTAACTGTAGCAGGCTAAAATTTCTTTTTCTGGCATTTTTATGTCATCCTTCAACTTCTTTTTTTTTATTTTTCTGGCAGAAGTATATATACAGCAATCATGAGTTTTAATTTTAAATTTAGGTTGAACAAAAACAGCACAATGAAAACAGCACAGTAAGTAAATAGCACTGCATAGAAAGAGTTGTGAACTGAATGTACTGAATGACTTCTAAAAGGTTTCATGCCAGACAAGCTAGTTCAGGACCCTTGTCAAGTTTGTGTGCATTTAGGTGATGCTTAATTATAGATGAATGCTTAAATAGGGAATTTCAGTATTTCTTGGTAGTGGTTAAAAAAGTGGTACAAGTTTTGTTGTTATTCTTGAATCTGTCTAGATACCAACCCAGATTGCAGTATCATTTCTTTTTGCATATACATGTCTTTAAAGTTTAGATAAAGTGAATTGTTGTAAAGATGCTCTGCCATAAATTATAGCTGACAGTGGAAGTGATTAAGGCACATGGTTTGATTGCATGCATTAATCTCTACAACTTTCATCAAGTCTAATTTAATTACCCACAGGTATAAGTTTCTTTTTAATTTATTAGCTTTGTCAGTAATCAGTTGCACTGCATGCTATTACTTGCAAAAGGTGAAACCCGGCTACATTCATGGAAAAATCAGACATGGAACAGCAAAATAAGAAAAGTTAAGTGTCACAGCCTTCAAGTGTACAGTAAAAATGTCAAACTCACATATGAAATGAGAATACGTATTTAATCAGAAAGGTCTGACAGATGTCTTGATTGACATCAGTACACCGTCCCAGGAAAAAGACATTTGAGAAGGCTTAATCATTTTTGGAATGTTGAAACAGCTGCTGTAGTTGCATTATCCTGCTTAGGTGTCATCAAACATAGAGATTTATATGTTTTTAGTGAATTTTATGCTGCTACTTGGACCTGGCTGTTTGTTGCTTAGCTGACAGTGCTGTTTTTTCCTCTCAATCAAGTGATCATGAACATAGATGTTGATTTTAATAGATTATTATTAGGAGACAAATATTCAGTTATGGCCATCATTTTAGGTCTCATATACATGCTGTGCATGTTATCTTGAATTTTCATTATAATACAGATCAGACTTTTTAAGAATTTTTGTAGAACAGAAATGCTTGTTCTGGTGCTCTGTTGCATTTGTAGACAGTTATATTTGCAAGACTACTCAGAACCATTGTCTAGTCAGTCTCTTGAGTCTCATAAAGATTCATGTATTTTACTTACACAATCCCTAAGAAAAAGGAGTATTTTAGTGGTTTGGGGCTTGAGGAATGTGTGTTTTTAGTTTTTTCTTATTTGGTGTTTTGGGTTTGAGGTTTTTGTTTGTTTTTATTTTTTGTTGTTGTTTTTGTTTTTATTTTTATTTTATTTTAATTTTAATCTTGAGTTTGCTTTCTTTGGTTTGGTTTTTTGTTTGTTTGCTTGCATTCTATTCTTCTAATAACATAGACATACAGGAGTATTTTTGTGTTTTGTTATTAAAATGCATTTTAATTGTGATTAAAACATTGGGTAGAAGATTGGTTGATGTTATTGATTGTTGCCACAATGACATGGAAAAAAACAAAGGAAACAAAGATCATTGTGTACCAGTATGCTAGTAACTGGTACAACATACCTTAGAGTAAAAAGTATAGATTATAATATCTTAAAACAATATCTTAAAGTAAAAAGTAAACAATACCTTAGAGCCAAACTCTGTTTCCTAAATGCCAATTCATAAAATTTTGTACTGTGAAAGTCCTCAAATAAATGTATTGCTGACAGAGAAATTACCTTTTTTCTTAAATAAGTCAAGATTTTTTAGTGCTTACTGGCCCTTAAATAGTGCACAGTAAACCATTTCAAACAAATATCATGTTGAAAAGATGCACAAGGGAAATAAAGGAGACTTCCTAAATTGCACAGTACATGCAATTATTATTAAACTTGTTTAGTGAAACATGAAAATAAACTGCTTACTCGTGTCAAATGGATTTAATTACTGCACTAGCTGTCAGACAAGAACAAGCCTTCCTATGAAATAAATATGTTATACTATTATGACTATAAATTTAAGAAAATATTTTTTAATCTAGTGCATGCACATTATTACTGTTGATGAGAAATGAGCACAGTATCTCTCAGTCTGAGGGAAAAAAATACAACTAATTAGGACTTGCAAAGGAGTTCATGCAATCATTCTATGGCCAAACCTCATAAAATAATATATGGCGTGATTCTTGAGTAATACACACACAGGGGCTGAAGGGAAGCTTTCAATATGAAAACTGTACACAAACCACATGATGATGTACCCAGCTAGTAGTAGTGATATGTCTATATTTTATTCTTTTTTTCTTTACTCTTTTTTTCTTTATGCTTTTTTTCTTAATTAAAGACATTATGCCATGGAGCTTACTCCACACAGGAAAAAGTGTTGTTACTATCCGTGAGACTAAAGGGTGACGAGCATTTTGCCAGACAGAGTTGGAAAAGAGCAGTTCCAGGCAGGGGAAGGACAGGCTATTCCCCTGTGGGAGCTCAGAAGGCAAATCCCAGGCCAAGTGGAAGTGCACAGAAAGGTGCCATGGGGCCAACAAGAATTCATATTGGACAACCAAATTAAGGAAAATACTCATCAAAGGCAAAAAATCTCATTTGGTATAGGGCCTTGCAATATAGGAAGAGAATAAGTTCAGAACAAGATAGAAAGTGTAAAATAGCTAAAACCAGTGAATGGACACTACTATTCTCAAACTGAAAGTCAGCATAAGACAAATAAAAGCATTTAAAAATGAAGGTTCTTCATAAACCCATATCATCCTGTAATAATTTGTGTTTCTATATTTTTCAACTGTTACTGTTTAATCCAGAATATTACTGCTGCATCGGGAGACCAAAAAAAGAAAAAATAAATATTGCTTATTCATGAAAGCCTTTAATACTTTAAATCAATTTACAGAAGTAATCTTGCAATATAAGATATTAAGAGGACAACTTTAAACCTACCTGAACAAGACATTAAAATGTTTATATTGATTGGAGTAGCAATTAAAAGCCAATATATTCTACAATAGCTGTTCTGTTCAATTTCCCCAAGTAGTCCAAAGGTCTAAATCCATTATCTTTAAGCCACCATGGATTATGTGGGTTGTTATAATGCTATACTTAGCTATACTGTAAGCCAAGAAAGTTTTTCACAATTCAGAGGTCTTCTCTTTATCTCTTTCCCTTTATTTTCTGTAAAGAATGTTGCCAGGAGCATTGTGGGTTTTGACATCAGTATTAATTAAAGGCAAATAATGAAAATAAAGGTGAGGGGAGAGAGAAACTGATACAAACTTCTACAAGTCATGGCAGAGCTTTAATAGTCATGTTTCAAACATTGCAAATATCACTGAGAGAAATAAGCAAACTGTTCACCCAGACAATAAGTTGTGACTTTATAGTCACGATGATCTCATTTTTTCATGTTTCCCTGCTTTTGGCTGCAGTAATTTTTTTCACACTGGCCAGTATGAGTGTATGTTTTGTGTTTATGCTGAACACAGTAATGATAACAGAGATTATTTTTATTTTCTCTGAACAGACCTTTTCTCTGAGCAGAGCCAAGGCCTTTTCATACTGCTCCCAGGAAAATTGGGGGGGCATCAGAAACTGGAAGGAGACACAGTCTGGACAGGTGACCACAACCAACCAAAGAGTTCTTCCAGACTATATGACATCATGCTAAGTATAAAGAGTGGGGAGAAGAAGGAGAAAGGGGGCAACATCCAGAGTGATGATGTTTGACTTCCCAAGTCATTTTTAGAAGCAAAAGAGACAAATAGTGTGCAATACAATAATTGAATAATGTTAAAACTGGAAGTAGAAAGCTGTTTACCCCAGTCCTGTGCAACATAAGATGTTCTTGTTGGCTAGACATATGAAAATTTCAGCATGATGGGGGCCCTGCTGTCCTGGAGATGGCTGAACACCTGCCTGCCTGTGGGAAGCACTGAATTAATTCCTTGTTTTGTTTGGCTTGTGTGTGCAGCTTTTGCTTTCCCTGTTAATCTGTCTTTATCTAAATCCACGAGTTTTATACCTTTTACCCTTCCAATTCTCACTGGTGGAGAAGTGAGAAGGAGGCTGCATGGGGCTTGGCTTCTGGCTAAGGTTAAACCTTGACAGTTGTAGATAAGGTTAAATATATGAAGACAATATAAAGAATGGAATTTTTACTCTTCAGGCGTCAGAACTGAGCAACAATAAGCAACACTACCTATTGGATCAAGTCATTGCCTGTTTACCCGAGATAGGGTTAGACTGGTCTCATTTTACATTCCATGGAATGAAGTAGGTGCTCCTGGCATTCAAAAAACAGATGAGGAATGTCTGCTCTGATCCAGGTTCTTCCTTTCTTCTTCTCATATTTAAATACCACAATAAACTAACTGTAGTGCAAGATTATTTTTCAGATTCATTACCACTCAGAAGTAACATTAATTATAGAAGAAAAGTATTTAACATACTGAAGAGCAAAAGTTTTCCTCTCATTTTTTATACATTTTTTACTCTCACAAAATTTAAAATAGAAGGAAAATGAGGATGTGCAGAAATTCTAGCAAGGACCTATATTAGCCATCTAACTAGTGCTGCCAAGTCTCTTTAGAGACCTGTTCTAAATCAAGACAGACTGAGCATCTTGTTCTGTACAGTGCAAAATCAGCTTCTGTTGTCTTATTCAGAGACAATATCTCTCATCCCTTTAATGTACATATTCATGCTATAACTGTGACAATATCCAGCACAAGGTTGGTAAGAGAAATTAGACAAGTTAAATACTGACACTGTATGTACAAAAGGAATATTGTTAATTTCCCATGCATTTTGTATCTCTAATAAAATATAAAATAATGAAAAATAAGTAATTATTAGGAGCAAAGGAGACAAATTGTGTGCAATACAAAATTTGAATAATGCTAAAACTGAAGGCTGAAAGGTGTTTGCCCCAACCCTGTGCAGCACAGTATGTTCTTGTTGGCTAGACATATACAAAAAGTTTGGCTTCACTGCAAATAGATAGAAGGATGCACTTTGGTAACTGACCATATGGATTTATAGCAGATAATAATTTTTAAGAACTCTTTCCCCAGAACAACTGACCACTCTTTATCTTAACATCTCTTATACATATCTTTCAGGTTTTTCTACAAACAAGACACAATAACTTTTTTTGAGGTATTAAAATAATTTTCTTTATAAAGGACATTTATCTGTTTAGAATGGGTGAAGCACTCTCCCATAAAAATGGAGGCCTAATGGAGAAGTACATGGCTCATAAGAAGCATAAAACTTTCTCCTCCTATGCAAATAGTACAGTGCCTACCTAAAATGTACATTTAGCAAGATATAGACTCATTAAGATGCTTCCTTTTCCCATGCTATAACTTCAAAGGGAATGAATGGTCTTTTTCCACCAGTAATTCTCTCTCACTGGAGAATTTGAAATCTGCTCAATTTTCAGGATGCCTTGTTGTTAGCAGACGTTGTTTTCAAATCACTGCGTTCTCAAACAGGTTGTGCACTTAAAATGGAAAATATAGAAACTGGAAATTGACATGCTTTACAGAAGCCCGAGACAGAATGTTTCTCCACTTAGTAGCTCAGGCAGAACATGTAATTATTTTCACATCTTCCAGGAACATAGGTTTAGTGTTAGATTGATGTAGCTCTGTACATGTGCAGTGCACTTTAGTTCTGTCATTCAGAACTAGCTTAGTGAATATGTTAGATTTGCTTTGAAATTTCATAAAAGATTATTGAACAATTCTATCCATGTAGAAAACAATTACTTTCCAGTTAAATTTGCCATAAAGTTTTCTCGCTTCATGTCTCCCTATACTTTACAGCTTATTTTCAAAGAGAGTAATTACTACAAGGGTGAGGAAGTTTAGCTGCTGCCCTCACAAAGCTGTTTTAATGAATCCAACTGTTTAGGTATTTTTCAGAATACCATCTCTCACAAAAGTTTGTATAGAGTTATGACATACATGAATATGATCTGTATTCAGTAATACAGAGAAGTTATACTTCTGCTGGGCAATACCAGGTTAGTCACAATTTCTAAGAGAAGACTTGTTTTGACAAAGAAATTTTGAAATTACTTGATTTTGTATTAATAGCTACATGTTTTCTTCATAAGTATTTACCTCTGCTTTGTAATTACTCTGTGATGAAGAAAATTTTTGTTTAAACCTTATAGACAGAAAAGAGGCAAATGGAAGATTAAGGTCAAACAGGAAAACTCGCTTAGTCATTGTCAGCATTGCAATGCTATGGTGATGACACAAAGTTCTCTTATTGGTGCCTATCTTTCAGAAAATATATTTCTGGATTATCTAAGTCAATTAAGAAGCACAAAAATTATGAATTCAGAGAAACAGCAGTAGCTTCTGGTACATAAAGATGATAAATCACCTCAAAAATTAAAAAACAAAAAAAACCAGAACAAACCATAAATGTCTATAATTCATATGCCATTGATATTAAACATCCTTCGTATCTCTGCATGTGTCATGAGCATTCTATGCCATTTTTTTTTCCATTTTAGCTTAACTTATTGTTTTCCTCTCAGAAAATGAGGGACTTAACAAATGTAGCATCCTACAGTATTTAATATATTCAATGTAATATCACATAGTAACTTTTAAGTGAAGTGCTGAGGTATCATTAGTTTAGATAGAGTGTAATGTGAATTGAGAATTGGCAAGACTATGAGGATCAAAGGTCTATGAACAGTGGCACAGTCCAGCTGGAGGCCAGTTACAACGGGATTCTGTCGCAGAGCTGATCTGGGATCAGTATTGTTTCACTACTATTTAATTATTTGTTTCATTGTCTTAATTACAGCCTAGATGGTTGGATAAACTGCAACCTCAGCAAATCTGTGGACGACCCCTAGTCTGGAAAAGTGGTCAATACAGTGAAAGACAGAGCTAATATGCAGAGGGGTGCAGAAAGGCTGGAGGAGAAAGCAAAAGTTACTGCATGAAAATCACCTAAAGCAAAAGCAAACAAAGACCCGGGACAGACAAGGCCCTGCAGCCGAACAGGCTGGGGCTAACTGGGTGGGAGCAGCTCTGCAGAGCTAGCTCTGAGGACAGCAGGTTGGCACTGTCCCCATGCAGAGCGGTAGTCTTCTGTCAGGGGCTGCACAAGCAGGGATGGAGTCAGTGGGTCTGGGAAGGGATCTTGACCTGTCTGGATCTCCCCAGCATGACACAGATATTGACTTTACGGTGTGTGTCCCTCAGAGGCCGCTGAAGCAATCAGGACTGGAACACTGGACATTCAAGAAGAGAACTGCAAGATCTGGATGCGTTCAGCCTTTAGGAAAAGGAAGTGAGAGCACTGCTATCCTCAGGTACCAAATGTGACAGTATAGAGAAGATAACCTCTCTTTCCACACTTACCAAGCAGATAAACAGCAGAATGAGGAATGCAGAACCAGTGTTTTTTCCACTGGGAATAAGTCAGGTTCGTGACCACCTGGAGAACGTGAATGTATGTCTGTGAGACCCAATGAGATGCACTGCAGGATCATGAGGCTGTGAACTGGCTAATTTAGTTGCCAAACCACTCCATGATATTGGAGAAGTCATGACAGTCTGATGAAGATCCAAGTGACTGGAAAAAAAAAGGAAAACATTCACCCATCTTTAGAAAGGCTAGAAGGGAGACTCCTGGGAACTACTGAACTGTCAGCCTGCCCTCTGTGTCTGGGAAGATCATGGAACAGATACTCCTAGAAGCTATGCTAAGGCACATAGGGGACAGAAAGATGATTTGAGAACTATGGATGTCATTTATCTGAACTTCTGTAAAGCCTTTGAAAAGATCCCCAGTAATATCCTTCTCTCTTAAAGTGAAGAGATATGCATTTGATGGGTGGATGAGAAATTGTTTTTAAAGTTATATCCAGGGGTAGTGGTCAATGGCTCACTCTCTAAATGGAGATCAGTAACAGGTGGTGTCCCATGGGCTCTACATGGAGAGAAATCCCTTTCAACATATTTGTTAATGACACAGACAATGGGTTTAAGTGCACCCTCAGCAAATTTGCAGATGACAACAAGATGAGTTTTATGTTGACAAATCTGAAGATGAGATGCCATTCAAAGGGTCCTGGACAAGCTTTAGAAGTTGGACCATGAGAATCTCAGGAAATTTATGAAGACCAAGTGCAAGGTCCTGTACATGGTAATGGGCAAGCCATGGTTTTGGTGAAGACTGGGAGATGAACAGATTGAGAGCAGCACTGATGAGAAGGTCATGAGGTGCTGGTGGGTGAGAGGCTGGACATGACCCAGCCATGGGCACTCCCAGCCTAGAGAGCCAAACGTGTCCTGGGCTGCATCCAGAGCAGTGTGGGCAGCAGGGCCAGGGAGGGGATTCTGCCCCTCTGCTCTGCTCTGCTGAGACCCCACCTGCAGGGCTACATCAGCTCTGGGGTCCCAGCACAGGAAGGATATGGAACTGAGGGAGAAAGTCCAGAGAAGAGCCACCAAATATGATTAGAGGGCTGGAACTCCTCTCATAGAAAGAAAGGTTAAGAGAAATGTGATTTTTCAGCCTGGAAAAGAGAAGATTAAAGGGTGACCTAATAATGTCTTCTGGTGTTTGGAGCAAGCCTACAAGAAAGATGGAGAGAAACTTTACAAGGACATGTAATGACAGGAGAAGGGGAATTGGTCTTAAACTGAAAGAGAGTAGTTTTAGATTTGATGGTAAGAAGAAATTCTTTACGGTGAGTGTGGGGAGGCATTGGAGCAGATTGCACAGACAAATTGTGGACTCTCAGTTTCTGGAGGTGTTCAAGGCCAGGTTCAATGAGGCTATGGTCTAGTAAAAGTTTTACCTGCCTATGGCAGGGGTGTTGGAACTAGGTGGTTATTTAGGTCCTTTCCAAATCAACCCATTATATGATACTTTGATTCTATGAGCACAGAGCTGTACAGTGAAACAAGAGGAGAGAACATGCAAAAGTGAGGTTTTCATCTAGGTATAAAAAGAAATGACTACACTTATGTGTAGTCAGAGATTCAAAGAGGTTAGTTACAACAACTTTGCAACAGCCATCTTTGATTTTATGCAAAGATCAATAGGAAGAGCTAAAGAGCTTGATCAAGTTGTGCTTTCTTTAAGCACAGGACCTGAAATAATTTCTGAAATATATTTTCCCATGATTCCATACTACAGAAAAGTTATCTCCAGTGTGGATTTTTTTACATGGCTTGTTTGCAACATGTTGCACTGTGTGGAACTGCATCTACATCTGACAACCACATGAAAATCTTTTACTCTCAAATAATAAGTCTCCAAGGCTTACATCTCTTTTAATTCTCTTTCAAAAGCTACTTGGACTGTATACATGTACATCTGGGACTAAAGTCACTGATAATACAGTGATGATATGGATTCACATATAAGGGAAGAAATCCATTTGGAGATGAAGTTTGCCTAGTTTGTTTTCCATATTTTAAGCGTTATGGGGTTTATTCTATGACATACTTTCTCAGGTAGTCCTTCCTGATTGTAGCAAACTCAATGACACCCTAAATACATACGCAAGATGTTTTCTAATCATGTGAATGCATAATGAAATAGTAAGATCATTGCCTTTTGAAATAGAGCAAAATGTATTTATATTTCAAGAGACAATACAAGAGCTATATACAGCACATATATGTGCTGCAGGTTTCAAATTTTAGGTATCTCATCCTGACAGTATGTTTATAAATTATTAAGTAATATAATCAGATGATTTCTTGTTACCAAAACTGGAAACTAATTTAAAAAACAATGTAACCACAGATAAACTTTTAAGCTGGAGAGAATTATGTCTATTTTGCAAGGCATGTGGTCTGAAAAATGTCATCTATACTAAGTCAAAATCACTGTATAACATAAAAGGAGTTCCCCAAGTTACAATTAAATGCTGAATTCATTGGTGATTTCTGTATTGACAGCTCAACTGAAATAGGACCACACAGACTCTTGATTCTTGTGATTACCTTTGGGTACCCCTTTGCAACATAATTTTAGAATGCTGCCAGCCATTAATCAAACCATATCATGTCAAAGAGCTTTGAAGTATCATAAAACAGATGAACTTGAAATGTCAGTATTTGGTGGGATATGGGGATATGGGGCCTTAAAGGATTAAATTATATTAGGCAGACAAGAAGAATGAAAGATAAATGGATGCATGGATGTTTGAGGAGACTGAAATCCCTGTCTATCCCACTGCATACAAGTTATTAATCTATTATATTAACTCTTCACTATGATTTTTTTTGCTTCCACTAAGTTTATTTTGGGGAAAGTGTTTGGCAGTATTAAACTATCTATACTATGATATAGTCAACCAAATGTAAGGTATGTAATGTAAGGAAAGAAACACTAACAAATGATTTAACTCACTCTGTGTGTTTTCAATAATAAATAATAACTTTACTTCTCTTGCAGCAGAAACACACATTGACTGTTGCATTTTTTTGCTGCAAGTTGAAAGATTTGGCTATTTGCTCTCTCTCTCTCTGGAAGCAGCTTAATGAAATGAAAACAACAATGGCATGACTGTTGTCTGATATATCAAAATGTGATACAGAAAAGTTTGCTTCTGGGTATTTCAGTACTTACTTGGTTGGATAAAAGATGCATGACGTCAAACACAAGAGCTAAATCACCTTGTGTTCAGGTGTCTTCTCTCCTTACTGATCAGCAGCCTATGAGATAGAAAAAAAGCTCTGAGAGATATATGCTGAAAATTATTTGTGGCAGAAGACTGTTCTCCCTGGGGAATTTGCACAACAGTTTAGGAACATTTTTCAAGCATTTCCCTTTCCTTATGCAGAGCTTCCTTCAAAGCTCTGGCATAGCATTGTTCTTACTTTACAGCAAAGGACAAACCTCTAGTGATTTGGAGCTGCTGACATCTTCTTTTAGCAGCCCTGTGATGGTGATTATTTTGCATCACAAAGAAAGTCCATATTCATTATAATTTATACTAAAGGCTGCATCATTGTCTGTGGATTTATAGAAGGATTTAAAAATTCAAACTACATATAGGAAAAGCCTTTCATGGACTTAATATACCATATTTATAAAGGGAAAAATCTTAAAGCAACTGAATATTTTTTTCTCATTTTATAGAAAACCAATAGAATTGCCTGCCTAGAGGAAGTGAAAGGATTAGAGGACAGAGGAGAAGAAACCTATCAAAGATGCCTTTTCAGCATCAGGACTCACACAGTATTTTTCATAGTATTTCTACCCCAAAAGCATTATAAAATTTAAAAATATTTCCTGTACTTCTACATTTTAGTTCAATTATATTTATAGACTCTGCTTTCATCAACTCTAAAAAATACTTTATATCAAAATAAAATAAAAATGTTCTGACCACCTGAAAATGGCATCAGTGACTGGTGGTCTGAAACAATCATCTTCCTACATAAACTTTATATTGTTTTAAATTGGTCCCCCATACTAGTCTTTGTTTGGTCTATAAGGTACTAACTCAAACATCTTATATAAGCAGAGCATTCAAAGAAAAGAAAAAACTTGAAATTCCTCTGCTGAGACATTTCTTTACTACCAATCTACTGTTTGTTGAATAGGGCATAGGAACAGGTTGCTCACCTCCTTATAATGTGAACAGACTGAAGTATCAACTAGTCTAAATAAAGCTATGACCTCTGCTTTAAAAATTGATATAGTATTATTGAATGGAGGAGGTCATTTCCATGGAGTTTTTTCAGAAATAAATATAAGCCTGACAGATCTCATCAAAATATTTACAACAAATTACTGCTTATTATCAAGCTATTGAAACTACATGTCAGTATAGTATTTGCTAAAGGTAAACAAAGCAGCACTTTATTCCAATAACATGATTGCCAAATGTTTTTCTGAAATTAATCAAAAGTAAGTTTTTGGTAAATACTATAAAGAGAAATTACAACTATATCTTATCTTAAATGCATATTTTAAATTCTCCAGATTTCTAATGCAAAACAAGCCACCCACTCTGGCAGCACAATATAAAATTCTAGATATCCTATGCTTTTAAAACAAATGCTTACAGATCATCTTCTCATCTTTATATTCTCCATTTTGCTTTCCTCCCATATTTTTCTGCATCTCAGGTGCCTATACAAATCAAGATCTGAGAAAGCAAACATGAGAATTTTGAAATAAGGAATAAAAGGAATAAAAAGAAAATATATAACATTACATGTTTCTAAGAAAGATTATTGTTGCTCTAACAAGCAAACATGGCTGCAATAGTCTGAAAGTCAGCTGGGAAAATGAAGATAAATCAAACATGTTTTGATCTGGCCAAACTCTCCACTTTGTTTCATATTTTGACACACAAAAAAAAATATTGTTGTCACTCCTTGGTCTGAGGAATTCCTTTAGGCTTGTGCATTTTCTCTTTCTAATAAAACAGTATGCTGTTGGTGGAATATGTATATTTCTAGATAAGGTGGAAAACAATGAAGTGTGAATAAAGACTTCCTGCTCCACCAACACATGAGTACCAAAAAACAGGTGGCATTCATTTCACTAGACTCTAACTATATCTTATAAAGAAAGAAGTTTAGAAGTCCTTTTTTGTCAGATTCACGAAGCCATGATTCTATGCCTTGTAATTCTTCACTCTTTCTTTCTGCTCCCAGTTACTTTTTCGTGGTGGTTCTCTGATCAACCTATCACAGAATCGCAGAATGATTGATACTGACCAGCACACCTTCACATTGTCTAGACACATCCAGGAAGGTTTCAGTGTCTCCACAGATGAAACACTATAGCCTCTTGAGGCAACACATTCCATTGTTTGACAACCTTCACAATGAAATCTCGTTTTTCTTCTATTTAGAATTATTTTCACGTATCTCAGTTTGTGTCATTTGCCTCTTGTCTTGTCTCTCGACACCACTGAGAGGGTTGGTTCTTTCTTCTTAATGCAGTCCCCTGCATATGTATACACCCTTTCCTCCAGGATGCACACTCACAGTTCTCCCAGCCTCTCTCACTTGTCACGGATGTCCCAGTCACTTCATCATCTTCATGGTTCCCCAGAGGACTCTCTCCAGTATTAAAGAGTTCTAGAATAGTTTTAAACGTCATCTAGCAGTGATCAGGGACACCTTTGACTAGATTAGGTTGCTCAAAGGTCAGCCTGATCTTGAGTACTTCTAGGGGTGGGGCATGTACCACATCTCTGGGCAACCACTGCCAGTGCTTCATCACCCTCATTGTGAAATACTTTTTTCCTTATATTTAATTTAAATAAAAATTGCCTTTTATCCTGTCACAACAGAATTTTGTTAGAAGTTCCTCTTCAGCTTTCTTTTAGGTCTCCTTTAAATTCTGGGAGGCTGCTATAAAGTCACCCTGGAATTGTCTGTTCTGCAGGCTGAACAACCTTACCTCAGTCCATCTTCTGTAAGAAGTGCTCCAGCCCTCGGATTATCTTTGTGGCCCTTCTCTGGACTTGCTCTAGCTGGTCCATGTCTTCTATTGGAGATACAGGACACAAAGTTTCAAGTGGGATCTCGTGATAGCAGAGGAGAATGAATGGGAGAATCACCTCCTTCAACCTGTATGAGATAATGTATGAGATGGCTTTCTGGCCTGTGAGCATACATCACTGGCTCATATCCAGCATCTCATCCACCAGCACCCCCAAATTCTTCCTGGCTGGACTGATCATAATCCATTCATCCTCCAGACTGAGTTTGTACTTGGAGTTGCCTCAACCCAGGTTCAAGACTTTGCACTTAGTCTTGTATAACCTCATGATGCTGCCATGTGCCCACTTCTTGGCATGTGTCTCTTGTCCCTCAGGTGTGTCAAGTGCACCACTCAGCTTGGTACCATCTTTGAATTTGCTGAGGGTTCCACTGCATCTCTCTATGTCATTTAATTAATGAAGGTATTAAAAAGTACTGGTCTTGAACCCCAGAGGAACACCCCTTTTCATCCCTTTCCGGATGTCCTTCTGGATATTGAGCCACTGACCACTAGTTTCTGGGTATCACTTTTCAAACAATTTCTCATCCATTGAACAGTCCACCCATCAAAGGCATATCTCTTTACTTTAAGAGAGAAGGATGTTGTGGGGGACCTTTTCAAAGGCTTTACAGAATTTCAGATAAATGACATCCATAGTTCTCAAATCACCTTTCTGTCCCCCATGTGCCTTAGCAACTTTCATAATCTTCCCAGACACAGAGGGCAGGCTGATAGGTCAGTGGTTCCCAGGGTTCTCCCTTCTAGCCTTTTTAAAGATGGGTCAATGTTTTCCCTTTTTTTCCAGTCACCTGGGTTTTCACCAGACTGCCATGACTTTTCCGATATCATGGAGAGTGGCTTGGCAACTAAGTTAGCCATTTCCCAGCCTCATGATTCTGGGATGCATCTCATCAGGTTTTATAGAGTCATAAATGCTCAGGTTCCTCAACAAGCCACGAAACTGTGGGAGGACATTTGCTCCATCAGTGCCTGTTCTGAGGTTCATTTACTCTAGAGGTGTGGGAAGAGAAGCTGCAATTGTAGAATAAAGCAAGAAATTTTTGAGTACCTCAGCCTAATCCTTGACTGTTTTTGCCAGTTCACTTGCCTCGCTCATAAGGGGGTTCTCTTTCTTTAACCTTCTTCCTCTGGGTAACACACAGGTCATTCTTTGCATCCCTTGCTGAATTCAGCTCCAGCTTTACCTTGACATTTCTCACCTTATACGTATACAACAGCACTGAACACTGCACCCAGATGTGTCTCATTTGAGTTGAGTACTGGGGAAGGACTGCCTCTTTTGATGCGTTTGCAGTGGTCTTCCTAATCTGTCAAGGTAGTGTCCCTCTTTTCTTCCAGGGTGTATTGCTGACTCAGGTTAACTTACTGTTCTCCAAGACCAAAGGGTCCTTCTCTGCACAGCTGTGCATGAGCTTACAGGTCACCAGCATGGATTTATTTCTCCTCAGCTGCTAGGCATGTCCCTTTATTTTGTTGAGTTTACTGAGATTATTGTTATCAGGAACCCATGTTCCCAGCCTTTCCAGATTTCTCTGAGAGGCAATGCATGCATCTGGTATATCATCTGCTCCTTCCAGTTTTGTTCATTCCATAAGAGATTGTCTTCTCTTTCTAATATAATCAGTGACTTCATCTCAGTGATTGTTGCGCTGCTTCTTACAAAAGCTTGTGGTACAGCACATTTCATCTTCTACCTAAATACATGAGCTTGTGTTTTCACTTATGGCTATTATAGTTTTGTCTGTCTCATTACACAAAGGCATTAAATGGCTTCTGCTAGTTTAAACTGACAGAAAGACAGCTGTTATGCCACCAATTCTGATGAAATCAAATCCAACTCATTCCAAGTCACAATCCACTATTTTACTGCAGCATTTTAAAATTCACTTGTATCTTCTGCACAAGTCTGTCAAGAAAGACACTAAAAATCTTGGCTTTAAATTTGATTGCATTGAAATTAACAGGCATCTTACCATTAATTCCACTGGAACAACTAAGCCAATGGTAAGGGCTTAGGAAAAATCCTGCCATATGCGACTCTTAAATATTCATAACTGAGATAAGTAGAAAGCTATTTTCTCTTCAAGACTGTTAGTGGGTTTGGTTTTTTTGAGGGAAGGCTTAATTTTTCCCAATATTCTGTATTAAAACAGAAAGTTTTTCACCATTCTAGGATTTCTCAGTATATGACCATTTGTTTTTTCTTTTTATTTTTTTTTTTAATATTTAAGAACAGACATAACCTTTATGTCTTTTTTTTTTTCCAAAGAAGTAGCAAAAAGTCTCAGACCAGGAATTTTAGATAAAATGCAATTTATACTTCTATTCCACACATATGACTGTACATGTTGGGAACATATTCAGGATACAATTGCTTCACTTTCCTTCACTATCCCAGACTTTCATAGGAAATCTGATCATCTGTCATGTCTTAAGAATATTATTACCCATACCCAATTCTACATACAGCCTTTGAAAAAATTATTTTGTAGTATAATCCAAATAAATAAAAAGCAAAATTTAAACAATAAACTATAAGCAGTGTTTATCAATTTTTTGTCTTATTCCATGTTACTTTTACACTTGAAGCAGGAACTATAAATTAAATTTTTAAAACTTTTTGCTTAAAAACATTTGTTTAAGAATACATTTAAAGTAAATGTATGAACACCAGAGTAATTTTTCAGTATCAGAATACCCCAGGTTATATTTTGGCAATATGATCTGATCAACTTATTTACAGGAAGCAAAAGTATGATTTTCAGTCCTGTTATTTTACTACATCTTGGGGGTCCACCTTATTTTCCTTGAGGAACAGGAGGAACAGCAAACACTCATCTCATTCAACAGGTAATTCACAAGCATTTTCAAAAACCCTCCAAAAACATTTAATTAACTATTAATATAATGGCATTTTAATTTATGGACTATGAAATAAATACTCTGGCGATGTAGACATGTATTTTACATTCTCAGACTTGGATTTGTAGATTTTTTTTTTAACTCTTTGTTAGGAGAGAAACAGCAGAGAATGCATTCTATTAAGTTTATTCTTACTGTTTGTTATTTTATTCCATTGAGCTGTGACAGTTTTACCTATCTTTGCATGTCATTATAGGTGTCCAAACAGAAAGTACTGACAGTGACTACATTCTTCTTTTTCCAGTGTCTACCAAATCCTTCCAAGTACAGATCACCCTCTGCTGATTTCCTCCTACTATTCTGAGGAACATGCATTTATCTAGAAGCTGAGGTAAAATACTCTTTACTAATAACATAGGAAATATCTGACTGTGAGAAGACTTTGTTCCATACACTCTGTTTCAGGACAGTGCATGGAGTCATTATTTACTTATATGTTTCTTAACACCCAGCCAAAAAAAAACCCATGCTGTTTCTTGCAGCCATTAGTTCAAACTGGTGCAATCTGTTTATAGGGAGTACTGACAATTTTTCCCCTGTATTAAAGGGCAGAAAACAGCTGTGCTCCACCCTTAGTGATTTTAAAGCAATGTTTCTTTTTAGTTTTCAAGTTTTGAGGAGAAAATCACTACATCAAGTTCCTATTTATACGATATTGCAAAATTATTCCGTATTTTTGCTTTCTTCATGCTTTGCCTCTGCTTATCTCAGTGTTTTAGTTTTGCTGCCACTTGATAGCATGCGATTGACTGATATAAGGCATGAAGGAATGTGACAAAGAAAGTCATCAAGTGCCTTTATATCAGCATCTTTTCCAGATGACGCACTAAAAAAGGTTCCACATCAGGAATAGTGTCTTGAAGAGAATATATAATCTATATTTACACTTTTACTTGCATTTTAAGAAGTTCTGCATTTTGTAGAAGTAACATCTAGTTTTAAGTTGTCTTAGTACCTTCTAATTTCACTACTTTCCATGCCTCCCACTACTTTTTTTCACACTCCTAAAATTATAAAGGTGAACAAATATATATTTATTGTGTTTGGTTGATAAAGGCACAAAATTTGGATGTGCAGGGAGGGATAATTTAGCTGCCTTTGTGTAAACTGAAAAATAGCAATTTCTTTCTTCAGAATTGAAAAAACACCTCAGCCTCTTTTAAATGCAGAGCCATTTTTTTCTTTTTATATTTGTATGCTATGTTGATTGTTTAAACTAGAGCTTTTTCAAAACTACAAAAACATCTATTTTAAACTCTAGGTATACAGAAAAAAATACTTGAATAAAGAAATTTAGCAGATTGCATGAATTTGACCATGTTCTTTTGTATAGTTTATGAGTAAGTAACCACAAAGTGGATATATATTAGTTACCAGCAGATTAAAGCACAGCCAAAAGTTAGCGTGACTGCCCTGTGGTTGTATTATATGGACAGTAAGTAGCACCACTACCAGAGATGTTCAAAGGGTCATGCAGAATGGAAAGATTCACCTTGGATTCAGACAAGAATGTAGATAAACAGTAGACATTTTTTGGCTTTAGTGCAGAGTGACATGTACATGCCACACAAAGTACCCACCAGAGCTGACAAATCAGTGATAGACTTTTTTCTTTCATGCAGATTTTGTTGCATTCAAAATTTCTTAAGTGATTGGCTATGAGATGTCAGGCCACACAAAACAATTATCCAGGACTACTAAATTATGTCCTGTTACTTGGGTGAACTTTCCTTTTCAAATATTACAAAACCTTGCCTTATGAATTGCATATGAAATGATGACCTCTATTTCTAGCTTAGCAATTCGTCAATGTTGTTTCATATGTATGACCTTTTACACTCTTGACTTGCTTTTAAACTTGTGTTTCTTCATACTAAGGATTAGATTTCAGCAGCTGGCTGAGTGAATATGTCTGCAGAGGGAGGTCCTCTTATGCTCTTTGTGTCTTGGTAATTCGGGTGTTTTCTCTCTCTTTATTCTGCTGCTGTGTTAGCCAACACAGCTCACTAACTTATCAGAATACTATGTAAGAAAAGACAAGACTCGACTTCCTCTTTATTGTGCTGAACACACTCGATAGTATATATGCAAATACTATAATAAGAACAAGCAAGAGACAGTTGTGAACAGAGATTACAAAAAGGGAAAATTAATACCTATCTCTCTTAAGTGACATGAAACAGATTCATATGCCTGAACATAACTGACAAAACTGGCTGAAAATCATGTGAGTAGAAAGGAGAATGTCTTACACATCCTACAGAAAGCCTATTTTATACTAGAAAACCAGCATCACACAACTGAAGTGGGTTATATAAAATCTCTCTGTGACTGGTGACTTTCTGTTTTTCCCCCTTACTTTCCACTAAAATCAGATTTAAGAAGTAATAGTCTTATAATATCTAATTTCCAAATAACAAATAGGGATTAGGTACTTGAACTACAAGTGCATACTTTGCCAACCAATCAGGACTGGGAAAGAAAAAAAATATACTCAAGATTAATTTATTATCAACACAGGTGGAATTTCACCCTTTCATCTGGAAAAAATTAGCACATATTAAAAAGTGTTCAGTACTGATTATATTAATAGAATAATATTTTTTCCACAGAAGAAAGATAATTCTATATACCTCATCATGTGTTTCATTTTTAGTAAGGAAGTATTGCAAAGGGACTATATATTTTCCTTAGGTCAAAGAGAAGACATTTTAACAATGAATCCCATTAATTTATTTCTGTTTAATAACATTGTCACTGCAAAAACCACTAACATGAATTTATCACAAATATCAGGTTTTTTTGGTTTTTTTTCTGAGAAAAAGAAAATATGTTATCTAGCTCTACGCATCCTGCTGTAACACTCCCATTGGATTTGGTATGTTCTAATTTTATGAAGAGATGGTTATTGGGAAAGAATATGCTTTTTCCTAAAGCCAATACAAAGAACAACAACAAAAAAAATGGATAATAATAGTTAAGTGATCATCAGCATTTTTTTTTGAGTCAGCTGAAAAACCATGAATATCACAGGCAGACTTTGAAAATTAGATTCCAAAAGTCATAACAGCTACATGATATAAAAATAGAGGCAGATCAAAACTCTACAGTTTCTCCCTGCAACTGATAGGTCTAACTAAAATATTTATGTTTCAACCACTTTTTTCTGTAATAATATTCTTCAGATATGTGCTGTTTTTACTTCAAGACTACTATCTGTCATGGAATAGCCAATAGTCTGGTGAATATGGATGGAATATTTGAAATTATGATTCTGAACCAGGGAATAAACTCCGTTACTCTATTGATACATTGGATGCACAGGTATTACACATTACTTTACAATATTTTAAAGTACTTTGTTAGGGTTTTTTTTGGGGTTTTTTTTTTGCTTTTAAATGGACCAAAAACTATTTTGAAACCTTAGAGTGTTTTTTTGAGGGAAATGTTTCATGACTGTTTCAAGGAAAAAAATAAACAAATGAAAATGAAAATGAAAATGAAAATGATTACTACTACCAGTAATAATTATTTTTAAGAACTGCCAAACTGCCAAAACCACCCCCAATCCTGATCAAATATAAAAATCTGCAGCTAATTTTATGCCATAAAATAATTACTGCTAAGATATAGAGATAACAGAGACAGAATCCTCTGGATAACATACAGAAAAACATGCACAGATACTTTGAAAAATGTGTTAAGCCAGTGAACAGAGAGATAGAGCAAATAGAAAACCAAACATTAAAACATCAAGATGCTAAAACAACAGCGGTCAACAATGCTAAAGATGATGTACTCTCTAACCTGTAAGTAGGAGCAAGTAACCTGCCACTAGTTACTTTGGTGCACTGAAATGGGCCACAGTGAGACTAGAATATCCAGAATGAGACTGTGGAAAACAACTGAAATGCCCAGCAATAGGCGTTAATATGCTCTGTGAATATATGTGTACAAAATATTCTACGTGTACAGTTTCTGGGATCTGCATTATTAAAGTTCATCTCCGTAGGTGTTGGTCTCTTGTGGATGTAAATCAAAGCTAAGTATCTTATTAGCTTCTATGACATGCAATTTTCTGGAGTTTTTCCATATCTGTATTTTCTGAAGTGCCTTTAGGTGGAGTATACTGATATATGTACCAGAAAAAAGATTAAATAAACTAAAGAACTAAAGGGATCTCACGGAGATCTGTATAGCATTAATTTATTTGAGTTATGTTTTTTTGGTATGTTTGTTTGTTTGTTTGTTTGTTTGTTGTTTGTTTTGGGGTGTTTTGTTGTTGTTGGTTTTGGGTTTTTTTATTTTTGCTTTAAACCCATTTGTATGCTTATACAAACAAACAAAAAAAAAGGATAAAGAACTTCAACACTGAAATGACTTTAACTAATCTCATTGCATAGCTCCAAAAAAATCTGGCAGGATTCCACCAGAAAAGGCCTGGACACCTGTGCCATATGGGCACAGAGAGGCTGCTGTTGACCATATGCTGGGAAAATGGCCCAGGAAGGATTACCAGTCACTGGATAAGCTATGCAAGAAGAATGTCTATCAACCACAGCCTCACAACCCAGAACCCCAGAAAGTTACCATTTGGGCTAACTGCTGAAATTATCTGGTATGTACAACCTGGTAAGGAAGAAAGGCCTATCAAACCAAATGGTTCCTGAATACATAATCCAAATAATTTAATTGTGAAATATCAGTGCAGTCAAAGAAATTTATAAATAATTGCTTTTAAACTAAAGTCAATGACACATGAGCTAAACAACCAATAATCTCTTTACAAATTAGACAAACTATAAAATATTGACATTATTACTCAGGGAGGATGGAAGGGGTGAAGATGAGGCTGTAAGAAAAAAGGTAAACAATTCTGATGTAAAGACTGCAAGTCCTTATGCAATCTTTGAAAGTGTGAGCAGTCAGTTCTATTCAAATGCAACTGAAAAGGTAAGATCCACTTCTTTCTTTTAAATAGTGTCCTGACTTTTAGTCATGAGGTATTCACCAAGTATTTAGTACAGAATGCTGTAGAATTCTATTAAATAGAAAAGATAATTCATAAATATTGTCACATGGTAATAATTTAGAAAGAAAAGACATATTTTTAAGGAAATAAGTAAGACATAAGGAAAACAGAGTGAAGATACAGAGATTCTATCAGGATTAGAAAAGACATATTTTTAAGGAAATAAGTAAGACATAAGGAAAACAGAGTGAAGATACAGAGATTCTATCAGGATTATATAATTTTCTTTATTTCTTGTATCTTTTTAATTACAAATTAAATTAATCCTTTACTTTTATTTTGTAGCTCAGTAGCTGTATGGCTACCTGAGTAAACATACCAGTTTCAGTGACCTTAAAACAAATAGATAGCACAGCATTAATATAATGGCATTTTTGTGTCAGATTTTCTAAAAAAAAAGTGCCTAATAGAGTATTTCATGTGTGTTCCCTGGCAGAGCTTTCTCATACAAAAAACCTCATACTTCTGAGGTCATTATTTAACTGGAACTTTTCCTAACTGTCCTTTGAAGCAACATGTATGGGAAAAAAATAGTTTTTATTGCTACCCAAAAGAGTCAAGCCAGAAAAGAAAAGATTATATGCCTGCTGACAAGCACTATAAACTAATCTTAATAAATAAACATTCAGTGGTAAAAAGCTTACAGCAAACCAGCAGGAAGGTTATAATTTCTTGCTCTTCTATATCTATATGCAGTTTCTTTATTGTCTTATGTTTTTGACATTTGTTTGCCTCTCTTTAATCCCAAATATATATTACAGCCTCCCAGATGTGGTGATAAACCTTTTGAATATTATTAACCAAATTTTCAGTTGCTACATATAATCTTGAGAAGAAATGGAGAAATTATGAACCTTGCAAAATTAAATAATGACATTCAGAGGGGTGCCTTTTGACGCTCTTCTATTAATGCACATTAAATGTACCTTTATCTTAGACATTGCATTGGAAAAAATAGCATGTCGTTTATTTTTCAAATATTATACTGTTCCCTTCCTTTCAACCTGTCTTTCTCATTTTCATGACTGCCTGGTAAAAAACAAAAAAATAAACAATAAACAAAAAAAATTAAAAAATTTTAAAAACCCCAAACAAACAAAAAAAAATCATACAAAAAATAATAACATTAGTTGCTCCTGAGATAACAAACTTTGCTTGTTGTACAAATCAATGATTGGCTTGAGCATTTCTGCAGTTGTTCCTAGAAGCTATCATTTCAGAGAAATGTGAAGTTTTGGCAGCAAAAACTTCAAAATTTGTCCTGAAATTTGTTTCTGAAGCCTAACCCAGAATAAAGCCTGTCTCCTGGTAGCCACATAAGTTGTGAGACCTGGATCCATAAAAAGCAGTTGAATGACCAACTGCCACTGGAAGTTTAAGGAGAATTACACTTTTAAATCAGTCAGGTTTTAGAAACGTCAGTATTCACTGAATTTAGTGACCATTGAAAGACACAGCTCTTTCCTTCAGAAACATTAATGAGGAAATGTCTCTTTATTTGATACAGAAATAATTTCATCCTCTGCCAATGTGTGGATGATTATAGAGGGAATGGAAATGTATTTGCTTTCATTATGATCATGCCAATGGGAAAGTGTCTAAAAACCCACTCATCTCATGTTATTGAGTAGCAGAAGGAAACTCATAAATCACTATTCATTTTGAATCACATAAAATAATCATGTCTAATTGGGACCTTATTGTTTCATTATTCATCTTGTTTTTTGGGAGCAGTCCAAAACATTAAGTCATAATATATAGTCTATCACAAAACACTCTGCTATGTGCTGGCACATATACTGGTTTCAAAGATTTCCTTCCTGTTTTTCATTTGCATACTAGAGACAGTTATTTAAAAATAAATCGCTCAAAAAGCATCTCTGCTGTGGACAATAGTGTGTTCTGCATGTGCAGTCAACATAAATGCCTTTTGCTTTGGACTTTAAGATTGTTTGATATTGTATGAGATTTCCATTAAATTATTCTTAACAGTTTGGAATCATGGACTGACAATACTTATTTTTGAGTATCCTTTCTTTTTTCTGAAATTTTATAGTCAGTTTTGTAATTTGTAACAGTAAATACTGCTAGCATTTGAAATAAATTAT
This sequence comes from Pseudopodoces humilis, assembly GCF_049639895.1. Classification (NCBI taxonomy): domain Eukaryota; kingdom Metazoa; phylum Chordata; class Aves; order Passeriformes; family Paridae; genus Pseudopodoces; species Pseudopodoces humilis. Next base: position 47,155,968 of record NC_142203.1, on the reverse strand, counting down.
TGCACTTGGTTCTTTATGAAAAGTTATACTGTCCTTCTCATTTGTCTGTGGTTGGAGTGAGATGTAAGAGCTTGTTTCAAAACTCTTGACTCCTGCCATGGTTTCTGAAATCCTTCATCTGTGTTACAATTAGATAGTCCAACAGCCCATTTCTGAGAAGCACCATTCAGACCCTTTAAAAACCTGACCTGTAACTAAAAAGCTATAACTCAAATGATCATTTTGAAGTCTATTCCTCAAGATCACCGAGATCTAGTTTCTTAAAAGAAATGTTTTCTTATAGTCACTGGTTACAAATTATTTTTCTCACACCATATTTTCTTGAGCAGCACAAATGAAAAAAAGAGAGAAGATGCAACAAAAGTGCTCAATAACATTCAACTAAATAGGACAATAAGCAGTACTTCAGCATTCACAATGGCAACTGAAAATAATCCCCATTAAATACACTCAATAGGAATTCAGAAAGTAGTTTCAGAATTGATATAAAATTGGCAGAGCTTCACTGAAGTCAGTGGAATTTTGCTGAATTACATCACCTAAGAATTTGCTTTTATGGCTTGGGGGAATAAAAAGTATTTTAAACTTAAAATATTAATGGATGCATTCTCTCAGAAGGGACAATAGCTTTTCCATAAAAATCTTCTATCTTTTTTATTCTAATACCAGCTGAATGAATCATGTGAAATGTTCTAACTTGTGAAAAATTAAATAAAATACTGAGGCAAAAATAGGATGGCTAGTTGTAGAGTAAAATGTAGTTGTTCATTGAAAAACCTAATGAATGGGTTTCTCTACCTGCAAGATCTGTGGTTAATATAATGAACATTGCAAAAAAATAAAATAAATAAACTACAGAACTATTGTCACATAGAGGGAAAAAGTCTTCAGATCAATTAATAAAAACACCATGAAAAATTAAATGCTCAGGTGAGATATAAACTTCTTAATGATGAAAAAATTTTCTGCTGTATCTAGCAATTACATGTTGTATTAAGTCATCAAATGCATCTAATATAATTTAAAACAAATTTAGCAAAGTTAAATAATCATAAAGATGAAACCATTATATATGCTTCAAATTAATCTTCAGGAAATGTCATGTGGAAAAAGATAACATACCGTATTGAAATGTTGTATCAAATATGTCTGTAGGCACATTTGATTGTTAAAATAATTGCCTGATCTTCCATGGTAACGTGAATAATATGCTGTATCTAAATTTTTACAAAAAATTTTATATGCTTCTGGAAGAACTCTGTAACTGTCTCTGATTTTTAGTAGTCAGAAAGCTAGTACAAACCCAGAAACTTATGCACAAATGTCTATTGTTACTAACCTCTTTAGTAATAGATTCCCCTTCTTCTATTTTATGGAAATTATTTTCTTCTTTAAGGTTTATTTTACTGTTTAAACTTCTAAATTTTTTTTCCTCACTTGGAACTCATACATACACTTAAAAATCTCACTAAATTCATGAAAAATAGCTCCCCAAAAAGCTGGATTTCCTTTTTTTTTTCCCCATCAGATCAAGATGTTGCTTTGTTTTCAACTTTAGTACACACTCAAAAACATTTTCTATGAAACTCCGAGAATTAAAGTAATTAAGGAAAATGTCCAGCTGAATGAGAAATTATTATGATCATTGTCAAATCTCAGTCTTCACACTGGCAGTTAATCATGATACTGAAGAAGGGAGTGAAGTAGGACTGGAATATTCACACGTGGAATCAGTATTTTCTGGGAAATTTTATTGTGTAAGACAGGTTTGTTAAATTGTCACTCAGTTACAACTGAAAGAAAGCAGCATGAAAAAAAAGTATATCTGGCTGAGCTGGAGTTCATTTTCCCTTTGCAGCCCTCTCCAGCTTTGCATTGGCAGCTGAGAGAATGTAGGTGATACAGCAGTGTTTTGGCTGCTGCTGAGCAGGGTACAGGTCATCATCAGATCCGTCCTTCCAACTGGGCATCAGCAAGCAGGGGTTTGGCAAGATCCTGCAAGGTAACACGACAAGGAGACCTGACCAAATTGACCAAAAGGATATTCCCTACCTTATTATGTCTACTCAACCATAAAAAAAAAAAAAAAAAACAAGAGATAGGAGTAGGGGCTTTGGCGAAAAGAATTGAGGGTTGCACCTGTTATTGACATTTGCTTTCCAGGGCAATCAATATGTGTACTCAAGTACTTCCCAGGAAGTAGAAGGACCTACTGATGGGAAATAGAGAATAAACATTTTGTTTTTCTTTGTTGCTGCATGCAGCCTTTAATTTTGCTTTATTAAACTGACTTAATCTTGACTCATTGGCTTATTTCATTTTATTTGCTGCCTGCCTGTCCTGCTGCGTGGCTTGGTAGGCATATGCCAAGGAATGTCAGGAGATGCATACATTAATTTATTAGCAAAAGATTTAATGTGGTAAGCACTGCAAGGACAATACAATGTAATATTCTTTTCTATGCACTATCATAAGCTGCCTGTTTAGTTTTCATTCCAGGATGTTTATTGTGGGTGATGAGGCAGGAGACAAGAAGAACTCAGTTTGCTTTTTAGAGAAAGGACAAGCACGTATCTCTGACAGTTAAAAAAACTGGATTTAGCTTGCAAGTGAGTGAATTTGATATGAATTTAATGAAAGAAATAAACAGGAAATGTTCTAAAATAATTTTAGAGCTGCTATTCTTCTCCCCTCCCTGGGTCTCTACCATGCTTGAAGAGTAACAGTAGAAGTTCAAATGAGTGTCAGTTGATCCTTTTTCCTCATGGCCATCTGATCAAATCCAAGAGGACTGAGCAAAAACATTAAGTGATAAAATGGAAATTGAGTGACAAATGCCTATGCTGTTTATAGCCAAAGGAGAAATGAGAATAATGCAACTGGAAAGAGTTGGAAAGGTATGGACGTCATATTCAATAGTTGCTGATGGGTTAGAGGTTTTTGACTTTGTTATTTAAACAATAATCTAGAGCACCTAACAAGAGCAGATAATTTTTGTGAGGCAGTTATGTATCCACTGGAGTGTGACACTAAGAGAGGTTAGCCAGCACAGCTTCCACAAGAGATCTAGCTGTGACAACAGGTAGATGAATTAGATTGTACAATCTGTGTTGCTTCTTATGCCCTTCTTATGCTTCCAGTATTAGGACTAGTGTGTATGACTGCTTTGGACATGTGTATAATTTTACTGGAGCCTGAAATGGAGTGACCTTGAGAGCACACACACAGGGAATAATGGCAACTGTTCAATTCAAAGCATAACACCAACCAAGAAAATGCAATCGTCACTTATTACACTTGCACCAACCCTGGCAATCATTCAGTGCAATCAGGAAAGCAGAGATATTAGAATAAAACAAATATTTTTCATAATAGTGACAATTTTCTTATAATCCTTCACACTGATGTGAGTGTTTCACAATTTTATTGTGAAAAATGTGAATTAAGAGCACAGCTCCTTGATACAGAAGCTTTCAGTTACATGTAACAGCTAAGACAACTGTACGTGTGAAGGCATTCTTCCTCTTCTCCCTGCTGAAAGCCTGAGATTGCACACTCTTACTGCTACCAAAATTAAATCAGGTGTTCTAAAAATACATTTCTAGGTCACATACTCTTGCTGAGACCCTTGCTGTATGAATTCTTCAAGTTTAAAGTTCTGGAAGTGCAGAAGAAAGATGATGCAATTAAGTTTGTTAGAGGCCTAGGAAAGAGATACAGAATTAAATATATCTAATTGTTATCATATGGCAAGATAAAAATACCTTACTCATAACTTCTTGCTTACACAGCTGTTCCAAAATACAAAAGTATGAAATCACGGTTTGGGAAGCACACTGATTTGCAGAAGTGATTCATTTCAGCAAGAGTCAATTTCTTAAGTGATATTTCATTGCCTTTTCACTCTGGATTTTGGGTATCATGAGAATAAATATTTGTGACAGACATGTTAAGGTAACTTACACATGTACACTCTTAATCTATTTGGAACTTTCATTATAGAGTCCTTTCAGACTTGATAGGGTATAAATACCTAACATTGTCTCTGACTTTTCTTGTTTTTCCTACCACAGTAACCCAAAATATCCAGGTTTCTGCTAGCACTGAGTGACAGAGAAGCATGAAGTTATCCCTCCATACATAAATATTCTTGTTCCAATTATTACTGAGGCACTAGGAAACCTGTAAGTATAAACTACAACAGAGTTGTGGAATTCTCAAGTACTGGTATGCAGCATGCAATGTAACTGCTCTCAGAAACCAAATAATTAGAAGAGACATGTAAGTTTATGGTATCTAGTAAACAAGGATTTATCTAGATATTTCTGAGCTGAAGCTTTTGTCTTCCTAACCCCTCCTCCCTCATCTATTTGCGTTAATTGAAATATACTTTGAAATACTCAGACTTTAAAAATTCTGCCATACAACAGCAGTTTAGAACCTCTTTGTGAGTCTGTATTTATTTTTTCTTTGCTTGTTTAAAGGTAAATATCAGAGATAATTTTAAATACTATTACATGAGATCAAAAATCCTAGCATGATTTCCTTTCAGAGATGGCATTCAAATAAGTACATCCTAATTCTTCTAAATATCAAATAGGTTATGAAGAATTTGAGAAAATTAACCATCATCACCCAATGAAGGGAGCTGAAAACCCCAATTCAGTTTAAGTTGAGAAATAGCTGAGACATAAAAATGAAATAGTGGCATAATTTTAAATGAATTCTGATATAACATTTGACATGGAGCACTGGAACTACTTGTGAAATATCTGACCTGTCATTTGGAAAGCCAAATGAGTAATTCAACATATACTGCTTTTTTAAAATTTATTTTCCCTAATTTGAAGCCAGTTTTAAAAAGGAAAGATTATCATCACTTCTCGGTTACTAATAATTTGTACATAGATCAAAATAAATTTTATTTACCAATCAACAAGTTATTCATTATTTTCTGAAGTCATTACTTGCAAATATGTTTCAAGATTTATATTTTAATCTGGATGAGTTCTATGCAAAGAATCTGTTATGAACAGTGCAGAATCCAATAAAAAAACAAGTCTTCTGTGTATCCCTATGGTAATTAAATCTGGGACACTAGAAAGAAGGCTTTAGCCCTTTAATATGGTTATTGTCCATATTTTACAAGACAAGTCTTTAAAAAGCCAGCTCAGCAGCATTTTCACTAACCACACACACATATGAGCAAAACAAGCAGTTAAAAATTCCAACAAGAAAATAAAGTCAATACATTTCAGGTTTACTCCACTCATGTATTTTCAAATACAGGTTTGACTGATATATAGATTTAGGAAGAGTTTGTGAAACTTCATTATGGAAAAAAAATACTTTATTTTTAAGTCTTTTTCAGTGACGTGACAAACTATTCCCCTTTAGAAAGCTTTTGTACTCCTGGAGTGGGGCAGGGGAAGAGAAGTAGTTAAAAATAAAAAAATATTTTAGTGAATAAATTTGAAATTTTATTTAAAAGTGAATTAGTGGTAGCCAAAATTCTAGAGCTGAGTGTTCTGTTTCTCATAGTTTCACAGGTGAAATAGAGAACCATGGAGACAGGATTTTGCAACATACCCAATATTTTAATGTGTAATTATTTTTGACAATCTTGCATGTATTAAAAAATATCTACATTGTTATTTAACTCACAGTAACTTTTTTGAGTAACTGATTTAACACTGAAGTTAGACTACATTGTCATATCATCAAATCTTAGCAGAGAAGCATTCTCATTGAAGTGAATGCACACTCATTCAAGATTAGAATGAGAAATAGCAAAAAAATCATATTTTATGGTATTACTGCATTGAGGGAGAATAATGGGACTCTGAAACTATTTTATCAGAAATCTGGCAAGATCTTAATACTGGCAATATATATACAAACCCTGCAGTGAGAGTGCAAATGCATGAGATGGCAGAACGTAAAATGTATAAGAAGTAAAATTGGATAGAAGACCAAAGGTACACAAAAACAGGTACAGTGAATTTTTAACATTTTTTTTTCTTTTTGCCAGGAATCATCAGATCTTTATAAAAACAAAAACAACACCCCTCCAAAAAAGGGGGAAAAAAAAAAAAGTGCTTTTAGTAGATTTTAGTGAGATGGTCAGATTCCAATTTCTGCAGTGAGATGGCTGACATGAAATCACTAGATGGTGACAAAATACACCAGGTGTTCAATTTATGGAAAAAATATCCAGAGATGAGACTTTTGACCTCCTAATTCAATAAATTTTACTAATAGAAGACTAAAATTCTGGCATGCATAAAGATTATCACCATCAAATAGTAACACTAAATATATGGCACTGAGGATTACTTCAGTATCTAGTTGATTATGAGGTGTTGAAATATCAGTAGTTAAACATTTTAGGACTCATTTGATTACAGCATATATTGGATGAAAAAGCATATGCAAGTGATTCTACAGTTGCTTCACAGGACTGGTAGGTTTTGGCTCTTCCAACAAGAAATTGGATGACATCCTCTCTCAGGTCTGAAGATGACACCCTTCTCTGGGAATAAAATGTGTTGAAATCACACTTGCCCTCCTATTTTTGTCTCAGAGACTAAGTAATCTGACATCTTACTGCCATTATTTGTGCAGCAGAACTTGAATTGGATTTTTCCAAAACAAATGATTAATGTATAAGAGTTTGCAATTTAATACTAGGTTTGGTTTTTTTTTTCTTCCTGCACAAGCATCTTGGATCTTGTTTTCAACAACTGATTTAACATATAAATTGGCCAAACTTGGCAAAAGTCAAGAATATTTAATAGGATACAGATGGTACAGCAGAAAGCAATATCTAGAGATTTGGGTGACTTGAATGCTCTTTAGCCCTCTACCAGCTGCTTTGGCTCAAGTGTGAATGAAGACCTTTTAAGAATCAATAAGTGTATCTTATGTTGTGCCTAAGCATTGCCCACCCAACTAAGCTGACACCAAAAACAAAAGCAACCATATGGTTTTAAGTATATTAATGAACAGGGCACTACCGCTTCATACTCAAGTTTAAATATGTTAATTTAATACCATTAATTCCTTGCACATTGCTAATTTCCATCGGCCATCTAATACAAAGAAATGTAATTCTCTCCAGATTTTCAGTTTCAATGGTAACAGAAAATAAAACAGACAGCAATTGCCTGAGGCTAGAGGAAAATGGAAGAGACACTCAATTTCTTTCTTTACAAACCATAATAAAATCACAGTCAATAGATTTTAGTTATTGGAATCATAAAACAACACTAGCTGCAGTTAAGAATTAAGTCCTTTGGGGCTGTAAGTGCTCTATATGGTGTTTTCAGCTTGTAATGAATGATTACTAATTACAAGGCTCAGATTATATTGCAAGCATTTAAGTGCTGATGTCCCACTATAATAAAGCAGAGAACCTCGAGCAGTGTCCTCTTTTCTTTTTTACGCAGCTGCACACTGCATTTGATGAATTGATCTTCAAGTTCCTAATAAACGCTAAAACATAAGTGATGGAGTGGATTCCAATTGTAAATGGATTCCTAGGGCATTAGATGCTGGAGGCAATATCCTAACAATACTCCATGCTTTCCTCTAGCATTGACTCGTTATTGCATTCAGAGGCTCTGGTGATTGTGTATATCAAGAGCAAGTTCAGTCTATATACAGCTGTGAAATCTGGGGAAAAATAAAATAAAAATACTGGAAGACAAAAAAGATACTAATCTACCCCATCACAACAGTACCAACAATCATGACCAAACAAACAAACAAGTAAATAAAAACTGGAACATGGGAAATTCTGTCTGAATTCTGGAAAGGGAACTGTGGAGGTGATTAAAAATGGCAATATTCAGGGATGCACTGATCATAACCCTAAGCCACCTGCTATCACTGGACCTGCTTCAAGCAGGGGCTGAAATTGGTGGCCCAGCTGGTGATCTGAAGATCCCTTCCAACCCACACTACATCTGTGGTGAAACATCATTTGCAAATTTCCATTACAGATAAAGGTCTAATAGCTTGGGTTATGGACCAAACATACCCTCCTTCAATAGATGTGTGTCCCCCCACAGGAAGGGGGCACAGCACTCAGATACAACTGTATACACAGATGCCTCTGACGTAACAGACAAAGGGGAAGTGTTCCCTTCAGCAAGCAAGGGGCTGCTTTGTTGCCTGGGGCCATTGCTGCCTCATGTCCAACCTGGTGCCCTGAGATCCTTTATTGCAGAACTGCTTCTGACTGGTCAGCCCCACCCTGTCCAGCTGCAAGGCTTTATTCACCCCAGGTACCAGGCTTTGCATTCGGTTTTGGTGGACCTTGTAAGGCTCCTGACTATCCACTTCTCCAGCCTGTCCAGGATCCCCTGCAATCCTGCCTTCTTGCATATTAACTCTCCTGTAAACTTAAACTGATCTTTCAACACCTTTACATTGGCTCAGAAGTTCACTGTTCATGTTATTGTCACATCCAGATCTCATCAGTTTGGTTATTGCACTCTAAAATACAAAATATACAGGATGCTTAGTACTTTTAACCTTGATTTAGACGTGGTCACTTCTTTTATGTCAAAAGAGAGAGAGAGTTTAAGCATGTTTACATATTTTAAAATGGATTCAAACAGAATAAATATATGCTAAAATAATATAAAATATAATTTATGAAATAGAAAAATCATAATTAGATCAGTACTTTTGAATTTCATTATACATTTGAATTTCTGGTTTTTAGACATATAAATAAATTATATTTTTGTATTAAGCTAGCTTCAAAGAGTAAGTATTAAACTTTTCGGAAAATGTGATTAAAAGCATACTATTATAATCACAACTTTAAAATATTCAAAGATTAGTTTAAAATGTCTGAGCAGTTAAGCAAAGAAAACTTTTGATAGACAAAGCTGCAAGAGACATTTCTGCATTGTTTAATTTTTTCCTCACATCCAGCATGAGTGTCTTAGTTTGTTCCCACTGCCCCTCATTGTCATGTCCTGTAGCATTACTACTATTCAATATAGTTAAAAAAATCACTTGAGCTTCACAACAAGTACCTTCATCTAAAACATCTAATCTACATTTTAAATAACTAAAGACACAAAGTGGGCTTAAACACATTATTTTCCAGGTGAAAATCCATTATAAAATCTCATTTGTAGAAGGTCTTGTTTAAATGTGCAATTTCTATGGGACTGTTTTTGTGTTGGTGCCTTTCTAGCAGTCACAAATCAGGGATGAAAGAGGATCTAGGAATCCTTATGGCTCTATCAGTTTGCTCAGAATAGAATCAGGTAACAGAACAGTCAAAAAAGTCCAATGACTCTTTGGATCACAATTTTCATTATGAACAATTGCTGGTGACTTATTAGCCGTGTTTTACTTAGTAAAAATAGAGTTATTTTAAAGTGCTGCTGATAGCAGTGCATTCATGTTGACACTACATGTCAAATATTATCAAGACACTGCACCTGTCATGAGTTACAAAATGTTCTTCTCAAAAGTTATGAAAATACTTTTCTGATTTCATTACATCATACATTATATTCTGAAAAAAAATTTTTGCAACCTTTTTTTTTACCTTTTCATCGTTTGTTAAATCAAAATTCACTTAAAGGAAAATTTCTCCCATTTTCCTATGTTATCTCTTTTCTGTAACTTCTCTGATCTTATTTCAAACATCATCTTCTCATCTATACAGTCTTTAATTTTTATTTTTTTTTTAAATTAACTTCTCATTCTTTGCTTCTCAGTTCTGTTCCACTTGATCTGAACTTACTTCATCTAGGCTTATACTACCAAAGATATTTGTGAAAACAAATTCTGAAAGCCATTTTTTTTTCCCGGTTAAAGAAAAACCCACTGTCATTGTCTCCTCTTCATCTCCAATAACTTTTGCAGTTCAAAATAATTTTACTTTTCAACTTTTTCGCCACCCTTCAAAAAACAGTGAAAATCACAAACATAAACCTTTGTGATAAGCCAGCATTGCCATATGACTAGAACAGTTTTGCAAAATAAAACCTTGGTTTGTGTTTCACTATTGTTTCCTGCTCACATCTAGCTCACACTTTTCCCTCTTAGCCATGGCTATCACTGGGGATATAATCAGTTGACTAGCTTAACATAACAGAAAGAAAAGTTTAGGATCTTCCTGGTGCCAATATCTTTTAAAAAATTGACATCTATTTTTCTCAGATTAAGGTTAAAAAGATACAAAAGAGCAAGCACATGCTAAAGGATGCTTAAATGTTCCAGCTTAAACATTGTGAAATTTAGTTCACTGAGCCTACCTAGTGCCATCTCTGAAATTAATAGGCAAGTCAGCTACATTTTTTTAAAAATATATATTCAATGGATGTAAAGAAGTAATGGCCAGATCACCTGTACTATTTTGTTGTAGAAATAAAATTGCAGATTAACAGATGTGTTAAGGTTTGTGCAGGATAGAAAGAAACTGAATATTCACAATTAATGGAAGAAAATAATGATTACAAAAAATATTAAACTATTCAGCTGAACATATTCAGGAGCTTGTGTTCAGAAATGCTTAGACAAATAGATGTGCCAATTAAATACATATGGTGGGCAAAACTACTGGTATTCACCACACATTGTGGCATTAGTATCATATTATATATGCTAATTTGGTACAATTAACCTTTTGTAATTGCTTTAAAGACCTTGTCTAACCATGCAGAATATTACTTCATTGAAGAAATAACTGATCAAGTATAAAACTAGAGGCAAGGCTTCAAGAAACTAATTATGCTGTCTGTATACAGTACATTTTTCTTGCTAAGTTTTAAGTCACCTTTATATATTAATATATTCTTCCAGACAATCTTAGTAATGGAGAACGATTGCTCAAAGTTAAATATTTGGTTTTCATTTTCCCCTCTGAATCTGAGCTATGAAATACAACCAAATACTTACATGGGTTGGGGCAGAGGGAAGAAAGATGATAAAAGCAGAGTGTAGTTTACAATTGTGTATTAAAATTAAGGATACTGTTTGCAAATTTTGTGCTTCATTGCCCAACATATGCTGATGCAGACAAAAAGAACTAGCACAGATGTTTTCCCAGTAATAGGTTCCACAGAAACTGGCCAAGTGGCAGAATGCTAGAGATCAATCACTTGAGTAAAGTGACTGTGTGCTAGTATGGGGTTTGATTGATGCAAGCTACATGGGTCAGATTTCCTGAATTAGAATATCATTCTATATAACAAAAAAGGGAACACAGTTATTGAGGAAAGTTGGTCTGAAATAGTTTTGCTTTTTCATAATACATGAGAATCCTACCCATTACTATGCTGCTATTTTTGAGGGGTAGCCCTGCTCTTTAATCTGCGGTAAAGCATTTTATGTTTAGATTCTTATTGCCTGAATAATTTATTAGTTTAATAAGCACACAATTCTTAGTTCCATATCTGGACATTTTGTTTGAAATGCTTTGGACTATTTCAGTGCCATGTGAGTCAAATGAGAAATGAAGAAATTCATCCAAAAGAAATGTTCAGACTGAAAGCATAAATTTAACTTCAGAAGTTGGGAGACTTCCCTTTGCTACTAAGTACTTGCTATCTCTGCAGGTATCCTTTGCAAATATCTATGTTTGCAAAGATGAAAGACTAAAGTCTTTGTTTTCTTTAAGATAAAATAAAAGACATACAAGATTAGCACCAAACATATTTCCTATCTATTATTAACATTATTTTAAAAATTTACAATAAATATAGTATGACCTTGTTACTGAGACCTTGCTCAGCTAGTAACTACACAAACATAAGTGCCAGAACTGAATCTTGAGCCCTAATAAATGTAGTCAAACAATAAATGCAAAAATACAACAGCAAAACAAGAAAAATGTTTTTGAGGTTTACAGTTTTCTTGCTGTTTAATGTGAGACATGTCTTGCTAAATTCAGAAAAACTTTTGTGTGAAATCGGTAATATTTTTCTTGGAAGCAGATTTCCAAGTAAGTTTTCTGTTAAAAATTTCATATGACTCACAAGTACCACCTGAATTTATTTGTAACATAAAACATGGCACAAAAGCAAGCCCAGCTGGGGAAATTGAAATACTCATTCCTCAGGAGTTTAATTGAACCTTAAACTGCCATTCAAAAAAAAATTAACTTAAAATCATACAGTTCCATGAAACTTTTAACCTGGAGATCTAAGCTATTCTAAATGGGCCTATTAAAGAAAATAATATGCTGAAAAATGGAAAAGTAGCATTCACAACATATTTTGAATTCTGAGAAACTGAAACATTTCTGAACTTTTAAATTATTTTTTCAGCCTCTATTGGTGATACACAGAAGATAAAACTGTTGCAACAAATCAGTTCTTTACCTCATCATTTTCTAATGGTTCATCCAGATGAAAAAATAGGAAAAAAAAATATTCAGATGACTGTTTGCTTAACCCTAATAAACAAAATACAGGGTAAATATTCTGAATCATGGAAATCTTAATTTCAAGAGTAAGTTGTTCTTTTTAGTCCTGTTCACTTTGTCTACCCATATTTCAACAAAAAATTGTAAAAATAGCTTTTCAACCCACCTATTCCTGCAAGTATGCAGCTGCCTTGTAGGGAGATAAAGAACAGAGATACAGTGTACAGCATTTGCACAGCTTCCTACTGTGTAGCAGTAAGCTTGGACAAGTACTTGGAGGATTAGTGCATATTCCAGTTACACTTACAGGTTCTCTCTCTGTGAAGTACATAATTACCTTTAGATCTCCAATACTGACACCATGAACGAACATCAGAAATGTAGAAAATTTTATTGAAGAGGAACATCCCATTGTATTTGAAAAGTCATGGCAATCAGAAGAATTCCCAGGGCCTGGAAAAGAGAAGACAGAGCTCATTATTGTAAAGGGTATAAAAAGGGACTTTGGAAACTACTAATTAGTCAGCCTCATGTCCATGCCTCATAACATCACGGAACAGACCTGCCTGGAAGACAGGCAAAGCACCTGAAAGACAGGGATGTGATTAGAAACAGCTAACCTGGGTTTACCAAGGCAAATCAGACCTGAGTAAGCTTTTGGCTTCCTATGGAGAATGATGGAGCTGGCTAACAAAAAGAAAGTGCCACTGGTGTCCTCTGTCTGGACTTGAAATGATGCCACCCACATTTAGTCATTATGTTGGTGAGATATGGGTTTGATGGATGAATTGATGGGATGGCCCAATGCAAAGTCTTGCAGTCTCAATGTCCACATTGAGATCAGTGATATATGGTGTCCCTCAGAGGTCTGTACTTGGGCCACTGCTGTTCAATGTTTTTGTGAATGACATAAACAGTGAGATTATTTGCATTCTTAGCAAGTTTATGGATTACACCAAGATGAAGTGCAGTTGATGTACTAGAGGGATGATATGCAGAGGGACCTTGACAGACCTGAGAAATGGATGGACACCTTGATATCCAACAAGGTCAAGTGAAACATCCTGCACGTAGGTTGAGACAATCTCCAGTAACAGGCCACCCTGGAGTGTGAATGGATTGAGAGCAGCCCTATGAAGAAGGACTTAGAGATATTCACAGAGGAAAAATTGGACATGGGGCAGTAAAGTGCATTTTCAGCCAAGAAAGTCAATGGTATCTTGAGTTGCAGCAAAAAAAGTGTGGCCAGTAATTTGAGGGAGTGAGGCCAGAAGTTTGATTTTCCTCCTTTACTCTATGCTGGTAAGACCTCATCTGGACCACTGCATCCAGCTCTGGGACACTCAGCACTAAAAAACATGTGAATGTGTCAGAGAGGGTCCAGATGAGGCCTTGAAAATGGTCAAGCGGCTAGAACACTTCTCCTTTGAATAAAGGATGAGAGTTAATGTTGTTCAAACTTTGATTATGTAAAGGATGTGTGGCATTTCAATATAAAAAGGGAGCTTACAAGAATGATGGGGAGTGCCTTTTTACCAGTCCCTGTAATAACAGGACTAGAGCTAATGTTTTTAAAATGAAAAAGCATTGATTTGGATCAGATACAAATTTTTTTTGTTTACAGTGAATGGGGTGAGACACTGGAACAGTTTGCTCCAAGAAGCTGGAAATGTTCAAGGCCAGATTGGATGGGGCCTTCCGCAACCTGCTCTCATGAAAGGTGTTCCTGTCTCTGCCAGGGAGGATTGGAACTCTAAAGATCCCAACCCAAACCATTCTAGGATTCTTGAACCATGAGTTCAAGAACCTCCCTGAATAGTCAGATAAAATTCATGGCTGTGAAAGAGAGTAATTTCTGAAAGACATTAAAATCACCTATAGAGAGCTGTTATTTTTCACAATGAACTATTGAATCACACCTAATAAGGTGTGATAAGATACTTCACAATTTATATATTGCACAATAAATAATGAATCATTAAATAACTAAGAAAATTGATCAGCTTCTTACAAAATCTTTTCTTCATTCCAAAACAAAATCTGTTGCCACTCCAGGGCCCAAGAAACTGATATTACTGTTTTATACCATGAACCTGCTGTTTCTTCCTCTGGAAGCAACTGAGATTTGATACAATCTGCAAATCTTGTAAGGGACATAAATGGTTTTGCTATTTAACATCCTCTGAAATCACATAGATTATAGTAACATGACATGTTTCAATGATTTCTCTAAATCTGCATGGTACCTTTCATAGCAGAAACACAGAAATCTTCTGTAAGAAATCAATATTTCTATTGCTGCTACACTCATCAATCCTTATGGTCAAAAATAGGGAATAAGACAATGGATTACTTTGCATGCTTGATGGAAAATCATCTGAATGCTTGTTTTTGGTCAGACAGAGGCTTTATGGTTAGTTCTATAGTCTTAATATACTTCTAATCTTAGTTTTTTAACTGACACAGGTGGGTAGCTCACACTGAAAATGATTCCCACTTCACACCCTACATAAAAAGTTTCATCCAATACACATAGAAATAGTCAGTTTATAGTTCAGTGCATATCACATTTCAAGAAAAATCATGCTGTGTTTCTAATGAAAGAATAGGCACAACCACTCTTCTCCCATTTATGAGAAGAGCAAGCAGGATTTAGAAAAATAATAGGATATTATATATAATAGATAATAATATAATTTTAAATAATAGAAAGATTTAGAAAAAATATTTCTGTGGCAATCCACCTGAAATGCAGACAACTCCTTATCTCTTGAGTTCATTCTATTGGTTCTTCACAGGTTTATTTCTGCTATTGCTCCTTTCTAGAGGGACAAGTGCAGACAATTTTTTGGACACATGACGGGTATGCATCTGGAATTGGTGTTGGTAAAGTACCTTTCGGAGCTGAACAATTCACCACACCACTGAGCTGAAACATCTAATTATCACTAGTGGCACAAACTCCTGAATTGTTCAGCTCGTCTATAATGCCACTTTATGCATTGCTTCGGTTAAAATGTCCAGTTGTCAATTACTTACAAGCTGATGGATGCCTCCATTCATCAGTCATTTGAAAGGAATATTTCTTTGGAAGGAGCAGATTACTCTGGGATTTTGAAAATACAGAGCTGAGGGGGAAAAATGGACTTTTTATTGATCACAGAAATCACCTGGAAAATGACTCTTGGTTAACAATCTGCTTGGCATAGACAAAACAAAACAAACAAACAAAAAAAAACCTAAAAAACCCCTAAACAACAAACAAAATTTTGTACTTATTTCTATAATTTTTTTAAGTGTAAAAGATACATTTCATGAGTAGGTTATTTGTAATAATTTCATTCTTTGGAATGATTTAATATCTTCTGTACTGCAATGCTCTGCAAGCTTGAATTTTGTAGAATTACTTAAATAATTATTATAAATTAGAGATTTCTTTCATATGAAGAACATATTTGAAATTCCCAATTAAAAAAAATAAAGACAAAAATGAAAACCCTACCCAAACTCCATTGTGCTATTTATTGTGCAGACACATTTATTTACAAACAAGACAAGTATGACACTCAAGCATGATACAAGACTTAATTTCTTATTTCCTGAAAACTTTTTTGAAACATCTATAGAAAAATTCACAATTATGTTTTCTTGTAGGATCAAGACCTACAATGTCTTGTATGGTTGTATGGTGTCATGTTTTCTTTGTAGGATCATAAGAAAAATCAGGAGGCGGCATATTTAAATGAAATGCTTCTATTTACCATAAGTACCTCCTAAGTAAGTGACTGTATTATCCTGAAACAGACATATTTTGTTGTGTAATATAATTTCTCAAGCTTGCCCTTTACTTTTTTTTACTTTTACAAATTTGATTTTGAATTAATTAAAGCATACTGTGGCCTCCACCTTTTCTTCATATCGCTTGCAGGTTGTCAAAAAGTGTTTATTTCTTTACAATAGTAAACATCAGATGCAATAAAGTTCTCTTAAAGACACAACTCAGAAGTAGGGTCTATTAATTGCTGTAACCACATTATTACTTTGCTAGGTGTGTTTTAAGTGTTATACATCTTCAGTGAGAAAATGAAAAGCCAAAGTCCTATTACTAACTAAAAATCTTCCATTTTAAAAGAGGTTCAAAGAGCTTTGGAAAGAAACCCTTTTCTCTGTTCAGCTCCCTGGACAGAGCTTCTGAGAGAGGACAGAAAGCACTTCTTGTATTCTGACACATGTGTTGTAACTGGGTGTGGAAAATATTTTATAAAATGCTTCCAGCAATAGGCTTAATACACCAAAAAGAATATATAAGAAAAGGTTTTTTTCCATCATGCTTTTTGACAAAACATTTTTTTTAAATGAAGTAAAGCCCATAATTTATTTCACAGCTTAGATATTTTATTTTCCTTAATCAGGTTCCATTTTCATCTTAATGAACTCATATGAGAAAACTCCCTTTACCTTTATGGATGCATATTTCATCTGTGGAACAAAATATATTTTGCAAAATATTAATATCACCCATGAAAGTAATAAACATAAACTTCATTAGGGAACATAAAACATGCTTGCAGAAAGGGGCTTTGGTCTGTTTATTTATTTTATACTAATACCAGTAATCCTGAATATGTGTATTAATGTTAAATAAAATGTATCTGTCAATAAATGAAAGAATAAATGAATGTTCAAATGCAAGTCTTCATTTACTAAAACTTGCATTGATTGTATCTGAAAAGGCAGCTAGAAAGAAAAGCTTCAAGAAATTTGGCTTCTGAACATCAAGACCCTTGAGCAAAGTGAAATATGTCTCTGTTCAGACCCAAAAGGGAACAAGAGAACACATGAAAGACTATATTGACAGGATCTAGTTATTCACAGACTAATCTCTCATTCTACAAAGATTTTTTTTATTATGTGGACCCTTATAATTTACTAAATTATTTATAAAAGGCAGCAAAAAGTCAAAAAAAGCCAGAGAAGGTATCAGAGCACAATCTCCATGAGAGGCTTTGATCAATAGCAATAGTCATTCTATTACCATCCAATATATATGGGCTGCGCTAAAGAAGGGGTCAGTAACTTTTTCTGGTTTCCTCTTCCTCCCTGGAAAGTATCCCAAATCCTTGAAGTAAGATTGGACCTTTCAATTTTCTCAGTACATCACTTCACACACATAAATATTTATGTGCATGAATAGGGAAGAAGCTTTCTCCAGCCTGGAAGTTCAGACTCTCATCTGGGAGCTGGGATAATCAGATTTTAATCCCTGGTTCACCATTTAATTATTTGTGCAAAGTGAAACAAAATGTGAATGGATGTACTTGAGAACACCCTACCCCGGAGACCCATATATGGTCATGTTTGGGAATCTTGGTTGTGACAAAGTTATAATCTCCTCAGAGGAAGGAACGGAATCTCCTGTTTCTTCCCCCAGTTTCACAAGTCTCTGTGTTTGTATAGTAATGAACATCTAACATGATCTCAAAAATTAAATTATTTATTTAAAATTAAATTATTTATTTAAAATTAAGAACTATTTTTTCTCTAGAACACCAAGCAAAAAAAAAATCTGGAAATCTCATTGGCACTTTCTGTGTCAAACATTTTTTTTAGCAGAAAAGATCACACACCCTCGCTCAACTATTTGCAGAACATCCATAGAACTATCAAGATGGGAAGAAACCTTCAAGATCTTCTAGTACAACCATCAACCCAGCGGCACCATGATCACCCCTAAACCATATTCCCAACTGTCACATCCAGATGCCACATCTAAAGGCCTGAATACATCCAGAAACTGTGGTTCTATCACCTCCCTGGGTAACTTATTCCAATGCCTAACCACTCTTTCAGCAAAATGTTTGTTTTCTAATATCTGAATAATCTGAGCCTCCCCTGACACAACTTTAGGTCGTTTCCTCTTGTTCTTTTACTTGAAACATGGCAGAAAATTCTGACCCCCATTTTATAACAACCTCCTTTCAGGCAGTTGAAAACAGCTATGACATCGTCCCTGAGCCTCCTTTTGTCTATATTAAACAACTTCTGTTCTTCTCATATTTTTCACAAGCTGTTTTGCCCTTCTCTGGACATGCTCCAGCACCTCAATGTATTTCTTGTAGTGAGTGTCTCAAAACTGAAAACATTACTCAAGGTGTGGTCTCACCAGCACCAGTGTCACATTCTGCTGTAGAAAACTGTGGGGTGTTCTTTTAAAACAGATGTTCTAAGATGGAATTAAGCCAAATGAGGCAAATATTATATCTGAGAACTGTTTATTGGTAACAAAACATGCATTTCCCTAGTAAAAAAGGAACAGAACAGACAGAAGAGAAGGAAGGAAAAAGAAAATAAATAGAGGGTGGTAGATAGACAGAGAGGAGAGAGAACTTTGGTGTGAGTTGTCACCATCCAGCCAGCTGTGGAACATGCATGCTCCCTGCTGGGGGAAGCCTGAGCTGCTCTCGGAGAGGCATGGCTGCACAGGCAGAGCTCCTGCAGGGATGGGCAGCTGGACATGCGCTGAGTAAGGATTGCTCAGGAGGTGCAGAGCCCTGGACAGGGTTGCAGCAG
This sequence comes from Pseudopodoces humilis, assembly GCF_049639895.1. NCBI lineage: Eukaryota > Metazoa > Chordata > Aves > Passeriformes > Paridae > Pseudopodoces > Pseudopodoces humilis. Next base: position 47,137,001 of record NC_142203.1, on the reverse strand, counting down.
GGATCGCTATGGTGGGTTGGATTGGTGAAGCAGTGCGGAGAGCAGGTGACTCAGGCAGGGATGAAGGAGATAAGATCATTGGGCACAGGGAGGCAGGACAAGCAAGAGCTGGAACAGGCGAGGGAGAAGAAGTGGTAGGGCAGGACACAAGCTAGGCACCAGGCTCAGAAGTGGTCTCAGGTCGTTGGTCAGCAAAGTGAAGTCAGCAAGCCAAGCCAAGCATCCAGCTAAGCATCCTGTAGCAGCACATCCAAGCAGGCATCCCCCAAGAAGCTTGTGATGCAGTTGCACAAGATCTGGCTTCTCCTAAAATCTGCTCACTGGCAGGACACCATTGGCCAGTCAAGAATTAGACTGTATCTATTGGTGGAGACCTTTGCCAGCCCATTAGAGAACTCTCTAGAGGATGCAGTGTCCTTGGCAGTCTCCTCCCCCTCACAGGTAATGACTGCCTATTATTCCATGTGAGATATGAAATGGCTGTCAGGCAAAGTCTCCCCAGAGACAGGGCTTCCCTCCATCTTTGCCTGGCTGTCTCCTGCAAGTGGCACGTGTACAGGCCCTCCCCCAATACTTCTGATCAAAATATTGAGACAAAAATCCAAATTAAATTAGTTTCCTATAGTCCAGTAAAGAGGTACAATCACTTCCTTGGCTGCACTATTGCTGATATAGGCCCAAATGCCTTTGGCTTTTTTCACTGCCTGGACACATTGATGTTTCATATCCAGCCAATCAGCACCCACAAGTCCCTTTCTGCTGAGAAGCTCTCAAGCTACTCCACCCCAAGCCTGTAGCTCTGCCTGGATTGTCATAACCTTAAAGCAAGACCTTATTGAACCTGATGCAGTTGGCCTCAGCTCATCCATCCAGTCTTACAAGATTTCTCTATAGACCCTTCCTATCCTCCATCAGATCAACATTCCCACCCAAGTTGGTGTCATCTGTGAAGTTACTTACTGAGGACGCACTCAACTCCCTCATCCAAATCACCAAGAGAGATGTTAAAGGGAACAGGCTGCAATACTGTGCCCTGGAACAAACCCAGTCAATGGCTGCCAGATGAATTTAGTCCCATATGGCACCACTCAATGGACCAGCAAGTTTTTCACTCAATGAAGAGTGCATCTGTCCAAGATTATATGACGTCTAACAAAAAATAAAGTTGCGCAGTTCAAAAATCCGTTATTTAATGAATAAACCATGGATTTAGTAATACAGAATTTATACTTCTTGTTGCAGTGTGTTTCTTGTTAATGGTGTGTTCTGTTGTTGCCCAAGTTGATGGTTTGGTCCAAATGAGACCCTCCCACCCCATGGTGTCAATCTACCCTGAGTCTCCTGTCAATCTGTCTTAGGCCCACCACATGCTTGGAATTCCATTTTGGAAATCCCCTAAACTTCGACGCTTGATTAGTCCATGTGACCCAACTTTCCCCCCCTACCTCCCTCACTGGAGGATGATTTTGTGAACCCTGCCTTTTACCCTCCCCAGGATATCTCTGATTAGCTGATGCTTTGTACCCTCCCTTTGAATTGCCTCACTGTTTCAGCTGTTGCACACTCGCATTTTCTGTCTTTTGCCCGCAAGATTCCCCACAGCAATAAATCCTCTATTATCCCACGCAAAAGACCTCCCTCTTGTCCTTGTCCCCTCAGAGCGTAGACTGACAGCCAAAAGCTGTAGAGCAAGGGCTCTAGTCACACCTTGGGTCATCCTGCTCCTGGGGTGTGACCCACTCCTGTCACAAGCCAAAGTGATAGAGCCAGAAAAGCTCTGGCTGATGTGTTAACATCTGATGCATGGGAGCAGAGCAGCACTAAAAATTAAGAATGTGAAATGTTTCCATCCACTCCCTTATCCAAAATATCTTTAGCTGATTATGAGACTTTCTGTAAGGTATTCTTTAAGTATTTTTGAAAGTAATTGTCTCTTTTGCTAGCTCTTCTCATCACTAAATTTCTTCTCCAAATTTTTTCCATATTTTGTGCAAATATTTTTTTCTGAAGATATAAAATTTTCAATGCAGCATAACTTTAATATTAAACAAATCAAAGTTAATTCAGTTAGGGGGTTCACTACTAGACTTCACCATCATGTATTGAACTTCAAAATATACACTGACAGTCAGAATTATATTTTCAGCTGTACCAGTATCTACTTAAAGGAAGCAGAACACATTAACAAAGCATTCCAAAATTTAAAAAAGAAAAGTGAATGTGATTAATTATCCAGCCATTGGCTATTCCAATTTCTTATTTCCAGTGCTAGACTTAAATACTAATGTACTTTAAGTCCTTAAAACCCCCTCGCATTCAAGTGAATTAACATGCCAGTAAATATTATAAATATGTATGCAATTAGGCAACAAGTTAATTTCAATCTTTACTTTTTTTCATAAGGTACTGGACTGATAAAAATATACTTTGGACAGTAAAACATAGTAGACAAAGAAGAGGGTGTATAATAGAACGACAGAAACTCCAGGGATTTCCCAAACTGGGTTGAAAAATTCTGAAAAAGTCCTGACTTCAAGGGCTTTAATGTATGACATCAGAGTCAGCCCAGAACATGGGATTCACTGACTTAGCCGCTATGTGAGGTTCATGTGCAAGTTAGTTCTTTCTTGTCAAATGTCCAATATTTCAAATGTAGATACTAAATGAAGGTTTATAATGTAGAAACTGATGGTTTCTAATTTAGAGTTCACTTTACGTGAATTGCAAAATCGAATGAACCAGAAACACATTTTGGACAATCTTGCTAATTCATTCACTAGAGCAATCTCAGGCAGTACAGTAATAATACAAATAAATGCAACAGAGAATTATCTAATATTACAACATTAAATGTAAATTTGTCATTAAATGAAAAAGTAAATGTGAATCTACCAGACCTCCTTAAAATTCAATACATTTTAAATGCCAAGGTTTCTCTGAAAATGCAAGGTATATTTCCTGCTTTTTGTGATGGGTTAAAGTATCCACTAAAAATAATCAATATTCTCAATTAGAGCAGTCTGTTTATGTGTTTGATAGCTGCTTATATGTGCTATTCAATTTATTTTGGAATCATAGATTTCTAATTTCTTGATTATTGAAACTCAAGATGTTTCTAATGGCAACAACTGAAAGAATTGTACTAGGTGCAGCCAATGCATTTATCTGAAAACAGATTCTCACAGGCTTCAGAAGAAAAAGGGGGATGGAAAGTGAAATGGAAGTTCATTTTGTGAATGACAGGTTATGGCAGAAAATGATAGGCACCAAAGGCCAAGGCCAGATTTCTGAGAAAACAGGTTCTGTGGCTGGTAGCCCTCAAAGATAATAGTCTCTAATGGTTTGCTCTGTGAAATGTATGGCCTGTTTTTCAGAGTAGTTCAGCACCCAAGGAAGAAAATGACATTTCCTTTATTCTATATCTCAAAAGTGTAAGCCAAAGCTTATGAAAAGTCCAACTTTAGTGATGAATTCTGACTACTTTATCAAATCTATCTCCATGTCACTTTGTACAAGGTCACATAAGAAGTCTATCAAAGTGCCTGGAATTGAACCTACATCTCTAGAATTTTAGCATAGTACTTCTTTTGACATGCAGAGAAATTCAGGGAAAGCACACCATAAACTACTCTCAGTGAATGCATTCTCTTGCTATGAGACAGTGAATAGATAAAAAATCAGAAGAGAGATGTTGCATCAGCATTTTTAAAAAGAATTTATGCATCCTATTTTTATTTTAGATTCAATTTGCCTTTACAAGTTGAGGTGAAGAAAGTGATTTTTCTTGTTTGTTTTCTAAGGGATGTGCTAACTGGCCAGGAAATATGGAATACAGTAGTCAGTATGGAGACTTCTTAATTCATTGCCTTGGTGTACAGTAAATCTATTCCTTGAACAGCTTTATTTCTTTTATCCAGCAGGATTTCACCTAATGGATGGCATGGATATAAGATGGTGACTGTGTAGTGAGTGATGTTACTAGGGGCAAGACTTATCACTGTGAATCAAAGTAAAGAGAAGCAGCCCTTTACAAATAAGTGCTTTGTAAAGAAAATAGGCTTTAAACCAAACACGTCTTTCATACCTGCAAACAACTTCATTGCTATGAGGGATGTAAACTTACAACATTGCTTTGACCGAGTCGTTCCACTTCACTCCTACCCAACAACTCCAACCCTGGGTTCATTCCAGTCCTGAGTGGAGGAAGTAGATGTAGCAAGCTAGTAGCCCTGGCATAGTAGTGATATGTATAAATTGTTCCAAATATACCCAAGTATTCTTGTTAATACTGCAGATTTTATGAAAGCCCAAACAGAATTGAAGGTTAGCTAGTCACATTTAAACTGATGTGCTTTTGGATGGCATTTTTCTAGTTTAAGCTAAGACATCAGGGCTTAAGAATAAGATGTGTTCAAGAAAAATGGAGGGTCAGGAATTGTTTGTGGGTTTTTTGCCCTAGATGAACAAGGAAAATTCTGCAATATAAAATATACCCCTGCAATATAAAAAAGCTTCCAAGATATTTGCCTCCATCTGCAAATAGGAGATTCTGGACCCTGAATTCTCAACATTATTTTTTTCTCCTTGAAAATTCTTACAATTATAAAGCTTCAAAGTCAATAGTACTAACTACTCCAAAGGTAAAAGAAGAAAGGTGGTACGAATGTTGTCTTTAACATTTATAATTTAGAACTGTCTGAAGGAAGGAAATTCCAAAGAAACATGGGGCAGAGAGGGGTGTGGGGTAAGAATGAATAGAGAGACAAAAGACAGAAAGTGACAGTAGAAATGCAAAGTAAAAAGGGCTAAAGAGATACTAGATGGGCAATAACAGTGGTGTGAGGACAAGCAGGTACTTTTCAGTAGTCCAAGCTTAATGTGAAATTACCATATAAACTAAACATACTGATATCACTTCAAGAATTACTTTCTGCATTTCTGTGTAAATCTGATGATATCACCACAAGATTCTGTACAGTCTCAGAAGACTATAAAATCCTTGGTTTTATTTTCAAGAAATTGTAAAAGTTTTTCTTTCCTTTTGAAAGAGATTTTATTTCTTACTTAGTGGCAATGATAACAATGTGATTAATTCATTGCTGGGCTAAGTTTAACAATTATTGTAACGACCTTGCACCTCCCTCAGTGAGCACACACACACACACACACACACACACCATGAGGGTTTTACTGCCTGCACTCAAAGCCATCTTTGACAAGATAAGGCTGCCTGGACTTGGTTTACAGTGGTGAGAAAGGGCTATGAATAATGTCCCCCACTCCCCCACCTTGTGTAGGAGCCTTTGCAGCTGTGCCAGCACCGGGTGACATACTGTGCTGATCCAGATTTTGACTCATAGATTCAACTCCATGACTTGACCTCTTGGTCTCAGTGAGAATCCTGGCCAGCCCTGGCCACCATGAGGGACCTGGCCTGGTCATCCTGTTCCCTTGAGGGTGAACTGCACCTGTTAGGGTCATTTCCTGACCTGTCCTGCCCTGTGTTGGAGTTGGCCTTGGTTCTGCTTCCCCTGAAGAGCACTCTTCCCTGCCATTTTCTGAAAAATGTGATTCTAAATCTCCTCTGACGTGGCTGACAAAAATTTGCCTTTCTGCTTGAAATACGAAGCACTACATTGTTTTTTCTCAGCTTACAATATTTCTTCCCCAGTAGGAACTCTAAGTGCTGGTTTTTCTTTTATTTCACACTGTACTTCAGCCCAGTGAAGAATTTTATGAGATAGGAATGATAGCATGTAGCTCTCAAAGATGCTCCCTGAAGGTAGCAACATGGACATTATTGAAATATAATCAAGATAATATGAATTCATAAATTCTGACCAAAAGTGGCAAGCATGTTTGAAAACTGACTATCAGACCACTGGAAAGATCTTGAAAACCAAAATATCCAAGAACAGAAGAATTCAGAGATAATGAAAAAAAATCTGTATTCCCAGTAGAAATATCTTGTGGGTGAATATAATTCATGGTCTTTCATCAGGTTTTCATCAGTTTTCTGTCACTATTCAGTTCAACAAAACTTGGTTTTTTTAACATATGGTACAAACAAGAATGGATGCTAAGCTGCTGTGGTAACTGTGAATTTATTGACCTGTAGTCTAAATCCAGAATAAATGCCATGACATCTGTGTCCACTGAAATCTCATTAATACAAAGTCATCAGCAGTGAAATTAGGAACAGTTATGCATAAGTTCCCAAATATTCCTCCATGAATGTGGTCATCCAAAGAATTCAGAAAGAGCTGACTGGTGATATTTATGGATTTTGGCATATCTGGGGTGCCTTCATCTCCAGAATTTCAAACAATATCTCATACACTTTGTAAAACCTAATTTAACCAAGGTTTATAGCTTTATAAAAGAGAGCAAAAGTACATAAAAACATTTTAGCCATCACACACACAGAGAACAGCTGCCAATCAGTAAACCAAATTAGTGCTTCAGCACATCTCTAGACCAGAAAACCATGAAATAATGAGGAAAGAGAAGATGAAGAAGGAGGCAAAGGGGAAGGAGAATGGTGAGGGGAAGGGGGAAGAGAAAGGGGGAGGGGCAGGGAAGGGGAAGTGAAACAGAAAGGGAAAGTGGAAAATTTAATCTCCTTCCAAAGGTTCCTACTTTCTGGAAATACTTCTTTGTGTTGAAACCATGTAGGATACACTTTCCCTCTATCAATTGTTTCAATTTCATTGGTAGTACAAGTACGGAGTCTCAAAGAACCCTGGCTTATCAGACATGAATATCACACAGAACTGCAGATATAATGCTGACTAGTGAGGCTATCAGAACATAGATCTCACCTGGAATATTCACACAGATGTAATCAAAAGAGTAGAACTGTCACTAGTCACCATTACAGCTATGGTTAGAAATGTCACACAGACATTGTCACATTCCAAATATTTACATCAGTAGCTCAATGGAAGGAATTTTCCTTTCCCTGGCCTTTTCAGCAGTTTCACTTCTTTAAATTACTTGGCAATGTCTAGCCATGACCCTTTAACCTTCCCTTTTCACATGGGAAACCCTTAGAGAAAAATCTTTCTCCACAGATTTTAATTAAGTTTAAAATTTTAGGGTAAAGATCAGTCTTATGCTGTGTTAAATAGAGAAAATTCAGAAAAGTACAGGAAGAACAAATAGGTTCAGTAAAGTAAGTATGATACTTTGAACACTTGGGAGAGAGAAGGGTCATAATGGATAGGACCTTAAAAATCCCTTCTCTCGCTTTCATTAAAATACCTTTCTCCCACCTAGTTACTGGATGGAATGGTGCTCACAATCGGGGATTCAAGTCTGTTCTTTTACAACCACCAGCTTCAATACATTTCATGTCCTTCCATACCTATATTTCTGAGTAATTAAAAGCCTTTGAAACTGATTCCTTTGAGTATTAAAACATTATCAGGAAATTACTGTCATTATATTACTTAACTCCTAGGGTAAAATCATGTACCCTTTTCCCAACACTTGTCCATGGAAAACTGGTCTCATGGAAAAGGGCTATTTCAGCGTTGCACCTTCCCTGTATGACCTGTTGATGAGTCCAGAAAGTCCTGAATTTCACTCAATGCGTTGTTAAAGGAGATTGCCAAATATCTTTCCAAAAGAGGTTCACTTTGCCCATGCAAAGGAAGGTTTCTATTGTAGCACAGTATTTGTCAAAATTGGGTGTAAGAGGGCTTTTCAACTGCAAAATATTTATCATTAGGATCTGTGTTAGCATCAAACCTTCCTGGAAATCTTTACCAAAAAAAAAAAAAAAAAAAAGCCCACAAAACACTATTTTTTCTATTTTTTTTTTGCTCTGTTTTAATTTGTTTTGTTGTGTTTTTGTTTTCTGCTTTGTTTTGGGTTTTGCATTTTTGGGGTTGTTTTGCTGGGTTTTTTGTTTGGTTTTTTTCTTTTTTTATTTTAAACTTGAACAAAAATTTCCTTGAGATGTGCCTATTTCACTAATGGATTGCTAGAAACTTTTTCAAGGCATTTTTCCTCATGCTAATTTACTTTTAATTTTCCTTTTGCTTCATTAAAAGAAAAAAGGAAATGTGTAAAGGAAGACACAGCTAATCTTTCACAGTTTCATTTTGTTATGTGAGCTTTTATTCTATCTTTATCCTTTTTTTATCTTTTTCTGATTTTATTTTAGAAAATAACTTATGAACCTAAGAAATCCATATCTTATATCTGGAATGCTGAGAGGCTGTCTTAGCCCCATACATGAGTTATATTCCAGGATTGGGATCCTATTAAAAATTTTTATATATAGAGTTCATTAACCATTAATGATAACATAGGGTTTGTAATTTCAAACACATATAGCTTGTAAAGACTGCAAAGTCTAAGAGCTTTATTTCCCAAAATTACTGATTAAATGGTTAATTGCTTTTAAAAAGCAGCATTCAGAAAATAATTCTACAAGTACACAAAAAAACCCCAACAACCAAACCCAAGAAATCTTCACAATAATACAAAAAATTTTAGGTGATTTTTTTTTTCCAAAAATAATATTTATTTTTTTTTTATATTTATATACCTCTGCAGAAGATATTATAATTCAAGGGACACAAAGAATGGCATAAAATGGTGTCTCCAGACATGTAGGCAATTGCTGAGTAGTAAGCCTTTTCTTCTGGGATTAATAATGCTTGAGGTGTTATTCTTACGTAAATTATAATAAAAGCAGAAATATAATAGAAGTTAAAATGCAATATCCCTAAATATATATATTACACATACCAAATATATAAATTACTAGAATCCCTAAAAATAATTAAAATCCTGTTATTTGAAAGACATCTTTCCATTGAAAGCACATTCTGGTCTTACAAGAACTCTCACTGCCACTGCACTTTCTGATGGTTCTCAAGGCAAAAAAAAAAAAAAAAAAAAGCCACAACCAATACGTAATAATTACTTGAAAGCAGCTGCCTCAGTAAGCACACCTTTTTTAAAGTTATTATAATTTAGGCAGATTCAGAGATGCTTAAGGTTAGTTTTAGCCTTTTATAACCTCAATTCCTTACTGGTGTCTTAGATTTAATACAGAAAATGGAGGTTTACCTTCATGAAGTTAGACTGTCTTTTCGCTAAGCTAAATATAACATGGTACTATTAATTGGGTCTCTTCAGTATTTCCCATACAAACCAGAAGCTGTTACAATATGTCCAAGGTCTGAAATAGTTAATAAATTGTTATTTGCTTTTAGGAATTGGAAGGGACTGTAATGCTCTTAAGAAACCAAGGCAAACATTATGCTTAATCCAAAGTTATTCTGAGCCTGAAATCTTTAGCAATTTGAAAATGTTAATTTTCAGGCAAATCCTAGTGTAATTCTGGATAAAAATTTGCATTAGATAAGGCTTTAGAATTAGTTTAAATACACAGAGATTGTGGCAAAAAGAAATGAACGTTAGGTGATTTTGAGATAAAATATTCTGTCCTTAAATAGACATAAAGTTAAAAAAATACATAAGCAAATAAAAACTAGTGTATTTATCTTCATAAAGGTACAGTTTTAAAATATTATCAAGCTGAAATATTGTAAAACAGGATTTACTGCAACAATAATTTAAGGTAATAGCAAAGATGTCATTTAAGCAATTTGCAAACCGTATATTTCTTTGCTGTGTTTGCAAGATTACCTTGTGAATCATCAGGAACCATAACTCAAAAAGCTTTTGATTTACATTTTCTTGAGACCTAAAGGCAAGAAAGGACATTATGGATAAGATGAATAACTTGATGATCTACTAGCTTCAATAAAGAAAAGGCTGCCTTTTCCCAACTGGCTCAAGTTAGCACCTGATACATTCTTGCAAACTATCATATAGATATACTGCATGGTAAAAGACTGTCTGGATCAGTCTGTGAGAAGCTTTTTTGTAATAATTATAAATAAATATGATTATGGTCCTGAGAGCGCAAAACCTGAGATGTACAAAAGTTCTCAATCATAAATACATTGGTTAAAATAATTTTAGTACTTAAAATGTGATTTTCAGACCAACTTTGTCTAATATTTCTGTCTATACCACAAGTTTATTTCTGTGGAGGCTGCACATTTCTGCTGAATGTCTGCTTCATTCCATTCAGGTACAGCTCTGTCTGCAATTACTGAAACATCAGTGTGCCTTCTTGTAGCATATTAAGTAGTGTGGCTAACATCTGTTCCGTATTTATTTGTTCTTTTGTTTTTTATTCTCAAAGAGAAATAAAATTAACATTGGAGGTTTATCTATTTATTAATTTTATTATTTTCTCCCTGTCTTTGTGGAGATTTCCAGAATGCGCTAGTATGGATTTGCATTAGAAATCAGGACCAGGAAAGAAAGCATCCCTGTACCTGGATTAGACAGCAGTGAGGATCTTGTTGGTCCTCAGTTCCCAGGGGACACTATTTATAAGAACAAATAAACCCCAGGATTTAATCTTAGAGAACAAACATACACTGTGCTAAAACAATGGAAGTGCTGACACCAGCTTTCACTGGTAGGGTTAAAGATTATTTTTTCAGTAGTTTGTGCATAGTCTACTGAGTTCCATAAAGACAAGTAAAGCATCTGCAAATTTGTCTATCTTCCATATGGCAACCATGTAAAAAGGGAAAGCCAGGTGTGATGCTTTCAAGTAATCTATGCTGTAGGGAAATCTGTTATGTGGGTACATAAAGCCCAACAATTTGCTTCAGTTTGTGTAATTCTTGCAAATGTACACATCATAGAAGTATGTTTACTCTGAAAAATAGTCCAAAATTGCTTTTGATAAAAACTTGTGCTTAAGAGTACAATCTACGTGAAATACAACCAGCACTCTTCAGAAAAGAGGTTTCCAGTTGAGATTTAGAAGGTTTTTTACCTCTGCTTGGACTAGAATAATCTTTAAATAATGTATTCTACTATGGCTGGATGCTTAGGACACACATACATTGATGGCACACAGTGTTTGTCCAATCCCTTCTCATTTCCTTAAGATTCAATTTTCTCATCTTTCAATTTCCTGCAATTCCTTCTCATTCTTGGGTAGGAAAATATAGTTACAGCATAAATATACCTTATCATTCACTGGAATCTATCAATCTCTGATGCTCAGCTAACTCCAGTAGAAATCTCTTCAGCAGAGTCTACAACGGTTTGGTATTGTTTTCAGATGGTAAAAAACTCCTATAGGAATTGGGTATGACAACAAATCTCTCCACATTTATAAGAAGCTAAAAACTTCTGTTTGTGACCCTGCTTCTTAAACAGTAACAAATTTAAAATTCCTGCTATTCCTACTACCCTCTGTAACAGAAGGGAATAGTGTAAAAAAATTTCATTTCACAAATGCCATAATTTGTGAACTTGAAAGCTGCAGTGTTATTGTAGTGATGGATTAAGTGCAAGAACATTCTTGCACAAATTGCAATGTAAATGTAAATAATTATGAGCTATCTGCTCTTGGAAAGTGCCACATCTTGCAACTTCCTAGTCCTAGATGTTCATGGTTCACTTAGCACAAAGCAAAACTTTTTGATTACTATCAATAGGAAATGAAAGAAAGGAAATAGACTCTGCAATTTAAGTTATCAAAAACAACAACATCCCCCCAAAAAAACAAACAACAACAACAAAAAAAAACCAAAAAGAAACCTCCAAACAATAATAAGAACCCCCCAAAAAAACACAAACAAACAAAAGAGCCCACAAAGGAACCCCCAAACAATGACAACATCAACCACCAGCACCAAAAAACCTTCCCTATAAAAAAGACCATAAAAAAATCTAAGCATTGCCGTCTTTCATCAAATGGATGGTACTCATTATCAAGTATGAAATTGCTGGATTAAATACTACTTCATGATATTTTGATCTTGATTACCTCAAATATTTTCCAATACTCCCTACAGGGAAACACCAGAATGTAGACCGCTTTAAGAAAATAACATGTGGAGCATTCTGAGCATTGATTTTTCAAAAAAGAATGATTAAAGGAATCTTTATTATCAAGTTTAGAATGTCAGGAGATGAAAAATTATTTTCTATCATAAGAATGAATTTTCCAATACTTCTTTCAGAACAAAAAATACGCCACAATCTTTTGTTAGGAGACTTTTGTGCTGCATTTTTTATTTTTTTTCTCTTAAACATCTTCCCTCACTGGACATGTGCTACATAATGCACTCTAGAAAGAAAGTATACTGCTCAAATGCTTCGTGGTAGCATTTAACATAGTCATAGCAGTGAATGAGAAGCAGTGATTACATGCTAACTTAAGAGTAATAAATGAGACTTCCACTCCTTAAATTGGAGAATTCCTCCATTTCCAAACAGAAGCACTTAACAGGAAAGGTTGACAAGTGCAAAAATATCCAGTAATGGTCCATAGATCTTCGTGGGTGATTTCTCACACTTCAGATCTTCAAGAGACCTCCCAGTAACTAGGAGCTCAAGAGAAAATCTGACGGACTGCTCCAAAGGAGTTAGTGGAAATAATTTGTCATGCAACGATGTGTTAGCTGCCGGCATCTCAAAATACCTGGCACTCAGTCAAAAGCACTTTGAACTCCAAGTTCTGTTATCACTTTGGCAAGCAGAAACTTTTGGGAGTGAGGTCTTAGAACAAGAAAAATCTAAGTTTTTCTGCACAAATGTCACTTCTAATGGAATGCTTCTGACATAAGACTTGTTTTAGAGAAGTCATTTCTATGAATAATATGCAAGCCTCTAAAGTAAACTGTAGTTCTAGAAGCATATGTTACAGATCTTGGATAACTTTTAGAATAACAAATGCATCAAATCAATTATATCATCAAAAGAAAGTCTTTGGAGTAATATTTTCCCATATTTATGTTAGCTGGCTAGCCACTTTTTATTTCTTCCCAGCAGGCCCATGAATACAGATTGTGTGAAAGAAAACACAAAAGTGAGAGGGTTGCAAGAAAAAGGATTTTTTTTTTTTCATGGATATTGGCTGACCTGGAACTGTCTGAATACCAAGAAATTTATCCATAATTTTTATGTAATAACAAATTACCTTTGGTTGTCTCCTTTGACTATGAAATTGAACATGGCTGAAATTTTCTTGTGTGTATGTGTAACAAAGGTTAAGCTACAGAAAAACTAACTGAATATCAGGAACCATAATACTGTTACTGTATTTTTCTGAAGAGTACCTTGAAATCTCCCTAAACCTGTGGTATGACAGGATTCAAGTGCTAAAATTCTACATTGGTTATCATTACATATTGTGGTGGTTTTAGGCACTAGCTAAAAATTACCAGAATACTTACTTATTTCTTGCTGTGAGATATGGATTAGAAGGGCAAAACAGGCTTAAAACTTAAAAGGAATAAAAAAATTTTATTAACAGGACTACAAGAATAAGAAACCAGAATAAAACTTCCATAAACCTTCTCTCCCATCCCACCTTTTTCCTTGCCCAACTGACAGCACAGAGACAAAACCTGGTGGTTAAAGCAGTCCCAGCTATACAATAGTCTTTTCATCAGTCTTTTTACAGAGAGAAGTTCTCTCTTGTCATTCCATGGAGAGTTCTCCACAAGAAAACAGTTTTCTCATGGCTTTTCATTTCCATGATGGCAGCCACCTGGAAAAAAAACTCTGCCATCATGCCCTCCTCCCATTTTCACACCACCCAGAGGTGTGTTCAGGGGCCATGAACTCAGGGGGTATTACTTTAAGGAAGAGTTTTTCAAAGGCAAAGGTTCTCTTCATCTGTCTCTGTGATCATCTCTGGGAACAGAGGTTTTCTCTTTTTTGCCTTGGGGGCCAAGGGTCTTCATCAACTCTCACTTCTCTTTCTCTGTTTCAGCATCTCATGGGATCACAAGTACTCCACCATTTGCTTAGCTTCATCAATGGATACCTTTGCTCAGATCTACACTTTGAAATACTTCAGTTCCCCCCAAATACTCTTTCATGAACTAAAGGAGTTTTTCAAAACATTATTGTTCATCTCCATGGCCTTACCAGAAGAATATTTCAGCTTATTAAAGCATCTCCTCATTCTCTTTCCATCTGAGGCTCGACTCCTTCTTTTACTGGCTTTGATGGTTTATGCTGTCTCTTTACATGTTGATCACTCACTTTCCTCTCTCTGGAAAGGGATTAAATCTGCAGGTCTCATCTGGGTAGTGAAAGGGTTAAAATCTGGCCCAAACTGCAGCAGATATTCACGGTGTCAGAGTTCAGGTGTCTCTCTCTCAGCCCAGCAGCCGCAGGGAAGGAGCAGACAGTTCTTGGCCTGGAGCTGCTGTGTGGCCCATGGGGGGGTATCTGCGAGGGTCAACAGCCGCCCAGGGGCCCCCTGGGAAGGGCTTTGGCCACCCTGCTGGTACAGGACCCGGAGGCTTCCTGGGAGAAACCAGAGCCAAGCACAGCCTGGCCCGGCCTGGGGCCGATGTCCTGCAGCCTCCATCCCCTGCCCGGGAGCTGCTGGAGTCCAACTCATCCCCTTCCCCCAGCCCAGACAGGCCATGGGTGGGGGGCAGCTGCACCAGAGCTCTGGGACCTTTCAAGGCCAGAAACATAAAGAGCCAGAAGCTCCCAGGCTTAGGTTTAAAAGGTGGTATTCACAAAGGTAATCTTGCTTTTCAGTTGTCAAAAATACTGTAAATTCTCAGAACTAGCCAGCTATTGGCCAGGTCTCAGGCAGAGAAGAAATTCCCAGCAGGCTCTCTCAGAGCCATCACATCTGTGGGTGTTTTCCCCTTTTTTTCCCTAAATGTCAACCCACCACATATATAAATTTTCCAGGAAGGTTAATGCAGGCAAAGATTTACTTTTACTATAAACACTGTAATTGGGAAGGAGAGTCAGTATTTTTACAACAGAAATTAAATTTGCATTTGCTATTTTTAAAGTATTCAATAAAAGATGAAAGAATACTGGCTCCTTCCTTCCTTCCTTCCTTCCTTCCTTCCTTCCTTCCTTCCTGCCTTCCTGCCTTCCTGCCTTCCTTCCTTCCTTCCTTCCTTCCTTCCTTCCTTCCTTCCTTCCTTCCTTCCTTCCTTCCTTCCTTCCTTCCTTCCTTCCTTCCTTCCTTCCTTCCTTCCTTCCTGCCTTCCTGCCTTCCTGCCTTCCTGCCTTCCTGCCTTCCTGCCTTCCTGCCTTCCTGCCTTCCTTCCTGCCTTCCTTCCTGCCTGCCACTTCCTTCCTGCCTGCCTTCCTGCCTTCCCTGCCTTCCTCTCTCCCCCTCCTTCTGGAACTTCCCAGAACTTCCTTTCCTGGAACTTCCCTTCCTGGAGCTTTCTCCTCTGATTTGAAATAAAAAAAGAAAAAAGAACAAAAAAAAAAAAAAAAAAAGACATGCACCATAAGCAGTGGGAGTGAAGACTGGGGGGGTAAGAAACGGGGAAGATGAAAAAAATATTCTGCTAACATTGAAAATTACAAAATATTCAACCATTTTTATGGACTTACTGGTCTGTGTGGAAACACAGTGACAAGCTATAAGGATAAAGAAAATAAGACAATGGTAGTAAAAAGATAGTATTTTCCTCAGTTGTATGTTGTTAAGCTACTTACAGGCAAATATTGATGTAAAGTAGCCCAAAATTGTGAATAGTGACATGTTTTATGACAATGAAGTATTCTCTTTTCCATATTTGAGATATATAACATCACATTGAAATCTGCAGTTAATTAGTTTCAATTTCTAACGGGAAACTTTTCAAGTACTAAATAATTAGAAATTGCTTTTTTTGCAGCTGTAAGATACTGCAGCCCTCTGACAAGACTCAAAAAGTCCTTCAAAAATTTAGGTGAAACTAGAAAACTTAAAATGCTCCAGAAAGCAGGATTGATACAGGGAACAAAGGGGATATGACACGTGGATATGACATGCAGCTGGCGACCCCAGTTGATTTGAGATTGACAGCAAAAGGCAAACTGGAGGGAAGAAAAATACTTCAACAGCTCAGCAGAAATACAGGAGCTTCTGTGCCATTATTTGCACAAAGTAGTTCTCAGTCTTCTGTGGAGAATACAACCATAATTTACAGCAGAGGATCTCAGAAGCTTCTGAAAGCCTTTGGAAAATTCTCTACTATTGTAGGCGATATTATAACTACTGTGAAATAAAGCATAAGCATAGGAAAAGAGTTAAGTATTAACTATTGAAACAGTCTCTCTCAGATATATTTTAAAGAAGAGAAGTCACAATAAAACTGAAATGTCTATTTATGACGTAGATCTTCTATGGATCAGATGCTCCAGAAGTGCCTAAGATTAAATATAAAAGAGGAAGAATAGAGAAACATATATGCTTACATCAAAAGGTTCAGGAAATTAGCAATTAAGCAACACATATGGAGGGAAAACATATAATGGAGTTTAAGAGCCATTCTATGATCTAAGCTCTTAATGATTTTGGAACCAGCTCTGGGAGTGCTCTTTTCAGCAAATGGTTTTCCTCTGCAGCCTTGGTGGTTCTAAAAGTGGCATCAACATGAATGCTTTTTAAAGTTTTCTTACGCCATGTTGTACAAATTCATAAATTGTCAGAGACTGCTCCTATTCTTCCAGAAAAGCAGCCTGAGCCCAATCTAGCTTTTCCCATATGACAGAACTGAAAAAAAAAGCAGAGAAGATGAAATCAATCAATGAAGTACAAAAGTAGGCATTTCCTTAAGGTTTTCCCTTGTTAACTTTTTGCACTTAACTGTTAGATTAGCTGCAAATCTTACCCAGATTAACTCTTACCTCTCCATCTTTGAGTCCTTTTTTATTTTATTCTGACCACAAGGGAAAAAGACTAATTTTAGAAAATTTATGGTGCTGGTACACGTGCACAACAAAAATGCCAACAAAAGTATTATCTATCAATTGTATCTTGAAAATGGAATAATTAACTCCATTAGATATTTCAGATTTCTGGTTTGTAAACAAAGAAAATGTCACATTACAATGAAGTTGGTCATCCACTGGCTTAATGGGCAGACAAAAAGACAGACACATCAGTTTTTGCATTTAAGCAGGGACTGGACAAAACATGTTATCTAACTACCTTCTATGAGAAAATGCAAAAAAAAGTCTGATCACTCAAGGTTTAGGAATACAAACAAGGGACATTAATTTTACCTAGTGATTACATACCCAAAGGAAATTCTTACAATTTAAGGGCATTTTTTTTTTCACTGAGTTCTGCTCCCTGACTATACACAATATAAGTCTGTGATATCCAGTGAAAAACTCTGGTTGTTTGACCTCATTTTTCCTGTGACAGCAGTCTCCAAATTTGCATAAACGCATGAGATGACCACTATATCCTGAGTCCTCTCATGATGCAGGCTACCTGCAGAACACAAGAAAGCTGTCTAGAAGTCAGTTGTGTTCTATTTTTTTTTCCTGGATAAAATATAGGAGTGAATTTAATTACCTTTTTATGCTGAACATGGACAGTGGGTCAGCAAACATATTTGACAATTTTAGATTTTCAAATGTGGGTCAATTTGTGTAAAAAAGACCATCGTAAAAGAAAGAAGTATCCCCTCTAACACAATGTGATTGCCTCAAGGAAGCAAAAGCTTGCTGCATTTAAATTGGAGGCTTTTCCCTCTGCCTCTAAAAAGCTTTATTTTAAGGCATGAGAACAGAGAATGTCTGTAGGGAAAGAAGAAAGACGATTTGTCAGGGTCTTTAGGAGACTCTGTAAACCTTTGGATGTGGAATGAACGTATATCACCTGTTCATGAATTTTTAATAGAGTTCCTTAAGCACCAGAGCACACACAGCATTTACCATGAATATCCACAGTCCTAGTTTTTGATGGGAATTCATCCCAATACTTTCGGCAAGTGCACTGCACCTGTAATGTGCAGTTTTGGCAACTCAATTCTGCTGTTACCAATAAAGAAACTACATTTTGAAAGTGCACATTTACTGAGTTACACTGCTTAACTTCTTGTCTTGATTCTGATGAACAGAAGTTGCATTTCATAACAAATTTGTAACCTAGTTGTGAAATACTGACTATATCTCTTACATGAGCTAGCCCATACTGCATGCAAAAAACAACGTCAAATTTCAAGTAACATAAAAAAAAAGACCCATTGACTTTTTGGTTTAGCTGTGACATTAAAAATCAAAAATTAAAAAAAAAAATATATATAAAAAAGTGTTATTTCTATCTATTATGAATGATCAAGAAAATCAATTAAAAAATCCACAGGTCTGGGAAACAAATTAGAAGGAAAAATTCTGTTCAAACCCTTTTTATTACAATGCTCAATGAGTTAAAATCAGTCCATCAGAAGTAACACCTCTAAACTGGGGTTTTGGCTACCACTTCTGAGAGGACAAACCCATTGTAAGTTGCAAAAGCATACTACACTGTAATTGAAAACTTGAACTTGTTTGCCTAACTGAAATAACTCCGTCCAAAAGAAAGAAGTTCTGACTAAAGAGTATTTTTAATCAACAAAAATGGTGACATGTATAAGAGCTTCCTTCTATATAAATGAGTTATAACACCAAAATGCACGTGTACATGCAGTCCCAAACCATGTGATTATCACTATGACAGCTGTTTTCAGCAAAACTTTAGATAACTGTGTCTGACTTCAATCTAAGTCTATGAGGTAATGCAATATTTCAACCATTTTTCAATATATTGTTCCTTAGGTGTTTTTTGAAGATTCCCATTTGTCCTTCATTACTTAGTTACTATAGATATTAATTTTCCTAATGACAGTATCTCTTAAACTTCACCTTCTATGTTATTTTATTTAATATTATAAATAAACTGTTTTGTATATTAAATATATTTTAATTATTTATTCTTTTAATATATTAAAGTGTTAAAACTTTATCTATATTACATCTACATAATATTATTTTAAGAAGTAAATACATATTGAAGTATTTTAGAAAAGTGGACTCTGGGTGCTTGGAAAATGTTGAATTTTTTTCCTACAAAAAAAAGAAAATTAAAAATCATGTGGCTATGTGATGTATCACTTAGCCAAAAGTGGTGTCTTGTCTGTAAATACAATTGTGCAGCAGTGTCTGTAGAGCTACACAAGCTGGCTTGTGCTATGTGAAATGAAGGAGAAAAAAAATCCAGGACATTCACAATTTAGAGTTTTGTCAGGAGTGAAATATGATTCATAAACAAAAAGAAAGAAGTAAACAGAATTACAGGAGAAAAATAATTACCAAACTGTAGGGGAAAATACATATTTATTTAATGACTTCTGTAGAGCTATGATTTTCAGTGCCTGAGGATTAGATTTTCTGTTCACATTTGCTAAAATATTTCATTGCTGTAATAATTAACAGTCGTCAGGAATTAAAGATGACTTAAAACGAGAATACAATACTATGCAATCAGGATATTTGATCATATTTTTTCAGTATATTTTCAGGAGCAAAAAAAGTCTTCCAAACTTTCTTGAGTTTTTCACTGACTCAGTTCCATTTCTGCTTTTTTTTCTATTTAAGAGTGCTAAGAAGTCTGCAGCCAGTACACCCAGAACCTGGGCTCAATGAGAGCAGCACTCACGGAAGGGAAGTCAAATACATGCTGCCAAAGAGGTGACAGTCACATAAGTGATGTTAAGGTTGTGATGAATTAATTCTGTTTACAAAGGTGTTCTGGGGATGGTAGAAGAATCCCACCCTTTTTCTTGCATGACAAAGGAATTAAGGAGACATATAACATAAAATTCTGTCAAGATTACCTAGGAGATTAAAACAGATGTATTTCTCCTCTGGCATTTTTGTGTCCAAATCCTGAAATCTCTTTAATTCCATCTTTAAAACTCCAGGTGGCCATATTCTAAATTTACCAGCATATTTTGATATCTGTTTTATAGATCAAATTTGGTGTAATTTGGTAATTCTAGTAAAAATGTGAATGCATTTAGAAATTTTAATGCTATATATTTCAGACACTTGATAGTTGCCTTGAGGGTGCCATCTATGAACTGAAATTAAACAGGATGCACATTATATCAGACTTTATTAGGCACAAAACATTTTCTAAGATAACTCTAACATGCGAATATTTTGGAATAAATGAAGACCACTTATATTAATTCTGTCACTTTATTTGTAGCTCACATCTCCCTTATGGAGAAGTGCTATACTTCATTTGTCCATATTCTCAGTGGATCCTTTCTGTCCCTCTAATATATGTACATGTACATTTTTCTTCTTTTCAGTGTTACCCTATTATATTATTTTCCTAACAAGAGATGGCTAAACATAATACATCAATTATTGCTCAGTCATCCCAAAAAAAGTATATATATAAAAGCCATTTTCTTGAACTACTATTTATGTCAATAATCAGTACCCTATGGCTGCTTCCCATTAGCCTTTCATTATTGCTCATCTCTCTGTGCTTAAGTGTAATAATGTGTGTATTTTCCTTGGAACAATTTACTGAACCAGTGGCTGTGCCAGAGACCACTGGAGAACAGTGAAAAGCCAGCACACTAAACATTAGCAATTTCCATCCTGGATTCCACTCTTACAGGACCCAAATCTGGGGATTTTTCCAAGTAAGACATATGAAAATGAGTAAAGCAGGGCGATATATGTATTTTGTTGTCTTTGCCATTTTCTGAACACATTTAAAAATGAGGACGAAGTCAGAATTCTTATTTTGTGCAAACCTCAGGACTCACTGGTCCCACTTAGCACCAGTTTAGCAAAAGATTAATTTCTCTGCAGAGCAGATCAAAATGTGTGAAATTTGTATTGCAGTGTGAGGGGCCACAACAGAAATGACAATGTGTGTGGGCACTCTGTAAGACTTTAAGAGCTGTTTCAGTGTCTACTGGATCCTGGCTGTATCAAGTTCTTCACAATTTGCCTCTCATTCTGTCATGAAGAGATGAATCAATTAGTATTTTTTCCTTGTCATATTTCAAGTGGAATGTTTCAATCCACTACATTCAATCCCTATTGGCATTACAATAAGTTGACTCAAAGTGTGGGGTGCAAAATTTCTACATTCAGGGTTTGGAATTTTCTGTGGGTTCTTTTACTTGTTTCTTTTAAGATTTTACTGCTTGCTATCCATGCTAATAAATGATAAATTTGACAAGACCTTTGCATTCATTCCTCTGATTATTTGGATAAAAAACACAAAATGTCCTTCTTTCTATTCTGTCTAGCTGTACAGCCAAATCATGAGCAGCATACCTGTATCTGTAGAGGACTCATGCTTTGGTGGCAGACAAAAGCACTGCGTTACAGACACTCCAGCTGTCGTAAGTTAGCATTTTAACTCAGGGGAACCTGTGTCAGAAGTAGCACAAAAAAATACCCTGTCCTAGAAGGCTGAGAGACAGTGCATAGTATTTTGTTTTGTAAGCTCAGTACATCATTTAGTTTGCATTTCCTAAGAGGAAAATGGCAATAGAGAGGTGACCAACATATAGTTGTAATACAAAAGTTGTCACTACCAAATGGTGAGAAAGCTAAATAAGAATCACACTCAGGGCCAACTGCAATTGAATAGTTAATAGACAGGAAAATCTCCTAAAATCTGTATTTTGGCAAAGAAATTATTTAGCCCTTCATGCATTATGTTGAGTCCAGGAATTCTTGAGAAGATAGTGGAGCACACAGAAAGACTCTGAAAGTGATCCATTTTGACACGTAATTATTTTTCAAACCATTTCACTATCTACTTTCATAAGAAAGATTACCTGTCTTCCCTTGGAAGCTTTGTAAATGTCACATTTTTTTGTACTGGCAGAATAATTTGGAATGCATCTGGAAGCTCATGTGTGATATGGAGTGTGTTTGGAAATCCATGTATACTCTCTATAATTATAACACAAATATAAAAAACACTGGCTTTGTAATCCAGTTTTGTTTTGGGAAGTAATGCTTCATTTAAGAAGAATGGATAATATTTAGGGAAATAATTAATTTTCTATTTCTATATGCCTTGAAAAAGTTAATTAAATCAGTACTATATCTTGATGAAACAAAACACCACCAAATCACAGCAAATGTTTATCTACTTTATCTCATTAACAAGACATGAAATAAAGAAATGAGAATGTTAAGCACAAAATATTTCCTAAAAGAAAGGTTATCTAAACTACCATGTAACATTTTAAAAAAACTTTTAAAAATTCTCATGGTGGATAGGACTCTCTGGAAAATTCATTCTATAAGCTTGAGTGTGTTGGCTTTTAGTAGAGTGTAAAGTTCAATTTATCTATACTCAATTAGAAATAAGTCAATTTTTCATTGTCTTAATCTAATTAGAGAAGTCAGGTTTTGCATTTGTTCACCAGTATGAAATTACTTCATTCACTTTTTAAAAATATTTCACTAATTATTTTTATTTAAAAAAAAAATAGTTTTTCCTTACTACTCTTTCATCAGCTATTTAATGTGAATATTTTATATTCACTGCAGCTGCTCTTAAGAGTTACATTGTACTTATTCTATGCTCTGGTGGAAAAGCCTAATGCTTCCCAAGATTTAAAAAAACTCTTTTGCAGATGTTCTTTATTTATTGTTGAAAATAAAAATCACTTAAAAAAAATACAATTATTCTTGATCGATTGCATTTATCTCCCATCCAAAAAATAATCTCAAAGTGAAGTGTGGCCATGGGCCTCTGCAGAAATAGTTGGTTTAAACTTCAGAACAAAATAGCCTTTTACCCCTCCATTAGCATGGGGATTTTTGTACAAGAATCTTACAAAGACTCTAAATTGGTAAAATGACCCTGATTTTGTGGTTGTAGGACCCTATCTAGTTAAATAATTACCTTCTTCATGATGACAGCTCATATGACAATTGGGTAGCAATATGAAAAGTAGGATCAAGAAGAAAATTTCTAGGGCAGTAGGTTATTCTTTTCAATAAATCTGGAACCCATCCATTCCTCTCTCTGTCTCCTCTTTCATGAGTAATTTGCCTTGAGCAGACTTGCTGTTAGCAGCAGTACCTTCTTTTAAGTACAGTGATATGATGTTTTCCAAAGCACAGAATAGACACAATGGCAAGGAACACATACCTTTTGTAAAGGATAAGATGTTTATTCATGATTCATTATATTTAAGTCATGAATTATTGAAACTCTGTATCCCAAGGAGCCTGCCAATTTAAGCAATTAGCAACTAGTTTGTTAGTTTTCCATCCTGAGGCCAATCTGACAATGGATAACTATCTAATAAAGCTTTTTGCCATGAAAATGGTTGCTTCCATAGGTTTTATTCTGAAGACTTAGTAAATAGATTACTTTAATATTTATTTTTTTAAAAATATGGAAAAAAACTATAAGAGAGGTACAGCTATTAGGAACCAATTATAACAGAAGATTAGTTATGTTTACTAGCCTTTATGAACTGGTTTTCTTGTATTCAGAAACAAAGAGTAGTTTTTATTTGAGAAATCATTAAAAAGTGGCATAGCTTCAACTTTCCTGCTTCTCCGTGGTATTTTACTTTCTTTCAGCCATCTATGCATTTCATGTACAGACTAAGGTTATCAGTTGCTAGTCCATTATTAGTTAAGCATCATGTACTTCCATTCTCACCTGGTCTACTAAAACAGAGCTGAAGGAGTAGCTAGGGGTGGTTCTTTTTGTTAAAAAGCAATTTCATCTTTTAAAGACCATTATGAATATTCAGCACAGAAAAAGGTACTTAAATCTAAAATGGTATCCATTACTAAATAGTAATTTGGCAAGCCAATGGGTGAAAGTATGAACTGAATGAAAACAAGTATGCTAGAAGAGAAAGATACCAGTAGCTTGTAGATCAATTAGTTCATTTAAATATACTTAAATATCTGCCTACACTTTTGTTATAAAAAGAAACATATGGTAATATCCTCATGGTCTATGGCAATATGACAAAATTAGACACTCATTCCGTAACAGTAAAATAAAATACTGGAAACTTCTAAAAGTCCTGAGAACATTGTATTTTTCTCTTTTATTAATCATGGTTTAAATTAATACACACTGTACTTGAAGTTACTCCTTGAGGCTTACATCAGCCTCTAATCAATTGTTAACCATTCATATCAAAGTGTGCTTAAGAAATCATTGGCTCCCTCTTTTGCAAAAGTGATGTAGTATAATTGAATAGTATAATTGTATACTTAGGACTAAACAAGGCAGCGAACAGCAGAAAACAATATTGAAAATAATGGTGCTGAGAGTAAGTATTCATTGTCACAGGCTGAGATACAGGAACACCGTGCAATTTTGACAATATTGTGTCTTTAATTTATTTCCAAATTGTTTATATGAACAACAGTTTAGTCTATCAAAAGGAAGTGTCATCACAGACTCTTGAAGAAATCGGGTTTTATGCGTGTAAAAATATTTATGTAAATATATAAAGTGTGTAAATATCTAGTGTTCTTTATGCTTTCTCCAGTTCTTTTATATTCAATAACAAAATAGAACAATATTTTGATAACCTGATAAAAATAACAAGATATTATGGAATCTAAATTACAAATGACATAGCAAATAATTAATGAGGAATCATTGGCTATAATTTGTACATCTAAAATAATGAAATATATTTTTGTAATCTTTTCAAGTATACAAAGAGATTGCAGCTGTTCACATACAAATTTTTAATAGGAAAGTCAAATAATAATTTTTTAATAAGTCAGTCATATTGAAGGGTGTACAGTCTGGGATAACAGTCTGTACTCCTTTCCTTGAGATTAAAACAAACAAGATCAGAGAAGCCTTAAGTTGATAAAAGACAAATGGAAATTTAAACCCCTTTGAAGGTATGGTCTGTATTGCAGGAAAACACCTTCCATTCAATGGGCTTTTATATCCAGGAAGACAATGAATAAACTCCTCAGGACTCTTTTTCCTTCTAACCAGCAGCTAAAAGGAGGAACAACTTTTCTCACACTCTTACAGACAACAGTTCTCAAATTCTGCTGCCATATGTGCTGGAAACTTTTTTTACTTTCATTTTACATAATCATCCAGTTTCACTAAGGAGAATCTGCTTTCAGCCTAACCCTTTGCAGTATTCCCTTACTTTGAAGGGATTGGCTTAATTTTGATATGCTGACATTAATTCATATTTGGAACCTTGGAAAGGGTTACTTGAATCACCAGGGGAAAGCATTCATAATTTTTTTGAGTTTAAAATCTGGTCTAAATTTTATATTTCTTGTACATATGGGTTTTTTCATTGATCATAGGTCATAAACAAGTACCCCTACAACACCTACAAAAGCACAAGAAATTGTGAGCTTTTAGCTCTCATATCAGCAGCTAAAATAGACAGGTTCTAGGTACACTTAGAAGGATGTGGGTTTTCATGTAAAACTATGTAAGGAGTATCTGACTTTGATATTACTGATTCTGCTTTCAATTAATATTGGAACATCAGTGTTCTTTAGAATCTTCATTTGTAATCCATTCATTTTAGAATCCATCAAAACGCTGTTTTTTATGTAAACTCTTTTCTGACCTATTATGTTCTGTTAAATAAAGGCTGATTTCTGGGTGATAGTGATTTCTGAGATCCCAAAATGTGCATTGGAGTTTTTGTATTACAGCTTACTCTCTTTCATATATTGACTTAGGAAGTAGATCTTCAAAACGAGCCCCTGAACATAAGTGCATTCTTCCACTCATACATTTAACATCTTTGATAAATCCAAGAGCTGATTAAAGTAATGTTAAAAATATATTAATTTATTCCATGCCTGTATGTAGAGTCTGCTGAATATATGCTCTACAAGGGGTTGCACAGAGGTAACTTTATGATGGTTCAGATGCTTCTGGTTTAGCTTTGAGAGTAAAGAATATGCCTGACTCCCCACGGTGGAAGCTATCATTCTTGCAGTTGATGTATTTGGATGCTAGGTTGTTCTATTTTTTTTTTTTTTCCTTTTTATGATCTATTTCTTTTGAACAGACTTTTTCTTTCATTTCCTAGTCTAGTCACATTGCAAGTCAAATAGAAAATAGTAGTTGATATCAGTGACTTGATAAGATGTCTCTCAATTAAGAAGAAAATAAATGTTGGTGTAAAGTAAGGAGAACCTGAAGGCTCAGTAAATCATCAGGGCAAGCATACTCTGAAAATTTGCTGTTTCAATGTCTCATGTGTACATGGATATAAAAATCTCCTAGCCTTACAAATACCTGCTTGTAGGAATAGTTTTATTTTCCAGGCTCTTGTCCTTATGTGGAAGGAGGGTTGCCTCAGTTATCTAATGTGTTGGAAGAAGGCATATTACTAAGTAGTTCACACTGGGCAGATTTCCAAAAATATCCCTCTGCATATTTCCTTTCACACAAACATGAACATTAACTGAGTGAACTAGTGGAAAGTACAATAACTGTCTTGATGTGCCAAGGATGGGCTTGGAGTTCATTACTTTCAGATCTCCCAGCACTGAGGCCCTCATTCCAAATTGCCCAACTGTTAACGAGAGCAAGTTCCCAATTGGAACATCTGTGTGCCTTCATCACCCTAACATTATGTTGAGAATTAGAGCCTTCCATTACCTGAAATTTCAAGAATATCTACATGCTTTTTAAAATCTTCCCCCATATCCTTTTGGGGTCCAGCTCTCCACAGGTTCCCCAGAAATTCACAGCTAGGGCTTCCAAGCAAAAATTTCACATGTATTTATTCAGCACTTACTGAGAGAAGATGATCCAGCAGTTCCTTATTCAGCTCACGACACTCTTCTCTACAGCCATCCAAAATGTAAAATTATCCTGATATAACCCTTCTGCATTTGTTTCTCAGTCTGTAGATCTATGGCAGTCCTTCTTGACAGATAATGATGCCCTATTTTCCAGCTGCACAGGAGATCTTGTAGGTAAAATGTTCTCATTTTCCTATTTCTCCCACAGAAACAGGGTGTTTTCTTGTTCAGGGAATCATGTTCAACATTTCTGATCAGTACAAAGTGAAGCACTAGAGGAAGAAGAATTCTGTTAAGACTCTTTGGCTCTGAGTAATCACGAAGAGCCAATGGTGCCAGGAATAAATCACATGAAGAGAAATACTTTGAGCATAGGAATGGAGCTGTGAAAACCTCACTAGAATTGGAATGCTCCAGAAACACACCAGAGAACAACTGGAGAAGATTTAAACAGCACCCAGGTTTTGGGTACAGATATAGGATTAGAGAATAAGGGAATTATTGCAGTTTAAAAAAGTTACAAAACTTCAGTTCTAAATAGGAGCTGTCTGCTCCTAGCTCATGCAAAAACCACTAAAATATGTTAGTGTAGCAATGATTGGAAGTCAAAAAAAAAAAAAAAAGGGGAAAAAACGCAAACCAACAAACCTTAATGTTTTTTTTGTTTATCTGAGCCATACAAACTTTTTGAAAGACAATTCAGGGACATGCACTATCCAGTACTCGATATACCATTGCATTTAGAAAGACTTAGGTGCATTCTCAGAGACAATGAAATGCAGTCTCACCTGGCAATGGTGGCCAATGTGTACCAACCAAGTTATTGCAGTCTGTTGTATACCGATCTTTGTAGACCTTCAGCAACAAGGCCCTAGGAGGGACTCAAAATGTAATATCAGATTTCACAATATCTGATTTTGAGGGCGTATCTTAGGGTTTCCCAACTTATTGCGAGTAAGCTAATTATGAAATTACTACCTGGTTCTATGAGTAGGAACTACATACGTTGAACATGTAAGCCACACCCACCCCCTCGCCAAGAACAGCAAACCCACACCAAAACAGAGAAAAAAAAACACCCAGCCAAAAAGCAAACAGTGAAAGAGAAGAGAGTAAAGATCCAAATTTGCCATTTTGAGTCTGAAGAAGTGCTACGTATATGGAAGGGTTTTTTTGGAAATTCATGCTATATTCCCATGCTACTGGAAAACACATATATACATTTGAATAAACTGCATCATATTCTGATTTTAATCAATTAATATCAGCTGAGTCAAAACAACAAAACCCAAGGCTCCCCACAAAAAAAACCTCAAAAACCACCAAAAACCAGCCAAACAAAATAAAACAAACAAAAAAAAAAAAACACCCCCCCCAAAAAAAAACAAACCCAAAAAACCACAACCCCCTCCAAGAAAAACAAACAAAAAGAAAGAAAAACCCCAGACAAAAAAACAGAACAAAACCAAAAGCAAAACCAAAAAACACTGGCAAGTTAAGTCTCCTCAGTCCTAAGGGGCTGAAATTAGTACCTGCTTGTTGCTTGCATTTACTGGGTGCTTAGCACTCCCAGCTATAAAGTGAGCTCAACTATGGCAATAATTTTCAGCATTTGCTATAGAGAGTATATAAACCTACAGCTGAGAAGCAAATGTTTGCATTTCTGAAGGAAGACCACACTTCTCCTGCTTTTCTTTATGATGCTGAAAAATGCTAACCATTCATTTAATGCAAATTTGTAGTTTTCTATGTGTCTTAGGTTATAATGTAAGTTGTAACCAAAAATGTGCATTCTATTACCATCTTCATAAGCTGTTAAGGCCAGGTGAGACAGTGTTCCTTATCTCCTCCATGACTCATTCCTTATTAACTCCCTCCACAGGGATTGCTAATGGACAATCAAGGTCTCACTGTATGACTCAAAAATTACATCAGCCCATTGTGAGATGCTCCGCCCAGGGGGAGGAACCAAGCATTCCTACCTGGATATAATCTGAGACTTGGAACACCATGAGGAGCAGAACCCACTGGATCCCCTTGAGTAGAAGAGCTTCATAATCAATACTGGACCTCCAGAAAAGGACCAGACTTCATTATAGGGTCACTGCTTCAACAGAACCACATTTGTTGCTCCAACAGCACTGAAGCTGTCATTTAATTGGACTTCTACTACCACCCTAACCAACACAGTGTCAGGTTGTAACCTGACTCTGTCAGTTTAAGCCAGTGTTTCTGTATTATCCCCTTTTTCTTAATTTTCCTATTAAATTCTAATTCTGCCTTGCAATCTCACACTGGTTTGCTTTCAAACTAGTACACTGTGAGTTCTGGCGTAGTCCAACTATCAGTTGTAATATTTTGGGAGCTGCAATTAAATGAAATTTTGCTTTCTGAACCAAACCAAACCAAAAGCAGTCTTTCTGTTCTTTTCTGTCCCTAGGGTTCTAAGAAATTGTTTAAGTGAAGCCACTTCAGAGGTAGACAAAGGAGGAACTGATAATTGTATCTTTCCTGAATGGGTTGCAAAATTTAGAAATACTAGTTTTCTGAGTATAAAACATGACTGTACAAAAGTCACATCAGGTGGATAACAGAGCAGGGTTTCTTTGGCCTTCAGGTGTTAGCATT
This sequence comes from Pseudopodoces humilis, assembly GCF_049639895.1. Classification (NCBI taxonomy): domain Eukaryota; kingdom Metazoa; phylum Chordata; class Aves; order Passeriformes; family Paridae; genus Pseudopodoces; species Pseudopodoces humilis. The sequence continues at coordinate 47,107,727 of NC_142203.1, read as the reverse complement.
TAAAAAAGAAAATAGGAATAAAACCTATAAGGCAAAACACAAAAGAAGATGTAGAGATTTTTCAAGATTTTTTTTTTCATTCTGTTTTATATTTCTATCCGGTTGCCAAGGTTTAAATAGGACATCTATGAATGAATATTAGAAAAGTTAGAAATGCTCTGCTTCTTATTCTTCATTTAGAAAAGAGGAAAAAAAGGTTTGAAATGAAAAGGCAGAGGTAGAAACAATATTATCTACTGATAGCAAGACAGAATAGGGTATTTTAGGACACCTTTTTTTACTGTCTGTTGAACTAGGAAATATAGGGTACAGACTTCACATTTATTTGGTAGGGTTTTGCTGGTTTCATTTCTTGTCCAGAAATTTTAAGGAAAAATAAAATTTTATGTATATACATTTTTCTGAGGATTTTAAAAGGAAAATTAAATCCACTTCAAATAGAAAACGTGTGCCTCTTGAAGATATTTCTTTCATCTAGGTAAGGAGATGTTGAATGATAACAAAAGGTTTCTTTATCTAAGGTGATTATTAACTGCTCAGTGGATTATACCTTATTATTATCTGCCAAATTAAAAAACAGTTGTGTTTTAAGAAAAGAAAGTTTAGAGACTAACTGCCAGAAGACACATTCACATTTTCAAGTTTTTGGAAAGCACAAAAGCTCAGCCACTGGTCATACCCACACATCTGAGAATAGGCACAGAAACCTCACAAAATACATTAAATACCAACTCAATAATAGCATAGTAGAGACCAGACACAGTAGAAGGTGTCTCTGTTTTCATAATTTTCAGTACTGGGATGGACAGACAGTTCATGCGCTCAGTTGTGGTTCTTCGCCAACCTGAGAAAACTTTTCTTTGTGCCATAGGTTGAAACCCAGGAAAATTATGAAAAACCAAGGGATAAGGACCTGCTTCCACAATTTGGACAATTCTTATGTGAGTTTTTACCTAGGTAGAAAGGTGGAACAGAAGTCATGACTGTCCCACAGCAGAAAAACAATATTCTCTGCACAAATCCTACCTCTTCTACAACTTCTTTAGCATAAACTTTATGATATTCAACACCTTCTTCTTTCACATAAAAGTTATCACTGATTAGTATTGTTCACAGAGAAAGAAAATCACATTGCTACTGTATTTGACTGTAGTGACTGTTAATGAGTAAAAAAAAAAAAAAGCCTAAGAAACATCTTTTCTTAAGATGACCATCATGGTATTACTGCTTACAAATCTTACAGATTCATGTTGTCAAGCATCTTTTGCTTCTAGTGTTGACATCTACCACTGTCATAGGCCAAGGAACTGTAAGTGTAGTATGGAAAATGTCAGAAGAGTTCTGATGCTTCTGTTCTTTGAAAGTGCAAATTTCAACTTACTGCTGAATACCTTCTGAGCTCTATTAAAAGAATGAGGACATATGCCAGACTACATCAGGACTGCAAAGAATCTACAAGAGTGATTTAGGACTAGGATCATGGCTATAATCTTAATCTTGTCTTGAAACCAAAAGACTACATGCAAAATAATAGAATTAAAAAAAGCAGTCAGAAGACAAAAAATTAATTTCCTTCAAGAAAATTATACTGCAGGTAACTTCCATTTCAGTCTAAATACAAGTTTCTAAAGCACACAGAGGTCACAGGAAAAGAAAAATATTCCACCACCAGTTGGAAGCACAAGGAATGGTGCTGTGAAGTATGCATGTTGCTTCAACATCATTTCTTGATGAATGAGGACTATGTGTACTTGAGATGTCTCTGCAGGAGTCTAATAATATTTTAGTCACTAGGATATCAATGGTAAAGAGGAGACTAGAACAGAAGAATATTTAAGCTAAAATAGTTGTGTTTCCTGAGGATTTCTTTTAGTATCTATGTTAAACTATGCAGGTAGTGTTTTAAATCACAGTACAGGAAGAGCATTAAACATGAATTTCATATATACACGTAATGACAGGAAAAATAGGATCTCTTGAATAGATCTAGCAGGTAATAGAAACCCTTCCCTCAGCTTTAAAATGAAGAAATAGTTGCAGCCTAGAGGACATTAGTTGTTAGAAGTTGTGTCCTTGACAGCTTCCATACTAGTATCTATCACTTAGATATCTGCCATCAGGGACTGGCAGGCATAGAAAAGAAGGTGTTCAGACAATTTTTAATGCTTCTGGAAAGTACAAATTATTTTTGGTGTAAGTCCACTGAGGACTTAAACCAGTAATATCCACAATGCAGACAATCCTGACAGTGCAAGTACTTGATACTGTAATTTAGTGTTTTTTTTGCATAGCTAAGAATCTCATATGTCTGTGCTGAAATGGCTGTGATATTTTTGTTGTAACTGTTTGTTGGCTGTAAGAAGAGCTTCTTAAGGGTCATTTTAGGGGTTAGAGAGTTAGATTTGTTTTTGTTTGTTTTTTGGTGGTGTGATTTGGTTTGGTTGGTATTTTTTGGTTTTGGGGTTTTTTTTCTTTTTTTTTTAGATAAGCCTTTAGACACTGGAATGGGCCTCTTGATAATTCTGCACAGATCTATGCATTTTATGGTTCCATAAAGAAAATTAATGCTTTAGGAAAGTGTTATTTAGATGCCTTTGAGGCAGGTGTCTTTGTAGCAGCTCTTTCCTGAGTACATTTCTCTCATATGGATAGATTTCACAGAATCATTTAGGTTGGAAAAGACCTCTGAGATCATCAAATCCAACTTTTGACCAGTCAACACCTTGCCAACTATATAGCATGGCACTGGATGCCATGTCCAGTCATTTTGTGGACACCTCCAGGATTGGTGACACCACCACCTACCTAAGCAGTCTGTTCTGATGTTTAACAACTCTTTCAGTAAAAGAATTCTTCCTGAGAGATGTAGAGAGGTAAAAGTAGTATTTCTCAATTCTTCATGATTGCTGACTTGGTTTGGTATGAACAAAAATTTCTTTTAATTTCATAGTTTGCCCCCAGATCCTATAAGCTCAAAGAGATTTTAAAACCAGACTATTTTTAAAATCAGTTAATAAAATATAAAATTTTAGTAACTATCTAATCTACAGGATCTGAATTTGTCCACTGTTTGGCAATATCCCAGCAACATTGTATTAATTACACTAATTCAAGCCCAAGTCAATTCCTTAAAGGTTTCTTTTTTTTCTGTATATATGTTTGATGCTTCTAAACAGTGTCACTAGTAGGAATGACATGGATAAGAATAGTGTTCTTATAAACCATACTGTAAAATTTTTAGGGTTTTTTGGCATGTGGTTTCAGCTTGTTTGTCAGACCTTTCTATGGAGAAATTTTCTAGTTAAAGAAAACTATATGGAATTACAGAGAAATTTGGTGAATATTTTGTTTGCAGTTCAGTTATATTCATAATGCTCCAGTGACTAGAGGCACATGACAGAGGTCAAAACATTTCAGGTGTTCTGGACATAAAAAGTTTATTCAATCTGGATAGAAATTCTGTTAGGAACAAGTCTCAAGTAAAGAAACATTTTTTCAAACTCCCTAAAAGTTTTGGTTTTGCTCAGTGGATTGTGTTTAAGGAATTTGCTAGAAATCTTTGCCTTGTTTCAACTGAAGCCTGTTCTGAATATCTGTATGTGACTCTTGCTATTGCAGCATCTAAGAAAAAAGATGGAACATCTGGTTTCTATGATTTGTTTATTCAGTTCAATGATCATGTCTTGATGCTCAATGTAAATGTGAAATTGATTACTCTAATCCCATACATTTACTAGACTCTATTTAAATGGAGCAAGCTCTCTTCTCTGGTAAATGATCGTTTCTGCAAGAGATGGCAGAAGTTTCAGTAAAATATGTTCTGAAGACTTCTAATCTTTACTTATCTCATTGCAAAAGTAATTTGTTGGAGACCTTCTCCAGGAGTAGAAGCAGGTTCAGTTAATAGTTCCTTGCAGTATTTCAAAACTGATTGATTTTATAAAGCAACTGCATGTCCCTAATCTTTTAACTGCCACAGGATACTACTACAAGGGGAAACTAAAATTGTTACTTGCATTGCTCAATTTGCCAATGGTGACTAAAGCTGCATCACCAATGGGAAAAGTTTTAAACTACACTTTCTGCTTGTCTTACAAAAAGTCAACAACAAAACATCATTTTTTTCATCAGAGCAACTGTTAACAAAGATGGATAGAATAAAATCTGTCAAATAGTACTGCACAGCTTTCACTGTCTTCGCATTTCACAATTGCTCCATGCTCACCATTTTCTACAGAGTATTTCTTGCATACATAGGAGATAGCAACAAATTTTCAGTCTGAATAAAAATGGATTTGGGAAAATTAAGATAAAATTTTTGGTATACAAATATTTATAGTATTAACAGGAATACAAAACTGCCTCTTGAAGAACTCCTCCCTTTTCAGCACACTTTCTTTCATGATCTTCTGCACACAGCTTTTTGTAAGGTGTGGAAATTTGGATAGCAATCTCTTTCAGTCTCCAGATTCTCACAGGTATATATTCTTATCTGATATTTCAAGAGCTTTAACAATATTCTCACACTGTGTCCTCTGGGAAATATTGTATAGATAGTGACCTTGAGGAATTAGCCTAACTTGTACACTATTATGAACACTTTAAAGCTGTGTTGTTTTCTTAAATAATTTTTGAGGACAGATTGGAACTCTTTTGTAGTGCCTTCCTCTGCTGGTCTTCCAAATTAAAACTTCAATTCTGACCAGCTAAAATGATGAAACTAAGCCAAAACTGTGAACTCAAGTTGTATCCTTCAAGGACATTTCCTAATTATAGGAAGATATGAGTATAAAAGCAATAGCAGTAAATAAAATAAAACAAGTTTGATATGCCTGTAGAGAAAACAGTAAAAGTAGAAAAAATAAACATGTTACAAGGAAGGGAATGACACTTGGAGGCAGAATTACAAGGAAGAATGTTCTCTCAGTGCAGAGAGCACAGATAGGAAGGTATAGACCTGATAATTCTCTCTCTAGCAGAAACACCCAGGGCAATAGGTCAGGTTGTGGGAAGTCCTTTGAATATGGTGTAAATAAAAAAAAAAAAAAAGTAGTAAGAGGAGTTGGGGTGGATACTCAGGAGCAGATCAACTTTTTTTAGTGAAAGAAGGAGATGAGGAATAAGAAAACAAGAAAACAAGGCTGTTATGGCTCATTGCCAGACCACAAAAGCCTTGGGACCTAAAAGCAACCCTATTTGATGGGCACTCAGTACTAAGAGACCACAAGTGTCTCTTTCAGATTTATCCAAGTCCAGTTAAGAGGCAATTAGGTTAATTAATGAGGCTAAATAATTACTTTTTCCTTGGCAAGATTTTCAGCACAACAAGAAATTGCTCAATTTAATTCAGAACAATGATGTAAATTCCCAAGTTCTACACAATCTTGGGGCTCACATAATTTAATTTTACAAATGGCCCCTAGAGTCTCATACCTACCCTGATCTTGCTAGATACCTCTAAAACACAATCAAACACCTTTCAGTCCAGTATTTTAATTTTCTTCCTTTACTCTTCTTCTTCTGCCTGCAGTCTGAGGGCATATATAGGGGAAAAAAAATATCATAAACAAATATAGAGAATTTTTCTAAAATAGTCTGTGATAAGTCAGCTCTAGAAATAAATTTTCCAGAGTACAGTTTTACTGTTTTGCATAAAAATACCTGCTGGACAAATTCTTGATTAAATTTCATCTATTAATTTTATGAAAATCCCACCAGCCTTATATGTGGGGTATTTATGAATAAATGTAATGATGTTCATTGTTCTTTCTGTGATAACATGTTAAACTAGTTTTTCTTGAACTAAGCATGTTTGTATTCAAGAGAGAATTCAAACTAACTGCATATTTTTATCAATGTAGTTTTAATTGTTCTGCACACTAAAAATTATGGTGAAAACACGTGGGAAGTTTGGGCCTTTGCAAAAGAAAAAAGTAACATCCAGCAAGGAAGAAGTGAAGAGTGAATGTAGACTTTTGTCAGCTTGGTCAGAAATATTTACCAAGAGTAAATAGGGTGAGTAATTAGTTTGTTTCTGGTTACACCGTTAGCACTGTGTGAAACAGGTTTTCTGTTTCTGAGCTACACCACATTGTTGTTAACATGCTTTCTCTCTCCTGCACACCTCTGAATACTCAATGTGTAAAGTCAGTATACCTAAGTCTTGACAGAGGTAGAGGACTTCTGGGCACATCCACTGAGAAGCTGCAAATATATGCAGACTAGCACATCTACAGTGAAGAAAGGAAAGAAGAGACACCAAGATGTTTCTTTGAACTTCAATGAATATTAACCACTGATATCGTGTTTGGGTCTGTTCTGTGACCATTAGAGGAAATTCTTCTTCATTCTAACTATATTTTGCCCATCTAAGAAATCCCTTTAATTTTCATTACCACTATTGAGCCTAGTATGCATGCAAAGTCATGCCTGAAATATCAGTTTCAATATAATTATAGTTCAGTATTAAAAAAGCTGATATTTCAGTTTTTAGACACAGACACGCACAGGGACACACGCACACACATACAGATTTGAAGTGACAGAAGCATTCCTCTTTCTGCACCAAACCTTTCTAAGGGATATTAGTCAGAGACTATCACAGCAGAGAAAAAGCTACATCCTGTAGTAGTTGTCATTTAAGGCAGTTTGACAGTTTGTTGGTTTGCTTGGTTTCTCTGATCAAATCAGCCTGGTATACAATGTCAAACATTTGGGTCACATAATTTATAATGTGTAATCTTGACAGACCTGAAATGTCTCTGGTAGATATGCTTTGTAATACAGTTGTACAACATGTGTGTAATTTTATTTTTAGGTCTATGTGTAAGTTTCAAAGAATATTTCAGACTTCTTGCTAGTCTATACATACTTTTTCAGAACTACTAGACTAATTTTCCCATCCTGTCTTCTTAAGAAGTCCCGTAATTGAACCAACATATTCCAAACTTGCATTTATTCAGTTAGCTAAAAATTGCATGCAGCTCACTCACTGTGAATATATCCAGATAGCTATAATCTAGGTGTAAACTTTAATTATATTTTTTTTCCTGTTCCATGAGAGAAAGAATAAAATAAAATTTCTAATATAGTCCTAGTTAATTTCTTCTCCTCATATATATCTCTCTTTCAATCTCTTTTTCTCCCCACACCCTGCTCCAGAACTTCACTAGGGAATTCTATTTTAAGGGAGTTCCCAGTCTAGTCTCTTTCTCTATGCTCATTTCTATTGTTTCTCAGGATTGTAACAGTATATCTGAAAGGCAAGTCAAAGGTCTAAAAGCTACTGTTTTCCATTAATGTTTCTTCAATTAATTTTTGTGGGTTTTTTAATACAGATAATCTTGTCAGAATCAGTCCTTGTAGATTCTATATGATTCATATTCTAAAATGTGTTACCTTTTTTTCATGCAATATAGTCAGAGCACAGTGATTCCCTTCCCCCCAAACAGAAAATAATTTCAAAGTTTAAACATGATTTTCCTAAATCCTTCCTAGTTCTCTGCATTTTCCATCTAATGTCCCTCAATGTCTTCTGCAAAATGGATATTTATTTTAAAAGCTACCAGCAGTACTCTACAAAAATACAATATCCTTCCTTCACCTATCCTTATAAAAAACTTAATATTTAGAAACTTTTAGTTGAAAAGCTCAAGCTATGGGACCTGCAATAAAACTAACCCTTTACATCCTCTTGTCTTTTTTTGTGTCATGGAAACCTAAGTTTTTTTGCAAAGGGTTTGTAAGGGACTACTTTCCCAAATATTATGAATATGAACTAACTTTCTGTGTCTATTAAGACCCATGAAACTTGCATGACTTTTCCTTCTGTTTTCTAGTTCTTGGAGAATTATGTGTGCTGTAGGCTGCAGGAGAAGAATACCTACTTCCATCCCAAGATAGATGAGATAGATTGGGTAACAGCATCTCTGTAAATCTCATTGTTCCATATGCATCTGTGGTCAATACAAGATTCCCACTTAGAAGGGGAAAAATGAGGAACCAAAAGAGAATTTGTTTTTCTTTCTGCTTTCTTTCTTGAATGCTTTACTACAAACTCCTGCTCTGGAAGAATTTAAGTTAATCCCAGGAGTCCTTAAGAACAGATTGTTAGGTGTCTATGTGTCTTCTCATTTTGTCAGGATCTTCATCTATTTTAAAGACAAAACGTTCTTACACTTGGAAGTGAAATGAAGTGTCCAAAGTCTAGTTCAGGGTGGAGCTGGGAAGATGAAGCTGAACATAATTGTTATACAATAAATTTGCCTCCCATTTTAGTATTCATCATTCATATTCATTACCACAAAATACTTATTCTAATACATGCTGAGAATAAAATAAAATGCTACACAATGGGTTGTTTAGTTAGTAACTTCCATATTTATTAATGCATCTGTAATAGCTGTCTTCTACCCCTCGTTGTAATAAGTAGCATTTGTTTTCGGTAAGGCAACTGTTAGACCACATTTTTATATCAATTGTGCAAAGAGAACTGAAGAGAACTGAACATAATAATCTGTAAAGTTCAACACAGACTGAATAGATTTTTCTTCTCAACATTTCAAGACCGACAAAGATAAAAAATGACCTCATAAAAAGTTTGATATGAAAACAAAATAGAAAATAAAAATCAAATCAAAACAATATTAGTTAGCATTTTGTTAAAATAGGAAGCTTGGGAAAATTAGATGCTTGTGTAATTCAGTGCATTACAATAGCAACTCTCTGTTGTAGTTTTATGCTGCTGCAGTGCCCTCTGTCTTTTAGCATACCTATATACACTTAATTATCCCATGATGTACAGTGTTTTTGTTTCTTCAGAATCAGGGAAACTTTGGCTAATATTTTTGTTCTTCAAGGTAAACTCTTTATCAAAGATCACTTGCCATAAACTGGGACTTATTCCATTTTCTTATATAAATTCACAAGGTGTTTGGGCTATTTTCTCCATGAGGCTACTGGTTAAATTCTAATATTCATACTATCATAACTTAGATGTATCCAGTTCAGCAACCGAGAAAAGTACAGACTGGAAAAGAAATTTCACTGACGGTGTTAAATTAGAAACTATCAGATGATTTATTAATATAATTAAATGATCAGTTCAGTTGATAAGTACAACAATGTTCAGAAGTGTTATTACACTAATTATCACTTAATAATTAATACTGTTACCATTAAATCCAGAGATCTTTATGTTGTTTAATATATGTCAGAGAAATTCCTTCTCTATTTGTTCATATCTCAAACAATAGTCTGAGAATTTGAAATTCTGGTCTCAGACATCCCATCTGTAAGATCCTGACAGTATATTTAAAATAGAGAGCACCAGGATATATAAATTGAGGCAAAAACCTATTTTCAGTGAAGAGGGTCCCCTGCTATATATGGAAAGAAAAAGGTTAGAAAAGGCAGTGCTGAAAATACCTTAAAATGGCAACATTCTAAAAATACCTATGCACTTTGCTTTTTCCATAAACTGTGAGTTTTGAATTCTCTTTTAAAAACATATGTTCCACTTTTGCTTGAGAAGACTCTGTTAGTGTGTCAAAATGCTGCATGCCGTTTTGTATAAGCCCTGTGCTTTTTGTATGTAACACATACAGGTGATATATACAACATGCCAGCAGTTATTATGCTCCTTTTTTTATGGGAATTCATTCCTTTTTTCCCTCCACCCTCTTTGCTCTCCCATTTCCTCAGTATTACAGTTTCACCCAAGAGAGCTCTAAATGATGCATGGCTAGAACAAAGGCAAGGGAATCTAGGGCAGTGCCGTGAGACTAGGCAGCCTTAGATTCTGCTGTAGCATGTAACAATGCAGAGTATTAAGCTTTTACTCATCTGTTTTTTATCAGAATTGCTTATTCTGTAATTTTGAAAAATAACATCTTTTGATTTTACTGTAGCATGCAATCTGTTCCTAGCAGGAAAAAAATTGCAAAAATGGTATCTTTTTTGCTACAGAGATATATGTGTATATGTTAAAAAAAAATATAAATAAAAGGAGGAAAAAAAAGGTAGATACCACCGACAAATTTCTCCTGCTTCCCATTCATTTTTATTCTCCAAAATCTGTTTATACAGGATTATTTGAAAAAATTACACAGGCAGAGGAAAATAGCAAAAAATTTGAGAGGCTCTATGGCTAAGATTAAACAACTACCTAGATTTTTCCTTTTTTCTGAAGCATTTGTTCTTATTAGTATTAAAGAATTCTCATTGTGCAACATGTTAAACTATATGAAAACATCTCCCTAGCTGTGTGGTCCATCAGTTTTTCCCATACATCTCCAAAAAATAAGGTGATGAGTAAAAATTTGAAAACTAGTAATGTGAAAGTTCAACATATCAGAATGCCTTGTGACAACATATTTTCAGTACTAGCATAACTTGCAAGATAAATAAAGCTGCACTAGGCCACCTATTTGGTTGGGAAATTCCCACGAGCGTGGTAGAGAAGGTGGTAATAGTGGCTTAGTAGATGGTCCACAGCCATGTGTGTGACAGTAATGAGCTCATGGTATCACACAGCTCAGTGCAGGGCTGTGCTGAGACACACAGCTAGTTACCCTGGAGTTGTTAGCAGCTGGGATTTGTCTGCCAGGGAGTCCAGGGTGCTCTCATGTCAAATATGGATGTGGGGACTCTGGTGTTCAGCAGTTCACCACTCCTGAACTGCGGTGCACTGACTTCTGTGGGCCTCTTCCTACATGGTGGGAAGGAAATGTGTACCACAGACGGGTGGCACACACCAAGATGTTTCAGTAGCAGGTATATACAGATCTCCCTAAGTATCATAGTCTAAGCTCAATGTTTGCTTTCTTCCCAGTGGTCTACAATGTAAGCATTAATTTATGCCATCGAATAAAAAGTTGTATAACTGTGAAATTATCTCTCTTCTGGATGCAGTGCTTAAATTCCCTCTGATTCCAGCACTTCCAGGTGTATTATAGGGAAAACAGGCTGATAGAATGAGAATGTTTTCCAGATCCACCATAGCTTGGGGAAATTGATTTAAGTCCGTTCATTCAATTCAAACTGTTAGTCTAAAATCCAAGGAAGCAAAACAAAATCAATATAGCCATTTGAGAAGCTGCCAATGCTGGCACCTGAATTCAGGGATATTAGAGTACCCGGTCAGCAGCTATTGATGTATGTGCAAAGATCATTAATATGATGCAGTTCCTTCATCTTTACCAGGATTTTAAAATTTCAAGAAGTATGTAAGATTTTATTTCCCTTTGCATATTAAAAAAGATGTCAGGTCAAAAGGGTTATGCTGAACAGTCCCTTTTAGATATTGAAATTACACCTAAAATATTATTCTGTGCCTAGATTTTCTTTCTGGATAGTGTCTCCAGAAAGGAAAAAAAAAAAACAAAACAAAGCAACAAAAGCCACAACCAGCAAAAAACAAAAACAAAAACAAAAAATTAACAAAGACGTGGCAAAATGTCACTTGACAATGCAGAATATGTATATGTACTGACAGCATTGCTGCTCAAATATGTTGATACATTTTTTAGTTATAACCAAAGAAAATTCCAACTGCAGCAAAATAAAAGAAAATAAAACAATTTTCTTAAAATAAAGTTTGCTTTGATCAAAGCTTTCTACAATGTCTCTAACAAAACCAGTGCAATTTCACTGGCTGCAATTGAGTTGTTCCCTCATCCAAATACAGTAATAGAAAAGCAGGCCAAGTATTTCTGACAAAAAAGAAATATTCAAAGACATTTATGTTTTTCTTACAGTATGTACTGATATATCACTTAAAGGAAGGCCAAATGGTCTCTTTTTTCCCCTCTAAGAAAAAGATCATCCCATTCCCCATCACTTTGTGTGAATGTGAAGGAATCCTTCTTACTATAGTCAAAGTGAAGATGAAATTTGCTTGAAAATTATACCAGATTTTATTTTCTTAAATTAAATACATTTTTATTATTATTATAAAGCCCTTTCAGAAGTGAGTGTTTTTGATCTCAAGAAAACTCCATGGTTAACCCACTGGTTTACTTGATGCTATAAGGAAAAATAATGTATTTTTTACTCTGATGCAGTGAACAGTCAAATATCTGCATTTAAATGGAGTATCTTTAAAACTGTTTTTAAAAAAAAGCTAAGGAGTTCTGGCTTCCTTGAGTGCCAGGAAATAGAGGTTGTTTATTTTATAGAGCTCATTTGTGCTACTGCTCTTGGATATGAGACAAGAAATTTAAAAATTAGAATGGCACAGGAAGGAAAGCTCAGAAGCATATAAATACCAGCTTAAAATGAGTTATCTGAAAATCTCATCAAAGGTCTCGGAGTGTAACTGGCTGTTCAAAATTTTATAACTACAACCAAAAAAACCCAAAACCACATCAAATCTACCAACCAGCCAACCAACTAACCAACAAAACAAATTAAAAGCTATGAACAACCAGCAATCCTAGAAAACAAGAACAGAAATAGATGATTTTACATAATGTCACATGCTTCCATTTTGCTAATTCAATTAACTTTTTATTATTTATTACCTTTTTTGGTCTGAGTCATTTCTGTAAAGACAGAGCACTAAGGTCTTATTTGGTGAAGCTGCAATCAGTGAGAGATAACACAGTAAGGAAATCCATAACTCCTTAAGTTCTCATTAAATTATGTTAATATAATGAAACCAGAAAGTATCCTTAGATATATAATTTCTTGTCAACAACACAGAATGAATCCTAACTGGAATGAAGCCAGCCACTTTGCAGACCATGCCAAGGTGTACAGGGCATCTAACATGTAACTCTTGCTATTCACCAGCAGGTAATGATAAGTGAAAAAAAAAGACTGGTATAGTACTGGGCCGAGATTAGTAAAATGCTGGCTTCAAAAAAAGTCAAATACATAGGAGAAACAGTCTTTCATGTCCTTCAAGGAAAATATCAGTGGTACAGTAAAGAAGGTGAATGAAACAGCAGATTTCAATAGAAAGTCTGACATGGTCGAACTGAGAAGGAAGGAATGGGATTTCAGTTGCTAATTTATTTTTATCTGCTGCTCATACTTAGGGATGTTTTCATCACCATGCAGAGGCCATATAAAAACAAGGTCTCATACAACCAGTTTTGGATTTCCTTATTTCAGAAATAGAAGTTTCAATCTAAATATTTTGTAAATAAATTTATTTCAGTCTAACAGAGAACTATTATGAAGGTCAGATGCTTGGCATAAGAAAACAGACATAAAGAATTTCATCCCCTGTTATTAAATGTTACATTTTCACTTTGTCCATCCAGTGATGTTCCATTTTAATTTTTTTTATTTTTATAACTGAAAGAGTAACAAGCAATGAGTTTAAAACGTTATTTTTTTCTCATTTTGTCAAAGAAGCATCAAATCACCTGGAAAAGGTTTTCAGTTTATCCAACACAAAAAAGAGGTGAAATTATTGTACAGTTCTGAAGTTCAAATTCCATTCTCACACCAGGCTGGCTGCTGAACTTATTAAGTGTTAAAATTGGACAATAATTATTACAAGCATATTTAAGAAACTATCTTCTACTAGCAATTGTTAAGACAGCTCAGTGTATGGAACTCACTCCCAATAGAGTTATTGCATGAAGGCAATAAGGCCTTTAGTGAAATGAATTGAAATACACTGCAGTGGTCTGTTCCAGCTGCTTTTGGTATGGTTGCTGTTTATTTTTATTTTTCTTTTTCTTCTCAAAACCCTTCTCTTTCCTTTTCCCAACCTTATAGTCTTCCTTATAGTCTTTGAGGGAATTGTAGTTCGAGTCAAGGTCATAGACTTCAAAAAGGAAATGGAGAAGAGACAAAGACGTGGCGAGCTTTATGTGTCAGTAAGGTCAAACCATTTATGGAAGCAGAGGGGCATGAGCATTTGCAGAAGAACAAAGAGACCTGCGTGGTCTATCACTGACACACTATTGCACTGCCAGCAGCGATTCACCTGGTACTCAACTTTAGATTCTTTCTTTCTCCCTCCATGTGATTCTCATAGTCTTAAGTTTCATTATCTAGAAAAAAATTTTAGCAAGATCTATATAGACTACTTTGATTTTAAAATGTATAGGAATTTTTAAAAGGTCTAGATCCTTACTTTGACTTAGAAAACTCAGTTTCTCTACTGCCTTAAATCATCTGTTAATGGTCCATAGAGATCATATTCATGCTGGTATTTATTAACCAGCTTTTGAATGCCCTTCCCACTTGCCATGTTCATTTCATTAGTAAAACCAAATTTATTGCATGCTTTTCAGTTACACCTTATTCACTAGAACTCCCATTTCCACATCACTCTTGTTGCAAAACACTGATTCTAAAATAACCAACTTGGTTTTCATTAGATCCTGCTGGCTCCTATCTGTGCCAAAGTGCCCTCATTTTTTTCCTCTATTAAGTTCCTTGTTACATCCCTTTATACATAGTACAAATACAGTGTATTTTATTTGTAAGTCCCTAATTATTCATGTGTATTCTCACATATGAGCCTGTGTATTGTTCTGTAGATTCTGATACAGTAATTGAATCAATTATAGTAAGTCTCTTGTTCTGTTATTCTGTGATATGACTCACCAAAACAAAGAGAGGAGTAAGGAGCAGAGGTGTTTCACCAAACATAAATCTGGACAGTTCTGAACTAAAAACAAAGTCCTTTAAGGCACCTAGGACTATTATTAGTAACAGAAGCACATATAGCTACTAATTACAAACAGATGGTTCTCTCTGCACCATGACAGGCAAACAGTGAATTATAACAGTACTTGAAGTCCAAGCAAGTCCAAGACAGCTGTAAAACACTGTTGTGACTCTGTTTTTAGGTCTCTGTTTTTTCATATGGATCTTATTGCTCTAGTTACCCAGTAAAAAAGAAAAAGCAGCACAATTGAGTCACTTGACTTCACCTAACAGAGCACTATTGCTTTCTTGCTCGCAATTTATCTGTTCCCCCTGCAGCAATTTTCATTATGTAACTTCAAAATGCCCCCAGATATTCCCATGGGGTCCTGGCAAGAAATTCTATAGTACTTTCATCGGTTTTATCTTACAGATATGTATGGAGTATGACCAAGAAGACTAATGATTTTAGCAAGCCAGATCCCAAGACTGTTCTTCCCTGTTCTTTTCTGACTGTTCTTCAGAATAGGCCCTGGGCCAGACTCTGACTGGCATTGCTACCAAAGAAGAAAAAAAGATTGTAATGGTATTCTCTTCCTGCACAGTCCCTCCCATGAGGATCAGACAGAATTGCAGATCCTGTATTAGGCAAGATCTGGAGCATGAGCTCCATTCTACAGAACCTAGAATGGGAAGTTAAATTAAGGAACCAAAACCAGGGCATTACCCTTTTGTTCGCTTATTACTTTGTCCCTTTGGGTATCAAATTCAGCTGGAGAAAATGTCATGCTATGTATGTATCTACAGTGCTCACTCCAACAGTGTGCTGGTTCCAGTGATAGCCCTTAGCAGTCATAAAGACCCCACCTAAATGACCCCTTGTATTCCTCTTTGCTGTTCTCTAGTCACAATTCTTATCTGTCTATTCAACACCCTTGAGAGTGGAGCATTTTTTTTTATTTGCTACATGGAGGGATGTAATCCTTAAGTGATTTTGTGAAAAATGATTAATGTTGTGCAAATGCAGAAAAGTACTGCTTCTTGTAAGTGCAGGTAGAAGAGGAAAATTACCTGTGGTACAATGAATTCTGCTACTATTTGTGGGTTCAGCCAGAAGCAAGTAGTCTATTACCATACTGATGGAGTCACCAGAATTTTAGAAAAAGATACTAAGGAAAATTGTTGAAAGTAAACTAACATCAACTCTAGAATTCCATATCTTTTATTTCTTTGTGCATTTTAGGAGGAGGTGGGTTGGTTTTCTTAATGTTGGGGGGGTGTTGGTTTTTCAATTATTGTTATTATTTAATTCTTCATTTAGTGCAAATTATCATAAAAAATAAAGAAGTTATCCAATTGAGAATTCCAGTATTCTTCCATGTAATTAGTCTGTTTACTTCCCTGCTCAAGGGAAAATGAAAGATGGACTCACAGATCTGGTGTTCTGTCTCTGTTACAAAAATATCTGGCATAGAAACATTGATGCAGGATAAACAGATGGAAAATTTAATTCACCTAGCATCTCCTGCCACTGGAAGCTAGAATGCCTGACTCTCACAAATAGCTTATTTAAGGGAGAAAAGTTATGTTCTGCTTGGTGCACTTCCTAGAGGGGCATCCAGGAAAGGGTATGAACTAATAAGGGATAAAGGTGCTTCCAATCCCAGTAGGAAAAAGACAAAATTCTTAGATTGCTTTCTGAGAGCAAACAATAAGAGCAATACCGCATACACAATTATTCAGGTGCAGTCTACAAAAAAAAATCTGGTGAACTAGCCAGAACCTTCCAGCATTTTTTTTTCTTTATTTTTATTTCAGTACTCTCTTTGCCTTCTCTCAATTTTCTGTTTTCCTCTGGCTTTTTATTATTAAAAACTGAAGCAAGTTCTTTATCTCCAGTACTACCTCCAGAAAAGAGTTGGCTGCAGTCATCTGAGACATTGTTCTAGGACAATTAAAAGAGAAACTGACTGAGAAGACTTTTTTCCTTCATTTAATAAACAAATTTGATTTCCAAGCATTTTTGTTTGACCCTGGTGGACCAGAACCAGGTGTTACAGAATTTGAAGGAGAAATCAATTTTCTGATTTTCTGAAGTGACTGTTCTGATTATGACATCCACAGATTTTCTTGTTCTTCTTGTTTTTCTTGTTTTTCTTGTTCTTCTTGTTCTTGTTCTTGTTCTTGTTCTTCTTCTTCTTCTTCTTCTTCTTCTTCTTCTTCTTTTCTGCTTATGATGTGTTTGAAATACATAGATTCTGAAGCAGAAAAAGATCAACACTTGCATCTGTCTTCTTCCTTTCTAACACAAATATCTCTTGTCCATATTTACTATTGCTAGCATTTTTAAGTATATGGAGTTAAAACTCTTCGATATATGTCCTTCTCCCCAACCAAATGGGATAGAAGCTTTTAACTGTCACTGCTCTCACAGAAGACAGAGTATCATTCGCTTATAATCACAGTAAAAAAAAACATATCTGAGCTGCCTTGTTTAGTCAGTATTTCTTGAAGATTACACCAGGTCTATTCAAGCAGATAGATTAACAGTTTTTCAAATATTTATTAAAGTGTTCCCCTTTTTTGATATTTCCAAGAGATAATTACTGCACCTTTAACCATTACCATTTGCATTGCAAAGTAGGAAAGGAGCTTGTCTGAATAATATCTTTTAAGTCCTTGATTTAGTTCTGCATAAACTGATTTTTATACAGAGAACACAAATTGTTGCCACTTCATCAATGCCTCATTTTTCTCTTAACAATGAACCAGCAGTGATTAATTTCTGAAGACCAGTAAACAAAAACATAGCCTTGAAAGTGATTAAAGCTTAGCTGTAAAATATGTGCATGCACATACTAACAAATGACTGTTATTATAAAGTCAAGCAGTGCTTCAAAAAGGAACATTCAAATGGAAGGGAGTATGCAACAACAGCAGAAACTGTGCAGTGCCATAGGGGTTCTTAGGGAGTATCATTAATACCAAGTACACAGGAGTATCATCTATTGAGAAGTAAGAATCTTCTTTGGATTGACATTGAGAAGTAACTATTGGAATAAATTAATTTCTGATGAATTTGGTACAACTCTGCAATCATATTGCATGAATGTTGCATGTGTTTTTGTACCTGGGTTCCACTAAAGTAAATACATTAGCCTAAGTAGCCACAATGACCCTTACTTTTGTAAACTACAATCCTAAAAAGACAGGGCTTGTAAGGCTTTGTGTACCTCTTGGTTCCCAATCTGAACCAAATATTTTGAGGTGTAGTATTGTGAATTTCAGTAGTATCTGTGGTATTTGATAGAATGTTATGATTAGGATAATAAAAATATTTGTTTAAAATATATAAAATAGCTTCTATATTATTTCAGATCTAATTTTTCAGTATTGAACCAAAACTATATAAGATATAGTGTTTGTGAACACAACATCCCATTTGATTTTATACTGTCATGTGCAATTTGGATTTGAAGGATTAAGAAAACCTGAAGAGTATGAAGATGCAAAGAGAAAAGAATGCTGAAGACACTTAAGAATAAATACTTGAGTCCCAATGGCAGTATTCTGTACAAGCTGTTCTGAGAGAAATAATGAAGTGTAGGAACAGCCTAGCTCGAAAAACATAAAGCTGTGTTATCTTTTGTCATTTGAAAAGACCACTTGGTCTTAACAGGTTCATGCATAGGTTATATAAAATGTTCTTATGAAAAATTAATAGGATTTAGCAAATTGTGAATTCAACAAATCTAGCCAAAAAGAACTTCTTTTGATTTTTGCTACCAGTGATCTACACTCTCATGGAATATAAAATAAATTAAGAATATATAAGAAAATTTTTTTTTTTTTTTATTAAATTTTTTTATTAAATTTTATTTATCACTTCAAACATGTCAGTGAAGATAAGCAGGCAAGAACAGGGAAAAAAAAATACACCTCTTATTGCAATAATTCCATATTTTGTTTTCTTGATTACACAGTTTTGACACTGAAAAATTAGATGCTCATTTCTTAACTGTCAGGCTTGTTATTTTAAAGTAATTTTAGGAAGGAGGAATTTTCTAGTGATGTATGTGTAAAAACATCACTAGAATAATATGGAATTTGATCTAAAATAAAACAAAAATCCTCAGAAAAATACTATTACATTTGGTCTTTCATTCCAATTTCATCATTTTCATTATTAAAGAAAAACATGATTACTTGAGAATTTCTCACAAATTTGGGATGATTACAAATGATTAGAATCTTTTGAGGAATCTTGCCATTCAGGCAGATATTCAACTGAAGAGTGATGCTTTTTAAATATACTTAAATATCTATAAAAATCAGTATCAGGGTTCAAAAAAAAGAGTCACTTTTAGAACAGATCAGGAGAAAAGACAATATATGAAAACTTCAAAGTGTTTGATTATCTTTTCTGAAAAAAACAAACAAAACCAAACAAAAAAAAAACCCAAAAAAGGAATTAAAAAAATTCCTTTTATCAAAATCATCTACCCAGACCCTTACATTTTTGGTGGTTTTTTTTCGTTGTTGTTTTATTTTGTTTAATTTTTTGCATTTTGAGAGTGTTATTGCTTTCCAGTGGTCTGTTCTAGAAAGTAGTGATTAAATTAAATGAATTCATGATGGAACACCAAAGCAAGTGTGCATCAATCCTAAACTTCATGCAGAAGAGTAAGTCTCCAATTACACATATGACTATGTTGCTCAGAATTTTTAGAATTGTAAGATCTCAGACAGCATTCACAGTACTTAGCAACACAGCTGCTCAGGCACAATACACCCACTCACATATTCTACAGAACACATTTTTTTTTTTATTTCCCCCCTCCCAAATTGCCCTCTTTAATTTGTTCTAAGAAGTAATTAGTTTCAATTAGTCATCATGAGACTTGTTTCCATAGTTTAAGTCAAAGACTAAAAACTCCAAAGCCATAAGGAATGTATAGAAATGAATTATTGAATATTTTGTATCAGTTCCAGTGTAATAGGGTTGAACATTCTAGGCTGAAATACAGCAACTGAGATTTGGCTTTCTTGTAGAAGTGCATTGCTTGAACATCAGGCAGGCTATTACTTTTTTCCATAGGGAATGAATTGTTTTCTCTAGTCAAAGATTCAATAAAGAACTCCCTCAGGCTATCTGTGGCATGCTTGCAAGGAGCTATGAGCTGTATTAGGAAGAAAAAAATAATAATTTGGAAGTGACACAAATTCAGGAGAATTCTAAGTAACGTAATATTTAATTCACTTAATGATGTAAAGTTTGCTTCCTTCGTAATGTTCATCCAAATTAGAAGTTAAAGAGTAGTCTGCTATGCCCCAGTAAGAGATGAGGACCATCCTGATAGTGAATTCATGTCTTCACTGAGACTGTCATAGAGGTTTTTTCTTTCTGCTAATCTTCAATATTTCTACAATCTCACAGGTTTCTCAGGGGACTGGTTTGCCATATTTTGACTCCTGCATCCCTATATTTTTCCAGAGTAGTGTGAGACTATTTTGATTTATGTATAATCAGTAGGAATAAATTAATAAGCCTAAATTTCCTTAATAATTTTGGTCATTCAGGAATTACTTTGCCTATGAATTCCCGAAAGTCCTCATGCCACAGAAACAATCTCCTAACAGCTATTATGGAAAGGAGCAAAGTCTGACCAGATCCCAGGTTTGGGCTACAATTTCTAGCTTTGTAGATAGAAAATGCAACCACATTGCCTCAATTCTGCTTCAGGGTTTGTCATCAAAGTGAAAGTAACTCCCAGCTCCAAGACAAATGTCCTTTCCCTAATAGATTTGATTTGTGTACCCACAAATCTCCCTGTTGTTGGGAAAACCACATAGGTTTCTCAGGAAAAGACAGTAAAATCGCTCTGCATGTTCCATCGGCAAATGGTGATCCATCTCACTAGCACGATTGCACAGTAATGTTCAGTCTGCACCCTAATGAGTCCCAGATCAATGTCTGTGACATCCCTGTTTCAATATTGGTGAGTTTGACCCTGGAACTGCTGCTTATTTACACTGTCTTAAGTGATGCCACTCTCATAGGACTGGCAACAATCAATATTTCATCAGCAAAACCTTTGGCTTTTTCTGACTGGTCAGGAAACCCAATGGTTTGTGTATAGAAAATATGGGGTTTTTTAATTATCTTCATGATTTGGTACCTTCAATTTTGATCTATGCAACATAAGACAACTATAATTTCAACTGTCCAGATCTTAATGCCTAATCTACAGGAGTTATGAGCACTGCAAATATTGCAAGATATCAAGTAGAACCAGAGTTATCTAAGGCACCTCATGCAGAAGGAATAAAGTGAAACATAAATAAATAAATAAACAAATAAACAAATAAATAAATCTAAAAATATTTTAGGAAAAAGTCAAGTAAATTAGCAAGCATTCAAATGCATATCTGCACACTTGTTCAAATATCAACACATAAAACCTAAAGATAAAATACAAATCTCAGTAGGTTTACACATGTAAAGTACTCCTGCCTCAATTCAGCCCTGCTTTTGATTTACTGTAAAAATTGGGTTTTGGTTTTAATTTTGGAACATATAAGTCAGTGCAGTGAGAACTGTGACTTTTCTTTTATATTACCTAAAAAATCTGGGTTTTTCATTAACTTCTTTATGGGTTTCATGTTGAGAACTACTTAGTCCTTGGCAGTAATATCAAAAAAACATTTTCAGATTTAGGGTTATGATTATGGAGCAAATGTATTAATGCCATGATTACTCAAACATCTAGAAGTTAATCATTCATTATATAGATGTTATCCATTGATTGTAAGTTCTGGAAGATTGCAGAACATTTTTACTATTGTGAAAAATTCTTGAATTATTTACTTTAAAGAACTTTAATGAAAGAGCTTTTTTCTAAGGTTTGAGGAGAAATCATTTATTGCAATTATTCAGTACATATGCTGTGGTTTTAGAACTATGTAATTTAATTACAAATAATCAAAGAAGAAGATGGTAACAAACCCTTTAAGTAAAATAAATATGAAAAAATAAGGTGTATGTATCTGAGGGATGACTTTTAGAGACCAAAAATAATTTTTTAGGGTTTTTTTGGGACACCAATAAATAAATGCATGAGTAAAGTGAATTATTTTAAAAAGAAGACCGTATTTGCAGATTATCTGTGCTCCTTTTTCTTTTTAACTATAAGGAAAAGTATTTAGTTTATATTATTTCATTTTTGGGTATAAAACAATTTGCATTTTTTTATTTAAAATCATAAACCCAAACAATCAGTGTTGAAACAATTAGTAAAATGCAGTGAAAACTTTTGCATCTGCCAGGATGGATTTTTCACAAACTTTAAAATAGTAAGATAAAGTGTATGCTTTAAGTTTCTCATTCACTGAAACAATTAAAATTGAAATACTTTTTCAGGGAAGAAAAAAAATAAGAGTCAAAAAGTTATCACTCTTTCCCAAACCAGATTTTGACATTTATGTGAGATGGTCCTAGGTGTTGCATCTTTAAATTACACAGGTTGTTCTAACAGCTATTACTGGATAATCACAACTGTTTATCTGTTAAACATAGAACAAAAGTGAGAAAAGGGGCTGTGAGAAATGTGTACTCCTAAAGGAGCTTTTCTGACCAATATGAGGAACAAAAAACAATGGAAAGGATTATTGCACACACCAGTAATGGCAACATACAGGGTGTAGGAAGGCATGGAAAAACAATCCTGTAGTAAGAAGCAGTACAGCAAATGCCAAACCAAAGTAAAACATTTATTCTATGGTGAGAAAGACATGCACAAAATAAATTTGTTATTCTTAAAATATGGATAAAATACTTAGACGATCACAGAGACAGATTCCAACCAATTATTTTTAATGAAAAATGTTGTAGGCTGTTGTCTGAGAAAGTAATGAGAAAAAGAGTGAAGTTAACATCTATTAGGTTTAATTGATAATTTGCAATTACTGAAAGGGTAAGCCATGTGAAATCATTTGAAACAGCAGCAATGTATGTTAAAGAGTTGTGATTGTATCCTGCTGGAGTAAACTAGCTTAAAAAGTGAAACTTTAATCAAGATCCCTTGGTAAAGAAGGCCACTCCCTATGCATGCATTTTGTGGAAGACAAGTCAATAGAATAGAGCATGTGCTACTGAGAGCAAGGAAGCATTCAGCAATATAACATTAATGTTTTCTCTTCTGTTTCAACAAGTAACACCTGAAGGCAGCTGCAAGTCTCTCTTCTATACATAATGAAAACTATTTTCCTTTCCCATAGGTAATTGAACAAGACAATAACTGAAGTAAAATGGATAGCTTTAATTCCTTATCTTTAAAGTAGAGCTCTGGTATTCAGTAACACGATTTATACAGGTATCTCCCTATAGCTTCAATGAGGATAAGAAATGAAATATATAAACCACTCAAGTGAATCCGGGAAGAACACCTAGATATTGTATTAACAGTGTGTAACATCTAACATTGTGACATCCTGTCATCCCACACCCTCCCTGATCAGTATCAGCAGCATAGACAGATGGCCAACACAGCTCTCCTGACACTCGGTCCGCAGAGTGACATTGTCAACAGAGACAAGATGCTGCCCACATTGCTCAAGTAAGGTACAAACAAGTCACACTGCTTTTGGTAGAGCCAAAAGGATGCACAATTCCTACCTGTATTCAAGAAATTTTTGCATGATTGACTGTTGGTGTCAAACAACCCCAGACATCGAGTGTCCCTGTCAGTCCACCAGAGCCATGGCACACTTACTATCCCTTTTCCTGTCATTGATTGCTGTAGGGGTGCATTGCTGCTCATCTTTCTTACTGCCTCAATAAATGTTTGGTTTTCAACACATTGTCAGACTCTATTACTGTTCAGACCACACATTAAGTGCTAGATCTTTCTTGGTGGATAACACTTCAGACAAAAACCTAAGCTTGGTAGTCTGGTGCTCTAGGCTGGATTTCATTACCGCTTTATTCATCAGATTGCTACATTTAAAATTCCCACACTGATCTGAAAAAAAGTTTTTTATAATAATCTGAAAGATACTTTACTAGGGAGGATGCAGATTTGGCTAGGCCAGTTTGCTTGTGTCTTTTCCATCTGTTCTTTCTTAAATGGTTTCCTTTTTCCTCTTGACATGAAAATTCCAGTCTGGGTCTTCGTTTTACAGAGGGCATCAAATAAGAATAATGTTAATTTCTTTGCTTTTCCTTAATGCTGAGAATAATAATCAAAGGACAAAGGAACTGCAATCTGATTTTAGATTAACAGCCAGATTTAGAAGAGTAATTTGGCTAATGACAAGCTATGGTGTTGCTACTACAGTTTTTTGGCTGCACCAAAAAGGAAATGGATATGATTTCCTGCGTCTTAGCTACCATTTCTCTTTAAAACAGCGCAGCAAATGTTAAAATTGAAAAAAATAATTTGATTTTTTTTGGAAAACATCATACCATTATCATCATACAGTATTTGTACCATTGTTTATTTCCTGTTTACCAGGAGCCAGCACTTGCAGCCAAGCACTGCAGTGTAACTTTCAAGCTATTTACAAGGAATGTAAAGGATTGGAGTCAAATAGCAGTAATATTCTTTGTATTTGACTCAAGCAGTGTTTCAAATATCTTCAATTTCAATATTTAAAAAATAAGACATCTTAATCACTTTTTTTTTTCACTATAACTAACTCTCTTTATTGAAAGTGTGTCTCCTGATTTTATTCCAGAAACCTTCCGATAAAGCAAATTCTCAACTGCTCAATAGAATACTGTAATTTGACTTGTGACCACAATTGTGTATTTTGTGGACACTAGAACCCTTCAGGTAAATCAGAATTAAATTTAAAATGAAAAGCTAAAAATTGCAGTCATCTCATATCTCATATAATTAAAATTTGGAACTTCATTTCAGAGTTATGTGCAGTCATATGATATCTTTCCTATCACAGATAATGACTTAATCCTTTGGTTTAGCAGGAAAAACATTTAAATATGTACTTAATTGTTAGAATATAATCAAGTACTCTTGACACCAAAAGTATTTGTGTCTGCTTTAAGTGCTTGTCTGAACTAGGTTCCATTAAAACAATGTTAAAAAAATTTGAAATATGTTTGTAATAATGCAGCCTTAGTATAGAAGCAAACATCTGTCAATCAAAGATTTGATTACTTTCTGATTCATGTAATTTGTAACTTTGTCACTGGTCAGCAACGTTGCTCATAATCAAAAAGTGATCCAAGGGACATGGCAGTGCAGTGAAATGTCCCTTTCCCACAACATCTTAACTCATTTTTCCCTGCTTACTGCTTTGAAAAAGGTTCTTTCTTCACAGATCACAACGGAGCAGCTAATACTATGATTACGATATTCAAATAGCCTTATACACAGTTTCTGGAGTGCAAGCCGATCAACTCTCCATCCATTTTTTAACAAGCCTATACCATCTTTGATGCATGAATGCAGTTGTAAATAAATTATAAACTAAATAAATTATAAGACTGCTTATCAGATAAAGGCAGTGTCTATTCTTTCACTCTCTCTTGACCTACTTTTTCTATTTTAAAAACTCACTCTACCATAGTTCCTTTCTCCCTTCTGCTTATTTTCATTCTTTGTGCATGGTAATTTTTTCCTCACGCAGATTATTTATTTTAAGATATGTCTAATTTTTCTGTTGAAACACACATTTGATATCTGAATTTTTATGATACCACCAAGGCCTATTGAAAAAAACATGGCTACTTCAATGGAACAATTCTAAAGGCTTTAAGAAGTCTTTAGAGCAACAGAGCAGAAATGCAGTATACGGTAAGGCCTATAAATATTGGAAGTCTATAATCCATGCTAATATATCTTGTGAAAGTGATGTAAGCCCACTCAGTAAGTATTTAGTTACTCATTATTTAATTCTTATTAAAAAAAAAAAAAAAAAAAAAAAAAAAGAAGAGTTTGAAGATTTTAACTATGAATTCCCAATATACTTCAAGTTAGAGAGAAGAATGCAAAATCATTGGGGCATTATATAGTTCAAAAAGAAGGCAAGAGTACCAAAATATAAAACTAACATAATCACTGTAGATTTGTCTCCGTCGGGCTTACTTGTCCTTTACAGCAGAGTAAGAGAAAACTCAACCTTTGTAATTCAAAGTGCGGGAGTATAAAGACTGAGTTATTGCAGGTTTACAAAAATTTGCAAGGCACTGTGCAGTTTCAGGTGTCATGACATAGGAAGTACATGAAACTGTTGAAGAGCATCCAAAGAGGGGCTATGACAACTGTGAAAGGACTAGAAAAGAAACTGTGCAAGGAGCAGCTGAGGTCATTTGACCTCATTGTAGTCTACAACTTTCTAGTGAGAGAAAGAGAAGAGGTAGACACTGATGTCTTCTCTGCAGTGATCAGTGACAGGACCCGAGGGAGCAGCCTGCGGCTGTGTCAGGGGAGGTTAAAATTCTTCACCCAGAGAGGGTGGTTGCGCCCTGGAACAGCTCTCCAGGGAAATGGTCACAGGACTAAGCTGACAGAGTTCAAGGGCCCTTTGGACAACATTCCTAGGCACACAGTGTGACTCATGGGGTGTCACAGGACCAGGGATTGGACTCAGAATATGCAATGACTCTATGATACTGCAGCTTTTTAGGTGATTTTGAAATAAAAACATTTATCTAAATTTTATGTTCAAGAGAATTATGGCTTGTGTTTCTTCACTTTTTCTGCATTTTTTGGAGGTTCAATACCTCCATTTGCTAAACTGTTATGGAATAAGACACCTTTAAAAAAAATGCCTTCCTCATGAGATATCATGTATATCCAATTGCATAGACTGTGCATCTGATAGCTTGTATCTGCATTTTAACTAAAAGGTTCTTTTTCTAGTATTGAATTGACACCAAGTCAATTTTCAGTCTTAATAAAGTGTTGTAGTTCCAGTGATAAATTACATATATACAAACATATTAATATTTCAATATGAAGGTGTTATTTAGTGGCTATTCTTAATGGAGTGGAAAATATAAAAATTCTTCCAAAACCATGGAAAACTAAAAAATAAAAATCTCTTTCAATGGAAAAAAAAAAACCAACATTTTTTTTTCTTTTGAAAACTTTTGGGATTAAAATCAAAGCTAGTTTTACATATCTAGTCCTAATAATTCACATATATTTTATTTACCTGGACACTATATATTTTTCTTCCTTAAAATTTTGCAGTGCTCCAAAAAAGTAAACAGATATTTTTAATTATTTAAGTTGTGTTTAGTCATAAAATATTTTTTAAACCGTTATTTCTACAGTGTTGACCTTGCTTTAAACAGCTCTTATGTGTTGGAGAGTTTTGGTTATCTCATAGAAAAGGAACAAGTTCACAGGTTCTTTCATGTGCTCCCAAACAGCCTTCCTCAGATGCCATACAGGGGAGGCTCATCAATGTCAATCCATGCACCACTGCAGTACTGCAAAGCAACCCTAGCAACAGCACATTGCAGAAGGAAGTGCTGCTGCTCTGTCACGTAATGATGAGTTACACTAACAAGATGGAAAGTGACTACTGTCACTGCTTTTTGCTTCATAGTCATAGTCCTTGAAAGCAAAGAAATATGGACAAGAGTCCACTGTACTGTGACTGAAACACTCTAGACTCAGCAGGGCTGTTGAGCTTTTGTTTTGTTCTGGTTTTATTTTTAATGTTGTTCCATGACTTAGGTACTTCACAGACAAGATAACATCTCATTGTAACAGTTCACAAAACAGAAGTTTCTATGTTCATAAAACTGTGCATTCAAAATAAATTGCATCCAATTGGATTTTATCAAAGTTCTATAATTAGGCTGGCTACTTCAAAGTTTGTACAAAACAGCCTATGAGAATTTTTTTTGAAGCAGTAGAAGTGCTATAATCCTTCCATCAGTTGAAATAACCCTTAAAAAAATATTGAAACTAAAATGACCAGGAGTCACTTGAATTTCTCTGGTTTCCATGTTTATACATATTTTTCCAATTACTGCTAAGCATAATGTGCCTTAAAACAAAGAGGTGGGTATCAATGTAGCAATGCTGTTAAAACACTAATTCTGAACCCATCTAAAGATTATTCTCACTCGGAATGAAAATGTAATTCTGTTCTTTCTGATTTATTACTGAGCAGTTCTGGATGTAATCAAGATTTCACTGAATTTATCAAAGATATATTTTTTAATTACTTTGTTTCTATCAAAATTAATATAAATATTGTTTTGACAGTCATGGAAACTTCCATTTCCTGTAATGGTGGCTGAAATTAACCTACAACAATGTGAAAGGTGGCCATATGTGCTTTCCATATAGTGAAAAGATTTATGGGTATATCTAACTGCAGTGGGGAATTTTTAATTTTTTTTTTAATTTCACATTTTTGTTTTAAAATTATCTCTAGGTATTTCACCTGTGTGTATGCCAAAATTGTAGTCATAATTGCTTTAAAGACCTCATCCAGGATCGTTGTCATATCAAACAACTCAGCGCACACCTTCCGTTTTAAGATCAGGATCATTCTTTGGTAGCCTCTTGTGTGTATGAGTTATATTTATATACAATTATACATTGTAAGCTGTTTTGCCTCCTTCTCTCTTTCCATTTTAATTTACAGCCATTAATTTGCTTTTATCATTGTCTTCCTTTTGCTTCTGTTTCTGCATCCTGTCTTCTATTACTCTTTTTCAACATTAATGGACTAACACTGGAAATCTCATATGGATCCAAATGAATTGCCAGTATTGATCTGCATTGAAAAGTTCCTACATAATGTCACCTCAGTGACCATTGTATTCCCACAATAATAACCAGCTACATTTCCTGAGGAAACATTTTTATGCTTAGTGGCAGATAGAAGCTTTAAATACAATACTTTACAGACTGTGACGCTCTACTGTGATGCATTTACAGAACACAGCTTGCTGCAAAAATTTCAAGCTGTATTCCAAGCTCTCCAATATTGGCACATACAGCCACTAAAGTCTACAAAGTTTCTCCTTTACCACATCCAGTCTCAAAACTGCTGTGTTAAAAGCCTGGAAATCTGAAACTTTCCTGGTAACCTTGCCAGTGTTCTAAGTTCAAAGGGCATTACACTTGTTTATTAGCGACTTTTCCTCATTACATCATGGCAGTAAGGGAAAAATTAATCCTTCATGCTACTTAGACTTAATCATGGCAAGTATGCTTTATGACAATTGCCAGGAGTTACTAAGGGTGGACACAGCTTCCTTCACAGTGGGTGAAGGACTAAGTGATCAGCAGTAAAGGAAAGGATGAAAGGAAATGAGAGACTCACTGTATAAAATCACTGCTGCAAATATTCCAGGGGTTCCACTTGCTCAGCTGTACTTAAATAAAAAAATACAAGCTGGTGTAAAATGATTACCACTATGCAAATGGACAGATAATCTGAGAATCAGAGCATTGAAAGCCTTCAATTTATTCACCGGCATGGGTGCTGTGGAATGTCTCTGACTAAAGGAAGAGTACTTTTGGCTTGTACCTAATAAATAAATATTTAAGACAGGTAGGCTGACCTAAAGGGCTAAAATTTGTATGATAGTCAAGAACATAGGATATCATCACAAAAATTCTTAGGTGCTTTTCCAAAAGAGTGAGCACAGCTCCAAAACAGCTTTATCCATTACCAATAGCAATTCAATCAATTGCTATCCTGATTGATTTTGATATATTTTGATATATTTTTGATATATATTTTGAAATATATTTTGATATAATTGAAAAAAACATCAATCAAAAAACAAATCAAGTAATAAAATCTCACTATCATGAATTCTGAGTTCTTCTCAAGTATCTTGGTTCAAACCACTCCAGTGCAGCAGTTATCGATAGAGCCTGGGGTACTGATGTAGTGAGTGAGTCCTGCCCATGCTCCCAAGTAGTAACAAGTTTTATAGTTACTACCCAGATATGACCAAATTATTTGCAGTAGTGTCTTCAGAAAGTTTAATTTACTTCTCTCATGAGAATGAAATGTTTTTCATTTTCTTGTAAATATTTGTCACATTTAACAAACTTCTGACTTTGTTCCTTTCAGGGTGTCTAAATGTGGAGATAACTGTGTGTCTAATGAATTCCTGCCAATAAATCATAAATGTCTGATTTTCATACTATGAGCAGTTATATCAAAGGTCATGAAAAATAAATGTTTAGACTGTAAAAATAAGCATTCTTAAATGATTACCACAATTACCATGCCAGTTTGTTTTGATTGACTCATGGTACATCAACCTCAGAGCCAGAATTTAGATTGAAATACTAAATTATACATGTGCAATTAGCATAATAAGCTTACAATATTTCCTTTAAACAAAACCTATTATAAAATTTACACAACCCTTTAGTCAGACTAGAAATTAAGCAGAATTTATTTGTTATGAATAGTCATAAGAAGTCCTGTTTTGTACGAATTCACTACATAAGGTAAATTTTGGGGAATTCTGCTATTTGACTAACCTTTCTGATTTTAATGACTTTCAGACTTAAGCTCCCCATTTTAAAAATTGATCGAAATGTCTTTATTTCTGGTAGCTAATCAGATTAAATAATAAAAAAATAATTAGAAATAAAAAAGAGAAAGTCATCTGAATTCATTTTTTACACACCCACAAGAAATTTCCTACAGAAGATATATAGTTCTGTTTTGCATACAAAATTTTTTCTCAGAGTTCTGTTGCCAACTTTGTTTAATTATTGTTTGGCAGTGATAGATCCCAGCTGTTACATGCCTTTGCAACACATGCATTGAACTATTCAGCATATACAGACCTTTTTTTTTCAGGCAAATGGAAGATGAATTTACAAAATGTATTTTAAAGGATTTTTTAAAGTAATTTTAACAAGGAGAATGAATTGAGTAACCCTGAAGAATAATTTTAATTACCTCATTAAGAAAAAAAATTAAGATATTTAATTGAAACCAAATTATACTAAAACTTGAGGCTTTAAAGAAAACAGACTTAACAAACTTTTATTGTTGCTGGTTATACTGCATATGTGACTTGCATAAAGTGTATGTCATTCCTCAGTAATATTAATTCAGCATCTATCACTAATTCACCATGCAAACTGCTTTGAAAACTGTTCTAAGGACTAGTGAAAAGATTTTTGCTTTCTTCTTCATTAAACAAATTCCCAGAATTTATTTTGTTACTGAAGACTCCGAAGTTTCCACCAGCCCTAGGATTTTTACAACCTGATCTGAATTCAAGTCTTCTGCTTTGTTGTATATTGTGTTCATAGACAAGCAGGCTGATACCTTAGAAATCTGTGTTAAGGAGTTCCCCAACGATGTGTATTACACAC
Source organism: Pseudopodoces humilis (assembly GCF_049639895.1). Taxonomy (NCBI): domain Eukaryota; kingdom Metazoa; phylum Chordata; class Aves; order Passeriformes; family Paridae; genus Pseudopodoces; species Pseudopodoces humilis. The sequence goes on along the minus strand of NC_142203.1, from coordinate 47,076,771 downwards.
AGCACTGTTGTTAAGGGGGTATTTATGGGCTTCTAAGTCAATAACTGAATCCAGGCTCCATATGCCAAATATAACCCTGCACCAGCTGGTTGAAAAGCTGTTTCTCTCCCTCTCAGGGAAAGCTCTGGGTAAAATATTCATGACTTGAAAGGAGGGCCTAGAATTTAATGATTTTGTAGATGGAGAGAAAATTAATTCTATGCTTAAAGGATAAAAGAATCCCTGTAAATTTATATTTCTTCCTTTTTCCATACTCACCCAACCCAAACAGTCACTCTGTAGCTCTATACTGCTCCTGTCACTATTCTATAAGCTACTTCCTTTTTCCTCCCAATTTATGAAATAAATACCTGTAATTCAAATACTCTCTTCAAAGTACTAAGAAAAGATAGTATGAGATAGGGGTGAATATCTAAAGGTTCATATAGATTTGAAATTTGCAGATATCTCATTAGAAATGTTTAGTCTACTAGGCTACCAGCAACCAGGAGGATAAAAGTGTGTGGGTATTCGTGTATGTGTGTTTGTATTTTGAGTTCTCAGTTGCTCAAACAGCAACACACTGACAGCACCATGTATTGTTCCACGAAGAGGCTGTTCTGAGTTAAAAATCAAATGCTAAGGTGTTTCTTATCTTCCAGTGAAAACACAAGGTCACTGTAAGGTTTTGATTTATTATAATGTCCACACTACCTAGGAACTGGAGGAGAGAGAAAAAAGCAAAAACCAAGTTAGGCTAAGACAATCCAATTCAGCTGATCTTAACTGAAGATAATAACTTCAAACACAAAAAAGTGATTAAACTCCCAAATTTTTGATGTGGATACATGTTTTCCTCATTTGTAAATCTATTTCTTAGTATTAAAAATAAAATCATGCACATTTTATCCCATATCCTCCCACCCTCCTATTTTTGGGGAAAAATAGTTTAAGTTTTGAAAACCATTTATTCTTAGTGTCTTACATATGTTTAACATCATAAAGGAGTCGCAGAATGCCCCCTTTATTTTGTTTTGAAAGTTATCAAATATATTTTCACTAGCTCATCTCAGCAAAGCAAAAATAACAGTAAATTTGAAGAGGTATAACTTTTATGTAATTTCTGAATTTTCTCAACCTTCAAATGTAAGTAATTTCCTCAAATGTAAATAAACCCTCAAATGTAAATAATTTCCTCCAACTAGATTAAAAAACCCTATTCTGCTGTATGAATACAACATCAAAGATATATAGTAAAAAATCCCAACAAAAACAAACAGATTTTCAATATTACATCCCAAGGAATTATCTCATCATTTTTCCATCAATGAATGCTTTTCTTTCACTCTTTAAGGCGTAATGATTTAGTTCTGTTTTATTATTGCCAGGCCTCATTTCACTTAGTTGAAAACGTAGCTTAATATTCACTAACAGCATGGTTATTGATCAGTGTGAAATTGTATCTATTGTGGATTTTTAAGATAAATTCTTAGACATGTTTTTGAGTATAAAACTATTAATGGGCCAAATTTGAAATCTGCTGAGTACAGAGGACTCAGCTCTGTTCTACCTGTGGTGGAAATGATATCCCTGACTAAACACAGGTATCACACGATCAATTGCCTTTTACCTTGTGACACAAGGCTTGGGCTCCAATGAAAAAGGTAATGCTGTGGCCCATCTCCCTTCTCACATCCCAGACTGTAGAGTTACCCTGCTTACAGGATTACAGCCTTGCAAATCATTTTACAAGCTAAAACAATACCCAGCTGCCATGCCACAGGTGAATGGAAGCAGTTCTAGTTTCACCTGCAGAGGCCATTGTAGCCGTGGCAGATGAATGCAGAGCCTCCTCCTTCCAGGTGACAGGGCACTGCTTCTTCATCCAATCTGTACCCTCCTGCGGATGTTTTCTAACTGTTCTCAGCTTAAGAGAGATGATGTGTCTTAAGACTTGCTTTCCACATCACATAGGTGCAGTGATCTTATTTTGGGCTAAAATAAATACCACTTCTGTAAATGAAGCTTTCGTAGCTGTCAGGTCTGAGGCCCTGGTTGTGAGAAGCTGTGGGCAGTAACTTTGGCATAGCTGTAACAGAAGAGGATGTGTGCTGACAGCCTTGTTCCTTTGAAATAAGAGGGGAGGAATTTCAAGTAATCAAAATGGTAGAATTTGACCAGAGGAAAGCTCCCTGGATGATTGCAGAGCACCATTACTGAGATAAAATGCTCTTGCCCAAATGAAACTTTGTTCTAAATTAGAAATGAAAGAAAATGGGTGGAGATGGGAATAAGAGAGGGAGCCAACAACAAGCAAACAAAGAATTAACAGTGCTTGCAAGAGGTCTAAATACTGTACAGAGTTCTCAGACTGAGTAAGATTGTAGTTAATGATCTTTGGCAATCACATTGATTCTGATCTGGCATGGTGAATCTTATCTGTTTTAGACAGATAGCTAAGGGTGCTTCACACAACCCTGCTGTCTGTATCATTTCAGCTAATTGCTCATTCTTTATTGTAGTCCCAACTTTTATCACAAGGACAAAGCTACTATCAGTGCAGACAAATACATAAATAAGAGGATTCAGTCCACAATTAATTATGGTATGTCATGCAAGGAATTCCAATCTGCAGTGAAAGACTAGTACACTAGTTTAAAGTGATACAGAGCTAAATTCAGTTAAACTTTTTCAAGACTACATTTTCATGGGGAAAAAAATCATGTTTTAAACCCATTTTTAGATTATGCTTATAAAATACTAGACCCAATGGTGATCTAAGTGTTTTATATCTGTATCTACTCTACAGGGCAGAAATACAGAAAAAGACAAGAAATTCAATAATAAAACAACAACAATTCTATGCTTTTCATAGAATCACAGAGTGGGTAAGGCTGGAAGGGATCATTGAATGTCTTCTGGTCTGACTTCCCTGCTCCAGCAGGATCCCCTAGACCATATTACTCAGGGTTGTGTTCAGTCAGATTTTGAGTATCTCCAAAGAATGAGGCTCCACAACTTCTCTGGGTAAACAGTAAATTTCTGTGAAAACTGCAAACCCATGAATCACCTCAATAATCAAGCATAGTCTAATGGGTGTTTAGTATTGTTGCTTGGAGGAAGACCTATTTCACAGGAAAATCTTGCTGAAATATGAAATTATAAATTCCATATAAAAATGGAAAGGTAAGTTTACAAGAAAACTGATAGTGAATATGAACGAGATAGTAAGGTGTAAATATCTAAAATAAAAGTCCTGAGAATTTTACATACTTTCTCTGAAAAATTAAATTAAATTGAGATGAAAATGAAATTGAGTAAAATTTCTATTATAAAGAGAAATATAGGGTAAAGAAATGAGTCTGCAAGTCTCCTTTCCCCACCATATTTCTAGGGGAAAATACCCAAACAACAAGAAACCAAACAAAACCCCCACATTAAAATTAGAAAATAAAAGATGATAAAAAAGTAGATAATGGTTTTTGTTTTTTTTTAAGCTAAGGTTTAAAATTAGAGGTCAAGTATTCAGTTAAAAAATAAGACATGACTTATTTTGTCATGCCAGTAAGAAGCAGCGTACCCCAGGGCTCAGTAATGTGTCCAGCTGTGTTTAACATTGTCATGAAACATGTGGGAGCCTCCAGCCTGAAGTACAGCTCTGTAGTATAGGACTTTCTGAGCACAAAGAGAAATACTGGTGGTTTCTCTGAAGTTAAGAAAACACTTGTTCATTATGAGCATGACTGAGCCCTTTCACAGGTTGCCCTGAGGCTGTGGTGTCACCATCCTTGGAGAGGCTCAAAAGCCACCTGAACATGGTCCTGAACAATTGACTCTAGGTGGCCATGCTCGAGCAGGGGGGCTTAGACCAGAGGACCTCCAGAAGGCACTCCCAAAATCAGAATAACAGCTTTCTATTATTCATATAAATAAATACATAAAATAAACCATTATAAATATAATTTATAAAATGATTAATGGTTGGACATGGTTTTTGAATAAGCTAAGTTTTAAGAGAGTACTTAGATTTAAAATATATGTGAAAATTGACAATATTTTGAAGATCCACCCACATTTGTATTTGAAAGTTTGTTCAGAAAACTACTTTTCTGTTGTCCTATCAAAAATATTAAGTTACAGACTAATGTGAAAAATTTAAACTCCTAAATCAAGAGTTGTGTTGATGGAATGCAGACACTTCTCAGCCTTCCCTTTTGGAACAACTCAAAAGATCGTTTTCAGTACCCAGGTAATACTCTCATGGGAGTTTGGAGTAGAAACCATCAATAGGAGCATTATCCAAGCAAATGGTCAAAAAGCATTACATCAGAAGACATAGACAGCAAACCTTTAGCCTGCAAAGATACACTGCAAAATTTTGTCATTAGTGCCATAATAATGTTTTGTTTCTTTATGTTTGGTGTTTTATGTCAAAGGGATACAAGCATCTGTGGTGTTTTGGCCACAGATAATAAGCCCTCTTCTAGTAGCACAGTCTCTTCCCTCCTGGATGGGAGAGAGAGTCAGAAGGGCAAAAATTAAAAAAAACTATGGGTATTCTTCTCTATCTTGCTCTCTACTTCCAAACAAGAAAACACAAATGAACATGGTTATGATCCACCTCTCTAGGAAGAAGTGCCTCTTTGAGAAGGGAATCCTGCTCTAAATAAATTACAATCTACTACACTCCTTGCAAAAATCATGTGAATTATCATTAAACAAAGACAATATCTTTACACTTTATCGTTAAAAAAAGACAATTTAATGAGTGGAGGGAAGAAAAGAAAACAAAACAAGAATGGAAAAATGAAGAAGTGAGACAAAAGGAATCACTTCCTAAAGTATGAGTGATTAGCAATGCACAGCTACTCCAGGAGTACCTAACTTGGACCTCAGATCCCTTCCCAATATTATCAATTTTACTTCTGAAACAAATTTCATATGATAGAGAATAATCTTTTTGTGAATTCAGGTTAGTTGTCCCAGCTGCATCCCCTCCCAGCCTCCTGCCCACCCTCAGCCTACTTGCTAGCCAAACAGAGTGTGAAACATGTTGTGGAAGCACTGTTCAGCAACAGCTGAAAACATGCGTGTGTTATCAACACAGTTTTGGTCACAAAAACAAAACAAACACCATGAGATCAGCAGAAAAAAATGAAGTAAATTAATCTGTCCCAGCAAAACTCTGGCTGCTCTGCTGTCTGATACACTTCTAGCAGAAAGCAGTAAGTTGGCACAACTATACTATTGAGAGAAGGAAAATAGGGAAAGGAGGAAGGGGAAGCAGAAGAAAGAAAAAATAAATAAAGAGAAGAGGAAAAACTGAGGAGGAAAAGGGGGGAAAGGGGGGAAAGGGGGGAAATCCAAAAGCAGGAATTGAAAAGGGAAAGGGAAAGACAAAGGCAAAGGGTAACTTTTTCAATAATTCCAACAATTGCTTGAAAAAAATAGATAAATAATTCCCTTTTAAAACTGGAACAAGAAAGAGGCTGAGACCTGTTTTCTTAAATACCTTAATTTGTACCAGTTAATCTCTAAAAAAACACGGCCATCTTACCGTTGGAGTATTTTTCTTACTGTTTTGATTTTACTGTTGGTATTTCAGAAAACATACTTGCAAGTTTCCTTTTTGGAATGCTGCAAAACAATAAAGCCATCTACATCCTATAATATACTATGTATTGCATAGCAAAAGATGAGACCAAACATACAGTACAAGTTTATTGCAAGTATAAACTTGTTTAAGAAAGCATCATAAACTAGCTGGTACAATTATATCAATTTTTAAGAGGAAATTATTTAAAAATACATCTTCTGTAACTCAACATTTTTGATACAATTTGGTTCTCTGTATTTTGAAGTTTTTCTTTTACATTTTTTTTTTATATTTGAAACTGCTTTTTTAGTTGTTTATCTACTGTACAATTTCTTCAGTGTGTTGCTTGTCACTTTTCCTAACCAAAGTTCTCATAGCATTATATTTTTTATTTTCACAGCTTTTCTTTCATGTTATGGGATTTCAAACCTGACATGATATTTTCTGTTAGGAAGAGAGGACATTATCACAGGGCTCCCTCTAGGTGTTCCCCTGTCGAGGTTTGGAAGAGCACCCATGGTATGTCCTCAATAGCACTGCGTTGAAACACGCCCAGCTTTCCTGACTGTAGAAGTCTGACATCAGTATGTTGAAAAAAAGCAAAAGGTTATTGTCCTGCACAAGCTACAGTGATCAAGAGTAGGGCTGATCTCCTAGTGCTACCCCTTATATACCTTTTTATTTTTCCCAAAAAAGAAACATTCCTACATTTTCAACATTCCTACTCTCATCATTTCCTAAATAAACACACCACCTTTTTTCTTCTTCTTCAACCTCTTTGATAAAATTTTTTTTGAACTTATGCTTGCTTTGGTAGTCTCTGTTTAGCTTGCAAACCACGAAGTTCTTGTCCACTTTCCTGTAATCACACCATTAACTTGTTAGTATAACTAGATGGTTAAGATTAGCTGTCTACTGTGATATCAGGAGCATGCCTGTGATATCAGGAGCACCTGGCAGTTTCTCGTGTTGCTATCTAGCTAGAGTAGCCATATAGTCAGGGCAGACTCCTTTTTTTATTATTTAATAGCTCTGACAAAGTGTCTGATACTGTGTTCTGCTGTCTTCCAGAGCCTGAAGCAGCTGCTGAACAATTATCTGCCATACTTTAACCCCAGCTGACAACTAAGTACCATGAAGACATCCACTCATTATTCCTGCCCACTCTGAATTTCAGTGTCAACTCATCTCTTTTTCACAGTTCTGTTTCTCACCAGAATTGACAGGGATAAAATGTCTGCAATGCCTCAGGCCATTCAGATATAATTCCTGAGAAAGTCAGTGAAAGTCTTTGTTTAACGATAATTCACATCATTTTTGCAAGGAGTGTAGTAGATTGTAATTTATTTAGAGCAGGATTCTCTTGTCAAAGAGGTACTTCTTCCTAGAGAGGTGGATCATAACTGTGTTCATTTGTGTTTTCTTGTTTGGAAGTAGAGAGCAAGGTAAAGAAGAATACCCAATCAAGAAAAACAAACAAATAAACTCAAATATATTTTCTCAGACTACTGGTACTAAGAACAGCCCCACATCACTGAAATAAGCTTTGCAGCTGTATTAAGTGATTTCAACGATGGGAACACCAGGAGGAACAGTGAGAAATAATTTGTCTATGATGTTATTGTCTCTCTCTGGGATGGGTAGAATAGTGCATGAAGGAAGAGTTATTTCAGTATTTTGGTGGCTGTAAGGCTTCCTGATTTTCACTGCGTCAGCTGATGTGGCTTGAAGCAGGGTCAATTCATGCCTGTTTGCAGCTACCTCTAAAGAAATGATTTTAAGGTCTCTTTCAGGGAATAGCCAATTACAAAATTTTTTTGTACATTACAAAATTTTCTGACATGCACTCTTTCAAAGTGATCTATTATCAGTGAAAACGATATGTCAAGAGCAGAAAACAAATGCAAAAATGTTTTAAGAATAATCACAAAATCACAGAATGGGTTTGGTTGGAAGGGACCCGAGCTGGTCACCTCATTCAACCTCCCTGCTCAGGCAGGGTCATACCAGAGCACACTGCACAGGATTGCATCCACATGATTTTTGAATATATCCAGTGAGGAACACTCCACAGCCACTCTGGGAAATGTGTTCCAGCACTCAGTCACTCCCACATTAAAGAAATTCTTCCTCATATTAAGGTGGAACTTCCTGTGTATCAGTTTCTGCCCATCGACTCTCATCCTATTGCTTGGCATCAACGAGAAGAGAGTGGCTTCATCTTTATGGCACCCTCCTTTCACATACTCTGTAATTGTAGTATCCACAAAAAATCATAAAGAATTTTATGTTCAGTTTCTTAAAAAGAATATAAATCACCTTTGAGATTCTTGTGACTGGTAAAATATTACTCTATTTCATTCTTCTTATGACAGTATGAGAAAATAATGAAAGAAAGAAAAAAAAATTCCAAACAATATTCGAGGGTAGGGGCAGGGATATTCTTCTCCTCTGGGATTTTAGGACACAAGAATTAACCAACCATTACGATAAATACTTGTCTGTTATTTATTTTAAGATATTATACTTTGTTATAATTTTTTTCTTTTTTTTTTTTTAAGTTTCAACAAAAAACATAGGTCTTAGCAAATCGGCAATTAATTTTCAATTATGACAGAAGAAAAGATTACGGAGGTTTTAGAATGCATGGAGTTTCTTGCTAATGTTTTATAGTATAATATATCAGGGTACTGAAGCACAAGAAGTAACCAGCCTATATTCTCCATAGTATCAGGAGTCAGACAGTCCTGACATAATTATTCTTGGATTACCATTTCACATAGCACTTTGTCACAACTGATAGCATGGTATTTATGTGGCAGTTTTTGGTAGTGCCACTGTCTCCCATCTGAGTGACAAAATTTGATGGTGCTCACAAGAGGGACAGAGAGCACTGATATCATCCTGACAGGATTTCTTCACTTCTGTCAATGGTAATTTGGATTCTCTATGTCCTCGAACTATGACCAGAATGACATCTGCTATATCTTGGTGACAGTTTACTGGCATTCTCTGATGATGAACATTAGTTTTGACCAGTCTGGCTGTGGTTTAGGTTTTAAAGAGCTGGGATGAATGTTTTTTGAGGATTAAGCAATGTATCAACACCCTAGTGTAATGAATATTTAACCAAATTTCACTTTAAGATTTTTCAAGTAAATACCAAAAATTAGCCCCATACTACCCAATGGCCGTCTACTTTACCACCTAAGTCATGAGCCCTCCTTACACTTTGCTTAGAAGACAGACATTTCCTGCTTTTGCAGCAGTATTGTAGTGTTTTGAGATTCTCCTTCTGTGACTTTAGATTGCCATTCCAGGGAAACAAATTCAACAGTCTGCATCAAACTAAACTAATTTAAACTAAACTTAACACATTACATGGTATCTAGGATGGGTGACTAGTCAAGAACAATTTAACATGGCTGAAATTCTCTGTTCTTCCCCACGTCCTCCAATAATATAGCACTTTATTAAATATATAATCTCAAAAAACATGCTGGTGTCTTTATCAGCCCAGCAAGAAGATGTCCATGCTAGCCAAGTAGAGCCAGACTGGGTTTCTCCAGTTAGGCTATTATTGCAAGTAAAGAACAGAATTGCTGTTTCCTTGCAGCTTACTAGCTGGGTTACCCTTGATTTCCACTTCCTGGAAGTGCTGACTCAGGATCACTGTAGTGAACTATGGTGCAAATCTCACAGACATTATGCTGAAAGGCTGACATAATATTGCATATATATATATATATAATGCTCACTAATAGAATACATTATGACTATTTCAGTAGAGTTGATTTGTAGCAAAGCTTAATAAACACTTGGACCTTTGCTATCTATTCACAGTCATAGAGAAATTGTGCGTACTGGGAGGTAACTGCATGTCTTAATAAATAACCTTATAAAAGTTAAAAGTCAGCATTTACTATAGTGGCTAAAATAAAATCTTGCTAGCATAGTGCTGCAGTGTTGTAAGGTTAACTGCATTCTTTCCAATGTGGAGCTAAAATTAGACTGTTAGTTTTATACTGGCAGAAGAGCTGAGCAATCTGTGGGTGACTTTAAGGTATTTTATACAGTCTACTGGCTACATTAGGTACTGGAGTCAGAGTTTATTCAAGAGCTGGCATGTTTTTCTGAAGCATTCCATTTCATGGGTGGCAGATCACATTGCAATACATTGCTTAAGACACTTCACCATCTTGCACTGTTATATGTCAGCATATGGTAGAAAGCTGCGTTTCATCACAGGAATTGTTGTAATGTTTCCTGAAACATAGCATGAAGGAAAGCTTTGTGACAGCTCACTTACCCATTAAGTGCTAGTATCAGATTTGTAATCAAACACGAAGACAAGAGCAGACAGTACCATGGTTCATCAAGTAGTATAATTATTTCTGAATACCAGGCACACCTCTGAAATCAGTGAAGTATTTCCCTTTTTCTTTCCTTGACTTTCATTTATGGCTATGGGTATCAAAAGTGACAGTTGATGGAACAAATATTTCTGTTTATGTTGTTTATAGTATTAGTATAATTAGTGGCATCAGTCATAATAAACAGGCACAGTATGCAGCAGTGACACTCCTGCCATTAAGCAACACTAATGCAGAAGCAAAAAGTGCCGTGAAGAACACTGTATTCAAAGCTGGCTGAAAGCAGTTTCTTAAATCTATGTATTTATGCAAGTTTCTGTAATAGACTGCTTTACTATACCTGAGTGTCAAATGTTCTGAACAACTCCCCTATGATTCAACTATATTTTATGACTGTTGCATTTCCTGACAATATGTTATTTTTACTTATTAATATCTGTGTACATACACATATACTGAAAATGCACATTAGATAGATAGATAGATAGATAGATAGATAGATAGATAGATAGATAGATAGATAGATAGATAGATTAGATAGATAGATAGATGATAGATAAAGAGAGAGGGAGGGGGGAGAGAGAGAGAGAGAGAGAGAGAGGGAGAGATAAATGACATCTGCCTTTTTGGGCTGTTTTGGTCATGATTTGTGGTTGTCAGTGTTGGATAAAGAGTAGATTTTTCTGTTCTTCCACGGGTCTTTGAGTAATTATCCCAGAGGTGATCCAGTTTAAGTCAATCCAATTACCTGGGGGACAAAGCAGCCACAAACATCTATACATATAACAACACAATGCAGCCATACATGAGTATTGGATTAATGCTATTTTTATAAGCCTGAGTAGACACAATACAAAAATGTTGGGAGAAAAAATAAAAAGAAAAATCCAAAAATAGTATTCTCCTCATTTTATAAACTTGTGCCTTCACTTACAAATTACATAGGTGTCAGAAAGGTTTTCAGGTTTTCTGAACCTTGCACACAAGCATACCCTTTCTTGTAGAGGCCAAGAAAATTGCATGTCTTTATGCAACTAGTTTACACACAATGTGAGATGACACCAACAGAATGTCACACGAGTTGATAATTCCTTACTAATCTATGTTAAATGTCTTGAGGGAAAGTTCTATGCAGACAGATGTATAGAAAACCAAATTATCATTAATAGCTCCATCTTGCACATTTTGAGGGTTTTTTTCCACTCAGGCTTAGGTCAAGATTTGTCTGAACTTTGGAATTCTTCTCAGAAAAGAAATTACTGACTCTAAACTGTCAGGAAGATGGGGTTGTGATGTGGTAGGGATTTTCATTGTTGCTTTTGAGTTGTACCTGTTCTCCTGTAGGCCACTGAAGTGTTAAGCTAGTGCTTTCTGTCAGCTCTGAAACCATTTAGAAAGAAACTGTTTTACAAATAATATTCTGTCACCTAACAGCATTTAAAATTATACTAAGAGGCATTCATGCATGATGAAACTATTGAAAATTAACCTTCCCTGCCATAGCTTTGCAGTGCTTAGCTCCTCCACCCTTTGACATGAAGTGTGAAAATACAGAACATGAAATGCTTAGTTAAAAATGGGTGTTGTCAATGTATAAGTAATTGACAACATCCTGTGGGGTAATGACTGCTCATGAACCTGTTGCTCTTTTTGGCAGCTATCAGCAAAATACTAAAACAACTTTGAAAGAAAATATGCATTATCTGTTCTTTGACAAAATGTTACCAGCCATAAAATATCAAGCAATTCAATAAATCTAGTCTGCAAGGATAACTTAGATTCTGATTGGACTGCAGACTAGGAGGTTTGGGGATTTTAAGTTTTGGGAAAAAAATGTAGCTGCTTTCCATTTTGTCCAGGCATTCTTGGAGGAAAAAAAAAATGTACTGCATGATATCAGTTTACACATGAAGATCAGTGAGACAGAAAAAAGCAGACAAAATTTATATTATAAGTCAAAGTTGTTCCCATTGGGATCCTAGAAGCTGGTCAGCTGCAGATGACTGCATAATATGTGGGAACAAAGTTAAACAGTCTGGTAAGTTTCTTTACAGTCAGAAGTAATTCCACCTTTGGGTTCAGGACAAGAAATAATGAAATATACCACTAGAACATTAAAAGTTAATCTATTCCAATTTAATTTTTCTCCAGAATTATTTGTTTCTTATTACTTAAGATAACTACAAATGGAGAATAAGAAACAAACAGGTGTGGCATGTTATGGCATTGTCCCTATTTTGATGAAAATTTAAGGCTCTTCTCAGTGGGCTGTAGAGTAACACATATATTATTTAAGCAAGTTATTCCTCAGGCAAATGACATGCTATAAAACATACCACAAGAAAAAGTTACATCTTTGTATAAATATTTGAAGATATTCTTCTGCTGGTATCACACAATCCTCAGGCAAGATCCTGTCTGCCTCACAGAGTAATCAACATGAGGTAAAAGAAACAGTAAATGTGAATGGTAGAGCTCAAAAACAGTCAACCATAAGATGTGGTGTCAACAATTCAATAAAAGAGAAGGGAAAGTGGCAAATGAACTTATTTCCTTACAAAGAAGGACACCCCTTAATCCAAGCTATTGTTTGGGATTTTTGTAGTATCAGCTACCATTTCTTTAAAAAAATTTCAACAGTGCTTATGAAGATGCTTCAGATTACAGTGTTCCTTATTTTGCTACAGAATGGACTTCTAGTGAAGCAATAAAATTTAGGGATGGAACCACATGCAAGGATCCTAGATATTTTCTGTAGGATGAATGTCATTGATTGACTGCAGCCATAGGATTGCAATATTGGAAGGTAAAGTGGTTTTCAGTCATTTTACTTCCAGTGATGCAAAGAAGGCTTGCATACTTACCCACTGTCCCAAGAAGACATTAAAATATAGGAATAAAAAAATTATGCTGGGAAAACAAAAACCACCCCCATCATGCGTATAAAATATGGTCTTTGCTACTGAAGAACACTTGCTCATTTTTCCTAGCACATATACATCTTCAGAGATGAAAGAACAGGTAATTATAGCTGCATTTTTTTTTGTTTGTTTTTGCTTTGGTTTTGATTTTTATTCAAACACTAGAAGATGCTTCTTTTTTTCCTAAGCTCCTCACACAATTGCACATAAACTGTTTCCTTCTCAGTTTCATACTCAAGTTCTATGAAGTGTGGTAAACACCTGCAGCATTTTTCCCCTAATCTTAGCCATGAATAATAAGAAGGAGAATCAGACCTAGTGCTCCCAAGAAACATCTGTGAAATATATGACCTCCTTGTGTTGCCATTTAGGTCAATCAGATTCACTTCCCCTAATTTCTATGCAAGGAAATTTGTGCTTATGAAGTACAAGTACTATACCAAAGAAGGAAGCTAAAAATTATAATAGTAATAATAATAATGAATAAGTATAATTCATAATAATATGAATAAGTACAATGAATGCAAGGTCTATGTTTCAGATTCCATAAGTTTGGATAAAATGCTTATAAGAAAATTAAAAATAAATATTAACCATAAAAATCTCAAAAAAAATCCCAAGCTAAACAAATAAAAACCAGAGTGTCTGGACAGAATTTTCTTTATTTGGGGACAGAATTGTTTGGTCTAAGTATGATTTGTTATATGAGTCTAGCATAAAGGTGTTTCAAAAGGCATCTTCCATCATTCTACGTTGCTGTACAAGGACATTTGAAATGTCCCTGGGTAGCTGAGATGCTGAAAACAGATTATGTTAGAGCATCAGTCTGCTCTGACTTTCAGAAACATATGAAGAGCCCTTTGCACTGTTTTCTCTTAAGCTGTATGAATAAGGGTAAGTTCCATTTTCAAAAGAATCTTTAAATCCCTCGTATTCTAAATCTTATTGAAGCTTCTAACATACGTTTTTTTGCAAATTCATTGAGGTGTCCAAACCATGAAGCTTGCGCTTCTCTTTCTTTTTCTTTTTCTCTATGTATGCTGTGTATAATCATTAAGGATGCTGTAATGCAAACTAAATACTTCTAGCACAAAATAGACAACTATATATAACCTGTTGAGAGAAAAATACAACTTAATAATTGGCAGTTAATATGCACCTATTTGGTGTTTTAACTAGCCCACTTCCAGGTGATCAGGAATATTTTGCTTCGGAAGAATCCTCTGGAATCGAAATGTTACTAAAGTGTCCATAGTCGATGAAGGCAACAGCTGAGGAAAGTAGGGAAGAACACATCTCAGAGACCCAGCTCAATGTAATCATGTTGAGTAAGGCTAAACTGAGCAATGGGCTGTCTCACAGTAAATACATCTTGGAAGGAGAGGTGTCCAAGCAACGTCTTGGAAATCTAGGCATTTGTTAAATCAAGGTAGGCTCTTGATTTAAAGAGTATTCTGACATTTGAAGAATATTCTTCTTCAAGTAAGAGCAAAAGGGGGTGAACTTTTTTGTGACTTCTCACTGTCTTTTAATATCGGAGTGTTTAGAAATTATGACTGTATTTTTTTAAACTGCCCTGGAAACAAGAAATAGTGTGTGGGCATAGATTAGTTGCACAGTGGCAGTACAAGGGTTGCAGTATAACACTACAGGCAATTCTCTTCCTTCTTCCACCTGGTTTAGGAAGGTAAACATGCTCACTTACAGCTCATTGGCAGGACAGTATGAATCATCAAGAGAATTTGTGAATGGACTAAATAAAATCTCAACTTAGTTTACCTTTTCCAATGGGATGAAAAAAAAAAAAAAGATGGACAAAAAAAAGATGAACAAAAGTTTGTCTGTTTAGCTATAATCACTTTTTTTTTGCAATAAGCATACTTAGTGAAATCTACTAGTTTGGGATTGACATATTCTGACAGATGGAATTATAAGAGAATGGAAGCAAATCCGCATTTGAAGCTCAAACACTGATTAACTTACGTTATACAATTCAGATGTCAAGTAAATAAAATTTCGCCAATTTCTATTCAAAGTAATAGGCCTAAGACCCTCCATAACTTTTTAACCAACTTCATCCAAGTCATAGTGCTAGCTCTCCCAGCAATAAAAGCCTTATTCTGACATTTCTTACTTGTCCCATGACTAGCTAGCACAGGTTTGAATGGCAGTTCCATAATCTCATAATGGGAATGGGTTATTCCTATAAAGGGTATATTTTCTTTCCTATAAAGGAAAAAAATTGCAAACCAGATTTAAAAGTAACATTTAGAGTGTTGCTTCCAAAATCCTGATTGACTTGGTCTCCACAGCAAGCTTGTAATTACCCCTGCATAAAAACATACACCATAATTTAAAAATTAATACCAATATTGGGAACTTTAGTCTACATAATAATAGCACTTTCTGTATAATTTATATATAAATGTATAATGTAGAATGTAATTTCAAGCTACCTATTTCTAATGCTTTTATCAAGTTCTACATATGTTTTCACCTGACACACCTGGACTTGTAGAAAAAGATTTTAAAAATAAAAAAGAAAAAAGTTTACAAGTACTCAAAAATTTGTCCTATGTATGCAAAGCCACTCTTGGACAAACTTCATCTTGAATTTCATAAACTTTTATTTCTGGTGAACTTTGCCTACATTTTACCAGAGTTCAGAGCTTTGGAATTCAGGAAGTGGCTGCAAAAAATCCCACAGTAATAGTAAAAATACACTGCTGGCAATATGTTAGTCCATTTTTTTTTTTTTTTTTTTTAATGTGTGATATTTTCTATTACAAATTGCACTAAACTCAGTGGAGCTGGTGATATAACAAAATGCAGTCAGCTATGCAGACAGTGACTTACACTTTGGAACCCTGAGATTTTGACAATTTTTCTGTGACACAGTGACCAGCATATTGGGAGCTGAACCATGTGCTCATTTTTTAATCTCAGATATCTATCACTTGAATATCACCTGAACTGTGAGCACTTTCCTTAACAATGACTGCATCATAATTTCTGAGTCAGAGACTTCAGGCAACTTCTTTGATCTGAACTTTGTTCAGATCTTTAGGACTTATCTTTATACAAGTGAGTCTTTTTTTTCCGTTCCATCACAGATTACATTCTAATATATATAGATTAAAGACTCATGGTTGTATAGTGAAAATTGAAACTGAACTTCTAATCTTCTTATTGTATAGATCATATTTTTTTCAGGAGTGGTTAATTTATTTAACTGCCTAAAACACCAATATGGCTAGGCATCATTTAAATCCTACTCAGCCATTTCCTATTTTTAGCCAGAACTCCCACTAATACCTGCATAGGTACATATATAGGATTTTTTTAACCATCTGCTTTTTCAAACATCTGCTTTTCCAAGTCAAAAATCAAAACAAACTAAAGCCAAATAAATATTTTGAAATGTGTCAATTTCTGGAAAATTACAGGACTCAAATGTAGTGTTATTTTGCCCTAAAAGTGGAGGAATCAAAAAAACTGCAATACACACAGAAGCACTCTATGACCATTAAGCCTAGAAGAAGGTGGAGAATCAGAATGTCTGTATGAAATCAATTTATTTAAATATCCCTGCCTTAAGTATCTGTTCTGCACCAAAAATGCTAAGAGTTGGTCAAGCTCCTGACAGAATAAACATGCTCAGAAAGGAAGAAAAAAAACCTGTTACAGCTCTGAGCTATTGCCCATAACCAAATCTGCAGCTTGGTATTTAGGCACAAGATTGTAAAACAGCATTAGCAGCCACTGGGGCTGGGGCAATAAACAGCATTTACAAGTATTATGTGCTCAGTAAAATTTCCCTGCATAGAATAGTTTTTCAGTCCTCTTGGACCTATTTCGTGGAATTAGTGTTGATTACGTAGTTTTTATGGGTCTCATAGAGGCTATCAAAGAAATGTTTGAAAATCAAATCTTTCTATTAAAGAGAAAGAAAAGTTTATAATATTTTTATTATAGCATATTTTACTTATTAATGAAGTGTTTTCCAGGTTTATCTAACAGTTATAAGAAAACTAAAGCATGTTTTGATGTTGATAATTTTAATAAAATGGATACTTTATTTATGATAGAAAGATACTCCCCTAAAAGAAGCTGTTGTTCTGAATACATAAATGCTTTTCAAACAATACGTATTTCAGTTTTCAAAGCAAAGAGCTAGTGAACATGTTTTAAAGTAGGTTCTTTTAAACCATTGTGGTTAAACAAATTTTCTTAAATCAAGCATGTGAACCATTACATTCAACCTCTTACAAATATTTTTATAAAGCATTTCTACTGCCTAAGTATTTGAAAAGCTTTCACAGTAAAGTACAATGATATTGCAGTTTCCAGATAAATGGACTACTGAGAAAGTGGGTAACCATTCTGAAAGAACAGAATATTTCCATCTGTGCATCTGAATTAATATAAACACTGGAGTGAATATTTCTTCAAAGTTTAATTTCTAGTGATTTTAAGTTGAGCTTTGTCAGTGATTCTCAATAAATTTGGAATCTCAGGATGGCTTCACAGGTGTTTCTCTCTTGTAAGTCAAGTTTCCAGTTGACAAACATTATGACTTTGGGAATATATACATGGCTGAACAGTTTGCAGGCTTGCCATCCACCCTTATGTAGTCAGGTTTAAATTGGGAGATCATCTGGAAATTGTACCGGAAGGCTTTTTGTGTTCAGAAAATAATTCTGGAAGTTAAAGGAGAAAAATAGTCTCTTTCTTGGCCTTAATGTTTCTAAACATGCTACTTAGTAATAAATTCAGCAGACTTGTGCTTTAGGCAAATAGTTTAATAGAACTTTTGAACTCTTTTACGGTCTTGAAAGTGAAGTATATTAAACATAATGGAATATATAAATACTTATGATTATTCTAGTTGCCTGATATTAATAATTTATGGATTAAGATACAAATCATGAATGAAACAATTAATTATTTATTAACAGAAGCCTACTAATAAGAGTTAGCAACAATGTTCAAAACAAGACAGTGTCTCTTCATAATCTGCAAAAATAGAGAAATCACACTGCTAGATATTTCTGCTTCAGAGATCAAAGTTTTGTTTCATTACAATATATTCAGCAAATTGAGATGCTCTTTCTTAATTCTTAACACCTACATTTTTCCCTGTTGATGGCTGACAGAAGATAAAACTAAGCTTCAGTTTAGAGAACTGCAGATTACTTGTTTCCTCCTGTCCAGTCCTAATGCAGTTGTAATTTATAACGATGCAGACTTCATTTTTTCCAGTAATTATGACCTAATGTTTTGCAAGAGCGTCTGCCAAAATCTGTTGACTTTGATGCTGATTGGTGTAAAATGTAGAATTTACAAACCATTGAGAAATCATTCGATGCCATGCCCTGCAATTAAGAAGAAGTCAAGCAATAATAAAATCCAATTAACTGTATGCCTACATTTAAAATTTTCATGCTACAGTCAGAAAAAAGAATCTAAAGTCAAGGGCAATAGTTTAGCAGGGCTGAGCTTGGGAAGACTTAGGGGAATAAGAGAGCCTAAGCATAAGACAGCTCTCTTTCTCTGACTCCATATGATTTCTTATCTTCCTTAGCCATTTTAATTAAGATGTTAATAAATTTGCTCATAGATTTAATATGCAGTGACAATTATGGGTCATAGATTGAAATAAAATCCAATGCAATGGATTTGTAACTTGTAAAAAAAATCCCAACTTTGTTGCCTAGTCAACCACACTAGATTTTTTTTTAAATTTATTTTTCTTTTTTAGTGTTCTATTTTTTTCCTCCCTGAAGGGAAAGATTGCTGTTTAGAAAAAGATTTAAACTTTAGCCCCCCACATATTAAGTGGAATTAATGATCTATTTGCTTAGACACCATATATTACTTCTAGTTTATCCATCCACTGGGTAAACGATAGGCACTACTTGGTCACAATGATAGATTTGAATGCAGGCTGGAACATCAATCAGTGCTGGCAACTGATTAGTTGTTTGTGTCTTTGACAAGCTCTTCCATCTCACTGAATGAAAGCTTGCTGATTGCTCTCACTTCTCTCCACATTCATTGCCCTCCACTGCTACTATATTATATGGTTAATGCTGATGGTGGAAATCCTCCTTGACAGCTAACAATGAATATCTTCCATTCCCTTATCATTACATATACGCTATTCCGTGTTCCTTTAAGGACTAGAATTTCTAAGTGAGGTCATCCATGCCATTAGATATACAGAGGGTTGGCACAGTAAGGCTGGGACCTGCTGATGAGAGAGATTTTTTGTACGAGGAAAGAAAAAGAAAAAAGAGGTTGCATAATAGCATTATATGTGTCTGACTGCTCGCAATTTAAGATCTGGTTATTGAATATGAGCAAATTATGAGTAAGAAGGGAAAATTCTCAAGAATGGAAATAGTGGGAAGGCTCTGCAGCAGAGTAGACGCACAGGAGGTTAAAGGCACAATGGGAAATTCAGTCTCCTTCTGTGGCAAATAGTAAAATGCTGGAACCTTGCCTGAGATATTTAAAGTTGTTCAGGAGACCTAGCTGATCCCTACCAACAACATTATTTTAAACATTTCAATCTTTGACAGTAATAGACTGGATTTATAAGATAACTTCAGCATCGCTGCATTATCATTATATTTGCTTTTATGCAACAGATGGAGAGAATACATTAGCTGAAGTATTTGAGGAAGTACAGAAAATATGAATGTTGATTTTCATGACATCCAACATTGTCTGGCATATGTTTGACATGTGTGATTAAGCATCAGGAGGACTGGAACAGCAGTAAAGAAGATCAGTGATGCTTTAATCAGTTCTAAAGTGCATATTGAGGACAGGACAACAGCAACATGCTTTGAAGAGTCTTGGTGCTTCTAATAAGAGATACAAATATTTACACCTGTCTTAGACAATAACAAATGTTTGATGAAAGATGAGTGGGGATTTTTAGTTGTGGTTAGGAGATTTTGTTTTGTTGTTTTGTTTATTTTGGTGTTTGCTTTTATTAAATTATTTTTCCTAGGATAATCTTTCCAAATATGACTCAGATACAAAGAATTGAATATGGTTTTAAGTATGAAAAACTAGATAATAATGGATATAATATGGGAAAGTAATACAGGTGTTATTGTACATGGTAGAGTATCTATGTAAAGCAAATTGTAAAAAAAAAGATTTATTTTTTTTTTACAGTATCTCTTAGCAACAGTAGTCAATACTCTGATGGCAAATGGTATTTCATTTGTTGAAGAGGACATCTGAAGGGGGGAAATGGAAAGAGTACCACCCCATACATCTAAAATCATGCAAATAAATGCATGAAATGTCAGTATAACTAAGTAATAATTTAATGCAAGATCACTATCAGCTCTGTAGTCCTGCTTTCGTTGGGGAATAGATACACATGGAAAACATAGCTGTAATTAATGGTCTTTCTTATTCCAGGCACATGTTGAAAATCAAGCCTAATCCTCCAGCCATTTTTGCAGACATATCTCACCTCCTGCTTTGACTTTCCTAGCTTATATTCTGGTTGCCCTACTAGGTATGCCAGAATGGATGGTCTCTGCAAAGGGAAAACTATTTGATGGTGATTTCTGATTGGCCATGGTTCTTTTTAGTATATTAGATCATTGAAGGCGATATAGCCTGTCAGAGTAGATTTTCTAGCTAGTTTATGGATTTATACAGACATTCAGTGTGATGAGATGGTTGGACAGAGTCATTTTCTTCTGGTTCCATGACCCTCTGACAGAGGGTCAGAAAAATAAAGAGTATGACTGCAAGAACTTGGAAACAAAACAATAGAGACTGACAAGATCAGTACTGCAGCCAAGTGAGTTATGGTTCAGAAAAACATGAGCTCTTGTCCTGTATCCATTAAATGAACACCGATAACAGCCCATGCCATTCATACTTGTTGTACTCTATTATTCAGTTGCAGTCAAGGAATTCAAACATTGTACTTTACTCTTAGTTTGTAGATTCATCTTTAAAGAAATCACTGCAATGTTTCTATACCAGACATTATTTGACATTGTATATTTCAGGTATCCATCAACACTTCTAGTTATGCGAGAAGGCCATGAAATCCTTTGTATCCTGCAGCTTGAATTGCAACATGAACCTCTAGCTGCTGCCCCTATGTGTTTTGCACACTTCTTGTGGACACTTAAATCAATTCAAGCTCAGGTTTCAAGTTTTCAATTTTTCTAAGGCTTCAAACTCATGCCAAATATTACTTCCTATATTGCACTACATTGCACTGCACTGTACCATCTTGAACATGGATGTCTAAGACTTACTATTCAAAAGTGGTGCAAAACGGACATGATGTTACAGAAAGGAAAGGCTCAGCACACACCCCAAGGAATCTGTAATCTAAATTACAGTCACAGTATCCATAGAGTCATGGAAATGTTGAGATTGGAAAAACCTCTAAGATGACAGAGTCGAAATGTTAACCTAACACTGCTGTATTCACCACAAAACCATGTCCCCAACAATCTTTTGAACACTTCCAGGGATGGTGATTCTACCACTTCCCTGAGTAGTCTGTTTCAATGTCTTATCACCTATTCAGTGAAGAAATTTTTCCTAGTGTATACCCTATATACTAGGTTTCCTTTCTCCTATCACTTGCTACATGGGAGAAGAGACCATCACCCATCTCACTACGGCCTCCTTTCAGGTATTTGTAGACTGTGGTAAGGTCACCCCTGAGCTTCCTTTTATCCAGGCTAAACACCCCCAGCTCCCACAGCCACTCCTCACAGGATTTGTGTTCCAGACCCTCCACCACCTCCATTGCCCTTCTCTGGTGTCCCTCCAGCACCTTAGTGACCTTGAAATGAGGGGCCCAGAACTGAACACAGTATTTGGGGTGCAGCCTCAGCAGTGCTGAGTACAGGGGACAATCCCTGCCCTGCTCCTGCTGGCCACACTATCGCTGGCACAGGCCAGGATGCCATTGGCCTCCTTGGCCACCTGGGCACTGCTGGCTCCTGTTCAGCTGCTGTCACCAGCACCCCCAGGGCCTTTTCCTCTGGGCAGCTTTCCAGCCACTCTGCCCCAGCCTGTGGCACTGCCTGGGGCTGTTGTGACCCAAGGGCAGGACCCAGCTCTGGGCCTTGTTGAACCTCACACCATTTGCCTCAGCCCATCAAACTAGTCTGTCCAGATCCCTCTGAAAATCATTCCTGCCCTCCAGCAGATCCACAATCCAACAGAATTTAGTGTCATCTGCAAAATTAATGCAAGCTTACATTTTTATAAATAACTGCTATCACAATTTTGATTTTTGAGTTAAAACCTCCCAAATTTAGCTTTTCCAGTAAAAAGAAAAGTATTTTACCTGAAGCAATAATTAGTATGCAAAGGGTCAGATTATCTATATTTTTGCACAGAAGTTCTCTAAAACTTTGTGATTGTGTCTATGAAATAAAGTAACTGGAGCTATGTTGCAGCACAATATATTTAATCATAATGTTATTTATAGACTACTGTTTATAGACTACTGTTTGCAGATTAATAATATTGCCTATACATATATGAGTAAGGAAAACAATACTACATCCTCTTTATTTCAAACTTTTTTTTAATTTAAACTCTCTTTTATTTAAATGGGAATTTATGACCCTGAATTTAGATATCCTGTTGGATTAAGCTGAAACAATGTTAATGATTGCTCTTTTAAAGCCTGGCTAAGATTTCAAAAATATTATAAAAAAGGACAGAAAACATTTCTTCCCTTCAGCATCACCTCATGCGCCCACTATTTAGTAGCATGTATTTATTAACCTGGTTTTATGGAGTGTTCAGTGTTTTCATATTACCAGTCTTTTTTGGTATCATATTTTATACCACTGAGTTAAAACTCACTGCTTTTATGGAATATTGCAGAGGATTAAGTACTGGAAAACTACATTTAGAATGGGTCTTTTCCAATAAGTGATCTACCTTTCATTATTTTTATACTCTGTGCAAAATGCTCAGAAAATTCTTATTGTTACAAAAAAACAAACTATAATAGACAATTACTGCTGGAAAAGAAGAGGAATGCAAACATTTTAAAGATTTAAGACAAAGGAACATGTGACTGTGGAGTGCAAATATACCTTTCATTAGCTAGTTAGATAGTGTTCTGATTTTAGTTTGAAGTCTAAAAAAAACTATTGGAAAATATTTTTCACTTATGTATGAAACAAAAATGCTTGAGAATTACTTTGAGCCTGTATTTTCACCTTGTGTTTGTATTTATTCTCAATCACTAAAAATAGAATGGAGGAAGGTAAAAAAAAATATGTACATATATCTTCTGTGCAGTACAAAAACAACATCCATAGCTTAAGTCAAAAACATTACAATGACAATTTTATTTAAAAGAAGCAGTACACAGAAACTATATAACATTTGACAAGGTGATGAACAAACTATTTTCTCTTTGGGAAGACTGGTGAAGGTTTAGATTTTGGAAACTGAAATATGTTTTAATAGTTTCTCTCTTAGTTTATGCTTTGACTGAAACAAGTTTTCAACCCCTCACAGAGACATGCCCTTTAAAAATGGTTATTGCTGTTGTAGAGACACGGGCATTGAAAAGCAATGAACCAGATATAAAAGTCACTGGGAACACTGTCCCTGAGTTCACTGAAAGTAACTTTAGCCACCATGAATAGTAATATATGCCAATGAACACTGAAACTGGATCACAACACAAGTTATTTGGGATACCCTTTTAAAGAGTTGCAGCTGTTGAAACTCCCTACATTCTAATTTACAACTGAAATTAGTGTGTCAGACAGGCCATGTCAGAAAGCAGGCTAGCCAGCAGTACTGTTGCAAGTTTTACACAGTAGATCTGAGCTATTTTGTGTGAAAGACGCATCCCTTCTTTAATGTTTCCATGAATTAAATAAACACAGTATGAAAATCCTTTGTAAAAGTTTACCAGCTTTGCCATGAGCTACAAGAAAAGGCCAGTAGAAGTTAACTTTCCCATGGTTAAATCAGTAAGTTATTGCACATAATGCATGTGAAAATACAGTGAAAATTTGCCCCTGTGTGTTTATTCAGGACAACAGCTTTGCCATATCTTCTTCAGTCTCTAATGTAAATTAACCAGATGGGATCACAGAAACTCTATTTATTGGCTTTGATCTTCAGCTAGATTCTGGAATATTTATTATAAGGAAATGTCCCAATTTCAATGGAATTAACTCTCTGAATACAGTTTATTTTGATAAGGTATCTCATTCTAGCAGTAGCTTGTGTCATTTTCCTCACTGGGGACAAATCACAGACAACTATAGCACTCACCTCCTCCTCCTTCGAACACAGAGACAGTTCATTTGCCATTGGTATGAGACACATTTTCAATCAAACACATTGCAATACCCAAGCCTGTATTTTTCTAAATCCTCTTGCTTGTCAGATATCCAGCTGTGCTGATGTCAGAATTTTCAGAAGCTGTCCATAAGAAAAAGATTATGTTTCAGAAGCATCCCTATATGCAAACTAACTGCACTGTATAAAGAAAAGCAAAATAACTGTCTATATTTCCCTTGTTTGTCTCCTCTGTGCTGCATATGTATTTCAAACTTTTCTCTTGTATCATTAAACACATTAAAATTTCTGATATCATTAACAAAAGAAAGAAGAAAATAGTAAAAATTTTAAAAAGGGCAAAGACACTACTTTTATTCAAAAATATTTTCTTTGGAAGTTATTTCTCTTATAAAGATATCACAATCTAAATGGCATGATAAACACTTTTAAAATGGAAGACAATTATCAAGGAGGATGTGGAGAGATCAAAGATTTTAAGCAAAAAATACATTCTTCAGTTTGAATTTTTTTATGCATTTGTAATCTTATCGTATCCTTAATTTATGGAAGGACAGATGGCATATGTCATTTGATGAGGGGATCTGAGTATGGTAAGGGACTGTATGGTTAAGTACAGTTATATGGTATGGTTAATAGTTTTATAAGCAGCATACCAATTACCATATAGAAGATCAGTATGAGAAAAATCAGAGAAAATAAAAAAAAAGACTATAATAATTGTTTTTTTTTGTCTAGCAGAAAAAAAAAAGAAAGAGAAATAAAAAAGCAAAACAAGTCCACAAAATCACAGAGGGCTGTAGAATGCCTTAAAAAAAATGAGCAAGACACAAAACAATGAGTGAATACAATAAACGAAAAAGTAATCCAAGACACAGAAAAAATTATAGATTTTTTTTTTCTCCTCTTTTAATACCACAGAAAATATTTAGCAATGGTCATTCAAAGTTGAAAGGAGATTGAAAGCTGATAAAATATCTGACAAATTTCACAGGACATCTTTCTTGTTACTGTTGAAGACAATCATTTCCCCCTGATCGGGGTCAGAGACCTGGCTAGCTCTTACCACTGTTAAGGACAGAGCCTCCTGATACCTAAGCTCAAGGTCAGCTTGCTATGCAGATTAGCCATATGCAAATCACCTCATCAAAACTGCACAGAGAGCACACCTGAAACTGACAGCAATTAATGCTGCTTCAAAGAAAGCTACAAAATTCAAAGGAACTTAGAGAGAGACAGGTAGAATTAGCAGAGTATATAAGTTCATGACTTCTGTTGACTCAAAAGCTTCTGTGTGCATCTAAATACTACCTAACAGAAATGGTAAAACAGGCTAATCCACTTCCTGACAAAGCTGCTCTTCATGAAATGCCAGCTGTTGGAACAATGTATTGTTGTTTTAGAATAGGTAAAGTGCATATGTTTGACATTAGAGTTTAAAACTGTGACATTCTTTGAGAAAAAATTGGATTGGTAATGAGCAATATAACTGAATTTTATAAATGAGACAGCTGTTTTCATTCATGCTTCTATAAAAGGGTCAGTGTAGCTTGAGAGGTATTTTCTCCTGTAAACATGTAAATAGTAAATCTCAGGCTGAACAGATTAAGATAAATCCAACTTACTATGCAATGATATTCTATCTGGAAAAGGTTACATAACTCCCTGATAAAACTGGCAGTACACATGACCAGATATCTGTGCATCTCTCTCAAAGTACAAATTCTGTATTCAGCGCATAGCTGCAGGCTCACTCTGCATTCCGGAGCCATTAAATTGCTGAAAATGCTTTTTCTCTTGCCATGCTCCAATAGGAAGATAATGCTGCTTCTAATCATGGATTCACAAAGTAATGGGTTACAAGGAACCTCCAGAGATCAACTTAACTCTTTGTTCATAGCAGGTCTAATTGGACACAGAGCCTGGAGACCCTGGGGATCTGAGTCATGAATACTTCCAGTGATGTACATCTTACATCTGTCTCTGAGTGCTAGTTCCCTTACTTGACTGATCATGGTGAAAAGTGCTTTCCTTACCTCTCATTGGAATTTATCAGAAAGTCTCAGACTTCTCATCGTCTCTTGTTCAGTGGACTTGTGCAGTTCCAGCTGGAGTCTGGCTTCATCATCACTGGGTTCTCCAACTAGGTAGTAACAGACACCTATCAGGTATCCCAGAAGCCATCTTTTCTGCAAGAGGAACCAGCCAATCTCCTTCAGATTTTATCTCTTTGGATCTTGAAGGCATTAACAGAACTTGCTTGCTCTGAACAGCTTCATCTGGAGCCTTTGGGACCCCTACCCTACTGCCCATGTGTGTACAAGGATGGTTGGCTCATCTTTGTCACCTCTCAAATATGTATTCATCCGAGTCTTTCAAGAAGTTTCCCAAGACTGCTGATAGAGTATCTAGGATCCAGAACAGGTAGAAGTAAATGTAATAGTGGGAGAAATAGAGAGAGCAATTTTACCACTTTCACCTTTGCTGAGAATGCACTATTGGTTTGTCTTGGTCTTTTATATATTTTTTTTCTTGCCATCATTTGACTTTCATTTCGGTACTGTCAGTAGCTAAACAAATACAGAGACAATGGGAAAGGGTAAGGGAATTATTTGAAAACATTGCTTATCCAAACCTGTGACTAAAGGTTTCTATTTTCCAGTTCCAGTTGGTTTTACTCCTGCTGCTAGCTACTGATGTGAAACTGCTTTACAAAACAGCAGCTGAAATTGACTACAGAGGAAGATCTTAGAAACTGGAAACCCTCTTCTGTGACAACAAGTGGAACTGGAATTTATCACACCGTAGCCAGTACCAGTGTTGAGTATTTATGATAGGCTCATGATAGTTTGGACACTACAACTAGGGTTGATCATCCGTGTTCTTTACAAAACTGTGTGCTTGTCAGCATGCAGAAAATAATTTTTGCTGTCCATTGATTTCAATCCTGCCACCTTAAACCACGTCAATATGGAGGAATTGGAAGGAATTATGTAAGTAGGAAAAAAAAGGCAGAAAATTATTTTTCTTTTAGGAAATTAATAGTTTACAATTATTTCTGGTGCAGGCTAAGGAGTAAATATGCAGTAACAAATGAGACATTCATATAAATTACAGGACAAGACAGCACAACAATCAGTTCTTCATAACCAATTCTGAAGAAGTGGGACCAGTATAATTATATTCCCACCAAAAAGCTGCACAATTTTGTTGTTTTACACATCAGACAATTCCATCTGTGCTATTATTTAAGTGTAGCTTTGTTAGGTTGTTGCACAGCCCTGTGTCAGGAAACAGGCATTTATGTGGCTGCCCTGGGGCTCCTAGAACCATCGTGCTCCTGAGCTCCTCAGGCCTCTGCTAGCCATGCACTCAGGGGCACCTGCTGTGTTTCTGACAGATCTGTGCGGCAAACAGGCTGAGCCTCAAGTTATTAGGGCCTTGCTTCAAGCAGTAAGATTAAAAAGTCTCTCTATATGTATAGATACAAGTACATACATGTACATGTACATATCTTTGTGTACTTCTTTTCTTTTCCCAATATGTATCTAAATAAAGCAGCACTGTTGGTGGGGTAACCAGGTTATGATAGGGTGGGTGTTAGTGGAGCAGTAACAATCTTTCTCCTTCATCAGCTGGCACTCTGAAACTTCATTCCTTCTTTTTTTTTTTCTATTTGTTGTAACACTGAGCATACATATATGTATAAATGTACAGTTGCTCTCTCACAATGAGCTCAAGTTTCTGCTTGAAATAAAATTCAGCTGGATCAAAATTTGCAATAGGAGTATTTACATTTTCAGATAGTGAGTTTTAGAGCATTTAGATAACATTAATTTTCAATGGTGTGCATGCTGGAACATTTGTCTCTTACAAATGAAAGTGAAAATGTGTCAGTATATTGGAAGCTATCCTAGTAGGGTTACAAGCATCAGCACGGAAGAGATAAGGGACCACTTGTAAAACATCTAGCTTGTTTTGGAGATAGAAAGGGATTTACTAGTAAGTAGACAGAAAAAGAGCAAATGGAGGATTAGCGCCCAGTTTTAAAGTTCTTTTCTATTTTCTTTGTTCATTTGCTGCTCTGTGTCCCATTAAAGTCTTTGATATAAGACTGTAGAGAAACCAGGAATTACCATGAGACTTCTACCCTTAAACTACCCCATGTCTCTCTGCCTTCCATAGATGTTGAGTGAAACAGATGTACACTGATGTAAAACATAAGCTTTGCTTTTGTAACACCTTTCTCAGTTACTTTTGTCTCTAATTTTCTTCACCTCCATTAAATTTTAATTTTCTCAGAAAAATTTCCTATTGGGAATGTCAGTGCAAGATGGCTAAAGTTTGCTTTCATAGTTACTGTTTAAATGCCTTCTGCTTGGACAAACTATCATGATTTGTGTTTTTCTGTCCTTTTCTTTTATTAGACCACCAGACATAAAAGCATAAAATAATCACTTCAACTCCCTTTTCTGCCTCTTCATTTAATTCTGTAAGTGTAAATAAGACTCAGGAAGTGTGATACAGTTTGGGAAAACAGTTCCATCTCTAAATGTTGCTCCCTATTGACAGGCAACATTAAAAAAGTGTGACAAGATTAGGAGTTCAGTAAGTTTATCCATCAGGCTGCTGTGTTCTGTTTTTAAAAATGAAGCAATATTGTCAATCATCACGGTGAAAACAACAACAACAACAACAACAACAACAACAACAAAAAAGCCAACAAAATGAAAGGAAGAAGATTCCTTCTGCTATGAAAAGAATTCGCTCAGAAAATTTCAACTGGTGAGTAGGAAGCTAAGACAAAGCTTTTCTTTAATAGTTTTAGCTTAAGGAGAGGAGGATACATGTCTATATCCATCAGGAAATACGTAGGATAATATAATAAGAAGATATCTATAATTAGCTCCTTGCTTCTGTAAGATCATAGATAACAGTGTAGTTATTTATGCATTTTCAGTGCCCTGGAGGCCTTTCTCTACTGTAATTCAGTATATTAGACAGTGTGCAAGGGAAGGCAGGTGGGAGTAATAAAGCAGGCAAGGCTCTGTGGGAGCACAGAACCTCTTGTCAAACAGATAGATACTCAGGAAGATCCTTAGGTCACACTTTTCATATATTTGCAGTTTACCTTCTTCTTCCCTGACCAAAGAGAAAGACATAAAAATTGTGTAAGATAATCCCTCTTCCTTGGAAAACTTTTCCATGATTTTCTGTACAGGCACTTACACACTAGATGACAATACTTTTTCTTCTTTCTCATTCCCACAGGAAAATAAATATAAAAAAATTAAAATTTAGGAATTTGTGAAAAAGTGCATATTCATCATATTTTTTCATTTAACCTGTGATTTTTTTGGTCATTTATATAAACTCCTATGTTTTTCAAGCAAAAATCCCAATAAAATAATGTAAAAGGCAACCATTTACATACCCTAGACAGTAGATTCACAGTATTAATGAAGAGGAATATGGCATTGATTCCAAATATAAATCACCCAAAGGTTTTTCTGAGTCTTTCATGAGTCAGTAGAGACTTTTGACTGCACAATGTTTGTATCCCCAGTTCTGAGGCATGTGGCAGCAGATTCATATTAACTGAACTCACAGACTAACTTCTGTACTACAGTAAGAGGGTACAGATGGAATACTTTACATAATTATGTTCACTAAAATAATTTTTATAATAAAAGACACAAATGTTGGAATAGCACTTCAAATGGACACATATCAAGTGTCTACAGTAATGTTAAGGAAGAATATAGTTTGACAAATACAAGATAACTCTCTTTTAAAAGGCAAAAGTGAAACAGAAGACCACCTTATTCCCTCTCCCAATGCTACTTTTCTTCTTGTTTTCCTTCTGACCTGAAACCTTTTCTTTTTTTAAATATTACTCAAATGTATTTCTAAATTATTCCTTGTTTGAGGATCTATGTCTGTTTATTCATGTTATAATTTCTTACTATGTGAAAACTGTATTTATATATAACAGTAATCTCATATTCAGAATTATTACCATAACAAATGTGTATTATTATTCTGTCTTCAAAAGTATCTATTTACGACAGTGGTAGAAAATTATCTATGACTTTAAAAATTAGAGCATTGTTGTTAAAAATCTTCATATGGTTTAAATGGTATATAGTACTTGGGAGATCTCACAAAAGTACTCTGAGTGCACTATGACAACTGCAGTCCTTTTGTTCAGACAGTAGTATTTAAAGACTTTTAACTTTGAGAGGGTGGAGTACTTCAACATTCAATTTAAAGGTAAGTGATCTTTAATATTGACTAAATCTTTTGGCATAAAGAAAAGTAAGTGTGGTATCATACATGAAAAACAAACAGTTAGCCCATTTCAAAGCACTTCTGAAAAAGTAATTAGTGTTTTTGATCTTGAAATATAAGCAAATTCTTTACAAAAAAGGGACAAAAGAGGTTCTTTATTTTTATATCTGTGTAAAAAGGGAATCTAAAGCAAAATCCTAAGGTATGCGATTTTCTTTTTTTAAATTTCTGTACATTTGACCACTGAACATGGTTGATTTTGATCTCTGTCTCAAACAAATAAAGGCTGAACTTGCTTCAACAGGTAACTTGCAAAGAAACATGCAACTGGATTCATACATGATTTTCCATACTGTTGTATAACAAAAATGATGTAATGGAATATGATTATGATATGATATGGTATGATTTGGTGGATTGGCCCTGGATGAACACCAAGTACATCAAGCAACTCAGTTAATCTACCTCCTCAGCTGGAGAGGGGAGAAAAATACAAAGAAATGCTCATGGGTCAAGATAAGGGCAGGGAGATCATACACCAGTTATCATCATGGGCAAAGCCAACTTTGGTTAATTGATTTTCTGCCAGTTGGAATCAGAGTAGGATTATGACAAATAAACCTAAATCTTAAAACACCCTCCCTGGACCTGTCCCCTCTTCCCTGACTCACTTTCATTTCTTATTTTTTCTCCTTCCTCCTCCTGGGTGGTGCAGGGGAAAAGTGTATGAGGGTTGTGGTCAATCATCACGTATTATCTCCAATGGTCATTCCTTTTCACAATCTTCTTCTGCTTCAGTGTGGGGCCCCTCCCACGGGAGAGAGTACTCGGTGAACAACTTAAGTATTGGTCATTCCCATGTGCCTGCGGTTCTCCACTGGCTGCTCCATCATGGGTCCCTTCAGGCACAGGCTGCTCCAGCACGGGTCCCCTGTGGAATCACAAGCACTGCCAGCAAACCTGCGCTGGCCTGGGCTCCTCTGTCCTCAGGCCCACAACCTCTGACAAAATCCTATTCCATCACAGGCTTCCCAGGCATCATAGTCTCCTTTGCACACCCACCTGCAATGTGGGGTCCTCCACAGGCTGCAGGTGGATCTCTGCAGCCCTGTGGCCCTCCATGGGCTGCAGGGGCACAGCTGATTCACCATGGGCTGCACCATGGGCTGCAGGTATTTTTTTCCCCTGGAACATAAGATTAGTGGACTTAAAAATCACAAAGCAGAATAAGAAAACAGAAAGTATATGTGAAATATAAACTATAGTGACCTTGAAAAGTTGTTGCACTTCTCAGTGTGCAGAAGAACACTGACAATTATTCATCTATAGAGATTAAATGGTATTTTTGCTCTTGAGAGAAGTCATTATTCTCTCTAAGGTACTATATTATCTTGAAGAAAACTGGCCCCCAGCTGGAGTACTGCATCCCTCTCTGCAGTCCTCAATATAGGAAGGATATGGACCTGTTGGAAATGGTCCAGATTTAAACCATGAAAACAGTCAAAGGGCTAGAATATGCCTACTATGAAGAAAGGCTGAGATCACTGGAATTATTCAGCCTTGAGAAAAGAAATATTCAGGGACAAACGATTGCAACCTTCCATTTCTTAAAGGGATCTTATAAAAAAAGACAGAGACACTTTTTACCATGACTTATGGTGACAAAACAAGGTGCAATAGCTTTTAATTCATAAGGAAGTAGATTTAGATTGAACCTAAGGAAGAAATATTCTATAACAGTGGTGAAACTAATATCCCACAACTGGAAGTGCTCAAGACAAGATTGGAGGAGTGTTCGGGTAACCTGGTCTAGTGAAAGATGTCCGTGATTGTGGCAGCAGATAGGATTAAATGGATTTTTGATGATCCCTCTCAACTCAAACCTTTCTATGATTCTATAACTTTATATTTGACATACATCTTTCTGTGCTGCTGAAAATCTTCAATTGATTCTAATTTTCTTTGATAAGTCTACATTTCACATTCAGCTTTGAACTCTATAGTCACTTCTATGACACTTTTTTGCTGCAATTGCGATAAGCCTTTCTCTGCCCTATTTTTGAACTAAATACATTAAACACAGAAATTTCATTGAACACCAAAAACTGCTGTCAGGGAATTTACTGCAAACAGAAATTAATTTGGAAGCTTCATGTTTTCAGTTTGGACTATCCAATCTGACCAGAAACCTTTGAGGTTTTGACTGTTTCTTTCATTTACAATAACACACTTCTGTCTTAGAAAGACAAACTTTTTTTTTTTTTTTTTGTAATGAAAAACTGTTTTCTCTAAAGAAAATTATTGTCTTCCACAAACTTGTGCTAGTGACTTCTGACCCTAGCAATTTCTTATATGAATAAAGTCTGTCTCTCTTGACCTTAACTGAATGCTATTAACCTCCATCAGCTTTGCCAGTTGAACAATAAAATAAAACCATAAACCATATATCTAAAAGTAGGTGAAACTGATACATATTGTAGAGCATCACTACATATTAGCTTGAACACTTCATTAAATGTTATCCTAAATATCAATGTTCATTGGAAACACATTTTTCATAGTGCAAATAAATCTAAAGGACTGAAAACAGTTCTCACTTTAAAACGCATAGATTATGTCTATCTGGTGACACAGTATTGTTTTGATCTTCTGCCATTGTTTCCATGTCTGAAACAACTAATACTTCCTAGTTAGGAATTATCTGAAGTCTATGGATAATATGAAAAATATAAATTTTACTTCCATGCAGACTTTGTGGAAATAGCACCAAAATTTTTCTTGTTAATTACTCTGACTAAATTATTATACTTGCAGCTTCATAGATGAATTCTGTCTTAAAATAATAAAAAAAAATAATCTGAGACAAGAAGACTTAGTATTTTCAGACACTTTGGAACTGTAGCTACATTTTCTACACAGTTCATCCTCAATAACACTTGATCCAGTCATCTCATAAATATCTTTTCACATTATTGTTTGAAACTTTCCTGTGACTTCCACTTCCTTCTCATTTTGTTCCCTTTTATCCAGGCCTTCACCAATTCATGCTAAATCTCTGTCTTTTCCATCCTGGCAGTTTTATAATATCTGAGTAGTGGTCAGCATCTCAAGTACTGAAAGAATTCTTTTTTTGTCCCTTGACTTTTTCTTTTAATTCCTAGGTAATCTAAAGTACTGGTCACAGTGATTCTTCTGTGATTAGTGCTTTTAAGTCACAATACACTATACTAGCATTCTCACCTCTAAAATTGCACAAAGTCTACGTTCTGATGCTCCTTAAAAGCCTTGGGGAAAATGTTTTTATTTCCCCTTGGATTTTGAAGATGCCTTTCCAGACAGCATAGTTTGCTAGAAAACTGGATTTGTGCATAGAAAAAAAAGTGTTTATACATTTTCATTTAAACAACAGATCTGTGTCCTTAAGGGAAAAAGATTGGAAAAAGAGGCAGGGCAAGAACTCAGCTTCAAAAGCCTACACTGGCTATACTCCGCTGACTTCTTTCAGCAGACATAAATATGAAAGCAGGCATTTCTACTTTGTCCTAGCTATGCAGATCATAATAAAAGGATGTTAAATTAAATGCACCACATTAGATAGAAACATAAACGTTGAGTTCATTCTCATATTTTTGAAACCAATTAGAGTTTTCCCAAGACAGATTATTAAAGCTACTTCAGATACACAAATAGTTCAAGGGAGTTAGTTCACATGAAATCATATGAGTCATTGATTTTACTGAAAGGTTTTGTGAAATACCTGTAGGGATTCATACATAGCTGCTGACCAGTGGATAAAAATTCTAATTGAATAAACAAGGGTAAGTTCATAGATGCTCATTAGCTAGAAGTTTTATTTTGTGTAGGATTCAACTAAGGTGACCTTTTCTTAAAAACCAGAGCAGAAATAGCTGTCATGAATGCTATGTATTCTCTAGATACTTTCAGACATTTTCTAAGAACCTCTCGCAATCAGTTATCTCAAAAATTTCTCCTTTAATTAATCATATCTAAAATGTGTAGAATCCCACTGACTGCAGGAAGAAAATAATTCAAATTGCCTTTGTTGTTATTTGTAAGTCAATGTAGTGCAGAAAAAAATTTATGCTGTTGTATTCTAGTGAAAATTAAATATGAACCATGGAAAGCAACTTTTGACTTTAAAATTCTGGTTTAAATGAAGGCCTCTAATGATAGAGAAAATGAAAAATTTGTTCCAGCATGACGTATGAAACTGGAAATATTTTGCCATGGAAGACACAAATTTGGCACAAAAAGCTCTCTAACAAAAAGAACAAAAAGAATAACCTTCCCTTCCCTCCCCTGAAAACCCCAACAACCAACTGACAAAAACACTCCAAAGCCCACACAAAAAAAAAGTTGATTGACAAGTCTGTGCATCCTACCAACCTACCAAATCGTTCATGGAAGAATGAGGGCTCTTTAAAACTATTTCACAATCAGTAATTTCAAAGGAATTTTTTGACACTCCTGAAGTTTCAAGTTCCAATTGTATTGTAAGAGTATGAACCAGAAGTTCCTACTGCAGAACAGTAAATATCTGATAATTAGGCAAATAATAATTTCAAAGTCTCCAGGAACATATGAAACATTTTTCTTTTTCTGGCACATGTAAATTGGAAGAATTTTTTCATTCCTTTGTAAAGAAAGGAAGTTTGCTGTTGATTATTATAAGCCTTATAATGAGGCATACAATTAGAAGGGATAAGTAGTCAAGAATGGCAGAAAATAACTAGGTTTTCAGTAAGGCGTATCATAGGTTTTTAATATAATTTTGTACTTCTTTCCTGCATTGCCATTGATATTCTAGCGGTTTATGTAGAGAAATATGAGGAATCTTTGGACTTAACAGTTAGGTAATCCCTCTATAGTTGATGATACTGGTTGCATTAGTTTGTATTTGTATTTATACAAGTTTATCGGTATAAATTATAAAAAAGCTCCTTTACTTTACTCCTTTATGGTTTAAGACTGTGGATTTGGAAAAGCAGCACCAACATGCAATTAAGGCTATATTGGCTATTACTCATCACTAATTTTATAGAAAGAATGCTACTACAGAAACTGTGTTTGATCATCAGGAATTATTTTAAGAATGTGCTATTGAGGTTCTTTGGGTTTCTTTTAATCAAAGTTAAATAGGAAAATATACAAGACAAATACCTTCAAAATCTCTACATTTCAATTTTAATTGCTATATATAGTCACATTTTCCAATGGCTCTGATCTGAGGCAATGTATTTATTTCCTAAGAAACTTAAATTTATCCCTACCTCATCTTTATTTTCTGAATATGAGATTACTTTTAATAAAACAATGAAGAATAGAACAGTAGCACACCATATAGTACCTTTCCAAATATAGTTCTGCTGAAAACACAAAAATCTATTAGAGTATGAAATATTGGTTAATATGGAAAAGCACAATTTTCTCCTTTGAATAGAGACTGGAATTCTGCAGTCTTTCTTATTTTTTTCTTTTGCAGCTCTCTCTCACAACTTTTTTTTTAGACAAAAACAAGCTCATTTGTAGATCTCAGACTTCAGAAGAACTTTGTTCTGTGTTATTTTCACATTTTTCAAGTTTAAAAGGTGAAATTTAAAGTGTTGAACATCAAGCCATACGATTCAAAAAAAAGGGTTTTTAGAACAAGAAAGGATCTTTTAATAACTGTCACAGAATGGCAGTTCAGAAGTGCGACTCTCGCTTCCTAGTCAAATGGTGCTTTCTCTCCACGTTTCATGTGATATCTCTGTTAAGGGGAAATAATGACTTTGTAAGCTGATTCTCTTTGCAAGGAAGAAGGATAAGTCAGTCCCTTCCAATGACAATGTATATCTCTGATCCACTCGGTAGAATTCTTCATTTTTAAAATGTCTTACTAAAAAAAAATAGATTACAAAGCTGCTACACAAAACCTTTCTCATGCTGGGTTCCTGAGAATATACATATGTTCCAAGACCAGTTTTTCTGAGATTATGATCATGTCCTTTTCTATTTTTTGTTATTGTGTAGGGGAAAAGGTGTTTTGGTTTCTTGGCCCTTTGACTTTTGCCCAGATAGTTTGAACATTTTCAATCATTTGAAACTCAACATTGAAGACTAGTGTATCTAGCTGTTCCATAGGACTGTTAAGTGAAATATAAAGCAGGTATTTATATGCATATTTATATATATATATATATAAATATATATATATATAATATCTAAAATAATAATTATTATATATATTATAAATAATAATACATTATAATATAATGTATTATATATTATTATATTATTATAAATATATTATATATATATTAGAAAAGACAAAACAGTATAGTAAAACAAAACATTATAGAAATATAATAGCAAAGCAGGAGAAAATTGCATGCAGATCTGTGTAGCATAAATAAATTCCCTTTCACATCTAAGGATATGTAATTCTCTAGACATTCAGGCTCTCACTCTTGAAACATGTTCAAGGTTATTTATAATGTTTTTAACTAGCCAGAAATTTTCCATTGTGATTTATTATTTGGAAAGGCAAATACATTTGTTCAAGTAGGTTTCTAATGACATAAAATTAAAATATTGTCACTAAATATGTGAAACAAAAGATTATGCATTTAGCATTGAAAACACCTCCAAGAAAACATCCCAAGATTTTTTCAAACATTTAAAGATTAACATAATAAAGATTTATTAATACTTCTTTAAGAGATGAAATAAGGTGCTTTGTTTTAAATGGAAATATTAAAAGTGCAGAAAAAAAAGGGAATATTGAGTTGTACTATGGAAAACACTGCCCTTTGGGGTTAATCCTGGGTATTTCTCACACATGCTTCCACAGGGCCTGTCCTGAAGAATTAAAGTAATAATGATGGCAAGAACCTTGGCTGGTTTCTCTGCTCCACTTTCTATGTGACTACCCTTCTGTTCTTTCTTTGTACTGACTCAACCACTATTCAGTGCCTACTTTTTCCAGACTGCTTTAACTCTTGTCCTCACTGGTATTTTACAAGTAATATGAAAACATTTTGATCCTTTTCAAGCTCATATTATATAGTCTCTTCAGACACTGAATGCTTACTTAGATGGATATCTCAATATGTCAGGAGAGGACAGTGTTCATATTGTTTTTGAAAAGTTATGCAGAACTGAAATAAAATATATGGTAAAAGAGAAGAGTAAAGTAAAATAAAAATCTAAATTAACAAACAAGAAAGCATGCTAGACCATTATATAACATCTTAGCCATTATATAACAATACAACTTCCTTACCAAACAAATCATTAGCTGCAAATCCAGTTCCCCACCACCAAAAACACTGAGATAAATAAACATGCAGAAACTCTTAGAAGCACTTTTGTTTGAAATGGTCCAATTAACAAGATTCTTGTTCAGTTCTTCATATTTGTAACCAGGAAACTTTCATAATCTGTAAAATTGTGACATCATTCTATGTTCATATATCTGTCTGCATATTTATGAGAAAATGATTGACCAATGGAGCATTGCTGAATATTAGCAAATGTACTAGGGCACTTAAATCTTTCCAGTTGGCCTTACTGGCACTCAACTACACAACATTTCAAGGTCACAGAACTTAAAAGGGATTGATGGTCTAGTAGCACTCCTGTTTATAGCTGGGTTTCTCAGTACCATATTCAGGAAGGTTTAAATATCTCCAAAGAGTGGAGACTCTATAACCACTCTGGGCAATCTGCCTATCTTTGGCCTTCCTCAATATTAAAGAAGAAAAAAAAAAGTGTTTAATACAGAATTTTCTGCAATTCAGTTTTCACCCACTGACTTTTGTAGTGTCAACGACATGACGAAGCTTGACATCTGGGAAGCTTCTAGCAGTTTCTCACAGAAGTCACCCCAGCAGCCTCTGGCACAACCAAAGCCTTGCTGTGCAAATCAGCTTTCACTGGCTGTACTAGTTTTGTGCAGGTCCTACAAATGAATTGTGTTTTGCCACATACAAATCCACGTGATTTTTAGAGTTGTGATGATTTGGGAGCATTACAGTAGTCAAGCCCTTGACATTTGGAAGTTGGATTTGGTGGGGGGGGGGGGAGGGGGGTTGGGTTTGTGGTTGAGTTTTTTGTTTGTTGGTTAATTTATTTTTACGGGTTCTTTTTTGTTTGTTTGTTTGTTTTGCTCTTCTCAATTCAATCAGGATAAAACAACTCAATAAAATTTTAGAAGAAAAGAATATATATAGTCGCCAAGGAAATTATGACTGTTGTCATGGT
Source organism: Pseudopodoces humilis (assembly GCF_049639895.1). Lineage (NCBI taxonomy): Eukaryota > Metazoa > Chordata > Aves > Passeriformes > Paridae > Pseudopodoces > Pseudopodoces humilis. The sequence continues at coordinate 47,038,003 of NC_142203.1, read as the reverse complement.
GTGAGGGCTCCTGAATGGTACATGTCTGGTGTCAAAACCAACAGACATTCAACTATTCAAATTTTGTTTTCTTTGTGAGGTTTGCAGTCAGCTATACTATGAAACAGAGAAAGTCTCAGTCTCACACTGTCACTATATGTAATAACAACATGTGAAAGTAAGATGGAATAAGCAGAGAGGGAGGCCTGTGGCAGAAATTACAAAAACAAAAAAAAAGTGTTGAAGGAAAAAAATGCAGCAAACCAAAAATCATGAAAGTATGTCTCAGATTACAAAGACCACTTTCACTCTTGATATCAGCAGAAGCCCTTGAAATAGAGCTGAAATCAGAAGGACTTTTCTTTCATGAAGATAACGCGATAGATGATTACCTATGCAATAGGGAGCTCACTGAATTTACTAGCTACCTTTGTAGGTTACTTCTTTAGATCTGTTTGCTTGGCAAAGAACATTTGGGAATGGCATGGATCACTGAATTATTTAATTAGGGTATCTAGCTGTTTTGTAGTTATTCACATCTTTAGATAACTACAATTATTCAGAGTTGTTCAGATTAGCTATGCAGTAACTTCTCCAAATGTTTACTCAGTAAACAGATGATGAATATGCTGATGCCAGAAAACAAAAACAACCAACCAAACAAAACAAGTCTCAATATTGTTATCAAAATGTTATGTCCTTCCGTTAACGTTTAATAGTTGTAAAATTTCTGAACAAAGGTGTATTCTCCTATAGGTTAAAAAAAAAATTGGTGTTCTTAAATCTAACCGCTACTTTCTAAACTCTATTTATGTGTTATTTTTCAGGGAGGATTGATAAAACATAATTACAGATTTTCAATCAAACTTATAGGCAGCAAGTCCCTATAACTCACAAGACAAAATGGTTCAACCAATGGTGAGTTATACTGCTACTTTATGAGTGGGATTGAAAAATTAAAAACTTAATTATAAATTAAAAATAAGGCATCCGTCACTCCCACTGGAAATCATAAAATTACAGTTAACATACATATTGCATTTTAATAAAGCTATGAGCTATGTTTTTTTTGTTGCTGAATTTAAGATCATATGTTAAAATGGAGTACATAATCTATCAGGAATTTTATGGGTGTATGAAAGGTTTTTCTTAGCATCAATCCTCACTACATCTGTATTAATTTAAAAATTATTAGATGTATTGCCTGATTTGAAGTAAAATCTTCCATCTTCAAAAAAAGTAAAAACTTCAAAACTTCTAACTTGTCGTTTATAAACTTCCAACTTTTTAACCTAATGTCAAATAGACAAAACATTTTATTCTCAAAATTATCCTTGAAAAACATGTATATATGCATATTCATATTAGTATATATCTTAATGCATACATATGCTTTGTTTTATGTAATTATAGGATATAATATGCAGATATGTATTTAACATTGTAAAAATTGTATCATTATGAGATACACATTTATTTGATTGAACTATTGCAATTTTTCTGGCTTAAATGAGCATTTATAATTTTGAATATCATAATAGTATGAAATGAAATAATTTACCATGCTAATTAGAGTACCTTCCATATAAATTAGTGCTTTCCACATTCTTTTCCTTACAGGAATTGGTTTTGAGTACGAAGCATGAGTATAACAAAAAAAGTTAAAGAAATATCAGTATAAATGAATACATTTCTTTCTAGTCTAAGGTGACTGAAAGGACCATGTAAAAAGGTGTAAAATGTCCTTCCCTTCTCTATCCAGGTGTTCATTCCCATCACATTTTGATTAGCAATAGTATAAACCCACCAATTTGTTTGAGTGCATATGAGAGGAGATGGGAAAAATGCCCACTAGATAGTTGGTCCTTACAAATCACACATCACAGTCCTGAGCTGCCAGAATATTGCCCACTTACTGGACAATCTCTGAACCTGCTTCTAACTCCTTTAAAGAAGAGTAAATCTAGGAGGGAGGTGCAAGGCAATACATGATGTCTCTGAGAACTCAGCTAAGCTGAAGGAAGATCGTGTCAGAGACGGTCAGTACTTTTAGGGATTTCAGCTTATGTGGGGAGAGGTGGTGCTATACTGAGCATTTTGCTGTGGCAGCCCTGGGTAACAACGAGGCACTCAGCATTTTCCCAAGACAGCTGCCAATGGGCAGGCAAGACCCTGAGACCCTCTGTGCACATTAAACAGTCCAGACTGAAGAATTTTGCAAGAGTTTTTGAGGATCAGGTTCTTTTCACGCTATTATAAATTCCTACATTTGAAGAACAGATGGCCCTTTGGGAATAGACCATGGACTAAAGTGAGGCTGTTTCAAGTGAGGAACATTTCTGTGAGTTGTCAGAATTCAAGATTAAGTTGTGCTTATGTTTTGAAGATTGCAAAATGTGGCACAGCCTTTCTAGGAGAGATAAGAAGAGACAGGTCGTGGTACATCTGTATCTGGCTGCCATCATATTATCTTCTTGAATGTGTGTTTTAGTCATTGATACATATCAGTTGATTTAATTAAAATATCATGACCAAAGACTCAGTACAAATGTATGTCAATGTTTATATGTCAAATGTGTCTATATGAAAATATATTTTAATGCCTGTATCATGACAAGTTACAAATATTTCTGTCAGTATTGTGTTGAGAAAAAATTATACCTCTGGAGAGGAAGATCAAATGTAAAGAGATAATAATGTAAAATCATGAGATTGTGCTGTAAAGATAAAAGAAATATTAAAAAACTTAAAATTGAAAAGGAAAATCTCAGTTGAAATTGGTCAAGATTTTCTGGGACTCTCAATGTGATTAATCAAAAGCCGTATAAAAGACGGCCCTTACACATATTTAGATTTAGCTATAATCTGAAATCAGCCTGACTTCAAATAACCATATTAAAGAATGATTGTTTCCAAGATATATAAAGTGACTAATAGCACATTTTATGCAACTTTTTCCTTTTAGTTATTCATATACTACTGAAGAAAATTTATGAGGAGCCTTCCAGTTGAAAGCAAGAAGTGATGCATTAGTTCTGGAAGTTGAAGTGGAAAACTTCCTTGGAAGGGAACAGTCTTAAGGTCTGTTTCTAAGTAGTTTCAGAATATGGCTCATATCATTGCTTTCTCTGCTATAATTACCTGAACTAGTACATTGATTTTCTTTATATACACATGTCTTCGCTCAAGATTCTTCACTCTAGATTCAAACCCATAACTAGTGTGTCTTCACTCTAGATTCAATCCTATAACATGGTTTTGGTAAACAAATGTTTTAAACAAAAACATTTAAGACCTTTGTTTGTTCCTGGCCTGTACCTGACTTATATTAGTAATCAAGGACCAAAAAGATATAGATCTCCAAAAATCCCCATGGCTAATCCATTCAATAACAACAACAATATATTTGATGTAATATTTTGCCCTGATATTTTCCTTGAGGTAGCATTTGCTCTAAGCTTATAAAAATGCACAGTCAAAAATTTTTGAAAGAACATTCCCAGTTTCTGAATTCTCCTGTTCTGCTGGGAACGGAATAGGGCAATAATGGCATGCTAGCTGGGATATCCAGGCACCAAATTTGTCATCCTGGAATCTCTTTGCCTTCTTGCTAAACTCCTACTTTCTGATGATAAGGTCTCCATTTAAGTTGCTACTTTTCTGTGTCTATGTGCTAATCTTTAGATCATACAGTACTACTGAGGGTCCTCAGTTCTCCATATTGGAGACCATTTTTCACAAAATATTTAAAATCAAGGCATTAATATCCTTTGGGGCATTTCATCCCCCAATATACTAATTGAAAGGTTTTAAGATTTGTGAGTGTATACTTTGCACATTAAATTGACCATCCTCTTATGTGGTGTAATTATTTCCTAAAAAGAAACACATTGAAAGGAACAGTAATCACATCTATAATAATCAGCTGCTAGACAAACTGCATCTGCAAGGAGAACATTGCAAGAACAAGGACTTTCACATTGCTGTGCAGAAGCATGCAGCTTTCTAAGTCTAAGGAATGAAAACATGTTTTTTGTCACGTCTCTCAGTGCAAGACGTAGTTTTGGGAACACGGCCAGCTAGCAAAGATTGTGTCACTTATGTGCCTCTCCTAATAATGCATTGAAGGATTCTGCCCTGTGCTTGTGATAATTTGCAGTAAAAGGCAGAGTCTGGCAAATACAGACTAAATTAGGGATATATTTTGTTCTAAGCATTTTAGACATTGTCCTTTTGAAAGAGTAATCAGTGTTCTTGCAGTAAAATGAAGATTATCTCTAGCTGAAAATCTGGAGGTCATTCAAGATCAGTGCAACTAGCTTTCTAGAACAGCATTAAAAGAAATTTGCCTTTATATAGGTTCCCCCTCAAGCTGCTTGGAATATGTTACATAATTTCAAGGGAAAAAGATATGTTGCTATTTTTTCCCATAAAAGTCTCATTTATTTTTAGTTAGCTGAGGCATGAAAAAAAGAGTTAATATTGAAAAAGAGAGGTTTATTATTTACTTTTGTCATAATATTTTGAAAGAAATTTCAGTAATCAGAATGGCAGTGCAAATGTGATATTCTGATTTATTATGTTTAGTTTGGGGTCAAAAATATTTCTGATCAAACAAATGGATAATGCATTTGGAAGACAAAATCTTAAACTTCAATTTACTTTTTAAATTATTGCCTAGTTTTCCCACATTTTCCCAGTCTGTTGCAATTAAATTTTAACAACTAGTCCACAAGAACAGAGTCATCACATTATTTGTTCAGTTTCTCTGGATTAAAGAAAAAAACCTTAAGTGAGAAGACAAGAGTTTAGTGTGAGTCAAACTATAGTCTTAACAGCCAGAGAATTATTTGTTTAGTAATGATACCAAAAGTTGTAGTCAACATTTTCCAATTATAGCATCTCATTTATACTTTATACTGTTTCTCTAAGTTCTAATGTCAATGGGCAATCAGCCTTTTTCAGGAAGAAGTTGGGGATGCAGCGAGTAAGATCAGTGCATTCCATAAATTTTCAGAAATTCTCTGTTAGAGGTGAGATACTGGTGAGGTGTTTTCTTCCTCCTCTTTTTGGGATCACTTCATATGTCTCCCAACATGGTCTGGTTACCAGGCGTTTCTCCAATGGTTCCCAGTTCCACATTATATTCAAATTTGCTTGTGAAGGAGACTTATTCTTCATAGGAGATTTTTTCTTAAAGTTGGTTGCACACAGATCCAAAGATTATTCTCCTTTAATAAACCACTAATTACCATCTGTGCCTTGTGCTTATAGATCTGCTGTTTCTGCTAGCATTTCCGAAACCTCAGCTTTCAGCTTATGCTTGTATTTTGAGGTCTCTGTTACCATGCCCTTTCTCTCTAACAACCCTAAGATATGGCTCTTCAGTGAATGGTTGCAATGTAAAAACTTTTATGACAATTCTCTGTTTTAATTTAATGTAGATTGAAAGGTAATATATCTTGGATTTTAAATCTTTGATTTCAGAATAATTCTTTTTTTATTACAGATTATCACTGGGGAACAGATTTTAACTTAGGATAAATTGTTGTTACTATTATGCTGACTGAAATTTAGTTCAAAATCTTATTACATCTTATTACATCTATCTGCATCTTGTCTTATTACACATTTGGCATTTACTGTCTGATAAAGTGTCAATCTCATTGATTCAATCTCAAAATTGTCCTATTGGTCAGCACATTTTAAAAAAACTTGAAACACCAAAACCAAAACCAAACCGAAGAAAATGAAAATGTAATTTAAAGCAAATTTAAAAAATAAAAATATTTTAAAACCTCTTCTTTTTTTTTTTTTTAATTCATATAGATCATAGCTCCTGTGAAAACCTTATCCCAGATTATTAATGTTTTAGTTCCTTTGAAGCATCAAAGTTTCAATATTTCTGTCTTTGACCTAAAAGAAATATGAGAATATATTTCTCAGATCATTACCAGTTTAAGTATTTAAAGAAGTGTTGTTTTTTTCTGTATAACTTTTCACTGTACATATCCTGTGCAGCTAAGGATTTAATCTAACTAGTTTTATGTGCAGTCAGAAGAAGTGCATAAAGAAAAGGTCTCAAAGCATGTGTTAAAAACATAAGAAACCCCCCAGCTTTAAAAAAGGAAGTGTGACCATTATTTATGCACTGACTTAAATATCTTTCTTCTGATCTATATTAAAATTCTCTTCACTCTTGAGATCTATACTAAAATTGATCTACTGATCTATATTAAAATTCTCTTCACTCTTACAGATGATAGTCAGATTCTTTAGTTATTTCCCATATGTTTATGTATCATTTCTTTCTGTTTGTTAACTCACAGTGTGTTACTTGTCTCTTTACATAATATTAACTATCTAAATTTTCACTAACCTACATGTCATCTTGCCTAGAAAATAATTTCACATTAATTCATGCTAATGTATGCATATGCAGAACTTGAATTTAGAGGGATTTGAACTGTTTCACTAATTATATGGGGTTTGGATCCTAAATCATGAACTGTTCACATTCTGTACTTAGATTATTTGCATACCATGTCTAAGTAAATACTGTGGGTTTAGAGCAGGACAGTATAACACAAAAAAGCAGTAAGACTTTTTTTTTAAATAAGGTGACTTTTCCCTTCTTCAAATATAAAAAAATATAATTAATATAATTATTATTCCTGCTTAATCATGTGAAAATATTAATGTCATTTAGTGTTAATAATATGGGCTCAGTAGACTCATATAATTGCCTTAGTCACAGTTTTTACCCCCAAAGGTAATTAAAATTGATTTGGTTGTAATTTGTTCACAATAGTAAGATTCAACCTGGAGTACATTAGAAGAGTCCTTTTTTTAAATACAACACAACTGCCAAAGACATAAATAAAATTTAAATATAGGCTTTCATATGGTCTTGATATTGCAAGACTGTGTGGCTAATTTATTCTATGATTGGTGCATGGGATGACCAGTAATTAAAAAAATCTTGGCCATATGGCTGGGATTTAAAGTTTATAATATAAGTCAAGATGTAAAGTAAATGAGGAAAGGACTTTTCAGGCTGAATAAAAGGTGTCTTTTTTATCTATTCTGTGAAGCTGCAAGAATCAACTACAATTAACAATTTCTCTTTGTCAGAACTTTTGATGTCTAAAGAGGCCCTCTTACCCTTGTAGTGGAAACTGAAAATAAGCACCAAGTTTAAAAAATATTTTGCAGAAAGTATAACTTGCATTAGCAAAATATTTAAAATTAAAATCTCCCCCTGAATTAGATCACAAGACTATTAACCATTGTACTGTTTCAATGGAACTACACACATAAAAATTTTAAAATGAAGGTTATATAATATATCATTAATATCATATAACATTTTTTAAAAATTCCATCATAAGTTAAGTGCTTTGACACTATTAAAAGCCAAAGGAATTTGCCTTCTAATTTTTTGGAATCCTTTGCTGGTTTGTGGAAAACCTTAATTTTTTTACAGGAAGGAGTGAGTTCTACTATATTTCAATGGCAAGATTTCTGTAATTCAGTGTGGTACTCAAAAGAGGCAGCATCTATACAAAAGGCAGAATGGACACATTTCACATTTGTTCATCACTTAGTGCATATCAAAGTCTTGAAGAATAATATTAAATATCTGTAATTTCATAGTCATCAAAAACAAGTTCAATACTATATTTAATTTTAACATTCTCAACAAGAGAAAAGAAAATATCATGCATTCATTATAATTCATTAAATTCAAACTAACTCAATAAATGAGCTACATAATCACATATTTAGAGGAAAAATTACTCTAAAACTGTATATAAGGAAATGTGTATTATGGTCATGCTGAAGAATTAAACCAAGAAAGACAATTGTAATGTACATCCTTCATTTTCTGAATGATGAAAGAAACATAATTTCTTATGATCATAATCATGGAAAGATTGATGTCAAATAGACTAGGTGTAGCTTAGCTACACAATGAGGAAGGGAATTTTTCTACTGTGACTAATCTGTAAAAAGAAATACCAGTAATCATGCAAAGCATTTGACACCGTCTCACACAACATCCTTATTTCTAAACTGGAGACACACAGATTTAATGGGTAGATCAACCATCAGTGAAAAAAGCACTGCCTGGATCACCACACTCAAAGAGTTGTGGTCAATAAGTCAGTATCCAGCTGAAGAGCAGTGACAAGTGATGTTCTTCATCAGTATAGGCACCAGCACCTTTTAACATCTTTTCTGTCAACAAGGACAGTGGGATTGAGGGTGCCCTATGCAAGTTCGCTAGTGACACCAAGCTGCTTAGCACAGTCAGAATGCTGGAGGACAGTAATATCATCCAGAGGGACCTTGACAGACTTGAGAAGTGGGCTTCTGTGAAACTCATGAAGTTCATCAAGACCATGTGCAAAATCTCGTGCCTGGGTTAGGGCAAACCCAAGCACAGATAAAGGCTGGGTGGAGAATGGATCAAGAACTGTCCTGGGAAGAAGGACTTGACTGTGTTCATGAGCAAGAAGCTCCACATCTCCCAGCAATGTGAGCTCACAGCCAAGAAAATCAATTGCATCCTGAGCTGCATGTAGGGAAAAGTAACCAGCAGGTCAAGGGAGGTGATTCTGCTCCTCTACTCCACTCTTCTTAGACTCCCACCTGTTTCCAGCTCCACAGCTCTCAACATAAGGTATCCATGTGTTAGAGTCCACCAGAGAGCCATTAAGATCACAGGGCTGGATTGCCTCTTCTATGAAGGTTAGGACAGCTGAGATTTTTTCAGCATGGAGAAGAGAAGGCTTTGGGAAGAAATTATAACAACCTTCCTGTACCTAATGAGGGCTTGTAAGAAGATTGGAGAGGGACTTTTCACAAGGGCAGGTAGTCATATGACAAAGTGGAGTGATATTAGTCTGAAGAAAGGGAGGTTAAATTTGATACTAGGAAGAAATTCTTTATTGTGACAGTGGTGAGGAAGTAAAGCAGGTTGCCAGTAAGTTTGTAAGCTCCCCATGCTTGAAGGTGTTCAATGCTAGGTTGGATGGGAATCTGATAAACCTGATCTAGTGGAAAGAAAGTTGGAACAAGATGATCTTTAAGGTCTCTTCCAACCCAAATCATTCTATGATTCTATGACCTTATGATTCTAAAACTCACTAAGCACTTTCTCATTAAGGGAAAGGAAAAGGGGGAAAGTACTTTTACAGATCTACTTGTGTATGTGGTCCTACTGGTACCTGGAACCTAGGTTGGTAGATACATACGTATATATACCCATATACATTCATATACCTTATATATAAAAACATATATGGACACAATTGAAATTACACATACACATGTGTATGTTTGTACAGATATACATGTACAGATATACATAGATACATATGTATATGTATCTATTTATTTGCATTGCATATGTATGTATGTATGAATAGTTTTGTATGTAAACACATTGCCTTAATTCTCTCCTTTTTCAGGAAACTTATTTCAAGACACTTCTTATTTTGTTATTAATTTCACTGTTTAGTGAATAGACTTAATTATTATATGTCTAAGGACTCAGATCTCATTTTGTATAGTGCTGTAGTTTCCTTTGGTTGGATGGTTTCGGCATTTGTTGGTTTCTCTCTTTTGTTTTGTTCTTGTTGCTTTAAATTCCATTTTGTTTTAGAACTATAGTATAACTATGTTTTGCTTCACAAGCTTTTGTGAAATATCTTTAATTTAAGTTAACATATGTTTTGCATTACAGTTTATTGGTGTAGACTGTTTGGAAAGCCCTTTCTTTCTTCTCAGGATAAAATTGAATATCCAATTAAAAATACATACAATGTAATCCATTCTTGCAGAGCTTGGGTTATCGTGGGTTTTTACTTTTTTCCCACCCTCCAATACTTCCTTGTGCAGCCAAACCAATATGGTGAGCTATCTATATAGCCAGTTGACACAAAAGCTTGTTCTTGTTTGCTTCCAGACCATTCTTTGAGAAACATAGCCCTTAACTGATCATTAATATTATCACATTTTCTTCTTTTTAGGTTTTGGATAATAATTTGGGCAAATAAAATCATCTGCAATGAATTCATGAATATTGCCTGTAAAAGACTAGATATGCATGGGTAAGTTACTATGGTTTTCATATATTGGTGGGCCTTGTTTACTTGTTAATTTATTTCTTCATGGTAAGGTATACACATCTTCCATCATATTTAAGTGTTTAGTGTTTAGGTTAATGTCTCTTCACACAGCACATCTTGATTTCAGTCCAGATTTAAATGCAAATTACACCCTGAGATTTCTTGTATGATAGAAAATAAGGTGTTTCAAACTTCACATACAGTTCTACTGACTACATGTGTATTTAATAAGAAGGAATCTGGGTCTTAAATTTGGACCTGGTGGAGATTTCTCTGCATGAAGAAATCTGACATTGAAATTTCAAGAAGTGGGTCTTTATAAAGCTGGTTTTCCACAGTAAATTCTTAATAGAGTAAACAGACTACACTGCATGTTCCCCAGCACAGGAGTAACTACAATTCCTTCTGCAGCAAGAATAGACATTTTTCCTTTGAGAAAGAACACCTGTGACTGTAAACTGGCAGTACTCTGAATATTCTTTTATCTTGGTGATTAGCTCTCTCCTCTACCATATTGAGGACACAAAATAATAGCATCTTCCCAAATATTTGATAATTCTGAAACCTTGCAAACTTCAATCAAAATGCAGATTTTATGGACTTGGATGTTGTGTTGGCTTCTTCTTTACTTAAACTCATGATGGTTTCTAAAAGCTTTCTTAGCTTTCCATAAGCTCTGTAAAAGAAGTTGCATTAGTCACAGACATTAACGTCAATGAATTTCCACAAGCCATCTACTGAGGCAGTAACACTTACTGCTGGTGCCAGAAGACACTGATTTTCTCTGCGAGTTTTAAGATCAATGTCACCAAAAATATTTGCCAATTAAATGACGCTAAACAAAGCAGTACACTGCACATTGGTAGACGTCTTGTTAACTTTAGAGGCATGTTAAACTTGTGATAAAAGAAAAACAGTAGAAAGTCACTCCTTAAATCTCCATCCAAACTCATACTTTAAAGACTACAAGGTAAGTTTTCTTTTGTTTATTTAGATGCTTGAAGGAATCATTAAGAATAGGATTTCTCCTAAAGAGAGGGATCAATAAGAGATGGTCTGGCATAAGATATAAACTGATTAGAACACAAGTACTTTCTTCCTTTGCGAGTGCTTGCTGAGAGAATTATTCACTGTATACAACACCATAGTGACTCGAGAAAATTTAAGATGTCTAAACACTGAAAATTACCAGACAGTATATCAAAATGGTATTTTTACTATCCTGTCCTCAATGCTTCATGTGTCATTTTTCTTTTCATAAAATGTCCATTGTATATAAAAATTATCTTTCTACATAAACCTAACCAATAGGTGAAACCCAAAATTTCTCTTTCAAAAGAAAGAATCATGGAAGATCAACTAGGAATTTCCTACATAAATAGTTTCTGAATGAAACCAATTTCTATATAATAATTAAATGTTTCCACATGAAAAATAAGATTTTCATCAATTTTATGGATGACAAAAGTGCTGCATGTGTACATTGGTAAAAGGGCAACTTTTCAAATATCTCCGGCATTCAGCATAGTTTTGCTTTCCTCTTCCCCTACCAACACTTCATCATCCAAAGGGTATTTAAAAAAAAGTAAGAACATTTTACATTTGACAAGACTATCTGTCTCTAGCTTGGAACTAGAGCTAGCTACTTTTTCTGGTTCATTTTCCCAAATATTTCAGCCTGAAACAGGCAGGAAGCAAAGAAATTTTCACATCAAGTGATTAAAGCTTTGAAAAATTGGAAAGAGTAAGAAACAGGATTTTTCATGGAAAGCATTAGGTAGTTTTAAGATATATATTAGTGACAGTTCTCTCACATTAAAGTGTTTATTTTGTCTTAGATTATATATTTTTAAGTTTCTTTTGAATAGTTTTATCAGATGACAGAAAACTTTTGTGTCAGGGAGCTATTATTTCTTTTGAAAAGTTTCATCCTCTATATATAGCAATCAAAAGCATGGTCCCTTCTACATTTCAATGTTACTTCTAAGCAAAGATTATGCCAGTGGGCCATATAACTGAATTTCTTATGGATTTACTGTCAGTGCAACTTCAAAGACTGTTTACATGCAGGTCATAGGGTGACACTAAGTATTTTTCAAATGGTAGCTAAGAAATATTTTCCTGAGAAAGTACTGCTATTGGCTATTGGAATGCTCTCCCCTGCCAAAGCACATACATATTCCTGACTACTCACACACCTGCTGCAAAAAGACCATAGTGAAATGGACAAATTAGAGGTATAGAAAATCTTTGGCAGATTCTTTGACTGATTATCAGTTTAAATTTTAAATTTTACTAAGGTTTTCACAGATACTTCTGTTATCCTAGGATGATAAATTATGTTCATGGCTGCTCTGGTTAAGCTTAATTGGTTTTTTTGCATCCTGCACTGGGTACCATATTTTATGCTACCTCAGGCTCTATTGAAAAATGCTCATCACTTTAGTTTACAAAAAAATTGCGTGGATGATGCACAGTAATCTGTTTTTATTGACAAGGTCATGTTCAATCAAAGGTTGGAATAGATAATCTTGGAGGTCTTTCCCAGCCTTAATGATTCTATGAATAAGATCAGTGAATGCTCACTGATTGGACAACATTTTAACTTGCATTATGTAAACCATGATGAAAACACTTTACAGCTTATGTAAGTTTCCTTTCTATACTTCAAGAATAAATCTTCTTGAGGTCAGACTATACTGTGATACTTGGTATTGATTCAGTTTTGGACACACCCAAGGAACATCATCAAAATGAAAGGCTTTTCTTTTTCAGCAGAGTGTTCATTCTTTGCAAAGAGAATGAAACTTAATATTCACTTTTATCATGTTACTTGCTTTCCTTTAAATAAAAAAAACCTTGATTTTATCTGACTGATTAGACTGATTTCCCCTTATCTATAGGAAGGCCTTGCAGTGAGACCTAAACAAATAAGAGTGCTGGACAATCACCAACTGTATGAAGTTCAATAAAAACAAGAGCCAGTTTCTGCATCTGGGATGGTGAAATCCTGAATGTATGGACAGACTGAGGAATGACAGGCTGAAGAGCAGCCCTGTAAAACAGAACCTGGGGGTCCTGGCCAATGGAAAGCTGAACATGAGCCAGGAGTGCCCTGGCAGCCAGGAGGGACAACCCTGTCCTGGGGGACATCAGGCACAGCATCACCAGTGGAGCAAGGGAGGGGATTGTCCTGCTCTGCTCTGGGCTGGGGCAGCCTCACCTGCAGTGCTGGGGGCTGGTTTGGGTGCCACAATAAAATAAAGATGTAAAGCTATTTGAAAATGTCCAGAAAAGGGCTATGAAGGGGATAAAGGTCTGTAGGGGAAGTCATAGGAGGAGCTGATATCACTTGTTCAGCCTCAAGAGGAGGGTGAGGGCAATCCTCCTCATGGTGCACAGTTTCCTCACGAAGGGAAGAGGGGCCTGTGCTGGCCTCTTTGGTGATTGGTGACAGGACTGAAGGGAATGGCATGAGACAGAGTCAGTGGAAGTTTAGGCTGGATGTTAGGAAAAGGTTCTACACCCAAAGGATGGTTGGGCACTGGAACAGACTCCCCAGTGAAGTGGTCACAGCTCCAACCTGAGACAGTTCAAGGAGTGTTTGTGCAATGCTCTCTTGCTCAATGTGTGTTTCTTGGGGTGGTCATGTGTAGAGCCAGGAACTGGACTTCAGTGATCCTTGTGGCCTCTTCCAGCTCAGAATATTCTATGATTTAATGATCTTAAAAGTTCGCTTCTACAGAAGAAAAAAAAAAAAAAAAAAAAAAAAGCAAAGAAGAAACAAAAGAATTTACTGTACACAAGGAAGTGAGAACTCACCTCTTGGAGAGAATAAGATAATAGTTTAAAGGAACAAAACAATCTCAGCACAGATTATTTTAGATAGTGCTTTAAAATGTAACGTCTGCCATTATCTTTATGTGTCTGTATTGTTTTTACTGAGAAGAGGTGAATTGTGATGAGCAAAAATTCACCAGTAAACCACAAAATCTTAAAATATTACCTCTTTTCTTTAACATACTCATATTTTCTTATTTCAAAGCAGTTGTCTTTCAACTGAAATTGAACACCTTATTATTTTTAAAACAAGCTAAAATAACCCCAGGAAATATGTAGATCAAATTTTTTCACTTGTGACAGTATGATACACTGTCTTGAACATTCTTCCAGGTGGAAGTGGAGGGGCAGGTACCAATCTCTTTACTTTTGTAACTAGTGATAGGACTGGAAGAAACAGCAGGAAGCTGAGTTGGGGGAGGTTTAGATTGGATATCAGGGTTGGGCACTGACTCAGGTTGGGTACTCTCAGGCTCATGGCGTAACTCTTGGGGACGGTGCTATGCAGGGACAGGTGTTGGATCCAATGATCCTTGTGTGCCCCTTCCAACACAGTATATTCTGCAACTAACTCTACAATTTGATATTTTTTCTGAATTTTAGCAAAGAATAAATATATTGTACTAAAATAATTCAGCAGCACCTGGGAACCCTCTTGCTATTTTATTTAAAATTGTTCAGTAAGGCTTTCTGGTTAAATTTCTAGGTTATGTAAAACCTTGAACAAGAATTTTCTCAGAAACTGCATCAGAGTAGTGTTTTTCCCAGGAGACACAGTAAACAGGCACATCTTTTAGTCTGTTTTACTGTCTTTCTTCATCATTCTCAGGAAGTAGAAATGGAGTGCTCTACCACTGTGGTACATTCCACCAATAAACTGCTGTTCTTCAACTGAATATTAACACAGATGTTATAAAACAACTCAGAAGGATGACAGCAGTAATCAAGGTTTTGCCCATTACCTATCTACTGCCCACACAGAGAAGTGCATATAGAGGGAGTAGTTTCTGGACTCAAAGTCTGACTTTTAACAATTTGCTTCCTACACTTTGTATCCTATATTAAAACAGGTATTTTTAGAATTCCTTGGCCATGTAATTCACTTCATAAAAACAAAAATTATTATGATAAATCTGTGTATTTTCAATGATTTTTCAAAGCACAATTAAATTAGAAACAAAAGTGGGAGGAGAGGGATATGTGTTTCCATGTAAGAGTTCCTGTGAGCTGTGGTTTTATAGGGAGATGTTAAAGAGTGAACTGGAGGTAAATTATTGGATCATTTCCATTAAATTCAATTCAATTGAACAACACCAGGTGCAGTATCAGAATGTAGCAGAGCTGATTCAGTTTCTTTCACTTAATAAGTTTAATTTTCTTATAGATTTTGAAGTTATCAGACATGGCCATTTATCTGCTAAGCAGTGCCTGAAATTGTTTAAATTTGCTGTGTGGAAATAGCCCATACAAAAGTATACTGTGTATACAGTTTGCTGAAGAGCCTATGTACAAAACACATTATTAACACATTGAAAGGAATTGTTGTAGAATAAATTGTGGACATATCCTAAAAAGACATAGATGGATTTTTTTTTCATCCCCATATGAAATGTGATGAAAGAAGGCATATGAGCTGTGTGAAAATATCCACTCTTATACACCATGTTGCAAGTCATCTGAGAGCAAGGTGTTCCAGCACTTTTGAATTGGAAAAATATGAGCTGCAACATGCTGTTTGTATCACCAGCAAGCTTGAGAGAATAAGTCCCTCTGGGCTTCTATGTTGCAGATCAGAAGGTGTCATTTAATAGCAGACTTTTACCTTCAAATTGAAAATGAGAAGGAAAAACACAGATGACATCAGTGAGAAAAACAAAGGTAAAAGATGTGGTGTATGCTTCATTGTTCTTCTTACATTACTTTGGCACCCTAAGGCATTAATAAGAAGAGGCTCCTGTTCTGCCTGCTCTGAGCAAACAATTTAGGAAGTGTCCACACAACTTATGGAAGTTTCCACAAAGGAAGCTTCTTTGGGCCTTCTCTCATTCTTTGAATCTCATTGTTTTTCTTTGATTCTTTCTTTGTTAAACATATTTACTTTAAAAACCTAGTAAATGTTGGTTGGATTTTTTTTTCATATGTTCTTACTGAGAACAGGTTTTAGCAAGGAGAATAATTGCATAGCTGAAATTCTGCTAATCAGTCTTGAATTCTTTGTGACTTGAACTCCTATCTCATAAGACAGCAATTAAGTAAAACAGGTCATTTCAGGCTTCCAGAAAGCAAAAGAAGGAAATCCCAAAGAAGTTTCCATTTTGCACTGATTTGCATAACTGACTAGGTGTATTCCAGGAATTGCTCTTAGGAGTTTTCCCAAAGGATTTTTTAACTCAAATCTACTGGAATGAATACTAACTGAGCTTCACTTATTAATTCCTTGCTTTCAATAATTTAAGTTTGAAATTATTGAAGAAAAGAGTCATGTAGTCTCTCTCTTTAAAATCAATAGAGAGAAATGGGCTTTTCATGTGCTCTGTTCTAGTTAGTGGTCTAAAGTCCATTTATTGGCAATAAAGAGAAACAGGCACTTCAGGACTGCAATTCATTTAATCCTGATGTAGATATCTGACAAAGATAAATTACTTCCTCAGACTGTGTTACTCTATACTTAGAGTTGTATTACTCTATCTTGACTAAAAAGAGGTACTACTTTCTGTTGTGGGCATCAAATATGTAGATTTTGAACTTTAAGAGATATCAAGACCTTTTAATTTTGTGAATCACAGTAAAAAATCCTTCCACTCAACATACTTCCACAAAATATAATATTAGAATTTTTCTTGTTTTACAGAAAGCATTTTCTTATGTGATATTGCTGTTGGTAAAGAAAAGGATGAAGATTTCATGAATGTCTTTCAATATGAGCAGTTTTAAAAGCATTAAGTCCTATATATGTCTAATAAAAATCTCACATGACAAGGGGAGTTCACTACTGAAGAACCTTTCCCTTCAGCATTAGCTCACCATGTTTCTCCCTGTGAAAGTATATCCAGCTTCTGTGCTCAATTAATTTCTACTAAAGACAGAAGGAACACAACAGAAGCTTGTGGATTTCAGTCAGGGTGCTTTCATTTCTTTTGCAAATAAAATTCAAGTGTAGAAATACAACTGCAGCCTATGATAATTATTTCAATGTTCATACTCTGATTTAACTAGCTCTTTTATTTCTTTTCAGGTATCAATATGCCTATCATAGCAAAGTCTTCATAGTACCAATAAAGTACAAACAAACAGTATTTCATAGAAGTAGTGAAGATATATTGCGGTTTTGACTTAAAAGATGACAGCAACGCTTTTGTGTAGTCACTTCAAATGACTTTAAATGTTTCTCTGCAAAAATTTAAATTTCAATAAAAATTTATTACTAACTTCAGATAAGTATCGTATGATGTGTACTGGATATTTCCAGTATTTTTAAGTAAAAAAGAAAAGATGTTGAGGCAGAAGGATGGCACAGAAGAAGATGAGAAAAAATCATTTTATAACAACATAGATAATTTTAGAACTCATCAATACATAAAATTTATTAAGTATCTTGTAATTAAGAATATTATTTTCAATGTTTTTTAGTATAATATTTAATAATTCAGTGTTAGTTTGTATAATTTCTGTCCAGTTTCTTCAAGAAAACAACACACCTCAAGTGATTGGGATATTTCTGTCTCACAATACATTTGCTGTCTTTCCCTAAGTCATGGAAGTTTAATATCACTATTTTATTTCAAGATATTCTTCTCCCTAGAATGCAAATGATTCATAGCTTGAGAAGGGTGTCCAGGAACAGCCTGCAGGCTATATATGCTATATATTATGTCTAAGATTTTCTGCTTTGACTTTCAGCCTTTTTTAAAGAGTATTTTCTTCCACACTTAAAATCTATTCTTTTAAATTTCAGCATCTCTTTCCTGTACTCTTGAGTAGTCACAACCCATCAAGGGTTTTTTGTGTTTTCAAGAGAGGATGATTACAGCATTATAAAACAATGATATTGAATGTGGTTCCTGAATACACACACATTGTTTCCATTTCATTATTTGTAGCACACAAATTTCTCTGTTCCCTCTCCTAAAGTATTCCCATTCACTTGTACTTTCTTTCTCCACTGGATTTATCTATTTAAATTGCATTGGTCACTTGGGTAAACTGCTAACTCTGTGTCACCCCAGGGCACTCCGTTAAAGAATTTCATTTCGGAGCCAAAATGACAGACTCTGATAAGCCAGTTCAGCCATTTGTGTGAGTGTTTGGTGTGCCATTTCCATCAAAGTGGACTTCATTAGAGAGAGCTATGCTATTTCAAATTTTTTGGGCTAAGTCAGTTTGTTTTGAAAGACATGGGTTTGTAAGTGATATACAAACAACACAGATCACAAATTGGAAGAGGGACAGATAAGAAGACAGATCAGATCCTGAGGTACAACTGGGACAACTGGGGCATTAAATGTTCCAAATATGGTTGTTCAGTTGTTGTCTCATGTTAAAAACAATATCAATCAATGCCAAAGAGAACAAAGAATTATTTTTTTCATCCGTTATATTTGTCTGTAACAACTTCTGTATCTTTGACGTGGTTTCTAGTTAACACCCATTCAAATTCTTCACTGTAAGCATTATTTTTCTAAGTTTTTTTTCAGCCAGACTAAGGATTTTCAGCCATAATTTCTTCTTTGAGCTCTCTACTGGAAATGGGAGCACAGTCTCAGCCCCCTGCCTCAACACAGAGGCTGCCCCAGCACACAGCAAGTGGGCAAGACCAGACTGCAGCCATCAGACAGGTCCGAAGTTTGACTAGGGGTGTGGGATGCACAGCCACAGAGTGGCTGGCTGATGGCTGGGGCACAGACACCAGACCTCAAACCAACTCTCAAATCCCAGGGAAGGCTTATCATGTGCCTCTAGCTTGCAACTCCAGTGTTCTGTAAGAAGTCTCATCCAAAATTAACAAGCTTCAGTCTATCAGAGGTGACCTTAAGTTTAGACAGTGACACCCTCAGAGTATGGAGGACATTGTAGTCATTATTGATGTAAACAAGGCTCTGACACAGATAATTTAAAAACAGTCCTGTACTCTTCTTAGGAGCTGCCTGCTTTCCAGACTCCTTTCCTTTACACTCCCTGGGGTATACTACATATATGTATAAAAAATGGAAAAAAATTACTTTCATAAATGGAGACAGTAGATTAGTAAGGAAAGCTGTGTATGCAAGATGTTTAATGAAAAAAAAAATAAAATAGATTAAGGCATTTGTATATTTTCTTCTAATTTTCCTACAAGCTGCTCAATTTTTCCAGAAGATTAACTTTTCTCACACACAAAAAAAAAAAAAAAAAAAAAAAAGTTGCAGTCACGACAGCATTGACAGTCATGATGGCATTTCCTACGTCAAATACAGAAATGTCTGGCATAGTGATGACAGTAGGTTAAAAAGGTCACTTTGGTAAGAAACCTGAAGATGTGATTTATGGACAAGATACAGTGAACACCTCAGTTAGATGTCCCTTTTCATAAATGCTTCATTGTCACACAGAGTACATTAAGCCTAGACAAAGTTAACAAACTGAAGCATCTTATTTCAAGTAAAAGAAGAGTTTTTATGTACAGACATTGAGACCGTATCAGCTGAAAATATATTCCCACACAAGCAATACAAATGAGAGATGGCATATATAGGACACACATACTAAACTTTGCATTAGATGATTACTGCTCTCACAATAAAGTGGAACCAATGGGTATGTCTGGTATTTTGCTGAGGGCATGAAATCTTTGAATATAATAAAACCTCAACCAAGAGTGTGTCTTAATGAATGAATGGCCTTTGATGCCATAACAGGGGGAATTTTAAATGCTTAATGCAAAATTTTATTAAAACAAGATTTTAGCACAAATTCCTAACTATATCTCAGTGGCATTCACAGCATTCACTGGGAATTGACACCATTTTTTCACATTTTATGCATTGGCATAAGTGTAGATATACTGTTGAGAGCTTTGGTGCTAAAATACAGCACATCTAAAAATTTCTAGCTTGGATACATTACTTTCAGGCCTTTCCTCCTCATCAGGAAACAAGAATGTGTCTATACCAGCCACTCTTAGCTGCAGAAGCAACTTCTGTTTTTATATCTGTCAGCGTATATGTATATATACAAGTCTACATACAAACATTATAAAAGCATTTCCTCAGAAACATGTGACCATAGTAATGGTTGCACCTTGTCATTTGCACACTAGGTTGAAAAAAACAGGGCATAATTGGACTGAAAGCACTGTTCATATAAGAAGCTAAAATGTCTGTGTGCAAAATGGATGCTTATGTTAAATCAGCATTTAAATATCACAGGCTAGCAGAGAACTAGCTGAAGATGGAATCGTTTGTTGGTTACTGTTGTTTCTATCAAATCTGCTGTGTCATGATAAATGTTTTAGCTTCTACTTAAACAGACCATGTACCACAAACTTCTTCTAAGTTATTGTAAATTAAGAACATGGAATAATACTCCTGAAATAGTACATTTTAGGTTTTGTACATTTGATGCCTACCTGGGTCAAGACTGATCATTTACAAGGATTAATTTTAATATCTTTGCAAATCTTTATTCCTCTTCAATGCAAATAGAAAGAAAAACTACGATAAGTTCTTTACTTTGAAGTATAGTTACAATCCCAAAAGTTAACTGCTTTTCTGGAATAAAACTACCTTCCTCTGTGTCTACCCAGCATGTTCCAAAGCCAGGCAGTGATCTGCTCTGTTGAGAAATTTGGTAAGCAAGAGTGTTTCTTTCTAACTATTCATCTTATGTAGCTGATAACTATCTCATAAGCACAATGCCCATTGTCAGAATGTTTAAGTAGGTTATATCATTCCAAAAAGCATAAATGATGCCAAAGCCCTGCCCCTTCTAAAGAAAAAAACTCAGTATATCAGTAGGGTTTGATTCTGTTTTCTTCAATCACAGAAACACACCAATAAACATAAGGTTAAAGCAGGTTTCTCAAAATCAGATTTTTGATGTTTCACTCAATCCTCCACAGCACTGTGAGACTGTTTCTTCAATAAGTGTTGGAGGAAAGTGAGAAGACTGTGGGGAATGTGCATGTGCAAATTTGTGTTGGGGGGAAGGAAAGAAACCATAACCTGCGCATTAGCATAAATAAGCTTAGACAAAATATGCAACACTCTTCTCAAAACATGCAACACTCTTCTCTCACTCCTGCCAGCATGGGGCTAGGAGCTGCCATTCAGGAGAGTCAGGAAGAAGCTCAAGCTGCTGACAGGATAGAACAACTCACAGCAACTGATGAGCACTTGGTGTCTTCAAGGAACTAATGTGGGCTTCTAACTTTTGCAAAGAGTCAATAAATTACAGCCACCCACCAAGGAATATTTGAAGTAAAGAGTATTTTAATTAATTAAATTCAATTTTATTTGAATTTGCTAGGGTTGAAGAAGAATAGTGTGGTAACAGGGAATCTATAAAGCTGCAGAAATGAAACAGAACTGTGGTGATTAATCTTAGATGAAGTGTTTCTGTATGTTGACTTTCATGTCCCTCAAACCATAACCTACTTTTCAGTATTATTTGGACATATTCTAATTTCAGTAGATTTTTTAAAGATGGAAAAGTTCAGAAGTCAGACTATTACACTCCTAGATAGTTAAAGCTAGACTTAATTTCAGTGAAGCATATGAATTCATGATTCTAAAATATCTTTACAACGTAGATGACATACATACTTTGTTATTCCAAATGAAGCCATATGCAATGTAGACATATTGTAAAACTCCCAATATTCTATCTTCAAAAATAATTTTGATGCTTGAATTACAAAGCACTTTGCATTTAAATTAAATGTTACTGCACAGGGACACAATATAATCTTTCTGGGTCCCTCACAATTTAGACTAATCTGAGATTCTGTGAAAATTTCTGGTTTATCCTGGTAGAGATATTAAGGTAATGTGAAAAAAACAGTGTATATCCATGAGAAAAGAAGAACACAAAGAAAAAAAAAGAAAAAAACCCCAACAATTAAGAAACCCTGAAATTATATAGTGCCATCTCCACCCATAAAAAGGACCCCAGAGACACCATGGGTTGGAGGTACCCAGGATAGAACCTTCAGCACCCACCAGGCACCTCCCCAGGGAGTCCCAGGGAGTGTCAGTTCCTGCACCAAGTTATATCCAACACTGTGAGTCTGGGGGGCTCTTCAGATCTCCCCACAAACTGAGACATCACAGGGTACAGTCCCCAGGGCTCATGGGGATGTGCAGTGGAAGAACAAGAGGAAGGAGACTTGGGGATCAGTGTGATCTAAGGCAGAGAAAGCATAGGAAAACAAGTTTAAAAGGTGATACAAAGGGCCAGAAAGGTGTGAGCAGAAGATGGCCAGTGTTTTCATGGAGTCATGTACAGCACCTGTTCCATGTGATCCAACCCTATCTTCTCTCTCATCTCCACTTCTATTTTCTGGGCAAGGAACTCTATCTCATGTGGCTGTGGGAAGGGACTGTGGGTCAGAGTCCATATGTCCATGGTGGCAGCCCTGGAGCCATCATAGTTTCATGTGCCAGTCTGTCATCACCAGAAAATATGTAGCCTGACCTAACAGGAAGGGAACAAGTACCCCAGGACAGGGCTGTGGATATCTCCAACAGGAAGCACCTGGAGGGCTTGGCTCCTGAGGGCAGTAGGGCTCCGAGCCTAGCACTAGAGGTACTGTGGAGGTGCAGATCACATGAGAAACTTGTGAGTGTGTAGGCATGTGTGCATCCATGTGTGTGTGCATGCAAGGGTGTGAGAGAGAGACAGCAGGATCCAGGGGAAGTCCCCTAACAGATCTCATGTCTAAGCAGAGATGCCAGGAGGTTCACACTTGTGCGTGTCTGTTCAAGGAACTCTACACCACAGCAGGGCTACATCTCTGTACTTGGTGTTTGCTTGTCTAGGAAGCAGCCACTGGGGGAACTGAAACCCAGGAGAGACAGCAGGACAGACCATGTCTGAGCCCTGCTGCTGGAGGGATCACCTTGCATTTTTATGTACGTATATGTATTCCCACTAAACAGCCCTCATCTTGACCAGCCAGAGAGGGAAATTGCCTGAGGCCATTAAATACTATTTTTGTGTGTCTGCAAGAGTGCGATGGCTTCTGTAAGTGCTGATCTGTGTATGTGCATATATATGTATTGTATATGTGTATTTTTGTATGTGCTTACTGGGACTAGGTGCTCAGACTCACCAGCAACCTTTTGCCAGATTTGGTATGTCCCCAGAAAAACCACGTAGCATGTAGACTCTACTGGTAAACTGTTACATCTGTAATATACATAAAAGTGATATGACTGACCAATGTTTTGAATTTTCATTTGTTTACAGCAGATAAATAATTTTATGATAGGTTTATTTTCAGCAAGGTCACATCAGATTTTAGGTGGCCAAACTCCTTGACTACCACAAGCCTCACAGTATGTCCAGTTCCACAAGTGCCACCACTGTGGCTCTGCATAATACAGAAAATGCAAGTGCACTTAGGAATTTCAGATGCAAATAAGATTGTTATATCCTAATGTCATGTTGGGACAAAGTAAGGGTATGCCCTGAACTTTTTCAAAGGCTATGAAATTCATAAAAACTGGATTTGACTGTATGTTGTAGATAGAGTCACAGAGTCCTGACACTCAGAGAGTAAGGATGTGCAGAACACTCTGACACATACATAAAACAGTGCTACATTCACCTTATAGCAGGATCTTTCTTTCATGAGTGTCACAGGTTACTTGATTTTATAGTACAGTGGGGGGAGAAAAAAATCACTAAAATCAGTCCCAAGGGACCCCAAATCTTAATTTTTAAAAATCTTTTTTTTTTTTTTTTTTTTAATACCCTTTTTGGTGAAGAAGGAATAGAATTATAGAATTTTAGGAAATTGTATACTCTAAAATTCATTTCATCTGCGAAAGCATTCAACTGAACAGAAGTGTCTCTGTTTTCTCCCTTCAACTGTTGTAATGCTGTTAGTAGAAAATGGAAGAAGAAAAAATCGTATCATAGACATTCAAAGAGTCTATGGGGAGCAGCATATGTGGTATCATCAGATATAAAATTATTGCATCACTTGAGATATCCTTCAGATGGAAAAGTTCCCACATAGTGTATCAAGAAGAGAGACAAGGCCCAGCTGAAGTGCACTTACCCTAATGCATGGATAACAAACAGAGGGAGCTGGAGACCTTTGTACTGCAGGAAAGCCATGATGTAGCCACCATCGTGGAACTGTGGTGGGATGACTCACATGACTGGGGTGCTGCAGTGGATGGCTACAAGCTCTTCAGAAGCTACAGGGACAAAAAAGAGGTGGGGTGGTTCTGTGCATTAGGGAGGGTTCTGACTGTACAGTGCTCAAGGCTAGTAATGACAAGGTTGAGAGATTAGGGGTAAGAGACAGGGGGAAGGCGAACAAGGCAGATTCCCTGGTGGCAGTCTGTTATAGACCACACAACCAGGATGAAGATGTGGATGAATTATTCTGTAAGTAACAGTGTTTTACTATCATCAGCCCTTATCCTTTAACCTGATTGACACCTGCTGGAAACTCAACACAGAAGAGAGGAGGCAGTCTAGGAAGTTCCTGGAATGTGTGAAAATAACTTCCTTGCACAGCTGGTAAGGGCCTATCAGCAGTGAGGCCCTGCTACACCTGCAGTTTATAAACAGAGAAAGGCTGGTGGGAGACGTGGTGGTAGGAGGAGGCTACCTCAGCCACAGCAACCATGAAATGATAGTTTCAATTCTTGGTAAAGTAAGAAAGGTGGTCAAAAAAAAATAAACTATGTTGGACTTCTGCAGGGCAGCCTTTGGTATATTCAGGACACTGGTTTGGATACTCTCTTTAGGAAAGGGTCCAGGAAGACCAGACACATTTAAGAAAGAAATTGTGAAGGAGCAGAACATTCCTACGTACCAAAAGAAGAGAAAGTGGGGTAGAAGACCATCTGGACTGACAGGGAGATTTCACAGGAACTCAGGGGAAAAAAAGAGGGTGTATGGTATGACCTTGGAAATAGAAGCAGACAACTCAGGAAGAGAACAAAGATGTTGTTAGGTCATGTAGAAAGATTGGAAAGGTAGAATCTCAGATAGAACTCAACTTGTCAACTGTTGTAAATTACAATAAAAAAAGTGTTTTTATAAATATGAATAAATAAATATTTTTTATAAATAAATTAATAACAAAAGGAGAGCCAGGGAAAATTTCTATTCTTTATTGGACACTGTAGAGAATATTGACAGCAAAGAAGCAGAAGAGGCTGAAAAGTACTTTATGGCTTCTTTTCCTCAATCTTTAATATAAAACTGTTTATCGTCAAGGTCAATTGGCCTCCTGAGCTGGTAGACAAGGACAGGAAGCAAAACAGACCCCGTAGAATCCAGGAGGGAGTAGTGACCTGCTGTGCCACTTAGACTGTTACAAATCTATGGAACCACATGAGATTGATCAAAGGGTACTGGGGGAGCTGGTGGAAGAGCTTGCTAAGCCTCTCTCCATAATTTATTATCAGTCCTGGCTAAACAGTGAGGTCCCAGACAACTGGCTGATATGATGCCTATCCACAAGAAGGGCCAGAAGGAGGATTCAGGGAGCTATAGGCCTGTCAGCCTGATCTCAGCGAGGTTATGGAGGACATCATCTTGAGAGCAATCACATGAAACATACAGTATAAACAAAGGATCAGACCCAGCCGGAATGGGTTTAGGAAAGGCAGGTCCAGCCTTACCAACCTGAACTCCTTTTATATCAGGTGATCTAACCAGTGGATGCAGGGAAGGCTGTGGATGTCTGCCAGGACTTCAGCAAGGCCTTCACCATCTCCCACAGCAGTCTCCTGTAAAAGCTGGCAGCCCACAGCTGGACAGGCGCACCCTTCCCTGGGTTCAGAACTGGCTGGAGGGCAGGACCAGAGAGTGGTGAATGGTGCTGCACCCAGCTGGGGGCTGCTCACTAGTGGTGTCCCCCAGGGGTCTGTGGTGGGCCTGGTCCTGTTTAATATCTTTATTGATGATCTGGAGGAGGCGATTAAGAGTCCTATGAAGAGTGGCTGAGGGAGCTGGGGTTGTTTATCGTGGAGAAAAAAAGTCTCGGAGGGCATCTTATCACTCTCTATGACTCCCTTAAAGGAGGATGTAACCAGGTGAGGGTTGGTCTCTTCTCCCAGGCAACTACTGACAAAACACCTCAAGCTGTTCCAGGGGAGGTTCAAGTTGACCATCAGGAGGAATTTCTACACAGAAAAGGTTGTAAAACTTTGGAATAGACTGCTCAGGGAGGTAGTGGAGTCACCATATCCAGAGGTATTCAAAAAACAACTGGATGTGGCACTTTCTGCTGTTGAGAAGGTGGTGATAAGTCAAAGATTGGACTCAATGATCTCAGAGGTCTTTTCCAGCCTAAATAATTATGTGATTATTTACAAAGTAGTGAAATAATCACTCATCTGGTGGGAAGTATATGCAGTACCAGGAATGATATTGATGATGACACCCAAAATTTTTATTTTTTTTTTTTTGGTAGGAAAAATTTAGTCTACGAAGATTGGAATAGGATGTTTCTATTTTCATCATGTCACCCACCAACAAAATATTGCAACAAGCACGTAGTTAATGGTTTAAGCCTGTTTTTTTGTGGTCACACCCAACTTTCAGTCAGGTATACTTAAGTGATTTACTTTCTATATCTATTTATGTATATTTATAAATACTTATGTACTTTTGAGGAATGCATTCAGTGCAGGTAGCTCAGTGTGCAAGCTGCAGTATGAGCTACAAGGTGAGTTCTGTGGGGCAAGAGTCCAAGCAGGAGTCTGAGCCTGAGGCAAGAGGCCATAAACTCCCAATCCTTTGAATAAAAAATGGCCCAGTGACCTGGGGCTGTCCAGTGGGCTGGCCACTCAGAGACAGAGCAGGAGCCAATGACTCCAGACCTTCCTGTGCTTAGAATGCCAGTGTACAAAACCCAGGGCATCCTTTTTTGGGGGGGTCTCTCCTTGGAGGCAGCCAGCTTAAGCTTCTATTTTGTTGTTTTCTTGTTTAGTTATTTCCTCATAAGATCTAGATGTCGGAGGCTCTGCTATGGGAAACCCAAGGACAATCCACTTGGGAAAACCTGTGAGTGGGATGACTATGCACCTCAGTCCCAGCTCAGGTGGTGTGAGAGTAACTGACAGAGTGGTTCTTGAACAGCTGGACAGGGAAATTCCCAACAGCAAAATATATGTCTCTCTGTGTGTATATATATAAAACATATGCATACAGTGCACATGCTACACAGATGTTATGTGTTTTATACCTATAAAAATGTATGCATGTGCATAAGGTCTTTTGTAAACATTTTACCCTATACTATCTCAGTCTTTATGTGACAATGAAAAAAACTTATGTCTTTTTACAACCATTGTCAAAATCTAGCTGCACTAAAACTGCAATTTTCATTCAAGAAGCAATACTATGTCACTTAAGGCAATGCATAAAATATTTGGTCTACATTGCATTTGGACAATTTGATTTGATTATCATGTGCTGAGTGGTCTTTTACTAGAAACACAATGAGAAAAATCTAGAGGAATATTTCTTTATTTCCTCTGTAAAGTTTGCATTACTAACAGGTTTAGCAACTGGACCTGAGTCTGTTTGCCTCACTTGAGATTACAGTCATTATGACTTCATGTTGACATTGTGCATTCCCCTTACTTTCAAAACAGCTTCCAGAACTGAAGTTCCTTCATCCTGCTCTCAGGGAGGAGTGGAGCCTAGCACGAGGGTGTGACTAGGTTGTGATTCTATACCACCCACATTAATGACTGGGGTCATGGTTTCAGGAAGAAAGCGCAAGTGCACCCCAAGAATTCCGTAATTTTCCTTCATTCTCTTGCGTGGAAAGGGGTCAGTATCAACCTTTGCAGTCTTGTGCTGTAATTGCTGGTCCCCTTCCTGCTTCTTCAAGCTGTGCTTTCATGACATGATTCTGAAGGAAAGAAGCAACAAGACCGAGATGCTGCTCTGAGAAAAGAAGTGGCAAGCCTGAGCCAATTGGAATGCATGCTGCACTTTAAGAAAAAAAAAATCTTTGGTGGCTTGTCCAAACCCCATGTAGGTGCCCCACAGCCAGTGGAGTTGAAGCACTTGAGGGGGAGCAGGAGAAGTGGAGGACCAGGAACAGCTGTGGGGAGTGAAATAGGGGCAGACCAAAGTGCAAAGGCATAAGGTGAGCCAAATACTTAGAACCACAACTGAGCACAGTGGTTCAGAAGAGTGGGCAGCATAATGTGGACAAATGGAGCTTTTGGGGGCTTGACCATCATTGTTTTGCATTGTCTACGGCTCAGGGATGGGAACTGCCAGCCACAGGAGCCCCTTTGCCCCATCTTCCCTTTGTCCTTGCAGCCATGCAGAACAGAATTCTGCATGGAACAGCCTCCATCTAATCTTTGTCTGGGGAAACCATGTGGACCTGGTAGTGCAGGAATGTTTGCCATCTTATCTTTGTCCCAGCAGTTATGTGGAACTAAGTAAAGGTGGCAAACACCTTTTTTTTTGGGTAAATCTCCTTCTCTATTTTTATACTTTCGTTATTAATTAACTGCTGTTGCTGTGAGTTTCTTATTCCACTGCTTTCTTCTTTCATTAAATTGTTATCACAGCCCCTAGTCTCTGTCCCTCTCTCACTGGAAGGGGTGGGGGGGGGAGGGGGAATGAGTGGTGGGAGTTTAATTTGCAGCTGGTGTAAAACCACCACAACTTCTTTCAATCTAGGCAATTCACAACTAACTTGCCAATTCTGTCTAAATCAGGTCTAGTTTCCTCCACAATTGTCTACACAGTTGGTGTGTGAAGATTTACAAAACCAAGTACCACAACAGTATTGCTGGAATGTACTTTTTTTTTATAGGCAGAAAATTCATATTATGCCAAATAAATTTGCAATGGTCTCTGTCACAAAGAATTCAGATTCTGAAAGCAGCAGGCTTGGGAAGAGCTAAACAGAAATCATTTCAGTCAGATTAAAACAGTTTATCATAGGCAGCACAGCAGAATTCCACATTCTATAAATAGAGGACTATTGTATTTTATAATACAAACTTGAATTACATGTCTGGGGCAGAAAACAACCATGAGTTTCCTACTTACCTTCCCAAGCAGATACTGTCACCATCTGCCTAAGACTGCTCTTCTTGAGAAATGGCAAGTATATGGAAGTCCTCTATCCTGTCATCTACCTAAAAAAGTATGTGACCTATATATCAATAAGGTTCAATGTTGGCATAAGTAAAAGACTGCACTTACAATAGTCTTTTGGATTTCGCGCTTCTAAGATTTAATCTAATAAATATTTTAATGTGGAACATTTTAAATCCTAAGTTCTTGCCAACACCTTCCATATTCTACATAGTTTATATGGATAGAGAATCTAAAAATATGAGTCAGTATGTGATTTTTAATGCCAAAATACACTGGAAGCTCAGAGATGGCCTATAAAACTTAGTGATGTAAGTTCGCACTTACTTGAAAGGAGGGGCTTTAATGGAACTGCTTGCGTCAGTAGGTGCTTATCAGCATGAGCTAGGCCTCCACAATCTGGTGTTTTAAAGAAAATTGCTTCTCTGAGTTTCAGGTGGCACATTATGCAACCCTGTACTGCAACACCTGCAGTGCATGATATAGAACAACATATGCTTGTCTTATGGCACCATTTATTTAGAAATAGCACACACCACACATCTCACGCTAAAAAGAAGAACAAAATAAATCAACACATTTGTTTTCAGAACTACCAACAGTTTTAAGCCCATGATTCTGTTTAGTTCTTTTGGTTTGGTTTGTTTGATTTTTTGGGGGGCATGAGGGTGCCAGTTAGGGAGTAGAATATGCTCCTTAAAAATTTTTAGTATATTTGCTACAAAATGATGCTTTTATCAAATCAAAGAAAACATTTGGGGAAAAAAAAAAAAGATTCTCTGAAAATTTCCATCACATAATTAATGGTTATAAAAGCAGAATTATATGGTTCCCTAGGTGTTAACATCAAAATTAGCAGCAGAAAATACTCTGTGCCTCTGCTTGAAGTGCTGCTTGTGACTATCTTCTTTTTTTTTTGAAATTAATTGGTGATGAAATTCAATCCATTCTGTTTTGTGATCTCAATGGTGTCCTGTGATAAACATCAGTATACAGACTCTTTAGAACTACTAGGCATATTGCCAGCATGAAATTCAAGGAAGGGTAAAAAAATATGTATGTGAATTATTTAAAATCAGGAGGGTAGAGGCCAGAAATTCTTGTTATCACTGTTAATAAAAAAAACCCCTAAGCCATGTAAAGGCCAGCTGAGTTGGCAGTAGAAGGACCTAAACATATAATTAAATATCCTAATATTGAGATGTCTTTGACATATGCAGAAAACTGCAAAGAAAAGAGAAGTGTGTATGTAGTAGTGAAACTGGTGACATACACTACCTGATTTTTGTCCCAGATAAACCATAAGTTTCATATGTGCAATGAGAGAAAGCAAAGTAGTGTTACCATGCAGTTCAATAATAAATGGAACAACTTCATCAATTCTTACCTTACTGTAAGGGGCAGATTAAGCATGAAGCAGGAGATTTGATTGGCAGAAATGTGGTCTGCCTAATTACTGCAGGGTAAGAGCAAAAGGAACAATTTAGGGGCTGGAGATGAAGATCTGCAGAGTCAACTCATATTTACTGATTTCCTGCTTTTCACTTCTCTGAGAGCCAAGTGTTCAGTTGACAGTCCCTAAAAGTTAGTTTTGCAGACCATAGCCATGGCATCTCAGTTTAGGTTAACTTTAAGAAAAGATTGTTGTGCTTTGCACAAGTAGACTATGAAACATCAGAAAATAAACAAAGGACTGGAACCACTGAGTAAAGAGTAATGTAAAAGTATAATGAAGAGAAAATAGTACAGAAAGCTAAAAAGTCAGAAAAAGCGCAAAGCTGGAAGGCAGAAACACAGAGAAGTAGGGATAGAACTCATTATGTCATCAAGAGGTCATAACTTTTCCAGCTGTCTTGTAAACTCCTGACCAGCAGGTTATGTCACTAAGCTCCTGCATGAGGAATTGTAAGATTTCTAAGATTCAGTCATACAAGGCCTTCCTAGCATAAAAAAATCTCAAAGTAATCCTGCATACACGCTGACTTCAGAGTTTTTACACATAATAAAAGATACCCTAACACAATCATTTACTAGAGAAAATGTTGACCCGACTGCCAAACAAGAGTAGCACCAAGAATTATTCAACACTTACAGTGTAATGTCTAATGTGTGTAAAAAATTCACAACCAGCATTCAGCTAAGTGTTGCTTTGGGGTGAAGAGCAGATGAATATTTTCTTTCACTATTATTTCCTGGAAATCAGTAGTCTATGTATATTCTGTCATGTCACGGTCTGAAATGCAGCAGTCCTAGTATTTTTAGGCAATAAGGCCATCCTACTCTTTGTGTACCTTCTTCTGTGGTGTCAGAGTGTCTCCTCTATACAGTACACCCACCTAAGGTAATATTCTTGCATATGCATGGAATTACAAAACTTACTATGCTTTGTGACAGTATTTCCTCAATTTCTGCTACATTCTTTACAATTATTATGAGTGGTAGATCTTAGAAGATTCAAATACATTGCTTTTTCTTCCCCTTGATAACTTTTACAGTTATTTATAATGTTACATTACATGCTTTTCAATTACCTTCTCCTATCAGCTACAATTCCAGGATCATTGTAACAAAGATGTTAGGACAGCCGCATTAGCTAATTTTCTTGTTTCCTAGCATATAAGGCAGGGAATGGCCACACAAATGGTGGTAGTAAATGTTTAAAAACTATATTTAAAAAATTACTAGATTCTCATGAAGATGGAAGATTTCCTAATTTTAATATACACACTCTGCTGCGGTAAGATTCTCAGAGAAATGCATTAAAAGAATGCCTTAATTAAAAAAAAAAAAAAAAAAAGCACAGTATGTAAATGGTATTAGGCAGATTCCTCAAATATGCAAAATAATGTTTGATTTATATGCATTCTTCAGACCTTAAAGTCTGCAGAACTTTAACAAAAGTAAAATTGTATTTTATCTTTTTCAGAGTACTCTTAATGAGGAATCAGTTTTTACCTAAAAACTTGCTTATAAAATTTCTTCTTCTACTAAAACCAGATTAATTTGTAAACAGCGGAACCTGAGACCCTGTTCCTTCACTCAAATATCAGTTCACAAGATGGGTTTGGATTCTGACAGTCTTTGCATAATTCAAAATAGTAGGCCTCCTACAGTCAAAAATAAGTAAAATATCTTGCCCAAACACAGCCTGTACTGATCAGTAATCCAGTGCTTAAATTGTGTTTAGAAACATTTTGCCTTTAGTTCACACAGAAAATGCAGCTCTATTGAAGTCTGAGATGGAAAATTTGAGTTACAGATAGTCCTTTAGAACTAGTCAGTCCTGATCAACAGATCAAAAGTATAGAATACTCTAGTTAAGAAAATATTTAATATTTTAAACCTTGCATTTAGAAAAGATATTAAAAGAAAAATAAGATTACTTGATTATTTTACGGATCAGAAGTTTTCTAGAAAATAGGAGAATGATGATTAATATTGTATTAAATTTATTTCTTACATATGCATTGACCATTATTTGATATATCATGTATAATATCGCATGAAATATAATATGAAGAAATAAATTGATGTAATCTCCTGTATATCTAAGGAGGGCATGACAGTTCTCTGATACAGAGCATTTTTCAGACTTAAATGTACTATAGTATAAATAAGAAATACATGATATATATATCAAGTTGATGTTTCACTATAGGAAACTCTGAAAGCAATGCCAATATGTCAGAAAATGAGAAAAAATAGATGGAGAAAAAGAAGGGTGATTTGAACTTTCAGAATGCAGATTCCTACCAAATACAGATATAGATACTACTGATATACTGATACTACTGATATAGAGCAGTTTCTTCCTAATTTTGTTTCAATGCCACAGGCAGGATGAAGACCAAGGATTTAGAAAACAAATTGTATTTGGGGTTTAGGAATGAATCAGGGATAATGCAAATTTGATGCTGAGTTCTTTTGAGTTTTACCTCCAAAAAAGTGGTATTTCCTACCAAAACCCACTTACACTACATTTTCAGCAGTTTGGGGAACTTCTGAGGAATATATCAAGACTACTAAGCTCACCATTTTTAGTGAATATTCTTTCTGGTCACTAAAGCTGTTGCCATTGCAGAATATCTTTGATCTAAGCATGGTATCACATCTCAGCTTTTGAGTTCTTCTGAACTGTCTAAGCTAACAATTTATCACACATTTCATTAGTGTGATGAAGAATGCTTTCCTATCATGTATTGAAGTATTTAATTGTCTTTAATGAAAAGGGATCCTCATTTCTCATATTCAGAACTTTCATGAATCTTGACAGCAATGGTCAAACTATCTGGCATCACTAATTCTATGGGTCTCCCTTTAACATTAGCACAGAATTAAGATGTTCTAGGTACAGAGAAAAGAGGCATGGCTACACTTTGTGTAGCAGCCAAGACCATATTTTGATGTACCACTGTTTAAGTGCTGGAACAGTTCAATAACACCTAATGATGTGGTCAGTCTGAATTGGTATCCCCTGCAGTACACTGACAAATAACATCAGTCTTTACAGTGATGTCTTGTAGTAGTTGTTTATACCTGTTTTTAAAGTTTCACAGAATGAACAAATAGGTATAGATTCTTATCTGAATCTGACAGATGAAGTTCTCTTTTAATGCTAACTGTGTGCAGCCTGCCACCAGGTGATGGATTAGCTGAGGTTCAGAGGCAGTATACCATATCAAAGTTTCCCGTGCGGTGCAGTGTGAGATGACCTCTTGAAAAGTTTAAAGTATGCGATAGTGAATAGCAAATTCTGCTCTTTTTCTTCTCCTGTCCTTCAAGTTTAAGAAGACCCTGAAAAAAACAGACAATGAACCATATGTGGAAAACTTATATAGTAATTGGGAAAAAAAATTACTTTGTTTTTGCAATTTTATACCCTTCTAGAGCTCCTCAGCCTTTCCCAAAAGAGCAAATGGATCACAGTATAAATAAGAAACAAATGATAGGCATATCAAGTTAACTTTTCATTTGTTAGTAACCCTGAAAGTAATGCCAATATGTCAGAAGATGAGAAAAATAGATGGAAAATACTTGAGTGTGTTTTGAGCTGTCAAAAAGCAGATTCCTGCCAAATAACACACTAGTATAAGGGGGAATGGAGAGCAAAGAGGTTGCTAATGCTTGGCTACTCTTCCATTGACTTTTCTCTGAAATGGTGACCACAAGATTACCCTCTGGAAACTAAGAAAAGCTTCACAATTAGAAAATTTCTTACCATTGTTATCTTCTTTCTCGTAACCTTTCAAGTTTAATTACTACTTTTTTCAAAGCCATACGAATTTATTTTATTATATTCCAATCTTCCTGGGCTGATCACCACAAATGGAGGACACAAAGCCAAGTACTATATACTTCATTTGTAATCTGCATCATTGTAGGGTTTACTTCTTAGAATCTGACAATATTACCACATCCTTCTGTCGCTTGTTTCATGTTTGAGATGCCCTTTGCTTGGCTAAAAGCAACTCTGAATAGCTAGTGCCTCAAAAAAGAAAAAGGTATGCCTTTTCTCACCTGAAAATATTTTCCTGGAATATCTTGTTCTCAGATTTGTGAGTTGTTTTCTTCCTTTCTTTTTTTCTGCCTCTGGGGTAAGAAAAAAAAAAATTCCAGAATTCTGTGATGTCTTAAATGAAGATCAAAAGAAAACAAAAAAATACAAAAGAAATAAAAAACCAAAAGAAAACAAAACTAAAACAAGACCACAATAACAGAAAAAGAAAAAAAAAACAAGCTGAACCCCCAACCATTTGTCTCCTTGCTTTCAGTCCGTAGAAAAAAAACCATAGATTCTTAATAAACTTACTCTTCCAGAACCACAGAATGGCAAAACACTATTGCATTATTACAATGACCTCGTTATTTCCTGCCTGTCAACTGGAGCACATGAATTTTGAAAAAAAAATAAACGAGAAATGCATTTTCCTTGCAGTTTTTTTCCAGAAGCTAATAATCCACCTTACAATAGCACCACTAATTCCCTAATAATTATTTGATGGTTCTTTTTGTCTGCCCTCTGTTATTAACTCTTAAGGAATATTTCATAGGACACATATTTTTCTTCCACAACACGAATATCACTAACCTACATATCCTCTGTGGTGTGTAAGTACTTGCTTTATGCTTCTGTGTGCTCCTCAACTGTCAGCTAGATTCATAGCCCTTGATAAACTTTGTTTAAAAGCTTGTTCTAGCTTTCTTCAATATAAAACAAAAACCCTGTAGAAAAGAAGTCATTTGATGAGATGATAGTCATCTAAGCATGTAAAAAAAATATCAGTTTGGGGAATTTCTTGGGGGTTGGTTTTTGGAAGTGTGAGTTCCCACATCCACAAAAAGCAATGTATTAAAAAAAAAATAAGGTATTTTCTTTTGAAATATATCACTTGGTACATGCTGCCCTGAAAATTCTGTGTTCCACATATCTAAATTTTCTTTATATTAGTGTTATTGAATGTTTTGCCTAAGACCTGTATACCTGAGAAGTGATGTGCACACACATACACATACATAATCACACAATGCATTTTCACCTGGATCTCTGGCAACTGTTAGAAAATTGACATCATCCTAGAATGTAGTGTATTGTAACATGGAGAATGGGATTATGTTCTTCTAAGTACTGTAGAAATGTAAACTAACTAGATTACAAGAAATGCTTCACAAATATCTCAGACCTTCCAAACCCATTAAGCAGTCATTAAGGAGAGTTTCCTTGCTTTGAATTGCCCAAAGAAATACTTCTAGAAAGTCGTAATATATTGTAATGCAGAGTGCTAGGTGTGGGAGTTGTCATCATCACAGAACCACAGAATCACTGAAAAGCTGGGGTTGAAAGAGACCTCTGGAGATCCAGTCCAACCCTCCTGCCAGGGCAAGGTCGCCTACAGCAGGTGACACAAGATTGTGTTCAGGTTTTAAATATGTCCAGAAGGGGAGACTCCACAACCTTGCAAGGCAGCCAGTTTCAGTGCTCTGCTGCCCACAGTGTAAGAAAGTTCTTCCTCATACTAAGGTAGAACTTCTAATGTTTTAATTTATGGCCCTTGCTTTTTATCCTACCTCTGGGCACCACTGAAAAGATTTTGGCACCATCTTCTTGGCATCTGCCTTCAATCAAAAAAGGCCATGAATTTTTCTATTAGCAAGACCAGATTTCTTCATTAGGTACATTAACCACAGCACTTGACTAAAACCTAGTGGTTTTATAGAGGAATGTAGACAGGCCAGATTAGTGGGTCAAGGACAGTGGTATGAGGTTCAGCAAGTGCTGGGTTCTGCACTTTGTTCACAACAATCTCATGCAGCACTCGGGGAAGACTGGAAAGCTGCCAGTGGAAAAAGACCTGAGGATGATGGTCAACAAGGCTGAACATGAGCCAGGTGGCCAAGAAGGCCCATGGCATCCTGGCCAGTATCAGAAATAATGTGGGCAGCAGGACTAGGGCAGGGATTGTCCTCCTGTCCTGGGAACTGGTGAGCTTGCCCCTCACCAAAAAGTACTTAACAGTATAAGCTGGAAGTCTGCATATTGAATACTGTCAAATAAACCTTGAGGAAGGCACAGTATTAATTTCTGATTGCCCTAAGTCACTTTACATTCCTATGCATCAGTAGGTTTCCACATAAACTTGATTTATAAATAGAAACCAAGTTATTTGAAGTCATAAGGGTCTGTAAAATTTTGCAAATCTCTGAATATCCTTAAGTCAGCTTTACTGAATTTTCGTCATTGTCAAAAGGATGCACTTTGCCAGCACCATAAAGGTTTCAGGGTCATTTTTTTAAAAAACAAACAGTTCTTCTCACTCTTCTTGCCAGAAAGTGCTTTGCTTCAGTAACAAATTAAGCAATCTTCTGTGTACACTTGTAATGGACTTCATGTACTTAAAGCTGAGATATGATTCAAAATATCAGATATTATTTACACAATTCAAGAAAATAAGGCATCTTTCATTTATTTTCATACATGCTGATGTGTTGCAAAAACTCATGTTTTAGCATTTTATTTTCAAGTTGGTCCTTATGTTTCATGTCATTTGTCATTAATTTATGTCATGTATTACATAATTTATTTATGTTACTTCAAGATTTTTTGTTCTGAAAATCATCATTTCCCATATATTTGAGAGGACAAAAACTTACTATATTTTATATAGAGAAGAATGCACTCCATTATTTTATTATCATGTATTATTAGCATTGTTATTATCTAAATGCAAACATTCTTTAACTAATATGACTGCTACAGTTAATTAGGGTGTACTACTCCTCTCTTTAGTCTACCTAACTGAGAAAATACAATCCATTTGTGGTGTGTTACCTGATGTTTGGCCATTATTTTTCACCTTGTTGGGATACAAAACAATCTCTGAGGCAAGACAA
Source organism: Pseudopodoces humilis (assembly GCF_049639895.1). Classification (NCBI taxonomy): domain Eukaryota; kingdom Metazoa; phylum Chordata; class Aves; order Passeriformes; family Paridae; genus Pseudopodoces; species Pseudopodoces humilis. The sequence goes on along the minus strand of NC_142203.1, from coordinate 47,000,363 downwards.
GTTGTCACTTTCAGTTACTGTGGGTGAGTATGATATGGCATGCAAAATTGAACACCATGTTGTTACAGCCTGAAAAATAATGGGTGTCACCACTGTAATTGTTGATAAAAATTCGGTGTTTGATACTTAAATCAATTACCTACCAAAAAGGTCTTATGTCAGAGTCCTTTCTAGGAAGAATCTAATATAGCCTACTGACCCATAGTCAATCAACCCCTATATAATGAATGATGAGCCCACAAGGAAGCATGTTATACAATCACAGCATTTCTGTGTTTCAATCCATACAATGTCTTTCAAGGAGTGAAAATTATGTTCAAAATTCATAGCGAATAATAAAGGTAAAAAGTGTCCTTCCCTAAGTATGTGGTGATTACATATTGCAATGATAACCAGTCATTGCAAGAAGAGGAGAATAGTGCTACTTGTAAGAAATGGAGATGGATAGAAAAATTTGTGTTAGAGAAAAAAATATTGCAAATCCCAGAGAAAAAATAATTTATGCAATATATAATTTTAAAAATTCCAGAAGGTCATAGTCAGCCTGACTGAGAACATCAAAGAGAAAATAGAACAAGAACAGAATCAGCTATATGGGCTATTTAGCTGTGAGAAGAGAAGGTACTAACCCAGGAACAACTTAGTACATTTAGGGCAGTACAGAGCTCTGTGTGGGAAGCTGAGTGAAATGGCAGAAAACTGTTATAGCAGATGAGATCATGAGGATGTTTTTTATTTATTTCTTAACCTTTTTTTGGGCTAAACCCAGAAAAGCTGATTCAAGATGGAATTAGTACATGGTAGAAATAATGAAGAACTAATACTATAGTAAAGGACAATAAGTAAAGGCCCAGAAATTGTACGATTAAATTAAAAAAAAATTATTTTGCGTGTTTTAAATGGTGGAGAACGAAGTGAGAAAAAGTGGTGACTATTTAGTCCACCTGAAGCAAGTGCTGAACTTCCTTTCAAGCCTGTGAAAAAAATATAATCAGTGAGTCAAAGTGAGTGGCACCACCTCATTTCTCTAGCAAAATTTTGTACCTGACGTGGAGATGGGGAAAGACAGGGGAGAGATTTTTAGTTTGCACCCTGGACGGTTTGTGTAGTTTATAACAGCCCCTACCCAGGAGGAAAGTTCTGGCTTTGTGGTCTGCGAGCAGAACTCCAAATGCCAATCATGACCACCCGTGTTCTGTTCACAGGATTATAGCGACAGCCCTTCTTGTATTTCTTGGTGGTTTTCTGACTCACTACAACCCCAGGCTGTCTTTATAATATAGACTGCTTAACCCTGAATTAGAGTGGAACACCTGCCTCGTCTCCTCCTGCCTCCTCCATGGGGAGACAGGGCTGGAATCTAGGAGACTTTACCTCACACAAAATTTTGTTTTCAGACAATATGGTTCTTCAGAGAAAATGGACAAAATAAAGGTGTTCTATTAAGCTGAAAAGAGTGTGACCTTGAAAACCTAGCTGAAAACAGATCAGCACTTTCACCAAAGCTATGGCAAAGGTTCTTGAATATGTGCAGATTGAGTTATCTGTTAATTTAAAAAAAAGTTGCAATGGCAAACACAAAATTTTTATACAAACCTGATCACACTGTAAAAAATCAACAGTACAACAGTAAACAACAACAGCACAATGTTGCAAACATTGTATGGATACAGAAGAGATACTGCAATGAAGAGATGAAGATCACAGCTATTGTATGAGAGAAAGCAGTATGACAGTATATTGGAAAGCACTTATCTGAAAGTGTAGGTATGATTAAATTCAATTATCTAACTAATATTTAATATTTTCTGTTATTTTTGTAGTATATAATTATTCGTTAAATAGAAAGAGTAAATTTGCAGACTCTTTTTATTTTCCTTTTTTGACCTGACATAAATCATCACATAACATAAATTTTCCAGTATACTCTCCTTGATAATCATGTTTTCACTGTATTTGAAGAGAAATAACGTTTCCTTCTACTTGTGATGGAGAATAAGTTAATTTAGAACTACATTAATTTTAAATATGGAGTATCATACAAATGTCTACCTTATCTCACAAAAACCAGCAAACAAGCTTTGCAAAGAAAAGAAATAAAGGAGCAAAAAATCCAATTTAGAGGTCATTATTAAGTTTCTTCTCCTGCACTGTCATAAAAGGATGCTAGGGAAAAACAAACCAATAAATCACTAGTACCTATACATCTAACATATATGAAGATTCAGCCAGCTGTCAGTGCAGTGGGGAACCTCAGCTGAATTGGCCTATTTCTTGCCTAGTGTAAAATTCCTGTCTCCTTCTCCACTAATTATACCTTTAGAGACTATTCATATTTGCTAAATATGTGTGTGTGTGTGTGTGTGAGTGTGTGTGTGTTGCTGCACGCACATCCACTTTTTTTTTAGAACTTTGCAGTTCTTTTTTTATTTCAGGTATATTTATTGTTTCTTTAAAGACAGGTATTCAAGCATAATCCAGAAAATAGTTGGTTTAGTTTATTAGTTGGTTTAATACTTGTTAAATATTTTTTTCAGTCCATGATTAGAGGATGTGAGAGCTTGGCACCATACAAAGCAGGAAGAAGAGCTAATATACCACTAGAAGAATCTAAGGTTAAAAATTAGATTCTTTTGTTATAATCAGCTTTTTCACTGACTTCAGTCTTACAGCTCTTCATCCATACTGTTGTATTTCACAAGGATAAAATAAGTTCATTTTTGAAAAATGCTTTGTGAAGTATTCAGAGTCTAGCCCAGAATAATAAGTCTTTAATGGTTATTTTAGCTTCAGAATAGCTGTTTGAACACAATGCACCACAGAGGTGAAATGGAGGAGACAGAGAATGAGCAGGAAATATGGTATTCTTTATAAAAGTGTATGTTCTCAGGTCACAGTATCTCTGGCTTTGTATAGAAGCATTTCTTTCTTCTTTCTTTTTTCTTGTCCCATTTTAGGGATAAAATCCATGGGACATGGTGAAGCAAGAGAAGTAATTTTTTTTAACATTTTTCTTTAAAGAATGCCAATATATATGTACCTGGTTCTGTAAAGAGGATGTGGGTGTGGGTTCAAACAATCCCAACCTCATTTTAAATAAGATCTAGGGCAATCATATTCTTAACACTCCCTGTGGTCTAAAAGCCGTCCTCTTTGTCAGAAGATGCCTTTTCAAGGGAGACAGATGGCATGAGCTGAACTGCGTGGAAAAAGTGTTTGTGCTTTCTCACCACACCTAGAAGCATTGCATCTAAGGTATAATCCTGCTGAATTTTTCTGAGGGGGCAGAATCTAAAGAAACCTGAAGAGGTCTGTGATTATGCTTACTTGGCATGACAAGTACCAACTGAAATTTGTACTGCAGCTCCTCTGCTGCTGCTTGCTACTGGAACAATTTTTTTGACAATCATTTCATTTATGTAAGTGGTTTTATAAATAGTTTTAGACTCTTCTGGTGACTTACAAGTTCATCAGAAACCTGGAAGAAGCATACCTAGATTCAACCAATGGTGAACTTTCACAGGCCTTTCTGTAACTAGTGCATTCCATCAGACTCAAAAGAAAGAGCACAGGGACATGACACACACAAAAAAAATGCACTATTGTCTTCAAGTCTCCCTCCAGTAGTGCCTGTGTTTGCTGAGCAAATAAGAAAACAGGGGTCCTGCTAAGGTGCTAGCATTTGCACAATGATATCAACTGAATTCTTGCAACTTCTGCAACAGGAAGTGCATGTGACATTTGCTTGCATTTTACTATCTGCAGAGTACCTGGCGTGTTTGTAAACAGGAGAATCTTTTCCCCTAAGATTAACTGATGTTCACAGTTAGGTGGAAATTTCTTCCAGGAAACCAAGACCCCATCTTTTGAGGTAGGCAAGCAGACATGAAGGAAGGGGAAGTGTGGAGGGAGCTTCAGGCATGAATAAAGGACGTAAAACCTTCCTGCACTCATGGTGACAGCAGAGGGATATTTTTCTGAGGACTTGAAAACTTGAGAAGATCAAGCTCAGAAAAATTCTGCAGGGGCAAAATTTTATCATGTCCTTTTTATATTAATATATGTGAGACAAAAAAATCTTTTCTTTCTCAATTGAAAGAGATCCTTTTTTTTTTCTTTTTTTTTTTTTTTTTTTTAATTTATCCTGATAACATGTATCTTCAAGGTTTGAAAGTCATTTCTGTGCTTTTGGAGTGTCTACTTTTAGGAAAAGTTCCAAGCAAATGTACTGAAATTCTATGCCTATTCAGGGTCCCACCTGCACTTGAAGCTACTCATTGCCTTTAAGTTTCCTGAGTAAAATTTTACCTTCTTCTCTGAGCTGACGCCTTGCCTACTCTATTGACCTGTAGAAGCAGTACCAGTAACAGTGTCACACAGAAATGAGGATCTTACTGCATTGCTGATTCTTTGTTATGCACACTGTAAAAAAAATTAGTGTTTGCTAAAATAATTGTTGAGATACAAATAATATGCATTTCAAGGAGACCAGTAAAATTAATCCTGCTAACAAAAATATGTGTGTGCTCCGATGGAAAAGTAAATTCCAAAATATTACAGGGTGAATGCCTTTCTTCCTCACTACACTTACAGGCTATACTTCCATTTTATCATAAGAACAAAAAATTACCTTAAAACTGAGGAACTTTGTTAACATACTTAATTAGATCAGCAGCATCTGTTTTCTACATCTCCAAATAGATGACGAATAGAAAGAAGACAAGAAAAAAGAGCTCTAGCTGTGATCATCAGAGTGACAGCAAGTCTGTAAGGTCTGGTGCAAGGTTATGTAGTGCCCCATGAAAATTCCTACATGCTTTTCACATGATTGATTTTCTGTAAAAAATGAGAAAAGCATGATTTGAAGTGATTCATACATTCATACATAGGCCCTAAATTTATTTAACCCAAACAAACTTTTTAACCTGGACCTTTACTTAGCACCAGCATGCTGAATGTTTTCCATGCCTGACTAAACAGTTCTGTATGTTATAATATAGAAAGGAATTTACATATTGAAATTACAGAGAAGATTACTAGAAATTTGAAATTACTAGAGATTGAAATTACAGTGAAGATACGAGAATACAGGATCTTTTCATCTCAGAAAGTGACAATCTTAATAAGAAGTACATTCCATTGTCAATATTTTAATGTTTATCTTGCATAATGTAAAATCAATATTTTAACATTATCTAATTACTCCCAGTGATAATTTAAAAAAGTACTCCTCTTTTGGCTTGTAAACAAAACACAAGACACAGCAGCTTTTTACTAACATATTTTTTATCCAATTCTCCCCCTCCCTGAGGTAAAAAAATCCTTTTAGATTATTAAATGAGTATCTGGAGACTTTTAGGAAAGGAAGCAAGTTAAATAATTACAATAGTAATTGCTTAAAGTTACATAAAGCCTGTCATCCCATGAGTTAACACAAGTCTGTCATTTATGAATACACATCTTTTTATTATTATCCATTAGTGACCATTAGAGTATCTGCAATCTTTCCTGTTTTTATAGCTGAGCTTAAGAGAATTAATGCTGCCTTAAATCTATGAACAGTCACATGTGTTCCTAGCTTATATCTGTGATGCATTCACGTATCATTTTTCAGAAGTTGAAATATGTATAGACAACAAATAATCTCCTTAAATAAATTATGACAGAGGAATGCTGAAAAAAATATTTTATTTTAAATATCGAATGGAAAGATCTTACAAATGGAAACAAAAGTATTTCCTCTAGTTGCCAGTGTCTTATTTCATTTTGGTAAACAACATTAATAGGATGCCCTTTACTGGTCACCATTAGAAGCAATTACAACAAGGAAGCAAAAGAACACTGCCAAATGAAAAACTTGTCATCTTCATATAATGAGATAGTATTTTATTTTTAATTTGCGCTACAGTCTCCAGCCAAGATGGAAAATAAATTGCGCTAGGAATATAAAAGCATGAGGAATACACAGTCACTGCCCTAGATAGAAAACACAGCAGCCTAAACAGAGAAGTCAAACAAAGAGAGAGAGAGAGAAAACCTGCATACTCAGATGCTTCTTCCTGTGTATTTTCTCCCTAACCCCTTCCCCGCCCATTTCTTTTTAAATAGAAGCTGGATTGATGTTGACAATATGCCTTTGAAATACAGCAAGCAGTGTGATGAAACACTGAACTACTCAAGAGTGTGAACTGAAAGACAGGATTGCCACTTACCATAGCAATAAGCAGTCAGTGTCACAGCAAAATAATATTTCTTCACTTACATGCAGAATTTTTTTTTTATTTGGTTATATGAAAATAAGTATGCACATATGTTCAAAGGCTAAGAGCACAGACTTTAGTTACTGTAGCAAAAAAGATGGTTCTTCTGCCTCAAGGATTTTCTCTGTCCTGTAAATACAGTTTTTACCTCTGCATACTGCTTTCTTCTCTCATGTTTAAGTCCAAGCCCCCCTAAAGAAAAAGAAATTAATTCTACTCCTTGTTTCTTTTATTTATTTTTTTTTCTTTTCTATATGGGTTATTTCAAAGCACTGAGATATCCAAAAAGCATCTTGCTGATAGCACCTTCTTCATTGTAGAAATTTTAACTATCTCTATTACATGTGTTTTGAGGAAGGGCTCAGAATATTGATTTCTTCATTCCATTGGTGAGTTGTTAATCACAGGAATACTCCTGAATTCATGACTGAGTGCCTACTAATGGAAATAAAGGATTTACAATCTGGCTCTGTAAAAGCAGTATTACTGTAGATTACTAGGAATGCATGGAAGCAGGGCAGTTCATAAATCTTGCACAGACATTTTGCGAAATATTTATAACTGTGGTAGTTTTCAATTAGCATACTTTGTGTGGCACCCTGGTCTGGAGCTACAGGAAGGTTAAATGCTTCTTGCTTACAATTGTGTAAATCTAGTGTATGTGTCATTGAATTCTGAGCAAAATCAACATACAGAAGAGCAAAATGATGCCATGTTATTACTAATGCACCCTCTCAAATGATCCTATTTAATTCACATGCAGAGTGTGCATTTGTTGTGAAAAAAAAGTGATGCAAAGGAAATGTGTGCCTGTTGTTGGTAACATTACAGGGCTGAGCACTTAGAATTATTCTGGTGATTTAAATCATGGTAAACACACTTTCAAAAATATCAAACTTAAATTACATAAGGTGCCTGGCTGGACTGATGAAATGTGTTTTATGCCTCTAAAAAACCTAGGGGATTTTAATCAATCACTGGGAAAAGCAAATAGATCAAGTGAATACCTTCCCATTACCTCTGCAATGCTTGACAGAAATAGGACAGCAGAGAACAGTTTTTCCTGGTGCACATAGGGTTCTGTTTATGTCATCTGAATTTTATTCTGGACTGCTTATGCGCTGTTGCCTGGAGGAACCCTGCAGTCTTGAGGTAAATACAGTAACTTAAAGCTTTATCACATATTCCTGCCAGTCTATTATCAAGATAATGGGCTCTTTTTCAAGAATTGGAGTAAAGTTCTATCCACATACTACCACAAAATTAACAAAATAAATAAAGAATAAGCAATAGGACTATTGAGTCCACTCAATGTAAAATTCATAGTCACAGAATATCTCAGTTTGTAAGGGAACCATAAGGATCATTAAATTCAAATCCTGTTCCTTGTAGGACTACCTAAAACTAAATCATGTGACCAGGAGCATCATCCAGATACTGCTTGGGCTCTGACAGGCTTGGTGCTGAGACCACTTCCCTGGAAAACCTGTTTGAGTGATATGACCATGCTCTCTGTGAAGATATTTTTTGTGTTGTCCAACATGAACACACCCTGATGAAGCTTCATTCCATTTCCTCATGCCCTACTGCTGGTCACCAGAGAGGGGAGACATTTCTTTCTGCAGGGTGGCTCCCCAGCCTCTCATTCCCTAATTTTTAGGGATTACCTTGTCCCAGGTAGGGAATCAGAATCTGTCACTGGTTCTTCTGCAAGTCATGCAGCTGGTCACTTCCCAGATCTCTAGTCTATCCACAACTCTCCATCCTCAGGGGAGGATTCCTCCTAATTTAGTATATCTTTTCAAAACTATTAAAATTCAATTATAGTAGCAGCAAATTAGAAAAGTATTTCTGTATTCACATTCACGTTGCCTATCTCATTAGTAGCTCTATGCCATTTATAACCAGAGCTTACCTGATGGTAAACTGAATTGATGCCTACCAAACTGTGTTGAATATATGAATATAGTGTTTTGCTAGAAACAGCAAACAATTTAAAAATGCACAGATCTGTTTGAAGCAGCATTAAATTCACCTTACTGTATATGTTTATATTTTCATATAGTGGCATATGTTCTTTGTGCTATTTTTATGTGTTTTTTTCTAGATTTCTGTTCTTAATCCTGTTTTCCATCACTTCTGGCCTTTTAGTTTAGGATACCAACCTATTAATATTGCAAATGTAGTAGCTGGATGTCACTGACCTGTGAAAGGGAGGGTGTAGAATAAGGTTTGGTTGATCTGAGTCAACTTGTTTCTGAGGTCACCTAGACAGTCAGGGGCTTTTTGTGCTAGGTTCATATAACAAGAGCTGTGCAGAAGCTCTGAATTGTTATTTTTATTCTGGTGAGTAGCAAAGTGTCAGCAAATTCTCAGGTCCACGCATAAATTTTCAGAAGTATAATGAAGAAATTGCTGAGAAATTACATATGTCCTTGTCTCATATGTCTTTCCTAAATCATACCTCGAACCCCATTCTACCCTTTCATAATAGTTTCCTCTATTCTTTCTATGATGCATTTGTAGCTCTCACCAACTTTTGTCTCAATCTTTGGCAGCCTTCAATCTCCATGGATCATTCATTCCCTTTGGCTAAGCTTGCTTATGGTTAGCTGTCTTAATTTGGAAATTATATCCTGTTGTATCCTTTTAACTGGGTGTGAGCAGCTGTTGTAGAGAATGTTCAGAATTATTTTTTTTAATACAAAATGTTCCAAAGGGATACAGAGTATGTCCAGTGAGAGTGATGATCTGCTGAGCTCAACCATGTAGTCATTCACTGTTATTCTGCTCAAATTTAAAAAGCTGGCTTCTTAGCTGATTTTTTTAATTTTTATTTTTAATTTTTATTTTAAAAGATGCCAGTGTCAGTGCAGCTTTTGCTCTATTATTAAGGTGGCTTGTATGAAGTTCAATTTTCCTTCTCTTTAAATAATTTGAAAAATATGTGACTGAAATGAGAAGAACATAAAGAAAGCTGTGTTTCATTTCACTATACGTGACAAAGTAAAAAATAGTTTGATCTATCTTTTTTGTGTGTGATGTGACTATGAAGAAGAAATAGGAATCTTTAGCAAATTCCCTGAGAGTACTTGAATTTACCTCATAGGTCCTTCAGCATGGCATAATTCAATAATTCAGTAACCACATATTCATGAAGAACATTTTCAGACCTAAAATTCTTGTAAATGTTTTTCTTTTCCTTCCTGAGACTGTGCTTCAATATAACATGCAGAACAGCACTAAAGCAGGGCCTGTTTTGACTATTAGGAGCCAAAATTTTCCTTTAAAATTATAACCAGATAAACTGAAAGCTTTTCTCCATAATTTTTCCATTTCATAAATAATAATTTTTAGAAGAGTGAAGGACATAATCCAAAGATTCAATTGCCTAAATGTTAACAAATCAAATGACAAATAAGTTCACTTCTTTGAAGCTCCACATCTGCTGAATACTTTTCCAGAAAGCTCCCTGGCTCTAAACTTTCTTCAGAGTCATATTCTCAGTGATTGTTCAGGAAGTTCTTTGCTTTCTGTTTCTTCTTAATTTTTTTCAGTGACGCCTTTGTACTTCCTTTCTCTTTCTTACATGCAGACACACATCTCTCTACAGAAAAAAAAAAACAAACCTGAAAATAAAGCAAACTTCCCCAACTGAAAGAAACTCAAAATCAAACAAAAAAGACCCAATAAGCCACAACACACCCCAGCAGAGTCTTATCACCCAAATATATTTTTATTTTAGAAAAGTATGTGCTTTCAGTAATGTCTACTCTATTTTTCTAGAGGAATTCAAGGTGTCTTGTTACAGCTGTCTTCAATGAGGAGTGACAGCGACTCTTAACCTACCACAGTGACATGTATCTAGCCCATAGTTTTACATAGAGCTATTCATTGTCAAGATAATATGCCACACCTTCTTCTGCTTAATTTTGTTTGCTTTATCATTTGTTTGTTTGTTTTTCTGCAGTTGCTTTCACAGGTAACATTAGAAGGATTTTTTAGGCTTGTGGGTTTTGTCTTCTCTTAATGTACTTTAAATACTTAATGTATTTTAGCGATCTGTACTCTAGAAAATGATGAGATGTAGTATACTTGATTTATTACATTTATTCAAGAAATAGAAGGCTCTTCAGACAGGGATGAATTTGAAAAATTTAGTCTGTGCTAGGTAAGTATTAGTGGCAGTCAGTTAGAGATACATGTTTAGTAAAATATGCACTGACACAATAGACCTAAGAGAAACAAGGGAGCTCAAGAAACAGAATATTTTCCTTTCATCTGCACATTAAAGAGGACACAAATTTTATACACAAAAAAGTTAGACAATAAATATTTCACATATTTACTGTGAAAGACACTTACATACTTAGGTTTCAAATCTAGTCTGTGCTCCTCTTTCAGTATTACTTCCTGCGTTTCAGGGAAATGCAACTATGACAACTAAGAATCCCACTGCCATAAATACTGTTCATAGGTAAACATTCCCTGCCCTGATTCATGTACAGCATCAGGAAAAGCATTTTTTTTTCTTAATGAGTTTAGGATGTAAATGAACAGGGAAGTCAAATAATGGAGACAATAAAATCATTGTCTGCATTTTACAGTCAGTAAATTAGAGCAGAAAGATTTGCTGACATTTGTCTACTCTGCATGCAGATGCTACTTCCTTTGACATGGGGATTCAGAGTGAAAAAATCTCACAGTAATGTAAAAAAGCTTGTTTCCCAACTTACAGCCAGAGCTTGAAACAGAGCAACCATTTAGTTGACTGGGCTTCTATTGAGTGTTTAATAATGAGGATTTTGTAACAGAGATGCCCTCTAAAACAAAACAGGAACAAAGACTACAGAATTTTCTTCACACACTCTCTTTAACTGCCATCAAAGAGCCGTGATTCAAACCCTGCCAGTCATGGCTGCACTTGAACTAATGACTTAGCAGTAAAAAGGCTCTACAGTCTATTACTAATCTCCTGATTCATCTGGGCTCTCAACCTTTTTATAAAGCTATATTTACTGGGATCAGAACAGTTGCTCTTCTTAGAATAGATTTTATGTTGCAGCTCACAGTCCAGAGTTCAAGAGTCTTCAATTTAGAAAAGAATAAGTCATAGTGCCTCTGTACAGTCACTTTCTGATAGCAGGGCAAAAATTTGCCCATCCTAATAACAGGATATAATTAAAAATGTCTTTCTCCCATGTTAGGTAACTCACCTTCATGAATGAATGCATAAAGACAAGTGTCTTCTATTTTTATATTATCTCTCTCTTTTTCTTTTATTGATAGAAAAGTCTAAGTAAATTATTTTTAAAAAACAAAACAGCTAAACCAATTATTTTTATGTTGCTATGTTAGCTGCTGGAACAAATGAAAAAACTGTATTAGGAGAGAAATAAAGACATATAAGAGAGGAAAAATAATTTAAGTGAATATATTGTGTTTACTTAGGTCAATAAATTATAATTATTGGATAACACCCATTTTAGAAAGTTAGTGACTATTTCACAGGACATAGACAATGTATTTTTCCATTGTCTGTCTTCTGCAGTTCAGAACTATAATTTATCCTCTTGAAATTTTTGAAATAGAGAATCAGTGTTACATCCAGTTTTTAAATATCCTTCTTATATAGTGACTTTCCTATCTGTGTTGATGGTCATGCTGTACCTTTTCAAGTGGATAGATATGTACCAGTGTAGTGCATGTGCACAAAGCATATTTCTGATTGCTGCTGCTGACATTCAGCACTGAACCTGGAGTGGAAAGGAGCACAGGTGCAGGGGTCACTTGCATATCTTTGGACATATTTTCCATAGTAGAGAAGCAGTGAACAGAAGCAGTTTTGCTGCACTGTGCTTCACACAGCACATAGCAGATGTAGATTGTAGTGCTGATGCAGAAAGGTGAATAAATTCAAGTCCTCAACAGTTATAATGGAGACTATGTTGTCATGCTGAAAAGTTCCATGCAGAGGAAAAATAACATTGCCTACTCACTTGGCATGAGGCTGCCCCTGCTTCTAGACATATCAAATTCATTCTAGATGTGGAGTACACTGTAATCTCAGCTCAGACAACAGCACTTTTGTATCATACTAATAAGTTGTCATTTGATTTGTATGATCCTTTCCATGGTCATAACTGATATCTATCCTTACATAAGTTTGACAGACTCCTAGAAAAAAGCTGCACAGTTGCTAAGTGCCATCACAGCACTTGCTCTACTCCTAAGTATACTAACATATTGTGGTGGAGCACTGCTCCTTTTAAGGTTGGAGAAAGTTGCTAAAATCCAGAGAAGAAATTCTGGTTGCATTTGTGTTTCCCAGTCTTTTCAGCAGCACAGGTACTTGCTGTATTTTAGACTGTCACTTGCACTATGCAAGTATTTCCTGGGCATATGTGAGGTTTCTTTTTATGTCTGGGGAGGTACAGCAGGTACATGTATTCTTTTATGTAGGACTCTTGTTCAGTTTTCTCTGGGAGATTATACCTGTCCTTCATGTTCAATAATGAAACAGGAACAGGAGAATATTCAGAACACTTCATTCACTTATATCTTCACCACTGATGTATCATCCTGAGTTTTAATGGAACCTACGTTCCATCTTGGTAAAATGGATAAGATTTAAAGCCCTTTTAAATCCTGCTCAGAGCTTCTTTGTTCAGATGGAAAGGGATAATAGACAAATAACAGCTAGAATTAACTATGCAATAAAGATATACTGTCTAGGAAAATCTGCAGAAAGTGAGTTATTGTTTTGACTGAACCTCTAAGTGGTTTAAAAAATGTGTTTCCTAAAAATATCTGTTGGTATAAGCAAAGATTCCTGTATTTTTTTTCCTGACTTATTTTCGGCCTCAGGATATTTTAGCCATTTATAAAGTAGGTTACATCTCTAAGTTTTATGTATGAGCACCTATTCACCTGGAAAAAAAAAAATCTATTTGCAACTGCAATTTTTCCAGGAGTCACAACATAAGTTCCAGTGCATGAATATTACCATGTCAAGAGTATTATAGTGTCTCTTAAGCAGTTAGAATTTTCTTAGAGAGTCGTTGTTCCTAGGAAATTTAAAATTACATTAAATGGAACAGGAAGTTGGAAAAATAAATTATGGTGCAGTCTAGTATTTTTCAAATCTTCTGATAATCTTGAAACTGAAATTCTATTTCTATTATGAAACTGAATTTCTATGGAATCATGTTTTAAGACTTTTGCATTCATAAACTAAATGGTGACTTCTGTTCCTTCAAAAATGGCTGTCACCAGGAGAACTGCCCTCATGTTTTAAGAGATCTGTACTTGAAAACCATTTAGGTACAAAGAAAGTCCCCAAAGACTTTTAAAAGACTGAATGCTATTCTAATACAACATATCATAGTGTTGAACTCTTCTGAGGCTTCAACATCATGCTAAACTGCAGGAACACAGCATGATACACAAAAGTAATTCGGAAAGAAAGCCTGCAACAAAATATTTCTAGGAATATTTGGAGCAGGCAGTTTTATACATACCTAATTAGGTGGAAACAAGGAGTCATAAATGTATCCAGCCACACAGTTACTACTACCTCTTATTTCAAGTTACATTTCAAAATTCTAACCTTATTTATTCACACAATTACTTTTAGCCTAACCCTGGAATGCAATAATAAAAGAGGTATGGGTGAGAATAATTTACTGAGTCATTCTTCAAGGTGGCTGGGAAGTCAGAAACCTCATTCCAGATAGCTTTTTCCTAAATTCTTCTGGTCCTTAAAGCGGCCTAATTTTATTCATCTGATTTTATGTACCATTTTAAGGCTGATTTTATGAAATTTCTTTGGTATTTTGTGGACCTACAATTTTATGATATTCATAAGTGCCACAAATGACAGATGTAGCATAACATTTTGATGGAAAGCTTTGCTTGTACCAGTATTAAACCTGTGTTACTGCATATTGAAAGATATTTATACTTCCATTTCTCATAAAATTACACCAAGTTACCTAACAGTTTGATTAGATTAGTAAAACATTAATTAGCATATTCTAAATAATATGCTTTGATTATTTAAATACAGTTGTATGCTTTTCCTCATCAGCAGTATGACTTTCATGCTGCACCAGCATTTCTGGTGATTTGTCAGCTAAACTTAGAAAAATAAATCTTTACACATGTTCAAGACAGGCCTACAGGTCTTCTTCAAAATGTTCTAATAATAAAAGCAGCAGGGAATGAAAAAGGACAGAGAAAGAAGACACAATGTTCTGTCCCAAACACCCAAGGAGAGTCTTTCAAATAAAATTGTTTATTTTTGATTGAAAAGTTGAAACTAACTACATAAGGCCACACTAGAACAAAGATCCAAGTATTTAAAGGTGGCATGTCCAGTTTTATGACACACTTCTGACAATTCACACAGTCTAAAACAACACAAGAAAAAACAGCCAATCCTTTAGGGAGAGACTAATTTCTGTCTTGAATAGTGCTAAAATTGGATTAGTTGTTCTTTTTATCACCTTCTTTAGTCATAATAAAATTTTAGAAGTAACAAAAAGACCCTGAGAAATAAAAAATAAGAATCTTCTCATGGTATCCTTTCTTAAAGTGCTTCTGAAGCTACACTTAAAAACACTTCTGACACTTTTGGAATATTGTACACTTCCAGCAGAAATCCTGGATTTTATGAATGGCACATTCAATCTGCTGCATTCTGAAGTTTGGGGAAAGTTATGTTTTGCTTTAAAAATTATATAATTTTTGGAGATTTTTTTTTTTAAATTCTGTCTATCTTTCCTGAATAATCTCAAGTGCATATTATTCTTAATGACTTCTACATACTGAACTCTAAAAAACAAACTGTGTCTACCATACTGCACCAGAGCTACGAATTGTTATGGGATTATACAAGAAGGGGGACACATACTGGCCAAATAGACAGTGTATGCTAAAGAGGAATGGAGGAGCATTAGTGGATCTCCAGCTTTTATAAGTCACATAACATTTATACAACTGTATCAAGTTAATTTATGCAGATCTGGGCAGATCATTTGCCTTTGTTAATAGTACTCATGAATTAATTCCTTCTGGGTTTGTTTTTTTTTTTTACAAATGAGCCAATATTTAATTTAGTGTAAATGTTTCAATTTTATCCTAATATTTATCTTAATATTATCTTAATATCTATATCCCCTAGAATTACCCTGGTCTGATTTGTGCTATCATCATGATTAAATGGTGCAGCATGTTTAACAAGCAGTGAGATCTTTCTTCCTACAGCTTTCCCGTGCAGAAAGGTGCCACTCATGATGTTGTCTTGTCAATTATAACAAAATTGCAGGTTTCATCTTCCTGAATTAGCACTG
The DNA here is from genome assembly GCF_049639895.1 of Pseudopodoces humilis. Classification (NCBI taxonomy): domain Eukaryota; kingdom Metazoa; phylum Chordata; class Aves; order Passeriformes; family Paridae; genus Pseudopodoces; species Pseudopodoces humilis. The sequence continues at coordinate 46,984,750 of NC_142203.1, read as the reverse complement.
CAAGAAACTCATTATGAAATTTAAAACATATATCCCTGTCCTTTGATTGTTTGGGCTACTTTTTTCATTGTTGTCGCTGTTACCATTTTGTTGTTAGTTCATTTGGTGGTTTTTGGGTTTGTTTGTCTTGTTTTCTTTTTGTTTTTTTATTTTGCAATGGAGACATATTGTTAAAAGTGTGGGAGACTCTAAACATGAGTGGAGAAATGCATACTCTAAACTCTTATCAGGACAAAAAAATTAAGCTTTTTACCTGAACATTGGTATATTACCAATTAGCACTGTGCCAATAAAGTTGCTATTATCAGGTTTCAGAAATAACTATGTTTAAAGGAATGTAAAGTGTTTGTTTGTTTTTGTTGTTTGTTTTTTTTCTGGCATTGTTATTCAGTATTTTCTTATTTGAGAAACTTGAAGACTTCTACTCTCAAAGACTCTCAAAGACTTCTTTCCTTGTTCCTGTCAGTTCCTTCTTGAGACTAAAGCCTCTCACCAATCATATGCTCTTTCTGCTTCCTATCTCTGTACTGCCTCTGATTACTCTGTTGAAGTGCAATTTCAAATCTGAAAAAAAAAAAAAAATTCCATCTAATGCCTACAAAAACTCATCATAATGTTGTTTTAGGTGTTTTAGATATTAGAAGCTATTCTCGCTCCCCCTTGTTTTTTTGGGTTTTTTTAAAAGCCTATTTTCTCTCATATACTATCTTCATAGTTGAAACTTCAAAATGTTTTGCTTCAGTAACATCCAGGAACTGGCAGCTGGGAAAAAGGGAGGGGTGGACATGGCCCCTGACAGATTTTATAAAACTAAAAGAAACCCTCTTAAATTCAACTGTTTCAAATGTTATAATAGTATTGCATTGTAAATCCATTAATGTTATCCAAACATAAATGTAAATTATCTGCATTTGTCTAGGCAGCATCTGTTCAAATAAACTAGAATTCATGTACTAGATAATGAGAGCATGGTAAATTATAAGTACTTAAATCAGTTTTTTTCAGCCAATGATACTGTAGAGAAAGAAAAGCATTTTTCATCATATTTTTAAGTAAAGAAAAAATCTATAAAGTATATGTCTGAAAATTATTTAATCTCTATAACAGAATTTATAAAAATTTTCATCTCTGTGGCTGAATTCTATTCAGAAGACTATTCAGCAAAGGTTGTTGGTTTTAAATAAGTTCTGGCATGTTCATAAAAGAAATGAAAGTGTTTTGTATCAATGGCTTCCAGCTATTAAACAACCTGTTGCTTTATCTGAACAATGCTAGTGAGGTTCATTGAATTAATTTACTTTACTCCAGAGGTCTGCTCACTTGTATGACAACATTGAGAGATTCCAGGCTGCTGACTCATTCATACAATATTCTACTACTTTATTTGATCTTACAGCAATATTTGAGGGAAATTCAGCATTACATTAAAACAGAGTCTCTCCAGAAATGTCCACTGATTCTCATAGTCTTCTGACTTTTCTGTTTTTCAGAGCACTGCATATGTCCTCTCCCCAGTCACCCATATTCTCTTGGGGAAACCAAGTATCTTTCATAATGGAGCAAGAACAATGTCATTTCCTCCAAAAAGGGGAACTGGAATATGATGCAGTCCAGGTACAAATGAATCATGGCCAGTTTTAAAATATTTGCTTAAAAACAGCATCCTGGGGTTGACAGAGGAATCACAGAATTAACCAGGTGGAAAAGACCTTTGAGATCATGAAGTCCAAACTATGACCTAACATCTCCTCATCAACTAAACCATGGTACTGAATGCCATGTCCAGTCTTTTTTTAAACACCTCCAGGGATGGTGACTCCACCACCTCCCTGGGTAGCCCATTCCAATGCTCACTCACTCTTTCAGTGAAGAATTTTTTCCTAATGTCTAGCCTAAACTTCCCCTGGCGCAGCTTGAGACTCTTTCCCCTAGTTCTGTCACTATTTACCTGGGAGAAGAGACTGAACCCCACCTGGCTACATCCTCCTTTCAGGGAGTTGTAGAGAGGAAAAATGTCTCCCCTGAGCCTCCTCTTCTCCAAGCTAAACAACCCCATTTCCCTAAGCTGCTCTTCATAGGTCTTGTGTTCTAGACCCCTCATTCATCAGCCTTGTTGCCCTTCTCTGGATGTGTTCTAGCAGCTCAACAACCTTCCTGAATTGAGGGGCCCAGCACTGGACACAGCCCTCAAGGTGCTGCCTCACCAGTGCTGAGTACAGAGAACAATCCCTGCCCTGCTCCTGCTGGCCACACTATTGCTGGCACAGCCCAGAATGCCATTGGCCTCCTTGGCCACCTGGGCACAGCTGGCTCCTGTTCAGTGGGAAGGAATTGTACTGTTGTACCAGGCTGTACTTGCTGCATATTGCTAATTCATTCATCAACTTTATCCATGGCACAAACCTTCATAGCACATATGAAATAAAATGCTCTTTGCTTCCCTTTTTCTCTCTATTCTTCCCTTTTTCTGTGCCCCTTGAGGAGATATTTTTCCCTTTTCTTAAAAAATACCGTGACAGTCTCCCAGCTTTAAAGTTTTACCATAAAATCAGCTTTAACCACTCAGCTGGTGCTCTTGATTCTGAGGGCTATGTGTCTTAACAATTTCCAGCATCCTTCTGCTCACAAACTACTTCCTGAAAGCTAAGAGAAATAAGCAAGAAAGGAATAAAAGAAAAGGAAATAAGTTTACAATGATGGAGAATAATAATGGCATAGATTACAACTGTGGAAACAGTGTGCTGCTAGAAATATAAGTGTTTTCAATGTTCTCATCCTACAGTCAAGTAAATGGGAGGACAAATGACACCAACAAATGGCATTACATAACTTAAGCTTAGAAACATAAAGGCCTATAAAACAGCCTGAAATTTAGAGTTTCTCTTAGGATCTAATTAGGCAATGAAGTAAAAAAAATAGAAATGCACAATCTAAATACAACTGAAAACCAAAAAATAAAAAAAAAAAAGCAACCCAAACCTAAACAAAATTGAATGAAAAAATCCAAAAAAAAGCCCCTCCAAACTGAAAAAGGGATTGAGTCACGTTAATATAAAGTCATAAAGGTTTCAAATTTCTGGAAAAGTACATTTGTATACAGAGATACATGCACCTGTACTGAAATATGTTTGTTCAAAAGTGTACAGAGATATATGTATATTTAGACACATACATCTGCATGTGTGTGTCCCTGTGTGTGTGCGTGTGTATTTGTGTCTGCCTGTCTATGTATGCATGAGTAGTGAGGTGACTCTGGGCTGGATGCCAGATACCCACCAAAACAGCTACATCATCCCTCTCCATGGCTGGACAGGGGAGGGAAAACGTAACATTGAGGTAAGGACACAGAGACATCACTCACCAAATATTGTCACAGGCAAAACAGAAAGAAATTAGAGATATTAATTGAACTTATTACTAACAAAAGCAGAGCAGAATAGCAAGAAACTAAATAAGAGCTTGAAAACACCTTCCCCCAAGCCCTCCCTCCTTCCCAGCTCTCCCTCCTGCCCTGCAGTGCCACAGGGAGATAAGGAATGGGGGTTATGGTCACTCCTTCACATGCTGTTTCTCCCACTGTTCAGAGGAAAGGAGTCCTTCCCTTGCTCCCATATGAGCTCCTTCCCATGGCAGACAGTTCTCCACAAACTTTTCCAACGTGCCTGTGTCCTTCCATGTGTCCCTCAGGCTCAGCCTGCTCCAGCATGGACCTCCCAGGGGCCCCTGACCACACTCCTCTCAGGCATCCACCTGTTCCAGGGTGGGTCTCCTGCACAGGCTGCAGGTGGATCTCTCTGGACCTCCATGGGCTGCAGGAGCACGGCTGCCTCACCATGGGCTGCACCACAGGCTGCAGGGGAATCTGAGCTCTGGCTCAGCCTGGAGCACCCCTGGTCCCTCCTTTTGCACTGCTCTTGATGCCTGCAGAGTTGTTTCAATCATAAATTCTCACTCTGCTATTCTCTATCCATAATTACATCTGCATAATAACATTTTATTCTTCTTAAATATTAGCACAGAAGGACTACTACTATCGCTGATGAGTTCCATCTTGGCCAGAAGGAAATCTGTCCTGGAGCTGTCTGTCAATTGTTCTGCTGGAGGAATCTTCTGGCAGCTTCTTCCATAAACCACAGGCCCAAGACCATAGAGAGAAAAAAAAAAAAAAATTAAAAAAAAAAAAAAAAAGAGAAAAAAAAAATATATAAAACCTGGCCATGCAAACAATACATAATGGTTCTCTATTTTCCTGTCAGCAGAAAGAAAAAAATATCACAAGAGTAATAACAACAATTCATGTTTATATGTGCATATAAGTGTTAAGATGTGTGTTTAAAATTTGTGTCTATGGGGAAATACAATAGAGCATAATCATAACAATAGAGCACAATCATAATGATTTAATGAATGATGAGTGAGACACATTTTCATCTGATATATAGTGCAATTTAATCTTTATTACCATTGTCAACATAATCAATACATAACAGTTGCAAGTAACATATAGAGAGACAGTCTTAGTATAATGAAACAAATTTTCATAAGCAGAGCCACAGCAAGTTTGTTCCCATGCAGTGCAACTTCATTAAAGTATCCATGCAGGAAGGAAAAACATAACATTCAGGAGCAAAATAGAGAGATTGTTCATTCCAAGATAAAACTTTCTTTACTTCAACTTGTCCATTTCCCCTAGAGTTCCTAATAACTTTGAGAAATCAACCACATAATGTTGTGAAAGTCCATTTATATTGTCTTAGCACACCTGTGAAATGTTGGCTTCCTGGAATTTTCAGAATTTCATCAAAATTGAAGTTGTGGTACTACAAAAAAAAGTATTTATAAAAATACTGAACAGCTTAAATAATAGTTATACTTTTCCTATATTATGTGTACTATTAAGAAAAGTCTACTCAGACAAAAACCAATCAACCAAAACTCTATAATTATAAAATGGGAGACACTCAAGTTTTTATGGGTTTTGATGCATGTGCTCTGTGACTTTTATTTGGTATGATTCTTCTGTGGGGCCAGATCTGGTCATCTTATTCAGATATTGGCTTGTATTCAGAGGTTATTACTGGGATTTCTGGTTCATCTTCTCTTCTGGAGAAAGGCAGTTTTGATATTTCCTTGAAAAGACAAAAACAATTGTGTAGTCTTTTTCATTTGCAGATCTTCAAGCACTTAATGAAGAGCGTGATTTTCTTTATCTTCCCTTTTCCATCTCGGCAAAAGAACTAAACCTGGACTAGAACTTTTTCTCCCAAGCCCTTCTTCATGTCTCTTAATATCTGTGGCATTGAGATACTGAAAATCTGAGTAAATTTCAGACCAATCATAATAGTTTTTCCTATTTTTCATCCTTCCATAGGGAATGACTTCTTATAACAGCTTCTTGAGGTCTGCAGAATATCTTTGGTAGCATCATCATCAAAGATGTTGGTTTTTTTGTCCCACTTCAACTTGTAAAGAGAACTGTAAGAGCAAACCAACTTCTAAACTTTTGTATCTGTTAGAGTTCTTCACTAAGTCAAGAGTATCCTATCAGGTGACTAGGCTATTCTTAGTGAATAGTGTTGTAAAGGAGAATTTTAAGACCTACACAAAAAATCATCTGCATCACTACAATACTATCTTGTCTCTAAAATTATTTTTTTCTAAAATATTTTTCAAAAATATTCAATTTTTTTGCCTTTGAAGGCAAAAGCAATCAACTTATGAGTATTTGTGAGAAAGAATCCCTCCAAACAGAGTAATAACTAAGCTATGTATTGATTATTTCTTTAATGCTTTTAAGTTCAGAGGACAGATAGCTTTAAATATTAAGGGTACCTGGCATTTTTCTAGTTTGTTATGCAGTTCAATTGTCTGCACATATCAGTCATTTGTCTTGGGGTACCTCTGATTTTGATTTATACAGTGCTGACAGAACAAAATGACCTACTTAATTTTTTTTTTCCTCCATGTTTTTCATTACTAAGAGCACTTTCCTCAACTGGAGTTCAACCTATATATTACTCAAGAGTACAGATTGTTTCCCAAACTTAGGTAGGAGTTTGCATTTATCCTTTAACTGTTTTGGCAGAGTAGTTGAGAGAAGGCTCTCAGCCAGGCAAAAGAAGTAGGACACAGTGATTGCATGGATGATTATGATTCGATTTATTGCAAATGCAGAACCTAAATATTGTCGATGCAGTGTCTAAATAACAACTCTATTACAATGCATTGCAGTATAACTAAGTCATAGCCCCAAGCTGCAGTGAGATCATTTTGCTTTTTAAACTTCTCAGAGGAGTCTAGGTGTGGCTAGGTACACTTAGTCTCAGATTTGGTCAACAGTCTGTGTCTAAAGGGTTTGGCTAGAAACATACATGTTTGCACTCTTTGGCCTTGCAAAATTCACAGTTACCCAGCAACAAAATCCATATGTAGATACTTCAGGACTTTATCTACATATCTGACTGGATCTTAGTGCTTTTTAGTCAGACAACCAAAAGTAAGAAAGACATAGCTGCTGAGGGGTGTGGAATCCACAGAGAAGCTGCTTGCAATATTGAGAAGTCAGTTTTCCCAGATATGCAGCAGCATCTTATATCCTTACATAAGCACCAAAGTCAATTGCAAATATCTGTTCCCTCATCTCTGGAATACAGTTATTGATCATACAGACAGCTCTCCCTACAAAACCCACTTAGTCTTCTTATCTTAGGACAAACCATATTGCACCATCACAGAGAGCAGAAAGGGAAATGGACTGTGGGGGTCTGTGGAGGTGTGTGTGAGACACCCATGAAGACACAATTATTTTTCACAGTTGTTCACATTAAATTATCTTCCAATTATTAAGTTATTTCCAATGATTTTGGATGCATACATTAGTAGCTAGATGACAGCCTTAGTCATATTGTGGCTATCAGGTAGCCACACAAGGAATAACAGCTTGGACCCAATTATTCTTGTAGTTCCCTTCCAACTCAAGATATCCTATCTTTCAATGATAAACCAATATTTAAGCTGCTAAATCTGACACTCAGGAGTTAGATACCCCAGGTTCAAATTTGCCTTTATAGGTCTCCTACACATACATATTTAATGAGACTCTTTAACTGTAACACCCTTCACACCAGAGGACTCTTATCTTCAGTGTTTAAGACAGAGAATACTCACTATGAAGTATCTATTTATATATTTTCTCTGGTTTTATTATTTAGCCCTATGTCTGTCTTATTGAACACTATTCAAACTATGTTTTAAAGGGCAGAATTTTTCATATGTTTTTTGTCTGTGCTAGAAGTTCAACATAATCAGTGATTAGATCTTTTAAAGCATTCCACTGAGAAAAAGATCTGGCTGTAGGCATGTAGGCATAAGGAATCTAAAAGGCTACTTAAGACACAAAGGAATATGTGTTGGTTGGTTGTTTTTATCCTACTCTGTTACTTCTCTCTCCTCCTCACTTGCAATTTTGAAGTTTCAGTCTGTGGGAGCTGGCCCTTTGTAAGTTCCTGCATTGCAACATTGACAGCTTAGCAGACTTCAGTGTAGGAGTAAAAGAGAACCTGCATTTTCTTACAATATCAAGGTATAGTAGCAATGTTTGGAGTACAAGGAGGGAAACTATACATTTAGGCAAATGGGAATAGTGAAGAGACTGGACTGATTAAATTGTTCAGTCAATGTGAAATATTTTAAAGCAGGAAGTAGACATTTTCTCAATTTAAGACTTGCATTTAGTTTATTAGGGATATTTTATTCTTTAATCTGAGCATTAACTATATCATTAACCACATATGACAGAGAAAGCCTAGAGGAATAAAAATCTCAAATTTAAAAGTATTATGAATTAAATCTCTTATCTACCACATAGGGTTGGACTTTTTCAGAATTTTTAGATCTGTGTAAAACCACCTTATCTGCTGATCTTTGCAATTTGTTTATATCAGACTCTTATATTTCAAATTTTAAATATTGGAAGGTTACAATAGGTGTGAACTGGAAAATATAGCCTTCAAGTTCAATGAGGGATATCAAACAGCAATATTTTAGTAAGGGGGCCATTAATACAATTAACAGCAGTATCATTACAATATGTAATGTTAGTTGAAACTCATATTGTCTATCTGGTATATTCTTCATTAATAAACTAAATATTTTAGAAATTTTTGGTCACTTAAGATAGGGACCGGATGCTTCCAAAAAGCCTAAGCTAGTACCAAAATATCTTTGATGTTCCAGGAGAAACAAATCCTTAAATGTGAGCACAACTGAAGAGGGATCTATTTTATTAGTAAAGCAAGCATTTTTATGGAGCTACCAGTGATAATCAACTGTGTCAAATTTGAACTAAGAGTAAGCTGCAGTTATTGAGACACAAGCTTCTGAAAAGTAATGCTACATAGATCTCACAGCCTTATCACAGAGTGAGTTGTGTCACCTTATAATGTGATATAGATGATTCTTGATTGAGTAGAAGCCAATTCAATGGAATTGAAGAGTTCTGCTGACACAAGAGCAGCCTTCAGGTGATTTATGAATGAGAGTAGAGCACTTCATTGAATTACAATCTTGGTATTCAGCTTTGGAAAGGGTTTTCAATATACATCATTATTGTCATCCTGGGCTGGAGGGAGAGAGGAATTTAGAGAAGTGAAGAAAAGAGATAATAAAAGTTTTGAAACGGAAACATGTACAAGGAAATAAATTCAACTCAGATCTTAAAAAATAAGTTTATAATATTTGGATCTATGTAGAAGCTTGAAATTTGTAATCTTTGGACATAATTCTGTTTCCCCAAACCAAAACAATGGGTGTCTTATGACTGTTTAATGATATGCATCATAATTAGCTGACAAGTATTTTCCATTCAAAAAAGCAATTAATCCAAGTTTTCCTTAGCAACTATAATTTAAGACCACTAATGCAATAAACTAATTTTTCCCTGAAGATTCATTGGCTGAATAAAGAGGCAACTGTTCCCAAGAGTGCAGGGGACTGTGCATGGAAAAACCCAATCATACTGAAAGCAAATTTCCCTTTTCCAATGTAACTTGTTTTCAGCAAAGTCTCATACATTCAAGAAATGTATTCATGGGGCTGGCACACAGAAGCAAGTGAAAGCTATGAGATTGCATCTCATTTCCTCTCTTGTGTATGCATTTATGCTGCCTGTGCAGGGTTCAAGGCCTCTGAGTCAGTTGGATCCCAGCCCACCTATGTGCACAGATTTCCTCACAAATGAAGGGCTGTGAAAGTGTCCATGCAGCGAGTCCATGATCCTGCCACAGTAAAAGTCAGAGCACATCCAGCATTCAAGAGAACCCAAGAAGTCAGAGTGGCCCTTGGCTTTAAAAGTACAGGATTAGCTGCAGAGAACTGATGCGGTACAGACATTGTGTAACCCCTTCTGAAACTTCCCTAGAACACGCCAATTATTTGGTCCTGAATTATTCAGTTGTACACAACTATCACTAAATATTTGATATATTCAGCTATCAATGTTGCTCACCAAGCTCTACTCATGTATTATGAATATCATGCAAGAACATGAACAGGTAATAACAGAGTCATTTTGAATAGGCAAGGAACAACAAGTATTGTTTGCCTTAGAGAATGAGTCAGGTACATGTCCCTCACAGGGGTGTTCTGTGAGAAAGTTCAGACATAAAAGAGAAACAAGTTAGGAGTGTTGCTAGAACCAGCTGTGCAAAACAACAAGTTGTACTAATTCCCTTTCTGAGGCACAGTTCTGTCTCAGATTCTTTCAGCATCAAGGGCATGGATTTTCTTCTAGCACCGAGTGATTCTGCTGACACAAGGGTGGTGTGCCTATAAATGAATATCAATTTGCAAAGGTGAAGTTTAGCTTAATTCCTACTTGTCTAGTTACATGTTATCAAGAGTGGTTTTTTTTGTTTTTCATCTATAACAGTTCACATTTTTGTGGTGATGGCATGTCACAATGAGCAAGTGAGGGCACAGCCTTGAAAACCACTATTAATGTAAATTTCATCATGAATATTATATGAACTCTCTGTCTTATCTCAGCATGAAATCAAACAGGTTGCATTATGACCTGGTCTGTCTTTTAAGACAGAACACATTACATAGAAGACTTGAGGAAAGCAGTACCATGGGAGCAAAAGGAAATTTGTTTTTACAGATTCGGGGCCTCCTGTCATTACTTGTGTAATTTGAGGCTTTATGACATAAACAGGTTTCTGTTGACCTTAGTACAGCACTGAAAGAACCAGAGAAAGGAAGTGATAAACAAGAAAACTTACAGATATGAGGTGGGAAACCACTATGAAACAAAACCTGAAGAAAATATAATACTACACCTAATGCTTAAAAGCACAGAATTTTTTTATAAGTTATCAGTGGTAGACCAGCAAGATCTGATCATCAGCTATATAAAGCAGACAGATTTTCACCACTGGCTTCATAGTGAATACAATGAGGGTTATCAAACTTTAAAGATACACTCATTTTTAAAATAAATAAATAAAATAAGGAGGAGAGGGTCATAATAATTCAAGGAGGAAGATCTTGAAGAGCTGATATATGCAGCATCCTGTCAAAGAAGTTGTTACAAAAATCACAGAATCTTTGAGTGTCTGAGATGGTGCAGAAGTTCTGGAGAACTATTAGCCCAACAACTTCTCAGAGCAGGGTTAGCACAGCTTTGGCCATAGGCACACACATGAGATATTACATCAAGCCAAAAATACAGCTAACAAATTATTTGTAACATAACCAGAAATAATTATGAAAAGATAAAAAAGTTTTCTTCATGCGCTAAAACATATAATTTGAGATATGTTTATATATACCCTACATAGAATCATGGAATTGAAAATAATAGGAAAAAAGGACCCTTCCCCCATGTATTGATTTCGGCTAGGGTAGATTTAATTTTCTTCACAGTGGGTGGTATGGAGCTGTGTTTTGGATTTGTGCTGAACACAAGAGTTGGTAATATAAAGATGTTTTTGCTATTGCTGAGCAGGGCTTACAGAGCCAAGGCCTTTTCTACTTCTTTTACTGACAGGCCAGTGAGGGGACTGGGGGTCCATGGGAGGTTGGGAAGGGACACAAACGAGACAAGTGACCCAAACTGACCAAAGGGATATTCCAGACCATCCAACATCAAGCTCAGTGTAAAAGGTGAGGGGAAGAAGGAGGAAGGCGGGGAATTTGAAGCGATGATGTTTTTCTTCCCGAGTGACCACTACACATGATGAGGCTCTGCTCTCCTGGAGATAGCTGAACACCTGCCAGCTCACTGGAAGTGGTGAATGAATTGCTTGTTTAGTTTTGCTTCTGTTCACAGCTATAATCTCAGAATCAAACTGCCTTCATCTCAACCCATGAGTTTTCTGTCTTTCAGACTTCCATTCTCTCCTTGATCCTGTTGGCAAGGCAGTGAGTGAGCAGCTGCAAAGGGTTTGGTTGCTGGCTGGAATTAAACTGTGACACCCATAAAATCTGTGAGAAATATTAACACTTGAAATAATCTGATGATTTTTTCTTTCGAATTTTTCTATAGGAGCTTGGAAAAGAACTGGTCTAACTGCCCAAGAACTCTCATGAAGATAGACAACTTTTTTTTTCTTTTTTAATCCCATGTTGTACCTGCTTAGTGTTACTTTTCAAGTCAACATAGAGGCAAAATACAATTCCGATGGTGTCCTCTCTGACACATTAGAGTTTTGTCCATCACAGTTCCAGTCTCCCCTGACAGCAGAAAAATAAGCATTTTAAAAGCATTCAAGCCTGGAAGAGTTTGGAGCTGGTTTTCCTAGGATTTGTTATTATAGTATATTTTTTGTTTTTTTTTTTGTCTTAGCATTCTTCTTTTTTTTTTTTTTTTTCTTTTTCCCCAGTAGATGCAGAGTGAGGGAACCTGCCAGCATACAATCCAAAAATGTTATTGAATTTTTAAAGGTCTTTAATCAAACTGATCAGTTTGGATATATTCAGTCAGAAGATTTACCATGTGGAACTGGAGAGAGATCAAGAAGTCAGCAAAAACTTGTTTTAATTTGAGCCCACGGTGGATAATTAGAGTGATGTGTATTTCATCTTATATACACTACATGTGAGTAAATATCTGATCCCATCTTTCTAACCTTGTTAAACTCAGTACTATAAAATAAAATGAAGGACTTGGTAATTGCATTTTCAAAAGTATACCTAGAGGCCACAGACTCATATGGATTTCTTAATTTCTTGTTCTTAACACTAAAATGGGACATGGAGCTTTAAAGCCCAGCAGGGCTGCTGTGTAGTTTAAGGAAGGAAATGAATTCTGAGAGCAGTGACCTAATAAGATGCCACTTTTCTAACTCTCTTTCCAGTGTTCTTCACAAAAGGGGATATTCTCAGAAGCTCTCTGAATAATGAGAAATGAATATGCTAAAGCATATACCAAAACAACTAAACGCATGAAACAGATTCTGTGGAACTGTTCTCCTGTAGTACTTACCTCTGCCCTATTAGACATCATTAACAGTGCTCTAGGGACAGATGCCATCTTTTTTGTTGTCTGAGAGGTTTGTTTTTTAAACCTTAAGATGGAGCTGTTAACAAAAATAGGGCTCTTAACACTAGTATCTTCACTTTCCTCTATTTAATTTTTCATGCTTGGAAGTTCATCCTGTAACTTCTTCTTCTACATTGCCTCTTTAAATCTTGTGTGATTTTGCTGCTAAATTCCCTAGTTGTAAAAGTTTCCAGTTTGGTAGAGCAGCATATTGTGCTGTCTTGGGGTGATTAGTCTATTCCCTGACCATCTTCTCTACGCCCAGAAATGGTTGCTGTAGCTTTACGGTGGGTCTGGAGGGCAGAGGGAGCCTTGGGGCTTTTCAGCAAGTTATTTTAAAAGCCTCATCCCCAGGCATCCAGGCACAGCACAGACCATGGGTTTTTTTGCTTAGCTGGATTTTATTAGCTTAGGCAAGAAGGGATTTTTTCCTTTCCCTGGCCTTGGAGAGGCTGCAGCAGCAATCCTCCAGCAGCATTTTTCAAAGTCAACTGGACGGCTTGGTTTTTGTCCAAGATCAGAGAGAATGACTAGCATGAGAAGTATCAGGCAGAAAGGTGAGGGGCTGCTCCGTTTTGGTGCCAGACCTCAGAAAAGCCAAACCAGAGAGAGAAAGCCCATCTGCTTCATCTGCTGTGAAGAGGGGACCAACATCAGAGATTCACCAGGTTCCATCTGGTTTTGCCCAAACTGCTGTGTGAACCTTATGTTTTGGTTTTTTTTCCTTGAGATATTTTTTCTCCCCACCATGTTGCCAACCATTGTGGTTTTCTTTTTATTTCTTTGGCATTTGGGGGTTTTTTGTTCTGATGTGGATTGGGGGGTGGTGGGGGGAGGGGAGTGGGCATAATGTCTGATTGTTCACTATCTAGCATTTATTTACCCTTTTTTTTCCCCTGTGCTGTGTGGGCACTCAGTTTGTCAATAAACAGTGTTTTTTTCACTTTCATCCACTAATACTTTGTTTTTAGAGGAAACACACATTCCAGAGTGTTTTTCTCCTAAAATTGTCTCTAAATTGAGACACACCCTCTCAGGGTATAGAAGGTGAAATCACTGCCACTGAATGCTGATTCTGAAAACTTGCTGATCATGTAAATGGATAGAATTTAAGCAAAGTAGTAGAGAATCTTGCTTTGCTTCTTGCTTTATTGAAGTTGTATTGGATATGTGTAGCCATGGTTTGATAGTAGGGGTGCTACAGGGGTGGCTTCTGAGAGAAGCTGCCAGAAAATTCTTCCATGTCTGGCAGAGTAAAACCCTGATGGCTCCAAGACAGACCCACTTCTGCCCAAGGCTGGATGTACTGGATATGATGGTGATAGTGCCTCTGTGATAACATTTAAGAAGAAAAAAAAGTTATTATGCAGATGTAATTGTGGATAGAGAATAGCAGAGTGAGAATTTATGATTGAAACAACTCTGCAGACATCAAGAGCAGTGCAAAAGGAGGGACCAGGGGTGCTCCAGGCTGAGCCAGAGCTCAGATTCCCCTGCAGCCTGTGGTGCAGCCCATGGTGAGGCAGCCGTGCTCCTGCAGCCCATGGAGGTCCAGAGAGATCCACCTGCAGCCTGTGCAGGAGACCCACCCTGGAACAGGTGGATGCCTGAGAGGAGTGTGGTCAGGGGCCCCTGGGAGGTCCATGCTGGAGCAGGCTGAGCCTGAGGGACACATGGAAGGACACAGGCACGTTGGAAAAGTTTGTGGAGAACTGTCTGCCATGGGAAGGAGCTCATATGGGAGCAAGGGAAGGACTCCTTTCCTCTGAACAGTGGGAGAAACAGCATGTGAAGGAGTGACCATAACCCCCATTCCTTATCTCCCTGTGGCACTGCAGGGCAGGAGGGAGAGCTGGGAAGGAGGGAGGGCTTGGGGGAAGGTGTTTTCAAGCTCTTATTTAGTTTCTTGCTATTCTGCTCTGCTTTTGTTAGTAATAAGTTCAATTAATATCTCTAATTTCTTTCTGTTTTGCCTGTGACAATATTTGGTGAGTGATGTCTCTGTGTCCTTACCTCAATGTTACGTTTTCCCTCCCCTGTCCAGCCATGGAGAGGGATGATGTAGCTGTTTTGGTGGGTATCTGGCATCCAGCCCAGAGTCACCTCACTACAGAAATCTAGGATCTTATGCTTTAGGTCCAATTTTTCCACTGTCTTGGACATCAGTGTCTAACTACTTAAAATGAAAAGACAGACACAGTTAATGTAAATCAAATGATCCCATCAAAACTACCAATACTATGTTTTGTATTTGACTCTACAGCTTTCAAATGTTAATGATGGTAAAACAGAGAGGCACAGGTGGATGAAGAAACTTCAGTCAAGAAATAATTTATAAGAACATGATTTGGTCACCTCAGCTGCCGATGTTTTTTCTGATTACAAAGATCACATTAAGACGAGATTTACAGGCTCACTGGCCAAAGAGTTTTATGGAGACACTCATACTTCTACAACTATAGCTGTGCTGAGACTAAAATATACAGATGGGCAAGAGATACACAGTCATATACACTCATCCGGAGGTCCTGTAGGGAATTATATCCTAAGGATTATTCCTTCCATGTAAATTATTCCCAATTAATTACTTTTCCCAGACAACATCACCAAAAAAAAAAAAATAAAAAAATAAAAAATTCCCTACTCACACTAGGAAATGGTCCAAAATTAGTCTTCAGTGATTAAGGATTTTAGTCTTTTGTCTAATCCAAACTATCACATCCTTATGTTTTACATTGCTATACCCAGAAGTTATCTGACATGTAATGAAACTGGAGCTGTGGAGGAGTTGGCTTAGCTAAAAACTATAGCAGCGCTGTACATCAGTCTACAAAATCAAAGGATTTGGTTACATGAAAGAGGATCAATTCTAAAAGAAAACATAGAAGTAATTATATTGTTTTTTATATAATTTGGAACCATCTTTCATAAAAGGAGAGAAAGTGAACAGAAATAAATATTTTGGTAGCATCTTTTTTCCTCCATGCATATTTTTTCTAATATAAGTACCATTTAGTTGTTTTGACATTATAAGTTAAACTGATTGTGGAATTGTATTCTAGCTTGCTGATGGCTTATATCTTACAGCAGATTTTGGGGGCAGGGTTTTTTGAACATATATTCAATTTCCTTGGAACAGAGTTCCTTTTAAAATTTATTTACCCATTGTTGGTTATTTCTAGTTTCCACAGGTTAGATACTGCATTCACAGAAAGTTATGGAAATCCAGCCATTTAAAAAGAATACAGAATAATTACTATGTGTGATTACATGGGGAAGGATTTTAACTATTAATACTCTTACTAAGCAATAATATACCTTGTCTGCTAAGGTTTGTCTGAACAAAAAAAAAACCAAACTGAAACTGAACCCAACAAAGCCAAACAAAACTAAACAAACAAAAATTTGGATTAATTATTTAAAGCTATTTCAAAAGTAAAATGTTAAAAATCAACAGAAATTTAACATTTCATAGCATCACCCAAACAGGACCATTTTCAACATCTTTTCAATAGAATTCACAACTTTTTGTTGTATAGGTCAAATTCCTTGTGAGCATTCATAGAGACCAAAGCATTACTTTCCAAGACTTTCAAGTGCTTATGGGAATGTCATGTGGAAAAGCCAGAAATCTGCTGTGCCAGGGAACAAATATTCATGTCAAAAAGCTCAAAATAAAATCATGGCATAGTTCCTCAATGAACATTTTGTGCTTTTAAGTGGTTCCTCCAAATTGGCAGGCAAATACCGAGGAGAATGTTGTACTAATCTTATAGACCCTCCAGTGCTATCAGGAAAAGTACTGACCTCATGAGAGGTATTTCAGAAAACATTATGTCACAGGTTTTTAGTACAAGAGATAATATATGAGTAACTACAAAGTCCTTAAACAATTTTTTACTCCCCATACACACATCTTAATAGCTCTAGCATTTTAAGTTTTTTAGCTTTCTTTTCCTTCCTACATTTCATAACATTTCCCCTTAGATATTAATAACTCATCACCATAACTCCTTTAAAGTTGGTGTGTGCCATTTGGAAATTGGTGAAAAATACTGCTAGAGACAAAAAGGGTACAAGAAGTGCAATGGAACAAATAATCTTTAGTGAGACACTCCTTATTACATTTGCAATTAAAAAACTTTCTAGATAGTCGTGATGACTGATCATGATGACAAAAAGAAAAGGGTTGAACTGAAAATTGGTTGAATGGCAAGGCCTAGAGTGCTCTGATGATTAGTTGGAGGCCAGAAACTATCTCAGAGGCCAATCTTCCTTGATTAATGATTTGCATGATGAGAGGGACTGTACCCTCCGCAGGTTTGCAGATGGTACAAAACTAGGAAGAACATCTGATATGCAAAAGGTTTTTGCTGCTATTGAGATGGATCTTGACAGACTGGAGAATTCATCTGTCAGGAACCTCATGAAGTTTGACAAGGGCAAGTGTGAAGGGAGGAATGTCCCCACTCACCAGTATGTGCTGGTGGCTTCCTAGCTGGAAAGACCCTTGGCAGAGAAAGACATGGGGGTCCTGGTGTACCCCATATTCAACATGGACCAGTATTATGTCCTTGGGGAAAAGAAAGGTCATAGTATTCTTGGCTGCATCAGCAGGACAAGACAAGGTCCCTCCTTTTTGTAAAGCACTGGTGAGGGCACTGGACGACTGGAGCACTGGGTTCTGTTCTACATTTTTGTCTTCATGTAGGGAGAAATTTAGGAGAAAAACCCTCTGGAATGAGTGTTTCCTCTAGAAAAAAAAGGGTTCAAAGAATTCCTTTCTGCTAATAAGAAATGAATACTAGAGGATGAAAGGGAGACAGTCCTCCTTCCTTCCACGCCCCACCCCCCCCACCCTGTTTACTGACCACCAGAGTGCCCACATGGAACAGCAAAAGGTAAATAAATGATAGATATTGAACTGTTAGATATGGTAGGGAGAAAGATGGCACCAGCTCCTCTCTCAGGGTAAAAAAAAAAAAACAACAAAATGTTCACACAGCAGCTTGGGAGCTCAGACAAACAGATGTGAACCTGGTGAATCTCTGGTGTTGGTCCCCTCCTCACAGCTGATGAAGCAGTTGGGTTTGGTGTGCTTTCTCTTGTCAGCTTGGCTTTTTCTGAGGTCTGTGGCCACAATGGAGCAAGCTCCTCACCTTCCCACCAATCCCAGACGATTCTCCTGCTGATCATTCTCTCTGATCTTGGACCCAAACTAAATTGTCCAGTTTACTTCCAAAAGCCACTGAAGGATTGCTGCTGCAGCCTCTCCAAGGCCAAGGAAGAGAAAAAAATCCCATCTTGCCTAAGTTAACAAAAAACCAAGCTAACTAAGTAAAAAAAAAAACAGACCACAAGGCACCCAAACACTTGGTGGGGAGGCTTTGAAAAAACCCACCAAAGAGCCCCAAGGCTTCCCCCTCCTCCTGGACTCACAGATACAACAACCATTTCTAGGCACAGAGCAGATGATCAGGAGATACAGTAATCATCCTAAAATCACCCCAAGACAATTTCCCAGCACAAAAGAGATGCACAGTTGCTGGAAAGAGACCAGCAAAGGACTCTAAGATGTTTAGGCAACTGGAGTATCTCATATATGAGGAAACACTGGAGGCTTTCTAGCCTAGGGAAAAGATTGTTCAGAAGGAATGTAATGTGTACTAATATCAAAAGGGATGGGGAAAGGAAGACAGATTCAGGCTGTTTTCAGGCAGGCCCAGTGAAATGACAGGAGACAGTTGGCACAAAATGAAACACAGGAAGGTCCATATGAACAGAAGATGATTTTTTTAAGGTAGGGATGAATGATAGATCCCTGGCACAGGTTGCCCAGGTAAGTTATGGAGTTTCACCCTTGAAAAAGGTCAAGAGCCATCTGCACACAGTCCTGGGCAATCGGTTCTAGGTAACCTTCCTTGAGCAGTAGTGTTGGATGAGATGACCTCACATTCCCTTACAGCCTCCATCAGCCCTTGATTCTTGTCATTCTGATGTTGGCAGTTTTATTTCAAAGATTTTTTTTAAGAAAAAGGCTGTCCTGGTTTCAACAAAGACAAAATATAACTAATACATAATTTATTACCCTTTCCAATATGTTTCATAAGCATTTTTAGTAAAATTTAGAGTTTTAGTAATCCTCTCATTATTTGACAATAAAGCTAAACTGATTCTCCCATGCCTGTATGCAAGTCACTTGGCAGCAGTTAAAGCACCAAGTCAGTGGAAAAATGCCTTGCAATTTTGACACTAAACTGTTAGTAGTTGTCACACTGTGTAAGTAAAATCTCTGTAAAATCTCAGGGTATCTCTGCCTCATGTTCTCATGTTTTTTTCTTTCTTTCTGCAAGAGAATGCAAACACTTTTGGGAAAGAGAAGGAAAAATCTTGAAGATAATTTGAGCTCTGTAAAGGATGAAAACAGCAAATTCTGTATTTAAATTCATTATGTTCCAGGGTGGTAGTTTTTTCATTCCTGCTTCAGACTTTGATTTAAAGGGCTTTAGGCTTATGTGACCGTTCTATATCTTTTCTTTAGAGTAAGTCAACAAAAGTTTTAGTCTTTCTAAATAGATTTCTAAATTCAGACCTTTATTATTTTATACTTTGATTGGCAAACACTCAAATGTTATGTTTTATTGCCCAGGCAGCTTATAAACAGGAAAAGAATACAGGGACTAAACACTCAGAGTATTGATCTGAAGATAAAAGTATTTGAGTATTACAGCTTGAATACATGACTTATTCAAAGGCTGACATCTTAGCCTCATGCCAAAGAGTAAAAATCAAATGGAAATAGTAAAGCATTGATTCATTCTCATGGTCTAGATGATGGTGATACAAAGAATTAGGGTACAGTTTTCTTCTTTCTCTGTAGCTTCTGAGGATCTGATTACCAGTAAGATAGGAATAACAGAATAATAATTTGTCTTGTCATTAATTCCCTTGTTCCCACTCTCGGTCTCTCTGTTTTTGTTTTTGTTGGCTGGTTTTCTTGCAGGTTTGGTTTGGTTTGATTTGTCTTTTCTGTTCATCTACAGTTTTTTCAGCTACAACCATTTGTCATTCCTGTCTAAAATTACACTGTAAGATTCTTGAAGAAAGGACATACTTATATGTCCCCAACATTCATCACATCAAGGAGCCCTGATACAGATTATAGTCTTGAAGTTGTTATAGCACAAGTGGCTATTAAACTTACAGCACAAAGGTATTTTTCGCAACTAGATCAGGTCAAAAATATCCACCCCAGTACAGCCTCATTAATTGGTAGCTTGCTTTCTTCTCAAACTGCAGGTATGTATCTACAGTAAAATTGAAAACAAGATAAAATCTTGCATTTGGTAGGGCTGTACAGCAAAGCTCTGTTATGTAGAGTTAGAAGGCACACTGCTTGTTGCATTTCTGTAATTAGAAGCTTATAGTCCAGAAAAGTCAAATCAGTCAAATAGGAGCTGCCACAATGTTAAAGATACATTTGTTTATAAAAGATGGTAGCAATGCAATTCTTTACTTTTCAAGCAACTGTACTGGTCTTTTCATCTTCTTCAACCTGTTTATCTGTTTACATTAAGTTAATTAATATGTTATTTCCCTCAGTCCTCAGCACTAAGAGAATCTGGTTTCTGGATACTTTATACCATATCAGCCTACCTTATTTCAGTGTTGTGGTTTGACACTGGCCCAATGCCAGGGACCCATGAGAGTTGCTCGCTCACCTCCCCTGTCATAGCTGAGCAGAATAGGGGAAAAAAATTTACAAATGCCTCATGAGTGAGATAAAGACTGGGAAAAATATTTAAAAGTAAAACTAGGCTCAACTTAAGTTGCAAAGTGAATTTTATTACTAACAGAATCAGAGGAGGATAATGAGAAGTAAAACAAAACCTTAAAACCTTTTCCTGCCCAGCCCCTTCCCACATCCCACTGACAACATAGGGAGACAGGGCACGGGTCATCACCATGATTTTCTTCCACTGCTCAGGGAGAGGATCCCTTCCCCTGTGAGACCATGGGTTCTCCATTAGCTTCTCCAACGTGGCTCCAATCTCACGAGCAGCAGACCTATCAAATCTGCTGCAATGTGAGTCCCTCCCACGGACACACAGTCCTCCCAGAACTGCTGTGGCGTGGGTTGCTCTTCCATGAGGTGCAGCCCTCCAAGGACAGGCTGCTCCACCCTGGCAGCAGGGCCCACTCTCCACCAGATCTCCCACTGGATCACAGCCTCCTCCAGGCCTCCACCCACTCTGGCATGGGCACCTCCCCCATAGGCTGTGGGTGGATCTCTACATCCCCATGGACCCCAGAGGGCTGCAGGGCACAGCTGCTTCACCATGGTCTCAGCATGGTCTGCAGAGGAATCATGGCTCTGGCACCTGGAACATCTCCTCCCCCTCCTTCTCCACTGACCTTGGTGTCTCCATGTTGTTTTCCCTCACATCTTCTCACCTCCTCCTCTTCCCTGGCCAGGAGAAAAAAATCTTCTGAATTTGCTTTGATTTTCTTCTTAATTTTGTCATCACAGAGGCATTACCAACCTCTCTAATTGGCTCAGCTTTGGCCAGCAACATGTCCACCTTCAGAGCCATCAGAGATTGTCTCTGCTGGACATGGTGGAAGCTTCCACAGCTTCTCACAGGAGCCACCTCTGTGCCCCCAGGTACCAAAAAAATGCATTCAGACACAAAATGTCTCTTTAAGATGTGTCTAAAACTGTAGTCAGATCTAATCCTTCAGATTTCAAAAGCCACCGTCCTTCCCAGTCCTAGTAGTCTTGTTCTCTTGCAACAGCATATCACACTTCTAGTTCTTCCAGTGTATGTCCAAAATTATGGGAAGGAGGTCAATTGCTCTGTAACAGATCACTCACCCAAGTGACGGGCTGTGTGCTAACTGGCCTTCCTATCATGGCAGCATTCGCACATCTTTAGATGGCTTTGCCTGTGCCTTATTGATACAAGGATTCCTGTTGATTATGTAGCTTTCACTCTGGTGTAATGCCATTACAATGTTAGTAAGTTAAGTAGAAACCTCACTGTCAGGCGATACGTTTGAAACCTTTATTTGATTAAAAGTATTAGTATAATTAGTAGTAAGTAAGTATAAAAAGTATTAGTATAATATTAAAAAACTTCTAAATGTCAAGAGAGAGGGATTCATATAGAGATAGCTGAAGTATTCACTTAATCTTTTGCTTATCTCTACAATCTTTCATTCTCTCCCTAAAACAGAAAAGGGAATGTATAACAACCTTTCCTATATATATATATATATATATATATATAACGTTATCTCCATTTATCTAGCCAAGAGTATTTTACTTCACAAAAACCAATATTTGAGTTGAAATTATAGTTTGATTCTTAGTATTAATCAAAAGACAAAAACCTGTCAGTGCATTCCACAATATTGTAACAGCACACAAAACTTGGCTACATTTCAGGACATTCCTACGTTAATTTAATTTGCACAGAAATTTGTCGCTGGAGAAGATAATAAAGTAACAATCCTGGCCACCTGACCAGTAGCAATCCTGACCATGAAGAAACAGATGCTGTTCTGAACAACAACAAAAAAAATTACTTAAATTATTGTTCTTGAGGCATTCCACCTCTGAAACATGAGGTTTTTTAGCTACTTGTCTCTCTAAAGCATGCAGAATTCCAGCAGGTACTATTCTCAATACTATTCTCCAGTACTTTTTATGGTATTCTCTAAGTATACTGCTGACTGCTTAATTCGGAAAAAAGTTCACAGATTCCCAAAGGAATTTCAGTGTAAAGACCTTAAAGAGACAGGAGTTTAATTAAAGTATCAGTGAGGGTTTTTCTAACTAGGTGGTTTTTGGTTCATTTTTTTTGTTGTTGTTGGTATTTTATTAGGTTGTTCTAAGCTTTAGTCTCAGATATTCACTGAGTTTTGCTTCTATACCTGGATAAATTCTCAGAGGTATCTTTTTTTAAAAAAATTGATTGGTTGAGTATGTATTTTAGGAATGTTTCCTCTACTTCTCCATTTTTTTCAGCTGGTGCCTAGTCTGAAAAGTACTATCATTCAAAAACCATGGAATGACTCTCACTAGTAAAAATGAGTAAGTTATACATGCATTAAAACACAAAATAATGCTTCAAATTAGTTACAGAAGTTAATTGAACCAGCTATACTTGTTCATTAGCAATTATGTTGCAGATATACAAATGACATGATATTGGCCCTGGCAGCTGAGATATGCAATTTCATTTATAAGGGAAGACTAGTTGTTGGTTTTTTTTATTTTAGTGTAAGGGTTAGCTTTAATTTTTTTTATTTATTTTGTGGTTTTTTAAGCACACTTGATTGAACAAGGTAAATATCCTTTCTTATATTTTGTATGAATCCTTCCTTGTGACCTTTGTTTGTAAATTTTAGATGTTAAAAGAATAGATAAAACTAATTACTAGCTCAGAATTATCTCAAAAATTGTTGCTTAGTTGAAGTTTCTTAAATTGCTGTTTCTTAATATAATGACCCCATATGATAATACATTTTATATCAAAATTCTGAAGGTTGCAAAAAAAACCCCAAAAACCTACAAACAGGGATTTTCTAGATCTGCCCTACTTTGGTTATTTCAAACCTCAGAATCCCATTAAACTACTTCCCTTTCTTACATGATCCAGATCCTCATCTGCACAGCACCTAGATCATACTTGATCTACTTGAAAGCAAAGCTGAGAAAGCAACAACAAATCCTTTAGCCTTCAGAATGAGTTCTACCCACAATAGATATAAATTTCTCCATTTCCCACCAGCATGCTCTAATCACCATTTTTACACCACTCTGACACAGACATTCATCAGCATGTTTGATAAAACTGTTGTCTTTTCAATGAACGATATACAGACTTAACCAGTAAAACCAAGGTTCTTCCATTAAACATTCTGTGGAAGTAATGGGCAGAGAGACCAAGGGACTATTCCCTAACTGAATTAATCCTTAGGGGTTTTTTAATTGGGGTGAATTGAACTTCTGAAGGAATGGTTTGAAGACATGATGGATAGAACACACAGGAGAGACTTACATGTCATTTCTAGAATAAAAAAGTCATCACCTTTTCAAATCCTAATTTTTCTTAAATTCTTCCAAAGTATAATGGATCTTATGTCTCAGTTCAAAAGAATTCTCTACAACTTGAAGCAATAGTAGCTAAATAAATAATAAAAGAAAGTAGCAAAAGAAAAAGTCTTTCAGAGCAATGTGGTTAAGGCACATTACTCTCCTAACAGACAGCACTAAAGAAAATTTAAAATTTATCCACCTCAGACTTCTTAGTCCAATCAGACATTGCTGGCTAGATCAGTGAATTCAAGCCTTTGGGTTAACTTGAGCACAGAATTGGCAGATGATCCCAGAATGACACTGGTTGATATAATGGACTAATGCCAACCACGATGGTTAGATCTTGGTTCTAATAGGCATCAAAATCTAATGCCTATAGAAAAGAATAGCCAATAAAAAAGATGTGTCACATTACTGAATCACTTTACTTTTTATATGTAGTGTACTTTCTCTTCTATACAGCGTAAGCAGTATTGGAGCTCTGCAGATTTTGAAATTCTCTTTTGTTCTGGAAGGAGATCCTAGGCAATCCTTTCAGGGAAGGAAGGCTTGTTTTAGGTCAAAGCAGCTGTGCTTTACTAGAACAGAGAGTATTAGAGGATCATTCTAGAAAAAATATTATCTTCTTTAAGACTGCGATTTTCCCCTTTGCAAAATTCTTCAAGGATGCTTTGGTCATTTAACATTGGTCAGATGTCTTTGTCCTCCTGTGCTATTAATGACAGTTCTGAGGCCAGCAAGAGCGGTGAATATTTTTCCATTTCAGATGATTTATTAGATATCCTCCTCCTCCTCTTTCTAGTCCCCAAATTTCTAAATCAGCCAAGTCAGTTTTCTTTTACATTTCACTCCATTAGCTACTGCTACACCATGCACAACCAGATAAAACATTCTTTAAAATCTTTCACTTGTCAACTAAAGATAGTGTTTAAAGTGGCTATCAGTGAACAATATAAGAAACACTCCTGAGCAGGATATGTGCCGTGAAAAAGGCTTGGCTACTGACCACCATTCCAGAAACCATATGTCTTGATGCCATCCTTTCCCCTCTATTTCAGTATTTTTGAGAGCCAACTATTTTTTTCCCAAGTATCTGAAACATGATATTTGACTTTCATGAACTTTTCCCATGTGAATCCATGTTAAAGAATGCATTCCTTAAAGATTAGATACTCTCCAATGATAAATATTTCCATGGCTTACTTTCTTTTTTTAAAATAGTTTTTCACTCAGGCAATTAAGTTCATAACTCTAGAAGGAGCCTGGAGGGGAGGAGTTTAAAAAAACAAGAAAGAAAAAAAATTAGTGTTATCCTCAATTAAGACATATTCTAAATGGAAACCTTGCTGTAACTATTCTGCTTTCTGTGCCTAAATGGTTTACAAAACCCAAGTGAATTTAAACCTTATAATTAAGTACATCTAGACTAGCCAAAGGCAGAAAAACCCTGTAGTGTTAAACAATCCCTTATGTCTCAACTATTTTATAAGCATAAATACTGGGTATTAACTGTGCATATATGTGTAGAAGCTATATGAGGAACTAATATTTAATCAGCCTATACATCAAATATTAAAACTGAATCTGGTATTACATAATAAGCTCTATCAATACTTAAAAAAGCCCAACAGATAGTAGCTTTTCTGACTGAAATGGTAGCCCCATTTAAAGTGTATTTGGATACAGATATCTGAATTAATATAAGATTTATATATTACATAAATATTTATATACAAATATTTATAATATATAAATATAAATATAATATACAATATATAAATATAGTATTTGTATATTAATATAATTAGTATAAGATTTGTATATTTTCATGAGGATGTAAAGAATGCGTGAAGGTTAGATCTTACAACTTTATATTCCAGATAAACACATTAAAATTTGCTGAGCCTCTGTAGTGGATAATAATGCACATGATGACAGCAAAATGAATGGGAAGCAGAGCAGAATGAGTTTGGTTAGGGCACTTATTACTGCCTGGTGAAAGGTTAGCATAATACTCAAAACCTTTATTTAAGTATATAGCAATATTCTTTTTGCTAGGGAGTAAATTCCAGGATAAATGGCCAGTGAATCAATAAATGCTCCAGCCTGTGACCTGAGAGTTCATTTATCATGAACCATTTATCTCCTCACATGCTCTCCCATAAAAAACAGCCTAATTAATTTTCATGTAGACTCCTTAGGTTGTGGTGTTATCAGCATGTACTAACAAATAAAAACAATGATGGAAAAGCATACCTGTAACTGCATTTAAAAACAGTCAGAGAGGAGTAATTATTTTACTATGTCTAAAATAACTTTCTTAAATAAACAGAATTACTAATGCATTGATAGTCCTCAGTAAAAAGTTTTGAGGAATTATATCAGAAAATACTCTTAACAACCCCAAAGCAATGAGTGTTGCCCCAGTCATTATATGAATATTCAGTACTGCAATTCAGCTGGTCTTCATGAAAAGCTTAAGATGCACCTTATTTACAAGATTTAGGAAGCTTGTTTTTCCTTTATTTGATCTAAAACCTAGTAAAATACTTACAGAGCTAGGAAGGAAGCATCCCCTGTCTATGTGTCTTTTAAGAGGGTTCAAAAGTCAGATGTAAAAAGACTAATAGTGTCAGTTGAACAAAATCTTCCAGAAATTGGAAA
Organism: Pseudopodoces humilis; assembly: GCF_049639895.1. Classification (NCBI taxonomy): domain Eukaryota; kingdom Metazoa; phylum Chordata; class Aves; order Passeriformes; family Paridae; genus Pseudopodoces; species Pseudopodoces humilis. Next base: position 46,958,441 of record NC_142203.1, on the reverse strand, counting down.
GCAGAAGGCATAAGACTATTATATGTGTTTCTACATCATTAAAGAACTGAGACAAAGGACTTCTAGATTAGATTTTTGTGCTCAAATTTCTAATGAGGTGTTTAGTAGGCATAATTAAAATACTGTATTTGTCAAAACAAATAAATTTCTGAGAGCTTTCATTATCTGAAGCTGGTTTTAGTACAAAAAAATACACTTCAGCTTGATGATGTGGTAAGGCTTTGAAAATTAGTAAAATTATTTGGAAAAGGTGTTTCTCTGCAGTTCTACTTATGCAGTGATAAATGCTATTAGAGAACATGGAAAAAACTGGCAGCCAGTTCACTCATCATCCTAAAGGCAGATCATTGAGAATGCCTGCCTGTTGGAAATGTGCTTTATACTGCAGATAACATGACATTCTCAAAAGTGTGCTCGTTCTATCCTCCAAGCATCCCTCCAGATTATTGCATCTTGTAGTTTTTTGGAACGTCAAATTCCTTCTCTCTCTTTTTTTTTTTTTTTTTTTCCTTTTCTTACTTTTAAAAATAACATAAAGGTTCACTTTTCCCAGGTTTCAAGACCAAATTTTCTGACAAACCTTCTCCAATGATATAATGCAGTTTTTCTTGTGAGATCAAGACATACTTTATCTAATCTAGTTATTTTAGGATTATGAATTTAACACAGCTATGTTTATCAGTTAACACATTTTTGTGGGGTCCAACATTTAGTAACATTTTAGATAATATCATTGTCTTAATCACTGCAGGGTGATTCATTTGCTACACATGTTGTACAATAAATGGTCTTTACAAAATTATAATTAGAAGAAGATTATAGTGCTCTTTCTTTAATTTAATTTGCATTCTAGCATAAAGAAATGAGCTGCAGTACACAAAAAAGCCTTAGTATCATACATTTTTCTTCTGAAAGGAGAGCTCTTTTGTTAAAAAAACCTTCAATTCAGTATATTATGCCAAGAAGCAGGACAAAGTTTCATAGAGGGAAAAAGTCTCTCCACAAAAAAGTTAGTTTATCAGAAAAAAGTAAGGGAAATGGTCACGTTTCAGCTTTGTGACCTGGGACCTGGGCCAGCCAGGAGTGGTGTGGCATAATAAACAGGACAGGCTCAACTGGGTGACCCAAAAAGTAAAACTGATTTAATAGAAAAATAACAAATGGCAGAAGGCAAACACACAGTGTAGGGTCAACCACAAAAGGCGAAAAAAGGTTGGGTACAACAGTATATATAGGGAAGATCTGAGGGTAGATCTGAAAGCAGGGTTCCAATCACAGACTGAGATTAGGAATATTAAAAATAAAGCAGCAAACGACAACCAATCAGGGGAGAGAACTAAGAACATTTTGGAAGCATAACCTTATATGAACAGGCTTGCTATCATCCCATGGTCTTAAGTTGACACCCAACCAGTTCTATCTCCACACATCCCCCTTCCTTCTGAGCAATTAAAATTTCTTGAAAAGACCTCCTGATAACCCTTAACAAAAAGGTTATTAAGCAAGGTAACATTAACAATACAACAACAATAATTATAAGAACAAGCAAACCTGTTTTAACCCATGATAGCAACCAACCTGACAAACCCCAGTTTTTGAAAAGACCACTCAACTAGTGGACTTCTATCTTCAACTTGTAACTTTTTCACTCCTCCCTTCAGTACTTGGATGCACCAATGTATTGACTTGCTGTGGTTGGTTAAGTTCATGCAACACATGCCCTCAAAGTCCTTGCAGCCATGTCCATGAGCTAGCAGCAGGAATCTATGACATTTGCCAGCATCATCCAAATGTTCTACTTTCTGCAGGACTATCAACCATCAGTGAGGAGGAGCAGGATCTTGAAAATTCCAAGTACTGTAAGAAGGAGTCCTTTAAATTCTATGTCTTGGAAAATAATCTGTAAAACAAAGCTAAGCACTTCAGATATCTTGTCTGCAGATCTTCTTGCAGCCTCTTCCATCTCCTATTCCTTTGTGGATTCTTCCTCTGGTTGTTTGTAGAGTGGTGACAGGCAGGGCTTCACATTTCTGGCTGCGGTCTACTGGGGTCCTCTACCTGTGAAAACATAAGCATATCTCCTCCCCCAGGTAAATGATGGACAACAATTGGGGGTTTAGGCTCCATGAATGAACTGTTTAAAAAATTAAAAACACATGCAATCTTACTGAGTCTCTCTGTAGTGGATGAGGTCTTTATTCCTCCTCTATTTTCTTAAAAATAGAAAAATCATCAACATGAAACTGAACAAAATAAACACCAACACCAACACAATCCAAACCTTTGCCTCCCACAGCCCAAGATTAAAATTATCCTCGTAGGCCAGTGAGGCAGTCCCAATCAAACTCACGTCCTCATCTTCTTCTTTCTTCTGGACCAGAAACAATGTACATAAAGAACTCTTAACATTTAAGATACAACTTAACAAACATGGTAACACAGTTAACATAACAAGGGAAAAGGTCATATTCCAAACAAAACAGTCTTTCCTTATTTTAAACTTACATTCTAGGCTTTATACTTTCCCATAATCTGCTTGTTTTCTACAATTTAGTTTTTGGGTCTCAATATAAGGCTATCCTTGCAGACTGACATTAATTGCAGGGGACATATGACACAACCCAAGGATTTAGAAGTGTATGCCTTCGGTTTTACTCTTCATGGTATACTTTTCCCTTTGAAGAATCTATGAATAATCATCATATTGAAGGTGACAAAACCAAATGTTATATTACCACCATCCAGAGCCACCACAAAGTAGGTCCAGTTAAAACAGGCAAACACTATCATGAACTTTGTATTAGCATAATGTATGCATCAGCATACTCAATTACAAAAACCTAACATTAAAAGCCAGAAATAAAAATGAAAGGTATTTATTCTAACCTGTGTGTCAGCTGCAGTCAACTGTGGTGGCATCACACAAATGGATACATGTACAAAACCATGAGATAGAAGATAAAACTTTATTAATAACAGATTAGAAGTGCTTTGGCAGATTTGATTTCGTGGGGTTGTGGTATTTCTTATTTCTACAGCAATCTGAGAGATATAAATTCTATACCCTACACATAATATATTCTGCTAAACAAAGCAAAATGCCTTAAGACAATTCTAAGTTTAGAGTTCTAGCCCATGCTTTGTTTATATACTATTTATTAAATCAGCACTCCCAAAAGGCAGATTTGGATATCAGAAAAATGCATTAGATAATTGTCAGTCAGTTTGCTCCTTTGGTAGTATTTTTATACTGTCTTAATGGCATCACCTGAGATTTTTGGACATAATATTCCAAATTATAGTCTGTGATAAATTTAGAAAATTCTCTTAAAATTTCCATAGTAAGAAACTTTGTTTAAAAATGTTCTTAGGTTTAGGTTGCTGTTCTGTATAATATATTAACCCTGAAAATAAATCATTATTAAGGCTTTGCAAATTATTAATTGTTTCTTCATTTCAGATAATGTACCTCAGCTTTGCTAACTGTTCACAAGATACCAGCAAGAAGTTAGTTACCCTGAAAGCTATATTACTACATATATACACAGCAATATATACATTACTATATATATATATATCAATGACATAAATTGTTTGAAGTCAAAACAAAGTGCAGATATAAAAATAAACAAACACTAGGTATTAATGAATTGGAAGAATCCAGAAATTGTCATATACATGAACTATGTAAACCTTGGTGAATGGAAGCAACTTCAATCATCTGTTTGCAGTAGGACTAATAAAGTCCACAACTGGTTCTGAATGAAATTTCTCCTGACACTGGGAAACTTCAGGTCATTTCCATGCAGGGCAGCCACACAAAGAAAAGTGAAAAGTCCAAGATAGATGGCATCAACCCTACAAAGCAAACCTTCATTATAGTTGTGTAGATTATAGCCAAATCTAGGTATTTATCCGTTAATCCAAAATTTATAGCCTGGCGCCAGATGGTGGTTTCCAGGCAACGGAGTTGTTCGGAGTTGGGCTCCGAGTTTGAGTTGCGGCGGGAGCGCAGCCCCGCTCCGCTCCATCCAAAGGGGCTTGGCTCTGCTGTGGACCGCCCCCGCTGCTGTCGATAGCTGTCAGAGGGCCGCCCGACTCTGGGGGCCACGGCAGCGGCGCCGGCCGGGGCGCAGACCCCGGACACAGCGCTCGTTCGCCGAGGGGAGAACGCCCCGCGGCTGCAAAGCTGCGCCGCCCAGGGCGGGAGACGGCCGCTGTCCCCCAGCTGCGGGGGTGTCCCGGGCCCAGCACGGCGGCTGCCGCCCAGGGCCCGGGGCTGGTGAGTGGCCGAGGTGGTACAATAGCAGTCGATTTAATGCAACTGGAGTGAAAGATGGTGGACCGCTTGTTGTTAGCCGGGGAGGAGGGCGAGGAAAAAGCGCGGGAAGAGGAGGGACGGAGCGGGAAGGAGCCGGGACGGTGCCGGCGCTGCCCTCTGGGGTCCCTGAGGGAGGGGAGCGCGGGGGACACTATGGCGGGGCGAGCCAAGGCTTCCAAACCCACGTTCCACTCCAGGACAGCCCGAAACAGGGGGACAGGAGACAGCAGGAGCTGCAAATCGCACAAGCTCCTGTATTTCCAACAGGCTCTGATCTCCTCGTGTCCCGCTCCCAGGACCAGAGGGAAGGGGACAGTCTTGTTATGAAAACTCTCTTTTTTCGTGAGTTACTAGTTCATTTAGTTTATATAAGTTACATGGGGATTGTACTGGAATGCTGTAAATGAAGGGTTTTAGTCACGAGGGAGGTATGGAGAGCAGAGTTTTGGAACTTTCTGGAAATAAATACTGTGACAAAGACAACGTAATGGACTTTGATTGGAAGATAATCCCACCAATGAAAAGCACTTAGACAAATGATTGGTGTACCATGCTCTGTGATATGGACCAATAGGAGAGCCCAGGTTTAATCAGTCGAATGAGAAATCCAAAGTGTACCAATCAAACTTATAAAAAGGGGTAAGGATGAAGAGTCACGGTCTTCCGAATGAGCCAAACTCCCGAGGAACACCCAGCCGTGTCATCTCTGTGCTGGCTGTTAATTGTTATAAGTTATCTGGCTTGTCAATTATCCTGGGACCCTGTCCTCAATTAGTGATTGTTTTGGTTAATAAACAAGAATACACTTTCCAGAAAGTGTCAGTCTCCGTTTGTAACAGCCTCAAGTCAGGAAATGCTCGTGAAGCTAGGATAGCAGCAAGAGGTGGGAAGAGAAGCCGCGGGCATGTCCCTCTCCGGCCCGGCTGCTGCCTGCTCTGCAGCCCCGAGACTATGGTGGTGGTGGTGGACAGGGTGGCGGCACTTGTCGAGTTTCGATGTTTCTAGCATCGCGCTGCTTGCCATGCTGCCGAGAAAATTGCGACAGAGACAATTTATGATTTTAAGCTCTCGCTTCCTGACGTCCTTCCTGTGAGCTGATAGAATTAACTTAAAATGTCCATAGACATCCCATTCTACAGCTGACATACTGGAGCCCATCTTAAAACTTGGACTGGGATATGATATACCTTCCTGGTTAGGGTAGGATGATGGGTGGAATGTTCCTTTTTGGCTTACCTGCAGCTCCTACAGGGGCTCCTGGGTCAGCTGGTCACTTCTCTGAGGGCTGCCCAAACACCAAAAAATCTGGCCAGGCCTGGCACAATCAAAAAAACTCTGGAAGAAAGGTACAGCACTCTCCACTGAATCCGACACAGGAAACCTTTAATATCAAGTCCCTGTGCAGGCGCCACTTGTTGCATTTCAGCTTTGCAACTTCAGACCCAGGCCAGCCGGGAGTGGTGTGGAAAATAATGGGATGGATTTGGCTGGGTGATCCAAAAAGTAGAACTGATTTAATGGCAAATTAACAGATGGCAGAAGGCAAACACACAGTGTAGGGTCAACCACAAAAGGCAAAAAAAGGGTGGGTACAACAGTATGCATATGGAAGATCTGAGGGTAGATCTGAAAGCAGAGTTCCAATCACAGACTGAGATTAGGAATATTAAAAATAATGTGGCAAATGACAACCAATCAGGGGAGAGAACTAAGAACATTTTGGAAGCATAACCTTATATGAACAGGCTTGCTATCATCCCATGATCTTAAGTTGATGCCCAACCAGTTCTATCTCCCCAGAGAATTATTAAAATGCCTTAGAGGATCCCATATATTTTCTAATCTCTTTAGAAACATGAAAGAAGTACTCTTGCCCATGCTCAGGAGGTGGACAGAGGTTGAATGTGTAAATGAACCCAGATGATACTAGTGATGCAAATTTGGAGTGTCCTTGGAATAACAAAGCAATCCCAACAAAAAACTTCAAAGTGGTAGGTGATTTTAGTTTTTCTTATGTAAGAAAAAAAAGAACTTTCAAGTACTTTCACTAATGCCTTTGCATTACTGTGCATTTCTGTCAAACACTTTACATGGAAACCGTTTTTCAGGTTTTTTTGGACTGAGGAAAGCATTTATACTGCTTACAGGTATTATTGCTTATCTATCAATTTCTTATAAATCAGTTTCTCTGACTTAACCTGGTTTAAGAACCTTGAAGTACTTGCTTACTGTGCTAGGATGAAAAAATCCACAGCACACCAACAAACTTCTACACATTATTTCAAATTAGAGGAGAAGTTATGTCTTTAAAAATTAGTTATTTTATATAGGGATGTATGTTTACACAGCCTTTCTCAGTTTCACTGTGCCAGTGGAATAGCCCTTGTTATCAACCTGTGAGATATGAAGAGTATGGTTTTCTCTTCAAAAATGCAGTAAAGTGTCCTGGGGCTTGGGGAGCACTGGGTGCACGTGCACCATACAGAATCAAGAAGCAGGTTTTCTTAGCATGTAAAGAGGGATGCACTTTGGTAGTTACGCCACATTTTTCTTCTGATCTCTGTGCAACTTGAGCTGTGCCAGGGAGACATACCAACCACAATGTTGATAAACGACTAGTCATTTAAATTAATAAGTAGCCAAATTTCATTTATCTGCCCAAAAGTTTTCAGTTGAATATATCTGCTTCTACAATTATCTGCCAATTGTCACCGTATACAACCAAGTGAAAATCAATCAATTTCTGAAGTGGCCGTACGAAATCCTAGCAGCAGCATGTATTTCTGGATTTTTGAAACACTTGCATCATGGACGGTGAAAAGATAGCGGTAAACATCTACAGTGCTCTACTGCTATTAAACAGTGTCCTCGGAAAACAAGATAATGAAGGTTATCTGTATTACTTTCCTGGCTTCTGACTTTCTTTCATTCATCATCACTTCTGACACACTGACACAGAGAAATCTAGTATGCAGTTCTTAGAGAGAAAAGCCTTGGCCAAAACGTTTGAAAAACATCGCACAAGTCTGCTGTTTTGCTGTTTTGTTAATCAGATATGTTTTGCCTCTAACTTAATTTACTTCTGAGTAGAACACACCATTACTCACACTTACATCACGACACACTGACAGGCAACAAATTTCTATCTCTTTAGATTTTTAAGATTAAAATAATGATGAAAGAAGCTATTTTTTAAATATAGGAAATATAACATAAAAAAGATTATTAATGGACTTTCTGGGAGAGATCGCTTGAGAGAAAAAGAATACCTGTCCAAGAAATCAACAAGTCTCATTTAATTGAGAATACCTGCTTTGCTTCTTTTTCCCTCTTTATTTTAATATCACTTTGACTTTGCTTAGGAGGTAGGTGTAGATCACGAGGTGGGGAAATTTCAGAGAAGTTGTGAATGTCACCCTCAGGAGCCCACATCAAGTACACAAACAACAAAGAACCCAAGCAATCTTTAATCTGGCAAACAAAAGCATAACAACTTGAACAAGCAGCATCTTGAGCAAAGAAAAATGGAAAAAAAGTGCAAATTTTAACAGTGGGAATAATTAGCTGTTAGAATAGCTCACCATAAAAGGTAGGATCACCACTGCTCAAACTCTTTGATAGAGTTTTTTTCTGAAAGAGATTTATTCAAACAAAAATTGTTAGATTCAATGCAGGTATTACATTGGATTTTATGCAAATTGTTAGACTAAATGAACATACTCTTTAGCGTTATTGATAACTGAAAATAAATGTCTTTTTTATCTAGTACTGGAGTATGATGGAAGAAAGGTGAGTTAAACTTACCAATGTCTACATGCTTCAAGAGGAACTAGAATGGTAAATGTAGTATTTAGGTACTTGCATACATGGCACGTATTTTGCAAAGAACACATTGTGTGTGTTCTCAGTACCAGAGAATGTAAACATATTGTAATTTCTAATGTGATGTTTTTTTCACCCTTTAATATTTGTATTGTTTTGATTGTACACATTGGTATACATAACACCAATAAATGATGAATTGTATAAATTCCTTTGAACAATAACTGGCTAATATTTTCAGCAGCAAAGAGAAAGTGAGTTTGCTTGGGTCAATGGATTCAGTCATAACTTCTCCTTCAAAGGAATAATCAGCTGAGGATTATGATAAGTTGTGACATTATGCACATCAGATGAAAAAGAAGATTCATTTACCTTTAATTTTATTGGCAGTCTATTATTTGTTATGGGTGCCTTTTTCAACATTGTTTTCCTCAGACTGTTGAGTCTACTGCACATCCAGCTTAGAGTCAGTGGAGAGGCAGTTAAAGGATTTTATCAATAACTCTTGTGGACAACAGCATACTGGGAATTTTAGATAGGCATCTCAGTCTGTACATAAAGATTTGACCATTGTGTACACCCTTTCCCCTGCATGTATGGAAGAACACAGTTGTCAAACTGACTCGACAACTGAACAGTTCTTTAATAAACCAAAGCATGCTGAAATCATCTCAGAGCTGTCTAACAAAGTCATACTGCGTAGGACACAGTCTCATATGTCAAATTCTGAACTGATGGGTGTGAATATGAGAGCCTTTGTCACAATTTGATTTGTGCTGAAAATATTGATAAGTGTACCGCAAGTCCCCTAATGGACATAAAGAAACTCAGAATCAACTATGCAATATTGAAAGAAAAATAAAGGGCAAAAGAAGAGAAATATAGGTGTTATGAAATCAAAGACATTTTAAGCTACTCTCTTAAATTTTTTTAAGATGAAAAGCTGGGGGGAAAAAGCAGAGATGAAGACAAGGGGCTCTTCCCAAACTAAGTAGAAGACCAAACTCCAGATAAAAAATACTGTCTCTATATAAGCTACTCTGAAGAAGAGTAGAATTGAAAAGAAAATTGGAAACCTAATGAAAGGGTATGTATGTCTATTATAAGATGCAAGTACAAACAAGGATTGCTGTTTTAGATATTGCGCTAAAAATTTTTGTTCTGTGCAGTGCCACACACTGGGTATATTACAGTACTGGACAAGGTAAATCTGGCCATAACACAAATCCAATTCAACTAGCCTAGTTCATGCCAGAACAAGCCACCAGATAAGTTACAGGGCCTTAGCCCTTCCCATTTCCATTCAAGCTTACTTGCAAGCATGCGACTGGCCAGAGATCTGGGTGGAGAGAGATCCCAGCCAATAGCTATCTAAGCCCGGGGGTTTTGAACCAACCATACAAGTAAATTCCAAACAAGAAAACAGGCTGCTGTTTTGTCTGATGAGCAAGAGGGCTCGAGTCGTGGTTTCTGTCTCCAGCCCACAAGCCACACATAACAGTGCTGGATACTTCATCCTCCATCTGTGAAGTCTTTTCCTGATTAACCTGACTTCTCTTAAGAATTTTACATACTCAACGTTTAACTTTTTGTCAAAGTCTTTATGTTAGGCAGTGGATAGGTGTCTTTGTTTGAATCCATAGACAGAAAAAATGAAAGAAAGTTAAAAAAAAAAAAAAAGACCTAAAACATTAATAAGCCTTTAAAATTCTGGACATAACATTAAATGGAGACCCTGCAGGCTGCCTTTGAAAATGTCTGACATTTCTACACATATGTGACAGGATGCAAAAGGATAATGAGAAGGGGCAGGGAAGACAACATATTAGGCTGCATCTCTTTTGTCCTGCCAAATTAAAATCCTGGAGGACATTTTTTTATACCATAGATATATTTATATGTATTATGTAAGGGAAATTTTAAGCATAGTCTTGCAGCGGTGAAAGAAAAAAAAAAATTATTTACTTAAGTAAGTAAAATATAATCTAGTGTTTCCTCTGATAGATATTCCATTCATTTGTCTATTTTAAGTCACTTTGACACATCTGATATAATTTAGCAAATATTTAGAGAATATTGGCCAGTAGACAAGAAGAACATAAGCAATATAGTGGGGCAGAAGCATTTGTTTTGTGCCCTCAAAAGAACATATTATTCTAGTAGGCAAAAGGATAAAAAAGTTACCTGGTTTCTTTGCTATGGGAAAATGGAAGGAAAATTTTCACTTAATGAACAAACAAATGTTATTTTTCTACATTAAGACACGGTAACAAACAAGGAAAAAAAGTGGAGATAAAAGCCCACTTCACAGTGCTCTGGGATGTTTGAATGTTTTTTGCTGACCTTCAACAGAATCACAGGTTAATCCTGAGATTTGTTAATGTGAAATGTAGGTAGTTGGGGTTGCTGAACAAGAGAAAACTGAGGCTCAAAACAAGTAACCGTAACTGAATTTGCAAAGGCCTTTCTTGTCTTCTTCTTTCCCTTACTGTGGTCCAAGTAGAGATTGTCAGGGTCTCTGTATTGCAGCCAGTTACATTCTGCTTTCTATAGATCTATAAATTTCCAGATATGACCTGCATATCCATTTGTATGCACTGAATTAGAAAGGCGTATAAAATGCCACAGCTTTAGGAGAAAAAATTTGTTTGGTAACAAATGTACACATACTTCCTTGCCCACATTTTTCCCCCTCAAATAATTATTTCAAGTTGAAGAAAGCTTACTAAAAGTGTATTGTGAACCAATTTTTTTGTTAGTAAAGAGAGAAGAGGTGCAACTGAGCTAAGAATGGTTTCAGGAACTGTGTGTTTCACAGTTTCTTTGACTTCAAAATATTTCTCGAAAAGATTTTTAGTGTTGATACATAGGGAACATTTCAGTTACTTCTGCTCACACATACCTTGGCTTCCCTGCTGGTGTAATGATACAAAGGTCAAACTCTTGCATTTTCTGAGATTTGTAAATTATTTTCTTTCTCTTAACTTCTGGGAAAAAAAAAAAAACAAAAAACAGTACAAGATATCAGTGGTTCTGCAAGACCAAAGAGAATGCTGCACAGAGAACTAATAAACCAATTTTAATCCTTCCCCAATATATAATAAAATGTAACACCATAACATATGTTCTCCTTGAAAACTGGTTTTAAAAAGCAATTAATTTTAAAAAACTATTGAATTTCATGTTCTATGAGTGCAGATAAACAATAAAAAGTATTTTAAGTGTTAGACATTATAGCCATAGAACATGAAGTGTTTAAATATTTTCTCTGTAAGATTTAATCACACCAAGAAGTGTTAGTTTATCATAGTACCATTTCTTTATCTATTTGTATGCCATTGCATTTATTTCTGCTGGATTTTGTATCCAGACCCTGAAATGGATGCCATCCACTGCAGAATAGATAAGTACTAGGCCAAGGGACTCCTTCATTTTTTGCAGCATCTCATATCCTAGTCCTGCAGATTCCTACCTGGGTTTGCTGTAGCTTTTATCCAGAGCATTTATAACTCTCAGTGGGTTATTTACTTGACCTTTTTTCTGCTATTTCCTCCTAGCATTTTTTTTACTTAAACCTCGAGCTTTCCATGGCACCCTTCTCGTGTGACCAGGGAATTGCAGGTAGAGATGAATAAAGCCCATGCATGCAGACCCTGTATGCAAATGCATGTGCCTTCACCCCTGCAAAAGCTTTGTTTGCCATTTTTCACAAACTCAAACTGCATTTTTTGTTCACATTTGCTACTATTGTGAGTGAAAACTTCCCTGATATCTCCCTTTTTCAGGAAATGAAACAGACAACATTCACAAACCTAAGTTCACCAGCCAAGGAGAAAACCAGTGTTTAGATAGATGATTACTGTACAAGAAGACTTTTTTCAGCGATGGAAAACACTGAAATAAATACCCATAAACCCTCCACTTATGTTGATTTTGTAATGTTAGCAAGAATAAATGCAAAATTTAGGCTTTTGTAGGTTCTGAACAAATATTTTATTAAGTTTTATCCATGTAGATTTTGCAAAACACTCTCCTCCCCTCTCAACTTTTGCTTTGAATTTCAAGTTAGACACTCAGATTCTCAAGGCAATATTGCTGAGTATCACCTGGTTTACTGTTGAAATCTTGAAAATCTGCATATTTCATATCATGCAAAATTGTGACATGACCCACTTTGAATACAATTAATTAACCAAAAATAAAATGGATGTTTCTTTCCCCTTGCAATATGAAAATTAAGCAGAAACACATTCTTAATTAATCTTTAAAGCTCAAGAATGTTTCGGCCATTCTCTCTTCAGGATATCCTAGCCTAATATTTCTCAGCATGCAATTAGGATTCCTCACTTTCCGTAAGGGACTTTCTTTATTGATCCAATAATTTGAGGTTACAGTAGCTGCACAGTGGAAGTGCTATGAGCCTCATTATTTCTTTGGCAAGCCTCATTGATTTTGATGTTACATGACCATTAATTGCTAGTAATATCTCCTAATCCAGGTGTAATTGATTAACAGTTAGAGCTATTTTTCTATTTGGTTTAAGAAACTACCCATCCTCATCAGAGAGCTGTGATATCATTAATTCTGCTCTTCTGCTTTAAGTGAAATTAATAATCAATTTTCCTTCTGCTGTCCTTAATTTATACTGTAATGGGGACAAAACAGTCTATTTAGAATGGCAGGGAAATTACATGGTAAAACAGATTCTTAAGCACTAACTGGAATCAGCTCATTCATGGTACTGAGTTAAAAAAAAAAACAAAAAACAACAACAACAACAAATCAGTAGGATCAGAACACTTTAAATCAATTGTATAATCAATTATGCAGGATACTGCAAGTGCCCAGCACACCTTCATAACAAATGTATTGATCCTACCAGCACATCTATGAAAAAAATACTTTTGGGTTAATTATGTTCGTTTTTGACCTTCAGAGGATCAATTCTAAATATAAATCTTCCCAATTGTACGAACGTACAGCACAAAATCATGTATTCAGACTCAATGCTTAATGATGCATCATTCTTTTGCAAAACTGATTTCAGTGAGTGTTTGGTCTGGAAACTGTGGAATATAAAGACCCTGGAACAGCTTTGCAAGCAGAGAATGGTGTCATTTTATCACCATGTCAGCCTCATGTCTGCAGCACATCACGGAGACTAGTAGTAATCTGATGTTTATTATCTGAAGCACTTATGTACTAATGACTGAGGACTGATTAAAAAATGAGGTCCTAACCTACACTACATCCCACAATCTTTTTGAATAATGATTAATTTTTTCCTCTTTGATACTTTACTGATGTCTTGTATCTATGCCAAGTCCTGCAGATTGTTCACGGAACTAGCACTTCTGTGCCTGTTTTGATAGGAATAGAGTTTACACAACAGTCTGTAACCAGCAAAGCTCCATACTAATTAGTAAATCACGTTGTTAATACCTCAAGCCTTACCATCGAGTGACAAAATGCATACCATGCTGCCCCCTGCTGAAGCATAACGAGCTCACTGTTTTTCATGTCTAATACTATGTGAAACAAGATAGTGCTGATACGTGAAAAAAAAAAAATCAAAAAGCAAACCAGACCACAGTTTGGTACAGCAGTGGTACATATGTATTTAAAACTGTATTTTTTTTCTTTGGCTTGTGCATTCTTACATGTCTTATTGTTAACTACTTAATTTCAAGGTCAGTTCATGATGAAGTATCGCCTGGTTTCTGTAGCTGCATGATGCAGGGTATTATGGAAATTCCGATTTTAGCATGGAAATCATGTTCTTGTAGTATTTTGTATTTTCTTCAGTGACACTAGTAAAATATTTCTTTTGTTTTCACCACAGAAAACAGTTAGCTCTTACTATAGAAAAAATCCCCAGCATACTGTTTCCACTGTTAATCACAATAATGAAAACTTAGTATAAGGTTCAATACATAGTGTATATGATAGTGAGTAATATGCTGGAGATCGTTATTGTGCTATTGATTTTTCTGAAGGCACAGATAACAAGTAATACTGGATAGAGATAATGATTGAAAATCAATTGCTGACTAAAAACTGACTTACTGTTCATATATTGAGTACTCCCAAACAAAGACTTGGAGTCTTGGAGGAAAGAGGTTATTGGGTAAGAAAACAGAAGAGGATTGCATTTTTATTTTTCTTTCTTTAAATTCTGTTTTAATAACACTCTGAAATAAAAACATAAATAATTATGAATTAACTTTCCGTATCTCTCACCCGTGTGTTTAGTCAAAAGTTAAATGTAAGTTTGGTGCAAGGGTTTGCCATTCTGACTTGAAAGTAGGCTTTATATCCATTTTAGAAACAAGTGAAGAAGTAAGATAATCATTAAGTGGAGCAGGTACAGGTCTATCTCCATTTTCAAACTGGGAAACTGCTGCCGAAACTATCCTGAGAATGGTGGGATTTAAACAATGATGTAATATCTTCTGAGACCAAGAAGAAGGAAGACAAGTAAACAAACAGAAACAGAATTGATAAACCTGAACAATTAGTTGAAAATAAGTTTCATGGCAATCTGATATGAGGGTAGGGAGAGAGGGACTCATGGCCTAAAACTGTTATACAGTTTTCCTGACCACTTGTCAACATTTTCCCTGGCTTATCTGTCCATTGCTGGTGTATGAGAATAGTCTGTAGAAATACACTGTGGTGTAGCAGCTACCCATTTTCACTCAGCTAGCTTTCTTCTGTTCAGATTGATTCCGGCTCATTCCTAAAGGCTCACCACTTTGACTCACACCAAAGTGTGACTTAGCTGCCTTTGCCTTCTGGGTGGACTATGCCAGCCCTTTGTGCCTCACTTTAACTTGTGCCCATCTGCTTCCCTCCACTCTGCTTAGTGGAGGGGAACATATGGCCTAAGTGCCTAACTCTGATTTCTTGCCACACCTTCAATTACACTGCCATATGTTCTAGTATTATACTGTAATTGCTGATAGTTAGTGCTAGAAATACAAAAGGGGCATTTCACAAGCCAACAGGTTTACTTCTGCTATATAATAAAGCTGAAACAGCTGTCACTGTACCATTCTCCAATAATCTCCTCGCTTGCTCTGCACACAAGGCTTTCATAATTTTGTGTATTTAAAATCATGCGATCAGTCCTTGCTTATTATTTTTTCTCTTCTCATCACTTTAAGATCAGCAAAGAGAAAGCTTATTTTCACATTTTTCTGTTGCTTCATATTTACTCTGTAACCCCTTATTCTCCGCAGGAACCTCTTTGGGTCCCTGTTACTAGGGAGAATATACATCAGAGGTGTCAGAGAACAATGCAACTATTTAATTTTACAAGGATGTTATATCTAGGGAATGCTTTGCTTTTTTAACTACATTACATTGCTGCCTAACTAAGAAGATATAAACCCCACTGTTTTTGCTGTAATAAGTAGGACAGTACTCCCTGTGATATTTTTGCATGGCAAGCATATGGTTGCAGTTTAGAAAATCTACTGGAAGAACATTTGTGCAGTGTGCAAGCACTCTGGATTTCTATTATTCATGGCGACAGTATAAAAGCTTCCACCTCCTTTAAATCATGTTTAATGCTGTCTAGCATTTTTTTGCATTTTCTTGTCTTTCTGTTTTTTCTTGTTTCCTTTTTTTTTTCCCTAAATAAATTTTATTGATTGCAAAACAACTTACTTAACATGGAAAATGCAGATGCCTTAAAAATTAAACTATAACATTAGGGAAAACCTCTGTATGGATACCAGAGCAAGGGTTTAGTAGCTGGAGTGCAATGAGTACATAAGACAGGTGACTGTCCAATAAAGAGTTATTTGTAGCACAAGCTAAGCAAAATGCAACCAGCAAAACATTTGTTTATTTTAAGATGGTGGTTCACACAAAATGAGGTTTTTTGCAGGAATATAAATACCAATTTCAGCAATAATATGCTTAACATCTAACACAGAATCTAGTATAAACAGAAATGGTAACCTCCTTCTTATATTGCTTTCCAGAGCCCTGTTTATGTATACTTATCTGTCCTATTTATCTACCTATACTATACTTACATACCTATACTTAGACACTCATGAAAGATTTTATGAGTCTGACATTGTCATATTAGGTGGCAGCTAATGAATTTTAATATTTATAATCTTACAATATAAGTCCTATTGTCAAGATGGCATTATTCTAAAGCCATCTCATTCATTAACCTAATGTGTAATTCACAACTACTTGAACCCTAAATGTTTCTCTTGCTTTGTATTTTTGTTTTGTTTGTTTTGTTTTATTTTGTATTTTGGTTTTGTTTTGCAGCTGTTTTACAAAGCTATTTATTGGTTCTGTACAGAACTCTTCATTTGATATAGCATGCTGTCACCTAAATCAGAAAATCGACTGCTTACTCATTTGACTCTACCAGTTGCTGACCTCTGCTAGTCTTTCTTCATCAGTCTAAGTAAATTTCACTTTCTGTAAGAAATATGAAGGCTACTTATTCTTCAGCTCCTTATCTCTGGCATGGGCCACAAGCATTATGTCAGATCTGGGACACTCTATTATAATGAGCTGACATGGCAGCTAAGAACGTCTTCTGGACTGTCTTGCCTACATATTGACTCGTTTACTGTTTCTTTCAATGGTTCTGCATTGCTTTGTTCATACTTAACAATACGGAATATCACGTCAAGATTATTTTTTAAGATGAAATATGCTTTCTTCAATTCAGAACAACATTCTTTGTCTCCTTTTTCATTTTCAGAGAATAACCTTTTTATGGGACTGTGTTTGCTTCTTTTTTTTTCTCAGACAGTCAGTGCAAAAGGATGCTGATCTTTGTTGTATTTTCTACACTGTAAAGACATGTATAATGGAAACAAGACTCCCAGCTTTCTGCTCAACCAGCTCCAAAGAATTTCAGTAGAATGATACAGCATCTAAATATATTCAGTATTAATAATATACCTAGAGTAAAGCTGACATAATTATGATTATTTGCAGTTGTGTCATTTTGTTCTAGATTTCCATTCCAGTGAGGTGCTGTATAAAAGGCTAAGAGAAAATTATACTAAGGTAAATATGTTCAATAGAAACACACATTAATAATACTTGTGACCTCCAGGTAAGATGATACATTTATTTACATAACTTTCACTAATTATAAAAATCACCTTCAGCTTTTACAAAATCAGTAGTTGAATGTGTTGTTTAGACTCAGTGTGTCTCATTATGCCATTTTTAATGAATTGGTTGGATAACATTTTGCTTCATAAAATTATCTCTTACTGTAACCATTTTCCCTAATTTGCAGTGGCTTCTGGGTAACTTGTAGATTGAGCTTCCATAAGGAGAAGTATGTGTGGTGTCTGGAAATCATGGTTCTTGCTTTAGTTCATAAATTTCAGCACAAGACTTGTAGGAGTAAAAGATCTGGGCCTTTTAACCTGACATTCTAAAGTCAGTGCTTCTTAGCTGCAGAATTACTTCTCTTCAGGCTTTTAAAATACAGTGTCTCTTACAGTGTTGAAAATTAAACTAAATTTCTTTTAAATACCCGCACTTTTAATTAACTTCTCTTTGTTCCTATGCTGTTAGATTTGGTTGTGGATTGTGGAGAGAGCACTGCCTATGCTCTGCAGAGTCTGTGCCCCATTACTTAAAACAATGCAATGAAGTGTTACCCTTTATCTACTCAATGCCACAATACAGCAAGAAAATGCTAGAAGAGGAAGAGGATACACATTAAAGAAAACCCTGACAATAGTGTTGGAAAAAAATACTAGAGACAGTCATATCCTCTGCTATATAGAATTCTGCTTCATACAGCAGTTTTGCCTTCTTTTTCCAAGAATTTGCAAGAGTGACAGCAAATCTGTGACCACATTAGTCATTCTGTCAAGGATGGAAAAACCTAGAAAGAAAAAGATAATAATTGCCAAAGAAAACAGACACAGGCCTCAGCAGATATAAATTGGCAATGCTGTTTACTCCACACGCTCTATTCAACATGTTCCAGCTGTGCACGTGTCATTCAAGTGTCCAACTCTGTCTATGCAGACTATTCCTGAGGCTCCTGCCTAATCACCTTGTGGAAGCACAGTACTCCATTTGTTCAATTTGCCTGCATAGAGGAAGACATGAAAGATGTATCTAAAGCAGTGCTAAAAACTGCTGTAATTGGGCAGATACCAATCTCAGCTAACAAGTGAGTATTCTAATGCCACAGCAGCACATAATCACTCACGTTCATATTCTGTTTAATGGTGATGTATATGAAGGCTCATCTACAAGAAGCTTGTAGAGTCATCAGATGGTGGAGGAGAATGCCAGATAAGGAGCAGAGCTCCAAACAATTTTTGTAGTTTCTACATTGTTTTTAAATTATCCTGATTGTTTTCTGTGGCCTTCCTACTATGTTTTGATGGTGAGTCACACAGGAATTGAAGCAATTTGTTTTATCTACATTCATCCTTTACTGATAATGATGTAATACAGTAAAGGCCTAACATAAAACAGTTCCTGAAAAAAACATTGTATTTCAATTTAGTGTAATCTATAAATCATCAGCAAAGCAGCTTTACAATTCGACAACATTAATATTTCCATATATGCAAGTAGTACAAACAAAGTTTGCCTGAAAATGTCTTCATGCCCTTCATTTCTTTTATTTCTTATTCCTCATGGTAGACTGCAAATCTGTGTGAGTTATCTATGGACTTCTTTTCAGAAAAATACAATGTTCTACTTGATATGATTCTGTCTAGAGAAAACAAAAGCTTCACCAGCAGTCCAGTATTTCCTGAATACTTAATTTATTATGAATATATACATATTCATGTTTCAAGGGGAAATTTGCTACTGAGAGTAAAATAATCATATATTTTGGACCAGCATTAAATATTTAATAGACATTTACCTTTATAAAAACAACATGTTCCATAATCACATACACTTGTTATCAGAACTTGGTATTTAAAGTACATAGATTTTTAGCTGTAATGGAAAATGTGTGTACTTCAACAGTGTAAGGCCTTTGACAAACTTAGATTTGTAACAGTAAAGAACTGGAAATTACTATTCATCATCACTCAAAGTCTTATATGAGTATCTGAAATTGATTCATTGACGCTGAAAAAATAAGACATGAGAGGAAAGCAAAGGACATGAAAAGATCATGATTTACACTGAGTTCTTGCTAAGCTTGGAACTTGATGTAACCTGGAGGGGCCACTTGCTCACACAGATAACCCAGTCATTCAATCAATCCATTTTGACAGGCTTTTGCCAAGTTGCAGTGGGATTCTGCATCTGATTAGTCCCTCCAAAACACATCAGGATGTTGACATTCAGTAGTAAGAAACAGAGAGAGGAAAAAACCAGCTCCCCTAGGTTACAGCAAATTTTGCTTTATTCCTCTAGTCACACCACCACATGGGGACAATTGACAAAACTTACAAGGTACCCTTTTATTTATGGCTTTTGAGTACTCATCCTGCCAGGTTTTGGCACAAGCCTTTCACTTAGACTCAGCACAAGTTCAAAACAGACTAATTGTCAGACAACTTCATCAGGCCAGCAGAGGAGAATATTTTATCACCCTTATGCTCCAAGAAGATAGTGTTGGCTTTCCCAGTAATAACACCCTCTGTGCATCAGTGTGAGCATAGTGCTGTCTCACCCCAAGGAAAGATTTAGGAACCGCTCTGCCACGAAGGGTCACTTGCTGTGCTCTTGGGCTTCTTTGAGGAAAGAAGCTACAAGTCTGTATCTGCACATTTCACTTTCATTTGAGCATAAAACTAATTTTCATGTGAGCTTTTACGTCTGTAAACACTCTGTGACGGAGAAGCATATACTCTGCTGGCTCAGTGTGATGTTCTCTTGAAGTGATTCACCTGATTGCAAAGGGGCTCCTTAGGCCTCAGTTCAGGTTCTTAACTAACCTTTATGGCTTTTTACTTTTCTAAATTAAGTTTTTAACATGTTTGCATGTTGGTTGTCTTTTATTTTCTTTATAGAGTGTTGTATAAATTGTATATATTGTATAAATATATATATTGTATAGAGTATAGTAAGATTGCTTAACAAATTGCTCCACTTTCTTTTGAATCTTTTTCAGGGAAGTAACTGAAAAGAACTGAGATGAAGCTAAATAAAAAATAATATGTTAAAAAAAATAAAAAATAATAAAAAAAACTAAAAACAATATGAAATACAAGTTTCTGTGTTAGTGAATCATTTATGTGTATAGTCATAAGTACAGTAAGTTTGTTACACAATAATACACAAATTATCTGTGAAAAACAAAATCTGCAAAATGCAAGAGCTTCCAAAAAAGTTTAAAACAAATTTTTGTAACAGCAAGTGAAAAAATAAATTATTTTGCCTAAATTGACTAGAGATTTATGGCAAAAGCAATGATTTCCTGCTCCCCTTCCACTTCCATGACTGGAAATATTTATTTGGATGATCAGCATAATAGGTACTGACAGAAAATTCACGCTTTAGTAGTACTATGAACTGTCAGAAATGTCCTGAAGTCCAGAATTTTTTTCCCTTTCTATTTTATGTATCATTTTACAGAAATCATTGAAAAAACATGCTGACAGCCAATGAGAAAACTTTAAAATATGGAAGAGAAAATACAAAAGAGATAAAGAGGTCACTTAAATTTAGGTAGTTATATTACCCTGAATATTATTTCTCAACTGCACTGGTGCCTTGCAAAGAAGATGGAACAGAGGACAAAGATGTATACCCTATAGTGATCTGACTAAAGACTTAAAAAGACATGAAAAAAATTTTCTTAACAATAATAAAATATTCTTAGATGGATTTATAGCAAAATGGAAATCTCTCTTCAGAATAATACATTTATATACAACTGTAAATACCAGATCAGCAGTGAATAACCCAATGGCTCTTTGCTGATCAGAGCAGAGTGAGTGCATGTCAGGTTCTTTGGCAGCATCTAATAGGCACATTTATTCTCAGAGAAATCTTCAGAGCCATTGCCCATAGTGCAACTGGGACATAGGTAGGAACTGACCACTTTGGAACAAGGTAATGAGTCTTCAGCTGGCAAATCTGATGCAGTGTCTATTTTTCCCATGCTGGAGCATGGATGAGAGCTAACACATCATTCATCATAAGAATTTGTGGTTCTTCCATATGGCTTTCTCAATCAGATGCACATGCAGCCTTATTCCAATTTTTTTTTTTTTTTTTATGAAACGCAATAAAATTTGAATTTTTCAATGTGGCATTATTCAATATTTTTGTAAGTTAAGAAAATTATTAGCCTTTGCGTCATTTGTTGTTTACCTCATAATAATTTAATTATGGGAATAATGGAAATAAATCACTTAAATATATTAAATATATTAAAAACATATTTAAATCACCAAAACATATTATAAATATATTTTTTACTGTTATTTATTATAGGAAAGTAACAGCACAAATAATAATACTTTTGATTCTCTTGTTAGTAGACAGAAATTAGGATATTACTATAAAAAAGTATGTTCCACTGAAACTCAGACTTCACAGTAAAAGTGCCAGTAAGTAGCAGTAACCATCAATAAAAGAAGTGTGGGTAAATTTAAAATAAAACCAAAATTTGAAAAAGTATACAGTGAGGAAATTAGCACAATGAGAAGGAGTCAGTTTTGCAGAGAATTAGAGCCATGTTAATCACAGATTAGGCAAAATATTTTGTCAGTGTAAACTTACAGAGTTTCTGCAAAAGGCACAAGACCCCAAAAACACAGCATAAGGCCAGAATGAGCACTAGAAAAATAAATTGACATAGATATTAATGGATACTCCTGTGAAAACTGAAAAGAAAATAAAGAATATTTTTTTGTCTGGTATAAGCCACAGTTTCAAAAACTGGTGTCCTGGTTTATCACAAAACAGATTAAATACAACCAAAATGCACCAACAAGTTTTTTCCACTTTCTCAAACACTGTATTGGGCACCAAAAAGTTTGGGACAAAAGTTTTGTCCTAGTTTGGGACAGATTTGAGAGGAAACTTTTTTAGGAAACTAGGTATCGTCTAGAAAGAAAATTCAAGCTGCTGCTGTCCCAGCCAGTTCAAGAGATAGATCTCCCTTGAGAAAAATGGAAAAAAACCTGTTTATTTAACAAGCAAAGTACTCACAAACATGAAAAAATTGAATACTATTAAACATTGGAACCTCTCATTGTTCTAAAGAGATATCAAATTCAGAAAGTCATTCTGTGGATCAGAGGTTTTTTTTGTGGACTTTGTCTCAATCTCTCTGGGGCTCAGGTCCAGTGTCCCTGTCACAGTGCACCTTGTGGGGGCCCCTAGACAATAGTTCTGGTGTTCTCGAACTGAAGAATAACTGAAGAAAAACTTCTGGCCTCAGCCAACTGAAAAAAACCTAACTAAATGCAAAGGAGAGTTCTCTCCCATTCTCCAGCACAGTCCAGAGAAGGATGTGGGGCAGTGAGTGCCATTTCTGAACACAAACTGCAGCTTCTGCTTCCTCCACTTCACTCTTGGAACCAGCCTTAAAGGTGCAGAACTTAACATCCAGCGTAAACAGAACAGACAACTGGGGATATGAACATCATAAAATCACTCTAGGACAATTGGGAAAGCAAATAGCACGTGAACATGATTAAAGATTTTTGAGGAGTGGATTTCAATGAAAGAAACAGTGTATGCTGAGAACTAGCTTAACATCAAATTCATTTTGCGTCCTTACGCTGGTCATTTGCATACAACCAATGTAGTGCCAGGGCAACTACTCCTTTCATCTATGCATATGTTGGTTTCTCATCCATGAAATGGCACAAAATCAATAGAACATATCAATGAGCCTAATGAGACGGATGATTGATGAGATGATGAGATGATCTTTTGAGGAAGATCTTTCTGAAACTAAAAGGAAAATGAACCCAACAACATTCTACACCATGACCACAAAAAATGGAAAGAGTGATGTGGGTAGCAGAATATTTAACACTGAGATGAAAATGTGTCAACCCAATTGGCTGCAGAAAAAACTGAAATCCTGCCAAAATTAAATGTTCTGAAGATCTTAAAAGTTCACCAGAGGAAAACAAGAGGACAAACCTGTTCAGCTGGGGTAAATCAGGACAACAATTTGGCCTCTCTGGCAGCTCTGCCTACTCGCCCTTTCTGCACATTAATTTTGCATTTACAGACCTAAGCCATAGAAAACAAGAACCATGATATATCACTTCACACAAGACAATGTGACAAAATGGGGTTTGTTTATTTATTGTGGCCAAAATGTTCCATCCTGCCCATATCAGTTTCACCATGCAAATGTAACACACTACTTCATGTCTTCATAGTTATGTCAGCTTCACAGCTAATATTACAACATAAACATACTCTCTGATTTCAAAATATTTAGAAAACTTCAGGCTTTTCTTGTCTACTGACTGTCATTTAGTATTTTCCTACGCTTATGAGTACTTTTTGGGTTTTTTTAGCTTTTCTAAGAAAACAAAGGAAATTAAGGAAACCCTTCACTTTCCAGTGAGAATATGAGATTACTACTAGATCATGAGGTCATATTGTTCAGCAACTTTCTTTAAATTAAATGCATGCATACCTAAAGACAATCAGAATTATTTTTTTTCCAGGGGTTCTTGAAGGAAACTTCTTTGAGTAGTTTCAGCATTATTAGGACCAAAGTCACTGTATATTTTGGACAAGGTAGAAAGCTAGTGCAATTTTGCATAGCTATGTTACTACAGAAAGGACAGAACTGACATTTTCAAAAGTATTTGAGTAGTGCTGGACAGGAGAGGACTGTATGTTGTCATAAGAAAAGAACTTTTTATACCCTTTATAACATCGTAAGTGTAATTTATTTCCTTAATCTCATTAGGCTGTGTTTGTCTTGTCCCAACTACAATCATGACTTTTTATCTCTCTTCATTGATCACTGTACTCAAGTTGGTAGATTGTTAGATTTGTTTTATGCACCTATTTCATAGTGGAAGCCAGTAAAATGAAACTTCTATCCATCTTTACCTCTTCTGTTTTAAAGAATTATTGTCACTGTGTAGATTCCTCCTCAACCTTTATGTGCCTTGCTGCAAAAACTGGAAAGATCACTTGGTCTCATAAGCAGAGGCTTCCTCCCCTCGTGCCTGTCACGCAGTGGGCTGATATCCTTTTTGGGATATCCTTTTTGGGTATTTTTCCCATGGATACTTGAGTATGTACTGTGGAAAGATTTCTTTATGTTTCCTTGAATGGCTTGAATCAGGCTTCCCAACACCCTCCTGACTGCAAGGCAGAAGGAATTGCATCACTGCAAGCAGTACAGCTAGCAGCTCTTTTTCAGGGTGAGAATATCCCTCTCTATGTGCTGCCTTGATTCGTAATATAAATATGGGTTGCTGTCTTTCACCTGTACTGGCCATTCTCCTGAGGCGCTGTTGCAGCTTGAGCTGCTCTGAAGGTTGAAAGACTTTAGATATAGTGCTGTACTTGCGATTCCTCTCACTTTTTCAAATGCTTGATCTTAGATCTCTGACTATTACAATGCCACAATAGCTCAAAAAGACTGTTAGCTAGCTCATAAATCAGCTGGCTTCCTTCTTATTCTTTGATTTGGCATTTCTTGTGGGGAGCTGGAATACCTGAAAAGTCAAAACCTGCACTGGAAAATGCTTTTTTTTCCCCAATATCTACTTCAGATTACTTTTCCCCCCCTCCCATTATGTGTTAATTTCTGGGCTTTATTGAGGTTTTTCTGTGGGTTTTTTTTTTTTTTTCTGGTGTTTGTTGTTGTTGTTTTGGTTTTTATTCAGAGCTTTAATATTTATAGTCTTCTCATAATGCTCATGTAAATCAGTCATGAAAAAGTGTCTCACATGCGCTTTTAATTTTTAAACCAAATTTCCTAAAAAAATAAGGCTTATTTAGTCATTCTACCAGACTATTATTTCTTCACCATAATAATTTGGAATTGTGGCCAGTTTCAAGTGTGCAGAAATGCAGACGCACAATCTAAAAAACAGCAATACTCTATACTGATGGAAAAGAATAATGGTCGCTTAACAATCAGGGCATACATACTAAAATCCTCAAGAATGTGAAAGGCCACAATATGAATTCAAGAGACTGTTTGGCCTGCCAGCTGGCCATTCAGCTCACTTACTTATCAGCCAAACAGCACATATGTAGCTTCAAATCAACTGCAATACACGCTGTCTCTTGCCCATCTAGTAACAAAATAAAAAAAAAAAAAAAAAAAAAAGTGGAAGGAAAAGAAAGAAAATAAATAGAGAATGAAGAAAATTGAAAATGAAGTGATGGTGTGGACATAGTGGCATAAGATACTAATTTCCTAAGGTTGTAGAAGGTATATGACCTTGTTGGTGTAGAGCTTGAAGAATGTTTTCCAATTTTCACATGTGGGTTGCTATGGGTTATTTCATGTGAAAATACAGCATGCCTTGCCTGAGATCCTTCCAAATTCCTGCAGCTTTTATTTCTAGGAGCTCTCTTGTTTCCACATGACCACAGCTGTTACCGTGCTTAATATGCTCTAAACCACTCAACATGAAGAGTTGGTTTTCCTGATTTAAGTGGCCACCTTAGCAAGGACGCATCAGGAAGGATTTGGCAGAGCTGTTTCCCAGGGGTAGCAGACCTGAGCAGAACTCCAGTGGGGTGACAGGGTAGGGCAAGTATGTCTCCTGACGTGTCAAACTGTCAAGGTCCTTGACAGGCCAGGGCCAGCCTACTGCCCAATGAACCTGGGAAAGTGAGAGGTCCAGCTACGTATTCCATACAGACAGGTGAGATTAGGCCTGGAAAGGCCTACCCAACAGCACAACCCAGGCCATGGATGTGCTCAAATACAGCTCCTGAGCTCAAGCATGGAGGACTTGGGCCAAGATCCCAACACAGCTGGTGGTGCATTGCAGTCTGCACCACTGGAGAGATGTCCTAGAAGAGAGAAAGCTCAGCACTTCGGTGGTGCCTATGGGCTGAGACCTCAAAGCTGGAGATGATATTTAAACTAATGCAAAGTTGGGTTATTGATGTCTTTTTCCCATGTTGGTTTTTTCAATTTGTTTTTGGTTTTTGGGGATTTTTTTGTGATACCAATTTAAGGTTAATTAATGCATGGAATATTGGGTAAGAACAGCAAAACTAGGGCAGTGCCTAGGCACTACTAGTTAAGCTGGTCACTCATTCCCCTCTTCCAGTGGGATAAAGAGGAGATTCAAAAAAGGAAAATCCCATGCATTATGATAAGGACAGACTAATAATTGGAAACCATGATGATGATGATGGTGATGATGGTAATAAATGACAGTAGTAATATAGATCTATTATTATTAAAAATGGTTCATATAATATCAATATTGTATTATTATGATAATAATTAAACAGGTGTTGAAATCTCAGAGGTGATGAAGTCTTTAACTATGTGTAGAAACCTTTGCAAAATGCCCTTCTGCTACTTTGCTGGAAGTTGACAGTTTTCATAAGGCGAACAGGTACAGCAAGTTAAAAATATCACTCCTCATTCTGGCCAACATTTTCAAGGGCAGTAATTTCCATTGTAAATGGTGACATCTGACATACCTCATTTCCTGCAAATGTAGGATGTTAGTGTAAGATGGTGAGAAATGGGTTCTCTAAGGCTGACAATAGCCCTGTAGTTTATTGACAACCTTGAATGAGGGAGTTAGCTGGGTATCTGAAGATAGATTTCTTTTTACCTTTAGTCTTTTGGATTTTCTATCTTAAAGTTCTGAGGTCATAAAAAATTCCCAAATACAAAATATGTTACCAAGGAATCTTCAGCAGCGCTTTTTTGGAATTAAAATATCACTTGTGATATGACAGATTATGACACTTTTTGGTTTTGTTTTAAATTTAAATTGAAGTTTTGTGTTTCATTTTGTAATATTTTTTAATAATGAAAAATCACTTTAGGCAACATTGATTACAGCTGAATATGTTTCACAAAATTTGTTGCCCCATTAGGGAAAAAAACCCTAAATATTATTAATTTAAAACAGGGCTAGCATTTGCATCTGTACTTGAGCTTGAGGATCATCTGTGATACCATTTGCATGTGTACACAGTCTTTCACCTGGTTGGTATTAAAAAAAGATTCACAAAGACTTCAGTCATTTGCTCAGTGTTTATCTGTTTCCTTGCAGAGAGATAGAAAACCATCAGGAGGAAAGTTACAGCAACAATAACAGGCATTTCAATAGCATTTTTAAGGTGAATAGGGGGTTAATAGCAGTCTTACACTCAAACACTTCCATCATTCCATGTAAAAACATTTTTGTACTTAGACATTCTGAACAATTGTCTTTAAGTATAAATGTATTTGTGAACAATCACACAGAAATAAAAGAGACTCTCTTTAATACTCTTCCTAATAGATTGTGATAGACAATTTGAAGTAATCTGAGATTGTCACAGTGTTTTAAATTCTCTGGTATTCTTTTTCACTGTGAAAAGCTTGTGGATCAAAGAGAACTCAATGCCCCAGACAAAAGATCATGAAAATATGCACTGTTCTTTTTCTTTTTTTCTTTTCAGCAGATTTAGAAACTATAAAAAGACCTTATTATTGAAGGAAACTCAAAGTCAGCACAACTACTTGAACAAGGCAATTTAATACTACACAAAATTATAGATGAACAAAAAAAGGTAGAAGAATTTGTAGCAAATATATACCCTCTGTTCAGATGGTTTTGGAGGGGTTTTTTCCTCTTTACTTTTTGTGGAAAAATTCATAACAGTATGATAGCAGAAAATAAACCCAAATGCGTCCTGGAAAATCCTTCTGCAATTTACAAAAGCAGCTGTTAACTCTTTTGTGTGTTCATGTTGGTGTATATATATGTGTCAGTGTTTGTGTGCATTGTGTAGACTGAAAAACATAAAATAAAATAAAATACCTTGATCAGAATTCAGACTGGACCCTTCTGCATTCTAATTCAGCTGTTTCATCAGCTGATGCATTAAACCTGCTGCTTTTCTTTGAAAATATCATAGTCAGGCTATCCTATTCTTTGAGAATAAAATCCTAGCAGCCTCTTCAATGGCCCACTCATATATTACTTAGCTAAATAACATAAACATTTATTACATTAATGTATTCACTGCTCAATCTTTCTGAAATTAATTAGCTATCTTGAAGACTGGGCATTACTCTTTGATTAAAAAGCATTTCCTGAAATGTGGGGAAAATCCTCTGGGAAACCCTGTTTCCATACTCATAATTTCTTCTTATGTTAATCAGGTCTTTGCAGTATGTGTTGACTACACTAAAGATAAAAGACACCAAAACAGACCAGACAGAAGGCAACATTAAAAAAAAATGTTTAATTAGCATGTATTATTTGCAAGCCTATACAATATCCTCATTTAGATACTACCATCATTTTAAAACTGTTGCACCCCAGTTGAGTCTGCACCAAGCTGTCATCTAAGCTGATTTATTCTTTACTTGTTTAAATTTTAAAATTATTTTGCTAAAAATGAGAAGTTATTTGTGAGCAGTGTTTTTGTTTGAAGTCCAAGTCCCATACATTAATTAAGTTTGCAGCCAAGGATAGAATCCTTATTATACAGTATAAAAAGAACATTTTTCAGCAGCCAATTATCATGTTACCTATTTTAAAACAGAGCTCTTTAGAGGAAATATATAATTGAAACTATTCTGTGTGCTTCTTAAATACCTCAAATTAACAGAAATGTGTTAATCAAAAGGCATTCTAGAACCTTTGAAATTAATGGGAGGCTTCTGCGGACTAAAATAAAGAATGTATTTCATCCATGATGCCAAATTTGTGCTCAAGTGTCTGTTCTTCAGCATATCAAAGAAATGTACTGAATGTGTTGCTTAAGGGAACTGCAAGAGGGACAGGTATTCAAGAACCCTTGAATAAAAGAGTACTGAGGTACCCCATTAGCACTCCTTAAAGAGTACTGTTGCTGAGCAAACTTATGAACAAACATGACAAAGCAGAACTAAAATCCAATGGCTTGGATTGACCATTGGTCATAAACTTTGTGAGGTCATAAACAGAGGGTCACTGATTATTCAGTCTCACCTTTTGGAAAAAGGCGGCCTTGACTGTGGAAAATTAATTTTCAGCTGACTGTGTACTCATGAATACGTGTGTACAAAGAGTTCCTGCTTCCTGCTGGACACAGCTCCTTAGCACAGTGAACTCAGCCACGCAACACTGCATTTCTCTCCCAGCCTTTACTTATCACTGTTGGTTGATATCAGCCAGTCTATTTAGAATTTTTTTTAATTGTTTGGCCACCACAAGTGATCTGGAATGTCACAACAAAAAGCAGCAGTATAGAAATTGGAACAGAGCTAGTCTCCAAGAAGAGAAGGATAAAATTTACATCTTTATCAGCCTAATAGATGCAGAACAAGAAGGGTGTTGTGGTGTAAATTCCAACTAGATTTCTAACCTGATGAAACAAGAAGTGTGGAGAGTACACTTTCCTTTCTGAACTCTAACAAAACCTTTTTCCTCCATAGCAAATTTAAATATAATATAATTTTCATCTTCCCACTCCTTTCTGCTCATTACAAATAATACAATTGTTATGCATATACCAGATTTCATAGTCTCAAAGTTCTGGTGTGCTTTTCATAGGATGTGTGAAACACAATATGAAAACATAATAATTCAAGTTCTTATGACTGTCCATGGTGACCAGAAAAGGTGCATATTCTTTCAAAGGACAGAGCTTCTTTCATATTAATTCAAAACAAACAAACAAAAAAAACCCAAAAAAACCCAACAAAAAAACCCCCAAAAAACCCCCACCAAAACAAAACCACATTAATTTATTTCAGTAAAACCCAGATTTCTGTGGAGCAAAAACCAGAACACATCCTGAAAGATCTCATCTGGAAAATGAAAACAGCAGCTTGTGTCTGCTTTCTGGTGCCCTTTACTCTCAAGTGCATGACAAAAAGAAATTATCTTTTTCATGTTAAGGACTTTGCATGTCTATAAGGAATAGAATCTTATTGGACACAAAATCAATTCCTATCTGTAAACTGTTATTCAACAACTTCTTTTGCAAATTTTAATCAATGCTAATGGACATGTGGCAACATCAAGCATAAAAATAAAAACAGAGAGCCAAATTTCTTACTGCTTTCTACTCTTTGCACGTATTTTGCAAAAACAAGGTAGAACACTAGAAAATCACGTTAATTGCTACAGATACATCAAAAATAGAAATGGTTTAAACCTGAAAAAAAGAAGGAAATAAAATTTTACATGTGTTGTAATATAAGCGAGGCAAATAATGGCACTTTTGTGTGCTTCCTCAGCACGCATATAAATCACACACGAAACATGGTGCAGACAAAAACTGGAGCTCTGCCAGGCTTCCCTGCTGTGCTAATATAACTTAGGAAGCTCAACAGGTCTTCAGGTGACAGGCCATTTGCATTATTCTAAAAGCTCTTATCATCATTCAATGAGATGACTTCTATATCAAATCATCATTTGATTTCAACCTTACACAAATTAAAATGGAGGCCTACATATTCAATAGGATTCACCTAAAATAAAATCCAAGGCATATGTTCAAGCTGGGAGATATTGGAATTGTTTCTAGTAATGTCTTTATGTCATACTTATTTGTAATTCAACCTTAGAATGATAGAAAAACTGGTAAAATTGCTTTGCATATATTTCATCGTACTGTACTCAGGTTGCTCAGATGCTTCAGTGACCGCTTAGACCAAATTGTTTTCCCTGAGGTTGTATGGAACAATAGTAGCCGAGTTTTCTAGGGTTTATAAAATTAGTTATCGTATACAGGAAAATAGAATGCAGTTTCAAGCCTAGAAAGGTGAATTTTCATAAAGTCATGTTGTGAGGCCAAACCTGATGATCATGTATCAAAACCTGTCCTAAAAGACTAAAGATTTAGGACAACTGGGCCTAACTGCTGCTTGTTGATAAATGGAACAGTGATACAGTTCTCAGATAATGAAACACTAAACAAAATCTGTAATAAAATAATATTTATTTTCACTTTTTGATCAGTTTTCCTTTCTTTAGACAATTGTAGTCCTAGTTAGAAATGTCTGAGGCATTGAGTACTAAGCACTACAAACTAGTGTCAAGTAAGCTTTTTAAAATGTATATTAACACATTTAGGCTTCTATTCTGCTTGTGAGATCCATACAGTTTTCCCTCACAGTGTATTACTATTTTCTCTGGTTTGTTTATAAATTAAGTGTTTTGTTTGGATGTTCTAATACTAATGATGTCTGCATTAGGTACTATTATCTGTAATATTACTCATGCACATTTCTTATTCAATCAATAATATTTAGGTGGATTGATAATGACTGATCAGGTCAGTCTTATTACAGTTTATCTATTCCTTAGTGGACAATTTTTGCATTTCTAGGAGTATTTTCAAATGGTAAATCAGCATTTTAATATAGAGGAGTTTAAATTTGATTTTGCATGAAACTTGTAAATGAGCCTCAGTGGAAAAAGAAGAAACCATCCAAATCACACGAAATTGCAGTGAGCACTAGTTACTGTCCTTTAGCAGACAAAGGAAGAAAAAACCTCCTCAGTCCTGATTCTGAAACAAGCCCCATATATGTGGTGGTGCTGGCACCTACATGGATCTCCAAAGGTGATTTGCTCCTGTTGTGGCTGTGGCAGCATTAACATCATAATCCATAATTTTATTATGTTTACTTAACTCACACATGAATCATTTGCCTGTTGCAATCTTCAGAAACAAAATGAACCTAGTGTTCTGTGTGAAGCATACTGAAAACAAACAAACAGAAAGTCTGTTTTCATTAATAGAGCTGCCAAATTTTGTTCATATTGACTTTCAAGGACTATATTTTTCTTATTTTGCAATTATTTAAACACCTGCAGAGATGAGCTCGTTGCAACATGAAATATGAAGTTGTTTTAATTCACAGGTTTGGAAAAAGCAGTATGTTTTCATATTAGGGAATATGTCTTGTTTATCTTTGTTCCAAAATGCTACTTTCTTCAAATTTGAAAAATTATTTTTCATTTCATTTAATCTGTTTTTTTAATAACTAAAAATTACCAGTGTCCCCAGATTTTCTTTAAATGGGTTTTTATCTCTTCCTTTTTTCTCTTTATTGCATTTCAAGTTCATGTATGGAAATATTTTGAAACAAATAAGTAAATTACTATCAAAACTTCATCTATCATATTTAAACATTTCAAACGTTTTCTAAAGAAGAAGAGTTAAACTTCATTCTCTTGATCATTTATTTTCCAGTATTGTCAGAAACAAAATCTAAGATATCTTTTTTAATTCCTTTTTATTTATCTAAGCACTATTTCTTCTTCATTAATAGAAAAAGCTAGACTTGCTAGGATTCACATCTTTCTGTATAGTGTTTCTTATACAATAAACAGTCGAAATATTATATTACTCAATTTATTTTCTCAGTACTTCCTTTGATAACTGCCTGCAACTTTAAGTTCAAATTTCATTTTTTCAGGATGCTGGAAGTGGCAAGATTTTTGGAAAAAAGGATGAGAATATTTATTTTTTTTTTTGTTTTGTTTCGTTTTGTTTTGTTTTGTTTTGTTTTTGTCCTCACAGTAGTATTGACTATTTGAAGAATTTGGGAAATCCTAACCTTCCAACTTGAAGAAATAGTGATAATTGAACAGTGATCCAAAGAGATATTTGAAATTGTTTAAAATTTATTTTAGATGTGCTCATGACTGTGTCTTAATAAAGAAAATCATGACACAGATTCTAAAGAAAAACTGATGAAACAATACTATTACTACTTACATAGAGAAATTGCCAATGAAATTTCAGCTATGTCTAAGAATGGATGTGATTTAAAAGTGATCTTAACTAGCACTTCACTTTTTACAGTATTTGGCACAGTTAATCAACTGAAATTTACGCAAATGCATTTCAATTTATAGAGGTTATGAAAATGGCTTACTAGCACCTCCCTGGAGTGGCGTATATGTTATGACATTGCAAAGGCTTTGTAAAACCTAATGAGTTACTACTGATATTTATTCTTTACTCTCTGTATGTTTCCTTGCGTCCAACAAGAAGGAGCTGGAGACTCCTTGTGTCTTTTGCCAAGGTAAATTTTTAAACTTTTTTTTTATTATTCAATTAATGTTTTTAAGCAAAAATGCTTGAGTGAGCTCACTGCAGGGAGTTCCATATATCTTATCCCATTTATTTCCTAATCTCACAAAATGGAGGTGCAGAGCTGTTATATTTACTTTGTAATCAGGAAGAGAGTGTCAGACTATGATTTGGATCTAGTCTGAATATTTTCTATTATTCACCTTATTTAATAAACTGTCACTTGAAAGAGGGAATGATAAGCTTTCACACAATGTATCAAAGGAATGCTGTGCCTTCTTCCTTTATTATTCATGCTACATTTGAAGTTAATGAAGCGTAACCTCTGAGCTGATATTTTTATAGATGAAAGAGACATCATGTTACATATTCTATTTTTTTCATCAGCTTCTCTGTAACCGACACAAAACACGATTGCCTTGCACTTAATATCTGACTATTGATGATAAATTTTCTCTATATTTAAGTTTCTACCTATGAATGAAAGGCCAAGGGTGAAACAGATGGGAAACAGTAGTATATTTTAATTAAACTTTATTGTGGACATAGTCCTGACTGATTTTTTTTTTTTTTTTATATTGCATTTTCATTTTTTCCCCTCCATATTGTAAGATGCTTTCTCTCTGCACACTTTTTTATTTTTAAAATGTTATTTTTCTTTTACTGTATCATCAACCAAATTGGATGATTGTGAACAAAAAACCCACCCAGATAATAACTTCAGGTAAAACTCTAGTTACACAGAATACAGGTCTGTTTCATATATTAAAAGAAATCAAAAAGAATAATTTATGACATAACAAGAACAATAAAATGCTGATTGCTATGCTAGTATAAGGCCAAGAATATGGTTTAAGCAAATGGTACCTTAGGGAATGTATTTTAGTAGGGGAGTTTTGTATTATCCTATTATCTGTTGTTTGTGGAGAAAAAATAAATAATTATACATTTAAATTTCAATCCTAATTAATAAAAGATAGTAAAATATCATAAGCTCTTACACTGACCTCTTAATAAGCTCCCCTAGACAGAACTGCATGATGGAATTTTCTCATGAAACAGCTCCAGAAATTCCCGCCTCTGTGGACAGTAAAACTTGTCCAGTAGTACATGCTTACAAAATAACAAACATAGGGCAGATTTGACTCCATTTTTCTTCTTGGTTGCTGCTGGAGGTATAATAATGGAGAAATGGACTTTTGCACTGGCCTGACATGGTCATTCCTGTGATCTTAAGAAAAATTCTGCCATGAAAAATCCCAACAGAGCACTGAAGAACATTTGCAGTGAAGGAAATACGCTGCCATTTTTAGGGATGAATTAAACTGCATTTCATGCACGTTTTTTAATAGCATGTATCTTTTTAGGGCACATTTATTAAAAATGGAAAATAGATTTGGTGCTCAGCCCCACAGGTGAACCACAGGTAAGGACTCACCAACGATTTTATGCTGAATGGAATCTCAAGTTTTCTGAAGATTTCAGATACAACACTTTCCTTTTTATTCTTTCTTTTTTGTTTGTTTGTTTGTTTGGGTTTGGGTATTTGTTTGTTTGTGAGTGTTTGGGGTTTTAGCTTTTTGTTTTGTTGTTTTGTTGTATTTTTTCCATAAGCAAACAGAGTTGGAAAATACAGATTTCTAAAGCCACACATCATAGAAAGCAAATAAGGGCACAGTAACACTTCAAACAGGATAAAATGCAGATCTGGTGAGTGAGACAGATTGGAAGTAAAAATCTGAAAACAAGACTTCCCTCTATCAATTAAATGCTTGCAATGTTGGTTTTCACTCTGATCTTGCTTCTAGCAATTTTAACAATAATGATATTTTCCTTGGCTTGCAGAAAACTTTACAAATCCTTCCCATTTCAATTCCCTTTCTGTGTCTGTGTTCTACCCTTTTTACTATGCTCTCCCAGTATCTGCTGCTACAGGCTCTATGCGCTTGCTTGATGATCTATGCCCCCTGTATTTCCCTGTCCTCTTCCCCTGAGCTTATTCCATATGTATGAACTTAGTGAGGTATTTTTAAAGAAAACATCTTTCTCAATATCCACTTTACTTTGTGGGCAGCATCACTTGTGGTGTGCACACAGCAACTGCTACACAAGGAGACCAACAGTCTGGCAGAAGATGAGAAACAAAATTCAGTCTTTGCAATTCCATTCTTCTCTTACACCCAGAGCTATTATGTGTGTCCCCTTAGCAAGTTGACCTTGGTTTCTTTTCTCCTTATGAGTCATTCTGAAGTTAGAAGGGCAAGAAAAGCTGTTGAGGTGGGGTTTTTTTTGTTTTTGTTCAGCTAGGGTTTTTTTTGGGGGTGAAAAACACCAGAAGGAAGATCAAGCAAAACACAGTTTTTTTTGGTTCTGACTGAGATCTCACATGTCTGTGAAGATGTTTAAGTACCATTCTAGTAAACCCAAGACAGAATTTTAGTGGTTGCAAGGACAACCAGCATGCTTTCTCTAATGTGTATTTCTGTGTCACTTACATCTACATGTTTTCACTAATAAAAATCTAGTGTATTACTAGTTTTACCATAGCCAAACATAAAATAATGTAGTTTGGCTATTTTTGTTTCTTTTTTCTTTTTGATACTCAGAAAATACTGAATTGAGAACATAAGATAGAAAAAAGAAAAATCTCTGCCACATATAAAGGAATGCATTGGCTAATACAATGATAGGTCATATCAAATAAAAACATTTTCATTTTAAGTTTTGGAGATGTCAGTTGTACTTATTTGACACTAAATTGTTTCCTTTTATTTCCTTCTATTTTCACTCTCATAGTACTCGAAGTATTTGATTCAGAGCCTATTTGGTTTGGTTTTGCCTGTGCTTTTTGGTTGGTATATTTTAGGAAAAAAATCTCCTTATAACTTCCATGATGACTGAAGTGTGATTCAGAATTTCAGAGCTTTATTAGTTTACAACTTCCATGATAAATTTCATATGCAAATACCTGTGCATACACATATTTTATATTTACTTTCTATCCATGAGAAGAATGAGAGATCCATGTACACTTTTTCTTGCATCTAACTCGTATATAAATTTACTGTGCAGTGCTGTAAGCCCTATCTGTCACAGAATCAGAATTATAATGTTTTTGGAACAACATCAATCAATGACCTACAAGTTTTACGAAACAAAATTAAATAGAAATGCTTCAAGCTATGTAATTTTGAACTTCAGCTCATAAGCAAACCAATTCAAATTTTTAAATAATTACTTATTTTTACTTTTCTCTTATAATGTTTGTAAGACTCTATACATGCATTTGGATATATGCTCCATGGTTACACATAATTTTATCTATCAACATCTCTCTCTCACCACTGATCATGTATGTCCAGACAAAGACAAAGAGTAAAAGAGAGATGCTTCACTTGACTGGAAAGTGAAAATGTTGTTTTTCAAGTACATGTTATTTTCCTTTCTCCATATTAGTCACAAAGATATTGTTTTGATTTTTGTAAATGAATGCAAACACCAGGGAGTAATAGATGGGAGCAACAGTAAATCCATTAAGGTCAAGGTAGCACTCTATATTTCTGCAACATGTCTAATTGAATTGTTAATTTGATTTTAAGAAGTTACTTCTTTCTAAGGCCTCAGAATTCTGGGCTGTGATCTATTACACATGTAAATCATTATTTTAAACAAACATTTTAGGGAAAAAAAAAAACTACATTTAAAAAAACACAACCTATTAGCATTTGCAGAATAGTTATAGGCAAGAGAGCCATCAGCACTTACAACAATCTTCTGGGAAAAAAAATGTGCTTCCTTTGTCATTACTAGGTGAGTCAGGTTATGAAAGGTAAGAGTGATGGAAAAGGAAAGTGTTGAGCCAAAAATTAGAGCTTGATACTTTGCTGTATGCTATATGCTAAATCATAGGTTACAGTAAAGATAAAGATATTGCTGTAGGTTCCTCATTGAATTCGGGATGTGGAATGATAATGACTGAGGTAACAAGCAGACAGGTTTCACTAAAGTGACTGTGGGTATGGTCAGACAAGTATATCTCATTACACAGAAATGTCTGAGTGTACAGAGCTTCTTGAACTTACAGTGAAGTAGGAAACACAGAGATCAGGCTGAAAGGCTACAGTAAATTCTTAAACTAGAGTCACAGAAGTGGATATAGAGTGATGGTAGTATTTTCTTTTTTCTCTGCATGTTTTCTTTTAATTAATTTATTGATTCATTAATCTACCATAGCGTGATTTCTGACACAATTTCGGCACTTTTTAGGAAAACACGTTATTTAAAGATACTTCTTCAAAGGCTTTTTGATGCTCTCATTCCACATCAAGAAAGTCTGAGGGCTCATAAATCACTCTGCACATCTACATAGAGTGTATGTCAGAAAAATATTTTTTTAAAAGAAAAAATATTTTTTCTAGGTCACTGGAATTGACCTTCATGACTGGTTCCAAGAAATTATGCATAAAATTCTCATTTCATTCAAGGTGTCAATCCACAGAAATGGACAAGAAACAGACACTGGGTGGATTCCCTGTTTTCCTGTGGGTAATGTGCATTTTGTGCAGATCTTATTTCTCCACACTGAGAGATGAAATGGCAGATCTATGAACAATATAGCTAAATCATTTTGCAGTGATTATATCAATTACAATAAGGTGTTTTTCCCATAAATAATGAGTGGATCAAAACTCACTGCAAATATAAGGTCATTTTATTAGAGTTGGGTTTGCCTGGGAGTGATTACAATTGGATTAAACCTTCTCCCCCACAATAGACATGGTGAGGAGATAGAAAATACACCATGAATAAGAACTTGGCTTCTCTTTAGATGTAGATTCTTGACTACTTCCTGCTTTAGACTTCATATTCAATGACTATGAACCTCTCTTTCTCAAGATAGAAGACACTAAATTTTATTAATGTAGGCTTGTTTAAAATCTTGTGTTAACCAGAAAAACTGATTAATAACTAAAAGTGTGAATGTTCTGAGACAGAAAATTAGTGATATGATTAGATACTGGATTTTTTTGTCTCCTAGCCTTTCAGCTCTCCTCCTCCCTTCTCACCTCTCTCCTCCCTCTCTTCCTCCCTTTCTTACAGCTTTTCTTTTCCCCCCTCTTCTTTACAAAGGTATGATACATGCAAGAATAATACCATATGAAAAAAAATCTTCATACTAAGACTTGCAGCCTGAAAAAAAGAGATATTACTTCTGTTTCTCTCCAGGATAAAGAGATGCTTTAAAACTTCCTCAAATACTTCCTCAAATACTTCCTCAAATACTATCTGATTCCAGTGTGTACACTGTGAATTTCAAACACAAAAGGTTTTCTAGCTCCTCGTTATCTTCCAGACCATATAGGTTTTGAAGATTTGAGACTTAATGCTTTATCCACCGCAGATTTTTATGTAAAAAAAGAGCTTCAATTAAATATTTAATGCACCCAGAAAATACAGTCTACTCCACGGATATTAGTAAGGTATTGCTAATGTCTCTGACATTTCCTATTGGACTGCTTGGGGGAATACAAATTGAAATTTCACTTACTAAGGGAGTTAATATGGCATTCCCTGCTTCCTTCTTAAGACTCCTCTATAATCTCAATATCATTGTCCATTTCTAAGACAGTTTTGATTTTAATGCAAATGCAAAAATAAGTGACAATGAGCAAATGATCCAAGTTGGAAAACATGTGAAGTACTTTGAGACTTTATGAGAGAATAAGCTCTAGAAACACACATTATGTATACTATTCTCATTGAGCATATCCTTCCTTTGGGCAGTACATAGATATGATAATAGGAGAATGAGGACATTCTCTTCTGATGAATGCAGGGAAAAAAAAAGAACCTTTCTATCTCAGTGATGAATTTTTTTTTCCCCCCCACAGGTTATTAACACTTTCTATTTGAGCAGGTGCAATTAAATAACATGTAAGAAGTTTCAGAAAAGCCCCAAACATCTTATCAGAATACCCCAAGTCAAACACTTGTGCTGTCAATTGTTTCCATTTGCCATGTGGTGAAAAAATGGGATCCTTCTTCTCTCCACTAATAGAAGGGATCTCCTAATATTAGATGACTAGCATTTTAAAAATGCCAAAATGCAGAAAAATTAGGTAAAGTTACTTTACACTGATTTAAAAACTAGTGTGTTTAAATTTTAAAACACATTTTAAAAACACATTTTTTCTATAACTTTCTTCTGAGTCACTATTTACTTTTACTTCTTTTTGAATAGTGAACAATTACAGAAACTCAACATGAGACGGAAAATCCCATAAAATGAAGAAAGTATGGACTTTCTCCACAGACAAGCTATGTATTCTAGAATTTACTTCTTCGTGATGATGGTAGCCCTTTTCTAGAAAGATATAATTATTTTACATTTGAAATTAAATGTAGACTCTCTGGTCTGTAAGCTGTATTCTCCTGCTTCTGTTGTGTTGTTTCTCTAAGTGAAGCATTTAATGTTTTCCATTCTTTAATACCTTCTTGTACCAATAACTCAATGACAACAGTCTGAGTGACTTTGCAGTAACAAGGGAAGAGCTAATCAGGGGAGCCAAGTCGTTGTCAGGAAGGAGATTTCAGCATTAAATTCGCACAGAGTTATACAGACTAAAGAGAGCAAAGCTCACATTCTGGAACTGAAATTCAATAAAACTCATGCTTCTATTCCCTTTCCTGGGCACACAAACCATTATGCTGGCAAAATAATTGAAAATGTCACTATGCTATACACTGAGATCTTAATGAGCCAGAGTTCTGGATCTTTTAAAGTAAAATTCAGTGAATTCCAGACTAGTACATGACTAAAATTTTGTTATTTTGAGTCTAGAAGCACAATTGTCAACCAGAGCTGTGAAATTCAGAACATTCCTAACCAGGCACAGTCCTAATCTGTGAACAAATGAGTTTTCAAGAGCACAAGCCCTGATGTGCTGAAACAGACTTACATTCACTATCAGATGATAACAAAAATCTGAAATCTACAATGTTCTTAAGTGTTTCTTTGTTTACTATGTGTTGCCTAATCCAGTAGCCCGATTTCCTTCAGGTCTGCATGTTTGCAAGTCCAACCAGGAACAAAGCTGTATATATATATACATATATATGCCCAGTGATTTCAGTCAACATAGAAACAAAAAAGGCTCACGAACATGAGCAGGACTAACAACCTGTTTCCCTCTTTGGCTGATCAGGATGAGAGTTCTTTAATAGAAAATGCATGTATTCAGACACATATTTGTGTGTCTATGTTTATGTTTACATATATGCAAATGTATAGTGTATGTCCATATACGTGCATAGGTAGACATCCCTATATATATACATACATATATATATACATGGGTATATATAGATATGAAGTGCATATGTGAGAGGGGAGGGAGAGAATTACCAGCACTCTTGTGAGGCAATGATGGACAGAGCTGATGTGCAAAGGGTATGTGACAAAAAGTTACCATACAGTCAAGAAAAGAGGTCTTAACAGAGTCACCTCAAGAATTTGCATGCAAGCAAGGACAAACCTTCCAGGCACCTTTACGGGAAAAACACCCAGACCCATTCCTGGGCATTAGCATGCTGGTCTCTGAGGTGTCCATATGCCAATATGCGCAGCATGGGGAATAAATATCAGGAATTAGATAGCTGTGTGGAGTTACAGAGTTACTTGCTGCAGCTTGTGGGGATCTTGCTGGGCTCACAGGGATGTGATGGGATAACTGGCATGACTAGAGGGCTGCAATGCAGAGATACATACTCTTTTGGAGCAACTTCTCACACAGACACACGTACCCAGATAACCTGCAGACACCGAAGACTTTCCAGTTGCTGGGACCACCACATCCTGTGGTTCCACACCCTTACTCCCTCCCCATGTGTAGACGTACTCAAAAAAAGGACAGACCACATTTGAGAAAACATGACCATGCTGAGCAGTACAGGGCATTGCTCCACAAGCACACTGCCCAGCCTCTTTACACACACCTTCAAATACTTTCATTCTCTTGCTATTTTCCTATGCTTTTTCATCACAAAAACACCCTCATCCCTCCGTTTTCCACCTCTGCCTCTGTACTTATATATATCGTAAGAAACCTTTGGCAATCCCAAAGGGTCCTTCCCTCCATCTGAAAATGTGTCACATGTACCTCTAGGTAGTAACCACTTCAATTATTAAGGTGATTTGTGGACTTGCTCTAGGCTCTAGAAAAGGATTTTTACTCAAAGATTGTGGACTCCCACAGCTCATGGACTGCCTCCCCAAATAAAAACCAAACTACATTAAGATTTTACATTTTGAGTAGTTGCAACAGACTCCAGCAAGATCCTACACTTAAAAAGTTTGTTCCATGCCTATGAAAGGTTTCCTAATTAATCCTGGAATGCCTGTACAATCTGCATTGATGTGTCTTTGAACTATTCCCTTGGATCCTATCAAAAAATTTCAGGGAGAAGAGATCAGCACTTCCCTCTTTATTTCTCCTCCTTGGGAAGCTACACTGATGAAGTAAAATGCTTGTCAATAAAGAATAAAGTAGAATCAGTATTTTATTTCATGTAATTTTTTCCACATGATTTTAACATCTGCTGCATGGGGGTTTTTGGGTGTTTGATAATTTAATTTGATAATTTGTTATATAATCTGGTTATGACAGGAGCTTCAACTGGTCAGTATTTATGGGATCTATTCTTCAGAGTCAGCACTATCAAGAGATATGATGATTCAACTGAAAACGTCTGTATACATATATATATATATATATCTAGACATGTATAGGTATAGTATGTATGCATTTTCACATATACATGTGGTCTTATCAGGATAAATCCTTAAATAAAATCTCAGAAATGCAGATTAAAAAACAAAAGATCTTTAAGCAAGTCTCCATTGGTACTTTTCAAACTTCATTTTTTCTAGTCAAGGCAACTTTTGTTGGGGCTGTTACCTCTGGATATTTATTTCTAACACTGATAAAACTGCTTTATATTGATAAAAGGCCACATAAAAGAAAGCGCAGGTATCTTTTTATATTAACCTAAATGGAATTTTTTTCTGATACCTTCATTTAATTCTATTGTATATTTGTAAACTGAAAGACAAGACAAGAAACTACAGTAAGAAACCCATCATCTGTAACCAAATTACAGGTGATTTAATGAAAACATTCTTACTTTCAACAAGAGCGGTGCTCTGCAATTCTTTCCTAAATTGACCTTTTTAACCCAGCCCATTCATTTCATGCTAAGTAGACACAAGATTCCCCTTTTCTTGCTCTTTTGCCTTTCTTGTGACTACTTGAATTTCAGCTTACTGTGGTGAAAATGGGAAGTTCCGTTTTACTCCCCAGAATCTGTTCTGTGTCGAGGGAAGTTACGAGTCAAGCAACATCCTTCTGCTAACTGAACTCTTCCAGTATTTCTCCCAATACCTTAGGAAATGACTGACTACTACAGCTACATGGAAGATGTGAGGCTCTAACATGACAATAAATAGTTTTACCATCCACAGAAATGGGAGAAGGTGCAGTAGGTTTATCTGGAGAAAATTTATTCTTGCTTAAAACAAAATTTATGCCTATATATGGTCTCTTGTCATATACAGATGATTTTTCACATTCTTACCTTCTGCTCTCAATAGATGAAAAAAATTTACGCAATCAGGTTGCTAACAATGATTATTTCTG
This sequence comes from Pseudopodoces humilis, assembly GCF_049639895.1. Taxonomy (NCBI): domain Eukaryota; kingdom Metazoa; phylum Chordata; class Aves; order Passeriformes; family Paridae; genus Pseudopodoces; species Pseudopodoces humilis. Next base: position 46,915,448 of record NC_142203.1, on the reverse strand, counting down.
CCTGACCTCTTTTTCAAATTTTGTTTAAGACATAATATTGTTTCTTGCAACATCAACTAACAGAGCTTGTTGTTTCTTGTTTTTCTGCTATTAAATATTTCATATTTTCAAGAGTTATATTTTCAAAATAGTAAGAATAACTTATCAAAGAATTAAAATAACCCTAACAAACTACATTTTCAATTTTTATTTTTCATTTTACTGAGACATTTTCTCTGATATTGATCAGGATTACTATTTGATAGAAAAAAAAAAGACCTTGTTCTCTGTTCTAGGCTTATAGTAATAGACTGAAACATGAATTAAGACCTCTAGTTTTAGAATACCTTAAATTCTAGACTCAGAGAACTTAGATTTCACAATGTCAGATGGATAGTTTTTGCTCAGCTTTTAGGTAATGAAATATAGTCTGTATGTGCAATCTCCTACAGTTTATCTAAAAACAAGGAGGAATTGTATTTCTTGTGTTATTCCTATTCGGTTACTTGTCTTCTTACAAATAGAAAAAATTGTGCAAGGTTATACTATGGAAAAAGTCCAAGTTGGGAGGAAAATCCCTTAAGGCACCAAAAAAGAAAACATGAAGCCATAGCTATAGAGATTCAAAGTGTTCTGAAGCTTCAGCTACTTTGAGTTTCCCACCTGAAATCACCTTTTTTTATATACCCTTGTCTTTTGGTTATAAAAACTTAGAAAGGCAATTTAGTTCTTGCAGAACTTATAATCAACAAGGAAAGAAATATTTTACAGATGCCACAGAAATATGAAATAATGTATAGATAGTATCCACAAAACACTGAACAGAAATTGAGTTATTGAACTGTTTTCATGAACTTAAAAATTAATTGTTGAATCACAACAAGATTTCATTAAATCAAACATTTCCAGCATATTTTTCAATGCTGATAAAATTTAATGATAAATGGTAGTTTTAAAAAAAAAAAAAAGAAATATCAATAATGCTTCCCTGTATTAAATGTGGCAGTATATGTACAATGAGTGAAAGCAAGACTATTCTTGTGGAAACTTAGGAAGTAGTTTTGTACACTTTCAGCTTAGTTAGAAGTTGTTTTCTCTTTCTTCTATGCAGCCAGGAGTCTAGAAGTCTTGGACAAAGTCATCCCCAAGGCCATGGACTTGTCTTGGAAGTATTGATACAGAGCACTACCCCTGAAGCACAGAATTTATCCTGTTCCATTTCAAATTCAATGCCTTTCAGTTTGGGTAGACAAAGCATTTGTGCAGTATATAGAAAAACACTATAAAGAGCAAGAACTTGTACAAAGTATCTTAGATCAAATGAAGAGATGCTAAAAAAGAGAATAAGAGCTTGTTCTTGAGATCTGATGTGATATTGCTGTGATACTGTGCAAAACAGTCTACTGGAGAAAAGGGAGGTAGGCTGGCTGAGAGCAATAAAAAAGCATAACATGATTTCATATTCCTAAGTGGGCAATAGACCCAGCAGGGAAGCACCATAAAAGTGCAGCAGAAGGTTCAGTAACTGATTAGGCAGTAGTAAGCAGGCAGGTCGTTACCATATGATAGGAAGCTATTATGGGAGATGATTCTATTTAATTTTATTTCACATTTTATTAAAATGTTCCATAGACAGTAAAGCAGACATTATTACATGAGAGATTTTAAATTGCCCTGATCTCACAGGTAAACGTGTTTTAGGCATCTTAAGTAGTCTTTTCTTTTTCTGATTGTAGTAGCTAGAATTGTAATTGTAGCTAGAATGATAATTACTGTCTCTCTACATTAAATGCTTTTTAGATATTTATCATAAAAGTATGCTACTAACTTTTGAGCATAACTCCCAGGATCCCATAGAAATTAATTTTGTCTTATGATTAAAGGAAGACACTGGTGTAGTGTTGTAAGCAGTAATATTTTGGATAACATGACAAATATCATGTTTTTTTCAACTGATGCATATTTCGCATCTCACCCAATTTGGGCAATGAGAATATACTATGAGCAAAATAGCATCACTAAGAATTATGAGTGATCCAAAGCTTTGACAGAACTCAAGTCAAGCTACATTTAAGTATACTATTTTTAAGATGTAGATTAATTTAAAATCTGGACCATTTTAAAACAGAGGGCTTTTCAATTTCTTTGGGCCCGGGAACTATGATACAAATCTAATTAACAGGGAATAAATTACTGCAAATAAAATTATCCATTACTAGGAGAAAAAAATATTCAGAAATAATCCTATTCACCTGCTATTTCCAGTTTGGCCTCTATTTTGCTTACTAGTATGATTTATATTATATATATCACACTTAGTTCTCTTTTTTTTTTTTTTTTTTCCCCACATCTATAAGTGAGTATAAAATGGCCCAGAGCAGAGTGCAATGTCATGACACAATGTAGTCTCTCTCTTTTCAATTGGTTTCTGTAAGTACAGACACTGGAAGCACAAGATAGCCCTGCACTAGATTGCATCTAAAGGAAATATAAATCCATTGTTAGTGTCTGTCTCTGAAAGAGCCCTTCATTACATTCCAGCTTTCCTAAACCAACACCTAAAACTACAAATCTGAGTTCTACATCACAGAAACTTCAAACCTGAATATTAACCATGGTAGCTATGTGGGTTCCACAGTATTAAAAATTTTATCTTGTATTTACATCACAAACTTATAAAACATTTGCTTATTTTTTCAGATGTGGCATAAATAAAATAACACTGGACTCTCTGTCTGATCAAGAAAAAACAGAAATTAGATGCTTAATTTTTTTTGAAGAAGCAGTAATAAATAGTGGTTGGCAATGTCATTATTGCTCCTTGAAAATAAAGAGATCTCTTTACCAGGATAATATCCATTTCTATTCTGCATGGAACAGTGAAGAACTCTCTAGATGAAGAGCTATGAAATGAATGTTTTGCTTCTGTCAAGACTTTACCATGAACCAGTGCTTATCTTTAGAATTATCAAAGAGAACTGGAGTATTTTGAGATTTTGCTTATAAAATTTGATAGTTCTTTTTATAGAAAGCACATTGATTGGAAAAAGGCTTTGCTCTGAGGCTTTGCATATCTCTGAAAATAAAATCCAAATTGAACCTTCTAGAGGATCAGAAGCATTTGGTAAACTTTCCCTTACCTGTCCTTCAGAAATTAGTCACATTGTGCTTCTGACACAAAAACCATTTATATTTTTTGTTCCAGAAGTGCAATGTGACTAATTTTCAGGAGCTCCTGTGCCAAATGTGCTCAAGGCAAGTTCTAACAGACTCCTGTGATTTAATTAAAGTGATAGTAGCTGTGCAAAATCAACGTCAAAATAAATAGGAATTTTTTTTAACTTGTGCAAAAGGGAATGAGCAAATGTGGGTTTTGTTTTTACTGTAACAACTGACCAATCAGCCTGTTGCATATTCAAAGGATTTTCTTGCCTATTTTACACTTGCAAGAGAGTGTATTGCAGAAAGCTTATGCAAAATCCCCCACCTCAAAAAACATATTATTTTCCCAGTTTAAATTAACCAGTCTGGAGATAAATTAAAATACTTTGTTTTCTTACATGAAAATGTCTAAAATCTATTTTCAAATTTGAAAAGTTACTTAATAGATAACTACAGTAGTCTCATCTGAGGCAAAAGATGGCAGATAGAAAAAAATAAATGAAAGTAATTACTCATAGAACTTCCAAACATGCTGTGATAAAAATTTTCTATTTGGTTTTCACAGGTAGGTATCAGCATAGTCAATGGAGTCTGCATGAACAAAGATTTGATCTGTCCAATTTCTAAAAAACTTCAAAGGATATAATTTCATTTTTACCCCAAGCCAGCAGTAATACATTCAAAACATGCCAGTAGCTATATTATTTTCACTGGTTGTAATAAAGTCTTCTATAGATGGAAACAATTGCAGTGAAAAAATTTGTAGTGGAGTATGTTTAAACAGCAGAATAATTTCTGTGTTTTCTGTCCTAAGTTTAGTTTCCTCTCTCTGCTTTATGCAGTTCTTTTCATGATAATGGTTTGTTTTCTCTTACAGTTCTTCAAACTTTGAATCTACTCCCCTTTTTTTGAGTTCACATTTCCTGCTGTCACTTTTCCATGGGCTCTTCTTTCTTTTGCTCTTCTCACTTCAAAATACAAGCCTAGGGATGAAAATACACCAAGAAAAAATTGTCCTACATTTCACCCCAGTTTGGATTGCTTAGATATTAACTGAGTAATGGCTCTAGGTGAGTAAAACAAAATCTTAAATATAGGAGTTGGGGGGGAGGCTGGGAGGGCGAGCAATACAAAATTCAGATATAAAAGGAAGTAGAACTAGGTTACTGATGGTATCCTTAGATAATGGAGGAAGAAAATAGGCATTCTCACTGGGGAGAAATTCATGGAGGTAAAAATCAGATTTTTTCAGTATATGCTCCCATTCTCCACATTCTTCTTCTCCTTTTTTTTTTTTTTTTTTTTTTTTTCCATGATGAAAAACAATCATAGAGAAAAAAAGAAAGGATGTCTGGCTGCCATTGCCAGCGCCACGTGAAATAAAAGGGGTTCCTTATAAAGCATGTACTCATGCACAGGTTAAACGTGTCTGAAAAGAGTCTCCACTTCTGTATTTTAACCAGTTATGACTCAAAAGTAAGTGCAGAAGGATGGGGACAGATTTGGAAAAACACTTGAGACACAGAGAGATTTTAAGCAAAGCTTCACTGACCAGACAAGCTTAGACCCACCCAAACCTTGAAACTTGTGCATTGTATTGATAACAGCAGAGCAATTTATAATTTTAGATAAAATGTATTTAGGGATTGGCCTGGATCTTGAATGAGCTTCATGGGTATTCAAAGTGTGAAGATACAAGGCTGTCTTTTAAAACAGTGATACTTCTGCATTGAGTGCTCAGGCCAAGAACACTCTAACTTTTATACTTTTGCTTACTATTGTGTGCTTAGTGCAATTTTGAAAGGCAAAAATAATCAGTACAGAGATGAGGTGCTGATCTGTACTATCAGGCCACACAGGAATCTTGCATTGAGACAGAGAGAATATTCAGTTGCTACTGAAATTGTTTTAAAGGCCACCTTGCATTAGCAGGCTTAACAGAGTGCACTATTAAAAATATGCACTCTGAAAAGGGTAGATACAGTGACTGCTTACTGTTTTCTTTATTACTCTAGGCTCTCAGAGAAAGCAATTACAGACATACCCATGGCTGTGACCACATGATTCTGTTTAAAGACGCAAGTGGCAACTGAGTTAATGATTTAATATTGGCTATTTAATTTTGTACTTGTTTTCCAGGCTCATCGAGATGTGATTCCATCCTTGCTTCATCATTTCTTGTTTCTCTTTAGATGATTCTCCAGCCCTTTTGAAAAGACAATTTAGGAGTACGGATTTCTTTCTTTTCTTCCTTGAAGGGTCTGTGATTATGCTACTACATGTGACTATGCTACTTCATTCATTTATATGATCAGGCTGCAGAAGGAAGACAACGTAAAAGGACTATTTTAAGTCTTAATAGAAAGACTGTTTTTTGCAGCACCATAGCACCAGCCCTTTTCTCCCATGGCTGATGCACAGTAGCACACACCACAGACTCTCCTGATGATATCTGGGAGGAACCTTTCCTGCTCATTCCTTGCACAGGACTGACTGACTTCCCTTTGGGAGTCAGAATTCTGTCATGGGCCTATGCAGCACAGCACAAGCAAGGAAAAACACTGACTGCTCCTGTCCAATTGCACTTTCTGGTAGCTTTCCCAAATGCTACTAAAACTTGGGTATTCATCAAGATGAGGTAGATAATCCAAACCCTGGAGACTTTCAAATGCATTTGTCATTTACCTGACAGGTTTTTTCTAGCCCATGTATCAGCATATTTTACTCCCTATGTTTTGAATGGCTTCATTAGAGAACAGAAATAGCCAGAGGAAACCAGATCAGTTTCAATATCAATTGGGACAGTTTGCTATAAATGTTCAAGAATTTTGTTTCAAGAGATGACTAAAATAGATGACATTGACCTTGGATCTTACTGAAGAAGCTCTATTAAAATACCCACAAAAATTGTGCTGGGGAAATTAAGACACGGTGTACAAAATTTCTATTTTCTGAAAATCTGGTTTTGCATTAAAAGTTCTGATGGATTATTTCTATTAAATACATTCTTTTTTACATCATCTCACATGAGCATCTATCAATTCTTATGAGTAACTAACTTTCTAATTCCTATATGGATTTTTTTTTTTTTTTTAAATCAACCCTCTCACACTAATGGATTAGATTTAATAGGTTTAATTAAAACCAAATTTAACTACGCATCTTCCACTAGGGTAAGTTGGACATAAAAAATATAAATCAAACTACAACCATATCACTAAATGTTCACAGGAAACAAAATAATCAAGAAAAATTATTGTTGTCAATGCAGGTTTTCCAAAGGGAGAGTGGGGAGAGGGAAAGAAATACAAAATTCAAAAAGTTTCTTCTTTTGCAATACATATGACATAAGGTAAAGAGCAATTACAAAGATTTTTAATTTTTCACCAAGCACTGTATGCAATACAAGGAATCCATCCTGCTAGCTAGTTTATTGTACAGCATAGTAAGGTAATGGAAATTCTAGGCACCTTTTCCTAATGCAGCTTTTTTTTTTCCTACATAAGTGATAAATAGAAAAACAGTTTTAACAGCTGTCATCAGTTCCGCCACAAAGTAGCGGAAGGAAGAAAAAAAACAAGGCCAGAATAAAGTACACACAGATTTTGCTAAAGAAGAAAAATATACTGTAGTTAATATTGCATCTTTACAAAAACCCTTAAAGATGGAACCATTCTATAAAACATGAAGTTAGACATAAAAACACACAGTTTCAAGGGGCACAAAAATAATTTATTACAGAAGTCACCACTAGGCTGTAGTAGAACAGTAGAACAGAACAGCAGTAGCACATTTATATGACAAAAAAAAAGGAACATCAGAAGGCTGTTGGTATGGTCTGTCTGCCAAATTAAGTTGATGAGAATTTTTGGCATCTGGCACTGTAAATCTCAGATTTTTAGTAATAGTAATGCAAGGATAAGGGTTAAGGGTAAAGAATGTTTACTTCCTTTACTTTCTTCACTTTCTATCCCATTCAGTAAGATCAAATTTAGTATATTATACAGTCCATTTTACTCTTAACTCTACACACCAAGCTCAGGCTTAGCTTTTTTCCAATCTGCTACTATAGCATGCTGATTTCCCTTCTATCCTCTTACAGCCTTCATCTTCTGCCAGAAAATTTGCCAGCAAAAAGCACTCAAAGCTCCAGAGAATTCCAGGCCCTGGTGGGAAGCTCAATGGCATCTTTATTATGATGATCAGAGAAGACCTGAGCAGAGCCAAAAGTGTGACAAGGGTAGGCAACAGAAAACAACCCTTGGCAAGGTTTACCATCTTCTCTTCAACCTGCCTCTCCTTTGGCAGATTCAAATCCATATGTTTGATGCGTGCATCCCACGCACCAGGCTGGAGCCACTACTTCTTAAAAGAACTTCTGCAGCAGCTTAGGCTGCAATTTCTTCCTGACTAGTGATTGCGTGAGGTTCTTTAGAGCTTTTTGTTGGTAAACCCTACTGTCAGTTTTCTGAGGTTGTGCTTACAAGAAATCAAAGTAGAAGGCCACTGCATGTGGTAATTTATACATTTACAGCCAACAAGTTATATACTTTTAGACCTCCATGAAGGGCAAGTGTCTTGTTTCTGACAGTTTAGACACAAGGCTTAGAGTTTATATAATATAAAACAACATTGAAAAATTCATTTGCTCATGAAAAGTAATACTATTTTTCAAAAGCAAATTTTATTGTCCTGGCATTTTTTTCTGTCACTTTGTTTTGGAGGCTGCTGTTTATGAAAACATATAGAGACGTGAAGACCACAGACACATGATAATCCTCCGTGTATTCTGCTGAGTGCAGTATCACATGTAGGGGAAGGGTATCTCAAAATCTTACCTACCACTGTTATGATCCTGTATGCTGGAACTTCTTTTCCTTCTCTAGAAGAAGCTTTGCTTTTTAAATGAAATAACTCAGAAATGGACTACTCAAATTAATATAAAAATTGTTAGGAGCTTTTCAAATTTGCTTACAGACAGCAGCTGTATACTGATTGCCATCAGTACTGATACATAGGCAAAAAAAGATAGCATGGAAACTGTGCTACAGAGCTTTTTAATGTTAGATATATGAAGATAAAAATTTCCAATAAACTTTTCCATTTTTGAATCCAAGTCTAAATATTGGGGGAAGCCAAAATGTCACTTCTTTCTGAATTGGAAGCAATATTGTTTTGGATTTTGTCCCTTGCAGAGCAGAAAGTACAGTTTTATCTGAAATTCACATTAGTCAATTGAGAGAGACCTGTGAATCTGTATCTCATACTGAAGAAACATACATCTCTGACAGTGAAAAACTTCAATGTAATGAAAATCAACTGAAAGGTGTTTAAGCATACCTTTACCATCCTTAAAGTTGTATAAAGTTTTTGGATCATTCTACTCCTTCTGACTACAGGAAAAAGGGGAAGGTTAAAACCTAGTACAGTACTTTCAGAGCAGAAACAGCAAACAGTATCTGGCTGAACTAACCTGGAGACAGAAAAATAGTCTAAGTAGGCAGACAACACCTGAAATTGTGGAATACAGACAGTAACACATTCAGCTCATCCATCCTTCCAATTGCATTAATGTATTCCTTCACAGAATACAAAAAATCTTCTTAGACAGAAAAAAAAAATAGTAGCTGGCAAGTTCTACAGTAATTGATAAAGGCAGTCTCTATCAATTAACTTCTCTACATGTATTCCATGCCTACAAAGGCCTCCATTATTTTCTTTTTCTGTTCATTAACTATATGCTTAGCAGCCCTCATTTGTTAATAACACTGAAATTAGTTTGTGAGAACAAACACTTTTTTCCCAGCAGAACTTGTTTTTTAGCAGTTTGGTTTTTTTCCCCATAAAAGAAAATTTACACATTGCAATATCACACATTCCCCCTGGAACTCAGGCAACTCATCATTACCCAGGGCATTCCATAACTATTTGAAGGAGTTTATGTTCCACCCCTCGTAAGGGAAAAAAAAAAAAAGAAAAAAAGAAAAAAAAATTTTAAAAAGCATGTATTTTTTTCAAGTTTAGTAATGGTAGTTGTTAGTGACACAGCTCCTGAGTATGATTTATCACTTCTTGAAATTAATGACCCAAGTCTGTTTTTATATTACGAGACTGACACCTACCAAGAGCTGTTGAAGAATATGCTTTTTTAAGACTTGCTAATTTAATTTATGTAAATTAATTGGCTGAGGTTTGAGAATGGATTGCAAAATTTTGTCATTTGGGCTTCTTTATTATAGAAGAGTCAGGTGTTGAAATTTTTTTAAAGCTGTGTTATTCTGTTCTCTGCTGGTGTAGCGTGGGCAGATTCTCACTTATTAATAATACTGAGAGCACAGGAAAGGATGAAAAAATCTTGACAGTAGAAAAGAATAAAATAATTTTCACTGGCATGCACTTAAGATTCTGTCTACATGTCTATATGGGATCAACATCTTAAGGAACTACAGAATCAAAGAATGAATCTTGGAATTGTTTGGGTTGGAAAGGACCTGTAAAAGGAGCTTTCAGTCATTGGTGACTTTGCCAGACTGCTGTAATTTTTCAAATAGGATGGCGAGCACCTTAGAAGCTATATCTGCCAGATCCCTCAGGACTCAGAAATACACCTCCCATTGACCTGTCCAGGTTCCTGAAGTGGTCTCAGACCTGCTATCCTACCTCATTCCCCAGCCATTGAGTTGAGACTTGGGGTTTGGCAGACAGTGAAAGCTGAGGCAAAGAAATTGATGACTACCTGAGTCTTTTTTCATGTCAGTGTCACCAGATACCCCACCCCGTTTATCAGAGAAAGTACAATGAAGTTTGTGTTCCTTTTCTGAGTAACACACCTATAGAATATATTATTATAGTTCACATGCCTTGCCAAGTGTATCTCTTTTTGTGCCTTGGTTTCCCTGATCCGTCAAACACCCTCAAACAGTACCATTATATTCTTCCAAGGACACATGTCTGTAGTTCCACTGCCACACATTTCTTTCCTGTGTTTCTGTTTGGCAAGGGAGGCAGCTGCGCTCATTTCCTGCCATCCATGACTGATTTTTTTTCACGTGGGAATCAAGAGTTCTCGAGTTGTATAAAAAAGTGTCATTAAGCAGCTTCAAGGTGTCTTCTCCTCCTTTACCCTGTTGGGCAGTTTTTCAGGTAGTCTCATCCATTATTTCCTCAAACAGCTGGAAGTATCTTCACTTAAGGTTTAAGGTCTTTTTGCATGCATATATTCCCTATATAATTCTTACAATGATCAAACCTGTAATTTCCTTAATTTTGGCATTATGATAGCAAAGGTGAGATATAATGTCTTTCAAAAAATAAGGGTTTGTGGCTACAGGATCACTAGGCGACAAAACATGAGATTCTATTAAGCAACTGCAACATGAAAAACATTGCAAGTAAGTTAATTGTTAGAGTCTCTTTGAAAGAACACAAACAATTCTCACATTTCTCTATTGAAATGAAGACTAGAAAAGCTGAATACAAAACAAGAAATAATATGAATTTCATGTTTACATATTGCACAGTTAATAACACCATTTGTGTTCACTTATTATTGTTCTCTTCATTCCTATGACTGACCTTACCATACTAATGTAGACCTACTCCCATATGGGGACAGAACCATGTGGTGCAGAGCAGATTATGAATCTTCCTATCTATTGGGAAAATTCTGCATTTAAAAAAACAAGCAAGGCAAAACAAGTAAAAAAACTTTAAAAAATGCCACCCTTTTAGGCTGTTCAGAATGCATCAACATTTATTTACAGCCACATTTGGTGCAAGTAGTACTGCAAAGCAAGCTGCAGGTTGAGCTCTGGACTGGCAGGAGCCTGAGCCCAAGGCAAGAGGTTGTGACCTGCTGACCTTTAGCATAAAAAGGGGCCTGGGGACCTGGGGCTGGCCAGAGAATAGAACATGCAGAGACAGCAGGAGCTGAGGACTCAACTGAAGAGCAACACCTTCCCACACAGACTGTGAGGGCATAAAAAGCCATGGAGTTCCTTTGGGGTCCCACCTGGGAAGCACCAGCTCCAGCTGTTTCTGTGTTACTGTGATGTGAACACAGATTTACGGAACCAGGCATCTGGGATTCTGCTAAACCTGTGGTAGGACTGGTAAGGAAACCTGGTCTGACTGACAGCAGGGCATGTAAGGGGCTCAGCCAAGCACTCACCATATCACAGAAGCTACTGGCTGCAAAGAAGCCTTAGTCCCACTGAAAGTCTAGTATTGAAAGTCTAGTATTGGGAATCTGATTGCCAGAGTGGCTCCCAAATCTCCTGAATGATCAGACAAGGAAGTTTCCTTAACATTTGTTCTTAGGAACCTAGAAAACAAAACTACACATACTTGAATAATTTCTTGTATATTTGAAACTGCTTGCACTGAACTAGTGGTTAAAAAAACAAAACAACAACAACATCAAAACAAAGAACAAAAACCCAACTATTAACTAATAGCCACAAAAAAAAAAAAAAAAAAGGCATTTCAAAAGCACTACAGTGTGAGTCCTTCAGATTACAGATTAGTGTAAGTGATAAGGAGCTGCAATAGATTGAATAGTCATGTCCATTCTCATAATAAACCCAGGAATGCAATGAGCAGCTATGAGAGAAATTTCTGTTATGAATCATTTGAAGGGAAGTATTACTAATTATACAGATAGATAGATAGATAGATAGATAGATAGATAGATAGATAGATAGATAGATAGATAGATAGATAAATAAATAAATACTGGGCAAAATGGCCAAAAACTACATATTAATCATTGAAGTGAATTTTAGGCATTGTGGATGGTTTTTCAGATGCATTTAATAACAGCGTTGCCATGAAAGTTAGTAAGAGGTTTAACAGTCAAATACATTGAAGTGATGGATTTGAGCCAAAAATCATCTTTTTATGTCTTTTAGCACTACCGTGCAGAGAAGGTTTATTTTAACTCAGAACAGAAACATGTCTAAAGAGATTGCTGTAACTTAGCAGGAATCTATAAACCAAGCTGCTCACATCCTAAACAACAGCTAGGAGTGAAATAAGCTACCAATTTTCCTGAGGAGAGAAGGTGAAGCTTTCAGAAGAACCAGGTAAAGACACGTTCAAAATCAGCAGGAGGAAAACAGTTTTCATGCCAAACATAAGATAAGTAAACAGCAAAGCACAGAGAGGAGAAGGAGAAGGAGAAGGAGAAGGAGAAGGAGAAGGAGAAGGAGAAGGAGAAGGAGAAGGAGAAGGAGAAGGAGAAGGAGAAGGAGAAGGAGAAGGAGAAGGAGAAGGAGAAGGAGAAGGAGAAAAGACAAATTACTGGCAGAAAGTGTCAGATCTAGGAAACCAGACAACAATAAAGAAGATTACTAAACTAAATAAGAATATTATTAGAAATAATAATATTAGAAATAAATACCAATGATAATAAATAAAATTAAAAATAATAAATAAAATTAGAAATAATAGCAATAAAGAAAATTAGTAAACATGATGGAAATTATTAAAAATGCTGTCACTATGTTTTCCAATACCTGTTGAATAGGCAAGATCCATTTTAAAACAAAGCCAAGCATTTGCCAACCAAACATAAATGTTTTGTCAGCTTTCTCCCAGGCATTTGGAAGCCAGCCATCCTAGGAAAATAAAATATTCAAGACACAAATGTTTCCATTGCCTACCCCATATCAAATATCAAAACCACTTGACTAATTGAGCAAGATCCCAATAGTTGTCTGATCAGATAGAACACTGGCAACAGAATGCTGCTTTAGTTTTTCATAGATGACAGAACAAGAAACTGCAAAACACTTTCACACATCTCATTAACTCCTTTTGATAAGGCACCTTCAATGTACCTGCTGAAATTTTACGCAGTCAAATAAATTATTAGGATTTGGACACAACAGCCATGGACAGCACCACCATCAGGACATGTATTGCAGAGCTTGAAATAAGATGCTGCTTGGACTGGAAGGATTCAGACAATAAGGAGTGACAAGGAAGGTTATAGACTACAGAAGCTTTAAATTATAAATGCTCTAAAGTCAGCTAATTAAATCCAAGTTCATTCCACAAAGTTGCAAAATGGGTCCCCTTCCCATCCGTCTCCTCCAGAAGACTGCATAATAACAGACTCCTTATTTGCATTAATGCAAGACCACTGATTGGGGGAAGTTAACTCAACATTATGCTTCCAAATGTGAATAAAGAATTCAGTTCACAGCCATCATTTTGTTAAGCTGTTGCAGTAGCAACAGGGGTTATAAGATTATCAGCTACAACTCGGTTAATGCAAGGAGAGAAATCTAAATTAGATTTGATGGACAGATCTTGTGTTGTAAGCTCCTTTGTAGCTGACATTTTTTTAAAGTTTTTTTCTAACTGTACCTTGAGGGATGTACAGCATACTCGGGAAAATACATGCTCAGGAAAAAAATGCATTTAGAATCCATACAAAACAAGGTCAGAAGGGAGGATTGTTGATAGAATGTGGAAATGGAAATGTTGTCAAATATGCTTGAATGGAATTTCTGTAAGAATTTCTGTAAGACTTACAGCAGTTACAACTTATCAGGCACAAGAAAAAGACACCAAATTTTTCTGACAGTCATAAATGTTTACACAAGTGTTCTAAAAGGCATATATCAATTGACATTCTTCTGTTGTCCAGGCTCATTGCAGACCACAGAGAGACGGTTAAGTCTCCCTTCCCCAAGAAAATTATTTTTAGAACACATTAAACTGAGCATTGCTATAAATAAATTAATTGTCACAGAGAGTCTTGTACCTTTCTAATGTTCTTACACTCTTCTGACTCTGAAACAGACTACAACAGGACTAGATCCCCCTGTGCAAGTTCCAAGGTGTCAGGAAGGACTCTTCTTGGTAACTGTGGTACCAACATGTCTTAAACTGGATATTTGACTTCTGTGGTGTATCATCTGACCGTTTTCATTCCCAATGATAGTTATCTTGGACTTTTGTATCTCTGCTACCTTACCGCTTGAATAGACCCCAGCATAGTCTCTAACTGAGTCCTCTGGATAATTTGAATGAGTAATAAACTAGTTAGAATATGTCTTTCTAGATAGGAAAGACAAAGATGTGTCAGCAGGTGAGATAAAGTAAGCAGGTAAAGAAACTCTGCTATAAGGGCACGTCCAAATCAGTAAACGAAGCAGAGGTGTGTACTGAAGTTTAGACTCCCTGAAGACCAAAATAATTTCTTCAAATAACACCTGAACAGTGCCTGCTGATCTTGTTTATTCATGCACTTCTCTTGTTAGAAGAAAGACCTTGTAAAACAAAAATATAGAGGAAGAAGTCAGGCAACCAGGGCTCTATGTGTTCCACTCTTCTACAAAAGCTAAAATTCTCAATGAAGATGAAGATTTAGAAGCTACCATGGAGAAAATTTTCCATTTATGAATTTGAACTTGTAATGAGGCTCCTGGATGCTTAATTCAGTAGAAAATTCACTTTATGAAGAGTCCTTCTTTCTCTGAAAAACAAATATTTAAAGGGTTACTGTTTAAAATAGTGTCTGTAGAAGAAATTGACATATCCAACCTGCAGTGTGCGCAGGTTGCATTTAATATGATTTTTTAAAGTCTTAATTTTAAGAAATTAAATTAAGTTTAAATTTCACTTTTGTGACATACTGGATTTAGTTCCTTTATATTTTATTAAAATAATTTTACTAAAATTTAGTTCACTTATATCAGTAATTTTATGCTTGTAAGAAGTAAGTATAAACATTCTTATACTTGTGTAAACAAGTGTTGCAAGGATGAATAAGATCCAAATATGTCTTTCTAGTTTAGCATTATTATTCTTGTGGGCTGAATCAATTTTCCACAGGTAATTTGATTTTAAAAAATAGAGAATTACAGAACAATTGGTTTCATCTAAATTACATATTTCACTATGTAAAAGATAGTAATATATAGAAGAGTTTATGACCCATGTGAGGTTTACTAAAGTATTATAAATAGAGCCATAGGATTTTAAATATATAAGTTGAAAATTTGGGTTATAAAACCATGTTTTATATTTTTTTACTAACTAAAAAAGTTATTCAATTATAAACTGGTAATAAATATCTAAAGAAATCTCAAAATCAGTTATGCATATACTTTCATTTAAAATCTAGTTCATGTTAAACACTTTTTAAACTTTTACCTTCCGTTAGACTGTGTTTTAAACTCCTCTCCCAGGAGCAAAAGATTTTGCAAAGCCTGACAACTGCATGGGAAGAATTACACAACTGGGACATCATATTCTCCACTTTCTTCTCATACTCAGCATATCAAGGTGCTCACCTGTATCAGGTGAATTTATGAATCCCAGAATCACAGAATGGGTGATGTAGGAAGGGACCTCAGGGGTTCATCTGGTCCAACCTTTCTGCTCAAGCAGGGTCATCCCAGAGCACATGGCACAGGACTGTGTCCAGACAGTGCTTGAACATCCCCAGTGAGGGAGACTCCACACCCTCTCTAAGAAATCTGTTCCAGTGCTCGGTCACTGCAAGGTAAGAAGTTCCTCTCATGTTCAGGTGGGAACTTCCTGTGCATCAGTTTCAGCCCACCATTTCTTGTCTTGTTGCTTGACATTACTGAGCAGAGCCTGGCTCCATCCTCTTGGCACCTTCACTACCAACAGAGGTGGATGAGGTCTCCTCCGTTATTTCCTCCTTGGTCTGAACAGGCCCAACTCTTATCAGCCTTTCCTTACAGGAGAGATGTGCCAGTCCCTTAACCATCTTTTCCTCCCTTTTGCTGGACACACTCCAGCAGCTGCATGCCCTGCTTGTTCTAAGGAGCCCAGAACTGGCCACAGCACTCCAGATTTGCCTCACCAGGGCTGAGTAGAGGGGCAGGATCACCTCCCTCAACCTCCTGGCAGTGCTCTTCTTGATGTACCCCCGAACACCATTGGCCTTCTTGGCCACGTGGACACCTGCTGTTCACCAATATCCTGTCTGCATGTCTGTCTTGTAAAACACAGCAGGACTATTTTTTCAATTAATTATGTATTTTGGTTAAATAATAAATATTATTTTCTGCCTTTCCCATGCAAAAAAATAGACTTGATATCCCTGCTTAAACTGTCTCTACTTTCTACAACAGTTTGCATTAACAGCAGTATTTCAACACAAAACCAGTGATAAAACACTAACCTTATATTCTGCAGTTTAAACATAGAACTAAAGGAAGTAAATACAATTTGGAGATGACCCTACAAAAATTTAAGGAGAAACAGTATTGTTATATTCTTAGTTATGTGTTTATGGTCTGTTAAAATACTAGATCTAGATTCATTATAGTCACCAAGAGGACCCCAAAATGCTGAAACACACTGGGAATCTTCACCAGCTCCTATTGAAAATTTCTAGTGTAAAAAAATAGATTCCAATGCTAGTTTTCAGAATCAGATATTCAAATCACATTCTCTTCTATTTTTTAGTGTATGTTAGGATTCACTTATTCTTTCACATAGCAAGGCAGACCATACAGTCAAGAACTTCATGTGATACAGATACTATAAACTTTCCATCTGCCACTCCATAAGGTGTCCACCAAAAAATAAAAAAAATCCCGGCTTCCAAAAAAAAAAAAATTGCAGACTCTTATATGTTGTAAACCATCCCTGACTCTAAGTGTATTTTTATGAATCATTTCAGGGATGAAATTAAGGCTTACTCCTTGTAAGAAGCTGTTGATTCTGTTAGCACGGGTACTGTTCATAAGCTATTTGCTTATGGTTAAAACCATAAATAAGTGTTCTTATTGTACTTCTATAAAATGCTACTGTTGGTATCCATGTCCAAAAAGGGTCAGAGTTCAGCTCCTACTGGACAGCAGCCCTTATTAGAAAACCTTCATCTATAATTCAGTTCAACTGGGGCATGTCTCCTGCTGCTGATACTGCAAGCTCATACTTCTTATCCATCACCCAATTCTTGAGTGTTTTTTTAAGCATTACAATTAATTTAGTATTTTGTATTTAATTTAGTATTTTCATTCTGGGATGCTTTTTCAAATAAAGTCATAACTTAGAATCTGCTTATATATTTTTACAAATCAAAGTTAAAATCTGGGATAAAAGCTCAGAAAATCTACCTTAGAAAGTATTTGATTAACTAGGATTTAACTGTGTCTTATTCATAGAAACTGATATCAGTACGTAAATTTAAATTGCCAGGGGTGAGCATTGAATGCATGCTAAGTATTCCCATACAACCAGTGCAGTACTCAGTATTGAGATGTTGGAGGGTTGAAGATATGAAGAGTTAGCATTCATACCATTAATGAAGAGCAACCATCTGACAGGAACTATAACCTTAGGATATAATGCAAAGCACTGAAGCACAGGTTTATTTAATCCCTGCAGTCACTGCAGACTTTCATCTACACTATCTTCTGTCAAAAACTTTTGGAGAGAGGCATAGAGAATATAAGCACTGCATTCCACCTGACATTAACGCAATTTTAGTCAAAACTAGTAAATCTCTATAAATTCCATTTAAAGAGTAAAAAAGAAAAATAAATCTGGATTTTCATAAATTCTTGGATTACTGGGGTTTTTTTGGCTAAAAAATGACAATTGATTTCCCATCTCTAACATTAGAATATTAGTAAAAGATACAGGAATTTTAAGTTAGAAGCAACAAAAAGGATAATCACTTCACTTGAGAAATTACTTCAATAGCTTTAAGTCTGTGGAGCTAAACAGATTACACCTTTTCGAAATTTGGGGTTCAATTCCTAAAAGATTTTGGGTTTCTCTCTTTTTATATTTTTTCCCAGTTTAATGAACTTCCATATTCCTGTCCCTAATAGATTTTATATGTGGGAGCAGCTGCAAAGGAATAAGCAAGGTGGCAAATTTGTATCTTCTAATATCTTCTCTAACATCTTTTATAATCAAACATTTATTAAGAGTTTTCAATATTGACAAGAACCATTGTATGTTTCAACTGATTGAAGCGATTCGGTTCATTAGAACATATTTTATGACAGCACAATGAAAAATATTTGTGGGAGATTTTTCTGTAGGTTTGATGTCCTAAAGAGCAGGTTTTCTGAAATTCACATAGAAGTATATTTTCTGTCAATATATACAATTCCACAGTTTTCATCACAGGTACCTCTACCCTCTGGCTAAAAACACCCTTCTCTCCTGAATGCACTTCTTTCCTGCTTCTTCTCCTCCTCATTCTTCTCCTCCTCACAAGGTGGCAGTAACATCTGCCCTAGAACACTCCGTTTATCTCCTGGTTTGTATTCACACTGATTATGAGGTCTGACCTCTCTTCTGCCTCTCTTCAGTTCATTGCTACTTTCAGGTGTTTCCCTTGTAGCCTGGAGAATAGTTATCATTCTGTAAGACAGCCTCAGTCAACCATGACCACATCTTGCCTTTCTTCAGCTGTTGATTTTTAAGAGTTTCTAAATTCCTTCCTCTGAGAGACAATAGTGTATCACTGATTCAGAGACACTGAACAAGCTAACTCATTTAACTTTTAACCATGTCACTCTCCTTCAGAGAAAAAAGGAAGAAAAAATAAAAACCCTTTTGATAACATGAAATAAGAAGCATTGTACTGGAGAAATGTAATAATATTGTATGGGTATGTTGCATGCATACTTTTAGCTAGTATTAAAAAAGACTTGCAAATGTTCCCTCAATAAATATGTGAGAAAATCAATGGCTTTCCTTTGTATTGTAAGGCAACAGTAGTTCAATTTTGTGTTAAAAAATTAGGACTTAGCAAGCCAGCTTCCTTATGTCAAAAAAAGCTACTGAATTACTCATGCCTTTAAAACTACACTCCAGATAAGCACTCAGACTTTACTGGCAGCTATACAGGTGTCTGAGCCACTATACATTTCACACATTACTAAATGGGCATATTGCCATAGGACAATTGAACAGGTTCATTACAACTTCTTTATTTTACTTTCCACTACAGTTTTGTGAAGCTAATTGATTATTTCTAAGTTTCATAAAGATATTTTTCCTGTACTTAATATTATATATTATACATATAATAATACAACTACTGTGAATAGTGAAATAATTTAATTGACGTATAAAATCTCTGTGATCCAAAGGAAACATTGTTTGTTCTAAATAAAATATTAACAGATAGATTTCCTCTAATAAAAGCAGCTTTAAAATTATTGTAAACCACAGCCATAATTAAATACTAGGAAGAGAGTGGTTTAATACAACACAAGAGATAACTGAAAGGGCTTCCTTTAAAATCAACATTTCCTAGATTGTACTTAATAACAAAAATATTACAGTACAATGCATTGGTGAAGACATGGTTGCCAGTAGTAGTACTATGATATTGAATAATATCTTACTGCTACTTATTTTCTAGACAAGAAGGTATAAATACTATTGTTACAAAATTGTTGTCTTTTCCACGTTTTACTTCTAGTTCTCATATGTATTTACCTGGATTTCTTACCTAATTATGGTAAAGATATTGGGTGTGTAAAAACTTTGAAAACAAAAAATGCTATGACAACAGTATGGCAAGCATGACCTAAAAATGTCGTAAATAAATACTGCAATGAATGTTGTCTCTGAAAAACGTGTTTTTCCTAGGATCAAAGAATAGTTTGTGTTGGAAGGGATCTTTATAGGTCAGCTTGTCTAAACCCCTGCCATGGGCAAGGACAACTTCAAATAAATCAGGATGCCCAGAATCCTGGTCAACTTGACCTTGAATGTTTCTGAGAATGAGACATTTATATCTCTGAGCAACCAGTGACAGTGTTTCACCACCCTTATTGTAAAAAACTTCTCCCTTATATGTAATCTTAATTAATGCTCTATTAGTTTAAAATTATTATCCTTTGTACTATAGTAATAGGTCCTGCTAAGTTTGTTCCTACTTAAGAGGCCCCCTTTTATTACTGAAAGGCCACAGTATGATCTCCTCAGTGTTTTCTCTTCCTGCAGCTGAACAACCTCAGCTCTCCACTTTTCCTCACAGGAAGGAAATTCCATCCCTCTAATCAGTTTTGCAGTCCTCTGCTGACCTGTTCCAAGAGGCCCATGTCTCTTACTGAGAATCCCAAAACTGGTTACGATAGTCCAGGAGCAATCTCACCAGAGAAGAGTAAAGAAGGAGAATCACTTCCCTCAACCTGCTGGTCACAATTCTTTTCACGACTCCCAGAATGCAAATACACACTATTGTCTCATTTCCAAGCTTTTCATTGACCAGTACCCCCAAGTCCCTCTTGCTAGAGCTGCTTTCAACCCCTTCATCCCTACCCTGTATTGACACCTGGAGTTTCACCTGTTCAGGGGCAGGATCTTGCACTTTGCCTTGTTAAATGTTATGATGTTCCCATGGGCTCAGTTCTCAAGCTTGTCCAAGTCCCTCTGGATGGCATCCCAACCTCCAGGTGTGTCAACTGCACCAGAGTTTGGTGTAGTCTGCAAACTTGCTGAGGATACACTTGACCCCCACTGTCACTAGTGAAGAAATTAAACAGTACTGGCCCCAATATGGATCCCTAATGTAACATGCTGAGCCTGGATGGTCTGACTGGGTGTTACCTTGGGGACTCTTGGCATGAAGTCCTTAAAAGGGTGACGATAAAATGAGAGAAGGGTATAATCTAGTGACCCAAAACAAAAAGACTTTAATAGCAAAACAACAAATGTAGAAGCTGAACAACAGTATAGGGTGCCCCAGAAAGACTAGGGTCCAGAGTAAGATAGTAACTTAATATAAGGTAGATTTGTTAATTTGTCAGATAAACCGGAAATAGCGAACAGCTCCCATCCTTGAACAATATGTTCACATAATTTTTAAATGACTGAGAACAAAATCTAATTTTAAATTTGTAAGTCTCATAACTGAAACTGTAAGATTTGTGGAAGAGTAAGATAATACTTCAATATTTCTTTATCTTCTGAGGATTAAAAAAAAAATAATAAGGAAAATTGCTGTGAATTTTATACAGGAAAAAAATATTAAGTTAAATCAAAATCCTTAAATATTACACAATATTATACTGAAATTCAATGCACATTTGAAAAGAAAATTATTTAGCACTGCTAATTATAATATGAGACACAGAAACCAATGCCAGAATGGGTACTTGTTTTTATAATCTTTTGTCATGACCGACATTTGAAAATTTTACCAAAGGGGGTTTTTAATGTTTTTCAACTCCACAGCAGTCACCCTGGGCTCACCCTGCATGCAGGGCTCCTGCATTGCTGGCAAGCGAGTGGCCACAGTGGACTATGATTGCTGGGACATCCCCACCCGCCGCCCACCCCCCGATTTAGCATCCTTCCAGCATGGCTGTAATCCACCCGGCTGGGTTGCAGACAGTGGTTGCCAAGCAACACAGTTTGTCGGAGGTGGCACTGGTTTGAGTTGTGGGGGGAGCGTGGCCCTGCTCCGCTTCGTTCAAAGGAGCTTAGCTGTGCTGTGCCCCCCCACCCCCAGTGCTGTAGGAAGCAGAAATATGATTTTTGGTAGCTGTTGGAGGACTCCCCAGCCCCAGGGGCTCCAGCAGGGCTGCTGGGCAGGACGGAGACCATGGCCATGATAGGCAGCAAACCAGAACTCCAGTGCACGCCAGAGCCATGTCCCTGATCTTGGTACCTTATCAGCGATGAAGAGAGATGGAGACAACTGACATGGTGATCAGAATCTGATTTTACTCTGAGCTACATAAGCTTATATACTATTCTAGGAAAGCTAGTAATTTTTTACTACAGTGATTGAGTTAAACATCATGCAAACATGCAAACATACATGTGTATTTCAATATTGATTCAATCTCTCCCTGTCGCCAGGCTTGATTCAATCTTCTTGCAATCTTCAAAGCTCTGTCTGTTCCTGCCAAGGCATCCTGGCTATCAGATCTCTTATGCTAGTCAAGTCCAAGATACTTTCTGATTTTCACCATAGTACCTCTCCCACTCCCAGCACAGCTGTTTGGGGCTTCCCAAGATGGCAAGATGGTGCAGCTGAATCTGCCTGGATTAAACGGGAAGCTATAATGTTCCAAGGACTCAGCAGCAGCAGCAATGATGGTGTCACCTCTGGTGCATATTGTATCTTTTATCAGTGTGAGTCATAGAGGCTGCTCCATCTCCAGTGGCACACTTGTGGTCTGTACTAGATTGCAAAAATATGGCAAATCTCTTCCATACTGTCATGCAGCCTTGCATAACTCTCCCCAAAGGCCAAGAGCTCCCATCAGGGATTGGCACCCCTCCTTGCACAATGGACTGACAAAACTTTAACCTTCAAAAACAGCCCCCACTCCCTCTCCTTCACTGCCTCCCTCCTTATCTTTTCCCAAGGATCTCTGCTGGGATTTAGTGACCAGAGGTCTTCCTCTGATGACGAAGAGGAGGAGGAAGAGGAGGAGAAGGAGGAGGGATCAGCCAACACTGCAAATATCTTTTTATTCCACTGATGGCCTTGTAACTTTAGGGTAGGCCTCAAGATAGGCCTCAGTGTAGGTGTTGCCATCTCGGAGGAAGGTGCTTCTGGAACCCAGATGTGTGGGGTTCTGGCCTTCTTGGAAGGGTTGTGGCCTTTTAGTTGGATGACATCAGGGGAGGAGCAGCCTGAGGTGGAAGGGGCGCTTTGCAGGGTAGATAGGACAGAGTTGGAGGCAGTATCTCCCAACGGACCAGGAAGTCTACCAGAGGGATGATGGTTAGTTGAGTCTTCAAAATGGCTATTGATAGCAAAATGGCAGTCCCTATGACGACGGCAACTGGAGTCTACAGTGGTGGACTGCTTGGTGTTAGCAGGGTAGGAGGGATGAGGAGAACACATAGGAGTTGGCAGGACAGAGCAGGAGGGATCCAAGATGGCTTGTCCACTGTCATCTCAGGCCCCAAGTGGAGAAGGTGGAGGTGGACGCAGGGTGACAGAGTCATCGGCTGAACTGTTATTCCATCCAAACCTACCATGGGTGTATGCATGCACAACTTCAAGCCCATATCTACCTCCAGAATACTTCAAGGAGAGAGGGGAATAGGAAGAAGGGTCGGCAATCCAAAAAGTTCTGAAACAGTAAATTTTTTGTCTTCCAGGCTTAATGTCTCCATACCTGACCTAAAAATGGGAAATAGTTTTTTGAGCAGAGCTGTCTCTTTTGGTTGCCAAATCATATAATTTAACACCTACAGAGTCCCAGAATAGCCATGTCTTAGACTTGGGCACAGTAGTGCCAGGAGAACTTTTGAATGCCCATTTGACTATATTTTTCAGTTCTTGCTTTTCGCATTTCTTATCCCAGGATGCCAACTTGAACTTAAGAAAGTGTTATACATCCCTCTCATCTATTGATATCTGTGAGCCCGTCTTTGGAAAATTAAAAGCATTGTTTTTCAAAGATACTGGCAGGTATCTTTTGAAAGTATATAAACTCGGAGGTTATAGGGAGATTCTGGGGACCTTGTAATTGTAAACTTAAAAGAAAAACGTCCAGGTTATGGAGAAGATGATTCCCCTACACTTACCTGCTCCTGCAGTTTCCTCTGCTCTCTGCAGCGGATCATGTATGGGGCTCCTTCCCTGTCACATTGGGCTGCCCTCTCTTGGACACCCAAGCTGCCAAAGCCGACAAAGTCTCTCTCTGCCAGGCCTGGCTTGTCTTCTCTCTGACCAAATGTCATCCACAAACCAAAGGGAATAGGCCTAAAATGGCTTAAGGGACCTTTTGCTGATTATCCCCAACAGGTCCTCTTAATATCAGAGGTCCCTGTTCAGGCACCACCCATAACATGCCGGGCCCAGGTGGTCTGGCCAAGTGTTACCTTGGGGACTCTCGGTGCGAGGTCCTTAAAAGGGTGGCAATAAAATGAGGGACAGACACGATCTAGTGACCCAAAATGAAAAACTTTTATAGTAAAACAACAAATGTAGAAGCTGAACAATAGTATAGGATGCACCAAAAAGGCACCCAGGGTAAGATAGTAATTTATATAAGGTAGGTTAGGGGAGGAGTCTGACGGAAAGGGTCCAATAACAAATGGGGATTAGGAGTATGTAAAATAATGCAGCAAATTTAAACCAATAATAAGAAAGAAACCATGGAACTTTCTAGCAACATATAACTTCTAAGGGGGTACTGTGGGTGAGCTTTTGCTCACCCTGACTTAAGGAGGTCCTTTTTCCCATGGCCTCAGGCAAAGTCTCTTGCCAATCCCTTGCCCTGAGGGACTTCAACACCCTAAGGGAGATCACTGGTTACTGATGTCTCTGTGTACATTGAGCCGTTGACCACTACCCTCTGGATGCAACTGTCCAGCTAATTCCTCATCAGCTGAACAGTGAACCCATCAAATCCATAGCTCTTTAATTTAGAGAAGACAGTGATGTAGGAGACTGCATCAAAGGCCTTACAGAAATCCAAATAAATTACATCCATAGCTCTTCCTTTGTCCACTGAGGTTGTCACTCCATTGCAGAAAGCCACTAGGTGGGTTAGGTAGGACTTGCCCTTGGTGAAGTCATGCCAGCTGTCTTGAATCACCTCCCTGTCCTCTGTGTGTCTTAACAAAGGGATGATCTGTTCTATGATTTTCCCTGACACAGGGGTGAGGCTGACAAGTCCCCAAGGAGAATTTACCCCTTTTAAAGAGGGGTACAACCTTTCCTTTTTTTCAGACACCTGTGACTTCACCTGACTGCCATGACTTCTCAAATATTGTGGAGAACGGTTTGGTAAGTACATCAGCAAATTCCCTTAGGAATCTGGGATGCATCTCATCTGGTCCTACAAACTTCTATATGTTCAGGTTTCTCAAGTCATCATGAGACTGCTCCTCTCTTACAGTGGAAGGGACTTTTCTCCATCAGTGCCCATTCTACTTCCATCCTCTTGAGAGGTGTGGGAAAAGAGGCTGCCATTTAAGACTGAGGCAAAAAAGTTGTTGAAAACCTCAGCCTTCTTTTCATCCATTTTTATTAGTTTGTCAATCTTGCTTATCAGGACTGGTACCCTTTCTTTGACCTTTCTTTTCTGGCTGTACAGTACACACAGTACAGTAAAGCCTTTCTTATTATTTGTTTATTTTTCCAAGTTCAGCTCCAGCTGCTCCTAGGCCTTCCTCACTTCATCCCTATACAACCAGACCAACATCCCTATACTCTTCCCCAGATACTTGTCCCTGCTTCCATTGCCTGTGCACTTTCTTCTCAACCTACAGCTTGACCAGAAGGTCATAACTCTGCCGTGCCAGTCTCTTGTTTCCCTTTCCCAATTTCTTGCACCTAGGGTCATGAGCTTTTACGCTTTATGGAAAGTGTCCTTAAACATCTGTCAGTTTTGTTCTGCTCCCTTGTCCCTGATGGCAGTTGCCCATTAACTAACTCCTTGAACAGCTGGAAAGTTTTCTTTCCTAAATTTCCAGGTCCTGACTTTAGTCTTCACCCATTTTCCTCATGACTGCCAACTCTACCAGTGCATGATCACTGCAGCCAAGGCTGCCTCCTAACTTGATGTCACCAATTAGCTCACTGGTGTTGATGACCATCAAGTCCAGTAATAAATTCCACCTGGCAGGGCTGTCCATTGCCTGTCTTAATAAGTTATCCTCCAGGACACCTTATGCATGCCTGTAGATAGCAGATACCACTCCAGGAATCTCACAGATTGCCTACAGCACAATGAAGATTATTTTTGGTAGAAACCTCAGACAAGGTATTTTAACAATGTGCAGGTCTCCTGAAAAAAGGGCAAAGAAAATCCCATGCTTCTATCCTGCTGAGAAAGATAACCTTTTGGAAATTAGTAAGTATATGAAAATTACTGTTTCAATTAATGTTTCTATTGCAGTGATTGGCAATAGGTGATCTGTAATATCTCTTTCAATCACAGCATCATTACAATGCTATTATCTCTAGCTAAAACTGTTAATATAAGTAAAATCTTAAATATCTTGAATCCTGTGTACTTGTTAATTCAGAAGTCTTTTAAAGCAAACTTATTAGAGATCAACTGTAATTTTTATCATGTAAGACAATTTTTTTTTCATCCACAACACTTAGCTAATGCATCTGAAGAAAAAAAAAGGGCAAAATAATCTAGAACTGTTTTCCATTTTTTACCTCATTATTTAACAGTTAGATTCAATTGTGACAGGTTAACATATTTTAAAAGAAAATTAATTTCAAACTACTTCTAATATCTGTGTGAAAAATATTAGTTTTGCATAGAAACTAATGTATTAGAAAAAATATTCCAGAACAATGAATTTGAGGAAACAACAATTAGTAAGGACGATTCAACACAACATACTTCAAACAATTTCAGTTCAGAAGGGCAAGTGGTGTTTTGATAAAATGCAGTTTAAGATGAGCATATATTTGAAATATTTTCACTCATTTTTGGATGAACATGAAGTTTCACCCTAGAAAGGGCTGGCAAGGGTAATATTAAGGGTCGGACAATTGATGTTAAATCTACCACCTGGATACCAAAAATGAGTATCAAAGAAAATTCATTCAGTTCTGCCTTTGACATGCTCAGAAATTGATGTCAATTTGATTTAGAGTATTAATGCCTCCAACCATGCCAAAAATGTATTTATCAGTGTCTAATGACAACAGGCAGCTTTCTAAAATTATGTGATTTTCAATTGAGCTGATAAGTATATCTTTGTTCTAAACGTGAATTACAGAAAACAGCATGGAAATTCACAACTCTTCAGATCTTGTATTTGTTCCTCATACTGATCTCAGCAAAGAATAAGTCCCTCTATACCCCTTGCAAATCTTCTAACACATAGAAATATACTAAAACTCAGTTAAATGAATGGAAGTAGATTCATGAACACTGTAGCCTCTCTGAAGAGCACTAACAATCAACTTCATGAACATTTCAATAAAGAAAATACCTGATGATTTTCAGAGATAACTGATGTATCCTTGCTTTAAATCAGAGAGGTGGAATGAAAAGGATGCAAAATTTTATCTTTGAGAATACCTTTCTGATTTTAAGAGTGCTTATCTATTCCATGTGGAAAGTCAGCCTCTTTCAATGCTCTCCATGTAATCACCAATTTAAGGTACCAAACCCATCTTGTCAGTAGACTGCTAGTGACTAAATCACTAGAACTAGTGATCATAATGTACTAATTTCTGAGTTCAGGTTTGGTGAATTGTGATCCCTAATCATAGATTGGTTATGTTCTCCAAATACTGCGTAAGTATTCTTGACTTTACCCTGTCCAAATATAACAGAATTGTTTTGGTGCCTGGGCCAGTTTGTCTGATTATTTTCGTGAAATTATATGTAACCATGAGATGTATAAAAAAAGGTTAATACCCTCCAAAGAGATAGTATCCCACCTCCTAAGGTGTGGATTCTGGACACTGAGATGACAGCTTTCAAAGAAGGTAAAATAGCTGGGGGACACAGAAATAGATCTCCAGCATAAGCTGGATACGTTGCTGTGGCTTCAGGCACTTGAAACATGCAAAATGTACAAAGTTGCCATGTGTTCTGCTAATCTACTGAGGAATAGGATATAACAAGCTTTAATATCTCTTCAACTACCACTCTCCTCACACTTCTACATCTTGCCATTTCAAATGTAAATAATTTTGTTGTGGACAATGTTCCACCATGTGCAGCTATGCAATATATGCCATTTTCCAGTGAAAGTCTTCTGGCTCAGCATAAACTGGAGAATAAAGAATACTTACACTTCTTATTTGCTTTCTCCCATTTTCACTTGTAAGCTTCTCCGGGAAACTTTTACTTCAGGTGGCTGATTTGCTGAGAGCTGAGTAAGTCACACTGTTGAGAAGAGGCTTGTTAATTGCTGTTGTTTTAAACAATAAAAAAAATGCCCTGATTTTACTATGGAAATTTAGTAGAACATTGAAGTGTAATTAGTCAATGTATAAAAGATGATACAAAGTGCTCTTGTACCTGATTACAGTTTCTACTTACGTCTCCAGGATAACCTATTTTTAAAATGTTGATAACTAAATCAAGTAGAAAATCAGATTCTAGCACTCAGGATAAGCAACAAGTTCTGAAAACCAAATCAGTTGAGTAACAGTTGAAATCACTCTGGTATTTGATAGGGCTACAGACAGAGAATAACATGC
The DNA here is from genome assembly GCF_049639895.1 of Pseudopodoces humilis. Taxonomy (NCBI): domain Eukaryota; kingdom Metazoa; phylum Chordata; class Aves; order Passeriformes; family Paridae; genus Pseudopodoces; species Pseudopodoces humilis. Next base: position 46,887,190 of record NC_142203.1, on the reverse strand, counting down.
TGACCTTTAGCCTCATGAATTAAAAAGTAATGTTATGAAATGCTGCCACCTGTCATGTGGATTAGCATTTTTCCTCACAGTTGCTAGAGAAGGGTAAATCTGGAAAATTTCAGTCTTTTAATCTCTAGGAAAACACAATGATTTTGCTATCCAGCTTCATTTTGAAATAACTCGGGACTGAACTGTTTACAGCAAGAGAGGCCAAAGGATGCCAGCCTACTGATTTAAGGGCTGAGAAATAATTACAAGGACTATGCAAACTGAGGAAGACTAAAAGCAAGAAGTGTTCTTGTGAAACCCAGTGTAATATGGGATATATACCAGTATCATAAAGTCACCCCAAGACATTTGGAGCCAGCAAACAATAACAAAATAAAATAAATACCTCTTATGTATTAAGAAGCATGCTTTAGGAGACATGCACGAACTGAATACTGATTACATCTCCCAGTAATCACAATGAGGCACCATGTGGAGCTACCGGTATTATCAGAGAATCACAGAATGATTGAGATTAGAAGTAACCTCTGAAAATCATCAGGTCTAATATCTCTATTCTAGGTGTCAGGACCACTTAGAGCCAGTTGCCCAGGCCCATGATTTTTGGTTATCTCCAGCATAAGAGACTACAACCTCTCTGGGCATCCTGTGCTCAGTCAACCCTCACTGTGAAAGCAATTTCTCAGTTTCAGAGGAAACTCCCTGTTTTCGTTTGTGTCAATTATTTCTCATCCTGTCAGCAGGCACCCCATAAAGCAGTCTGGCTTTACACTGACACTTCAGGTGTACATACACATATACATATGCACACATATACATACATACATATATGTATATATATTAACAAGATCCTACTTAAAGCTTCTCTTTTCCAGACCAAGCAGTTCTAGCTCACTCAGCCTTCCTTCAGCTCAAGTCCATTACTTTCCTGGCCCTTCATTGACAAGTCTCCAGAAGATCCGTATTTCTTTTGTTGTTTTGTTCTGGGAAGTGCAGAACTCATCCCATAACTCCAGTTATAGGCTAAACAGTGCTGAATAATACACAGATTGCTGAGGCAATCCCCTCCATTAACCTGCTGTTAATACCTACCCTGAAAAAGGGAAAATTATATTTCTCAAGACATCATTAGCCTTCTTTTTGACAAAGTCACATTAGTGATTCATGTCCACCAGGTCTCTGATGGCCCTTTCTGCCAAGCTTCTTTCCAGATCAGGAGGCCACAGAGTGCCCTCTGATGTGCAAGACTCCAACCTCACATGCAGGACTTTGCATTTCCCCTTGTAAATCATCATGAGGTTCCTCAGAAAGCACCTTCAGCTTGGTTAAGTCCTTCTGGATGTCAGCATGACCCTATCAGCCACTCCTTCCAGTTTTCCATCATCAGCAAACTTACTGAAGATACAGTCTGCCCTATCATGTAGATCATTAGTGAAGTTGTTAATATTAGATTTCTGATATATACCACTAATTACTGACCTCCAACTAGACTTTCTTACACTGATCAGAGCCCTCCACACTCATCCATTAGCAAGTTCAAGTTTTCATCCCACTTCCCTTTCTGATTATCCAGCCCATACATAAACAGTTTGCCTATGAAGATCTTATAGGAGACAGTGTCAAAGGCCTTACTGAAGCACAAGTATACAATATTCCCTGCTCTCTCCCCTTATCTGCCAGGCCAGGCACTTCATTATAGTTGTTTATCAGGCTGGTCCAGCATGACGTCCACTTCAATTCATGCTGACTACTTTTGGTCATCATCTTGTTATTCACCTGCCTAGAAATTTTTCTCATACCTAGCTGTTCCATCTGCTTCTGAGAAACAGGGGTAAAGCTGATTGGCATGTTACTGTCTAGGTCCTCCTTCTTGCTCTTCCTCAGGATAGCAGACATTTGCTTTCCTTCAGTCTTCAGACACTTATCTCAGTGCCAAGTATGGCCTCCCAATTCCAAGCAACTCCCTCAGCACTCATAGGTGCATCCCATCATGGTCCATGGATTTATGTTATGTCCATTTTGTCTAAATATTACCTGAACTGAATCTAATCCACCAAGGGTGCATTTTTGCTCCAGGCTTTCTTCCAGTCTCTGAGTCTTTCTAGTAAGAATTGACAAAAACAAAAAACATTCAGTATCTCAGACTTTTCCATGTCTTGTGTATCCAGGTCCCCTTTATCACTGAGCAACAAGTCCACAGTTTCCACCATTCTTTTATTGCCTGTGTACTTGTAGAAGCCGTTCTTGTTGTCTTTGACATACATGGCCAGGTACAATTTCATTTTGGAATTAGCTTTCCTAACTTTATCTCTGGTTGCTTGAAAAATGTTCCTGCATTCCTCCTAGGTCATCCAACCTTGCTTTTATCCCTTGTACTCTTCCTTTTTCATCTGAGTTTGTTTAGGGGCTTTTTGTTGATCCATACTATTCTCCTGGTATTTTTGTCTAACTTCACGTTCATTGGCATGGGAGTCTCTTGAGCTTAAAGGAGCTGAGCCTTGAATGTTAACCAGCATTCTGAGCCTGCTCTTGCCTCCAGGGCCTTATCTCATAAGACTTCTGAACTTTCTGGGGCATGAGCTTTCTTGTCACCTTCCTCACTGCCCCAAGAATCCTGAATTTCACCATCTCATGGTCACCGCAGCAAAGGCTGTCTTTGATCTTCACATGCCAGATGAATACATTCTTGTTAGTGATTATGAGGAGCAACAGACCACCTCTCCCTGTGTCACTCAAAACTCAAAAAAAAAAAAGATTATTCTGAATGTATTCCTGGATTACCTGTGCCCTACTGTATTGTCCCTCCACTACATACTGGGATGAGTACCAGGGATTGCAAACATGAAGCTATTCCTGTATGTCTATAGAGATTCTCATCTGTATGTTCTAGGTCATGTGTCCTACAGCAGACACATACTACAATGCCACCTTTACCTCTCTTCTCCTCATAAATCCTAAACTGTAAATTCTGATTTGTCTCCTCACCCGTTCCCAGGCAGAGCTCTGTACCTTCCAGCTGCTCTCATATAAAGTGCATCTTCCCTTCTCTATATTCACATTTTGGCCTTCGTAAAGAGTATCTCTCCATTGCAACACTATTCATTAAATTCAATCCATTTCAAGTCTGTCACTGAAAGAGATGTCACAGGCAGCCCAGAGCAGTTTCCAGGCATGACTAGTTTATCTTGAATGTCAATAACTGATTACACACCACTGAGACCAGAGCAGACTTCCATGAACACTACTGGGATCTCATGAACAGCTGCAGTGCAGGAAGATGTCTACTGAAAATTTTGAAAGTTCTGAAAAAAACCAAATAAACCCTAAACAGATGAACAACAACAATAACAAAATCCACAGCACAAAAAATGAAAGTACTGTAAGTCAGTGTGGGTCAAATTGCAACTAGGCCAAGTTAAGCCTAAGGACAAGAAAAGGAGAAAGACCTATGAAGACAAATTTACCTAGGACATACAAAAATGTAAGTCTGTGAAGATAGCTATTGATTTCAGCACTATACCACTCATATTGGCATTTATCCTGGCAGAATTACAAATGGAGACATCAGCTCTGACAACATCTGAGCGCTTAACTGCCATCAAGGTGTGATAAGTGTTACAGACCTGTTTGTACCTCACATGGCTAATAAGTCCAGTACTTTTGCATGTGTTTACACAAGAGAACAATGTGTGGCAGAAACCAGTGCAAAAGAAAAGAATCAAAGACTTAAGGGTACTTTTACCTTCACTTAAAGTTCAGGCACTTTCCTTTTAGTGAAACCAATTGTCTTGGACAATATGTCATTATACAGTCTAGGAACTGCCCTGATTAAATAAGAGAGTAGTAAAGTTAAATCTACTTGTGTAGAAAAATGTAATGAGAGACAACTTATGTATTTCAACAGTTTCAAGACTCCATTAGCAACATAGATTGGTTGACAGATTTTCATGTCAAAGTCCTTCACTGTAGTAGTGAAAAATCAATTTGTATGACAGGATGCTCTTAACATTTTTCATGCTAATTTGTTCCACCAAGACACCTGCTTCTCAGGAGAAATGACCAAGAGCTAAGGAAATGGTGCTGTGTACAGAACTGATCATTATTTCTCTGACTGCAATGGTGAGAATTCAGTTTGTATTTCTTGATCTCCATGAACATCCTAAACACATCTGCAGCTCGCCATGTTCTGACAGAAGAGACCACTTTTCAGGATTATCTAATTAGGGGTGTATAGAAGAACACAAAAGCACTAAAATGCTGATCCACATCTACATCTTGCTAAGTCTTACGATCACACAGGTTTCATCTCTGCAAGGCCTGTAATATTAACATGAACACATCCCAGTACACAACACTTGTATTTGCTATATTGCCTGGTAGCCATATTTTCATCAGACTCCAAGAGTGTGTGAAAGTGACTGCTTTTTCTAATATTTGCAACTGCTGTTCCTAAACCACTTTACATGACATTACGAGCCAGGAATGAGTACCTGGTGAAACCTTACCAGGGACTAAATGTCTAAGCTATTCCATTTTCTTAAAGCTGGAAGTTAGCTTTTTAAAAGAAGGAAATGGATAATGTAAGGGTATGTGGAAAGAATGTGTCTGCTCCTTGACGTATCTTGTCAGGATCTTTCTCAGTGCCAAGAGAATCAATGAGAAAAGGAGGTTATGAGCAAGAACATACTGACAGAAACCTGATGAAAAAGTCATAAAGGCAGTAGTGATGAGAACAAACCTGGGCAGCCACACTACTTGGTGAGGATATGTGAAATGTGACAATTTTAATTTTTCAGTATGATCATACGACATAGCACCTGTTCAAATCTGGATCATAAGAACACAGAGACACAACATCCTTAGACATAAAACCTGACCACTTAGCATTAGCAAAGACAATAATGAGAAATAAACCTGGTCAGTTTCATTTACTGATGGGCTACCAAGAAACTGCAGGCAAACTGTGACTTGCTACTGATGAAGACTAAACCATAGGACCAGGATGCTGAAGGGGGGATTGGAGGGATGATCCAAGCAAATGGATGAGAGGTAGAATAACCAGGTAAGAGCAAATCAGAGGGTAGAAGAAAATGTGTCCAAGTGAGTCAACTGTATATGGGCTTTATTCATATACTTATCCGGCTGAACCCTGGGACTGATCAGCACAGTCTGTCCTATCTTTTTATATCTTCCCATGAAATCCATTCTTTCTTCTCACTGAATATTTTCTTGACTATCTTTCAGTGTAGCCTTACTCTCTATTCTATAGGAATGTGTGGAGTAAGTGACCACAAGACTTGTATAAGTGAAATTAGGTGCCAACTACTAGAGGCAGACTAGAGTCAGAGGCACCCAGGGGTTGTAGGCACATCTGGCCTGATGTCTGCTACTGGAGCAAGTGGGAACTTTTAACCTCCAGCCACTGGGGAGAGAATGTTATACGTTACCTGAATGTCAGCTATGAGAGGACTGGCATGAGTAGGCAGGTGGGTGGGAGTAGGTAAGCTCCAGAGGTCCCTTCCAACCCTTACTACTCTGTGATTCTGATTCTTTGAGGTGAGTGAGGGGTTCAGTGCTGCTGTGGCACTACAGGCAAGTGTGCCTGGAACTGGCAGACTGTATCTTCCCCAAATGTGTACATGTCCATTCACTAGCAAACTTCAAGTCAAACTGTCAACAGCCTGGGAGGCCACAGGTTTGGATCAGGGTATCAGGCTGGTTGAGTTCTAGGAAACTAATCTTGGAACCAAAAGTCAAAACTACCTTTTCTGAAAAAGGTTATTACAGAGGTTGATGCAAATATCCATGCAGGTTAAGGTCTGCAACTCAAAATCAAGTAAGCCTTTGAAGTAAGCTTATTGTTAAGTACTTAATTTATACAGCATTCGGTTCTCTATAGCTAAGGATATTTATTAAATAATTTTTAAAAATACAGTAATGCCTTTTAATTTAAAGAACTCTACAAGTGATTGTTTTATCTTTCAAAAACGTACAATATTTGCATCATTTGGAGGGGTTGGTTTTGCGTTTGAAATAGATAATGACATGAACATGTGCTGAACCTTGATATTTTTCAGGCACTTACAGAGTCTTAGAATTATATTGTACTTTGTGTATGTGGAAGGGGTATGGTAGCAGGGATGTGTGTAGGGCTACAAGGATGACTTTGAGAAGAGACTTCAGAAGCTGCCCCCATATCAGAGCTGACTGACTCCAGGACCAGTCTGTGGCTGGCCAAAGGTGCACTGATCTGTAGTGCTTGGAGCTGATGATAACATATTTAACATGGTGAAAACCACTGCAACAGCAGAGAGAGAGCAGTGAACATATGTGAGAGAAACAGCTCTGCAGACACCAAGGTCAGTGGAGAAGGAAGGGTTTGTGGTGTAAATCCTGGGAAAGGCTGTTGTGGCAGCTGCTCCCCTGCAGCCCATGGAGATCCATGGTAGAGTAGAAATCCATCTGTAGTCCTCCATGAAGGATTCTATGGCAGAGCAGGTGTGTATGACTCGAAGGAAGCTACAGCTCATGGAAAACTCTGGCTGGAGCATGATCTTGGCAGGATGTGTATCCCTTGGAGAGGAGGCCATGTAGGAGTAGGTTTCCTGGCAGGATCTGTGGTCCCATAAGGGACTCACATTAGCACAGTCCAATGACCTATGTTGGAGCAGTTCCTGGGGAACTGGAGCCTGCAAGAAGGACATATTGGAGAAATTCATGAATACCTGTTGCCCATGGGTGGAACCCCACAATGGAGCAGAGGAAGAGAAGCAGAGGTGAAGGACTATAAGCTGACTATAACCCACATGCCACACTCTCCTGCACCACTTGGGGTGGAAAAATTAGAAAGAAGGAGTGGAACAAAGGCATTTTTAGGTTTCTCTTATTTCTCATTATTCTACCCTGTTTCTTTTGAAAAAAATTAATTACCCCAAGTCAAGACTGTTTGATTTATGAAAGTTATTGCTGAGTTTCCTCTCTGTCTTATATTGACCCACAAATTTTTCATTGTACTTTCTTCCCCTGTTCTGTTGAGGAAGGGGAATGGTAGAGTTTGTGGGCACCCAGAAAATAGCCAGGATCAACCTATCCAGCTGCTATTGCTGAGGCTAGAGAGGACCTCTGGAAATCCTCAGGCCAGCACTCTGGTCATTGAGATTGCATTGTTCTCTGGATGTGTCAGGTCCTGTGTATCTCGAAGAATGAAGAACCCTCAGCCCCTCTGGACCATCTGTTCCAGTACTTGCCCATCAGGAAAAAAAAAAAAAAAAAAAAAAAAGTGTTTTCTTCTGTTTAGCTACAGTATCCTATAATTCAGTTTGTGTCCATTACCTATGAGAAGTGGGCCCTTCTTTGTTCCCTCCTATCAAATATTTATACACAGAGATAAGTGCCTGAATCTTCTCTACCCTGAGCACTTCCAGCTCTCTTATCCTTGTATCATGCTTCAAGCCCTGAAAAGCCATTATAGATGTGTCTCATCAGGGCTGAATAGCAAGGACAGGATCACCTGCCTTAACCTGCTGTCAATACTTTTCCTAACGGAGCTCAGGATGCTATTTGCCTTCACTGCCATACTGTGCATTGCTAGCTTAGGGTCAGTTTGCTATTGACCAGGACCTCAGGTTCTTTCCTGCTTCGTGTCCTGTTTTGAAGAAAAAAGAAGACTGCAAAAGTTTCACAGCCCTGTGGAGACTGAAAAGCAATAGAATCTGGTCGTTTTGATGATACAAAAATTATGCTCAGAGATTCGCTAAATAAACTGGAAATTAAAGAAAAATATATTCATGTTGTCTTAAATTTTCCTATGCTCCATATTTTGTGTCCTTTTTTCTCCTTTATCAGATCCATATTTAAGCTGTGTTTGCCAAGTACCCACAAATATCTGTCATCAAGTTGTCTCAGCTTAGATAGCCAAAAAAGACCCTTATAATATTATTTCTACAGTAGGGAGATTAAGTATTAAAGATAAAACTTCTATAATTGAACATGGCTAAATCCATGATGTTTAGTCCATTTCCCTTGCTGAACAGAAAAAGAAGCAACTCATCATTACCACCCATAAGGAGCACAAATTATTTTATGGCAAGAAATGTAAAGGAAAAATAAAAGAAAAAATAGTGTTGGAAAAATAACTTTATTTGTGAATGAATGATTTAAACTTCACAGAGGTCAAACCATTTGTAACCTGCCAGAAGAAATTTAACAGCCCTGCTCTCTTCTTTGTGACTTAATGTAAACTGACAGACACAGATGTGTTTGGAGTATAAGTCTTATGCCATTTACACCACGATATTCAGTAGCTTCTCTGCTTTAAACAAGGATTATACAGTGTGACAATCTGAACACAGCCAAGATGCTGCTCTTTCTCAGGAAAGCCAAGAGGAACAAAAGTGATTTTCTTTCTGTTACTTCAGGGAAAAAGAAGACACCTGTCAAGGAACATGAATAGGCTTAGAGGGTTACAGAAACTGAAGGAATTGCTGCTTCTGGCCAGACATCTGCCTTATAAGAGCACATCACATACTGAGAATGCAATGTGACTGAATGAGTTTAGGGAGAATAGTTAATAAACGCTAAAACTGCCTAGGTCAGTCTATAGTTCATATAATATTCTGCTACTTTCCCTTCAGCCAGCCAGAAACCAGAAGAAATAAAACATCTAATGTATTTCACATCCCCACTCGGGAACATCAGACAAGGGATTGCTATGGTAGAATAGAAGCAGAGACCAAATTTCAGAGCAAGGATATTCCCCTTTTGCTTATTGCACTTGTTGAAAGTATGTGAGAAACATACGAGTTCTCCATTATTATCTTTTGTACCACTTTCTCATTACAAATCCCATTCCACAGGATTTTTCTTTCAGAATCTTAATGGCCATAAGAACACACCTTTAATAAGCTTCCATTTCTTGTCTAAATACTTTAAGCCCAGACTGCCTGATTCAAAAATGAAAATACCATTCCTGTCTCTGTATTTGCTTTCAAAAAGTTTTAGCTGCCTCTTCATCCATACACAAACTGAAGCTAAATAAAGTCTGAATATCAGTCTTGGTCTGCAAAGCACCTGAAGCATTTCAGCTATGCCATGATTTCACCCTTTATTTTCAGTAATAAATAACAACTTACTGATGTAAGTAGACGATAAATTATTTATTGTCCTGTTAAAGGAGTATATGGATGCATAGTTGTGATATATCTAGGTGTTACTGTTGCAGCGATGCCCAATGTAAGGCAATTTTTTCTTTTTTTGAATATGACAAGAACAGACACAGACAAGGAAAACATATTAAGGTGGCATCTCTATTGTCTTTTCTTGCAGCATAAAATGACAAATCTGCTTATTACATACTGTTGAAAATCCTTATTGTATTGATAAGCATAATTTAAAGCAATGTATGCTAAATTACATACTTGAACCTGTAAACTGATAAAAAAATATATTTAAATCTAATATAATTAACTGAAAAGGGAATCTAGAGATTTTAAAAGTCTGTCTGCAAAGTGATCCCTTTATAGCCATGACCAAATAACACAGGCAAAGAGAAAAACAAAAAAACATTAAAAGAGTGAAAGAGAGGCTGAATCCTGAACCTCATGACTACATAATGGTGTAGGTCTGAAAGGATTGTCCAATACAGAAAGAGAAGAATAATACCAAATCATAGAAAAGAAAAAAAAAATTACTGTCATATATTAATTTTGTTTTTCTAGAGGTTGGGATGACTACTTTTGGAAACAAGAAAGAGCCACTACTACATTGAAAGTTTTCAAATCTCTCACACTATGTCTGATTTAAGTCTTTCCAAGTTCTTTAAATTCTCTTTTGATTTTCTGACATGCAGCTGTAAGTGGATGGACAGTTGTATTATGGCTGATCTTATTTTCTCAAAGTCTTCTTCATTCTATACCTTTTTGCTTAATAGCATAAAATTCTGCCAAGATACTGGTAGATGATCTGTGCATATCATTCTCTGATCTTTATTTCTGACAGTCTTCCATGGGTGCTAATAGTTCTTTTTCTTTACATTGCATACTTTAAAGTATATTTGGACTTTTGCCATCTTATACAAATTGCATCACTCCAGCTGGAATATTTACTTTTTCTTCTCTGCCTCAGAAGTTCTCCTAAAACTCTTTTACTGAGTGCTCTGTATAATGATTCCTTCACCCACCTTATTTTGCTTCATTCCTCTGTTACTTTTTATTAAGTGCATCAAACCAAACTTTAATCTTGAGACCAAAAGGCTATCCTTTATACTGCATTTTTCATTTTCATTTGACCTAACTTGATGTTACTTTTTAAGACCCTTCAAATATTTCACCTGCTCATATCTCAACACCTCTCTTCAAATGACTTCCTCACAGTACTGTAAGGCACTTCACCTGCTCATTCTAATTACTTTCCTTAAAACATTCTTCCATTCTGTTTCTTTTATCTCTTTTGACAAAGTGCCTAAAGAAACTCAACCTGAATATCCACTTTGCTTACACAGCTGTAGCACTCTTAGCACCACAATATCTGAGCACCTTCTAACAGCTACTGCTCATTAAACAGAATATTCATCTGTGGTATACTGATTAGAAAATTAAAGGACAAAACTTAGATTTCACCATTTTTTCTTCTCCATGTCCCAGATCTTTGGCCATTCAACATTTAGACATGACAGTCACAATTTAGTGTTCTTTTTGCAGTTTACCAGCACTAGAATAAGTTAATTTTAGTTATAAGTCCCTGACTCAGAATTCTGATTTTTCTTTTAAGAATACATAAGAGAAGAATTTGGTATCAGGTTGTAAAAATCTTGTTTGAAACATCATTAGTTATTACTGTATCCTAAATTATGTACACAAAGCATAACCAAATTATTTAATATGACTTCAATAAGATGTGTCACAATTTTTTTCAATGTCTTCTGTGCACAGGAGAGAAAGAACAACTTTTACTGCATTTTAAATGCTACAGTTAATGCAAGGAGATGGGACATACAGTGTTTCCTGTCTCACAAAGAAGAGATGATGTTGCAATATAACAGCATGCGTTATCAAAAGCCTTTTCATTTAAGAAAGTGTTTTTAAAAACTCCTCCTCTCTTCCAATTCCCTTAGATCTCTTAAATTTAAGACTTTGCTGACTAGAATTCATTTCAACACCTAAACTTTATAATTCTGTGATTGCTTTTTTCTGAGATTGTTCATTACTATGTTGATGAAAACAATCATATTCTTGCAGAACAATTTGTATTCTGGTTTGATTATTACTGCAGACATTAACTTCTGTGGCTTCAGCTTTAAAACACTTTTTTGGGGGGAGTATCGAGGGAGCTATTGCAAATGAAACAAAGCTTTGGACAAGTTTTATTGGGCAGACTCTCTTGTTGAGTCAAGGGTTTCAGAAAGGGTCACTTTGCTTCAAAATTCCCTCTCAAACTGGAGCCCATGGGTGGCTGGATCCAATACTAATCCCAGACATGGTCAACCGTTTATGTCTAAAGGATTATACAGCTGTAATGGAGACTTTATACAACTTTGTCCAGGGTCAAGGATTGCACTCCAAATATATTTATAAAATTAGTTAATTACTAGAACTTATTATAATGATGACAATTAGATTGAAATACTTTAATCACTGGTATTTACTGCACAGTACCTGTAGCTATAATTACTAGTATAGTGCACTATTTATTGAAAAATATTGAAGCAACGATATTAAAGCTAGCAAAATAATTATTACGTAGAAGTTGATGCTACTCACCTATACCAATGACCACTGGCACACCTCTCTTTCTCAGCCTCAAGAAGTAACATTTAGAGACATTCCCACTCAAGGGAGGAAGCTCCACACACACTCCAAGAAGGGGTGTGTTAGAAGGCCCTGCTATTGAAAAGTGGGCCTGGGCTTTTCTGGAATAAAGTGATTGACTGTCAATCATATGTTTCTAGGCTGGCTGTGTCAGCTCAACTGCTTTGATAAGTGCTTTGGATAAGTTATCAGTACCATCACTTGTTGGTTCCCTTATCAGATTGGCCACACTTCAAGGTTGGTTGATTCTGAAATATTGTTCTTCCTAATGTTTAACTTTGAGATTGATGAATGTCGGAGGTTACAATGTAAGTTGTAACCAAAAGTATGTATTTTATTACCACCCTCACAAGCTATTAAAACAGGTGTGGCAGCGTTCCTTATCTCCTCCATGACTCATCCCTGGTTAACTCCCTCCAGGGGGCCATCTCTGTTAATGGGCTGTCAAGCCTCACTGCATGACTCAAAAATTACATCAGCTCATTGTGAGATGCTCCGCCCAGGGGGAGGAACCAAGCATTCCTACCTGGATATAATCTGAGGATTGAAACACCATGAGTAGCCCTAACTGCTGGGTTCCCAAAGGGCAAGAGCTACATAACCATCACTGGATGTTCAGAGAATAGCCAGACTCTTCTACAGGATCACTGCTTCAACAGAACCACATCCACCATTTAATGAGACTGCTACCACCACCCTGACAAACAGGGTGTCAGGTTGTATCCTGACTCTGTTAGTTTAAGCCTGCCTTTGTTTTGGTTTTCCTGTTAAATTGTAGTTCTGACTTGGAATCTCCTGCTGGCTTGTTTTCCACCTAGTATAGTGAGTCAGTCTGGTTTCAGCATTCCTCAAGACCAAAAGCAGTGTGACCCCTTCTCTGTTCATCATTGATAACTTTTGTAAATACGATAAAGCTCAAGTTGGTTTACACCAAGCTACAGGGTGAGTATTGTTCTATAGAATAAGCAGTGTGCTCTCAAACATAAAGCCTGGCATGGTGAGTGTGTAGCTGGTAAAGAAGAGAGGAAGCAGCATGCACTAGACTCTAATGATTCAAATTTAAAGATGCTGTGGCAACTTACTGTTATCCTACTAATGATTTGCTTTAATGGCCTCCCTTTAATGGGAGATACTGATTTTCATGCTTGCCTTTCTCCTAAAAGTATCAAAAAAAGGAGCTGGCAATATGGCACAGAAGGAAAGTATAACAAGGTAAAAGATATAGAAAGTGCACAGCAAGTATTAAAAAAAAAAACAAAAACAAAAAAAAAACAAACACAAGAAAAGGACTACAATAAATGAGGCATCAAAAGTTGATTCCAAGCACACACCTAAAAATATTTCAGTGCTTCAACTGTCAGATTTCTGCTTTGCAAGATGCTCTGTTATTTGTTAAGCATAAGGATGGAATGAGGAGGAGATGAGGGGGCTTTCTACTGAACTTGGTAAGGTTTCCCCAGAAAAGATAGTAGCTTGACTAGCTGCACAGACAAGACACAAAGCTATCATACCCTCAAATTTTATGGATAAATATTCAAGCAACTAGAAGTTTTTATCATCATGCATATCAGTACCTACTAAAAGAGAAATTGAGTTTTAGAAATTAACACTGTATGGAGAACCAAAAAGTCTGTACAAAAGACAAAACCTTGACTGTGTGAGCTGAGTAACTTATATTTTAAGTTAATAAAATGTACCTAACATTATATTAACCAGTCATCAGAAGGCAAGGGTGCTGCCACAGAAATGGTACCATGCCACATGATTTTTCAGTGAGCTACCAGTCTCTTTAAAATCATCATGTACTGCAAAAACAGATTATTTCTTCTTTATTTTTCAGAAGTTCTTTTAATTAAAATACTTTTGGTCTTTGTGGATTTTTTTTTTCAAAATCAACATAGTCTCAAAAATGCTCATCTTTTGAATTTTGCCCAAAGTTTGTCTGAAAGGTAGCTAAAGATTTTCAATCTGTTTTATAGTCATAGCTTACAGCTGCAATTTTTTTCACTTACTTTTTATTTCAAGAAAAATTTATCAAAATTTATGTTGTCTTAGTTTCTCATATGCAAGATATTTATAGTTTAAATGAAAAGGGATTAATCAGTACATGTGACTTAGATTCTAAGTTTTTAGATCTAAATTTTTAGATCCTCCCAGTAACAATGTTGTTCTATTGGCTGATAGTTGATTTCTTTTCTGCCACACAAAGTAACAAAAGAAGAGGATGAAATTAGTGCAGTTCTCTTCTTTCCAATTAAGAATCTTAATAATTTGTTTAAATTATGCCAAAAATAGCTAGAGGTTAATAATGGGGTGAATTCTTAATTGCAATTCTTTCTTGCCTCTTGACACAGACAATATTCACTGTTAAACTTTAATTTGCTACATCAAATTAAATTCTTTGTCTTGAATCCAGAACTGTCTTTATGTTTGCTTAATGCCACTTTTTCTATCCAGAGATATTTGGCTTACATTAAAAAAAACTATTATATAATTCACCCTGTAGTCCTTGAGTAACTATTTAGGTGCCTGTCAACACGAACACTCTGTACTCAGCTGGCAAGTAGGTAAAATAAACCATGAGTCAGAGTTTCTTCTTGCTTACCACGATACAGATTGGATATGTATTTGTTGAAATCAGTGAAATTACATTTCTGTAAAACAAGCCATCTATAGGAGGACAATTAGTTTGACATTATTCTAGTAATATCAAAGTAGTTCTTACACACAGAATTATGTTTTAGAAATAGAGATCTTCCATGATTTCAGACTTTTCTCTTCAAAAGAACATCTTAAACATATCTGTTCAAGACAAAATCTATGCCTTAGTCATTATACATCAGCACAGAGCGTGTTATGAGACAGAACTGTGTTCTCACCTGAAATGGTACATTAATAGGCTTGCCAACAATAGCCTCAATGCAATCTCTCACGAACTGAAGAAAATATACAGCCTTTCAAGAGAACTCTGCCATTACAGAAGTCTCGAATCATCCTGTACCTGGAAATGTTTTCTGCTAACCAGAAATTTTGCAAAAAATTAAACCAATATTTTTGTGGACTTAATTTCAGAGAATAAAAATTAACTGCAGCTATTTTTATATGTGTTTTCACAGTTCCATTAGGGGATATTAAGCAATTGGAACTGTTTAATCTTTTAATTAAGAAGATGTTTATGTCAATGTTATTTTACAGGTTGGATCAGGCGAGAAAAGAGATTAGAAAGCAGTACATTACACTGCCTTGAATTGAAGCCTTTGGACTTGATTAATTTTCTGAGCATTAGTAATGAAAATAAATGTCCATTAGGTCCCAATAACCTAAAAAAGAGTGACACATAAAGGATTTTGTCCATCTACAGACATGTTCCAGACCTAATGCCATTCATGAAAAAGAGATCAATTTTTATGCTTGGTCTAGATTTGGTGGCAATACATTGATAGTCAGGAGTACAAATACCTTAGCATGTATGACAAAGTTGTGGAGATGCTTGTTTGCTCAAGGTTTACTGTGTAGTCACTGTGAGACATTTATTCTATTAAAAGGAAGGTGGTCAGGAAGAGCAAGTTTGACTTACCCTGGATGGACACAAAGAACTATCTGGCATTTTGGGATGAAGAGAAATCGCTTTGCTCTAACTAACTGATCAAGAACAGAAACAACAGCTCTAGAAAAAACAGCATTCAGATGGCTCATAGAGGTGTAGGGCACTTCAGAAGCCAGCATGAGGTGTGAGATAAAAACAGTTTCCTGGGGACACAGAGTAGATGGGGTAGTTATCAACCACCAAAACATGCCAAACTGCATCGCAAAAGGAGAGGCAAGGACAGAGCAGACAGGTAACGTGAAACTTTTTTTTAAACCCTCTGTG
This sequence comes from Pseudopodoces humilis, assembly GCF_049639895.1. Classification (NCBI taxonomy): domain Eukaryota; kingdom Metazoa; phylum Chordata; class Aves; order Passeriformes; family Paridae; genus Pseudopodoces; species Pseudopodoces humilis. The sequence continues at coordinate 46,871,515 of NC_142203.1, read as the reverse complement.
CAGATTGGTTCAAGGCAGCACATAAAGACTCACTGTACTTCCAAATCATTCTATTTTTATTTAGTATGAAATCGTTCAAATAAAGCAGAGATTTAGCAACAGAAGCTTTTTCTCTGATGTATTTGCTTCAAAAAGGAAAAAATAGGAAGGTCAGCTCCAACTTGAGGATCACAGGGGTCTCATCACAGTATATATCAGCTGGAGGTTTATAAAGAAATAAATCTTATACAGTATAAAATTTAACAATTGGTTAAAGCATAGGAGAGATATCTTCATATCTCTGCATCTCTGCACTACAGACCTCTTTCAAATCTGAGAGCAAATCACACATCTTTTTGTACTTTTGGTCTACATAATACAAAGTAGTGGTTTCCCCCTCAAATAAGTTTGCTTTTGTTGGAGTCCATGGATATTCCAGCAGTGGTGTCCAAGTTTAAACCATAAAATGGGCAGGGAAAAAGAGATGTAGTTGAAATTGAAGAGATTGGGTGGGTTTTTAGAAAGCAAACGAAGAAATGTACTGACTAAGAGGCCATAGTCCTTTATAAGTTATCTTTTCTGTCTAGTGATGATTAAGTTTTAGGCAAATAGCTTCAGGGTCAAAACTTATAAAGTGCAACTTTGCATAGGAAACAGGTTGATTTTACAAATGACTGGGAGAAGCTATTTTAATCAGAAATGGTGTGAACAACACAAATATGACTATTCTCCCAGACTATTCTATGCTATCACATCCCACTTGTTAGTACAGACTGCCAAAATAAGATGTGTTATAATAGAGAGAAAAATAAGTCCAGATTAAGTTTTCTTTAAGAAATAAAGTTCCTGACTCTCCCCTGGGAACTTCTTTGTTCCAGTCACTTAGTTGACAATGTCTCCTTCAGTGTCCATTGTCCAAATCTTTTTATTATTCACAATTTGTATTATTGCAGAGCCAAAATTTCCAGTCATACACAAGTACCTTGTGAAACTAAGCATTACACTTGCATTACCAAAAAGATTCCTTAAAGAGCTTCCATTCCATCAAACCAGAAACAATGGATCTGCCTATTTAGTTTGCAGAAAATTTTAGTTCACTCTCAAAAGATTCTACTTAGAAGCTGTAGGCAAGTCTTGGGCAGTAGGGAAAAAAAAGCAGAAAAAGGAGAAGACAGAATGAGTATCCTCTGGGAATTGTTCACATTCTTCCAGCTCTTTCTACTTTTGGGAGTAATTTATAAAGATAATTTTAATATGCATAATTACCATAGAAGGTGAATATTGCAGGTGTTGGAGAACCTTTTATGTGCTTGCAATGTAATTTTTATTATGGATATGAAAGATGGTATTAAAGAAACCTGTCAGGTATGATAACATTTAAAACTAGTTTAAAAAAGACACGGAGACTCATTCACATCAACACTGAACAAAGAACCTGTATTTCATAAGCACTGAACTGTGAAGAGTTCAGCCCCACAGAGAGATGTGTAATAGAGAGACTGATGGAGTCTGCAGCCAGCAGGTCTAACTGGTTCTTCCAGAAAATACTAATAAGCCTCTATTAAGGCTGCCAGGAGTAAGGAAGGAAATATACATGTGGTCTTTTCACTTAGGTATTTATGCTCTGTGTACTATTTATATTTTGGCAAAAGAACATATGTGTCACTACATGTCATCATTTTACCTGATCTCCAAAAGGAAAATCATATAGATAGGCAGTCCTCCTGAACAATGACACTAAACATACAGATTTTGAGTGGACTGAGCTTATCATTCAACCTCCCTCCCAGACTTCCAATGGAGAGAAATGGGATGAGTGAAAGGGGACTTTAAGGGCACAGCCTACCTTAGGTTCTGTTAAGTAAAATGTATCTCAAAGTAATTCTGATAAGAGACTGCACAGCAATTCTTTTAGGAAACTTGTCCATTAGGAGTAAAATTTCATTTACTAACAAAGACTCCCTGATGTTTGGGGTTAGGAGCCTTCTGAAGCTGAAAAAGATATCATAGGATGCCTAAACTAGGAAGTGTATAATCACCAGCATTCTGGTTAAGAAATCTGTAGTATTAAATTCTGCCTTCTGTAAGTATTAATCACCTGAATCAAGTAGTCTCAGGTTCAGCACCATTATTTTAAAGTAACACATAAGCTTCTAGACTTTAGTGTATCAATTTGTCACCCCAGGACACAGTCCTTCAGAGAAAAAAAAAAAAAAAAAGAAACAAAATAATTCCACCACTTGACATAAACTGACGACAGAGTCACTTGGAGATTTTGCAACACTTCCATAATGCAACAGTGATATCATCTATTGCTTACATTTCTCTTCCATGGATCTTCAGCATAAAACACAATCTAGTCTGTCTCTCTGTAAAGCTCAGAGAATAACTGAACATAAACTTAAAAAGTAAAATACCAACCTGATGTTCCCAGATGGGTGTTTCAAATACAGGGTTTTGGATGAAACAATGCTTATCCTGGCTACTGCCAAATCTTTCAATAATTAAATATTCCATTTGAAAAGCAGGGAAAATATTAACAATCTTTCTTTGCAAAGAACAGTTGAAATGAAAATTGATAAGTAACAATTTCAAAGTACCTCAGCATTACAAAAAGAATACATAGGGAGGAAAATTTTGAAAACTTCCAGACAGAAAAAGGTCTTTTATAATTATTTTTCATTCATATTTTAATAACAATAAAATCACTGAAAACAGTGTTCATGGGTGCAAAATGTTTTATATAGATCCTACAAATTCTAAATCAAAAAGGTTTTGATTTAAGAAAAGTGCGCGCTGCTCCAGAATATTTAACCTTAGAATTATGTCCATACATCTGTGAAAGAAAACAGCTCCATATAATTCATGTAGCATATCAGAAGGACTTAGTAAGAATGAATCTTATAAAAAATGGTTGTCCAATAAATGGCTCACAGTCTACACTTATCTAAAATTATTCACAGAAATTCTTTTTTTTCCCTTAAAATTTGCTCAAGGGCTAGGTGTTTGCTGAAAGAGAGAGTTAAGTCAATTATTCACTTAACTCTTGTTTCTCATGTGGGCATTGTTGTTTTGGTGATGAGTGTAATGCTACTAGTCAGATATAAATAAGAGACTATTTTTCCAAAATTTTCCCATTAGAAAAGTAAATGACAGGTTATTTCATTTGAAGGAGACAGTTCAGAATGATGCTATTTTCTGGAAAATGTTATTACACTGTTATTTTCTGGAAAATGTTATTACACTGTAGAATGAAATATCACTAAAATTACTTGGACATATAGAATCCCTGAAGCGACATTTTTCAAGGAAACCTTTTGCAATGAGCTTACGCATGTTGCCTAAGTCTACCTGAAGATAGTAGAAAACATCTGATATGCAAATACTGACAGATTTTCACATTCTGATTTCCAGAAGATAGAGAAACTGTATCATACTGTCTAAAGAAACATACCTTAACATATTTATAAAGATATGTATTATTTGTCCAAGTAGTTTATTGTGTTTGATCTGAGTTTTGTAACAGGCACTTGCCTGTTTCATTTGTATGATTTTTATTGTATTATCTAACATGTAAACAGAGCATCTGCATTCTGTTCTGTTTATGAGCAGGTTTCGAGCTGAATTACCTCCATTACCTCTCTTTGGAATACATCATGTAGGGAGATTGTAGCTGGCAAACTGGATTGAATCAGTATTAAGGGAAATCAGAAGCTATGCTGCATCTGCTTATGAAAATTCAGAGCATGGAAGCAATCTAGAATCAGTCAGAAGTAAATTCATGAAGACACATTATAGGTGTCAAATTCTCAGCATCAGTCTGATTTGGTCTACAGGTTTACCCTAATTTGCATTGTGTTCCTTGGTAATGTAGACATACCAGAGACTGACTCCTTTAGAAGAGGCTTAACCTAGAAGTCATTTAGAATGAGAAGCAACAACTACTTTTTTATCTGCATGTCAACTTCTTTATGTAGAGAATTCATCTAATTTGGCATAGAGGCATCATTCAAAGCTGTCACTCAGTAAAGCAGGATTGTTGGCACCCAGAGAAAACAAATTAGAGAATGGATCTGTGTTACTTTCCAGACAAACAAACTGCAATTTTTTTATTGGGAGAATTCTTGGATGTATGTATGGGTTGCATAGTCATCTTCTGAAGGTAATGTGGCATGGGAACCAAAATGATATATATTTACTTTTCATAAATGTCTAAGTTCTTGAACAAAAATGAGGAGTCAGTATTTCTGAATTTGCCAAACTGTTTACATGTCACAGAAAGAGACTGGATTTACAAGGACTGCTCAGATAATACTGATGTGGCAGATTTCAAAGACTAAATACAGTGAAGGCAGTATTTAATTTTCCAACCTTTAGCTGTCCCTGTACTCAGGCTCCAATGGCAGGAGAAAATTCCAAGCCAAAGCCAGCTGAACTGTGTGATATAAAGTGTGGTTGAGCAGATCATGCCTTTGGAGTGATATTATTAATTCTGTATTTACTCAGATCATTTAATGAGAAGCCTCATTTTATGACTGACATTGCTTCAGTCCTAATGGCTCTGAGGTAGAACCAAATTTCTTAAGAAATTAATTATTTTTTTTTTCCATTGAATTGACATAATGGAGTATTCTGGCAATAACACAAATGGTGAGTAGGAATTATAAATTAAGGATTTGGTGCATTTCAAAACTATCAGCATATGCATTATTAAATATCGGTGTTCTCTCTCCTTTTAACTCTTGTAGAACATAGATGTGAGAAAGCATGAGTATTTTCAAACATTTTTTTTAAGGCAGCACAGGCAAACTCTATCATACATTTGGAATAATGGCTGAATAATTCTATTCCTGGATCACTTTTAACTTTCAGGTAAAATATACATTAAAAATACATTACTATTTCGGGTAACATGGTTTCTATGCTGTGGTGACTCAATACTCTTACATTAAACACACAAAAATACATTGACAATGCAAAAGTTTTGCCCAAACAGTGTTTGGATGTGTCTTCCAACATACAGCTTCAAAATAAGTGGAGAAGGGGATATAGGTTTCAAGTAACTAACTGCACAATTTAAATTAAAGGTATAGTAATTCTAGAACTTCAGCATTTCTGTGTAACACTTTTTTACTTCCTTTTTCTTTCTTTCTTTTCAGGTGTTATTTTTTAATTATGAAACATTTTTGTGTTTTAATAGACCACTTAAACATACTTCATAAAAGGGTTATTGTGAGGAGATATGCTGTGAGTCAATGATACTGTGCCTGACCTAAAGTACTGTATCATAGGCCTTTAGTTTCTAATGCATGAGGAAATTTAGTTACCATGGCTATAATTACCATAATTATACACCTATTAATTTTGTCTGTAGCATTCATTTCCATAATCAAGGATTTGAAACAAAAACATGATCTTCACTTTGTTGCTGGCAAGAACAGAATTATTATGAAACTCCTAAATGTCATTTTTTTCTCCCTTTCTCGCTGAATCTCTTCAGACACTTTTCTTCTTATTAAATTCAAACATCTGTGAAATGGCCAGACAGCAAGAAGATAAAAGAAAATGTGAAGCAACCTTCATCCATGCTGAACAAATAGTATATTATAAACAGGTTTTTCAGTTGAAGTTACAGAGCAAATTAAGAAGTACCTAAGGCTATAATTTACTAAAAACATGTTTCTTAAATTTCTGACAGTTTCATTTAGCTGACTAATTAAATTGGCTTGTAGGCATTTCAGTAACATAGTCTTACAACTGCACTATCCTTTGGAAAGAAAGTGTGGGTGACTTTTCTGTGGAAACATGTTAGCTATTTTCTGTCTCCCCCACTGAATATTTGATCAGTGTCAACTTGTCATATTTTATTGAATCAAATGAGAATGTGAAGCTTTAGTTAAAGTAATTTTAAAAATACACATGCTAACAGTCATATGACACAAAACATCAAAATACATGTTGCCAAGGAAAGTAAATATTCGGGATTTCAAATTTTCCTTTAGAGGTATATTTTCTAAGACTAGTAAAAAAAGTTAGCATGATAAAAGTTAATATTCTCACTGAAATCAATCCATTATCACCTAACTGCAATAGCTAACATTCAGTACAATAATACTGCATAATCATAGTTTATTATTTCTTTAAATTGGAAGTTTAAAATATTTTAAATAAATTAATTAAATATTTTAAAATACTTTAATATATTTTAAAGGGTTATGTCTATATGATATATGGATTCCAGAAATTCTGTAAGCAAAAGGCTTTCAACTAAGAAAGCTGGCTTGGATGAAAATTAAAAAATAATCCTGTGTGCATTATGTCACACAAAGAAACACAAGTAGTGAAATAATTTCTAGAACCATGAAATGTATTCTTCTTTCCCGCTTTTGAGGGTAAATAAAATTCAGCACCTTCATCATTCCACTAAAATCATGACAGCTACTTCCAAACAATGTTGCAAGCATGCGATCTACTGCTGCATCAGAAAAACTGTACCATGAAATGCCCTACAATCTTGTAAAAGTATAATACAGATTAAATCCTTGATAATGGTCAAAACATTGATATATTCTCTTTATTTCTTTCAAAACAGCTTAGTATCTTGCCATACGAAAGCAAAAGCACCTGACAAGTTTTAATAATGATTTTGTTTCACTATAACTGCGATTTTGCTTTCAGAAAAGAAAAAAAAAATAAAAAGACAATGAAAGATAAAATGTTAAGAGCTGCAATTATGTGATTATTGTACAAAACAGTAGTTCTTTATAGGGAATCACTGAAAGAGTATTGTTGTGTATCCAAGGCAGGTCACAACAAACCAGAATAAGAGCAAATTATATTTTTGTGTGAGTAATAAATTTCTTCATTAAAAACCCAAAACAAAACAAAAGCCCCAACAACAACAACAACAAATTTAAATAGCAAAAATTTCTATTCCTGGATAAGACAATATTGTGGGCTTTGTAGGAAAATGCAGGAAACATCATTTGTGTATCAACTGAGTTGATCAACTGATTCAAGCAAGATTTCTACATGGGATAAGTATTTAAAATCCATTAACTAGAATTAAGGAAGCAATAAAAATGTACTGCAATTTCTCTTCCCTAATCCAAAATTTGCCTACACTATCATGCCACTGTCTTGGTAGCCATGACATTTTCAGTATTTTGTAATATGTTATAATACTATTTATTCTTCAGTAGAAAGCCCTCAGTTTCAAGCCTGCAAGAGTGCACCTGACATATTTCATTCCTCTTGAGCTGCACTTAAGCATGAGAGGAAAAAAACTGCTATGATTGCTGTTATTGCTGCCACCACAGAAGATCACAAGAGGTATGAGGTTAGTTCAGCTTAAGTGAATTGCATAAAAAGCAGCTCCAAGTCATCTTTGCTTCTTTCAGCTCCAAACTTTGAGAGCAGACAGCATAGGTTAGAGTGACTTTGGGGTGTTTAAAATCTCACCATCTAGATACCTGAGGACAGGGAGAGAACAGAGTATGGCTGCTCTGGGAACTGCTGCCTGGGTTAGTGCATTCTCCCTACTCTGCTGTACTTGCCTAAATCACCTCTGTATTCAAATATAAACTTAGTTAGGGTCATTAGTCTTTCCATGTGATGTACTCAATAGGAGTCAAATTGACTCTGCTTTCCTGAAATGATTTATGTAGTGAGGATGAAGATCACATTTTCTAGAGGAAATTAGTCTACACCATAGCAAGCTTTGAATATTGTATCAGATGTGATTTTCAAAGTATTGGCTTAGAGAGGAGGTTTATATTGGCTCATGGTATCCACTGAATCAGATTTGTCTAGAAAGGTTCTTTGGGAACTTCTAGTTAGAAGAACTGAATGAGATTAGATTAGATTAGATTAGATTAGATTAGATTAGATTAGATTAGATTAGAAGAGTTAAATTTATGTGGAAGGAACCTTCAATGATTATTTAATTCAATAGCCTGACAACTTCAGGTTGAGCAAAATTTGGAGTGTTTAAAGGCATTGTCTAACTATCTGTTAACAGTGACAAGCACAGGGTACCAACCACCTCTCTCAGAAGCCTGCTCCAGTGTTTGCAATTCTCTTGGCAAAGAAATGTTTCCTAACTGTCGGATCTAAACCTCCCCTGATGCCTCTGTGAATCCTTCCCAGGCATCCTATCACAGGATGTCAGAGAGGAGTGATCAGCACGTCCCTCTCCACTTCCCCTCCTCAGTAAACTGCAGAGAGCAAAAAGGTCACCTCCTCATGCTCCACAAAGCCAGCTGAAGCTGTCATGGGAAGAGATCAAATCTGAGATTGCTCAATTTGCATGCAAGCTCATAATCGCCCAATCTTAGAGACTCACATTTAATTTCAGAAATCCTCTGCTTCTTATCTAAAAGAGGGTTTTGATGGTTGGTTGAGGGGGCTTTGAGGGTGTATGTGAGGCAGTTGCTTTTTGTTTGGGTTTTTGGGGGTTCAATTTGACTAGGAAGGAGTGATTCATTACATCATTTGCTCCACTTCTGTGATCACTGAGCAAATAAAGATTTTTACTTCCTCAAAATCTTAGCAATGGGAATGCCTAAACTTTAAAGCCTAGTGCCCTCAGGATCTTGCTTGGAGCCAGGAAGTCCACTGCAAGAGACATCTAGAGAGTGGTGGGAACTGTTAGTGTTGAAGTGTGGGGAAATGTCCATTGCTGCATTAGCTACAAAGCTCTGAAGCTTTACCATCAAAGTAAACTCTTTACCACCAAAGTTTATTCTTCCCTTCACTGAGAGCTATTTGCTCCCCTCAGACATCTACTGGCAGAGCTGTTTCCAAGCACAGCTTGAAGGAGGCAGTGGAAAGCTTGGCTAGAAGACACAAAATCGTCATATACATCCAGTTATGTAAGTATCTGCCATGGAGTTCATGACCACTAAGGGCACAAGAGGACTAAAATAGGAGGGCAGTCACTTCAAAAATGTTAGAAATCTTCCAAGTCCCAAGCAGATCACCCTAGTGAAAATGCAATGTGTATAAGAGCATTGAGAAAATTTTATCCATATTTGGTTCTATACAATGTTCTTATTTCTAGTGTATTCATTCAAACTATGGATCTACAGACTGTTATAATACTGAGAGATTACATATTTTAAAAAAATCCAACAAACAGGAGTTAAAATACAGTGAGGGCTATCACATAAAACAATAGTCTTCACTGTGAAAGCCACAAGTAACTAGAAAGAGAGAAAATGTTCTGAGTAAAAACTCACACTACCCTTTTCTTACCCTTTCTCAAAGTTATTTATTATAGACATAATTCTAGGGCACAGATTTTTGATCTGATCCAGTAGGGTACTTCTCGCACATTGTATTAAGTCTACTTAGTCTAAAGATAGATGCAGCAGAAGCAAGAATATCTGTAAATGAATGTACAGTATCTTTATGATACCTAATTACTAATTACAATTTATTGAGCTCTGATCATCTGATCATCTCTTGGCTCTCCAGATTTCTTAAAATTCACACAGTCTTTATCCAGAGGATCTTTACAGATTCTAAAATTTGCCTTAATTATTTTTAGAAGAAACTTAATTAAACCATAGTTCTGAAATAAAGAATAAATTCTTAAAAAGCAAAATAAAATTAAACAAAACACAAAAAAAAAAGAAAAAAAAATAGCCCAAACTAGAAAAAAAAGCAGCACCATGATTATTTTTATCCCAGTATGTCAACAGGACCTGACCAATACTGCTTTTTGGTGAGAGTAACCCACAATAACATTTTGTGCAAGTAGTGAAACAAACGTATGTAAGTGCCTGACATTTGGCCAGTGTCAAATCATGACAGGTACAATCCACTAAAATACCCACATTAATATTCATGGTTTTTTAAATTATTTTGTTTCTTTCTTATGTCATGAATCAAATATTTCAAGCAAAAAATGAGAATTCTTATGTGTCTTTCAGTCTTGATTTTTTTTTAGCAACTAATTAATTAAAACATTTTTTAAATTATTGATAGTCTGATATGTTGCTTAAAACATGGTCTGCCCCTTATAAGTAATTTTTCTAGGACAATGTTTTTAAAATATATTATAAAAGAAAGAAAGATCAACACTTTAAGGGCAGGATTTCTACAAAGGATGTCTGAAAATTTTCAGAAAGAATAGAAGAATATACATAGAAGAATTATATATTTATATGTAGTGTTATTATTAGTCTTTTATATATATATATATATATATAAAGAATTAAATGTGGTATGTGGTAAGGTATCAATGCCTTGATCTAGTTCAGTCATTTTTTTGGGGAGATCACAAAAAACAAGCAAATCACTTTCCTGTCACTGCAACTAAATAGAGAGAAAATAAGCTAAAATATAAAGGCATGTAGTAAATAAATCCACTGACTTCAACAGTTCCCATCACTATCATCTCTTAAAATATGAGTGTTATTACTGCTTTTCAGTACAGAATTTCTTCTGCTGTGCCCTGCCAAGCTGTTGGCCTCTTCAGCTGTTGAGCCTTGGACAACCAAAGCAACTTTGAAACAACCTCTTTTAAGATGCCCCAGTTAAGAGGAAAGAGAGCTTGTACTGCTAGAAACCACACCGTATCCTGTCTTGATAACAATATTCATCAAAAATTGATAGAAGGAGGGAACCCACATAAAGCAGTTGAACCCCAGGGATAATTCTGTTACATAGACTTTGATCACAACACTTCATATAAAGCACAGAAAGGTTTCCAAAAGTTCATGATCTCAGAACTCTGGAAAATGCATAGAACAACTGATGTAGAAAAGTCTATAGGGAAAGGAAATAGAATGAGCTTTAAGAAAATATCATTTTCTTAAGAGAATTTTAAAATCTCCCAGAGCAGCTAATTGGAATACTGTTATCACTTACTCCATGTTGGGGACTAAATGAAATGATGATCAGTCTGGCAGAAAAGTTGGTTACCGTGTTTGTGATGCAGAACTTGTTTTTCAAAAGCAAATGATGTGTGCCACATCTGCATATGCTATTCTGATACTCTCCTGTGATCAGATTCTTGCCAGACCTTTATGTAGTAAACTCTCTCCTTATTTATGGCAGTTTCTGCTCCCATTCTCAGTTTATAATGGAATATGGCAAAAGAAACCATTTTTTGACTGTTACTTCAAGTTTGCATTTAATGTATAATTTTTTTTTTAAATCTATGAACAACATTAATTTTCTGAACACAGGATTATAATACATAGACTTATAATTAATAATGCATAAATTTTAACATTTTGTAGAAGCTGATGTACACACACACATATAAACATATTTCTGCCCATATACATACACACACAGACATCGTTTTCACATGAACACATAAATACTGCATATCTGAGTAAATACTGAGGAGCTGCTTTATCTGTTTGGGGGCTTTTTGTTTGTTTTTTTGGGGGCTTATTTGTAGAATTATCGGGATAATGTGTCTCTGGAAGTGAGGGTGAATGATAAAAAGAGATGAGAGGAGTAGGGAAACTCACCCAACTGTGAGTCTGCTCAGGGCAGATCCTGAATAGCAGGTCAGGTGAAGGACCTCGGAATCTTTCAAGCTCCGTTTTAGGTCATTCCATTCCAATGCTATGGAGACTGATAATGAGAGAATCACACAATGAGGGAAACCGCATTCTGAACATGTATTTTATCTACATAATAGGAAAACTGATATTTTGAAGAAAACTATAATTAAGAGCACTTTATAAAATATATCAAAGAGATGATAGAAAGAATACATACTGTGTACATCTCAAGTGAGTTTGGAAAATTATGATCATTTTAACAGTGAGAAGATCCATGTGAATGCAGCTTTTAATATATTTTACCTGCTGCTTATACTTTTCTAGTTCATTCCAAAAGAATAGCAGTCAGTTGCTAAAGCAGTTCAAAACGCCAAGTGAGCTGTAACTAAATTGGCAACGAAGAATGACTTCCACAAATGTCTGAAACTTCCTTTTAAAATTTAGCCACAAATAGAAGGAGGAAACCAACACAGGGCTTCTGACACAAAGCAGATGAGCCCCAGGGATGTCTGCCATAGAGACTTTGATCACAACACTTCATATAAAGCACAGAAAAGTTTCCAAAAGTTCATGATCTCAGAACTCTTGCAAACACATAGAACAACTGAAAAAGAAAAAAAAAAAAAAAGGTAATTGACTAGAAGTGGTCTGAAAAGAGACCAGAAAAGTGCGGGATAGAGAAATCCAGGTCGCAAGCCTCCACCCTGGTATTCATCCCTCACCAATACATTGGGAAACACCCAAAGCGCCAGCACAGCCAGTAAAACAGAGCCAATGCTTGTTCAGCTGCATAATCCCTGTAGACTCTGAGAGTTAGCATGGTAAAATTCTGCTCCTAAGATCCTTTCCTGCAGATAAAACCTTTCAAAAGGGGGTGTTTCTGAGGATGCAGTTTATGGCTTGAGTCCTTTTCTTGAGGGCATCTAGTTCGTAAGTATATACAGAGCCAAAAATATCTAAAGATACCTATAAGCAAAGCTTTAAACTAGACTTACTGGGAGAAAAGGGTGGAATTTTGAGTTATAGACAAGAGACAGGGGCTGCTGATGTACTAGATATTAAGAGGGTGATGCCTTAAGTTTCAGCTTTCCTATTTTCCAGATTCTGTACTGCATTAGCATAAAACTGAACTTCATATAAAGTGTTAGCAAGTTCTCTTCACAGCGTAGTTATATAAGACAGTCCTTTTCCAGCCCAAGAACCAAGGACACCATTGCAGCTCCAGGCTGCAAGTATAAAGAAGTATAAACAGGAAAATTGAGGAGAGGAACCTGGGAGGATGTGACTCCATAACTTGAAGCTGTAACTGGACAATTTACTCTGATATGTAAATGGACCAAAACATAAAAGTGTGAAAACATGTGACCTGTTGTCCATCTTGGGTGCAGCTTTGGCTGGGCTCTCGTACTGCACAAGGTACATCCTTTGAAGGCCTTTTAATAAATCCCAACTTTATTCCTTTAACACTACCTAGCCTCTGTTCTAGGTAGCCTCTCAAGGTATCAAGGGGAACACCTGTCATATAGATCTGTATTGCATTTTCATGGCAAGGTTTTAATGAGAAGGGCTTCTATAAGAAGACACCAGGAGCTGTGTACATGTTTGAGAGCCAATTCCAGCTGGCTCCCAAGAGAGACTCAATGCCTCAGAACAGAGGTTCTGTTGCAATCTGTATAGGCGCATGGTGCAGCAAATATCCACACTGCAGTCTGAGGAGGACTCCATGCTACAGCAAGTATAGGTGCCCTGAAAGTTGCAGCCTGAGCTCAAGCTGAAGCAGGCTCCCAGCAGGAACTGTAGTCCATGGAGAAACCCACACAGAAGCAGGTTTTCTGGCAGAAACTTTGGTCCACGGTGGACCCACACTATTCCTGAAGAACTGCACTCTGAGATCCATATTGGAGACATTTGTGAAGGACTGTATTCTGTTGAATACGACACTACAGCAGGAGAAAAGTGTGAGGAAGAAGAAGCAGTGGAGATGGACTGTTGAACTGCTTATGTTTGGGAAAACAAAGAAGAGTCATGAGTTAAGCAGAGTTTGGGAAAAAAGGAGGGAGAAGGTGAAGGTGGTTTTAGTTTTGATTTTATTTCTCACAATCTTAGTCTCATGTTAATTGGCAACAAATTAAATTAGTTTTCCCAAAGTCAAGTCTGTTTTGCCTGTGACAGTAATGGGTGATTTCTCTGTTTGTGTCATGACCCATGATCTTGTCCATTTTATTTTCACCCCTTGTCCTGCTTGAGAGGGAGACTGAGTGTCCAATGAATTGGTGGCTCAGGATGTCGCCAGGAGTTCAAACATGGTGTATTTCTCCAATTAATAACTGACATTCAATAGCCCTACCAAAGTGTCTCTATACCACTGCATGTAGCATGGTGTCCTAATTTCAAATGCGTTAGAGTTAGCTGTTTTCAGTAGCTGATACAATGTTATGTTGTGGATTTACTATAGGCATACTATTGATAACACACCAATGTTTTGGTTGTTGCCTAGCATTGCTTACCTTTAGTCAGAGATTTTTTTCAGTGTCTTGTGCTCTGCCAGTAAAGGAGTGCAAAAATTCTGGGGGGGAGTATGGTCAAGGTGGGTGACTCAAACTCTACAAAATATCATGCCCAGTATCTAAACTGAGGGAGTTGCCTGAAACAGGGTTTAGTCATGGTGCACTGTGGGGGTCTGGCATCAGTCAGCAGGTAGTGAGGAACTGTATTGTGCATCACTTGTTTTCCTTGGGTTTTCTCTTCTTTTTTTTAACTAATTAATTATCATCATCATCATCATCATCATCATCATCATCATCATCATCATCATCATTGTTATTATTATATTTCACTTTTTTCAATTATTAAACTGTTTGTATCTCAACCTACAAGTCTTCTGATTCTTGTCTGCATTCCACTGGGGTCAGAGTGTGAGTGAGTTGCTGCGTAGTGCTGAGCTTAAACCAAGACACATGGGTAACAAAAATTGCTATATACCATTCAGAGGGAACAAGCAAGAAAGGAGAGGTAGAGAGGCTGCCTTGTCTGTAACCAATGGACTGAATACACAAAGCTGCCTTTGAAAAGCAGCAGAGGAGGGGTTGAGAGTTATGAGTAAAAATTTGAAGGCCAAGCTAACAAAGGAAATCTTGGTGTTTACTGCAGGCTGTGTGATAGTCAGGAGTATGGCATTCTTCCTTCAGAAAGAAACACACTCACAGGTTCTGATCCCACTGGGGGACTTCAGTCATTCTGACATCTGCTGGAAAAGCAGAACACCAAGACATAAGCCATCCAGGAGACTCTTGATACCAAGGGTATCTTCTTAGTCCAGTAATATGCTACTAAAAAAGAAGTATTACTGGACCTATATCTACTTTCTTTTGGTTGAAGACACGACCCTTGTCACATTACTACAGGCCCTTGTAAAAAAGCCCTCACAGACTTCCTTGTAGGCCTCCTTCAGGTGATGGAATTATTAGGGCTGGAGAGGAGAAGGCTTAAGACCTTATGGCAATATTTAAACCCTTTAAGAGGCTTTATAGGACAGATAGAGAGAAACTTTCTACAAAGGCCTGTAGTGACAGGAAAAGGGGCGATAGTTTTCAAATTAAAAGTATACTTTTAGACTGAACATAAGGAAGACATTTTTTGCTATGCTGATAGTGAGACACTGAAACAGACTACCCAAAGAGGCTGTGGATGCCCCCTCACTGGAAATGTTCAAGCTCTCTCTGGCTTGGCCTTTGAGCAATCTTGTCTAGTGGAAGGTGTTCCTGCCCATGGCAGGGGAGTTGGACAAGCTAATTATAGATTCCTCCTAACCCAAACTCCTAACCCAAACTCCTCCTTCTAAGACTGGCTTCTTGCACAGGCTAGCCTGAGTCAACACACTCCATGTTGCTTCACAGGGAATCAAAAATGAATCACAAATGAAACATTTCTGAAATACTAGAAACTATGAGATAACACCTTCAGCCATAGTATCTGCAAGACCAAGGGAGAAGCAACAATACAGACACATGCTTCTGCACGACATCTGCTCTGCAGACATTCTGCTTCTGAATTTCACACTGTTAAGCAAGCCCGAATACTATCAGTAGTTATTAATCACTCAGAACTGTTACTGTGAAGGCAAATAGAGGACTATAGACCAAAATATAAACTAAGATAAACCACTCTATATTAACAACAGATACTACTAGTATGTTCCATCAGTAATTTTTAATTGAATTCCCTACAGCTATTTGTACTTTGATCTAAGCACAATGATAAAGCCATTGTGATTTTTAATTGAATTGTGTTGGTGTTATGCTAAACTCACATACAAGACACAGGCACATTTGAAGATGTATTTTTTATGCACAAGGATCACTCCTTGTGAACTGCTTCGTGTACAGCTGCACTAAATCACTGTGTTGTGTTGCACAATATAAGGAACTAGGCTGTTTAAATTAAAATTGCAGGAGGGAATTAATTAGTAAATATTTCATCCATGAAAAGCATGCAACTATCAGGCTCTCCGCCTGAAGAAATTATAAGCATTTTTAAGGACAGAATCTAGACTTTTACAGCAGCTTTTGGTGGGGATAAGTAGCCAAAAATTTGATATTTGTACCAGTATATTTCAGTTATTTTCTGTACAAATACAGAAAATGTATTTTCCTGCTATTTATAAATACTAAACCTTTAATCAAAAGACTGAACTAATCTTATTGGCATAAACCCAAGTAATTAAAAAATCTTATTTGAAATTAATTGATATGTCTGTGAGGAGGAAATCTGACTGTTGTAATCAAAGATGGCAATAGCCTTTTTGCACTTAACACTGCAGTTTCTATGAAGGTCTTGAATTTTGAGTATCATATAAAGGATAACTCTGGTCTTCACAAAACTTTTCTAAAGATTTACACCTGTTTATATACACCTCATTTATGATACATCATTACTAAGATGAATGATGCCACTCACAATTCCACTGAGATGTCCAGAGGTCTTTATAATGTGTCTCTGCACCAAGGTATATCCATCTCCAAAGCAAAAAAAAAAAAAAAGCAAATAATGAAAAATTTCTTAGTATTTTCTTGAGGTAGGTTTTTTCTGTAAGTGAGTAGCCTTGTAAAAGAAGCTAATAAATAAATAAATTGGTAAACAGCAAAAATATTAAGTATCTGCAGGAAAAAATGCAAGTAAAATTGTATACAATTCTTCCAAAATTATAAAGCTTTCTATTTATTTAGAAAAGCAATTGGTTTTTATTACTAATTCACTGCTTTTATCACAGGATGGATGGATGCTTTTATCATAGGATGGATGAAGTTGGAAAGGGCTGCTGAAGATCATCTTGTCCAACCATCACTGCACAAGGATGATCACCTAGAAAATGTTGTCCAGGAAAAAGTCCAGATGCCTTTTGAATATCTCTAAGGTAGGAGATTTCACAACCGCTTTGGGCAACCTGTGCTAGTGCTCAGTCACCCTTTCAGTGAAAGTGTGCTTTCTGACATTCAGATGGATCTTCCTGTGTTTCAGGCATTGTCTCCTGTCCTGTCACTAGGCACTGCTGGAAAGAGCCTGGTGCTGCCGTCTTTGCAGCCCCTCTTCAGATATTCACGCACATTGACAATATTTCCCCTGAATCTTCACATCTCCAGGCTGAACAGCCCAGCTATCTCAAACTTTGCTCAGATAAAATGATACTTTTACCATCTTAGAGCAGATGATTCTTTTACCATATTAGACCAGAGGGGCAGGATCACCTTCCTTGGCCACTGTCGACAACTGTCTTGTTGCAGGCCAGGATACCATTAGCCTTCCTTGCCACAACAGCACAGTGTTGGCTCCAGTTAGACATGGAGCCCACCTTGGAGAGGTAATTTATAAAAGAGACAGTCCACAGACTTTCTCCATTGTTTAGGAAACAGATTTAAAAAGGGTCTAAACTTCAGTATTGATGCTTCTTCATAAGACTGATTTAGAAGGATATTTTGTTTGCTTTATCTGCTTTGTAAAGATATGCTAAGTTCATTCACTGTTCTTCATTAATATGCTTTTTCATACATAATGTATCACTCTTTTATTCCATCATCTTTGCATTTTAGTTTACCATGCTTATATTATCTCAAGTTTGAATGTTTTGTTTGATCTTGGTTTCATAATCATAATCATATTCATATTCATATTCATATTCAAGAACCATTCTTAGCAGCTTTTGAAAATGTGAAACTTTTAAAACAATTTATCCATTTTTACTGCAATGTGTATCAGTGTGATAGAAATTTGATATCACAACTGCTTTATGTACTTGAGCACTTCCTGACATATTCTAGCAGTTCTACAATGGTTCCCATTATTTCCTCTGGTCAGTTTTAGGTAACCTCAGACTTCAGAAGAATTGTCTGGATTTGGGTAATTATTTCCTACTGGAATAGGCTGGTGGCACAAATCTAAACCTGAGTTGCTACTAAATTCTTATTCCTTACTATGCACCAAAAAATTACTAGAAAAGTAAGGTCAATAAAAATCTGACCTAAATATCTCACCACAATGAAATTAATCTTATATTAAGATATTCATCTATGCATACTTTCTTGGTTGTTTTTTGTTTTTTTTTTTCCTTTGCTTTGTTAGTATTTAATTTGAAATTTCATTCTTCTAGTCCTTGTGACTATTATTTTCCATTAACAGTGGTAGGTATAAATCAAAAAGGCATGGACTAACTGCAGATACCTTGGAGTAAGGCAGCAGGAGAAACAGAGAGAGACAGATTACATTTAGAAAGCTGCTAACTACTTAATTAAAACAAAAGAGGCATTATTCTTTACGATTTTGTAGTCACCTATTTAAATTTACTTCAAATAAATTAAACTTCTTCCAAGACACATGTGATGATTGTAAAACTGGTTATAGTACTCTGGAGGTGATCTAATGTGTCAAGAAAACAATTAAGGAAAATGAGCATGTTTCTCAATCTACTTACTGCCCTATGTTTCTGATCAGGTTTCTGTCCACTGGTATCTACAGGGCCTTTTCAACAGTTGTTCATCAGTCAATCATCACTTAGGCAATACTTAGGCTAGTCTTTGTACCATTAAAAGGGGTTGGTCATACCTGTCACAGAAATTTACATTTATCCTTGTTTAATTTAATAGCATTCCTTTTGGTCCAGTCTTTCAAGTTGTCCATGGACCTTTTAAAAGCTGTTATCAACCCCATCCTAGTTTGGTTCACAATTTTGTGAAAACACAACCACAGGTGAATAGAATATATTGAGTCAGATGGGTTCAAGATAGATCCCCAAAAAATTTCCTATAATTTTCTCCAGCTAGAGCATGACAACAATAACCCTCTATCCTCAAGATTCCCCAGTCTTTTTGTCCATTCAGTAGGTCAGCTATCCAAGTCATAGTGTTTGAGACTGAATCATTAAAACACAGAATGACAGAATTGCCTGGGTTGGTAGTAACCTCAAAGATCACCTAGTTCCAACCCCCTAGACCAGGTTACTCAAAGCCGCATCCAACCTGGTCTTGAACACTTCCAGGCATGGGTCAGCCATAACTTTACTGGGCAGCCTGTTCCAGTGCCTTAAAACCCTCAAATGATTTTTGTTTCTAATATCTAATTTAAACCTATTCTATTTCAGTTTGAAGACATTCCCATGTGACCTGTCACATGTCCTTGTAGATAGTTCTTCTCAATCTTTCTTGTAGGCTCCATTCAGGTACTGGAAGGTACCTTTCCCCATTTATCTCCACAACCTTTCAATACCAACCAAAAACAAACTAGCAGTATCCTCAGACAGCTCTCTCCGCAAGAAGATGTTTTGATTTTCTCATGGTTTAACCTCAGATGGAAACTAAGCCTCACATAGCTGCTCATTCACTCTTCTGCAGTGGGATGGGGAGAGAACTGGAAGAGTAAACTTGAGTAAATTCATGGGTTTAGATAAAGACATTTTAATAGGTAAAGCAAAAGTCATGCATGCAAGCAAAAGAAGATATTTAATTAATTTATTAATTCCCATGGGCAGGCAGGTTTCCAGATGTCCCCAGGAAAGCAGGGCTCCATAACAAGTAATGGTGACTTGGGATGACAAAAGCCATCTGTTGTGTTTCAGCTTACGAGACCTCAGACCCAGGCCGGCTGGGAGTGATGTGGCAAATAAGTGAGATAGGCACCACTGGGTTACCCAAAAAGTAAAACTGCTTTAATGGCAAAATAACAAATGGCAGAAGGTGAACACAGTGTAGAGTCAACCATGACAGGCAAAAAAAGGGTGGGTACAACAGTATATATAGGGAAGATCTGAGGGTGGATCTGAAAGAAAGGTTCCAATGACAGACTGAGATTAGGAATATTTAAATTAATGCGAGAAACAGCAACCAATCAGGGGAGAGAACTAAGAATATTCTGGAAGCATAGCCGTATATGAACAGACCTGCTAAATTGATGCCCAAGATTGGTTCATTATCAGCCCCAAACAGTTCTATCCCCACAGCCATCGCTTCAAACAGACCTCTTTTCCTTTTCCCCCCAGATTATATGCTGAGCATAATGCTGTGGGTATGAAATATCCCTCTGGTCAGTTGGGGCCAACTGTCCCCTACCAATTGCTTGTGAACCTCCAGCCTACTCTGTGTAAGCACGGCTCAGCAGAAATAAAAACATCCCTGTACTATCAACACTCTTTTCAGCACAAATCCAAAACACAGTGCCAAAGCTGCTAGTATGAAAAAAAGCAAGTCCACCCCAGCCTAAACCAGCATAACTTTCTATATAGAATTGCTCAATTTGAGTGAGATCATTTTAAGATTAGTTTGACCTCATATACCCAAAGGCTATCCTAGCACAGGGCTATGGGTCTAAGCACACAATTAATGTAAATTATTTTAGAAAATTAAAATTCACAAGGAAAATAATATATAAAAACTACTTCTACCACCACTCCATGATGAATTCTTTTACCTTCCCCACACACATCTGTGTTGGAGGTGTAGAGGAGAAAGATATTGTGCAGATTTGTTTTGATTTTTAATACAATTCAGTAAAATTTGGTTTAAAAAAATTCAAAGAGAAATTAGTTTCTATGCACAGATTTGCCAAAGTGCAGGTGTAGCTTTCATTTAATATTCTTATAACCATATCAGGTACAATGACATTGCTAAGCTCAGATAAATCTCTCCTGGCGGCTCATTCAGAATAATATTAGCACAGAGAACATAATACAGGTGATTTTATTTCCATTTTATTCTCCTAAAATTAATACAATCTCATATAAGAAATACATCATGTTAATATTTAAGCCAACCAAAAGCTTTTGCATAAACAGACATTAGTTGTTTCCTTGGCTATCATTAACCCTACAAATTCCTAATGATAACCTTGGAATCTAGGATTTTGTATATTTTTTTTTCTTTTACATGCTCCAGCAATTCTGTCTTTCATTTTAAAATATGCTGTATCTCCAAACACATCACAGCCTACACTGATAATAGTTTATAAATAAACATTGTTATTCATTTGCATTTTGCAATTCCTGTAAAAGATGCATTAGCCTTCATTATTCTGTTCATGAACCTGATAATAATTTCTACATTGTCTTTTTTAATTGCTTTCTGAGTTCACAACACTTCTTCCATAATAATCTTACATTTTCATTGAATTCTTTATCCTGAAAGATACCAAAGCCCTTCAGAAAATGTGAGCTGAATTCTATCCTCTGTTTTATCCAAGCACCCACCAGCTGCAAAGAAATTGAAAATCTCTCAGGAGATAATTTGATAACTTGAATAAAAGAAAATTGATCACTTCAGCAGAAAATACAGAACTAGCTCAAACTGGTAAGAAGTGGCTTCCTGTAATTTAATTTGTTTTTCTTCTGGGATTGCTCATTTTTTCATAAACAGGCCTCCCTAGCCAGATGGAAGTTCACATTAAGGTAAAAGGTCATTATCAAAGGTGGATTTTTCTTCTAATTTCATGCCAGTTTTCACTGAATCACTTTATCTCTGGTCTTATATCAAGTTTTGCTTTTTTTGCTCATCCCAAGGTTTTTCACAAGCTGTTAAGTAGATCCAATAATATCACAGTTCCAGGTAATTTCCAATTTACCATGTACATGGTGGATCTATCATGTTAGTCATCATATTACAGGTTTTTGCCTGAACAAAGTAGCTTTCACCAAAAATGTTCACGTGCTCTTTAACAGTATTTTAAGCAAAATGTAACATACATAAGTTCCTATTTTCAGACCCTAGTATTTGCATGCCATGCAACCTAAAAATGTGCATGAAAATTAAGATTATATTACCATCCAAATCATATATTCTGGACAATGTTTTTTAATAACCAAGTGAATCAAGTCAAATAAAATAAAAATACTAAAAAGTTAAGGAATTTTTCAATACTATAGAATGTAGTGAGGAAAGCAAAGTAGGCATGTGTTTTCTGGGGATTATCAGGAAACAGATTTCTTATGGATTTTTTCCTGTTGTTGTTTTAGTTGATAAGACTTTTTTATCAAAGGCTCCTTCAAAGGCTATATTTCTTCCTGTGTGTAAAAGACAAATAAGTACTACTTGCATACATATGTTTGTCTCCACAAGGATGACAGTGATAAGTGTTGAAGATAGTCTAATGGAGCCATGTTTTAAAAAAGCGATGGTCAAAAATGAATGTCAAATATTATTTCTAAAAGCAACCTGCTTTTTCAGCAATATTTTTCACCTAATTTTTGTACTGATTCCAGACTTCTTCTTTTTCACACTTGCTTATCTACCATGTAATACAAGTTTCAAAAGAGCTCTATAAAGTAGAAAATAATGTCTCCTTTTTTCTTAAAATATTGCAGTGATCTCTAGTCTTGGTCTGCCAAGAGATTTGTTTACAAACAAGTCACATTAAGCACAAAGACATGGCAAATCAAACAAACAAAAAATTATTCTTTAAAAAGATAATACTCTGATTTAGCAGGCATTTTCTTACTTTCCTTCAGCAAAAAGGAAACAAACTTGATGAACACTTTTTAAAAATGTGCTTTATAACACACTGAGAATTGTTTTGGTCTGCTAACAAAAGATCACAAGCCCTAGATGACAATGCTATTTCAAATTGAATAATGGCAAGGCAAAACTTTTTATCTACAGATACATATAACTGGGACAATGGGGGAGGACATTTTTTCTTAATGCAAAAGTTCTAAGAGAAGTAGTGTTTTAATTTCTTAGAGTGTTAATGGTTATAATTCTTAAAGCTCTTCTTTTGTGAGGTTTCTGAATCTCATTAACCTCCTAGGGCATTTATAACAAACTATTTGCTTTTTTACAGACTTTTTTCCTCCCAGTACTGCTGAATCCACAAAACAGGAATCAAAGGAAAATCACAAGACCAAGATGCCTATTCAAGTTTTACTACTAAACTGATTGGAAGGTTTATTAACAAACATGTTCATAAATGAATACAAATATGAATACAGCTTCTAGATATTCTCAAGGTAGCTCAGTTTATCCCCTATCTCCAGATTTGGGTATCTATCCTCTGTCAGATGTATTTATTTTAATTCTCAAGGTAGCTCAGTATATCCCCTGTCTCAGATTTGGGTACCTATCTTCTCTCAGACAAATTTGTTTTAATTCTAGAAGCCCACTCACTTCAAATATTTTCCTTAGCAAGAGGAACACATAAATCCTAACACCTTTCATTGTATATGCTGCTCCTCCTGTTTTTTATTAGATCACTGAATGACTAACTATTAGTTTCCACAGATGTTTAATAAGTATGGGTTATGAATGTATACTGTCAAGGTAGGAGTAGAATGGGTTTTCAATTGAAAAAGCCAGTATTTGTGCTACTAACTAATGTCTTACTCATCTCTGGATGTTGTTTTTTTTTTTATTTTTCCATGAAGAATTCTTAAACCTTTTTGCATGAGAAATAATTGTGTACTTGAATGTGAAGCTGTTGTTCATCTGGGCAATCTTGTTTCTGATACTCAGGAGAGACCTGCCACAGATCGTCAGCTGTGTAAAGCCTTGAGGGTCCCCGCATGCCAAAAAGAGAAAATGTAATTGCAATTCATATGGGACTGTGAAGTGCTAGTATAAAAGGTCACAGTACCTCATCATTTATTCCTCAGTAGCTGAAGTCTGGAAGGAGAATCCTCTGTAGAAATGTAGAGGCAGTTACACCCTAAAACAGTAAGAGAAGGATATGAGGGGTCACAGTTACAAGAAGAAGGATCTCAGAGATACAGAACAGAAGACTCTGTAGGAACTTAATTATTATTCACCATTACTGGAGAGGTCTTCAAAAAACTCTGAGGAAAAGAAAAGTCAGCTCAGACACTGATGTCCAAGTCATTGTCTAATTTATTGTGCAATAGGATCCAAAGTAATTTCTCTGTTAGGGCAGTCCCCACATCCATTTGTTCTAGGGCAAATGGCCAGTTGAAATTGCACAAGAAACAGCAGGAAACTTCCACTCTATTTCACTCACCTTTTATGATGATAAACCCTTTTATGCATCTTTCTTTGTTCCCATTCACCTTTTCAGCAGCTTCTTCTACTTCATTCCTGTAGATATTGAAAGCAAAAAGGCTAGGAAACCATTAGATTGTCTGTTTTTAACTTTGGGTACTTGTTACTTACCCTGGATGGAAAAGCACTATGAGAGTACCAGATATCAGCTTGCTTTTCAAGCTCAGAAATAATTTAACAGATTATGTTTCAGGAAACTTACATACAGTTAAAATAGACTGGAAATACATATAGCTTTTACCTTTTGTAATGGAAAATTAATCAGATTGTTTTTAATGGGTTTAAAAGGATGTGTAAAGTACCCTGCCAAAAAAAAAAAAAAAAAAAAAAAAAAAAAGGAAAGTTTGGAGAGGAAAAGGCATTAAATTAAGGAAAAGACGTTAGACTCTAATTTATCCTATTTTTCTAGTTGCATATTGTCAGCAGTTGGATTCAAATCCATCTTAGAGCATCTGCTCTCTGAAAAAAATGTTTTAAATGTGCATGTGTGCAGAAGCATTAACAGGAGTTACAGGAATGAGACAATCCTAGGTAGGAGAAAGCAAAAAAAAGGCTTGCCTCAATGCAATACTTAATAGCTGGAACAGGCCATTTCTCCCATACAATTGATTACTGCCCTGTGGCAATCAGAACTTATATTTGCTGTCTTCCTATCTTAACTTTCAAATGCCAAGATAAATGGGGAATCAGAAACTACAGAAATGTCACTCCCCCTCCGTTTCTACACATGCAAGTGTTAAACATTTTAAGTGCCTCCTTTGAAGGTACTATGAAGGTTTTATTGATACTTTTCAAACTACTTTTGACCAAGGCTCTGCCATCATATTCCAAACTTTTATCAAGGTGTCAGGAATAAATCAGACCTTTCAAAATTTGCAGGAATATCTAGACTTCTCTGTGTGACTCAGTTATAAGTTTGTTTTCACATTCATAAGGGCTAGAACCTCTTTTTTTCCAAAACAAAACCAAAAGCTGTAATACTTAGACTTTCATACCAACTTTTAAGTACTACATTTTTCACTGTTTTTTTCTTAACCCTATTCTGAAATTAATAATGATGATATTAATTATCAAGAAGAGCAAACTGTTAAAGACATACATATTCCCACATATAACCTCTTTTTATATATGACACCAACAAATACCAAAACCACAAATATGAATTTGAGCTCCTGAATGTGACATTTGAGCTTCTGATTTGAGCTTCTGAATCATGACAGAAGAAATTATTAAGAAATATAAAGCTGCCTTTGCATGCCAAAACCTATCTCCAGTTCTCCTACACAACTGACTAAATGACTAAATTGATTAAACTACTTCATACTGCTATTGTACAGATACTGAGAGTGTTTGTTGAAAGCAAAACTAATTTACTGTGGTGTTGACATAAGACTGCATTTATGTAAGAAGTCAAAGCATACAGGACAGTCAGTCACTATGTGGTGGCAAGGGGAGTCTCTGCTTTAAGGGTTCTTGAAATGGCATGTTCAACCTGACTGCTCCTCTACTGCTTTTATAATCTAGCTGCCCCTGGTTTTACATGTCCCTAACAGCACAAATATAAAACAAGACCATGGTATAGGAACATGGACACAGCTCAGGCTGGTGGAAACCTGAGGACATCTCCAGTTCAACCTCCCTCTAGTTGTCCTGGATATGAGGTCAAACTAGATTGGCAACATAAATTTTCTGGCCTGCTTTGCTCTACTGCTTAACCATCCTCTGGATGAACCACTCAGAGTCTCTCTTGCTTTAGCTTCTGCATGGTGCTTCTCAGCCTTTCCCCATACCCTAACATGAACAGACTGGGGGGTGCCTCCTCAATTGCCTGTCAGTGCCAAAGAGCTGCTGTTAAGTTGCCCTAAAGCCATGTTTTCTCTAGGCTAAATGGTCCCTAGTCTGTAGAAACCCTCTATTTTCACAGAGTTGTTATTGGCCTTCTTTGCTTCCAGGACACACCACAGGCTCCTACCATCCACTACATCCTACAATCTCTTAAAGAGCTGCTTGTCAGGTGGTGAGCCTCCAGCATGTACAGTTATACTGGATATATTCCTTCCCAGGTGTATGAGTTTGCATTTATCTTTGTTGAATATAATTAATTTCATGTCGATCCATTCCTCCAACTTCTTAAGGTCCCTCTGGACAACAGCCATGCCTTCAAGCATATCAACTGCTACCCCTTTGTCTGCTATTTACAGAATACTTTATATGCAAGCATTCCATAAACTCCTCCATGCTAACAAAGTGCTAAGCAGGGTCAGTCCCTTTGTTGCCCCACTTGTCACCAGCAACCTGGTAGAGTACAACTCATTTCAACTCAACCTGCTGAGCCTAACAGTCCTGTGAGTTTTGTACATATCTGGTTTTTCTCCCATTCAGACTGTATCATCCTAACTTGGATAGAGTATTGTGGTAGATTGTCAAAAGTTTTTCTGGAGTAAAGGACATCCATTTCTCTCCTGATGATCAAAAGTCTGGTTATTTTTTCACATAAGGAAATCCAGTTGGTCAAGCATGTTTTAGTCTTGACAAATCAAGGTTAACAATCTCAGGCACAGAAATATTTTTCAGTAATTCATTTCTCCCTAAGTGAACTGAAGAAAGACTACTTTAGAGGTGGTAAACTGGCTGAAAGTCCCAGATTTTGTCTCTTTACGTTGTCAATGGGAAAGGAAAGAGGAGGTGGGGGGAGGAGAAGTGTTCTGAAGGTTTACTCTGATTCTTATTATTCTTCTTTTAGTTCTGTTAATAAAGTTTTCTTTAGACTCTTCAAAAAAAGGTTTTAAACCTGCTTTTGCTCTTCTCCCAGTCCTTATCTCACAGCAGAAAATGAGTAAATAATTTTAGTGGGTGTACTGGTATTTGGCCAGTGCTCAACCCACCACCTTAACTGGCACCATGACTCAGACTGGCAAACCAAAACCACTACACTACCCTAGTATCAAAGTTGGCTGACTCGTTTGTAGTTCCTCAGATAGCTATTTTGGTATTTTTTGATTAGAAGATGTCAAGGTTTGACACTGGCCAAATGCCAGGCACCCACAGAAGTTGTTCACTCACCCTCCTCTGCTACAGCTGGGAAGAGGAGAGGAAAAATAATAAAGCGTTCAAGAGTTGAGATGAGCACCAGGAAAAAGCACCCCAAGGGCAAAACAGGCTCAAATTAGAAGTACAAAGTGAATTTATTACCAACAAAATCAGAGGACAATAATGAGAAGCAAAATAAGCCCATAAAAAAACCAACATTTTCCTCCAACCCCTCCCTTCTTCTCACCAAAAGCTCAGGGAGACAGGGGGCACGGGTTTGGTCAGTTCATCACCTGAGATCCTCTTCCACTGTTTCCAGAGAGGTGTCCTTCCCCTGTGAGACCATGGGTTCTCCATTAGCTTCTCCAACGTGGCTCCAATCTCACGAGCAGCAGACCTATCAAATCTGCTGCAATGTGAGTCCCTCCCACGGACACACAGTCCTCCCAGAACTGCTGTGGCGTGGGTTGCTCTTCCATGAGGTGCAGCCCTCCAAGGACAGGCTGCTCCACCCTGGCAGCAGGGCCCACTCTCCACCAGATCTCCCACTGGATCACAGCCTCCTCCAGGCCTCCACCCACTCTGGCATGGGCACCTCCCCCATAGGCTGTGGGTGGATCTCTGCATCCCCATGGACCCCAAAGGGCTGCAGGGCACAGCTGCTTCACCATGGTCTCAGCATGGTCTGCAGAGGAATTGTGCCTCTGGCACCTGGAGCATCTCCTCCCCCTCCTTCTCCACTGACCTTGGTGTCTCCATGTTGTTTTCCCTCACATCTTCTCACTTACTCCTCTTCCCTGGCTAGAAGAAAAAAACTTGTGTCCCCCTAGTGTTTTGATTTTCTTCTTAAGAACATTATCACAGAGGCATTACTAGTCCCACTCATTGGCTCAGTTTTGGCCAGCAGCATGTCCACCTTCAGAGCCATCAGGGATTTGCTCTGCCAGACATGGTGGAAGCTTCAGCAGCTTCTTACAGAAGCCACCTATCACATCTCGCCAGAGTTTATCTGTCTCTATCACTTCGGCCTGCAACAGGAGTGGGTCACACCCCAGGAGCAGGACGACCCAAGGTGTGACTAGAGCCCTTGCTCTACGGCTTTTTGGCTGTCAGTCTACACTCTTAGGAGACAAGGATGAGAGGGAGGTCTTTTGCATGGGATAATAGAGGATTTATTGCTGTGGGGAATCTTGGGGGCAAAAGACAGAAAATGCGAGTGTGCAACAGCTGAAACAGTGAGGCAATTCAAAGGGAGGGTACAAAGCATCAGCTAATCAGAGATATCCTGGGGAGGGTAAAAGGCAGGGTTCACAAAATCATCTTCCAATGAGGGAGGTAGGGGGGGAAAGTTGGGTCACATGGACTAATCAAGCGTCGAAGTTTAGGGGATTTCCAAAATGGAATTCCAAGCATGTGGTGGGCCTAAGACAGATTGACAGGAGACTCAGGGTAGATTGACACCATGGGGTGGGAAGGTCTCATTTGGACCAAACCATCAATTAAGGTAGCAACAGAACACACCACTAACAATAAACACACTGCAACAGCCACCTATATGGCTCCCCCACTACCAAAAAGCCAGGCCATGCAAAACTAACAGAGAAGTGTAATACTGTTTTTCATTCAATCATCTCAGACATCTCCAATTTGCATTTTTTTAAAGATGCTAAAGAGCAGCCCTCCTAAGATATTGATCAGCTTTTTCAGAAACCTTCAAAGAAGCTTGTCCATGGATACACTATTGGTCAAGTTCACCCAAATAAACTCTGGCTTTATCTGCATCGACTTTCTTCTGCTTGAATCTCTTAACCAATCTTTGCTAGTAAGACTGAGTCTATGAAGGCACTGAGTACCTCTGCCCTATTTGTATCCATGGTAATTAAATCACTTGCCCCATGGAGGGACAAAAAGAAAGTATCCCCTAAACTGAATGGCTCACTCAAGTGAGTATGAGGATGAAGATCTAATCCTACAACATGACAGTAATTGCCTCCAAAGCACCTCCCACTTCTGAAAAGGATATGATTGGTCTTGCAATGGGAAGCTGGAAGTCCCACCCACAATAAGTGGGCTAGGGACAGTGCATCCAGGTATAGACATCAAATGTCAGCACTTTGTGCAGCTATCATTAACCGCAATGGCATAAAAATATGCCTATTTGTAACAGGAATATTTATTGTCATCATGTAAAATGATGGTGACAAAAACAACAAAAAACAACTTTACTCTTACTTGTTCTTGTTAGTTTATATTTGATGAACCACAATAAAGGCATTTGACTTATGAATAGCTTCTGAAAATTAGTAAAAACCATTTTTTTTTGGTCAGTATTATTCACATCTGTATAAAAGTTTTATTTAATATTTTTTCACAATTACTTGGCTTGTATGTATTGTTCTGCTGTCCTGCAATAACTAGACTATAAAAGAACTGTTCACCTGTACAAAGCCTCCTAGCTGCTTACAGGGTGCGGAGTCCAACCCCTCTGTCACTGTCAATTCCAAGTGATTGTTTTGTGCAGAAGAGTGAAACTAGCAGTGGCACACTAGTGGGCTACATACTTTTTGTTTCTACATTTTTTCTTTCTTATTATTCCAAATTACACCTATGCTGTCACAGACTGCCTACTTTTTCAAGAAGTTGTGTGGTTTCCTTTCATCTCAAGCACCACTAATGTCTTTAAGAAAGAAAAAAAAAATGAATTAGTTTGTTCTCTGGGCACTGGTTTATAGCTAAACACATCTCAGACTATGACATATTTGGTAAAGGGAAGAGTTCTTAAAGCTTGTATATAAGAAAATCTCCAGTTTACAGTTTTAATACCTGTGCTAATTTGGAAAGCAGCAGGTCAGCAGCAGGCCACAGAAAGCAGACACTTGTATATTAACAAATATCAGGTATTGAATGTATGCAGACAATGATTTTCAATAATTCATTACTCAGTGCTTTGATTTATCAAATTTCTATCCTCTGATGCTCATCTGTGCCTCCAGAAACTACCATTTAAACACAAATTAGACTTTTTTTCTTTTTTTTTTTTTTTGTTACTGGAATTACCTGCAAATTTGTCTCTTTATAATGTTTTTAATTTTGTCTAAAACCTGGGCTTTAATGATTTAATGCATATATATTCAGCCCACATTCTAAAACTGGAATGCTTCTATCTTCTGTGTAAACTTTTGTATCCCTTTCATCATGTCTTTCTTACTTTATATGCTATTTACTTATGAACCATAGGCTTCCCTGTTCTAATTTATTAACTGTTGAAAGAATTATGCTAGTGCAAGCTCTGCAAGATTAGGTCCTGTGTTTTAACAAATCTCCCTTATAAATTATACCTCCTTGCAGTTCTTATTCTAGCACTGCAGGTTTTGTGATTTTCTTTATAAATGAAGGGCAACCCCTTACTCCATTAAAACCATTGGCAAAATTCCTGCTGAATTCAATGTGAATACATTTAAACTCTCATGTCTCAGCTGACAAGTAATAGCTAGCAGCTACAGTGATAAACACCTACTATTTATTTTTTAACCTTGACAACATAAACAGGTTAATGTCAAAGTAAAGCCTAATGGCAGTTTAGTTTGATGACACCATCATATCAGTTTGATATGTAACTGTCTAAAGATTTCTGATCTTTTTTTAATTTCGCTCTTTCCACACATCAGATATTCCAGAGTTCAGAAATTAATTTATGGAAGATGGAAGATGAATGCTGAACTTCCATAAAATTCTGCAGTGTTACACAGTTAAAAAACATGGTACCAGCAACTGTGTTCTCTTTGAGAATGATTTTTTTTTTCTGTGGCCATGCCTATCACATGGCCTGGTCCTGCAAAGCCCTAACTACCATAAGGTTTCAGCATGTTCATCACCAAGTGAAATCAATAAAACGTTTGCTGCCAAGCACAATGAATTTAAAGGTACTGGCCTTCACATTTTATTCTTCACAAATTTTATTCTATGAGTGAGTTTCATAACATTCGCATTTGATAAGCAAAACAGTGATGAATGCCAGCTAAGGTGATGACTGGCAAGGCAGGGAGCAATGGACATGTTTATCTAGACTGTATCAAGGCCTTCCACACAATCTTTCATAGTATGCTCATAAACAAGCTGATTTAAGTATGAGGTACATGAATGGACAGTAGGGTGGATTTAAAACAGGACTGCCAGGTAAAAAAAAGGGTTGTAAACAGAAGCACAAAGTCCAGCTTGAGGCCAGTGGTATAGCCTGGAGACTGATACTAAATCCAAAAAGACCTGGATAAGGAGAGAGTGAATCCTTAGCAAGTTTGAATATGAAACAAAACATGAAGGAAGAACTGATACTCCATGGCTGTGTTGCCATTCAGAGGGTTCTGGACAAACTGGTGAAATGGGTTAGGAAAAACATCATAAAATATCACATTCTTTCCACTTTTCACTGTTTTCTGGGGAAAAAATCAACTGCTCCAAGACTAATGATCTCAGTTTTTTCTGTTTGTACCCCTGTCCCAGCCATTCTTGTGAGACTCAAAGCCATCCTCACCACTTCTGAAAAGTCTTTAAAATAGCTAATGTAAGCTACATGAATACTGACATATTGCTAAGAACTCCCTCCCTCCCTCCCTCCCTGCAAAACATAAAGTTTGTTATGATCCCAAATGGTATGGCAGATTTCTGAAGAACATGGTAAAACTCTCTGAAATAAATCGACCTTACAGATCTCAAGATCATAGCTAAGTAAGAACAAAACAAAACAAAACAAAACCCCAAAAAAACCAAAAAATCACATCCAGACGATATAAATCTTGAATTGCAAGGTCAGAAGTCTTGCTCAGTAATGGAAATGTGAAAAATATTGACAATCAATCACATACCCTCTCAAATGAGCTGGTATATAAAGTATTACATTACACCACATTTCAAACCAGCTTACCAGCTTTTTTTTTTTTTTTTTTAAATACTATACTCTCAATTATTTTATCTACAAACACAGACTATAATTACATATTTTTACAGCATAACAGGATAATATAACATCATCATGCCTCAAACAAAACCAGCTTAACCACAGTGTTCAGTTTAAAACTATTGCATATTTTGGCACTGTTAACAAAATAATACCCTATAGGAACCTATTGTCAGAGGTTTCTCTGATTCTAGGCATTTTCCCTGGCATTATATTAGGGTGCCTTAGGTTTTGCTATTTTTCTATTAATAGCTCCTGCTGACAGTTACAGTCCAGAGCAATAATGTTTCAAACTACTAGCAACAATGGTAGCAGCATGCTGTATGGTGCATTTGATTTTCTTAGGCATGACCGAGGAATAGATTTACATTGAAGAAAAAGTTTTAATGCAGTGAAGAAATATGTTGACAAAAAAAAGTCATACATTTCTGTACAGCAATTTTTAAAGAAATTATCACAATTCAAATCTATATTTTCTAATTCATTTTAGATGAGACTTTAATGAGTATTTACCTGATATGTTTTCTAGCGGAAAAGGGACTTATAAAAGAAAAGCATTTCCCAGCTTTGAAAAACATAACAGACAAACAAAATATTATTTACAACACATTACGGTTGACTGCAAATTTTGCTAAAAATTTCCGACTTGAACAAAGAGGGAAGAAACCTTTGCATTTTTATCAGTGTAAAACCAACCTATTTTTCCCTGAAATCTTGAGCTGACAAATTACAGTTTTTAACAGAAATTTTAGCTGTAATATGAAGGTTCAATATTTTAAAATAAGGTATTTCAAGAATAAACTTTCTTGAAGTCCCTTCATATTTTCAGATGTATGATTGAACTACTTCCAGTGCTGATAAACACGGCTGTGTGGAAGTGGCTCAGATTCTTCCCCTCTTACCATCTTCCCCAGTCCCTCCTTTGAAGGACCCCTCCTTCAAAGAAGGATTTTTGCACTGACTGAAGCAGTACACCTCTCACTATACTCATGAGAATTTACTGGATTACTTAAAAAAAAACCAAAAATCAAACACAAAAAAACCACAAAAAAACAGAACTTAACAATTTACTCCCTACACCTGTGTTCCATGTTGCTGTAAAGTTTGGTGAAGAAAAAGTCATCAATGGTTACTCTAAAAACTTAGGAAGTACTTTTAGTATTTAGATTTCAGTAATACTTAAAGAAGGTGAAATGATATCAGACCTCCTTTTGGCTGCATTGTCTATGCAGACTGGATCATAAGATTTACTAAGAAAAACCCCACTTTTGTCTTTGGGAAACACCAATGCTGCAGGCTCTCCACTAGTGGTCTTGTTTAGGCAAATGAAATGTCAGACACAAATTATATACATACAACTCACATAAGAACATAAATAACAGATGTAAAACGTCTTCTTTTATTAGGCAAACTTTATTTATTTGTTTATTTATTTACTTACACACTTATTTACATACTTGCCTGTATGCTAAGGAGGTGGAAGAACATTTTACCAGCACAGCATTGTCAAGCCATGAAAGGGATCTCCAGTCAAACAGTTAAGGCAATAAATGTCCTAAATCCTTCCCCTTAAGTGTTGAAAATCTGAAAAGAAAACCAAGAGCATAAGTATGACCTGAAGCTAATGCTTCGAAAGTGAATTAAAATAGAAATGTGCGTTAATTGGAAATGCATCTGAGGCAACAAAAACTAACACCAGCAACTCTTAGGTGAATCTCACAGCCTGCAGATACATTGACAGTAGTACAAACAAGAACACCAGGCAGACTGTACCTGGTAAGTCTACTAAACCTAAAAACTACCCAGAGCCTAGTTTGGCTTTTCTTTCAAAATTAAATGAGAATAGTTCAAAAATTTTCATGCAAAAATTTTGTTTTGAGCTTTCCATCTGTTTTGATGGGCAATGTCAACCACTTTGCTTACAAATTCTACTTTTGCTTTCCTAGCCTGTACAGTATTGCTTTCTATTTTATTCTAAATATTTTTATCAGAATTTAATTGTACTATGGTAGTTTGCATTAATAGCCAATGTGAACACAGTATTATCCTGTTTTGATTGGCACAATCCCTATAAGCACCTTACACTTCTTGATACAATGAAAAATGACAGAGTGTCTTTTTAAGGCACAATTATCTCAAGTCTTAAAACTGCACACATTACACTATCTTCAGGGAATAGTTGTACTACTGTATCAACTTTTGCAGACATACATTTAGCAAGGGAATATTTATTTAAAAACTCTTTAACTCTCAGTCTTATTACACTTTTGACATACATCAGCTAGGAAATACTGAGACCACAAAATGAATAGCTAAAAGAATATGACAAACACTTTTTCTCAATAAACTTGGAAGACTGAAAAGTCATTTAGTATTCAAAGAAGACAGGGGTTTTTAACTACTATGGCTATTATGGTAAAATCAAAATCTAAGTGGTATAAAATTTACTCATTCATAAAGGCCTTTTTCCCTTAGAGGCCATAAATACTTTACTCATAAATAGGTGCTTGATCTTCAAGCTTCTTCTCTGGCATTTCTTCCTTTTCTTCAATCATTTTCTAATTCTGCATTTTCCAGCAGTCATGCCCTATACATGAACAATACAGTTGTCCTCCAGTTGTTTTAATTTCCTAAGTGTATTTCTGCTGATGAAATACAGCCCTTAGAGTACTCAAGTATATATTCCTGGTAGTACAACTCTAGCACTGAATACTGCAAACTTCCAAAAAGCATTGAGCAGCTAATCTCAAGATTTCACATAAATCATAAAATGTGATATTTTACTGCAGTAATCCACAGCTTAAAAAGAATAAAAGAATACTAATTTGTCTTTGAAATTCTATGGCATCTAAATGGGAATACTACCAAATATTACTAAACTTAAGATTTTTCAAAAAGCAAAAAACCTGTCTCCTTGCCAAAGATATAATGGGCTATTCTATTTATAGGCTTTTTCAAAAGCTGTGCCTGCATAGCTGTTATGTATGTCACAAATGTCAAAGACCATAGCCTTACAAATCTTTCAGTCAGAGAAGTATTATCATTAGCTTACAAATGAGGATCATATGAATCATCACAATTGTTAAAGGCTGTCTGCATTTATTTATAAGGAGCGCAACATGAGAGGAGGTTGGCTGTACACCAGAAGAGCTGGTGAGGAATATCTGACATTGACACTAAGTGAATTCCTGGAACCACTACTAGGTCAAGAAAATTACTTGAAGTTGCTAGCCTGATATTTAAACATCAAAACTCACTGAATTCTCTGGCCCTTAAAGCAAGCCTGGTAAACTGTATTCCTAAGGAGATATTTCTGGATTTTCATTTATACATTTCTTGCTCCAATTTCCTATTAATGCAACCTTTATCTCGGAGTCTTTTTTTGGTCCTGCTCCATGTTGAACTATTCTTGGTCAGGTAATGAACAGCCATCTCCTCATGGGAACACTGCCTACAGCTTGTGAAGAAAAGACCAGCAAAAAATAAATCTAAGACAGTTTACATGTCTCAGAGAACCAGAGACTTAAGCTAATTACAAGCTGAACTGCTGTATGTGCACTTTAGAAGTGCCTGACTACCTTCATTTGATCGAAAATTTCTATCAAATTAATCTGAGAAGTATTCATTTTGTGGACTTTAAGAATAAACACTTGACTACGCAAACCACAGGATAGCAATTCTTGTATTGAGAATATATGCCTGATCTTAATCAAAGCTGTACTATAAGCATACCCAAAGTGGGTCACAAGGCTATCGCAGTGCAAGAAATTTTAACTCCACTACATCTTCTGAGTCTTATTCCAGAGATTTCACAGTCTTTCACAGAAAGATTTTTTTTAATGGTTATTTAGATTCTTTTTGAGTGAGAAAATATGCCAGCTCCAGATTCTGCTTTATGACGTAATCTGGGCACGTAGCACATTCAGGTATTCTGGTGTTGTGCAACAGCTTTGTATGCTTCCTGTCATCCTGTAATACATAATTTTGCTTAAACCATTAATATTTTGTGTGGCACTAAAGCCATCCACAGACATAATAAAAACAATATTCTTAAATATAAATGAAGTCTTACAGCGATATATGGAAACAGAGTAAGGCTTAAAAAAATTCTCAAAATTATTCTTTTACTTTTAGGAACATGCTGATAGAAACAGACAATGAAAAGTGGGGTATTATTAGAGTTTGGATTGGTATTGTCTGAATAATTACAGTATGGTAGGACAAAGCAGACAAACATTAGAAGAAAAAGAATAAAAGCATGATGTAAAGATATTGCCCATGAGAGTAACATTGTTTAAAAAAATCCTTATATGTTCTTGGAACATAGGTCCAGTACTTGCTTCCTAAATTCCATAATTTGAGTTGCCATTTCATACTGTTTAGACAAAGCATCAGACTTTTGGCAGATTCACTGCAGATGTTTTGCTTCCGTTGTCTTGACTTGATGCAGCTCCCGCATTTTATATTTCCTCAGGGTGAGACTCAGCAGAGCTCATAACGGAGGTGAGTAGAGGCAAAATGAACCATACCACTACAATGATTACCAAAGCATAGTAAATTTTCCAGTGTGGCATTTCTGAAAGAGTAAAGGATCTGCACCTGGGTGGGATTAACACAGTGGAAAGTTAGGTGTCCATCAGCCCCCATCTGTGTATCACTAGCCCAGTTAATCACCACTTAGGAACTATTAGGCTTGACAGCATGAGCTCTGTCAATCACAGTTGGTACAATGTAGTGCTGAAAGTGGAGCAGTCACTAAGGATGGCCCTATTTCTAGCTAACTTGTTTTGGCAGAATGTTTGTGTGCATCAACAGACTGAAATGTCAGAGAGCTGAAGATGATGTGGGTGAATGTGAAAAACCAGAGAAAACTGCAGAGAAAAAGGAAGAAACCAGAATAAAAAGTGAGCAAGTAAATACAAGGAAGAACAGAAGATTAAAGGTATGAATCAATGCTGTAAATAATATTCTTAAAACAAAGACACAGGAACTTTTCCGCTATGAATATATTTCAATTAGGTGTTATAGGCAGGATAAGCATCATGAAAATTGATCATTCAGCTTATTAAACACTTTATGTCACAAGTGCCCTTTAATCACTCATTATACCACCCAGTACTCTTCTATAGTGTCTATAAGACAAAAGGAGGGAAAGAGGCAATAGAAGTCCCAGGTGTGGAGAATTTTGTACCCTGTGATAAGACATGCACCCCACTGAAGCTACCCATTAACAATATCCACAGAACTATAACACTTAAATACATATCCATATCTCTGTATGACTAACTAAAGCCCTAAATAATATTAATATCATCGATATTTTGCATGTTTATTAAGCATTCCTGTTATACATAATTACTACCTATTTTCACATTCACAAACAACCTAGGTTTGAAAAGTTTAATCCTGCTTTTGTGTTAAATTATAATTGAGGGTTTGTTTGTTTGTTTTTTCCTGGAGTAGAGGGTTCATTCTGGGTACTTAATACTTAATTCTTATGCATCTGTACTTAGCACAACAAGTGCAACAGGCATTAACAATGGAAGACTCTTCAGGGTGCAGATAAAATACTCCAGATATAAGCACAAAGGTTGCCCCTTAATTTCTTTAAATGAGAATGGAAATAGGTCTCTCCTCTCCCTAAAGCAAAAATATTGTCAACAACTTGGTTATTTTAGGAGAGTGAAACATGCCAGAGCGGCATGTTTACAGAAAGTAAATTAGCTCAGACCTCTTTATTTCTGTTGCTTATTCTGCATCTATGCTTTTCTTCCTCTTCTCTTTCTTTACCCTATTATGATAGTATAACATGCTCAGAAAAAGCACATAGCAGATTATTCAGTGGGTCTATTGGTACAAATTGGTTAGCCAGTCCATGTAAAGAGATGTCATGTACACAGCAGATAATTCCTTTGTGGTAGAGACAGAATGGAAAGATCTTGCAGAAGTGAAGTTCTATGAGTATGTCATACTAATTGTAAAAGGCAACATTATCTGGAACTGGTGTAATGGTATCCATAAATGGTTTTACGCTAGCAAACACCATAACTACTTTCAATAGCTTCCTTTAGCTAGCAGCTACGGTTTCTGAAAAGTGACACACACAACTAGATGCCTCCTGTAAGGCAGAGCAGAGTCCATTTCTTTTCAGGTTCATGTCAAGTGGCAGCACAGCCACAGAACCATTGAACCACTGAAAAGGTTGGTTTGGAAGTGAGCATTAAAGGTCACCTAGTCCGACTACTTCTCGCAAAGGGCACGGACATCTTCAACCACATCAGATAACTCAGAGCCCTGTCTGAACTGAACTTGAATGTCTTCAGTGGGATGGGGTATCTAAGACCTCTCTGGGCAACCTGTACCACCTTCCTCATAAAAGAATTCTTCTGTATATATTCTTTTGTAGTTTAAAACCACAACCTCATCTCCTATAGCTACAGGCCCTGCTAAGAAGTTTGACCCAATCTTTCCTATAATCCACCTTCTCACTACCAAAAACCTTCTCTCTTCTTGATAAAGCACCAGCTTTCTCACCTTTTCCTCATAGGATATCTGTTCCAGCCCTTTGATCAATTTTTTGCCCTCCCCTAAACTTGCTGCAACATATCCACACCTTTCCCTGCACCGAGGACTCCAGACCTGGCAGCAGAACTCCAAGGGGGGGGAGGGGTGGGGGGGGTGAGAGGGGGGTCTCATGAGAGCCGAGGAGGAGCTCTTAGTCAGGAGCTAGGGGAGTTAACGTAAAATCTTTACACAGGCTAGTAGCTATCTGGCTCTTTTAATGCTCTTTTTTTAACCCCGTGTTAGCAGCCCATGTAAGTTTCTGCAATGCTGTACAGTATACCTACCAGGAGAAAATTTCCCAAACAGCTCCGGAGCGCTGCGTTTCCCTAAGCACGGGCTGCCACACTCACAGACAGCCCTTGTTCACAGGACCAGCAGCGCCCTTGCATTTACAGGTTGCTGGGAAGCAGCCTGCAGGAGGCGCGGGCCCGGCCTGGCCGCGGTCGGCAGGCGGGTATTGCCGGCGGGCAATCCCGGGCTGCAGCCGGCGGGCGGACACTCACTCCCGGGCGGGCAATCACCCCCGGGCGGGCACTTCTGGTCTGGGGCCCCGCGGGGCGAGCACCCGCTCACTCCCGGGCGGCCGGGCACTCCATCGCTCACTGCCCGGCGGTGAGGGGCCCGCCCAGGGCGATTCCCGGCGCGGGGGCGCCACCTGGCGGTGCGGCACGAGGCGGGCGGGGCGCGAGGCGGGCGGGGCGCGAGGCGGGTGGGGCGCGGGCCGTGAGGGAGGCGCTGCCCCGGGCATTGCCGCGGCCCGGCCCGGGAGAGCAGCCCCAGCCGGCTCCGGCCCTCGCCTTTTTGTTTCGCCAGAGCATTACGTCATGCTTTTTCCTCCACGTGGAGGTAGGCTGGATATAGTATTTAAAAATTCGCCCCGCTGATTAAAATTCCTTGTTTCTGTACTCTTCTGTTCTGCTTTTATAGAAGCGGTATGTTCTGACCCTGAAATATGTCAAATGGGGGAGAGAGATTTCTGCCTGAAAGACACAACCGGCTTCATTTGCAATACTCAGTGAGCGAAATACATGCTGTTGTAAAGCATACAAAAACAGAACAAACGGTGGTTTGAGAGGTCCTTTGTTCTTTTCAGTCCTAAAGGAAAGCTTTTGATAGGAAAAAATAATACTAAAAAAAAGCCACCTGCTATCACAGGTGTCAATTCACCTTAAAAAAAGAACTGCACCAGACCCATCTTATTTTAGTCCTCGAACACAAAAGTGCTGCTGGCTGAATCAAATTTGTTTCAGTGGTAGAATGTCTTTAACAAGGTTTTCACTGTCATCATCCCTTTAGTACAGCCAGGCAGGAACCATGATCTCTATGGGAGAGAGGTGATGGGTAAAGCAAACACAGCTCCATGGATCTTTTAAAATGCTAGTTTTTATGCGGTACACATGTTTATTGGCATTTAAAAAACAGTAAATACTACAATTCATTTAAAGGTTTAATTCTGATACACAAAAATTAAAGAAGAAAATAGATCTAGCTCCCTTTCCTTAGAAATAATGATACAACTGGCATTTTGATATATGCATTTCTGATGTCATGGCAGCATTTTCTCAACTCATCATGCCTAATTTCTTCTGAAGTTTAACTCAGATTCCAGCTTTAACCCTTTTGACTCTGAAGATGAAATAGTAGGGAGCAAAAGACAATTTCATTTATGTTTAAAGCATTAGCAATTCTGCAATTAGCTCAGTACTGTACAAATTCAGTGATAGTGGACATCCAATGACTCTTACAGTTATACATATACACTGTATAGACACTGTATATACACTGTAGAGTATTGATTTGCCCATACAACTTTAACCTCTAGTCTGTAAGCTATAATCTAAAAAATGTGAACAGAGAGTGAAAG
Organism: Pseudopodoces humilis; assembly: GCF_049639895.1. Classification (NCBI taxonomy): domain Eukaryota; kingdom Metazoa; phylum Chordata; class Aves; order Passeriformes; family Paridae; genus Pseudopodoces; species Pseudopodoces humilis. The sequence goes on along the minus strand of NC_142203.1, from coordinate 46,831,078 downwards.
ACTATAGCAGAAGTGCTAATTTTACAGCAATAGAGTAAGCTTCTAAAAATAGACTGTATCCTTGCTCACATCAGATAACTCCAAGACATGGTTTCTACACACACATTTACTGATTCCTAATAGCATGATCTTATCATTGCATGTTATTTGAGAAACTGGAAATTAAATTTTTTCCTGCAGCAAAACCAAAATAAATATATAATTATATAAGCATATAAATGAGGATAATAGTATTTTTATAAATTGAAATTTCTGGGAACTTTTGATAGGAAAATGGCAATGATACATTTGAATTCAGTATGATGTTTCATGTGGATTCAGCCTGATTTGAATTTGAAAACCTGACATAGTGTTTCAGGCCTTAATCAGGGTAACTAATAATGTGTCATTCCAGCTCTTGGGCTGAATCAAATTAAGAAACTACTAAGGTTTTTTTCAAGAAAACTCTTCTTATGGCACATCCTGAAAGCTTTAATTTTAGCATCGGTTTCCTTCTTTTTTCCAGTTTGAGTTTAGCTTTCCATCTGGACTGTTTTTCTCATGAGGTACCAGTAGCAAGCTGTAGTGGAGGAGATAGGTTGAAACAGTGTATCTACTAAAAAAAAGTTATAGTGAGGTTTGTCAATGGTTAAGTGTCCATTGTTAAAAAGGTGGTACTCTCCATCCACTACCCAATCTTGGCTTGTCCATCTTCTCTGTCACCCTGCTCCATAGCAGCACCATTTATACACTCACAGCTAAGCTGTGGGGAGAAAATAAACTGCATTGAAAATAACCAGACATAATATTGAATAATCTATGTGGGAGAAGTAAAATTTACTCTACTCTACTGAATCTGATTTAGCTTCTATGGTGACACATGATCTATTGCAGTCAGCTTTTCAAATTATCTGCTGAGCTTCTGTGTGCATTTTCTAGGTCTGGTTTGCAGTTTGTTATTAGATCCTTTATGTCCACACAATTTATACAAAAGTTCTCTCCTCAAGAAATGCCAGTGGCTTTTTCTGTTGCAACCTCAACCTTTGTAATGACTGTTCAAAAGACACTCCAATGGTGCAAGACCTGCTGGCTTGCCTGAGTGAAAGCTAAATTAATTTGTTTGAAACACATTTCTCCTCCTGTAGATTAACAGATTTGTTAGTTCTGCAATGATTGTGTTATACCAATGTGCATGTATGTAACAGAGTTTTTAAAGTAATGTACAAGAAGTAAGTTATGTGAAAACATGAAATAGTAGTAAATAAATTAAATAAAGGCTCTTTTTAATAACTAATTAAAAAAATTCCTTTTATTTACATTTCTGCTTTAAAAATTATGCTGTTACTTCTCACAATCACTGAGTCCTTCGTATTTCTACTGATTATTACTGAAACATGGACATTAATGCATTTAATTTGCTCAGTACTTAACATAATATTGCCTTATATTGTCAGGCATAGAAAAGGAGAAATTATTCAACCTCAGTTCATCAAAAGCTTCTCAAACACAAAATGCACCTTTCTTGTTCCTTTTTTCACAGGCAGCTGGTGTTCCTTAATTTAATTGTTACGCAAGAGGTTAGAAGTGACATATTACTACTTCCATGAGATTATGCTTTGTGTGCAAAGTAGCACTTAAAGTAGTGCAGAGCCCTTTTTTCTTTTATCAGTGTAAACCATAGTCTGCTTTTTAGGCTAATGGGCAGAAGTATATAGAGGGGAAAAAAACCCACTGTTTTTGTCAGTTGCCTCTGCAAATTCCCTAGACAAACAGAATCTAGTGTGAACCAGCAAAACAAGCCTAGGCAAAACACACAGAACCACAGTAGACTGGGTTTTTGGAGTGTTTTTTTTTGTTTTGGTTGTTTGTTTACGTTAGGTTAAGGGATATTTTTGTTTTGGTTGTTTTTTGGGATTTTTAATGCAACCTACAAGATATTATAAAACATTGTAAAAGCTGAAACAGATTCAATACGACAAGCAGCTGTACAGCTTTCTCCCTTATGGATTAGCTAATAATAAGTTTTGTTATTTTGGAAGCAAACAGGTTGTTTTCTCTTCATGTTGCTCAGATTGGCGGTGAACATATGAAGAGTACTACTATGGAGCTCAGTAGGATAGTGGGAAAAAGAGAAAATTATTATAATTACAGAATTCCTCTTATTGTATTTATCCCAGTAAGAGGGCATTTTCTAAAATTACTTTGTTGTTTTTCAGAATTGGATTTAATCCAGATTTTTAGTGAGCCTCAGGCCTTATGTAAATCTTCCACTTTCAAGAGTCACAGGACCACCTCTGAAAATATATAAGTGCTTGAAGGAAAATTGTGTTTTGCAAATACAAAAGGCTCCATAAATTTTTGTGCACCCTGAACCCTCTCAAGTAATTGAGTTCTGTGTCTCTATAACCTATTGACAAATTCAGATCATTTTCTTCAAGGTAATCTAGTTTTTCTTGTCTCTGCAGATTACACCTGTATTTCCCAGTATGGAGGGTGCTCGTAGAACTGAACAACTGGGAAATTTCTATATAGTTTTACTTTCTACGTAAGATTGGAAAGAGAAAATTAGGTCTCTGGCTTGAGATTATGACAATTGCTGATAATTATGAAACAAATGCTCAGAAGGTTTTGCATATACACCTTTCTACTGGAACCATAGAATTCTGTTAAAAAATAACTTTTAACACCAAGGAACAAATCTCTTCAGCATGACATCTCATGCAAGTAGTTAGTAGAGAAATTGGAGAGTAGTCAAAATAGGAAAGAAATATCCAAATTCCATCAGCATTCATTTTCTACCAGTCTTTGAGAAAGTGTAGTGTCCTTCAACCGTACAGTACCCAATGATACTTACCTCTTTGTTCTTAGAAAAAAATTCCACCATCTATTGAATATGTGAGCTGTAATAGTTGTAGCATCATCACTATGATGCCCTTTACTCCATTTTTTCCCATTGGAATTATAATTTAAGTTCCATTTTCATTTGTTGCTGCTCTTTTATCTTCCTGATATCCTGATAGCCATAATGACAAGAGTTACATTTTTTACACTGTATTTTATATTTGGTTTTCTATAATGTGTGGGAATTATAACTTTTGCATTTTATCCATATAATTATTTTAATTATCTACATTTGTCTGATGAGGTTTATTTTTTCCTTTCTTTCTTCAACTTTTGGACTGTTGGAAATAAATGTGAATGGTAACTCTCAAATTTTTGGTACTAGTGATCATATGAGTCTTTATAAATAGTATTCTGTCTTAAAGGTAAAAAATGCTATACCCACACAAACTACACTGGCCTATGCTTTGTGTGCAGGACAAAAACTTGAGAAAACCAGGGAATCTAGCACAGCTTCCCTTTTGGCATATGGAAATTCATTGCAAGCACCCAAATCTCCTTCAAGATGTGTGCAGGTAAAAGGAACAGTGATGTATTTTAGGTGCTGCGGACACCAGGCTGTGTAAGGGGTTGAAACCAGAAATTTTATTTTGTCTTTAGTTTTATAGGATGCCATTGTGAGCATCCTTAACCTAAAAACTCTCTCCTTTCAGTTTTCCTGGTGCTTTGTAGCTCTGTATTTAGCCTAAGCAGAACACTCTTAAAATCCTGCTCTCAGAACTAAAGGTAATTAAAATACTAAAGTTTTAGTGCTGGTGATATCCTTTTCATATTTTTTCCTTTTGGATCAAGTGTGTGGTTAAAAAAGCAAAACAAAATAAAACAAAAAACTCTAGCCAACAGTATTTTAAAATAAATAAAATGCAGTTCCACCAATTAAATCCAAAACTGCTGTATGTAAAAAAATTAGAGAAAGAGAGGGAGAGAGAGAAAAATGTCTTTTACAATAAAAATTGTCTCATCTAAGATAATATCTTTATTGGTCCAGCAACTTAGTTGCAGTCTGGCTGACTTCTAAAAATTCAGTACTAAAGAAGAGAAAGGGAAAAATGGCTCAGTAAAAAATTTCTGTGCTGTGGGTTTTGACAGAGTTTAAAAATAAAACCAAGACAAGGTAAATCTAGGAGGGTTTTTTTGCTGTTTAAATTGCACACTGACCCTTTAAACACTGTTCCAAACACTATAGCCTTAGGCACAGCCACAAGGTAAACCATCCCCTGTAGTGTGACTTCATCATGGGTTCTCACCTCTTTGCCCAGACAGTCCTGAAATATCTAGCAACTTCTCTTGCCCCACTTTAGGTATGGTTTCATATATCCCAGCATAATGAAAAATAGCTGCCACTGCGAGTGCAATGAAATACATTGGAGAAGTGAAGGTAAAAAAAAAGGCTTTGTTGATTTCCCACCTAGAATTCAGACAAAATTTTTAAGATAAGGTTAATTTCCTTTATGCCATGCTCTCCACAACTTCACCCTCCTGATACAAATGTCCCTCCAATTAAAACGGCACAGCTTTCTAGATGAAAAAAAGTCCTTGAGCTATTTATAACCCCCTGGTGAAGACTTTTAAGAACATCTTTTATCATAAAATGTATTTGCGTGAATCTAAAATCTCAACATTTTAATAGTCAAGCAGAATATTTAGCCAGTAAATGTAGTATTTTAAATCTGACACTAGCCTATTCATGACTAAAAGAAATAAAAGAAAACTTATGCAAGCCATAAATTCATTTTAAGATGGTATTATTATTTCCTCCCTGTTATTTCATACTTTACATGAGTATCTACCTTCATGAATTATTTATGAAAAGATAAAGGATTTAATATTTATACATTATCTTGTGTTTTCAAATAAAACATAAAATTAAGATAACAACTTTGGGCTGACCTTCTTGGTTCTGCACCCTGTCTGTAGTATACATTTATATATTCTTAAGGCCAAAATTGATATCAGTCCCATTTCCAAACATATTAGTACACTTGGAACAAAATAATAATCTGTTCCTATGATTCACATTAACCTACTGCAATAATAAAAAGAAATCTATGCTCTTGACTGCCTGAAATATAATTAGCAAGACCTGCTTAAGAATATGATAGTCAGAGTCTCAGAGGTTTTGTAGAATCATGATAGCAATCAGAAAAACTGTCAAAACAATGTTCTGTTCTTATAACTGGCATTGCTTCTTTGGTGATGTCAACCTAAAAATAAACAAATGCACACAAAAATCCCAGAAGAAATACTGTTATCAGAGAAATTTCTGGGGAAAAATAAAAATGGCATGAAATAGAACATCTACTTAACATTAATTAAAGCTCTGTGTTCAACAACTTCATTTCTGTTTTCTTGATCACCTATAACCATTCAGCTATCTTTATTATTTTCTGTCTTCTAATTTTTAATCTTTTTCTGAACTCCTAAAAGCTATTATCATTCTGTTGGGGTCAAGACTGGATTTTCATTGGTGGCCATGTTCATTCAGATAGGAAACCTTAGGATTATTTTCAATGTAGTAACTGCCTGAGCTTGCCCAAAGTAGTTAAAGAAATCCCATCACTGCCTAATTGTTTTGTGGACAGAGAAAGCTGAATGCCACAAGGTTTGTCTGACATCAGAGCTTAAGTCTGCAGACTTCAGCAACTATGACTTACATTACTGCTTATAGCTCTTTTAAGTAAGTCTTGGAAAAGTTAATGCTGACCTAAGTTAATAAGTATTTAATTAAAAAACCCAGCAGTTTCCCATTGATTGTCTTTGTCATTTTTTTTTGAGATGTTCTTCCTGCCATGCTACTCTTGAAGATGATTCATTACCAAAATTGCTACCTAACCCCAAAGAGAGAAAGATTTTTTCCATTATTTATATTTTTGCCACTACATGTCAATCAGCTTTTTTTACATACGAAGCATTCATTACATACAGTAATCACACTCAATACAAGGGTTTTAACTATATGACAGAATTTCCAGGGATCTGTTCACTGAAACGTAAGTGCTTCTCGACCCTGAACTAAATCTACCTTAAAGTATTGTAATTCACTTTCTGGACCATTGCAATTAAAATGTTACAGAATATCATACAGTCTTGTTAATATATGTCCACTTATCCTTGGGAATTTTTACTTGTTTAGTAAAAAAAAAGTTAGTTTAGTTTGTAGGGATATTTCCTTTCACAGAGAGAAATATTTAAAAAAATATGAAAGAAACTTTGATACAATATGTACCGATTTTAACTACACTTTGAGAAATAAATGTCCACCCAAAATATTCATACTAGCCTAATTCAATAAAAATCAGTAGCTGAAGTCTGTAAAAATCAGTTAATGTTCTACACCAATTTCTAAGTCCACATATATTTTGTTAAGACTAGCACCATTGTTGTTGTAGCTCATTAAGACACAGACCTTGTTAAGGACCTTAAGACATGACCAGTGGCCCAGTGACGAGAGCAGTTTGTAGTACAAGACACTCTGCAGGGCACCTGCCCTTCAGCTATGGGACTGGATTGCAGACAAGACAAGTACACAGAGCCAATGCGTGTATTTAACACACAGCATTGTGTGGTTTCCAGGAGTAAACACTTTTGATAATATTTTATTATAAATTGCAACCATGGTCAGTAACTTGCCCTTTTGAGGGATTTCACCAAAACATTATATAGAAAAACCCTGTCTCCTAGCTCACAATTTAGCAGTCTTATATGGCACCTTTACTCTTTCCTTCTTCCCGCCCACCCCACATTCTCAGAGTAGTGGAGTAAGAAAGGGAAATACCAAAGAAGTCAAATGCACTAAGCCGTATGTGTGTGTGTGTGTGTGTGTGTGTGTGTGTCTGTGCGTCTTGTGTGTCTTGTTTACCTCTGTGTCTGTGTGTGTGTGTCTATGCACATGCACTATGCAAATAAGTGAAAAAAGCAGAGAAACAATTTAAAAGAATGTATGTCTCCCAGATGTTCTCAATACACAACAGTGTTTCCTTCCCCTTGCTCCCCTATGCTACTGTTCCAGCCATTCTTAACTTCCTTGTCCTGCTGAGTTTTCTTTATTCAAACCATAGCGTTGCCATTGTAATGCTGTGTAACCCCAGCCAGCCACTAAATACCACACAACCTCTCAATACATCAACATACAAAATTCATTACTTGAGATAAAAGCAGTTTAATAGGTAAAGCAAAAGCCACACATTCAAACTATGTAAAACAAGGTATTAATTCACCATTTCTTATGGGCTGTCAGGTGTTCAGCTGTCCCCAAGAAGCCAGGACTCCATCACACATGACAGTGTCTTGGTAAGACAAACACTATAACTCGAAATGTCCCCCTTCTTCCTTTGTCTCCCACTAGGCATGATGCAGTGTCGTATGGAATATTCTTTTGGTCAGCCGGGGTCACCTGTCCCAGCTGTGTCCCCTCCCAACTCCTTGTGCACCCCCAGCGTACTCGCTGGTGGGGCTGTGTGAGAAGAAAAGAAGCTCTTGGCTCTCTGTAAGCGCTGCTCAGCAATAACAAAAACATCCCTGTGTTATCAACACGGCTGCCAGAACAAATCCAAAACACATTCCTGTACCAGTCACTGTGAAGAAAATTAATTCTCTCCCAGACAAAACTAGCACAAATGCATAAATTGCTCTTCCAATAACTTGTTTCTTTCTTGAAATAGCTTCCTCAAAAGAAAATGGAAAATTAGTCCATATTTTTCTCCTTCAGAACTTATCCTTGCATCTTAACAGAATATTAAGTTCTAACTACTATCTGAAACAGAACCTGGGTATTGCTAATTACCTCAGAACATTAGATTGTAGTACTGTCGGTACCCTTGAATTTATACTCCCAAAGCACTCACAGCCTAAAGATACTGATGACACTTTAAAGATGTTTAGCTCTCTTTTTGATATTTCCTCTACCTTTCACCACAGTTTTTGGTATTCCCATGTCTTCCCTCATCAGAAGAGAAATAATTTTTTTCATATCATATTTAGTGTGCTTACTGTATAATTATGTGATTCACCTCAATCACTAGAAAATAAATCAATGTAAAATCTATATGCAATACTAGGCCTTATTCTTAACATATCAAAGAGCCATCACACATGAGCAAGTACTAAACCATATACTCTCATGCTAAATTACTCTGATGTATTACCGCCATCCTCCCCTGCCTTGGAATGTATACCACAAGGAATGACCTATCCTTTTACAGTTTCTGTGAAGAGCTCAGCAGTTCCTGAAGGTCAGTTATGATTAAGAGAGGGAGAGGGAGGAAAAACCTGCCATTTAGAGGAGTCCTATGAATTAAAAGAAATTCTAGAAACTGGATGGTTTTGGCTTAGTTTAATTTAGGTTTTGTATTATTGATTCAACTGGAGTGGGGAGCAGAATACTATATATACTGTGGTTTAACTCAAGCATTTAGAAATAGTAAGGTAAAGTTTAGAAACCATTATGACTGAAAAAAAAAATAGAGAAAAAAACATTGAGGCAAGGATAAATCCCGCTAGATTTTAAAAGTGTGAGTCATATTTTCTCTGTGTAAATAACAGCTCATCTCTTATGTTTTTCCATTTTGAATGAAAACAAGATTTTTAAACAATCTCATTGTTCAAATGACAGTTGCTTGTTTGTTTTTCCTGAAAATGCCAAGTATTCAAAGAGTTAACCTCACCTAAACCACTTCTTTTCTGTGCTCCAGTGACTAAGACAATGTCAGCTGTCTTCTGACTTTAGTTTCTAAGCAGTTCAGCTGTGGCTGATTTTTGATGGTACAGGTGCAGCATTAACTGTCAGGAACATGTTATATAGCAGTCAGCTACTATTAAGAAAACTCTAAACCCTGTAGCCCAGTTTTCTGTGAAGGAGTAAGTTTTGAACATATATGTTTCTGTTAGTAATAACAGTAAAAACAACAAGTACTGGCAAATAAAAATAAAGGCTTCAGAAGTACTTCTAACAGTGGATTCATAAGGTACATTGAATTTATGAAAACTGCAAGCTACTCTTAATAAATTCTGGGTTTAATATAGTTTCATTACCTTGTGCTCTGGCTCATGAGTCTTATCAGTTTCATCCCACCAATACCAGTTGTGTAGTAATGTCCAGCTAAAAAGATGAGTATTTGCCACATTATATGATGTCATAGGTCTGAAAGCCCAGTAGTACATCTGAAGCAATATTAACTGTAATTATAGGTACAATAATGCACTGTACCTCCACTCTTTTTTGAGTTGCACAAGCAAGCCAGCATACTTAGGATGGTTCTTCAATATCCTTCTGAGACAAAAAAGACTTAATATTTTGTGTCCAGTTGAGAGCTCATGCCACATGTTCTTTTAATGAAGCCAGATGTACTGAAGACACCCTGAACGTCTCTTAACCCTTGTGAAAAAGTCAGCAGGGTATAGTTTGCATCTGGCCAAACTTAAATCTACATCACTATTTTTCTGTGTTCCTGTGTCTATTAACTGTCATAATATTGTTCATGGACAGCTGGGATTTTTCTGATTTTAGAAAGAATTACATTTGGACTCTAAAAACAAAGACATATTTCTTTCCACTTTCTCCCATAAGAGCTGTGACATTTGTTGTATATTCATATTGCTAAAAAAAAAATTAACAAAGTTAGAAATAAATCCACAATACATTTATAATTTATCTTAATTCCTAATTTTGTCTATAAGAATTTAAATTTTTAGGTAATTTTTGATAAATATTTCAACGCTTTCTATTTTTTTCACTTAGGTTTTTTGTGGTTTTTTTATTGGTATATAAAATATACCAGCTATATATTAACCACATATTTTTAAGTCAAATTTGGACTAAGAATTTGTAGTGGTTTAGGTTAGCCAATCTGAGTTTCCCGGCCAATGCACCGAATAATGTAATGGGTTTAGCACTGGCTAAAGTCACCAATGCACCTACTAGAATTATTTAATAATTTCCTGATGTAAGATATGAATTAGGAGGAGGACAAAGCAGGCTCAAAACTTAAAATATATAAAGAAAACATTATTTGTTGGAGTCTGAGATACAGAGTGTATCTCAGTGTATGTTTTAAGATGTAGAAAAACACTGAATTTTTAAATTTTTAAGATGCAAAAGACTTCTATAATCAGTGTCAGGACTAGGATTGTGAAAATTTTACTTTTAATAATATACTTCCCAAGTTGTATTTTTTCTGTGAGGAGTTCCAAGTCCACAAGATAGAAGCAATCCACAGTATCATGAAACTGAGGAAAAAACTGCATCCATTCTTTCTGCATCTGCCTGAACAAGTATTTAAGGTAAATGCATGTGTTATCTTTCTTATTCTTCTCTTTGAGAAAAGTAGTAACACTGGATGATCCTGATCCCCTTTATCAGGCTAGAGGAAGATTAAGGCAATACAATCTAACATCCAAAGAATTCTCATAAATTCTAGTAACACTATTTGATTTCTTTCCACCTAATTATGTGTTCTTATATGAAAATAGCAGGAAAAATGTCATTTAGTAAAACCAAAGACTCTATCAGTCATCTTACTCATTGATTTTTTATTCTGTTCTCCAGTGAATATTCCTTCTCCTTCAAATCTCTAATAACTTCTGAAGGCACTGCATACACTCTTCTAAATAATTGAAGGCCTTACAATAGTTTCTTTTTCTGGGTGGATGTGAGGCTGCATACTGTACAAGGCAGCGGAAACAGAGATTCCTTCTTGCACACTGTGAGAGTAGATGAGTTGCCTGGAGAATGATGACTGGTTTGGAGATTTATTAGTCTTTTAAATTTTTTCTCAGGACACACCTTTGTTTTTAAGTAATGGAAGAAAATAAGAAAGAGGCAGTTGATGAGGCACAGAGAAGAATGGTTCTTAAAAGCCAAAGTTTTGCAATTAATATTTTTGTAAAGCAGAATGATATTAGTAGTAGCTCATGGCCTTCTAAATCTCAATAAGCATTTGCCAAAGCCATTATGTACACAATCCTAGGAAAAGAGAATCATATTTTTCACAGATATATATTTTTCCTCTGATGAATGGCATAGAGATCTGGTGGATCCATGTTCTTTCTGGATATCATATCCCATGTTCACACAGGGATGTTCCAAGATCTTTCTTGATCTGCTATAAACTTTGATCTGCTTACAAGCTACTTTATATAACCCAGTCTTCCATCAAATAAAAAAAAAAATGCATGTTTGACCTCTCACTAGTGTTTCAATATTCATCAGTTTAACTTTTTTTGGAAACACGGGCTGGAATCTGCTTGTGAATCACAAAAACACTACTACTGAGAAATGGTTTTCTGTGTGCAGAGCTTCAGGGTCAAGTGTATTAATTTACTGTACCAAATTATTTGACCTGCAGATGATCTTTGGTTCTCTGCCGTCCCTGTACCTAGACCAATGCTACCATGAAATATTTGCACAGTAAATACAATATGTTGGCTGAAACATTTCCAGTATTTAGAAAATGTTTAAAATGTTTTTCTTCATGTTTCTACTGGTTATATACCAAATGATTGTAAAGGCATCACTGTGAGACTGAAATGCTCTGATGAATACAAAGAAAAAAGGAATTACAGCTTAGAACAGACTCTAACAAACTAGTAAAGAGACCACACACAAAAAAAGAAGCAACATATATATATTTTGTAAATAGGTTGTATTTTATGATGCAGTCTGCTTATTTATAGTGAAAAAGCTGCTGCTGAGAAATGGCATTTTATCCACATTGTTTCACAGTCAGGTATAGTAATTTGCTGTGCTAAATTATTAGTTCTGCAGGTGCTGAGTTCCCCATTACTATCTTCACCACAGGAATGATACTGCAATGTGGCCCATTAGCTTTCTGTGAGCTGTTACTTCAATAGCTGTACACATAGACATCTCTGAATAATGAAACAGCCTATATGTACAAAAAAAGCCATTTTACTGAAGTGTCTCATCAGAGATTTGTGGAATAACTTGTCATAAATTTTGGCTACCTTAGAATATGGTGCTGAGAATGATTAAAATTACTGCATTCAACAGCACACTTCCAGTGTACCTTTTTCTTATTCTCAGTGATAGTACCACCTTGGCTAAGAGAGAAGAGGAAGTGCTCAGAAACATTAATATTCTCACAAGTTATCCTATATTTTTTCCATGTAGATAAAACCAACTTCCATTTTTCAGTCAATTTCAAATTAATAAATAGCAGAGATATTATTTTTCACTAACAAGGGAATGAATAAATTCTTATTGAAGAGTTCCTTCATTACTAGTCAAGTATTTTAATATGTCCTGCTCTAAAACCCATGTAATGTAATGATTTAGGAAAATAAAACTAACTGTGAGTGTCTTAGTTTGAAGGACAGATGTCTGCTAGGGAAGGCAAGAGCCTCCCTTGGAATGGAGAATGTAAAAACCCCCTCCTTCCAAATTATTATAATTTTGAAATTAAGGGGCTCTCAGGAAAAGATATGAGGATAGGAATAACAGTTCTTTACTGGTATGTATAACAAGGCAACCAAACAACAACAACTTTGACATTAACAACAAAACAGAACCAGGAACCCTGTGACAGCCTTCTTGGCCAAGATGGGAAGGGGTGGAAGACAGGTTCTTCTTCAGAAACTCCCTAGGGCAGTCAATCCCAGTGCCCCTGCAGGACTCTGAGGAGCACCAGGCTGAAATGGCAGGAATGAGCAAAAGTCCTGGGCTGGTGGACAAGATCTATCTCTGTGGTGGTAGCAGGAACTGTGGGATGTCCTGGCAGAGCAAGGGTGTACAGGGCTATAGCATAGAGAAACCCAGAAGCAGCAGGGCTGGGACAGCAGGAGCCCAGCTCCCAGCAGGGCACACTAGCAGATTGTGATAGGTCCCTCTTTTAGTGAGGTAGATGTTAATAAGGTCCCAGGTCAGTGGCTGCACCCCGCAGACAACAACAACGATGATGACTATGATGACGATGATGGTGACGAAGAAGAAAAAGAGGAACAAGAAGATGAAGAACAAGAACAAGAAGAAGATGAACAAGAAGAAAAAGAGCAAGAAGAAGAACAACAGCAAGAAGAAGAACAAGAACAAGAAGATGCAGTTCAAGAACAAGAACAACAAGAAGCAGTTCTGACCATCTTCTGAAGTCCCAGAGTGAGAGCACTAGCAGCTGCCCCAGCCCTCCTTTACCTGCCCAAATCCCACAGTATCTGTCCCTCGGAGAGAAACTCCCCAGGATGAGAGAAATGCAACCAGATGCTCTCCTTCCCCCTGGGCTTGGCTGCTTTGTTTTCTTAAGTAACCCGAAGTATCCAGTGGTCAGTTTTAGCAACTTATGGGAAAAATTCTACGAAGGAACAAAGAAACCTAACCCCCAACAGTGAGTTAAAGGTTAGGCTCTTTTCCTTATGAAACAAGGGTTTCTAACAAATGCCATTTAATGAGAAATCAGGTTTTGTTGTCATTCAAGCTGATAAAACTTTTGTTACTCTAGATTTACAGGTGTGAAAAAAAAAAGGTTCATCCACATAAAAATGAAATCACAAGTGTTTATAGTTAATATATTTTCAAGACATGCCTAAAAATATAATACGGTACATCTACAGCATCCCAGTTGGGTATAAATTAGGAGTAATGGTAGAGCTCAAACAGTCTGGTCTATATACCTGCAGGCCTCAGAAAAGTAAGCATTAGCTACAGTAGGATCAGTCATATATTGACAGCTAACTTTTAAGTAACTGTAAGAAATTCTTCTGAGCCAAAAATTTCTATAAGAAATGGGCTAGCTCACATCCATCCAGGGTATATTCCATTTGGAATCACCAGATCTACTTGTCAGGGGTTGTACTGTTTTCTTTTCACTTCTACACTGGATGGAGTGCTTTTGGGGCTTGTCCAGCTCCATACTCACTATCACATAAAGTATGCACCACAACCTGCTCCAGATCAGATACTTTTTCTGTTTAAGCCATATATTTTACCTATGCATATTATGTGAGCAGGTCTAAGTTTCCAAAGATGAAATATCTTTACCCCAGCAAAAAATCTCAAACAATCAAACAATAAAACAAACAAAATTATTCCTATCTATCGAGCTGAAAAAACAGAATAAAATATGCCTGGACATTTTTTCTGGGAGTGATTAGAGAAGATATCCAGAAATTAATGTGGATTAAAAGAAAAAAGCTGATAAGAGTGTGGGTTAAGAGACTTAATGTAGGTTAAGAGAAAAAAAGCTCACTTATGACAGATGCATTCTACAGTAGAGTCTAAAGAGTTCTCTGTCATTTAGAAAAGTGAAACCTTGGGTTTCAGGAAATTTTATTAGCAAAATTTTAAACAAACTATAAGGTTTGCAACCAAGTCTTTATTTCTCTTGTAAACTTTATTATGTAATCAGTTGTTGCTGTCAATAGGCAATATCTGCTTCATATCAGCCTCAGTAATGAGAGCTGCCTCTACCTGTTGGGCCTTTCAGCTCTTCTATGGATTTTCCTGACTTTGGGAACCTTCAGTCCAGCTCAGTCTAGTGCTCAGCTCACAGAATTTACTGTAGCTGTCATTGCTATTGCTTCATGCCACTGACTGATGATTCAAAAGCTTTCAGGATGCTTACGGGATAATTAAGGGGTTGATTGTTTAAAAAAGTTCTCTGACTGTGATGTTTTTCAGGATCAGTTGCATCATCCTGTGACTTTGCATCAGTACTTTGGCTCAAAATAAGAAACCCCTAGTGACTTATCTGTACTATTTCCCAAAAGACTCTTGTTTTCCCTTCTGTTCTCCCATACAACACCATAACACCCAGTAGATTTTATTAGAAAAATAAATGAAATGAGAACTTGACACTACACCTCTGCAATCTATTGTATGTGCCAATCAGCTCACACAGTTTTCCAAGTTCACCTCCCTCTTCAGGATTTGAGGTCAGTAACAATGACAAGGAAGAGAAGCAGAAACAAGATAAAAAGGGATCACCTTCTGTGCCTTTTTGGTCTGATAAATTTTTTTCAGAAGGAATTTTGGTGTAAAGATAAACAATTCAAGGTCAAGTCAGTCATGGATTTTGTATCTCCAGAAAAGTAATTCTAGTGAGGAAAGCTTCATGCATGCAGAAGGAAATCACTTCTAGCTGAATGACTTAAAAGCTTTAAAAGGTTAGAATCTAAAATTCAAGCAAATAGATTTTATGGCATCTCTTGTATGTTTAATAAAGGAAGTGGTAGATCTTCAGGAAAAACACTAGCAGTAAAAGGCTACGCAAATTTCATATCTCTAAATCATTCATAGAGTATGACTCTGAAGTCCTTTAATTTATACTGGATGACCTACTCTGCTACCTAGGCATTAAATGTGGGTCTCAGTCACTAGGACAAAGGTTGTCCTGAGCTAAGTTTAAATCCAACTGAATTTATGGAGCCTTCCACAGCAGTAAAAATCAGGAATACCTGCCCCTGAATAAGAGGCCAAATGGTAGACAGATTCATAACCAAGATCATAATTTGACCCACTGAGATTTCAACATTTTCAAAATAGTAAAGAATGTGAAATTATGGTCTCAGCTCTGCCAACTCACTGGTAGTCAATTAACAACAGTAAGTTTCTGTGGGGGGAAAGTGGGGAAGGGTGGAACGGGAGGTTGTCTGTCTGTCTGTCTGTCTGTCTGTCTGTGTAAAGCTTTCCCTCAGAAGCCCTGTCCCTCACTTGATCCTGTTAATAAAGTGAAGATAGTACAGTCATGTTTTCTGGTGTTCCTTTTTCATCTCATTGCTTGTGGCTTTTAAAATGTAGATGACTTAAAGGAAAAGAAAATTACTAAGAGGCCACCTGATCCTGTCTGGATCAGTAATGCTCAGTTGGTGTGTAAATGTATTGTAATCAAATGTCTTGAAACTAGATGTAGTTAGCTTTATTATAGAATCATAGAATGGTTTGGGTTGCATTTGACCTTACAGATCATCAAGTTCCTACTCTCCAGTGATGGGCAGGGAATACTCCTGTGTAATATCCTAATATAATTCAGAGTAATTTGGAAAAAAAAAGCACACTTTTGCATAAAAGCAGCAGACCTAGTATTGGATGGAAGTCTTTTTCAGAGAGGCAGTCACAAAGCTCCTGAATAAATATCAAAGTATTGTTATTGCTACATTAATATGTTGTTCTACCTACACTAGGGGGTTGGGATTTACACTTGATTTGACTGTTGCTTGGTTTAACAAATCCATAAATTCTCATTAATCACTACGGAATGGAGTACTCCCAGATTTATGAGACCCCATTTTTAGAGTTCTTAAAAGCAAGGTACTTTTGTGGGCTTTGGTTCTGTTTTGGGGTTTTTGTCGGGTCCAAAGATCCACGTATTAACGATCACCAGGCACAATAAAATGCATATAGCATAAGCTTTCAAATGCTCATTTATCTTAAGTAACCTTTGCAGAGAAGGTTTTACTGCTTGCTCGGACAAAATTTTAAAGAATTAGTGAAGCTGTCGTTTTATGAATGTTCCTTTCTGTAAAACCTGAAACAGATGCTAGCTCTCTTTAATGAAAATTTAATTTTCAGACTGTATTGTTATGACTTGTGACTGACGCACTTGGGAAAATTCTTTTTTTTTTCCTAGTAAAACTTGAATACTATTTACCAACTTCAATCAAATCTGAAACAAACTTCAAATTATTTCTATTAGAAATAATTTACACTAATGCCAACATGGGAAGAGTTAGGTGTATGCTTCTTTGAGAATGGTATTGTATTTATCAGGAGACAGGAGAGTTTAGATTGTGTGTTCTTTGCAGCAGCAGCAGCAAACTGGCCAGTCAACAGCCATTTCCTGCTATACAATCCACACCAAGTGCATCCCAGCCTACTTCCAGAGGATGAAAAGACATCTGTTTTATCTTGCCTAGATGGATTAGAAGGCTAAAAGTGCAAACTTATTGGAAGGCAGATTTACTTATTTCTAGCATTCATGGGAAAATTTTGAATTTAAAGAGTGTTTTATCTCCTGTGTGCATTAAGCCCTTGGCTTCTATAATCCTTAGATACCTGGTTTATTTGTGATTTGATGTAGCTATTCTCACCTGGTTGGAGTGGGGAGGTAATTGAGCTATGACATCCCAACTCCAGACATCCAAAATACTGACTGATATGCTTTCATTGCACAGACAGGCTCAAAAATAACAAAAAAATGATAGAGATTCTCTGATGACAGTGTGAACCTAAAGCATTACTGTCTCCATTTCTATCCTCCCACCTATCTCCAAGAGGAAAACAGAAGGATCCATCTTAGTAAGGCAGAAGAACATCTGGGGTTTTTTTAAACAGGGCTACAGATAGAAATCTTTGTAGGTAACTGTATTTCAATGGTGTTCTGGGGGCACACTGTATTTTCAATGGTAAGTATGCACATTAACTGCTAAGCTCATTCTTTATAAACAGCTATTAATAAAACAGATATTTGCATTCCAAAGTATGAAATATGGATCCAAATCAACTTCACATCTTAGAATTTACTTGTATAATTCATAAGTCAGTGACAAACCTAATGAATTAGTCACATAACTGACACATTAGAGACAGAACTTTGAATTTGGATGCATGTTTTATTTAAAGCTTGGTATGCTATATTAATAAATCATGAAAATATACTTCTGACTCAGTCATAATAATAATAAATAATAATGTAAGAAATAATAATAATGTAAAGAATAGCATCTTCCGGTGAAAAAATGGTGGGAGGAAAGGTAATTGAATGACTTTGTGTTATTTGGCTGGCACAGACAAGTTAAGTGCTCCATAGCACTTTCAGATCCTTGTTGCTTTCTGCCAGTTTAAAGGACTGATAAATCCATCTAGGCTTGACTACTATAAAAGGTTGTTTATATTTAAGGTAAGCAGCAAATACTGTCCACTCTGTATCAGGAATGAGATGGGAATTTTTAATTTCTAATTGTCCGAGTTCTTACAGGATAACTTCAAATCTCTTCCATCACAACTTTTCTGTACTCTTTTTCCATTCACTTCTACATATCAAAGTGAACAACTCTGTAAGCGGCACAAAAATAATCACATTATTGAAAGCCTATTTGATAACAAATTAAAATGTATTACTTTGAATGGGAACAGCTTTGTTAAGAGCTTCCATATTGGAGGAGTGGAAAGCAAAAAAGAAATACAGGAATGACATACAAGCATAAAATTATTGATTTTATCTTTTAGGAGATATTTTTACTGCTTATACTTTGCTGTATCTAAGACTCTAAAATTCTCAGAGTTAAGGAAATAATGAAGTCATGTACATATCAAGTCACAAAGTTCCAATTATAATAATAAAAAAAAGGCTTGTGATAAAAGGTGAGTTTTTTTTCTCAATACCACCAAATCCTTCACAGTTTGAACATAATTTGGTAGCCTGAACATTAATGGTACCATTTTTCTTCTATATGTACTTCTAGACTGAGTCATTGCCAGTTAAAAAAAAGTGACATGCTTTTGGTGGAAATGTCTAAGCTCACTGGCAATCAGTAACAGCTTCAAAGTGCTAAAAATATACATATATTTGTTAGATGAATCAAAACCCTATTCAGACTCTCAGTAACAAAGTGGCTTTTTGTACAATGAAAATTGTACATGAGCTCAGAAAAAATTGCCACAAGTGCTTATTTTGTATTCTACTAGGTGATATCTAGGTTTATTAGTTAAAATTTCACTTAAAAGCTGTGTGTGATATATGACATGCTAATTCATGATCGGTAGTAGAGCTTTAAGTTTGCTTCAAAAAAGGAAAGATACACAATTCTTTTAAATTATAGAAACTCTTTCTAGTCCTGGTTGAATTCAATCTATGATTCTTAATCTCCTTGCATCCATATGGGGTATCTCCACAAATGATCCAGTTTTAATCTATACATTATCTTCTTTTCCTTCCCTGATCGTGGTATAGTTTGTCCTCATTAAAATGCTGGCTCTTAATTCCTCTGCATAGCCCATAATACTTACTCATTAGCAGTCCAGCAGTCCACTAGTATCTTTTAACTACTGTGTTTTTACTAATCTTTTTACTTTTGACTACATTTGCAGTGCATGCTGGAGATTAACTTGCTTTTTTCTCCTCAAAAACCTGTGAGGATCACATATATGAGAATTTGATATTTAGTCAGATTGAAGATGAAGGAAGAAAGAGTGAACAGAAGATCAGAGAGATGCAAAGGCAATAGGTTGCTTAATGCTTGTTAGTCATGTGTAACCCTTTGCCCTCACTTAACCAGGGTTCTTAACCTTTTGCTAGGTTATTAAGTCAAAACATGATGTCCTTACATTCACAAGGAGAACAAACTCCTTGTTACATATGGAAACTCCCAGTTGTTGTGAAGAAGAGTAAGGAAGGGCGAATAATCTGAAGGAAAAGGAGTAACTTGGTTTTTGGAAATTCTGCCTTTTCCTTGTAGACACATGCAGAACTCTTGACAACAATAGACAGAGAAATTTGTAAAGCTAGCAGGCCTGAATTTATGCCTGTATTTATAAGAAACCTACAACTAATATCACATTACAAGGACCTCAGATGCTTTCCCTTTAAGATATTTAGTGCCTGCAAATATGAGATAAGGTCTCTGAACAAAAAAAATTCTGGGTTCACAGTGCTGTTTCCATGGAGTCCAAATGCTGGAAGAATGAGACACAGATATGAAACACCACAGATAATGAGAATTGGAGTTAAATTTTTGTTTCTATTGCATGGCAGTTATAACACATTAAGTGCTAATTTGCACAGAAGTACCTAAATCTTACTTAAATGCTCAAAAGTTAAAAAATTAAAGATTTCCTTAATGTTTTTTTGATTCATTAATTTGATATAATCATAAGAGAACCTCATGTCCCTGAAAGGAGAGGGAGGGGGAAAAAACCTTTATGCCTGCCACCTATAGAATAAAAGCCTTCCAAGATTAGAAATTAATTCAAAAGTTTCTGCACTGTAAGAAAAGCATTTTGTTAACAATGCACTGGCAAGAACGCCACATGAGTACATGGGGAAAAAAAGAGGAAATTAAGATATAGCTGTTATATAGCTATAAAATTCAGCTGAAGGATCAATGTGTATTTATCCAGTTTTTAAAAAAGTGTTTTGTGACACTTCAATTGTCTATAACATAATGTTTAAAGAAGCAAATTCCTAAAGGAGAACTTTAGGAATTAAAGTTATGTTATTAGCCTGGATCAAGGAATATAAATAAAACCAGGAAGTGCCTTAGAGTTGAGACTGAGTAAGAAGGATATCTTCCATCATCTCAAGACACAAGCCTGTTTCAGTTAACAAGATAGGCCCTCAAATCTTCTGGAGAGCTCATAAAGTCAAATGCATGTCTTCTGTCTTGACAGATGCTTCATGAGCTATGATAAAGAATAACTGATTACCCATGTATTGCATAAGATACATTTGGTAAATCATGAATCATCTATTTGAAGCAGTGTGTTCTTTCTACTTTATCAGTAGTCTGGCACTTCTCTAAACTGCACTTAGACTTCTGATGCCCCAAATAATTAGACCTAGAAGGATGGTGAAGTGACAAAATAAAAGTCAATGGGTCTCACCTGAAATTTAAAAAATTCAATTTAAACATGTACCAGACATAACCAGCAGGTTTTGATAGTGATGATCTATGGAAAAGGAGGTCTGGGACTTCTCTGAGCTGGTCATGGCCAGTTACAGGTAGCTCTGCTATCCATATCTGCTATCCATACTATCCTCTACTATGGACAAAACCCACTGCACATACAACTGTACCCATCAGAGGAGCATATAGTGCCTCTGCAGGAAGTATATTTAAGGAAGGATATTGATATCTAAAAAAGAAAAGATGCAACAGACCAACACTGAAGCAGATGTGACACCTGAGTGGAGGCAAGGGGGAAAATTAAGGAGATGCCAGGATATAAGGGACAACATATCAGGAGAGAGAAGCAGAAGAAAAGAGATGTCAAGGAGACAAAAGTAAGGCAGCAGAGTAGCAGTCTTCTGAGGAATGCTGAAGGAGCAACCCTAGCAGTGAGGAGCAAAGAGAGGCTCAAATAAGGATTAAAACAGAGACACGTACCAGAGAAGACTATAGGATAAAGGCACCTGAGCAGGGACTGGAGCAGAGACACCCAAATAGGGCAAAGCACAGGCAGTAAAATAGGGCTAGTGCTAGGAGACAGCTAAGGACAGAGAGACTCAAAACTGGTGGGTTTTATTTGGTCCATGATAACACAGAAAAGACCTCTTTTGTAGATGGCAAACAGCATATCTAAAGAACCCCACTGGCCCCAGCCCTAGTAATCTATTCTAGTTAACCCTGCCTTATTCAGTGGACTAGACTAGAGAATTCCGGTGGTGCCTTCCAGCCCCAGCTGTTCTGAGACAATTAGGGTTTGTTACCAACCATGGAAAGTTCCTCTTTCTAAAACACTTCATTAACACCTTTTTAAAATACCTCTGAGAGTTTCTAATAAAATTTAATACCTGTGATAAATGGAAAATGCATGAACAAAGGAAAGAGCAAGGCAGTTTCTGTTCTATATGTCTTCTTATTTGTTCCTCTTATCTTGCAGAAATAACATTGTTAAGAGTTCTGAAGGACTACTGCCAGGTAATGTAGAAAAGTGGGAGGCAAGGGTCATTCAGTACACTGGAAAATGAATAGGTAGAGAAATGTCACAGCATTATCACCTGTAGTTATATAATATATATATATTATATATATAATATTTTATATATATATATAATACCATATATATTATTTGCTTCACCTTCTTGATCAAGATGAAGTTTCTGTCATAGAATTAAAAGGGAGAAACTGAACTGACCAACTGACTTTTGGTATCAAAATAGGTCTGTTACACTTTGAAGATGAGGACAAAAGTAGTACCCAGAGACAGTGACATTGTATCAGATTAAAAACAGCTTTTAAAATGAGCAAGTTTCTTGAGAAGAATTGTATTGGTGTAGAGAATCTGAAGTCCAGGACTATCTAAAAAATGGGACTATTGCTAAAACTAAGTGTATTGGGTGTAGCTTACCATCCTAACACTCATTTTTTAAAGAGGCTGCACTTATTTCTTTCCTAGTCTCATTTCAGGACTCAAGATATTCTGGTGGTTTCATTATAAGCATAAAGAAATATTTGCCCAGATTAAGTTTGACTTGCTATTTTTTCTTTTGGTATAGTGGTTTGACAGTACCATGAAAAATGATACAGCAAAATATAGTGTTTTGGACAATATCTCATCTTGGTCCTCAGACATTCTAACAAATGCTCCCCACCCTCTCCTGCTATCTAACTGTCCACTCAAAACTTAAGGAAAGAAAATTCACACGTTCTAAAATCTGTCTTCCTTATTTTAGAGACCCAGGCTGATGGTAAATAGTTTTTAGTAATTTCAGAAAGAAAAGACTGCTAAGATAAACCACTAGAAGACTAAAACACCATACCCATATTTCACTACTGTTTTTTCCTAACTTTCAACTGATTTCTGTATAAGACTAGAAAATTTTTATCTTCCCAATAATTTAACATAAAATGTAAGCAGTTCTAGGAACAATCTCACACAAACCTCTAAATAACAGCTGAATAAAACACGCATAAAATGTGCAGAAAGATGCATGGATTTAGTGTTCCAGTGACTGTTTCATTGGCTGTTTATTACTATCTAGACAATAACTGCAATTTTATTATATTTTGCATATATATATATTGGTCAATCAGTTCAATGTAATTTCTCCTGATGTATAACAGTCATAAATTAGTCTATAGTTTTTCCTTGTTTGCTTTCCTTTATAGTAATTTACTTTTTAGTAGAAATCACTATCTTAATTTGTTTGGTCTACTTTTTAGCTTTGAATGATCAGCCTAGACCAGTGTTTGATTTACATTATCAAATATAGGATGCATTTCTAAAGCCTTTAAGCATCACACTGCTGAAAAAACAAGGTGCAGTTTAGAATGATTGTGAAGATTACTCTCTATAAGCCTTCAAATCAATAGTATTGATTTCAATTTAAGGTTTTATTTATCCCTGTTATTTCATTTAGTAAGGATCTATTATTTACCTAGAAGCAAGATGTAAGCATTTAGACCAAGTAATTTTTTTTTCTTTCTCATATAATCAATCTCTTACCCTGCACTCTGAAGAACTGTCCAACAAGTAGTGAATTTTTCAACAGAAAAGACACATTTTTTTTACATGTCATAAATAGTCACCTGGTCAAATATTTTTTTGTGCTTTAAATTCTTTTTTTTTATTAGGGTTATATTGGCAGTAATAAGTAGTAATAAGTACAGGAAAAATTCTTGTCTGTAACAATGATCTGTTCCATTGATGTGAGCAGCAATCACATTCCACAGCGCTGTCAAAATCATAGATTCATAGTTTGTTGGAAGGAACCTTAAAGATCATTTAGGTCCCATCCACCTCACACAGTCAGAGCTTTTAATTTGACCTGCTTACTCAAAGTCCTGTCCAGTCTGGCTTTAGATACCTCCAATAGACAGTCAGAACTTTGAGCAACCTATTCCAGTATCTCACCAGGCTCACTGTGAAAAATACTTTTCTTGTATACAGTCTAAATCTTCCCTCTTTCAGCTGTTGTCTCTTGTTCTGTGACTGCCAGTCCTGGTAAAAAAAAAAATGCATCTTTATTTTAAGTCCCTGTTATATATTGAAAGGCCAGAATATGGTCTGCTAAGAACCTTCTCGTCTCTGGGCTCAAATAACTTTGACTCGCTCAGCCTTTCTTCATAGGAGAGGTATTCCTTCCATCTGATCATTTTGTTGCCCTCTGGATCTGTTCTGAGAGGTCCATGTCTTGTAATGAAGACTCTAGAACTGAATGAAGTATTCCAGCTAGGGTCTCAACAAAGAGGAGCAGAGAAGCAGAATCAATTTCCTCATCCTGCTGATTGCCCTTCTTTTGTGCAATGCAAAAGACGATTGACTTTCTGGCATGCAGATGCAGGTCACCAGACCAAACCAAATTTTTCATCCACCAGTATTTCCTAGTCTTTCTCTTCAGGGCTGCTCTCAGGCAATTCTTTACCAATACTCTACAATATTCAGTAATGCCCAAGAGGTTGCCCAGCAAAGTTAAAGATTCCCCAACCCTTGAAGCATTCAAGGTCAAGTTGGATGGGGCTGTGAGGAACCAAATCTGCTGTAAAACGTCCCTGCAAATAGCGAGTGGGTTTGGACCTGAAGATGTTTAAAGGTCGCTTCCAAGTCATGGCATTCTATGATTCTATGATTTTCCTGACCCAGATATGGGTCCTTGCAAATGGACTTGTTGAAATTCATGAAATTCACTAGTCCACTTCTCAGTTTTGCCAAGTTTACTCTCAAGCTTGTCAATGTCCCATGGCCTATATCTTGTAGTATACTTTTCTTTCTGTGATGTATAGATAAAAAATACACTATCAGACACAAGAAGTTTTCTAAAGTAATTAATCAACTATAGAGGTTATAAAGTCAGAACATTGGTTTCATCTATCTTGACCTTTTGTGCACTACATGCTTTAGTTGTGCTTTATATCAATTTGTATTCTAACGGGAGTTTTCTTTCAGATGAGTATTGCATTTTGTCTTGATTTAAAAACTGCTTATGAATAATTAATTGCAAATCATACCACTTGTTTGTTCAGTTGGTTAACAATTTGAAATCTGTTTCACTTATTGAGTAAATTTCTGTAAGTTAGCTTAAATTCAATATACTAGGGTGACTAATTCTTCAATGTCATACTTCTGTTCATGTAAGTTATAGAATCTTCTCACCCCCCACATTGCCATTTTCTGTGTTTATACATTCAGTGATTCTATTCATATCCATTTTCTAACCATTTAAATTTTCTTTTAACTTTATGCATTTTCTCCACTGATTGTGGCCACCTCTTCTGGCACTGGGAACAGTTCTACACATAGGGGTAAGAAAATCAGCCCATGTTCACCAAGACTATTGCTCACACAAGCAAGAGTTACAATATTTTTCTGAGCACACTGGTCATTCGTGGTAAGCATTTATTTACCTACTTCCTAATATTTAGGAATTATTGCTTCCCAAGCTGGAATCTTCCACTCTAAAAGAACAGTTCATGTTCTTCTGTCCTACATGTAGATCTTGCATTTAGTGAAATTTGACATGGTTGTAGATTGACTTGACTTCCTAATTTTTTGTTTTTTCTCTGGCCATCCTTGAGTCTTTTATGAGCATTATGAATCATAATTTGTGGTAAATCATCATTTGTGGTAAAATTCATAAATGATGAAAGAAACTAACAAATATGCAGTACTACAATAGAAACCCGCCTGCCTGCTTAGTTCTATCTGATTGACTTCCCAGTGAAATCTATCAAATAACATGACTGTGTTTGGAATGTTTTTCAGTGGGCTATTGTGTGAAAATAATGACTCATAAAAATACAGGAACACTGAGGGAAACAATTCAATTTTTGGTTGTGAACACAAAATATTGGTAAAGTACTTAGATGACACAATTTGCTGCTAATATGCTTGAGTAAACAAAAATCATGCAGATTATGACTATACTAACATAAATAATTTCCTAAAATCAAGACATCAATCAAGTTACTGCTTTAGAAATTAATAAATAAAACATCATCATGAAGTATTTTGCAATACTTTTCTGTCTTGTATGGGTTTTTCACATTTACTTGATTTAAATTTATTAAGGAATACTTATAAGTTGAACTTTTCCAAATTTGAAAATACCCAAAGAAACATTGAAAATTGGATTTTAATTATTTCTTTACTTTTTTAACAAGATAGACTCAATGTAACATTTTAAACAAAAATATATTAAGCATTCAATGTCTTATTTGTAGAGGAAGTTATTTTTGTGATTTAGAATCACCTTAAATTTAATTTTATATTTGATAAATGTGTTATCTTATTCAGAAAAGTTTTTTTTTTCTCTGGATCATTTGGTAGTGAATAAATGATGTGCAATCACCATTAATCTCAGTACTTCAGGAATAAAATAATTAAAGTATACCTCTTCTATCAGTTCATGGTAGAATACTGCACAGAAATAAAACAGAGTTCCTGATGTCATATAATATCATATAATCAGATATAGACATAGTAATGCATAGGAAACTTTTGCCTGAGAATATCACTCCTTTTTTCCTATTCTTTTATCCTATTGAGATTGCCATGAATGAAATGCAAATGGCTGATAGCATTTTGTGTAGCTGATTTTCTATTTTGTCAGGGCACAAGGTATTTTTTTCACCATATCACAGGGCATTTAATTGTACTACATTTAATCTTTTGTAATCCTTTAAATCCTCCATTTAATCCTTAGCACAATGACACCTTTTTAGCTTGTGCTTTGCAGCATGTTTTTAAGGGCGAGGAAGTTAGATTGTGCTTTCAGAAGGAATACAGCACTCGAAGAACTTCAGACTTTTGATTGTGACACCATGCAGATTGCACAAGTACCATTCACTTACTTGAGCTATGTCGGACTGCATATAAACAGCACCTATTCAATATGTTCATATGCAACAATCACACATTTTAAAAAATCCATGACAGTCAGGCTATTTAGAGACTTGGATAAGTCCCTCTATGGAGAATGACCATTGAAATTGTGCAGTCTGCTTACTAAGTAATTGTGCTTAATATCATCCAATAGTTCAAGTAATTACCATTCTAATTTTGAATATCGAAAAACTTTAACTGAGGCTTAAAAGGATAACAAAACCAACATGCATTTGCATTTGCAATTTTTTTCATCTACATTGCCAGTGGCTAAAATGCAGTCTTAGGTTAATTAATTTTTATTTTTCTACTACCATTTAGCAGTTCCATTTTCCCTAATATTATTTACAGTGGTTTGAGGTTTGGGTTGTAGTTTTTCTTTGGTTCTCTTTGGTTTTCTCCCAATATGCTGTCAATATTATTATTCATTGGTGTTACAACATTTCAAAAATACCTGCCCAGAATACACAGAGATATAAATAAATATATATATATAGTTACATAGACTTAAAATTTGCCACTATTTTCAAGTTATGGATTCTCTGTAAGGCAAACAAGGTCTACTACACTAAAAAAAATAGACCACTGAAAAACTAACAGCATTCTGATGTCTACTCTTTGTATGTGTGACACCTGATCATCCGTTCTCGTAAAAAGGCTGGGTAGCTAATGGAGAGGAAATCCCAGAACATAACACATGAGGAAGAAAGCTCTTTAAAAAGTAATGCTCTGGGTATAACTTTATTTCTCACCTCCAGAGAAAATTTGTACCAGAATGTAGAAGCAGGATTACAACCACAAAGAGCCTTTCTCAGGAGAATAGTTTGTATTCAAGAACACAATTTTTTTAAAGACGTCTTGCTTCATAGTAATCCCTGATAAAGTCATTCATGTCTGGACTGCTACCCACATTTGCACACTAATGACGTGGAGATAAAGTAACAAACACTATGAGTGAAGTCTTCTTATAGTGTCCATAGTGCTTAAAAGTAAAGATATGTGACTGAAGCCTTAAAAGCTAGAGACATAGCAGTAGTTTAAAGTAAGTATAAAATCACGTGATATGACTTAACTAAGTATATATAGAATACAGGTGTATGGAATATTGATTTAGATAGCTGTTCAGATTTTGTTTTGATTTGCTTTGGTAGCTCAGTTTCCTTCATGATACTACCAGAGCAATATCATTTGTCTATCTGAAAATGTAAAGTAAAAAAACCAAACAACCCCACTTCAGACAATTTTCAATATGGCTAAATCTCTGAGCTGCTAGTACCCATTTCTCAGCATTGGTGGTGCATTATAACTTGTAAACAAATTCATCAACAGAACAAATTTGTCATTTTCTCTATATAATTTTCACCTCATATCATTGTTAATTCCATGTTACAAAATAAATATGACAGTTGACATACAAGTTATTAATTGTTAATACATGTCTGCATAATCTCTAATATATTCCATGCAGTAAATGTTAACTTGATTTTCAACTGCCAGTCTAACATTAAACTACCATTCTGTATTATCTGCCCCAGTTACTTTCATGACTTCATACATCTTCTACCTCTTAGAGACAACTGGACACAATTGCTTGCATTCTTTCATTATTCTTTGGAACACACATGGGTACATACATAACCTGTAATAAAGCAAACAGACACAAACAGATGAGCTAGGAAGTTCAAGATCATGTGTGTGCATAGGAAGGAAGTGTATTTAGGATAGAAATTAATTACTAATCTGTTCAGGATTCTGTCTTATTTTTAAATTAGTTTCATTCATAAATTCTTAGTTGTGAAAGAGAATATGACAATAGGTTGACTATGACTCACTAGGAATTGCTCAATTTTGTTTATAAATAAACTGATACGTGAATGGCAGATCTTACCATTTGACTTTTTAAAATATTGTCAAAGAAAAGTGAAAATTCCCACTTGTCTGTCTGTAGCCTTCAACATGATCTCATTATCACAAACCTCATGATGTCATTAGTATTCTTGAAAGTAAGGGAATATTATATATAATCAGTATGAACTTGAAAACTAGAGAAGTTTTTAACTGGTTACTTTGGTAATTAAAGAGCATGCACATAGGTCATTCTTTTTTTTTTTTAGTAGAGGCACCTCTAACAAGAATCTGTTAGATCCCACAAGAATCTTGATTTTCATTAATTGCTGACCATTTGTCAGTATTGAGATTTATGAGATAAACATATTTTGGGAAATAATTTTCATTTTAATCTAAAGCACTGTTTAACAAGAATGATACAATTAATCAGTTGTACATTTCTAACAAACAGTAGAACATGACAAATCAAACCAAGCCATATTTGAAAAGAGTATATCGTTGCCTTTATATCAGTAATATAGGAATAGAATCAGCCATTTCCAGAACAGCATTATACATAAAAAAATAATCCCTCAAAGAACAAAAATACCAAATTCAGTCCTCAGCACAGAAGTCGTGTTGTATGAATAAATTTAATTTGTTAAGTCTGTAGGATTGAATAATTACCCTGCCCTATCATAAAAATATGTACCAATTTCCCACATTTGGGCATCTCTTCATAAAATATGAATTAATACATCATTTAAGAACTTGTATGAAGAAGAGGTATATTATCATTTGATTGCTTTCTTAAGCAAAAAACTGTGAAACTACTTAATTGTATGGCTTTGGCTCCCTGTCATGGAAAAAGAACCTCAGTTAATATTCTTAAGTATGATTTCTTCTTTCTTCACTCACCCTTCATTCTTCTGCAGAAGGCTAGAAAAATAATCAAAATTTTCAAAAGCAGGAAAAAGTAGGTATCAAATGTTTACGTTTAACATCTATAATATATTTTATTGGGAATAGGACAGTAGGTATACTGCAAGAATGAAAACAACCTATGCCCAGGGGCAAACAACATGCAATCTTTTGTGTTGCTTAGTGACTTAAATGATGACAAGGCTCCAGTTCTGATAGCCCACGCATTTAATGCCAAATAAATGATCACACATTTTAAAATTTGTTTTCAATTAATCAAAACTACGCTCTTTATTCTTAAAAAATAGAAAAATAGGGAAATCTAACGTAAGAGCTCTAAATACAAGTACTACAATGACTCTGCTGACAGATACAGAACAGCCACATAATCATAGATATTCATCATGCTTTCTGTAACAAAAAATCATTTAAAGCACAAGGGATTTTGTGCAAGGAGATAGAAGTGGAGAGGGTTTGTGGAGCAATCAGAAAGCAAAGGAGGTTTTGACAGAGTATAAATACTTTGCAAAGATATGTGGAGACATCCTGTCCTGGAAACAGCTGCTGGTATGATTTCAAAAATGTAAACATATATTCTCAGGCGTATGAATTAAAAACCTAATGTAAGTCTAGTGTTCATGAAGCTCTGCCTTTTGTCTCTTCCCAAAAAGTTGCAGTTGTATTTGAGAACTGGGTTGCTAATTATGAAAACTGAGGATATGTAAATATTGTTAAGTGTTGCTCCATGCCAGAGTAGCTAAGTCACAGTGAGTGAAAGTCTTGTTTAAATCGAGTTTGGTCATGTCCCTAAGGTTGTATTTTTCTTTTAACTGCACTTCCAGATTTCTCAAATATTAAGTACGCTGAAGTGCTGCCCACTTACTTACACAAGGCTGGCAGGTAGAAACAATAAGTGAGTAGCTGATTGGTTGGCAATAGAAATTAGTCTATGGTCCAGGATCTTTACACCCAGAAGTCATCATTTGGCTGATTACATCCTGGCCTGCTCTGAGGCAGCCCTGAGTATCTTCAAGCCAAAAGCAAGAAGAAGTATTGACCGACTTATCCAAATTAAGCGTAAGGGGAGAAGGCTGTCCTATGTCTCCAAAACTGAAGAGGAACAAAGAGAATTATACCAGAAAGTGAATTAACTGGACAATGGCCTATCAAAAGCAGCTATTTCCAGAGACAGACAGTATTAAAAAAAGTGAATTCCCACTCATTTACTGCATGTTTTCAATGCTTGGGAATGTCTTTTGTTTTGCTTTGTGGCAATGTAAATAACAGTGTAAACCTGCGCATTCCCCTGAATCCAGCCTGAAGGTATAAGAGAAAGTGGATTTCAAAGGCAGTTGGAGATAAAAATTTAAAAAAATAAAAGTTTAACTGTCCCAAATAGGATGATCTAGACCAAGATTTTGCTCTTAAAGACACTAGCCATTTGGCAGTACCACTATTCTTGAATGTTTTACTTCAGAAAATTAAAAAAATGTTTACACCTCACCTGTGAAAATCAAATGCCTAATTAGGTGTCCAAAGTACGTACAGAAGAATATAAATATTTCAATTCAGTAGTCACTTTTAAAGATCCTAAGACTCTGTTCCTCATTCTAGCAACTTCATTTATCTAGCTAAACAATAAGCCATGAACAGGCTTGCTTTAGGTTTTCTTTCATGTCCGTGGCAAGGTGTTTCTAGACAGCGTTTCTAGAGTGTTTCAGAATACTGCAGACTAGAATAGAGAAAATGCCAATTTTATTATCAGTAGTGCTACTAAATCAGCAGCATGACAGCTCTCTAAATAGTAGCTGTAGTCAATTTTTGACAGATGCCTTGTAAGAATTCAGGTGTTAGGAGAACACTGAAAGAACAAATATGAATTTACAAATATGAATATACAATATATATATATTATATATATATATATAAGAAGTACCTCCAATTTTATTTCCCTTCTGCTTTTAGGGAGGAGATCTAAATTTCACTGTAAGCTAAAACAAAATACATAATATTGTGGTCTTTTGGAACAAGAAGATAAATTCAACTTTCGATCACATTTTTTCTGTTGAAACTT
Organism: Pseudopodoces humilis; assembly: GCF_049639895.1. Taxonomy (NCBI): domain Eukaryota; kingdom Metazoa; phylum Chordata; class Aves; order Passeriformes; family Paridae; genus Pseudopodoces; species Pseudopodoces humilis. The sequence goes on along the minus strand of NC_142203.1, from coordinate 46,799,891 downwards.
AGAAGATGCCTTTGGCATTGTGAGTCAGCTTTTCAGCAGAAAACATGCAGTTAAGTCAAAGGGTAGGAGTTATCTGATCTATATTTATGGATAGATGCTTTTTTCATCTCCCATCTTCAGTGGGAGAACAGTTCAAGGAAAGTAAATCTCGTGATGGAGTTCCCCATTTCTGTATTTTTAGTCCACCACTGTCACCATGTATATCTGAAGTGTGTCCTTCTTGCAAATTCTTTCCATTCTATAGTTAGGATAGCCTTTCTGCTTACCAATGAGCAAAAGTAGTTCTGGCTTCCCACATTGAGATTCTCACTGAAAACAGTTCTCTTAAAGAACTCTGTGATCTTATTCTCAGCAGTCTTGAAGTTCATCTCAGCAGTGTTTGCTTCAACTATGACAGAGAAATCTCAAATAGAGAACGGAGTGTGCAATAACCCCTGTATGCTTAAGGGAGAACTTCCTGCTCTGCTTTTTTTCCACTGATCTTCTGACTGAGGCTTTCCCATGTAAAGGTCTGATAGCCAGAAGCAGAGGCCTTAAAGATGTCATAAACCAATTTCCATTATTTTTGGGCTATTTTGTCTGAAGTTCCATCTCCTTTCAACTATTTACAGTAGGTAGAAATCCTTTCATACTAAAACTTCTTTCAGACTTTGAGGAAAAGAGCATTTTCCTTTATGAAAATATGTTTCTACTCAGGTTATAGTAGTAGAAGTATTTTATAGCTATGTAAGGAAGTAAAATGAAAGAGGTTTTTTTCCTTTCTTTAACTTTGCTTATAGTTCATATGCTTTGTTGGTATAAGGTATTTTAAAATATCTTGTGTTGCCTTACTTATGTTGACAGTTGCTAATGCACAGGAATTATAAACCATTTATATTCAAGTCAATTTTTTAAATTTTTTATCAATATTGCTAGTATAAGATGGCTACATTAATAATTTCTTCTGGATTGTTGTCCTTCAAAAATACCTATTAAATATCTCAGAGAATCTGAATTTATGAATATGCATTCAATACATTAATTCTCAAAATAGAAAATGGGAATAAGCCAATGGTAGTCAATATATAAACAGTCGACAGAGCAAATAATTCAGGAGCATTCAGAACTGGTGTAGAAAAGGGGTGGGCCTTTTATTCTTTTTAATAAGCACAAAATGAGTTCATATTTCCCTTCCAAATCTTTATATAAAATATAAACCTTTTTTCAGCAGGATTTTTGTTCAGAAGAGACATTATTGCAAAACCAAATAAGGAATATATTGTATCACAAAGATATTCAGAGCTGTTAATTCTTTATCAAAGTTGTAACTATGTAAAAATAATTGTAACTATGCAAATACTTAAATTATTATGCTTAATCATGCATCATTTAGTAAAACTCTTCAAGCAGGACAGCCAGTTCCTAAGCATACAGGGTACATGCTGTCACTGAGCATAAGAAAAATGCTCTACGAACTGAGATATGTCTCGCTAGGACCACCTACTTTTTCCCAAATATAGTGAAATTTAGTCAAGTGGTCCCCAAATCCCATATGAAAATAAGAAAACAAAAACATAAGTAAAGAGATTTTCTCAAGATCAACAGTTTCTGCATCAGATTTTTTTTGTACTATGAAGACCAACTACTGACTTTCACGTTGTCTCTTATGCCTTGAATTTCTCAAAATCTGTGCATCACTGGGAAAGGGACCTGCAGATGAAACAATATGAAAGACGGTACTTTATATCAAGAGATATTCACTATTTAGATGCAAGATTAATTTGGTAAACCAAAGGGATAATCAGGCTTCTGTAGAGCTTGAGTCATGGAACACAGTTTCTCTGGGATATCACTACAGAAAATTTATAGTTTTTCCCCTATATGTTTTATACACATTGTTATCTAAAGAGATCCTAAGGATATCTAAAAAGACCCTAAATATTTTTTTTTTTTTACTTCACATTTCACTGATAATTTATTCAGATTTGTCTGTCTGATTATTACCAAGATGACCATGACCATTATGACCTACTATTGACTTCATCAAGCACTTTGCTTAATTTTCAGAAAACTGCAGTTTAATTGTTTCAGTTTGGGCACTCAGAGTAGTAACAGTGTCCAAATTAAATTAGGTTTTGGAAACTGAAATTATCCTTTGTAGGAAAACCTACCAATACCTTCTTCAAACAATCTTTTCTTGTTTTGCCTTATAATTCTGTGATGCATTAATACTGTCCTCATTTTTTTAGATTAACTAACAAAATGTAATAAATGATGGCCACTTAGAAGTGAGATCTTTCATCTGTTTTTCTCGCCAGTACAAGTAAACATGAAGCATTGATGGCTGAAGAACTGCCTAGACAAGGAGTAAAAATCCTAACGAGGATTTTTATATCTTCTGCAAGTCCTTTCTCCAACATAAATAGAATTTTTACTTTATTTTCTACTCTTGGACTTGCTAGGCTTTGTTTTTTATTTTGAAAAACCCGTTTTGTGTTTGTCTGGCAAGCCATATCATCCACATGCTGTCATTTATAATTATGTTTGCTGTCATCTGTGCTGTACTATAAGGGTCAGAATTTTACAAGTTGGTGTGTGAATCATGCCCTGACCTATGCTCGAATGTATATAAGGAGGGAACTTTTGTATTTGCAAACAATTTTCTTTTTTTTTTTAACTTCTGTACTCTGGGCAGCTTTCTGAAAACAAACATAGAACTAGAATCTCTGTCACTGTCAAAGAAGAGAGGAAGAACAGAGGGAAGAAAGGAGAAGTAAATGATGTATTTTGAACTTCATAATTGGAGAGCAAAACCTTTTACAGTTGATGATTTTTAAATCCTTTCTTCTTTTTCTTGAAAGAAAGAGAGATTCAGTGTTTTAAAATAGGAAGGCTTTGTCCTACAGAAATGACAAACAAAAACCCAAACAGAAATAAAACCTTAAACAAAAGCAAACAACAAAAAACTGCAAACCAAAAAGATTTTCTAGATTTAATCTGAAATTATTTATATAGTAGACCTACTTTAATATATCTGTTTCATAACAGTGAAAGAATGTCAGGACTTGCATGAAGCTGGTTTTCTGGGTCAGCAAAAAACCAAAGAAGAGCTGGAAGTTTTTCAAGGCAGAGCACATTTGTGATGGAGTGCAGAGGATTCAGCTTGATGCAAACAGACAGAAGAGACAACATTAACATCTCTGTAATAAGAAGCAGCTGGGGATATGAAAAAATTTCTTTAGTTATGGTTTGAAAATATGTCATAAAATCAGAAAATCTTATAAAACTGTAAAAGATGTTCTCTGTACTTGTTTCAGCCAGTTATTTGATTGGTTATTTTCTATACCTCACAAGGAGTCTCAAAGAGGAGAATTTATTTGCTCTGAAACAAAACCATACACCGCTTATAATAGTGAGAAAATAGGAGATTAACATTTTACATTTCTGCATTCTATGCCCTTGTCATTAGACTGCGTATATTTATAAAGTAAGTTGTCATTTAGGATAGCCCAATGTTTCTTTTAGAAGATTTTATTCAGTTTCTCAGTTTTAAACTACTTATTTGGAATGTTTTCACAGAATTGGGCACTGTTCTTGATTTTCATAACAGTTTATGTTGCAGTGTGTTTCTTGCTGATGGTATGTTCTGTTATTGCCAAAATTGATGGTTTGGTCCCTCTCACCCCACTCCCATAGTTGTCAATCTACCCTGAGTCTCCTGTCAATCTGTCTTAGGCCCACCACATGCTTGGAATTCCTCTTCAGAAATCCCCTAAATTTTGACGCTTGAGTAGTTCATGTTACCCAGTTTCCCTCCCCATCTTCCTCATTGGAAGATGATTTTGTGAACCCTGCCTTTTACCCTCCCCAGGATATCTCTGATTAGCTGATGCTTTGTACCCTCCCTTTGAATTGCCTCCCTATTTCAGCTGTTGCACGCTCGCATTTTCTGTCTTTTGCCCCCAAGATTCCCCACAGCAATAAATCCTCTATTATCCCACTCAAAAGACCTCCCTCTCGTCCTTGTCTCCTCAGAGTGCAGACTGACAGCCAAAAAGCCGTAGAGCAAGTGCTGTAGTCACACCTTGGGTCATCCTGCTCCTGGGGTGTGACCCACTCCTGTCCCAGGCCCAAGTGATAGAGCCAGATAAGCTCCAGCCCGATGCGATAAGTTTAAATAAAAGTTTTCAGTCATGTCCAATAAAAAAGTTAGAAGAAACATGGCTTGTTCACACTGAAACAATTTATTGCTAATTTCATAGAGAAAAGTTGCCATCTTTACATTGAAATGATTTAATCTGATGGAGAAACCATCCACCAATTTATTTATGGGCAGAAAGTGTCTTTGAGATATGATGGATAAACTTCTAGACCTCTCCTTGAGACACTAAGCAAATTTAACTCATAAATATATGCCTGCATAAAACGCAATTCCTTTTCAGAGACTAAATTCTCTTAAGATTGCATCTCTGAACCTGTTTTGTCCCATCGTGTAAATCATGTAACTAGTATGCTACAGGATTGTGACAGTATCATGGCACACTGATTTTTTCCTCCTAGAATTATTCCTACAGACATTGCTGTGATGGAAGCTGAAATAACAAAAAGCCTAATTTCCAACTATTTTCAGACTAACATCCAACCTCAGCATAAAGGAGAACTGACAGCACAATAATTAAGGATAAATTTAAGATAAAGTATTGTATTAAAATTTATAAGGTATTAAGATACCCCCATAATCTCTATTCAGGGGTATTCCTGTGTGGTGGTGTATTTCCACATGGTGTTATAGAGATTCTGTCTGATTGGGTTCCAGAAATTGTCAGTTTCTATTTTTTCTGGCCTGCTTTCATCCTTTGACATATACCACCTCCATAGCCCATGTGACTGACATTTTCAAGTGTCATTAAGTGGATGGAAGTATCTATCACCTTGTTGAAGACATTTTAAAAACAGATATTTGGCTTAATTACTGTCTTAGAGAATAAATATTCTGCAAATATTGATGCACTGATATCCTTTAATCTTCACAATTTTTTGGAAAACTGACTTGCAGGGAGGAGAAGGGAAGATACATTTATTTCTCTGAAAAAAAATCTAAAAAAAAATTAGAAATACAAGTGATTTTCAATTATACAGGTCACAAAAAGGAATGCAGTTGCAATTTGAGTACTTTTTTTTCTAGCAGTATTGCTATGCATAATTTGAGAGAATATTATTTGCAGAGCCTGCAGTACTGACAGTTTCTTTCAATGTAATGCTAAATAGATTTTTGTTTTTCAAGGCCACTGCTACATTTGTGTTTTTACAAGATCTATGTGACTGAGTTAAAAAATTTTAATTTGATTGAAAGTGGATGCAATAATTTTTTTTTCAAGATCTTGACTGCTTATATTTGGTCTCATCCCTTTCATTCATGCATTCATTCATGTGGGTATATCATCTGCATCAACTTTATGACATCAAAATCTATTCCTTTTCATTGCTCCAGCAAGTGTATCATAAATTATCATTGAAGTCCAACTACTGCACAGAATAAAATCCTCTTTTAGTAAAATTAATTATTATTTCATTAACAGCCATAATTTCAGTAAGAGGAATAAGTTAAATTTACTTTACCTTGTGTATCACAGAAACATAGAATCATAGAAAGACAAGCACAGGCACAGGCATTAAAGATCACCTACACTCAACTTCCCCTGCCATGGGCAGGAACACTTCTCACCAGACCAGGTTGCTCAGAGCCCCATCCAACCTGGCCTTGAACACTTCCAGGGATGAGACATCCATAACTTCTCTGGACACCCTGTTCCAGTGACTCATCACCCTCATAGCAAAGAAATTCTCCCTAATATTTAATTTAAAGCTGCTGTCTTTCAGTTTGTACCCATTCCCCTTTATCCTATCACTTACAATTCCTGATAAGTGAGGTGTCTCTTCTCCAGGCTGGACAACCTTCTCTCATATGTCTTTATAGGGGAGGAGCTGCAGTCCTTTTATGAACCTCGAGGCCTCATCTGGATTTGCTCCAACAGTTCTATGTCCTTCTTATATTGGAGACACCACACTCGTATGCAGGTAGGGTCTCATCAGAGCAGAGCAAAGGGGCAGAATCCCCTCCCTCACCCTCCTGGCTACACTGTTGCATCCCAGGACATGTTTTGCTTTTCTGGGCTGCAAGAGCACACTACTGAGTCATGCTGAGTTTTCCATCAGCCATCACTGCCAAGTCCTTCTCCACAGGGCTGCTTTTAGTCACTTACCCTCCCAACCCACAGGTGTGTCCGTAATTGTCATGACCCAGGTGTGGAACTTTGTGCTTCTCCTTGTTGAATGTCATGAGGTTTGCATAAGCCCACCTCTCAAACCTGTCCAGGTCCCATTGGATGGCATCCCTTCCCTGCAGGGTGTCGGCTCCACCACACAGGCTGTGGTCAGTGAGAGTGCTGAGGGTGCACTCAGTCCCACTGTCCACGTCCCCTACAAAGGTGTTGAACAGTTTCAGCCCTGGTACCAACCCCTGAGGGACACCCTCCATCACTGCTCTCCCCATGGACAGTGAGCCATTGACCACAGCTCTGAGCTCTCCCCATGGACAGTGAGCCATTGACCACAGCTCTGAGCTCTCCCCATGGACAGTGAGCCATTGACCACAGTTCTGAGCTCCCCCCATGGACAGTGAGCCATTGACCACAGCTCTGAGCTCTCCCCGTGGACAGTGAGCTGTTGACCACAGCTCTGAGCGCAGCCGTCCAGACAGTTCTTTATTCACTGAGTCGTCTATCCATCAAACCCATGTCTCTCCCATTTAGAGACAAGGATGTCATGTGGGACAGTGTCAAACAAAATTTGCATAAGTCCAAGTAGAAAATTGTTCTTCCCCCATCCACCACTTCTATAACCCTGTCATAGACAGTCACCAAATTTGTCAGGGATGAGTTTCCCTTTGTAAAATCATGTTGGCTGTTACCAATCACCTCTTGCCTTAGCATAGTTTCCAGGAGAATTTGCTCCATTGTCTCACCTGGCACCGCGATGAGACTGACTGGTCCGGTCCAGGTCTTTTACTTTCTCCTTTTTAAAAATGGAGGTTACATTTTCCTTTTTCCAGTTTTCAGGGGCTTCACGTGACTGCCATGTTTTTTCAAAAATGATGGATGGTGGCTCAGCAACTTCATCTGCTGGCTTAGCTCAGGATCTCCTGAGTCTTGTGCTCACTCTGGTCCCTTAGATGGCCGTGAACCTGATCTTCTCCTACAGAGGATGCAGGATCTTCATTCTCCCAGTCCCCATATTTGCCTTTCTCAACTTGGGTGGCTGGAGCACTTGCCACTGAGTACCAAGGCACAGAAGTAATTGAAAACCTCAGCCTTCTCTTTGTCCAAGGTAGCCAGATCTCCTATTTCCCTGCAGGGAGAGCGCACACTATCCCTAGTCTTTCTTTTGCTTACAGCATATCCAAAGAAGCCCTTCCTGTTATCCTTAATATCCATGGCCAGAGTGAATTCTAAGTGGGTCTTGGTTTCCCTAAGCTTGTAATTTCCTCTTGATTTTGGTTTCACAGTCAGAATTTCTACTATGTTATTCATGTCAGAACCATGAATCAATACTTCGATATCTGTAAGTTTATTTTATTTTATTTCCTGGACAAAATTTCTGTCTAAAAATTAGCAATATGCAATATTTCAAAGCTTCAGGGAGCTGTGAGACAGCATCAGGAAAGCATGCAAGAGGATATCTTGTCTTTCATGCATGTTTGGAAAATAAAAGCATAAAACTGAGTTGTTTTCACATCAAGTAGTTGTCACTAGCCTGAAAATAAAGAAGGCTTCAGTTTTCTATTAAAAAAAAAATTACAGGAAACCTTAAACAATATATATTTCTTAGAATATATAAACTTCTTCCTTTCTGATGACAAGTGTCTATAGGATTTACCTAAGAAGTCTAGATTCAGCTCTCATTCTGTGTGAGGAAAAGTAAATTCCCATTTCATTTTAGCCACATAAAAACTTGTCACTTTATTGGGAACAGCAAATAGAACAACATAGACACTCTTGTGCACTGAACAGGAGAGCAACGTTTATTATTCCTGATCTTCTTTTATAGACACGTTTGACAAGTCTGAGACGTAAAACTCTCATTGGTCATTAAAGCAACACATCCACCATCATTGTTTAAGTGCAACATCACCCCTTGACTGTTTTCCTAAACAACACCTGCAAAGATTGTTGTCCTTTACCAAGGACTGTTTGGATTCTTTCTCATGCTTTCTTAGGCCGAATGAGAAGCCTGTGACTTAGTTTCACACAGGCTCTGTTCCCTTCCTTTTGCATTTAGCATCCACAAAAACTCAACACCATAGTGTAGAATGTTCTGCCCTGAGGCTTTTGAACTTATGTCTGCTTTAAGTCTTTTTTGGTACATTTAATATCAGCTAGACAAGAGAAAGAAAATAAAATATTAACTTCTTACAATAATCACTACTGCATAAAAAGCTGGTCTTCAAGAACAAATTTTCCTAAAATTTTAAATATTTAAATTATAATGCTTAAATATTAATTGGACGGGAGTCTGGAGTATAGGTCTCTCTTGTCCAGGTAAATATCCAAAGATGTAAACTCAAAAAACCTGTTTTCTGACTCTCAGTCAGGAAATATTCAAATCTATCTTTTAAGGTACAGTATCATCAACTATGGCTAAAATCCTTAGAATATTTTATTTTCCTTTGGTTCTCAGTTACCGATTACTGGACGGTACCATCTTAGTTCATAATGTGATTCCAATTCTGTGCACTTGTATGCAGATTCTGAGCAGGAAAAGAGTGAAATAAACGCGCAAATTAAGGCATTCAGTATCCTCTTTAGTTACTGTGGAACTTTTTTCAGTTTTGAAGTTATGCAACATATAAAGCCAAAGCCAATACTGAACTGAGTCTCTGGAATAGAATAGCCTGATGTCAGCATTTAAACCTCTTATTTAATTTTTCAAATCTTTCAATATACCCAAACATCACTGATTTTATAAGTCCTATATGTGACATTTGTGGCTCAGTGTAGATAAAGGGACAAAAAAAAGGAATCCAAGTAAAGCAAGAAGTAAATGGTTTTTTTCAGTCAAATACTACCTCATATCTCTGATTTCCATAATAATCAGTTTTCTAATGTTAAAATTTTAATGGTTACCAACAAAGAACTATTTTTTCTTTCCATCTTCTCTTTTTTTTCACAGTAATATTCTACTCATTTGCAAGATTTGCTACTCATACTAGCTAGTTACATAGGTAATTTAGAAGCTATTTGCTACATCTCTGTTCATTCTTTTTTCCTTTTCCTGTGAACATATCGCCTTCCACCACAATTTATAAAAATTGCAAAATATATTTGCTAACTTGTACAACATATGTTCCATCACTGCTTTGATTCTGACTATTTAGTTTTATCTACTTTTTGCCCACTACCATACTGTAAATATATTTTCATGGGAAGCAGGGGGCTTTTTTCTCTGCTGTTGATTTCTGCACTACTGGTGTTATCTCTTCAGGTGGTTACAGGTACAAATAGCAAAAGGCAGTGACAATCTTCCAAGTAGCCTGATGAGTCATCTTGCCCCTACTGATGGTTTTATCTCATCTATGTGGAGTCAAACCGTGTCACATAATTAGTTCATTGTGTACTTACTCCCCTGTGGCTGGATAAATAAACACTGTTCACTGCCGTTCTCTGTGCTTCACAGTTCTTGGGATGATTTTCTTGAAAAATTGGCAAACAAAAAGTGTATTTTATTTGTTTACTTTAAAAGAATAAACAGCTTGATTTTTGATAGCTTGATTTCTATTAAAATTCTTTCATTAATATGTTTCTGGTTTCACTGATGAAACAACGCTCAGTGTCAACTAGATTTCTAGTGTTTGTTGACAGCCATTAAAAGGAAAATTCTGACATCAGGTAGGCTAGAGGCATACCAAATGCTGTGTCATTTCCAGATAAGGTTTGTCAGAGGCATTGGTGTGCTCCCCTGTGAGGACATCTAAAGCCAACCAACAAGGACCCTCAATTGTAAAAGTGAGAAGAGCAAACTGGCTTGATGAAGATAAGATTATAGTGTCTCTCATGTGAAACCTAAAATAGAAGAACCAAATTAAACAAAGTATAATCCTGCACAGAGGATTTTGAAGTTGATTTAATGGCATGCTATCAGTTTCACTATGTTTAATACTCTTATGGGCTTACTGAGTTGCACACACAGTGTCAATTCCATTCAAAGCAACCTTTATCACAATGCACCAGTTAATTTTTGTCTTCAGGGTACAGTAATTATGCTGACATACTGCAAAAAAAATCCTCACTACACACATCTGAAAATGCCACATTGCACAGATTTAAATTTTGTCCTTTCTCTGGTATGATCTCAAGATACTCATTTGATGATGGTTGCTGAATGAGGAATTGTAACATTATTTTCTCATCCCAAGTAATATAGCTTAAAATTTTGTACTCTGTCTTTCTACTCTGCTATCTACCACTACTGAGAAAATTGAAAGATAATCCTTTTTTATTGAATGTAGTTTTTTCTGCATTTGGACATATTCTATAGCTATGCAATTCAAGACAAGACATTTTCTTAATTTTTGCAGAAGAAGACGGGACCAGTACTAAAAGTGTTGTCTGTATATGCTAAGAACTTAAAATCTTTTTCTTACTGCAGCAGCGAAAGAGGGTAAAGGTTAGAAAATAAAAGTACTACTGTTAGATGAGAACATCCTAAAACTCTTTTTCATTTATATTTTTTTTTAATTGTTTACAGGAATACGTGGTTTAAAGAATATATTTACTCCCCCCAAAAAAGACACTATAGGAACTATATTTCAATTGTTTAAAAATATTGTTTCAAATGTGTGAAATGGAAAAAATTACTCTATGTATCTTACATGAAAAAAGGATAACTGTATTTTCAGTTATAAAAAATTGAAAAATAAAATTAAGTTTTTGGAAATGTAAAAAAATAGTTTTACCTTAATGTCATTGTTTTCTTTTCCTTTATGTTAACTTAAAAAAATATCATATTCATGTAAAATTTGAGACAAGTAAGGTCTGATTCACCATTTCTGCCCCAAACAAACTGACAGATATTTTATTACCTTAGCAATATTCATATTCCAAGGCTCTTCTGTCTGAAACATAATGTCCTGAACTTTTGATACCAAAGGTCTATCAAGAAGAAAAGTTCATAAAATAACTAATTTTCTCTTATAATCTCAATCATATTCAATCTTATACAACCTAAATGAATCAGAAAGCAAAAAGTGAACAGATTTGTCAACAAATTAAGAGTCCTGGTGAGAAAAAGCAGCTTCTCTGTCTTTGGATTTCTGTTTTTTCTGTCCATCTGAACTGGTTAGCTTCATGTGAGGATAGAAATAAACCTAGAATTTTCTCTAGGAAAGAACTAGTGTTTTGGTAATTCCAGTTGCTGATTCTGTTCCTTTTGCTTTCCAACTACATCACATGGTTCCCTGACTTTACGTAGCTTTGAACAAAAGACAATGGTGCAAAAAGCCAAGGTTTACCCATTTCTACAAATTTAATTTCCACATATCTCATTTGACTGTAAGCATGTAACTTTAATTTCAATCCTTAGCACAATGGGCTTCTTAGGTGGGTAAGGCCAGAGTGCAGTGCTGCCACAGTTGGGAAGGGCATATGATTCTTTCATCAAAGTTTATCTCTGCTAAGCACAGCAATACAACCTTCTTTCCCCATGGGTATTGTTAACAGGCTTGTTAATTAGTCATCAATAGCTGTCAAAATGTTAAACAAGCAGCAAACACCCAATGGTAACAGTATTAAGCTGTGGAATTGCTGATGAGCCCCTGGCTTCAGTAACTTGTTATTTGAAATTTAGAACATGTTCTCCTTCACTAAAGTCCTGTGGCAGAGTTTCTGTTCCTTGACTGTATAATCAGGTGATTAGTGGTGGAGAAGGCCTGACTGAAGCATTCTACAGTGAATATTATGCTGTGTTAAAAGACAGAAAATGTTTGCATTTCAACACAAACCCAAGGTCATCAGTCACTCTGGTAACACAAATCACTCTATGGATGAAGTGAATGACTTGACTTTAAAGTCTGCTGAGGAAAGGAGGGAAGAAATGTTTTGTCCAATTTTTTTTTCCTAAGCCACTTTAGAAATGCAGCAGGAAACTGCTTGTTACTTATTGATGCTGAAAGAGAAGAACGAGCCTGCCAAATGGCAGACTGATGACATAAACTTCTGGCAATCTTTTGCCTCTTTTGAAAGTATGTTTCCAAGTAAAATACAAATACTCACCTACCACTGCAGCAGCTCTTATGTGAAATCCAGTAGAGAAAGAAAGCTGAAACATTACAAGCTGGGAGCCTGAGCATTTCATCAGACACCTCATGTATTAAAAGAAAACACATCACACTACACAGGTGCAGATTTATGATTAACTCTTGTGGTGAAATTCTTGGCAATGCCTGCAAGAATGATGGTGCATCATGCTAAGCTATGCTACAGTTGAGTTTGAAAGCCATTGATAGCACTTTCTGTTCAGCGTAAAAGAAATCACAATGTTCTATAACCATCTAAGCTGTCACTCCTGGTGACATGATTTACTGCTGAGTTCTTCAGCTTTCCTGGTAAGGTCCAAGTCTTCCACGGAGGACAGAGGACACACAGTCCAGGTAACTGGTTTAGTATTTGAGTGAATTGGTTTTGTTAAACACAATAGAATAGTGCCCACATCTGGGCCCTAATCTGGAAACTACTGAGGTTGGTGGGAATGATTCCAATGATTGCAGCAGGCTTTTTGTCAACTGCTTGATGAAATCTTGGTTTCAAATATATCTATCTGCATTGCTGATTTTTAAATTGGTGTTTTTGAGGGAAGGGGAAATATTAATGGCTTGTCATGTTCTTATGGCTCAAGACTGGGCTAAAAATGTCTTCTCACATAGCCATTTTATAAAGATTTGATAGGGAGAAAAAAAAAAATAAAAAAGTCAGACCTGCAATTTTTTTTGGTGAAGTATATGGCTGACCAATTTTGTAGACACCATCTAAACAAAAACAGTCCCTAAAAGACCCAGAAAAAAACAGCAGTGTCTCTAGCAGAGTCTCTACATATTTTCAGCATAATGTAGTTCATGACATCTAGGTTTTTCTGTCTGTCAGTCTCCCAGACTCTCTTAATAGCTGCAAAAAGAAATACCCTGTCTGCAGGCTGCACACATTTAAAAAAAAAAAAAAAAAAAAAAAAAATAAAGCAACAGTTGTCTTTATACCACATGAGCATCTACATGAGGTACTGTTATAAATGCAAAGGCAGATTTGGGTTAAATAAAAACGATTTATTATAAAACAATTTCTATAAAAAATAAACAATGAGGAAAAACCACAATAAAACAAACAGCGCAGCGCTGGGTGGACAGGGGTCTATACCCAAAGGTATAGGTGTTCCCAAATCCACGAAGGAGGGTAGACTGTCCGGGGTTTTTATAGGGATTTTTAGCCTTGAGGCCAAATTCTAGGCAGGCACCATTCATCAACAGTCCTTGATTGTCGTATGAATTGATTTCCTGGCGTTGGAGAATAGAGTCGAATGGACGTCCGGACCGAGTCTCCTCATATGTAAAGAAGTTCTGAGTGGTTCTTGATTTCATTGTGGTTCAGGCCATCTGGATGGGATGGTTGGATCCGGGTTGGAGCCGATGGATATTTCGGCTGGATTTTTCCTTTTGTTTACCTGATGGCTTCCCCCAACGGTAGCCTGCAAGGCGGGGTGTTCAGGTCCGGTGATGAGTATCTCGTCGGAGCCTCTCCTTGTTGGCTTGATGTTTCGTGTCCTGTCTATTCTTCCCCGTTGATGGGCACCGAGCCTGTCCTTGTCAGTTTGATGAGTTTTTGTCCTGTCAGCTTGATGGGCCGTGTCCTGTCTATTCTTTTTCGTTGATGGGCGCCGGCTAGGATCGTTATCCTTTGAGTGGGAATTCGTGGCTAGATCTGGGAAGGGCTTGTGTGTCATACTGTACTTTATATTTTATATCATTATTGTTATATACATTTATTTAGATTTCTACGAATTTTTACAAGTTCATTTCTCACAGTCCCCCGCCTAATAATCCATTACATTAAAAATTCGTGTTATTTCATCCAATTCTGCAGGGGAGGACTATAATTTTTTTACTCACATTCATTTTCTTCCCAGTTCGTTAACGAATTCTCACTATATGCTTGTGCCAGGTTATATTTTTTTTCAAAATTCTTTAAGGCTTTAATCACATTTTCGTTTTCTTTTTCCTCCTCTAATTTCATTAGTTTAGAGAGAGGAGTAAGTCTCCCTTGTGCTTTCTCAGGATCGATTGGAAGTGTGGCAATCTGCATTCCTTGCACAACAGAGTGAATTAGTCTGATGAAGCAAGGAATTAAGCAGGGAAGGAAAATGATTCCGGCAACTGAACAAGTGATGAAAAATACTAGCTTTTTCCATCAAGTCCCTTGCCCGAATATCTGGTCTCACCAGGAGGCTTGTAGGATTGAATTCCATTTTTGGACTGGCACATGAGCTACTTTTTTAATTTCAGCAGCCAATCCTTTTATTGTTTCTCCGTAATCGTCTATTTCCATACAACACTCGCATTCGTTGTATCTGCCACACACTCCTCCCTCTTCGGCTAGCAAATAATCGAGAGCTAGTCTGTTTTGATACACAAAAGCTCTCGTTTGTGAATGTTGTTTGGCTAGGAGTTCTAGGGCTTCTGAAGTGTGGTTGGAAACTATCTCTACCACTGCTTGCAACCTGATAAGTCTGTTGAGGAGATAAATGGGGGTTCTGTAACCCCAGCTGCCATCATTTGCCCAAGTAGCGGGCCCGTAATATTGAATGATCCTTTTGGCAGGTCATTCTTCCTCGTTCCAGTTCTGGTTGCCTCCCGCTATTGGTAGTTTCCGTTTTAATTCCCTCCTTTGTCTGTTTAATGTCTCAAAGAGAGGGGCTCAATGATTTACTCTCTGTTTTAGGTAGAGTAAAGAAAAAGGGCCGAATTATTCTAAGTGTGCAGGATCCTTTCCATTTTCTGGGTAGCTCGCTGTATGCCTTTTTCCACATATCTAATATATACTATCAGGAGCTTCCCAACCCTTGTTCAACTTTGCCGGATCATCCCAATATTCCTTCAATCCTATTAGCTCATGGAAGGGATTGGCCCAGAGTTTTTGTACCAGCAAAGTCTAATTATTTCCATCCATTCACAGTTATTCCCCCGGGAGCGACTCCAATAGCCCGCGGGTGGTTCAGGTTGCCAGGTTTTTGTTTTGCTTTCCGAATTCACCGTGAGTGTGCTTACACACGGGGTATAGCTTACTAAATCAGTGAATTCTTTTCCCTCTCTGCTAATGCAGACAGTACCGATTATTCTTTGGTCTATAACCCATCCCTCTGGTCTTTGTTTTGTTTTTGATATTTTAGAGCCTTCCCATTTTAGAAGTTGCTCTGGGGTTAGTCCCTCTCCCTTCCAAGGCTATCTTTCAGCTGATTTTAAACCGCCACAGATCCAACAGTTAGATAGACCTAATTCTGTGGCTATTTCTTGCATTAGATCTATGAAAAGATTCTGGTTGGGGTTTGGCAACCCCCAATTGCTGTATTGTTTCTTTAATTGCTCATAATGTTCACTAAGAGAGTTAAGCCTCTCCTGTTCTAGCCTTTTTTTCCGAGCTTCTGCTTCTCGCCTCTTTAACTCTAGGGTTAGTTGTTTTATTTTGTTTTCAGGGTCTACCCCTTCCTCATCCCTGGAGAAGCAGAATACTTGGTTGAATTGCAAACATACCCGGTCATCACTGCTTTTTAACAAATCAAGGATTATCGGTTCATTATTAAAAAAACCTCTTCTTCATGTTTTAAATTTCTACCTTCCCAATATACTTTCTCTCCCATGGTACACATTTTTAAATTCGCTTTATTGTAACATAAAGGGTTAACTGCATAATATGCCAAAAAGGTGGATTGTCTTTTCCCCCCTATCCAGACAGTTTTGTTACATTGACTGCAGATTGGAATTGGGGGAATCATTCCCACTTCTCTCTTATACCTGAAATGGGAAGTTTCAGTCTTTCTTTTCATAGGAGTTTTAGACTGCCCGTCCTTAAACCTTGCCCCTGAGTGGTAACACTAGGCCTTCCCCTTTAATTCACAAAGATTATACTGAGTGCTGTTAGACAAACAACGTTCCGGAGGACAGTAGTTAACTATTCGTCTGGTATCTGTGGCAGTTTGACACTGCTCACACTTCCCCAGGAGACGCTCCCCCGGAGGTACTTCGGGAATCATTCTCTCGGCTAAGCACACGGCTAGACTCAGGACAGTCAGGATTCCCCACCGGTGTATCCCTCTGCCTTGCCCTTCGCCCGTATAGAAATATACGGCGGGGATTACCATCTTCTCGGCAGCAAGGATATTCTTCAGGGGCCTTTGTAGTCCTTATGGCGTACCTTCTCTTGAAAGCAGCCCACCGAGACGACTTAATTGTGTCTGTCCTGCTCGGTACCTTGACTGTTTCTTGGCACTCAATTTTTAAAGTTTTTGCTTTGGAGTCTAGTTTACCTCTAATCCCCTTTTGAAAAAGCAGGTACCACTCAGGAGAGTTAAGTTCTAAAAACTCCGCCCGGGTGACAAGTATTAAGAAACGGCTAGTCAGCTCCTGTTCTTTAGTCAGACAATTGGTACACAGTCTCTTAGGTTTGTACTCTCCTCAACAGTGGGTTACTCAAATTTGTTTACAATAAGCACATTTAAAATGTATAAATGGAAAACAATCACAGTTTGCGTTGATGTAACTTATCTGGTCTGCAGCTCTACGATTTTAGAACAATCATGTACTAATTTTTCTGAATAGAAACTGAGCAGGATTTTTGTGCAGTGGTTTTCAATTCTAAACCGGGTGAGCTGATTAAGATGGCTTCATATTTTAGAAGCCTGGAATCAGTCAGACACTTCTCTGCTTTTTGCTGCAATATGTTTTTTACATCGTGGGGAGTGTAAACTACCAGGGGAGGAAAAGTTATTTTCCTTGCTTCTCCTATTAACAGAGCCACTGCTACAATTGCTGGTAAACACGTAGGCCAACCCCGACTGATTGGATCTAAGATCTTTGAAGCCTATAGGCTTCCCTTTGTCTGCCCATTCCTGAGTTAGGACTCCCTGTGTTGTTTGTTTACTCACATTCACGAACAACTGGAATTCTTTATTCGTATCTGGTAGAGTTAGTACCGGGGCAGTCATAAGAACAGTTTTTAATTTCTGGAAATTAGACTCATCCTGTTCAGTCTACTTCAGCCTGTCAGTGTTTAATCTTTCATACAAAAACTTTACTTTTTCACTGAAACCCTCAATCCACTGCCTGCAATATCCCAAGAGCCCTAGAATTTGTCTAATTTGCCTTTTTGTTTTTGGTGCAGGCAATGCAAGGATGCCTGCTACCCTCTCCGGGTCTAATTTTTTTCCTTGAGATATCCAATGTCTGAGGTATTTTATTTTTTATTTCAGGCTCTGTGAATTGCAGCTTGGATTTTGATACTTTCAAACTTTTCTTTCTTAGAAAGTTTAACAAGGCAATCGTGCTTTTCTTCACACTCTCTTCAGTCGGTCCAGCTATTAGCAAGTCATCTACATACTGCGAAAGCTTTGTCCTGTCTTCAAGAGCCAATTGGGTTAACATTTGTTCTAAAGCTTGTCTGGAAAGGTTCGGAGACTCCACAAACTCCTGGGGGAGGACCGTCCACCTTAGCTGTTGCTTACAGTTTGTATCTGGGTCCTCCCACTGAAATGCAAAATAATCTCTACTCCTTTCATCCAGAGGGCAAGTCCAAAAAGCATCTTTCAAATCAATCACACTGTACCACACATCTTCTGGTGTGAGTCTATTTAGTAAAGTATAGGGGTTGGCCACCACCGGGAATCTAGTCCGGGTCCTAGCGTTTACCGCTCGTAGGTCCTGGATTAATCGGACGCTATCATCCGTCTTTTTTTATAGCCAGGATGGGGGTGTTGTGTTGAGACATGCAAGGCTCTAAAGTACCCCCGTTTAGGAGGTCATCAATTATTTGTTTCAACTCCCTTCTCTCTTTGAATGCTATACTTCAGGGTTTATTTTCTCTTCATTTTTAGGAGTCAACTTAAATATTTTCACCACTAATTCAGAATTTTTAATCAAGATATTAATTCTTAAAGCAACAATCATGTCCCTTCCCAGTAAATTGTAATCTGCTTCTTCTACTAATAGCAAATTCCCTAAGCAAATTTTATTTTCAGATTTTATTTCCACATCTTTTATTATAGGTACTTCAAAGGGGTCTCCCTTTGCACCGATTACAAAAACTTTTTCTCTGCTAGCCACACATCCGTATGGCAATTTCTGCAGGGTACTTTTCTCTGCCCTAGTATCTACAAGAAAACTTACTTCTTGTCGTTAGGGGCCCACTTTTAATTTTATCAAGGGCTTCTTGGATGTTCTTGTTTTTGGATCTCTTTTACTGCAGTTACTAAAACCTTAGCCTGCAATTTCTGCTTCTCATCTTCTCTCCTCATGTATACTTTTTTTGAGCTTCCCTTAGGAGCTCCTGGAGGCTTTTATCTTGCCACTCCTCGATCTTTTCTAATTTTCTCCTAATGTCCTCCCAAGATTTAGCAACGAATTGTGTTTTTTAACAGAACCTCCCCCACAGGAGAGTTCGGGTCAGTCTCAGAGTAAATCTGTAAACTTCGCCGTAATCTCTCGATCTATTTAGTGGGTGGTTCCTTTTTTCCTTGACACTCTCTAAAAACTTTGCTAATATTCTGGCCCCTAGGGACCGCTTCTCTTATACCTTGTACAATCATGCTCCTTAAATCCATCATGTTCCGTCTGCCTTCCTCTGTCTGTGCATTCCAGCTCGGGCTTGCGCTAGGCTATTTCTGGTTACCTGGCATCCCCTGTGGATTGCGTCTGTCCCAGTCTCTGATCCCGGCTTGTTTAATCATTTCCCTTTCCTCCGGATTAAACAGTGATCTCAGGATTGCCATAAGATCGTCAAAGGTATAAATGCTACTCCCTAAAAATTCATCTAACCTCTCAGCCACTCCGAGAGGGTCATCTAACAACCGCCCCATCTCTTTTTTAAATGCTCTTACATCTCCAGAGTTAAGGGGGACATTCACAAAACCGATCACTCCCGGGGCCGTCGGTACTTCCCTAAGAGGGAACAACCGGTGCCCCTCTTCATTCTCTCCCCATTCATTATCTATCATTCTTGCTCTTAAACGGGTTCTACTTGCGGGAGGGGAATTGGTGATTGTGTGTTGCCTCCCTGTTATTAATTGTGGGAATTCTGCCGCCACCCGGCTGAAGGGAGGAGTCCCCTCCGTTGTATGGGAGGGTCCCGGTTGTGGCGGCCGGACCGGCAGGGACGGATAGGGTGTTCCCCAGCCTTGCGCAGAAAAAACCTCCGAGGAGGTTGCTGTGGTTACGGTGTTTACAGGCGGGGAAAGGGGAAGGGCTGCCGGCATCGCTGCTGGCCCCGACTCTCCCGCTTGAGACACACGTATCTCAGTGGGTTGGTCTCGGGGGCCCAAGGGTGCTGTGGGCACTACTTGATCTGCAGAGGAAGGTCCCGCTGGTCCTCGATACGGGGGTGGTAAGTGATCGAGGGGTTCCCAGGACTCAGCTCTCGACTCACGTTTTTCTTTTTGCTTTATTGGAAATAGCCCTACTCTGACATTTACCCAGAGCTTAGCATATTCCCTCTCCTCAGGATCTGAGGGGACTTTGTTCTCCA
This sequence comes from Pseudopodoces humilis, assembly GCF_049639895.1. Classification (NCBI taxonomy): domain Eukaryota; kingdom Metazoa; phylum Chordata; class Aves; order Passeriformes; family Paridae; genus Pseudopodoces; species Pseudopodoces humilis. The sequence goes on along the minus strand of NC_142203.1, from coordinate 46,780,083 downwards.
CATAGGAGAACAACTTGTTACACGTCCATTTTTCAAATGTGCCTAACACTGGCCAATTGAGGTGACTTCTCAACTCCTGTCCTCCCCAAACCTCCATACAATAATGTATTAATTTTTCCTTTGATTTCCCCTTCCTCTGGGGACAATCTTCTCAGTGTTTTAGCATCCACCCCAAGGGACTTTCCAGTGGGATGTCTGGTGATTCCTCCCCCTGATCGGAGGAATCTTTTCCTGTGCTTCTTCCTTGAAGCTTACTCTTTTTCTGCCCCATACTTCGCAAATATATTCTTACCTTTCTTCGACTTCTCCAGGAGTCGATATCAGTTTCTGCGTTGTGTACTTAGGAATCAAAATTTGCCGATACTCACCTTTCAGCGAGCTGAGCTGAGGTCTCTTGTAATCGGAACTTTTGATTCTTCCCTGGACCTCTCCCTGGGTCCGTTACTAAGAGGGTTTACCAGCCTCGAGCTCGACAAGACGTCCCTTCCCCTCTTAGTACCTTGCGATCAGTTCCCGAGACACCCTTTGGCCTCAGGTTTTACGAGTGTGTGTCGAGGGAAAAAAAAACTTTCACTCTGTATCGCTTCCTTCGCGGCCGGCCAATTCCCTCGCGGGAGGATGGAAACGCGACCTTGAAGTCCGCACTCGCTTCGTGATCAGATCGCGTCTCACACACTCGCCCGATCGCCCGCTCAACCAGCAGTACTTACAGCTATTTTCTTGCGTGGGTGTCCTTGTGCGCACTAGACGTTTTACGAGCAAAGTAAGCCGCGGCTTCCCGAAGGCTCCGTGCCTTCCGAGCTCTCCGATCCGGATTTATCCTTTTTATTGTGGTTTTTACCTCCGCCTAAATTTGGTTCGGATATCGGAATGAACTACGGGGGTTCTCAACTCACCAGGCCGCCAAAATCAGCGGGGGTACCCGTCCTGGGCAGCGAGATTCCCCGCAGTTTCTCCGATCCGAGTCACGGCACCAATCTGTTATAAATGCAAAGGCAGATTTGGGTTAAATAAAAACGATTTATTATAAAACAATTTCTATAAAAAATAAACAATGAGGAAAAACCACAATAAAACAAACAGCGCAGCGCTGGGTGGACAGGGGTCTATACCCAAAGGTATAGGTGTTCCCAAATCCACGAAGGAGGGTAGACTGTCCGGGGTTTTTATAGGGATTTTTAGCCTTGAGGCCAAATTCCAGGCAGGCACCATTCATCAACAGTCCTTGATTGTCGTATGAATTGATTTCCTGGCGTTGGAGAATAGAGTCGAATGGACGTCCGGACCGAGTCTCCTCATATGTAAAGAAGTTCTGAGTGGTTCTTGATTTCATTGTGGTTCAGGCCATCTGGATGGGATGGTTGGATCCGGGTTGGAGCCGATGGATATTTCGGCTGGATTTTTCCTTTTGTTTACCTGATGGCTTCCCCCAACGGTAGCCTGCAAGGCGGGGTGTTCAGGTCCGGTGATGAGTATCTCGTCGGAGCCTCTCCTTGTTGGCTTGATGTTTCGTGTCCTGTCTATTCTTCCCCGTTGATGGGCACCGAGCCTGTCCTTGTCAGTTTGATGAGTTTTTGTCCTGTCAGCTTGATGGGCCGTGTCCTGTCTATTCTTTTTCGTTGATGGGCGCCGGCTAGGATCGTTATCCTTTGAGTGGGAATTCGTGGCTAGATCTGGGAAGGGCTTGTGTGTCATACTGTACTTTATATTTTATATCATTATTGTTATATACATTTATTTAGATTTCTACGAATTTTTACAAGTTCATTTCTCACAGTACCTTCAGGGTCATACTTTCTACACATGCAGTGATGTCCTGCCACAATGCAGCAGTCGAGATAGATTTACCCTTGTACTGTTAGTTGGTTTTCTTCCACTGCTGCAGCCGCTCCCACATGGCATTAGCCACCATCCAGTAGAATCAATCAATCAATGTAGAGCTCAGGCCACTTTTCTCATTCAGGAATCTCTAGGGCTAGTTGAATGGCATTCATTTCTGCAAATTGGCTTAACTCACCTTTCCCTTCAGCAGTCTCAATGACTCTTTCCTTATGTCCTTATGGGACTCCACATAGCAGCTTTTCACCTCCAGTGGTTTCCTATCACATGGCAGAATCCATCAGCAAATACAGCATAGCCTCTTCTGTTTCCTGGTACTTGATAAAGGCTTCTTGGGCACGTGTCACCTTCTCAGGCAATGCTCAAAATCTCATGCTTCTGGGCATGCTATAATCTCTTCTGATCCCTGACAAATTGGGTTTTCCTATTTGGTCTCATTGTGTAATTAATGTTACCCACTTACACCATATAATGCCGGTAGTGTGATGTGTTGAGGGGTTGTTTCCTGTTTGATGTGCCTTGGTCCTTTCAATTTCTTTGTCCAAGGACCTGATTCTTAATCTAATCTCTCCTTTTCTTCTTCCTTTTGTTCTTGTTCTTGTTCTTGTTCTTGTTCTTGTTCTTGTTCTTGTTCTTGTTCTTGTTCTTCTTCTTGTTCTTGTTCTTGTTCTTGTTCTTGTTCTTGTTCTTGTTCTTCTTCTTCTTCTTCTTCTTCTTCTTCTTCTTCTTCTTCTTCTTCTTCTTCTTCTTCTTCTTCTTCTTCTTCTTCTTCTTCTTCTTCTTCTTCTTCTTCTTCTTCTTCTTCTTCTTCTTCTTCTTCTTCTTCTTCTTCTTCTTCTTCTTCTTCTTCTTCTTCTTCTTCTTCTTCTTCTTCCCTTACTAATCAGGGCTATGGGGTCTTGTTCATTTTTTGTTTTTTCTACTGGGACAATTATGTAGTTGTTGTGGTTTGAGTCCCTGTCTCAGCCATAGAGTCCTCTAAATGCAGTTTGGTTCCTGCCACAACTAGAGTCTTTTGAAAGTACCGAACAGTGGCCTGGCAGGCACAGGCCAGACCCCAGCACAGGGCCAGAAGCTGCTGATTTTTATGGGGGTAAGCAAGGCACCCTTCTATCAGTTGAAGGGGCAATTTGTTAGGGTTGTTTACCTATTCAGGTGCAAGGTCCCAGGCAAAGGGAGGTGACAACTACCCTAGGAACCCACCCAAATCCTTTCATGCACCTTGCCATCCAGGAACTGGATCCCTCAGGGCAGATTTCAATAGCTTCTCACCTAAAGACTATTTTTCTCTTACACCAAGATGATGACAGAACCCATGAATTCCACAGTGTACCAACAGTATTAGCTAATACTATCAATAATATCAACCAACTTACACAAGGATGAACAACCACGGGAGTCTGAAATATAAAATTATTCACATCCACCTTGGGCAGGGAGAAGGAAGTATATTCACTCATCTTTGTTCACACTAACATACCTCCAAACTCAGCAAAATAAACTGATAACCAGTGTAGCTGACAAATGCTGTGTGCCACACAGGAGCCTGGTACTTGATAACTAGTATTTACATTTTACTATAGCATTATATACATATATATAGGTTGCATACACATAAACAAAGGGAAAAGTCTCTACTTATCATCAAACAGTGTTCAAACACTTCCCAGGAGACAGGGCTTAAGCACACGTAGTGATTGCTCCAAAAAGTAAATGTTGTCGAATAACAAATGGTCCCTGTTTCTCCTCTCTCCCTTAGCTTTTATATCTGAGGTGAAGTAATACAATATGGAAAATCCCTTGAGTCAATTTGGGCAAGCCAGCCTGGTTGTGTTCCTTCCCAGGATTTTGTCCACTCCCAGCCCCTAGACAGGGGCAGAAGAATGTTAGTGGAACAGTGCTGCTTAGTAGTAGCTGAAACGGTGGTGTGTTATCCACACCCTTCCAGCCATAAATGCAAAGCACTACACTGTGAGGGCTGCTAAGGAAAAATTAACACTCTCTCTGTCAGAAACAATACAAGCAGTTATCCAGGAACATTGAGACAAATTAGAAAGATACACTTTCTAATAATAATAAAGGGATTATTGGCCAAGTGATTTCTGTAACGCTACACATGAGCAAACAGTGCATGTATATGTTTACAGCAATGTATAACTTTAAGTTTAACTTTAATAAAGTTTAATTAAAGTTTAAATAAGTTTAACTTGTATAACTTTAAGCAAAGTAATATCTTAATTTCAGGTTTTGCATGTATCTCATTAGAATCAGCTACCATTCATTTGTGTTGTAGAGCATCCCCTCCTTAAGCTGTCTCAATGGCTTTGATACATTGTCAGAAAGCCTAATCACACAGGAATGTCATGTTCATTGCAATCTGAGTGAATAGTGTCAACAGTGATAAATATATCATCTTCATATTGGCATGTTTAGAGATGGAAGCTTTAAATGAAAAAGGGAAGAGGAAATATTCCTAAAGGGTAATATCTTGGAACATGAAAAGTAGTGCACAAATCAAAATTGAGACATAGACATATTTCCCACAGACACTATTGAAAAGTTGGGGAGAAACTTCGGAGTTTGTATTCTAATACAGGAGGAAGATGTATAATTCTAAGCCAGGTTTAATAGGTTGATGATTGTTTTTTTCTTACATTAGTGTTACCTATTGAAAATTCCATTATATTACTGTCAAAATAAAGTCTAGAATGTTTATGTTAATATTCTTCTGTGAAAATCTATTACACACAAATATTTCTCCATCTTCTTTATTCCTAAAAGTGTCCTTCCTAAGCACAAATTCATAATGCTTCCCTGTTTCACCTTCCAAACACTTCCTTGTCAATTAATTAGTACCATTGGAGAACTATCACAAGTCATCTTGTTGCTTCTGTCACTGAATAAAAGACATGGCATCAGGATTCTTTTCATTGCTGCCTTTATCTATCATAGCCTAATATTAGGTAATTCATGCATTTTTGAGAGGAAGAAATGCCTTTATTATCTGTAGGGTTTTTTTGTGGATATATTATTAGGAATCAATGATACTAATGCTGTTAAAAAAAAGAATATGTTTACATAAGGTAATATTCCTTAACTGCAGTCAGTAGAAAAACGTGTTCTATTCCTGTGCCAGGTTTATCTTTCTAGAAGGGTTCACCACAATCCATAAACTCAACCAAACTCCTTAGCTGAGTAAGGGGAAAATAAGAACCTGAGTGAACTTTCTTCCTCAAGGAAAGCAAGGTATGTGATACCAGACATGGCTTAACAATGTGCTATCAAAAAATATTAATGACTTCAACAGGCAAATAATTCATTTACTTAAAGAACCACTACATTTGTATCCAGTTTTAAAAGATTGCTTGTTCAGAAGAATTAGAATGTAACACTGTAGAGAAGCAAACAGAACTTTTCAGCATTATGAAGGGAAGTAAATACCTCTTTCCCCTCTACACTGGAATGAATTTCATCCATTGTTTTTTAACATGAATGAAGGTTCTCTATACAAAATGCAGTAAATAAAAGAACTTGTGTATAAATAGAACCTGACATGATCCACCAATGTGATCTAATAGACTCTGTTAATATAAGTGAAGCTATACTGACATATGCTCAACTATGAGCATATGAGCTCAACTACAAATGTGACATGAACATTTTATACATGAACTTACACAAGAAAAGATAGCTTTTTAAAGGATAAATGTCCCAGTCTTGATCATATTTTCCTTAAGTTTCTTCCAAGCAGTGAATCTTGAGTAAGCATGACATTAAATAATAGCTACTGTCATTTGTAAGAGCCTAGAGAAAGGATACCACATTAAAGCATCTCTACACACTTAGTTAAAACACAATCCAAAATTAAAATGGATTTTGAAGCATCAGCAAATGCTTGCCAAAAGCTTGTGCCAACCCACATCCACTTTGTCTGCAATATTTACTGCAGAGACAGAAAACACATTTGACCATGAATGGTGTCTTGTGGGACTTCATTCCAAAGCTGTTCTTTAAGGATTCAGATAAAATATGTCCCTCTGCTACTAGTAGTTTCCAAGAATGCCCATGACTGTGGTTCAGTGTATCATAATACTTCTTTGCCACTGTCTTTGATTACACATTGGCATTCTACAACACACAGAAATTGAAAAATGGGCACCATAAGAACCAACTTTTCAAAGAACCATCATTCCTAACCTCTTTTACCCTGTAATTAAACTAATTTGTGTTGTTCTCATTTGAGATGATTTTATAATACTGTTCCTATAGTCTCACAATAATTCATTTTGCCTATTCATTCTTATGCTTCTTCAAAATCTGAAAGGAATATGTTTTTAATATATATTATAAGAAAATAACTATTACATGTGACAAAAAATTTATTAAATTGAGGGAATGGAAGTCCTGTTCAAAAATCAAATAGCTCATTTAGAACAAATTTGCTAAAAGACATGGTATAAAACAGATCATTCCTGATACTCAAAAAAACAAAGGGATATTGCCTGTGTGCTGACATGGATGGGTGATGGGGAGGATATGTCAGACTCATGGCAGCTGACAGGAGAGCAGAAAATTGTCCATTCATGCTACAGACCATATTCTCCTCTTCCCTATTCTTCCCTACAGTGTCCCCAGTACAGGTCAAAAGTGAGTCATTTTTGTTTCAAAACAGTAAACAACATTGTCTTAAACAATATGGTCTTAAACAATATTGCTCAAAGGTCTTTGTATATTGTAACTGGATATGATGGAGCAGAAAAATTCTAATGGAATAATAGTCCTGACCTTAAGTGTCAGTTTTGTGTGCTATGGGTCCTGCTATCAGTTTGCTCTCTGGGACTTTGCATAGGGAGAGAACTCATGTATCTCATCTTGGCAGTATAAATGATAACATGGGGTCTAGGAAACCAGAAATTCAAGCTACAGAAGACAGAAAAATGCACAATTTCTTTTCTCTTCCAGAAAGTTCTCTAAAGACTAGGATATAATGGAGGGAGACTCCTGATACTGTTTTATAGATGAATATAACTGATGTTACATTTTCAATACTAACAGCTGTAGCTGGAATTCAAGGTTTATTAAGTTTCTTCTGCAAAGAAATCACTATCAGAGAGTATTAGCATACTTAACCCTCTCAAAATGCAAATATTTCTTCAAAATAGCCCCCAAATATCTCAGCCAAAAATTTAGCATGTGATGTTTCTAGGTACCCTTCCATTGAATCACATATACTTATAATAAATATTTAGTCACAGACAAGAACAAGCCCAAGTTTTCCTTAGATACTTCAGTTCATAATTGGTAGTTGCCTTTACTGATTCTAAAGAGCATTTTTCTGTTAAATAATATAACTTGTTCTTCCTGACTAATCAATGCTTTTGAACTTCAATGAATCTTCTATGTATAAGAATCACTAATTTTCGACATTTTTTCAAGGGGTTTTTTTCCTTTCTAGGAGGAAATGTTGGCTTTTGCCTTAATACAGGAGAGTATCTCTTTCTTTCTTACTGAAGCTTCATAGTTTACAGAATAACCAAAATTACAAAGGAACTAACTTCTTACCTGCAAGGAAAATAGTGCTTGGGCATGAAGGAAGCAAGCTTCTAAAAGGCAGAGTATAAACAGACTCAGTGTTTCCAAGCTTTCTTTTGAAAATAATGGGTTTTTTCCTTTGAAAATATGTCTGTCAATATGAAAGGCAAACACAACCAGTGGTTTCTACCACACAGATTAAATTATAGGACTGCTACAGGACAGCATTTTAAGCCACTAAGCCTGACGGTGAAAGCAATTCTGAAAATTACAGTCAATCTTGCTAGGCTGGATAAACACATGAACTGGTTGCTTTAGAAAAAAAATAGTATTTCTGGTTTTAAAAGTATATATATAGCTTCTGAAGCCACTCAGTCAAATTGAAAAAATGTAGCAAAATTATTCTCACAATTTCAAATAAACTAAACTGCCATTCAAAATGAAAAGGAATAATATCAGCCTTTTATGAACAGAAGAGAATGTAGACTTCAAATATAAATTGGTGCTTTTACTATTTTCTCTTCAGTAAGAGAATAAAAAACTGCTTTTCCTCTGGGCTTGGGAGAGGTTTACTATCAGTAGAAAAAATTCAATTGTGAGCATCTGGTTGCAACAGAAATGGAGGGTATTTTAATCAGTTTTTCTGGAGTTTTGTGGGCTGCAATCCACAGAAAAACACTGAATAATTAGTCAAACATCAAATACACTAGATGTAAAAAAAGCATATATCTTTGGGTTTTAATCAAACTAAAATTTGCTTTGTAAAACTAGGGTTGTGCATTTTGAGTTCTAGTGAAGACCATTGTGATATAATCCAATAGGGCCTTCTGTCAGAGACATCAAATATGAAAAGATTTTAAACTACTTTAAAAGAGAAAATTAGTTACTTGTCTTCTACATAAATGTCTCTCACTGGGATATTTGGAAAAAGTGTTATAATTTCAGATTTGTCAGGCTGTTCTTTTATCAGATACAGCAACTGTGAACATTTTTCATATGGCTGTGTTTCTTAGGATTAGATAAAAAAACTAAAAATAAATTTTCTTTTGCCAAAAATAAATGAGATTTTTTCTTTTATACTTTTTAATTCCATAATTTTTCTAATTACATACTGTTATGCAAATACTGTGGGATAAACTAGAGTACATGTAAAGATATTAAGAAGTCATCCAAGAAATATCCTTTAACACCTGGGTGAGGCAAACAACGGGGAAGAATTATTATGGAATAACATTGGTTGTTATCATCTGATTAAAAATCTTCAACTCCTGCAACATAATTTTTAGGTCACCCAAAAATTTTCTTTTGATCTGTTAAAGATTTGGGTTTAAATACATAATATATAGGCTGAGCCACTATAGTGGCTGTCATTATGACTACTTTTCCCAATCTATTATTCTTACTGATTTCACATGTTATGAAAATTAAAATAATTATTTAAATTTTAAACATTGAATTAAACTTCTTTTTTTTTAATTTTTCCTTCTATCATTATGTTTTTATCCCTTGGAATGATTTATTGATTTCATTTTTATCTCAGCTTTCAGAATTTTCTATCCAACCAAATAAATAAAGGGGTGAAGATTCTGCTTAAAAAATTGTAAATTCAATGAGTGTACTGGGTGCATGTACTGGGGAAAATACACTTTTGCCAATAAAGCATCTCCAATAAATTTTAGCAGACAAATTAAATCTATAAATTTGAACTTAATCTAATGATTTTAACTAAATATTTTACCTCTATATAGTAATTTTAAATGCTGAAGATAAAAACAGAATAATTAAGGTTGGAAAATATCTTTAAGATGATGAAGTCCAAGCATCAGCCTACTCCTCCACCATGTTCACTACTAAACCATGTCTTCAAATGCCATATCGACAAGTTTTTGGAACAACTTCCAGAACAGGAAGTTGTTTAAAAATGATGGGGTTACTGAGCTTGTGGATATATAAAGATGGATTTGGATGATTCCATGATGCACAACAACATGGAGGTTTTATTTCCTACATTTCTTTATTACAGATTATTGCAAATTACTGATAAAAACTGAGTAATCCTATGATTAATGAAGAGAATTCTTCTAACTTACTTGCAAAATTACTACCAGAAAGAAAAGCGTATGTATTTCCATAGTAGCAGCAGGCATATATTTCCTTATTAAAGTTACAACAAAAATAACAACAGGAAACTATTAAATATGCCTAATTACTTATATGTTTACCTATATGTTTATTGTTTAAAGTAGTAATTGTACAATGCCCACCAAACTGCTCTCAGAAGCAGGGCCAATCAATGATGGACAAATTCTCACCTTGAAGAGGATCATGCCCCAGAATCCAGAATTTTCCAGGGTTCCTCTGCAGGGTTGCAGTCTGTCTAGCAGACCTCTTTAAGAGAGGCTGTATTTTGGGAAGAAAACAAGTAATTTTTACATGGTAGGGACTAGAATGCTACCACCTTGGGCACGCCATAGATGTTGCTAATTCCATATCCCTTCATGACAAGGGTACCTGCTAAGTAGTTGAAGGCAAAGCACTGCATTTGTTTGGGCATTTTTATTTTAGCAAAATTTTAGTACATCTTTCATAGTATCTTTCTGAATCAAATGTCCAACATACAGCTAGGCATGTACACAATAAAATGAGGGATCAGTCATCTGAAGAGTCAGGGTATAAGAGTCTAGTAAATAAGATGATAGTGTCAGAAGGCCAGTCATGGGAGGTCCTCCTCAGAGTTCAATTTCAGTTCCAGTCCTTGACAATATTTTCATCATTGACTAGACATCACAGTTGAGAACACAGTGAGTTTGCCAATGATGCTAATGATTATGAGAACCTTGAATTCTCTTGAATGTAGAAAAGGCCTCATAGAAAAACCTCTGTAGGCTGTATGAAATTAGCAAGGACAAATGTCAAATTCTTTCCCTGGTGTCCTGGAAAGAACAGGGTTAATTTTTGCAGTAGGCAGCAGAAAGGATGGCAAGACCCCGAGGTTATTCTGTACCCCCTCGTCATTTTCCAGGAACAGGGGAAGAGCTTGCTTCTGGGTTAGGGAAGCATGGAGCAGTCAGGTCAGGTCCAGTGGTGAGCATTTTGCATGTGAACCACTTGCCTCTTTCTTGTGCAGTTTTGTTGTTAATATTGCTGCTATTACTGCTTGTTTTCTCATCTCACTGTCATTTCCAGTTAATTGTTCTTATCCCAACCCATGATCTTTATCTTTGTGAATCCAGTTCTCCTCTTCAGCTTGACTGTTATTTTCAAATTTAATTTGAGGTATTTTAATTTTTTTTTTATTTTTCTTCTTTAATAAATATATTTGTGTACAACAACTCTTTTTCTTCCTCTGTTTTTCTCTGATTTGTTTTCCATTCAGAAAGTTTACAAAATTTCAGAGAAAAAAAAGTAATACTTTCCTCCTATAACTTTGTCAGAGGTGAAAGTATTGTAAATTGTTGCATTTTAAGAAAAAGTTTCTCTAATTGTTATGTTTACTTTGACAGTTGGCCCAGTTCCAGAAAATGCTGAAAATACATTTAAATAGTTTACCTGAAAATTTATTTGAAGTATATGCCCTATTATTCCTTCAAAATATTACTGAAAATCCTGCGGTGTACCATATGTGAGTAAAATTTCTTTGTAATCTGATTAAATCTACCTAACAACAATAAATAAATAAATAAATAAATAAATAAATAAATAAATAAATAAATAAATATTAACAGTACACTGTATGTATGTATGGCCTTTCAGTGTCCACATATTACCTTTTTGGAACATATTTCATGACTCCAAGTGTTGTATAAGAGCAGATGAGCCAGAACATGGCAATTTTACTCTGTAGAAATCGTCTGCTCTATGTACTGGAACAAGAATAAAACTACACACATCAGTACTAAGTATGTTCAGGGATGCTATCTTGAGAAAGGTACTCTTGAAGAATGGACTAGAACTATACTGTTTTGCACCCTGAACCCTTGAATTCCTTTGTTTGTTTGTTTGTTGGATGCAAATCCTACAACTTCTAAAAACAGCATGGCATCTGGACAATAGTGATGATGATGATGTATCTCTTATCAAAGCAAAAATCAGCAGGTAAATTACTATTCATTTAATGAAAGAGGGTTGTGAATGGATGAAAAAAAAAACTAAGAGCAGAAGAACAGAATTAAAGTCATATCAACCCTACAATAACAGAAGTCTTTGTTCCCATGTATGTACCATTTACTCTAAATGGATATGAACTTAGCTTTGTTGTCAACTTTATGTAAAACTGTTGGATGTTATGTGACAGTTGAAGGTGTCTTCTTAAATGAAAGAATCCATTTCCTTTCTCCTTGAAAAGAACATATTAAGGTCATGGGCATGTCAGGACAGAATATAGTATCTGGGACAGAACTGACAACTGACATATTTTAGAATTTAAAAGGAAGTCTCCAGTGCTTCATTTTTTAAAAAATATCAACTGGAAGAATGAATGAGAAATATTAAATACCCATTTACATACCTATCCAGTAGTAGTCCGACTATAATTCAAGGGTGTGAGAACAAATTGTTTCATGAAGTTAATGCTTTCATTTTGTGTTCTTAAGGACCCTGATGTTGGGACTAGGTTTTGCAAGACTTAGAAAAGGATTAGAATTCATCAATACTGTAGGAGTATGGGTAAGATTGATTCAGTGATTAATCTCATGTTAAACACATGGGAACAAAACAGCTGAGTGTATTTGTCTCCATAGTCCCTTTTCCCAAATGTAATTACAAATGGAATTGATCAACTTATGTGTTTCTTCTGAGTCAGTAGTAGACATATTAGAAATGCTAGTCTGTATAATAACCGAGTACAGATCAGCAGCCTTCAGTGCTCAAGAGAATTAGCTACTACCACTGTATTTTAAGAAAAATTTTAGATTTCAAAATTTTTCATGGAATATTTTCGAAAGAAAATGTTAATTCTCTTAGAATTACTACAATTTCTACCATATCCTTTGTATACTGAATATCCTCCCCTCGTAGAGGGACCATTTTTATTCTATGTATTAAATACTTACTATGTTAGAATATGGTCTTCCATGACTTCAAGGGAGTAGAGACAATACCAGACAATAATCACTCTCTTTTATAACCACCTTTTTGTTACAAGGTGAACTACTGCTGCTACCTTTGTTACTGTTGGTTTTTGTGGAAAAGAAATAGAGCAGGCATGGAGCATCACAGGTATTAAAATGCTATGAGTGGAAACGCCATCTTGAATCTTAGAGTTGGTTGCCTAGGTTTTTGAAAAAAGCAGAGCTGAACATATTTGTTTTCTTCAGGGCTTCTCATTGTTTTTGACCTGATTGGCATATTTACTTTTTTGAGATCTGTTCTATGACCCCAGTACCCTTATGGACTCCATGGGCAGAATAAGTTGTTCACCTCAAGAATTTTTCACGTAGCAAAAAGCAACGCAATGTGCTACAAATGTTGAAAAATTGTTGTCTCAATTCCTACCTATTTCAGACCCTGTGTTTCGCACCACAACACTGCAAAGGAGCAATAGATTGCTAAAGCTGTGAGGTATAAATGCTTGTGTGAAGTACACATTTTTTCTCTGGGCAAACAGACTGTCATATCATGTATTAAATTATATTTTTAGATGTGCTTAACAATATTCTAACTTCTGGCCAATACAACTTCATTTTCAAAGACGGCTACAAGATGAGATAAAATTTAGAGTGCTTATGTTTAGGTTAAATTATAAAAGTTTCTGTGTTCATCTGACACACTTAACAGCTTTATGATTTCCTTCTATGTTCACCATTTACATCTGGTACATTTCCAAGCTATCTTTAAGCAGAAATGCAACTTGTGCAGTTGCAAATTTCTGGTGATTAAAAGGTTACAACAAAAATAAAATATTAACAAAACACGAAATCTAATTAATGTGACAGAAATTATAGTCTTCTACAGCATGCTTCTGATCAAGCTAACATTTTTTCCCAAGCTAACATTTTTTCCCTTAAAATGACTAAAGAGAATAAAAAACCCAAGTAAGAAAATTGCATTTCCAGAAGTTAATTTTTTCTTTGTACTTTTTTTTCATTTTAATAGCAATGGTATATTTCTTATGATTATTCTAGGATTTTACAACTATATTTTTGTTCTTAGACACATCTGCTATCCCAAAAATTCCAGTTTGTATGAAGAAAATTGTTTACCCTATATATATATATATATACAAATATGTACATATATATATATATGTATATGTTATTTATATATATATATATATATATGTGTGTGTGTGTGTGTGTAAATACCATATATCACACTTCCACTGGTGTCTTGAAAGAGAAAAATATGTTTCCAGTATCTGTAGAAAACACAGTCTTTGGTGTACTTTGGATGAAGGGAAAACTGTCTGGTTGTGGTTTTTTTCTGCAACAGTAGAGCAAAATTATATTAAGAGCAAAGATGTCTGTGTTACTGTTAATAATATCAGGAAGAGCTCAAAAGATATGAAACTTGGTCTGGAGTCATACAGTCTATTCAAGCTTTCCCTGGATATACAAATTATTTGACTCTGAGATTCCTTCATCAGAGCTGTTTTATCACCTAAGAAAAATTATGAATAAACCTATTTATCTAGACCTATTCAAGAGTCATACAGACTTGCCCCTGCTGAATTTCCTTTGGAGAGAAGAAAAGCATACACCTACCACCCTCACTGGTCACTGGGGACAATACCAGATGATACACAGCTGTTAAAATATATAAACATACTTGTCCCTTTAGGGAATAAATCTGTGCCAGATGGAAGATTGCCTCGATAGAGGTAGGATATGATCATATAATTAACATGTACATCAGAAGCTTCAAGTGTTCCTGGAAGCATAAAATTTGGAATTTCTAAACTTCTGAATGCTTTACTTCCATGTCAAACTTCTGTCAGCATAGTTTTCTTTTGTGATGGACAGCAAGGGTCAGAACGTGGAAAGGTGAAGGGAAGAAATACTATGCAATGTGTCATTACTGTAATACCATATAGCATGGTAAAGCCCTTGGCAGGTTTGTGCACTATGGGTTTGGGGTTGAATTTGATTTTATCTTGCTGTTGTGAAGACTCCTCAGTCTGGACACACACCAGTGTACACCATGTGCATATTTTTGCCTTGTCTGCAGTGGGACAATAGTGACATTTGAAGTAAATGGTTTAAATTCACTATCCACCTCTTTCATTTCCTTTCAGTGTGTCTCTTTATGTGAAAAGAGAACTTTAATCAATACTTTTTTCTTTTATTTCTATTGATCCAGCCTTATAACAAAAGCATTGGTTGGTAATGTAAAATCAAGAAATAATTAACACTTCAATTCTGAGTCGCTGATAAATTTGCCACTGAGAATTGAAACACATCAAAGTGAAAATACTCGGATGAAAGCACTTTTCAACACCTAAAACAAATTGTTTCATCTATGTGTTAAGATTATATGTAAAGATATCATCATTAATTCTCATGGTCAGTTGTTTTTCTCCACCTCACAATTACACTCTCTTTTGACAAAATTCTTAGCAGATTTTCAGTTTCAGTGACAATTATTTCAACTAGGATTTCATTGTAGCTGATTTAGGGCAGAGATTCTCCTTCTTACTCTTTTGCCGGAGTGTGGGCATGCTCTCTTGTATGTGTGTGCAATTCAAAACACAAAGGTACACTGTTATGGAGAGGATTTTCTTTAGAAAAATATAGCCTACAGAAGCCGAGCCAATCAGAGATGAAGCAGGGAAAAAGCATGGAACAGACTCACACTGGAATGCAGCTCAAGCCATCTGACGTCTTTATTAAGCCCACCCGATTAAGCTGTTCATTGTGTAACAGTTTTGGCTGCAGTTTCTAAACAGCTACCTATCATTTCTCAAAACTTGTAGGTTCACTTAACTAAGGATGGAAACAGCAGTCTAATTTACTCCATAATTACTCCTCTACCTCTAAATGTCTAAAGAACGAAAACCTAGTAAAAGTGCTTGTGAGACAGGTTAGCATAGCAGTCCCAAGCCAATATTACTTTCTTTGAGATAGAACAAACTTCCGTTTGTAGAAGGGCATGAGGTGGAATACAGAGTCTGATGTTGTCAGATATCTTGTTTTCTAAATAACATTTGCTTAATCTATATTATCTCTATGTCCTGCCATCAAAGATCTTCCTTCCTATTGTCATCTAGTGTTTTTAGTGACATCACTTAGTTCAAAATAATTGTTGAACATTTTCATCAAATGCAGGCATTTATTTTGCGCTATGAAAAGTGTGAGGTATTAATGTCACATTAGAGATATACAAAGCTGTGTGCATCATAGAAGCTTCCTGAAAATCTTTTTACCCCTACAGATACCTTATCACCACTGTTTGCACTTTGAATGTTTATAAACATTAGTAAAAAGCATTAGTTAATTAACATTTTTCTGGCAAGATTGATCAAATTATGCATCTCTACAGTACATTCATTTTCCTAAATAGTGGAGTGCAGAAAAACCTCCTTTAGGAAAAGGAGTTGGCAGTGAAGTTGCAAAAATCAGTATTTTAGACTTTGGGAAATATTTGGATCTCTGGGTCAGTTTTAGTCATGACTTTTAAAATGGGAGAGAACTGTAGAGCTGCTGCAGCAGTAGCATCTAATGACTGGAAGGTCTTCTGCTGTGATGGTGTGGATAAAATATTGTTTACACATTAATTTATTCAGTGTCTGTTACCTAATAAGACTGATGTAAACCTAGAACATGCATAGGTGACTGCTGAGTGGAGGACACCCAGCACAAAATATTTTTTCTAGGAGATAGAGTTCCAAGCTGTGGTGTAGACAATTTCAAGGCAATAGAAAATGAGAGTCCTGAGGAGAGATCCTGAGCCTCTGCACCACCCAGCTGAGGGAGCTGGAAGCTCATGTCATCCTCTCTCACAGGCACCAGAATTAGAAAGCAGAAGAGTGAGCAGCCCACACATGTGCTAGTCTTTTTCAGCTCTGCAGGCAGCTTATTAGACACTACAGTGATACAGCTTTTGATCTCTAAACAGCTGGTGGCAAAACATCATGGACTACCTATTCAGAGCTAAAATAGTATGTTTAACTAGTAAAAAGAGTGTTAATGCACAGAATCTATACAATAATCTATATGGGTTAAATGTCAGGATTTATTCAGTATGCTAATTCTTATCAAGCAAAACACAAAAATTTAACCTGTATGTATACCAACAAATGAATTCAGTTCAAGGAACTGAGGAAGTTTTCAAGTATTCTGCTAAGACATTGGTCAAGTGGCTGAACATGGCTCTGAGCAGCCTGATCTATTTGAAGATGTCCCTCCTCATAGCAGGGTTTGCTGGATTAGATGAACTTTAAAAGTCCCTTCCAACTCAAACTATTGTATGACTCTATCCTTCTGTCAACATTCTAAAATTCTCTCACTGAAGCTTTATTTGAGTTCTAGAGGTCCTTGCTGCTATTTCTATACCAAGTTTTAACTCAGGCAAGAGAGCTTGTTTTCTGGATTAAGTAAGGTTTGAATTTAATTGGTCTTCTCTGATCTTTGTTTGGGCTACAGCTCTTAAACCACTCTGTAAATTATTTTTGAATCAAAAAATACTGGAGGTTATTATCTCTTTTGCTAGATCTTGCTTCAAATATTCAGTTTAGGAACTCCAGTTTTAGAGTTTTAATTTTCCTTCAGTTAACTGAGATACTAGAAGCATTATAAATAAATTATTTCATTTGCGGGAATAGTACTATTTTCTGAAGGACTTTTCTAGTAGCAAAATAAGTGGGAAATAGTCACCCTAAAGTTTCACACATGCATCAAGGGTATGTGATCCCTTCCAGCATACATACTGATAGTAAGGTTTTAGTCATCAACCTACAACATATCAAACAGGCTGGATTTTGATTACTACCTAATGAAGTTATATCCCTTTTTCATTAAAATAAAGGTAATCTTGACAAATGTTGATTTTTATTTCACAAGAGTTTATGATGTTATTTTCTCAGGTCGTTTACATAATTCAATTTACAGATAGCTAATTTGCTATATAAAGCAGAACAAAATGCTCTATTTTCTAGGAAACTGATTTTATTAGAGTTGAAGAGTATAAGAAATCCCATTTTTACATATTGTTTCAGCTTGCACATCAGTATATCTTCTGCCCTCCCTACAGCCCACATGTGAATATATGCATGCAGATATCCACAAATAGTGCAATATATTCTATGGCAGAATTCTCACACAACACTGGTCTAGACATTATAAAATAATCTTTGCCGTTTGACAGTTTGTGGAATAATTTTAACAAGGAATGTGCGACACCTTTTGTTATGCAAGCAAACCCAGTGTGGCATGACCTAGTACAAGAAAAGGGAAGTGCTGAGAAATGTGTTTCCGCAGAAACTGTACAAACTTGGTGTTCTTTGCCACTCAACTTGTTTGCTCAAACTGAACTACCTGTAAATCAAAATCGTTAATCAGGCACCAGTATTGGCTGCACAAATTCTTTTTCTCTCTTGCTTTTAAGAAAGAAAGTTCTTATCTTAGGGTCCTTTTGTTCCTGTTAATAAGTTATTTTTTCCAGAATTATTCATGGCTACTTGCCTAATTTGGGGGGGGGGGGGGGGAAGGGGGGAAGAAAAAAAGAAAAAGAAAATGTAATATTTAGTTGGAATTCAGTGAAAATTCATTGAACAACATCCTCAGAAGATTGAACTGCTGCTTACAAACCAAGAAAATTTCTCATTGATCTTCAAATTAAGTACAAGCCTGAGTTTCTTTTATTACTGTGTTTCAGAAACAATTTAAGACTTTTTTTCTACATGAGAAAAATGTAATCTTCAGAGAGAAAAACAGCTTTAAGTGCCTTGATTCCTTTACTATCTTGTCTGATCTAGGGCAGATTTGGGAGGAAACTTCCAAAGGGGTCCCTCTAGAAAGCATGGACCCTTTCCATAGTGGTTCCTTGGACAAAAGTAGAAAAAACTTTATTTAACAAGCAAAGTATTCACAAGCATAAAAAATTAATAATATTAAACAATAAAACCTCTCACTGTTCTGAAGAGATGTCAAATTCAGAAAAGTCCTTGTCATGGTGTGTAGCTCGGCTCACTTCAGTCCCTTTCAGTCCCTCTGGAAGTGCCGAGGCCCAGGCCCCGCTGGGCCACAGGCCTGAGCTCCCGGGGTTTGTCTGGGGTTTCAGTCCAGAGCAGGTTTGAACAGATCTAGAAAAAAAGCCACAGTCTGGGGAACTTCCCCACCTCAGCCAGCTGAAAACTAACAGCAAAGGAGAGCTCTGTCCCTCTGTCTGTCCATGCTGCAGACAGCACAGTCCAGAGAAGGATGTGGGGCAGCGAGTGCCATTTCTGAACACAAACTGCGGCTTCTGCTTCTCCCCCTTCGCTCTCAGAACCAGCCTTAAAGGTGCAGAACTTAACATCCAGCGTAAACAGAACAGACAACTGGGGATACAAATAAAAAGTTACCCTAGGACACATTTGTAATATTACTTGCTTTGACATACATTGATCACAATGTAAACATGCATAAATCCATCATTTTTCATTGGAATGGACACAAAACATTAAAGTATATCTGTGGATCAGGAAGACAGTGCTCAGTGAGATCACTTAAGATTATTATTCAAGATGGCAAAAAAATTGGACTGGTTTTTTTAAAGATGATTTAGGCACGTGAAATTATTATTTATTTATTCATTTATTGAGGAGAAAACTAGGTAAAAATTAAAAGAATCTTTTGTCAGGTTTATTGTTATTTCTCTCATCATGAAGGTAACTAAAACTCCTAAGAGAATAAAATTTCATTTGTATGTTAGCTGAAAAGAATTTGAAAACTTAGTTTAATGAGACTTTTGCTGAGAGCCTAATGATAGATGACTATAAGTGCTTTACTTTCATTATAATTTCAAAATAGTTTACTCCAGTGGTCTGTAGATCATATATGAAAAAGAATTAGATTACAATTCATCTTGTCATTTAGATTTTCCTGCATATGTTGACTTGAGGCATGGACAACTTAGAATTAAACTTTTTTCTGGCCTGACTTCTGTAATGTGTCAAGTTGGATCAAGCAACAAACAAGTAAAGCATACTTAATTAGCCACCAATCATTTTGTTTCCTAAAAATATACAACAAATTATAGAACTATGAGGGGCATACTTTGTATATCCTTGTTTTCAAAATTCATAATCTTTTTTTTAGGATTATGCCTTTGAACATCCTAAAGAATCCTTGGAATCTGAGTGTCAGCTACATATGTTTCTCTGAAAGACAGTAAAAAATGTAGATGGTAGGGAAGTGTGGATAAGTCTATGATGTCCATGCAGTGTAATCAAAAGAAACTTCTTCTGAAGGAAATTCCAAATGAAAAGAAATTTAGCCATTATGATATTTTTTTCTAACATCTGCTTTAAACTAGCTCTGCAAAATTTGTCCTGTATTTAATCTAAAACAAATTGCAGAGCTGTTTCATTTTAAACAAATGAAGAAAATTTGTTCTGACGTGATTTTCAGTTTGCAGACAGATTTATGAAATAAATTATGATATTATTAAAAGTTACCATGATCTTAAATTCCATCCTAAGACAATAAAAGTCTAGCAAAATTGTGTAGAAACATGAATATTGGTATAAAGTGAGGTTTATTTTGACTTATAAGGGATTTTAGCTGCATTCTTGATTTTTTCTTCCAAGTTTCTGCACATAACAAGGTCAAGGTTTCGTTCCACAGAATTCTTTATTTTTTTTAAATATTTGGTTGATATTATAAGTAGTGCTACCTTGATCTTTGACCACAGACTTTTGCTTAAGGTGGGTGAACTTATATATTAATATGTTTATTAACACATAGTTAAAATTCAGTGGGGTGTATTTTTGTGACACCAAAGAAACCTGCATGACACTCATCCAACTACAGACTTTATTCATTTTTTTCTCTAGCCCTTTTTTCTCTTTCTTTTTTTGTTACATTTATTCACAGTTGACCCAGTATTTTTGATGCTGTATGAGAGTCGGTATCCTAGACATCCCAGGGATTTGAATGACTAGTATAATACCTGCATGGGAGATGAGAAGTAGAAGTATATTGTTGAACCTTTAAAGAAAAGTTGACATTTTCCTGGCCTTGAGCAGCTCTCTTCGGTATTGAAGCTTTTGCAGCTTTCAACCCTTTGATTTATGAGCAAAAGTGTAACACATCTTGGCCATTATGGAATCATAAAAGTCCTTTACATCTTCCCATTCCATTTTTACTTTAAAAAAGAGGAAAAAAAAAGTTAACACCTTTCCTATTCTGTCTCAATTTTTTTGGATATTTTTCTATTTTTGGAATAGAAGTTTATTTATGAAATATTTTATTTTTGTTAAAGTGGTTATGAATACTTCTAGATGTTAATTCTCATTTCAAAAAGTCCTATAAGGATTCTTGATCAAGGTTTCAAGTTCTGACATCAGAAACTAAAACACAGATTTAAGTGTCTAAGTAGTTAAAATCATAGCAATTTTGATGAGAAAAGAGGGAAATGAAGAAAAACTTTGACAATAGGAAAACACTTTTTTGTAGGATTCGCATCTCATGGGGTTATAAAAACCACCTGAGAACGAAAAAACAAAGAATTAAGCTTACTTAAGCTTATTGGTTTCATGTAGCTGTTTCTGCTTTATGTAGTCTACAGGACTCCTAATGTAATCATCCACTCTCACTAATAGTGCTAACAATTTTGCTGTGCTGCAGCATTAACAGAATGGTTTCATATTTTTTGAAGGAGTAAGCATTGATTATAGTTGTTACTGGTTGTAATTTATTTCTACAGTCTCATGCAGTTTATACCAGTTGCAATCTCCCTGCAATCCACAGTAAAATTTCTATCAACTGCACTGAAGGCAAAATGAGATTACTTCTAGCAGTGCATCCCTATGATTAGTGTGGACACTTTACAACAATTTCATAATCACATTACTTATCTTACCTGCATCTGTGTTTCTGTCCACAGTGAAAAACAAGTTGGTCTTGTCCTAGAAATTTAGTTCATGTAGTGTAATTGAGCATCAGTGGGAATTACTGATTTTCACTAACACTGAAGCTATGCTTACCAGAATTATTATTATTATTGTTATTGTTATTATAATTACTATTTTATTTTGTGAATACAAATTGACAAAAACAACTCTTCCAGCTGAAACTCACCTGACTTGCCTTTATTGATTTTACAGATGCTCCTTCCAGATCACTTCATCTATTACTCTTGCAAAGTTTTGCAAGACAAAAAGATTTGAGAAACAACTTTCCAGCATAACATGCCACTTCTAATATTCTAGTAGATATTCTAGCCAGACAGTAAAAACTCAGATGAAGGCTGATAAGAGCAAGTGAACTGAGACATATGTCTCAGAACTACATTATTGATTTTTGAAAGACTCAAGAAGAGACTTCTGACTCAACAGTGCACCACTAAACAATAAGAAAAATTTATATATTCAGAATCTCTTCTCTTGACACAGAAAGAATAAAATTTTAAAACCATAATGCAATAATAAAAAAGTCATATGAGTCATAAGCTCAGTTTTTAGGCACTATCCTGGGTCATAAGTTTTAACACTTCAGAGCCACACTTGGAAATTCTGGAAGGAATTCAGCTGCACATGTGGGAACATCTAGTGCCTTTTGAGGCATCCTATGGAAATCAACTTTTCTTTCAGGTGTTGCTCCGCAAGGATGTGGAACTGATTTCACAGAGAACACACTGATGTATAGTTTTCACCTAACATGTTTCACCTATTTTAAATTACACTTCTATTTATGAAAATAAAAACCTTACTTGGGAATGAGAAATCCAAACAGGAAATAGTTACCCAAATTTAATTCTCTCAAATTTATTTTCTGTTTGTTTATTTCTTTATAGGTAGGTTTAAAAGATCCAAAAACAGCAAAAAGACCCCACACCATGCCTATCTGTCAGCACTTAAAATTTATTAGAAAAACTTGCAATATTACTTAGCTGGTGAATAAAATCTAAGGCATATGATAGAGCACTTTTCTTCATATTTCCTTCAATAGTCTGCCTATTGATACAAGTCATCCATACTATAAGGCAGACACTTTCAGGAAATGCAACAAAGCAATTAATGAGTTTGAGTAGTGTGGGAGTTAAGCCCAGTTCAAAGAAGTCAACTTTGGTGAGAGAAATTTATTTACGCCAAATAAATAAATAAATAAATAAATAAATACTGCTTAATTTCTCCTAGTCTACAGTCTCTTAATATCATAAGGTTGACATTAGACCAAAAAAGATGGCAATCAGAACCATTTAAAAATTAAAAATTACGGTTATGACAAAATATAGTAGCACACAAGATTGTATTTCAATTGAAATAATGAGAGCAAAATATTATGACCCTACCCAAAATCAGAAATATTCATTTGTGTTTATACAGATGATAGGTGATATAAATTTCTTTGAATGTAATATTTGAATATTCTTTTAAATTAATTTTATTTTCCTTTAAATTCTCAATTCTATCTTATTTTTAGATCTTTTTTCAGACAGATTTACTGCCTTTTATTGGCAGACTAAACTTTTTTTTGTTCCCAAGTGAGTTAACATGTTTTTTCTCTTTTTCATTTTGCTTCTGACTCCTTTGGGCAAAACCAGTGCCTCTCTACAACACTAGAATGTCAAGAGATTTTATTAATACGTTAAATAATTTGGATTGGGATTTCTAGATATAAAATGTTGTAATCATAACAGTTTATTTCATATACTGCTATAACAAAATGAGACTTCGTAAAAAACCAAAACCATGATAGGCTATCTTTAGGGGAAAGATAATGATAGTTTTATTCCAAAGTTTGTTATCCTTTCTACTAACATGAAAGGAAGTGAGGAAGTGTGTTTATAAAACTACATAACCTTAAATGAACATCAAGAAAAATCGTATTTATAGATTCAAAGTCTCAGAAAAAAAAGATAAGTGTTCATATGGCCACACTGATTACATAATGATTCAGATATATTATGAGATTAGTTAATTTTGAGGTTCTGCATGTAAGGGGTTAGTTATTCCCTCAGATATGCAATATGTAAATAAGGTTGTGAGTAAAAGACTTGATGACTGAATAGGAATTACTGTAAAAGGTGGTAGAGGTACTACAAAACCAGTATTTTCAGCCCTTACTGGATGCTATGACTTCTGCTTTAGGTAAGGCACTTGTATATAAGGAACTAAATCATGAACACAAAAATATGGGCCACGACATCAACCTCAATGTCTTTCTATTATCTTCTCTAATTATTATATCTTGGAAAAACACCATAAAAGTGCAAAACTATAGTATAATTTATAGTATAATTTCTCCAGAAATTATATATAATTCCTCCCCTTCAGGTTCTAGATACATACTCTCATTTTGTGTAACAGCCTGTGGATTTTTTTTATCATGAATTTGCCTCATTGAACTTTCTACAACCATGTTAATTTTTAGCATCTGAACTGTCAATTGGCTGGTAAATACACCTTTTCAAAATAATGTGTAAGGTATTCTCCTGTTCACTCTGAACCTGCTATTATCTAGTTATAGCTGATGCCCACATTTCATCATATTTGAACACACTATGAACATTCTTCATTTCCTGTGCTATACACAAGTTGTCTGTATCCCTACATCTCAATTTCTATATTTTGTTTTTATTAGTGTATGAAAAACACTAATCTCATTGCTGTAATCAGAGAAGGCTCCAGGGAGACCTTATTGTCGCCTTTCAACGACTTTCAGTGGGGGCTACAAGATAGATGAGTGGAACTTTCTACAAAGGCATGTAGTGATAAGACAAGTGACTTCAAATTGAAAGACAACAACTTTAGATTAGAAGTTAGGAAGAATTCTTCAATTAAGGCTGTTGAGGCACTGGAAGAGCTTGCCCAGAGAAGCTGTGAATGCCCCACCCCTGGAAGCATTCAAGGCCATGTTAGATGGGGCTTTCAGCAACTTGGTCTAGTAGAAGGTGTCCCTGCTCTTGTCTAGGAGGGGTAGGAACTGGGTAGTCTTTAAGGTCCCTTCCAACACAAACCACTCCACAATTATAGGATGCTAGGATTACTGAATCAGATCTGTTCTACATAAAGCAGTAGGTTTGGTTGCCAAGTGCCTCTGATTCATGCAGAAAGACAGATGGAGGGACAAAAAGAAACTTCAAGGTAAAGGGTCTAAAGGTTCTAAAGAGATTCTCTAGATCTCTTAGCTTTTCAGGTGAATGCATGGGTTGGATTTAAACTAGAGAAAATTGCTTTTGAACAATACAATTTTAGCTTGTATATTGAAGCCTAACATTAATTTTATGTTTCACTATTTTGCTTTGATTGATGATTTTAAAAGACTTTGGTCTTGCTCTTGTATCAGATTTTGTTGTCCTCATGTAAACTATCTTCGGCTGAAAATGACAACCAGAAGATAACAAATAGAGTTTGTCAGAAAGTACAGTCTGAGAATTTAGAAAAACAGACAAAATTGCTGAGGATTTTAGGCATGAAGCTTTCCTAATTAAAAACATGTTAAGTATGAATATGTACATTATTTATAATGTTTTAGTAAAATATTAGAATTTTCATGGTATAAAATAACAATGAACAGAAATGAAAACCAGTTCCAAGATTTAGGTAATAAAATTCTTTCCCTAGAGTAACAGTTTTACACATAAATTGTCATTTCCTTCATGTATAGGCAACAATAAGATGGAAAAGAGAGACAACAGAAGCACCCAAGTTCAAAGAAAATAATCCTTAAGCTAATTTACCATAAAATCATTAACATTTTAACGCGGTTCAGAGGTTTCACAATTAATCACTTTATCACCAGATTATAGAATACTTGATGGGAAATGTAATTGTAAGGAATAAAAAAAATAATAAAATAAAAATATTTGAATAAATATCATCTACATCTGAAATAACAATCTTTAAAGACAAATCCAGTAATTTAGATGATTCTGATATGTAATTCTTCAAACCCTGTGTTTGATCAAGATAATACAATTTTGACTGATTTATTATTATTGTTATTGTTATTGCACATAATATTCTTGGCTTGAGGATTGTTTTTGTACATAAGATTTGTAGATAAGCATACACAAATGGAAGTCTCTTGTATGAAATAGATAATCAGAAAGATGGGGCTAAGCTTGAATATGTTATTCTTTCAGACACTAGAGTTAGTATTACAGTGTTCATGGTCTGCTTCTGCAGCAACTCTTCTTGGGACACTTCCATTGCCATAGAAGAGGCTTACTCTTCTGCATATAGAAACTACACCCCTCCTTCAGTCTTCCTCTCATCTGCTGCTAATGCTTCTTTTACATATATTTGATACCATTGTTTTAATGGATTCTAACCACCGTCTCCTTCCCATGGCTTCTGTGAGCTATATTTGTTTTATTGTTGGCAGAAATTGTAAAGAATTCCTGTTACTCATTTGAGATGTCTTAAAAATGTTTACAGTGTGAGATCATGTCCCTCAAGTTTTCTTTTCTTGTTGGTTACATGTAACTCCCTTCATATCCATTGATATTTCATATATCCAGAAATTATTTCCTTTTTGTTTTTTCTCTTTAAATTGAAGAAACAAACAAAGCAAATTTCTGTTTGCAATCTCAATGCTCCCTCTCCGTGTGGCAAAGTATACTAACATGATTCCTCCCTAGGTAATACTCCTAATTAAATGGCTATGAACATTAACTTTTTTAACTAGTATACCAAACCATTTCTGTGTTAAACTGCATTTTGTCCTACTTGTGTGAATTTATTCCCCAGCCAAGGCAGATATGCTAGATACCAACTTCTGAAAGACTATAGTTTTTAATCAATATAAAAAGGACTTAATGCATTTTGCATTTTGAAGGACCTATACATATTCTGAAAAAAAAACCAAAAAAAAACCCCACTTTTATCCATAACAAGAAAACAAATGTCTTAGGACATATCTTTAACTAAATTAGACCAGCTCTCAATGTCTGAACCTCATAAATTATGAGGCTGTTTGATTCTTCTTCTTTTGGCAACGTTAAGAACTACAGGCTTATGTGATTTGGAGTGGACATGTAGTTTTCCGCCCTTCACACTGAAAAGATGCAAGCAAACAGAAAAAAAACAAAAAACCTGATCCACACCCCCCCTGCCCCCAAAAAATGGTATAAATCCATTATATGCAAAAACCTGCATACAAGAATTGTTTATGGTTTACAAAGATACCTATGGAGTTGTGCAAATAAGTTTTGTTTTCGGTTTTTTTTCTTCAGAAATATCAGTTTTAAACTAACAGCAAAAACTTAATAGTACAGAGAGCAATACCATCAGCTCCTACAGGAGAAGAAATGCTTGTGTGGTGTGTTTTTACCTTCAATGTCAAGCAATAAGAATGGAATGATATAAGAGAAAACTTATGACAGAAGCTTTCTGTATTGTGTTCTCTTTCCCACTGAAATCACTAGCACACAACTTTTGCTTGTTCACAAAACTTTAAGGAGTACACATTTACACGACATTTTTCTGCTCAGTTCCTCAGGAAGGAGTGAGATTTTCAGCAGGAAGGCAAATCATATTTTTAAATCCATCCAGCATGAAAAGATATTAAACTTTGGGCATTTTTTCCCAAAGGGAATTGATAAAGTTTATTTCCCTTCACCCTCTTTAAGATTCAAAATTGCTTCCTAAAGCTTAAAACCACCTAACAATAAAGATCCAGATTCCAGAAAGAACACCAGAAAGAAGGCAGAAGTAGTGCGACTTTATAAAAGCTGTGTTTGAGATACTATTGCCAGTAAGCGGGCAGAAACTTCTTTGATTGTCAGAAAAATCATTTTCTTGACAGGAGAGGACAGCTGCAGTGAGTGTCATGCAGAAAAATCAGAGTTAATGATCCACAATGAAAATTTTCTTTCAATGTAGAATTAATACTGGCAGCTCAAGTGCAGACAGGGACTTGCATGCAAGACATCTTAAAAAAACCCAAACCAAACCAAACTTAGCCTTTCAGTTGTGTATGAGAAATAAAAATTACCAGAATTCACAGGTTTTCTTGTACAAACAGCCAAGTGAGTGAAATCCAAATTACTTGGATAATGTTGAGGATGTAAACAGATAACAGGAAAAATGTGAAACTGCATTCACCCAAGAGGCACCCAAGAACAGATATAGCCAGCTTTGCTTCAGAAGATTTCATTCTTGGCAAAATTCTAAAATAAAATTAAGTTATCAGAGTTTCTTTAGCAGCTGCAGGTCCAGCGTCTTATGTGTGACATGTATCCCTATCACTGCTAAATCAGAAAAACCATGATGACAAAAACTAAAAGCAGAACTGAATCAGGATTAATTGGAAATGTAATGGGTCTTAGATTTATATTGCTAAAGCAAGATGATATGCATTGTCCACTACCTACCATCAAAACTCAGCCTAAATATCCAAAAGTCCTCTCCCAATAGCATTTATAAAAGCAAAAACTTCTCTTTGGTTGGGATTTGGTTGGGACTGAACATACAGAGAGTTTCACTTAAATTTAATTCCTCAACAGAAAACAAGACTCCAGTCTTCAAATGCTAGCTGATGCAAAAGTCCTGTTGGTCTGCCTAGTGGAAAAGGCCTTAAGAGAGTTAAAGAACATAAGCTAATCATGTTAGATTGAAAGCAAGGAGAGCAATTAGAAACCTTGCTTCATGGAAGGAAAATTTTACTTTGAATCTTTCTGTGCCACTAAATCCAAAACCAAGCTTTGTGTTGGCACTTTTATATTAAGCTGATTTTCATCTAAACAAGCATGTGCAGAGAAGCAGAATAAAGGCAGTAAAGAGCTGCTCAGTGGCATGAACATCTTTCCTAGCAAGTTCAGGCTCCTGCAACCTTGCAGGCTCTCAAAACCTTTTTTTGTTAACAAAGAAATCTCAAGTGAGTTTAAAGTGATGAATTTTTTAAGAGCTATGAATTTATTTAAATTGTGGTAAGCATTTTAAAAGCTATGAATTAATTTAAATTGTATGTGCATCTTTTATCCAGGCCAGCATCTTTCATTTCTAGTTTTCACTGTGGCTTATGTTTCCTGTACTTAAAAATGAGCTCTGTTCTGAAGTTTGCATAGTACATTATGTACTTGGTGGATCAAGTTCACATTGAAGTCAATGAGTTTGACTCGAGGGAAAGTACTAAGCATATTTCCAGCAGGAACTATGATGAAGATTGTTATAATGACATAGTTCCAATTCTCTGAGAGCTATTATAAAGATAACCTATATTTCAGACAACTTGAACTTTGAAAATACCAATTTTAAAAAAATAAATCCTCAGTAAATCAATATCATAAGTGATCAACACAGAAGCAGAAACCTGCAGAGGCTTCAATAGGAAGTTGGAACAGAAAAAACAAAGTTTTTAGCAAAACTACCGAAGAAGACAAAGGAAGCTTGGTTCCAGCCACACAGGGCAGAATGTAAGCTCTTAGTTGAATTTCTGCATTGATTACCTTGTACTTACTTAATCTTCACAGGTTCTGAATGACAAGTGACTTCTTACTTATAAATACAAGTTATAAATGTAAAACTGAAGCCCACAAATAGAGGCTGTTATGTGGGTTTTTTTCACTACAGAAGGAAAATAAGTCACAAAATTAGCTATTTGCATAATTGAATTTACAAGATGTCTCAAGCTGAATGTGACCTTCAGACAAAATTTATTAGACAAGTCCTCTCAATGAGTTACAAGAGGCAGAAAGGGTCCCGTTGCTTTCTAAACCCCTTTTCAGAGAGGAATCTGGGTGCATCTGGATCAAATCAGCCCTAGACTTCATCAACAGTTTATGTGTAAAGCATTCTACAGCTGTAACTGAATAAGTTGTATTAGTTCGTCTGAAGGATTAAAGATGGAGAAACCAGATGGTAGATCTAGATCTAGATCTAGATAGATACAGATAGATGATAGATAGATAAAGATTAGATATAGATTATATAGATGATATAGATATAGATAATATAGATAGATATAGATATAGATATAGATAATATAGATATAGATTATATAGATTAGATATAGATATAGATATAGATATAGATATAGATATAGATATAGATGATATAGATATAGATAGATATAGATATAGATATAGATATAGATATAGATATAGATATAGATATAGATATAGATATAGATAGATAATATAGGTTATATAGAGATATAGATATAGATATAGATATAGATATAGATATAGATATAGATATAGATATAGATAGATAGATATAGATATAGATATAGATATAGATATAGATATAGATATAGATATAGATATAGATATAGATATAGATAGATACAGATATAGATAGCTATAATTTATTATGATAATGCTTAGACAAAAAATCTTAATCAGAATTACTACACAGTATAGGAGCTATTACAACGATTACAGTATAGTTCACTATAAAGCAAAATTGAGCCAATTATATTAAATCAATTGTATTCAAACTAGCAGAATTAATTATTAAGTAGAGATTGATGTTATTCACCTCTACCAACATTCATGGACAAATGTCTTTTGTTCAGCATCAAGGAGTAACCTTAAGGAGCGTCCCCACTCAAGGAGGTGCTCCCTACACACACACGCCAAGAAGGGGTGTGTTAGAAGACCCTGGTTTTAAAGCTTTGGACTGGTCTTGATAAAGTGGTTGACTGTCAGTCATAAGTCTCCTGGCCAGCTGCATCACCTCAGAAGCTTTAGATAAGTCATCTATAGTATGACTCGTTTGCTTCTTTAGCCAGATATTTTATCAGGTCTACCCTGTCTTCATCTCACTATCAGGATGTTTAATTTTGGGATTGATGATTCAGACAGATTTTAACATTATTCAACGTGAAAAGCAGCATGATGACCCCTTCATTTATCACAGATAGCTTTGCAAACAGTGCCTTGTTTGAATTGTTCTACCTCATTCCAGGCAGAGCATCCTGCCACAGGAAATATTTTGAGGAACCAAAAACATCATTGTTGTATGCACCATATCAACTAGGTGATGAGGGAGATGATAAGAAGCTGTTAAATTCACTAAATCCCAGAAGAATAATTTTTTTTAATCTCTGTCACTCTCTGTCACAGCATTCTGTTCCTATTATCTTGTGTGGCTATGACTGAATGATTTATCCTTTTTCTTCTATTTCTGAATCTCTGATATCCTCTCTACGGCTCCTCAGAATGTGGGGATAGGAAGAGCTAGCTATTGTTGCTACCATGTCTTGAGTTTTGCTTCAGAATGTATATGGATCAAATGAAACAATATTAATATGAAAGAAGTATTAGGAATGAAGTGTTATTCAAAAATGAAAATTTCTACCTCAGTTACTTCACTGTACTTCCTTTCAAATACTTGTTTTTCTCTAAGTCAGTTTGGACTGGAGGGGTGGGAGCTGGTTGTGTTTTATTTTCTGTTCTTTGTTTGCTTTATTTCATTACTGACATTTCCTCTATTTTTCTTTTAATAGCTTAGTCTTTCTAAGAGCTCAAGAAATTTTATAAAGATGCAGACTTTCAAAAAAGGTTTTATGTCTTTTTAGTCCTAAACCTGTGACATTTACACCCGAATAGCCAATCTTGAAATGGTGAGGTGTTGGAGGATGTAATACTGAAGACACAGTAAGGTGTACTTAGGCTGAAGCACCATGACAGACAGTGAATCAAAGCAAACATGTAAGTATGCAATGAGGGTACAATTTCCTGTCACAGTACTATAAAGCCCAAGATGCAGTATAGTAGAATAAGCATGTTTCTTGCCTTCCCCAAAATTCAAAAGGAAGAACGAAAGTACTTCCTCTGCCCACTCAAAGAATAACTAATCCAGAAGACGGTATGCAATTTAATGCTGTTAGTTTGGACTACTGTCCACACACAATCCTAGGAAACAAGAGAAAAATCTTGCACAGAAAAGAAAAATCTGGTGGTATTGCAAAACTCAAATTTGCCAGCATCCATATGGTTTTGTTGTATGAGATTAGTAGAATCTTCATCTTGATAACCTTAAGAAAACTATTTTCCTGGGAGCCATACATATATCTTCTACTCCCTGCTCACACACTCACAAGGCCTTTTATTTTTCACTTTTAGTTTCACTTGAAGAGTTGGAGTCCCTTTTCCCATTTGATTTTCTGTCTCAAACTTTGCTACAGCAAGCTGTATGCCATTGAATAGACTTATATTAATTATTACTTGATTTCTCACCTCTTGCCTTTTAGGAAATTACAAAAAAAATTACTTTTTTTTTCATTCCTTCTATGCTGCCTTCTTAACCACAACACTTTTCTTGAACTGCTCACTCACTCAGTTGGGTTTACACCCTTTCTGTAATTTCTCGCCTTTGCTGGAATACAAAATTCCTAATACTATAAGTCATTTGACTGGAAGAAATTCCAGATGTTTCTCATATTCAAGCTCTAATGATTCCTTTAGTTCATCAAAGTTTGTGCTATTTTAAAATCCAGAATCTAAGTTCCTTCTTTTCTTCCCCTATAGTAAAATTTGACCTCACAGCTGAATATGCCCTGTTCTCTTTTCTCTGTTCCTTATGCTTTTTACCAACTTTCTGCTTTATGTCCTTGAATTTCTTAAAGTTTTATTTTCTTCATGAATGACAGTAGTGTAAAGTGAGAAAAGAGGTCAGTTGTCCTTTGAAAAGTTTTCAAGGAGAGCACAGGGGAGTTCTATTTTAAGGGTTCTTTTTCAGGTATCTATAAAGACAGAAATCCTTTGACTAAAGATATACAAAAAGTCAGAATTTTATTTCTTTTTTCTGTTATAATGTGCTAGGGATTTTTAATTTTTTTTCTGTTCTAATATATATTTTCAAAGCTTAGTTTGTGTGCCAGTCCCTTTGATATGGCACTTCATGCATGGTACAAAGTGTTTACCTGCAGGGGAAGCTCTAGAGTGAAGATGCTCTATCACATACCTTAATCCTGCAAACATGTGCTATTCCATTGTTAATTGTAGTTTTCATTGACAAATATTTCAGGGCTTAAACACACAATAGTGATCGTTGGGGTTGCATCTGTAAAGGAGCAATTTGTCTTGCTAAAAGAAAAATTTATTATTGTCTGCTAACTTAAATACTTCTATCTATTTCCTTCTGATGATTTCTGAGGGTCCAATTCTGAGCTCTTTTGGCAAGCCAGGCTTTTCAAAAACAAGTTTGTTTCTTCTCTGGATAATTGTCTCTTTTTACTATAACTAAATGAGTAATTGGATGTACTTCCATGAGTACTGCCGTTTACCAGACATTATTGTAACCTGTAAAATTGAGTTTAAAAAAATAAAATAAAATAAATAAAGGAAAGCTAAGCCAACAACACATCTGTTAATTCACCCGAACAAATCTGGAGCCTACCAAGAGCTAGACTAAAATTTGAGGATGCTCCCTTCCTGATGAGTTCCAAAGGCATAAGAATGTCTTAGCTGTAAGTGTAGATATTTTGTTTCTAAATGTGTGTACAGTAAATTCTGTAGCTCCTGAAGGAACTGTTTTTTTCTCAGTTGTAGCCTTTGTATTTAGACTAAAGCTAAATGGGGCTGAATTTACCACTCTTGGGATGAAAGCTCCTTTTTATTTCTTGAATATATTATCACATAAATAATTTAAAACTATCTTTCAGATTGTTTCTTGTTTGAATCTAAGCATTCAGTAGGAGTCTAGTTATGCACGAAGTCATTGGAAGCCCTTTTACAAAATGGTCCAAAACTGCCACCTTCTGGTCGTTCTCGTTGCTTTCTACATGAGCCAA
This sequence comes from Pseudopodoces humilis, assembly GCF_049639895.1. NCBI lineage: Eukaryota > Metazoa > Chordata > Aves > Passeriformes > Paridae > Pseudopodoces > Pseudopodoces humilis. The sequence goes on along the minus strand of NC_142203.1, from coordinate 46,746,889 downwards.
AAGGAGAACTACAAGTACTTGGCTTGGTTATGGCTTGGAACTCTGATTTTTTTCAGTGCAAATAGTATACAGAACAAAATACATAAGAATAAAGCATGCTTACTGCTTTTACTGCTTGAGAGAGAAAATTATAATTAGTATCACTCTACCAGTTGACGACACAGGAGCTGGACTATCCTTGGCCTTCAGCTGGATACAGCCTAATATCACAGGCTCTGAATCAATTTTTATTTTACTGCACATGCTCTTTCTTGCATTATACATACAGCTACTACCCAAATCTTTCTTTCTACTTTTGGTGTGCTGCTTCTTCCACCATTTTAAGAAAACTCTTTTCTTACTTATGCTGGGTTCTGTTCTTTTAAGGCCTTTTCTTCAAGTATTAAATGACTGAATATTCTGTACTTTCCCCACTGCGATACCAGGGTAGGTGAGTGAAGAAAAGAGAGTATATTCTTTCAAAGATGTTCAGAATTTTCAGAATTTTTCAAATGGGTAGCCACAAGGATTTTGAATTTTTCTGTCCTCTTTATCAGGACAGATGAAGTTGGACTCTCAGCAGCAGTAGAATTTCATGGTTTATTGCTGGGATGAAAAAGAAAAGAGAAAATGTTGGGGTGACATGAAAAAGAAAATTAACTTATAATTGTCTTTTGTCTGGATGGCAAGAATCAATGCCATCCCAATCTGCTTAAGGAAGGTACACAAAAGTAAACCATATTGTTCACTCCCCATGCACAGACACATATTTAAGGTATTTGGGCAAGTCAGAGCTGTTTCTGTGAAAAAACTTTCCCAGAGTAATGCATCTAACTAATTTAAGTTGTTTTTCTTTGTATTTGGAAAGAGAGTCGTTGTATTTCGTTAACTCCACATCTGCTTGCAGTTAATAAATTACCAATATCTGGAATTGCCTAAGAAACATAGTACTTAAAAAATAAGTGCAAGCTACATGATAATAACTAGTTTATACAATATGCAGTATTATGCTGAATCACACAGAGGTTCATCCTCAAGATGAAAAAGCAAATAAAGAGCCACATAGTGAATTACTCTTAGAACTCAAGCCCACTATATTAGACAAGATTCTAGAGGAAAAAACCATAACTTCTTATATTTTTCAGAAACTGACAGGTTTTTTAGAAAGCTTCAAAATTTTCTTTAGGGCTTACATCTTGTACAGAAGACAGTAAGAAAGGTATTCAAGTATTCTTCTGTCTTCTCCATTAAGCAAGGTCTCCCACGTAGGCACATAGTTTCTTCATTCATAGCAGCATAGTTGCTCTGAGAAAAAAAATGCAAAACAAAAAGCAACCAACCAATAAAATAAGTAAATAAATAAATAAACCTCAGAAAAAAACCCCACAAGTCTTTAATTTTCTACTGAAATGAACATATGCAATAGCACATTTCTATCTCCTTTAAAAAATTGGGTGTTAATACAGAAGATAAGTATTTACAGAATTAAATATTTCATTTTCCTTATTTATGGATTTGATTTGGTTTTGGTTTTGTGATAAGGATCAGTCTGAAATCCAAAATATTATATTTAGTGCAGCAAAAGATGGAGGAACTACTCTGTGATGACAAACCACAAAGATCCACAATCAGTTCCTGCTGTTAGAATTTCTGTCAAGAAAAATGAATTAATAATCTATTGCTGACCACTAGTCATGTGTAAATCCACATAGAAACAATCAATAAAAAAACAAAAAAAAATGCTTGCAAATTTATGTTTTCTTTAACAATATCTCCAGTACAAAAAAAAAACCACTTTAGGGAGACTAATTTTAATAAATTGAATATTTTGACTGTGAAAATGCTAGACGGATTTCACTTTGTGAATATATATTTCAGTCACTGAGGGTTGGTAAATACTATGTCAAGTAAAATCTGTTGCACAGTGTCTATAAAAATGTGAAGCAGTACAACAGTAAGTACACAAAAGTGTACAATTCTTCTTCTATCATTGGTCTTTCAGGTGACTGAGGCTGGTCTGCTTCCAGTCCTCCCACTTTGGTTTCAAATTACCTACCTCCAAGTCAGTCCAAGTAGTCAAATAGCCCCTTCCAATTTACAGATAAAGTTTTGATTTATATGGTTTCTCAATGTTTCTGTGAAACAAGAAATTGTTTTCAGACGAGGTGTAATTAACTTCCTGCATGGTATATTAGTAGGTCATGTGTTTTCTTCATCTTTAGAATAATATTACCAAAAAATATTAATATGTAATATTAAAAAAAAAAATAAAAATCAAGTGAAATAGTTCACCATAGTTAGGTCAGAAAAATAATAACTTATATACCACCAATATTAGAATTAAATTAAGGATAACAGATTCTATGATGCTAATTTCACTACCTATTTAAATTGATTTCTCTAGCAGGAACTTGATAAGATTAGATACTACATCAAAATGAACAGTTTTAGATTAACATCAGAACAATCACACTGCAGCAAAGATCAGAGCTGACTCAGATCACAGTTTGTCATGGGTTCTGCAGCTAACTCATGACTGAAGTAAATAAAGTAGCACAGTAGTTAAAAAAACTGAGGGATAGACAGTTATCCCATGATTGGATAATTTGAAGTTTTTGCCCAGTGAATCTTAGTCTACCATTTTGCAGTTTTCTGATTTGAAGGGTTGGGTGTAATGCAAAGTCATTAGGTAAAAGCTTAAGGAGAACACAGAGCAGAGCTGGTCAGATAACTGTGGCTTAACATTCCATGAAGCTGCATGGACTAGAAAGGTCAGAATTTAAAGAATATGATTTGAATTCACCAAAACTATCACCTATTTTTAATAAGTTCACCTAAATTTTTTCAAAATCCAAGTCTTCATCAAGACTGAAAAGTAACATTTAAAACTCTATGGGCCTGATTTCTTCAGCAGCCAACTGAAAATTATTTTGTATTTCATAAAATCACATTAAGCCAGAACTGGATAAAATGAGGATTAGATGTTTTAACTAAGGGGAAAACAACAAACAAACAAACAAGCAAACAAACAAAAACCCCACAAACCTCCATCAAAACCATGGAAACTCTCAATTTTCCACAGGAAACATGAATATTTATTAGGTTTTATTCTTTTCAGAAACTGCATAAATTTTAAAAAAACAGTTTTTTTGGTATTGCCCATCCCAGAGTTTAGCAAAATACATATAAAAATATTTCTCAAACCCGTATTTTTAGAATTTTAAATAATCTTTTAAGATATTCTTAAATTTATCTGCAAATCACTATTGTTGTAATTTAAGGGAAAAATACTTCTTCAAATTAAATGCTAATCACCATTAGAGAAGTTACTTTCCACACCTTCTACTAAAAATTTTTCTCCCAGCTAAACCAGCCTCAGCCCCATTCCCACAGCCTTGCCTTGTGGCAGGAGGAATTCCACCCCACTCCCTTGGGGGGTGTCCCCTGAAGTACTTCCAGCTCAGATATTCTTTCAGGGCCCCAAAATTGGATACTGGAAGCGTATCCTGTTGTGAGTCTGTTAGGTACCAAGGAAAGGAGACAGTTTCTGCCCTTCCTCTCAGGTCTATGTTCTATTCACACCACCTCAGACTCCTCACAGCTGCCCTGGTGTGTGTGACTTCAGGGGAGCTCCCAAAGGTAGTGGTATTAAGAAAATTTCCCTGCCCAGCCACCCAGGACCTGCTCTGGCAGCCTCTCTCACACCACTGTAGCTGAGACTAGACTCCTTTACAGCATCATCCCACACCTTGCACAGTCCATTTCAAAACCAGCTCAACCCCAGATTTCCCATAACAGAGTATCTGGTGTCCAGATCCTTAAAATAATGAAATCATGGTACAATAACTAAATAATAAAATAACGCCTTCAGCTGGTGCCTCTGAGGAGGCACCCTGAACAAAGGAACCCTATGGCTATTATACCCTCACAGTCCCAAAATCACAGAATTTATTCAGTTGAAAAAGACATTTGAGATAATCAAGTCCAACCTATAACCTAGTAACACCTTATCTACTATGGTACTGTGTACCACATCCAGTTTTTCATCACCCGTTGCCCTTCTCTGGATGCATTCAAGCAGCTCAATGTCCTCCCAAAATTGAGGGCCCACCACTGGTCACAGCACTCAAGGTGCTGCCTCACCAGTGCTCAGTACAGGGGACAATCCCTGTCCTGGCCCTGCTGGCCACACCATTGCTGGTACAGGCCAGGATGCCATTGGCCTTCTTGGCGACCTGGGCACAGCTGGCTGATGTTCAGCTGCAGTCAGTCACTTCTGCCTGGCCACTGTCCAGCCACTCTGCCCCAGCCTGTAGCACTGCATGGAGTTGTTGTGGACAAAGTGCAGGACCTGGCACTTGGCCTTGTTAAACCTCATTTCCTTGGATTCAACCCATCTATTCAGCCTTTCCCTCTGCAGAACCCTCCTACCCTCCAGCAGATCAATACTCCCTCCCAGTTTCGTGACTTCTGCAAATTTGCTGCTGGTGGACACAATCCCCTGATCCAGATCATCAATGAAGATATTGAACAGTCCAAGCACAGGAAATGTTGGGATCATTTGCTCCTGGCTGTCTCTGCATCTCCTGTTCTCTGGCTAGCCCCAGGTTCCCAGGCCCTTTGTTATGCACAAGATCACAGCTTGCCTTGGGCTCAGGCTCCTGCCAACCCAGAGCTCAACCTGCAGCTTGCTCTGCTGTGAGCTACCTCACCAAGTGTGGTCTTCAGCAGTGGGTCTGAAAGGAACACAGAAAATAATCTATTCAGATGAGCATTCCCTTAATTAGTATGTGGGGAGAATGACTATATCTTTATATATACAAATATATGTATATGTATATGCATATATATATAAAACCACCTTCACATGTTCAACCGTCACAGAAATCCAAGACAAGCACAGAGCTGGTAGACTAGAAATACAATGGATTCCAAAAGCACAACTGTAGGGACTGAGATACTTTTAAAATCCTCCTGCCACCAATATCAGCCTGAAGTATGGGATATGGGAGATGTAATCTAACTAGGGGATAATACAGAAAGAGGTAGTATGGCAGTGGCAAAGGATTGGACAAATGAGGATAGGTTAGTTTTGGCTCTTGCAGGGAAAATTATGTCTTGGATCCCCAGAAGACATCAGAGTGTCTGTCACTCAGTAATTTTCTACTAACTTTTCAAACTTGAGCCAGGCCCAGCATGTTTTCCTGCTGGGTATACACACTATCAGGATTTTTTCTTATGGCAGGACATTTAATTTCTTTTTTTCTATAGAAAGGAACCATAAGCTCACTATTGTTAGAAAGTGATTTTTGAAAGATAACTGTTGCAAACCATGGCAGGTGACCTCACTCTAACTGTAATAAATGATACGGAGTCTTACTTACAAGTAGCTGTCAAAACAGTAGGATATTAACTGGCATACTTTCTGCATTTTATTGTAGTGCTGTCTTTTTTTGTTTGTTTTTGGGGTTTGTTTTGTTTGTTTGTTTTTGTTTGTTTTTTTTAAAGAGTGCTATGCAGAAAGCAAAACCTTCCAAGAAAAAGAAATAAAAGCAAATATTTTTTTACCCCTGGCTTCTGTTCCCCTTCTCAGCAGCTGAAGAGCAAGTTCAAACAGTAACAAAGAGGTGATGAGACACAACAAACATATCCTGAGATAGGGTTATTCCTATAACAGCATCACAAAGTACCATCCTAGTGCTACCAAAACAAAGATTTCAGGCTGGATGAACATCTCATGTTAATCAGACTAGCTTCAGTTACTTTAGCAAGTTATTTAGGACTGTATAAACTGGGGTAGATTAGGCATGTGCTGACCACTGATGGTTCTGCTTCATTTATGCTATTGTCTCCTGTGAGAGGTGCCTGCCTGCTGAAATTTCTGAACCAGAAACTCATATGGAACAATATACTCTTCCTGTGAAAACTTCCTACACAGCATTTAGCTTCAGTGACCAAAATAAAAAGACTAATAAATGTGTTAGCTCTGCTAAGGGCCTCCTAGGCAGCTGCATACAGCAGGCTGTTTTTAAGGTGTGATAGTTGACATCTTGCCTCCCAAGGAAAATTGCACATGGTGTATAAACTCTGAACAGTTATAAATTATCTCTCTTTTCCCACAGATTTTGACAAACACTCTAGGTGTAGAAGTTCAGAATATGTGTACTGAAATAAAACACAGTCATCCATAATCTCTTAAGATGATCAAGGAGTTGAACGTGGTTTTATGCAAATATTTGCTGGTAGCTTTCTATTAAAAATAGCATACTGTTGGATATGTAGTATTTTAGAAGATAATACACCAAAATATGACTTAACCATAAATGAATTTCCTGTTCAGCAGCAGGTCAAATGCATTTACTTTGGCATGAGTGACCTGTGAATGAATATTCCAAAAATTAATAGTGATTCTATCTTTTCATGTTGTTAGGGGGAATTTCATGGCAGCTTATTGAACTCATAAATCCCTCTTGCATAGACCAAACAGAATTGTAACATATGCAAAAGTAAGAGAAGGACAAAGGGAATAAAAATATTTTCTTCATAGGTCACATTATGCTATGCTGTGAGAATATTAGATGTGTTTGCTAAATAAGAAACAACTAATAAGGGAAATAATTAGAGGAAATAATTGTAACAATTTTGACATATACACATAATAATATGCCTTAGACATTACACCAACTGCTGGATTATACTTGCTTTTGAATTGTTAGCACTGAAACCCAGCCATGCTTGGTACTCAAGTGACAGAGTCTTTTCCAAGCCCTATTTCCTGATTCCAGCCAGGACAGGGTTAACTTTTCCAGTAGCCAATAGTGGCCAAGGCTAGGACCCAGAGGTTATTCTATAGCACCTCACTTTCTAGGGTTGGCTTAAGGGCTCCCTTTGGGGTTGCACAGCTTGGTGGGTGGCTGGGTATTGCCAGGCTCCCTGTGGTGAGCAAATTGCATGTGAATCATTCATCTCCCTTGTACACCCTGTTATCATTTTTGCTGTTACTCTTTGTTTCCTTATTTCATTTCAGTTTTTGGTGAATTCTTCCTATCACAAACCATGATCTTTACCTTTTTGCCTCCAATTCTCATCTCCAGACCAGCATGGTGGGATAGAGCAGCACACTGGAGTACTGTAGTGGGGCCCCCCACTACATTGAGAAGTACCATTCCTAAACCACAACAGTCTAAGATGAAAAGATTTATACTGTGACAGTCATCTTATAGTGACAAAGGCAGCTTAGAGGAAAAAGGTGTGGAGACTTTACTATGGGAAATATTCAGTGCCTAGCTGGGCACAGACCTGAACAACCTTCTGCAGCTGACCTTGCCTGATGGGTGGCAGGTGGCACCTGGGGACATGATTTATTGGTGAACATTGATGGGTTAACAGCTGGACTCAGTGATTTCAGAGGTCTTTTACAGCCTTATTCTATGATTCTATCAGCATGCAACATCCAAAGGTGTGAGCCAGGTTCAGCCATGCCATCATTCTCCAGGGCTGCAGAATGCATCACCATATTTTCTAATCCAATGGGCTGTAATTTTATTGACATGCCTTCAATATGCTGCATGTCTGTCAAACCTTCATGTTACTTTTCTGTATCTGACTTTTAGCTCTTCAGGGCTGTGCACCAGAGAAAACAAATCAACACAGAAGTTATAATGAGTCCCTGTATACCTCTTATCTGTCATGTTTATGAAGAAAAAAAAAAGTGTTGTTAGACTTTAAAAAAAAAAAAAATCTGCATTCCTGTATGCACTACAAGTAGAATTTCAATGGAAATTTGAAGTGGAATGTTGCAAAGTCTGTTTTCTACACGATTTTCCTTTTTTTTTTTTTTTTTGGCCACGCTTTTGAGTTATATTTATTAATTTTCAAATCTGTGATAAATGTTTTATCTAGGCTAGATAAGAGATCAATAAACCAGGAAAATCATCACAGTGAGAAAATGCAGGACAGTCTCTCATCTTCTAACATCTCACTTGGGAGGCAATATTCCTCTTCCCTGACAATCTATATTCTAGTGTAAGTAAATGGAATCTAGTTCACCCACGTTGTGGTAAACTCTTTGGTATATATCCCCATAAAACTCCTTTTTGTCATTGTGTTTGCACTGTTAATGTGAGACAAGAGCTTTTCTGTGCATCAAGGCTAATACTTTCCCTACTGTATAAGAAGGTGCAGCCTACTGCAAAGTAGATATGCTGAACTATACTTCCTCCATTTCTGAACACATTTCAACAAAATGAGATGTTGAATTAAATCTAAAATTTAAGGCCCCGGTAAAACTAAGTAGAAGCACCAAATCTGGTGTTAATTTCCCATTTATTCTACTCCCTTTACCATATTCATACATATAATAGCAGTGTTCAAATAAAAATTCAGCGATTAAATCCAGAGTAATTGTACACTTTTACACAGTTGCACAGTCAAGTGGAAGGGAATAAATTAGGAAACTGAAGAAGCGTTGTAGTTCTTAGTATATGTTGGGAAAACTCTGATAGAGATACATGGCTAAAGAGAGTGTAAGGGTAGGATGTGCAAGAAAAGATGTGCATTTCTCATCTGGAGACAATAGCAGTTTTGAGGAACTGCTTATCCACTTGGGAGGAGTGTGACTGAAGCCCAGAAGGGCCTACGTTGTTGTGCCAAGTTTGCAGAAAAAGTATAGACAACTTCAATTCTAAGCTTTAACTATACTTCAAACAGATTTTTCTGCCTCCTTTACTTTTTGGGTGTGCTCAGGGTTTTTTCTATTATTTTTCAGTACAAGCTGAAATGAATTCAGCTAAAATTATCTTGTGTAAGGTCTAAATCTTACTAGGAAGGCAGAAAGTATATGTAACACAGTAGCAAAGCCAAAAGAATAGCTGTGACCTTGAGAAAAGAAGCAACAACTCCAATAAAAAAATAGAGATAACAAAGATCCACATCTAAGAGGAAACAGGAGTCTACAGAGAGTGAGGAAAGTGAATGCAGAAAAAGCAGAGCCTCCCAGAAGCCCTCCCCAACACCAGCTGGAAGGAATTGGTCACAGGCAAAATGGGTCATGAAAGAATGTTCTTTAATATCTCACAGCTGTTCACAATTGCTACAAAGTACAGAAAGTACCAACTCTGAAGAGAAGATACCTAGCTATGGTTTCTCTCTTTCCTTGTATAAGAAGACATGGAAAATATTGAAATCGTTAGCAATGAAATAGTTGTATTTTTCCTACCATCTTTCTGAGGGATTTTCGGTACTGCAAACTAGGAAAGAAATATTAGAGAAATATTAGATGTAAAACTGCTTGAAAAATGACCAGGGGTAAAAAAAAAAACCCTCTATTAATAAAATTAACACACATAAAAAACCCTGCAAAAAACACATCCTCAACTAAGAAGTACAGGAAAAGTCACACTGTGCAGAAGCACAGCACCTGAAAAAGCTAGAGGACAAAACTTCCTATATCTGATATTTCCAATTGATTGCCTCTAAGATTTGACAGGCAGCCAGTAACAAACACAAAGCAAAAATTTTTAGGTGGAATTCAGGCTTTATTCATCAGTGAGCCCCTTAATTTTTTTCTTTGTTTTTATCTGTAATGAAAGTCTGACAGTTGCAATACAGTTATAATTGCTACTGTGCAAGAAATTTTTGCTGTGCTCTGCAGTGGGGTGGCCTCACTTTGAACGCTTGTGTGTAGCTTTGGTCACTGCAACAAAAGAAAGATGTTAAACAGTTATAGAGTGTCCAAAGACAGGCAATGAGGGTGGTGAAGGGCCTTGAGGGGAAGCCGTATGAGGAGCAGCTGAGGTCACTTGTTCTGTTCAGCCTGGAGGAGACTGATGGGGGGAGACCTCATTGCAGTTACAACTTCCCGATGAGGGAAAGAGGAGGGGCAGGCACCGATCTCTTCTCTGTGGTGACAGTGACAGCACCTGAAGGATTGGCCTGAAGTTGTGTCAGTGGAGGTATATGTTGGACATCAGGAAAGGATTCTTCCCCCAGAGGGTGGCTGGGCGCTGGAACAGCTCCTCAAGGAAGTGGTCACAGCACCAGCCTGACAGCTCAGGAAGCATTTGGACAGTGCTCTCAAGCACATGGTGTGACTCTCGGGTGTCCCAAGCAGGGCTAAGAGTTATACTCAATGAACTTTTTGGGTCCCTTCCAACTCTGCATATTCTGTGATTCTGTGATAATTCTTTCCACTGCTGCTCTGTGCACTGTATCAGGGAATTGAGAGGGATAAAAAGAAAGTGACTTGTGTGGTTTTGGGACTTTTTTAGAGAGGTCAATTTCATCATATGCTTCAGACTTCAACCCCACAAATAATCATCTCAGCACAAGTGATGAGAGCAGGAATGAGTCTCCACAAAAGAAATAGTGTTTAAAAATGTTTAAACATGCCCTACTGCTGTGACATTGAGCATGGAAACACAGAAACTTTCTCTCACATTCTCTGTAGGTGTCTAAGGAAGATAATGTAATGTTAGGTTTCAAACGCATAAGATAAAAAATACTTTGATTACTATTACTTAACGTCTTCAAATTACTTTATGCCCAGCTTAGCTGAAGTAGATTTTTTTTGAAGTACTGTGTTTTAGATATAGAATGGTATGATGATAACAAATGCAATAATAATTTTTCTTACTCAAGAGAGCAATATCTACTGGGAAAGTACCCTAAGGCCTGAAGAACACTCATAATCCATTTCACATGATACAAAGTAACCCTAATTTTATCAAAACTATACAGAGATTTGAAGAAATACTCAGACAAAAGGGTGCATTTAATCTATAGCTTTATTATCTAAAATCAGATCCTCAGATGACTGAACAAGATTTTAGCTCTGGAACTGTTTTTCATACACAGAGCATCAGACATTTGACGGCAGATACAGTCTGGAGAACTATTAGTTGGTTATATTGCAATGATGTGATCCACAAATTGATATGAAACAAAGAGTCAAAAAAGTGAATTTAGAAACAGCATCTTGGGGGATACTGAAGAGCCAGTGCAGTTTCAAGCATTCACCACCACAATTGTCAGTGGTAGGCAAGAGTTAATGCCTCTTCAGCTCCCTCGTTGGCCTCACATGTTTTGCTTCACATATGTTTTGAGAATGCATGAAGCTTGATAGTCTTATTGTACTTTAACCCTGTCTCACAACTAAATACCCCAGACCCCTGTGCTTATCCCCACCTCTGGCTCCCATGATGGGATGGAGGAAGAACTGAAAGAATAAAAGTGAAAAACAAATTCACGGATTGATATAACACCTTAATAATTAAAAATAAGTAAAAAAGCAAACTTTAAAATTTTGGAATGAGAAAGAATAAGTAATCAAGAGAGAGGAAAATAAAACCCTCATCAGAGAAATTGCTATAATACATGAACCACCACAGAGATAAATTACTGTCTATTTTTCTCTTTCAGCAGTGTCTAGAGACAGTTGTATAGCTTTCACCTCTGCACACTGACTAGGTTCAACTTCTCCTTCCAAAGTTTCTTCAACGTCTTGGGAGACCCCACAAAGCAACTTTCCACTTTTGATGTTCTCCCACAATACAACAGGATCCATCTTTGAACATATTGCTTTTCATTTTCTGGTAATTTATTACACAGTATGGCTTCTTCTGTACAAGTTACCTCCTCTACCAATTCTCAAAAATTTCGGTTCTCTGGAGAGTCCGTGATCGCTTCCAGGGTTTCTGTGGAGAAGATTTTCCCATTTGAGCCTGTTGTTTGAGTCAGTGCAATCCACTTACTCCATCACAGGCATCAAGTGTAGAATGGACCCTCCTATTTTTACATCCAGCCCAGCACAGTCAACCAAGATAACAAAAGAAGCTGTGCTTCTGTATGAACTGAGGAAGTTCCAACACCTTCATATGCTGCTAATATTTCCTTTTCTTTTGGAGTGCAACAAGCTTCACATCCATCATATTCTGGGCTCCAAAACCTTAGACGTTAGTCTTTGTCTCTCCAGGCACTTTCTGCCAGAAGATCCATGGCTCAGGAAGTATGCATATTTGTAATTTCTGGACTGGCCCAAGTGCTACAGCAAAAACAATCTCCCATTTATTTTCCTCAAAGTCTTGCTGCTTCTCAATGGCCCACTCAAAATCATTCTCCTTCCAGGCCATTCAATAGAGAGGTCTCACAGAATAATTAGAAAAATAAGAATATAGCCCAGAATATGCATTCTTCAAAAGCCCAACAACACCTAAGAAAGCTTGTGTTTCTCTTTCATTAGTTAGTGATGACAAAGCTGTTATTCTATTGACCACATCCTCTGGGATATCAAAATGTCCATCTTGCTAATTTATTCCTAAAAACTGAATCTCTTGTGCACATCCTTTGACCTTGCTTTGCCTTATTTCAAAATCAGCTTTCATAAGAATCTAGATTACTTTTCTGCCCTTCTCACACACTTCTGCTGTGCTGTCTCCCACACTGATGTCATCAATACACTGTGAGTGCTCAGGAGCTTCACCTTGTTCCACCACAGCCTGTATCAGCCCATGACAAATCCAGGACTTTCTTTCCACCTCAGAGCCAGTCAATTTCAGTTGTACTCCAGGATACTCCTCCACATGGAATCAAGCTGTCACCTGCACTCTGCTGCCAAAAGGATAGAGTTATCTGCATCAGTAGCTGTGTAGTGTTTGGCAGCCCTCGGCTCAGCTTTATACCTGAGCTCTAGCATGTCTAGTTTGTCTGGTATGTCAGCACTCCATGGTGATGTGACCCAGTGGTTACATCACTTCACTGTAAGACTTACAACACTGTAAGTCTACACCAGGGCTCTCCAGTTACCAGAATGGTTTTTGGGTTATAGCCAAGGAGTCTTAGCTGATGTGATATTGTCACCTAAGCAGTGTCAGGGTAGTGTCAGTTAGAAACTGTTGTTCCTTGGACTGCACCAAGCCCAGAACTGAGGGATACTCTGAGAGACCAAGCAACCTAGACAGCTGTTTAATCCATTCCCAAGGCAACTATACTATCCCAAAGCACACCTTGGTTCCCTTGAGTAACTGTCTCCTGAAGTAGTCTCTGCCAAGGATGTATGGAGTCTCCAGACCAGTCACAACAGGATGTTTTTACCACTCATTCCTCAGTTAGGCATACCTCAGTCTCCAACACAGACCATTTTTGGGATCCTCCATCACTCTAGAAATACAATTTAACTCTATCCTTATAATTTAAGCTTCTCCTAAGCAGTGTCCACTAGAGCTTTGTACTCGTGTGGGGCTGATATGTTAGGCCAGTGGGGTCACTGTGCCGGATCCAGGTCTGTGTAAAATCAATGGGCTTTGACAGAGGCCTTTCTGTGTCTTGCAAATCCTTTATGCTGCTGTTACAGTCAGAGCGAGGGGGCACAGTGTTTTATGCAGTTCAGTTCTGTGCTTCTGAGAGTCACAAAGGACTCCAGGTTTGCAGGTGTGACAGCCCTACAAGCAAAGTACTACAAGCCTTGCAGGGGTTTTGCAGTTTAGTTGCACTGCCTTATGTTATGAAGGAAGAGGTCTCTGACTGTAGAGTTTCCTGCCATCATGTCAGTTTGGGTGGTGAGTTAACTGTATAATGAGGCTTTTATACACTGGGATGCCTCCTTTCACCTGGGTGCTGCAGCCTCTCTCTAGTGATGTGTAAGGTCTCGGGCTGTGTAGCTTCAGGCTCAGCTGACACATCTGGGAAGAGACCTTTAACTTAAATGCCTATCATTGAGCTCCCTTGTGAATCCCCTAAATTTTGTAGATCATGTTGTACTGTCTTTTAAGTTGAAGTGAGGGGGTTTTTTTCTCCACATGAGGTATTTTCTGCTGGTCTGTACAAGAGTGTGAAAGTGCCTCACACACTTCTTAAGGGCCTTAGCTTTTCTGTTATTTTTCTGGAGTTTGTGAAGGACTGACCTATGGATAGTAGATGTCTGGAGTCCACTTCTTCTCCTCCTCTTCCTCACTGCTTCTAATCTTGCTGCTGAAGTTTTAACATCCTCCCACCACTCCAATTCTTTTCTGATTACAAATAGATCATGTGAAATCAAGGACAGTTACTGATGAAAATGAATTGCTTGAGCAAATTAGTTATGAATTGATTGACAGATTGTTGGTCATTCCCTTTGGAAGCTGTACTCTTTCATTTCAGATGCCCTGTACCATTTCAGTGCTGATCTTACAATATCAATTTTTATTATATTCTGAGAAATTTTTTTTTGGAGGAGAAGAAGAGCATGGAATCAGAAAAATTAATACCAAAGTAGTTTTAAAGCTTTTCTGTATTTATTTTGGTGAAGAATTTTAGATGTCATATTCAATAGTGAAGTTTGCACAGAATTATTTTAAAAATGCCTGTATATTTTTCTTTCCATAGGGTAATTTTTTTGCCTCATCTTTATTTTTGTCTAAGATGTCTTACCTTTCAAAATTCCCCCAGGCAGAAAATTTGAATTCAGGGCACACTGAAATTAAAGAAAAGAAATCCCTGGTTAAAAGAAAGGAAATCATATATATCGAAGAAATTTTGGTATGTGCCAGAAAGTTGTTGGATGGAATAGATAAGTATAAAAAATTCATAAAAGCAAAATCATGTGAAGTTTAAATCTTTTACTTGAAACAAAATTTTGCATGCCCTTTATTTTATTCCTTTCTCCACTATCCGTTAGTGGTTGCTTTGGAAGTAGAGTTTCATTGAAAACAAAGTTTTTGTCTTTGGAATTTTAACACCTTCTTTGTGATGAGGAAAACGTGGTTAGAATTTGACACCTCTTAAATGCTTACTCACTTTTAGTGAAGCACGTGCCATTCCTTTAACCTCTGTAAAGCATAGACTTAATGTGAAACTCCAGGAAACTCCATTTGACAAGAAATGGACATTAACAGCTCTCTTTAGAGTTTTCTAATTAAAAATTTTAAAACAAATTTGAATGTATATTAAGCATTCGTATGCTTCATGTTCTGTCTCAAACGATCGCAACAAATCTGTACTAAGTATTAAATCTGTATTTTTTATATGCTTTATGTTGGAGCAATTTTAAACTATTGATGAATATTTTAACTCTAGGAAACAGTTACAGCTCTACATGATATATAATCAAAGATGTATTATTTTCTGATCGGTGATTTATTTCACTTGGTACTGAATATCATGATAGTGGAATAATTTTGACAAGAATGTGTTCAACATGCACTAAGATGATTTACATACTGAAATTTCAAATGTTTCCTATAACAATTAAAGGCTTGGATTAATTGCTTATTTTTTCTTCTGTGGCATTTTTATTGATGATATTTACTTAAAATATTATAGTTTTTATCAAAAGTCTGAATTCTTATTTTAGATAAATTTGTTCTTAATACATTGGTTCTATGTCTTTTGGTAATAATTGTACTTTAAGAGTGCACAAGATAGCCCTTATAAATCATAAGCCATATTAAAATCCCTTCATAAAGTGAATCAAAAGGGTCCTATAATTAATATTTTTTCAGTTGCAGAGTCTATGTCCTCAGTTCAGGAAAATGTTCAATTATAAGATTAGAGAAGAACAAATTGTTAGAAGTACTTATACTTTCAAATACAGGGAAAGCACTTTGATATCTTGTAGGTTCTGGTGATAGATTAATTCCTTGTCTTAATTATCTCAAATCAAAATCTGAATCTGAAAATTATTGTCTCCCATCCCAGTATTAACCAGAGTTATCAATGTGATGGCTACTTGTGAATTAGTCTGACTGTGATATAAATGTCAACAAAGAATGACTAAATACTGAAACAAAATTTTTCTCTGGACCGTACAAAACACAATAAAAATAAAGACAAGAAGTCTGAGCTAGTTTTGGGTAGGTATTGAAACTCTTAGCCCACATAAAGTGTGGTGGATTGTACAGTCCTGAAATACTTATTTGAATGTGTTCAGGCACTAATTCTGCTACAAACTCCTAATCTGAACACTAAGGTGCTTGGGTTAATAACAAGAACAGCAAAAGCAGCCTCTGCAGGAGCATAGTTTTCTTTCTCTGTGAACAGATCACAGAGGCTGGGTGTGCTGAGGAGAGGCCTGAGTCAAGAATCTCTCTCTGACACCTGGTCAGGAACCAACATGCAGACTATTTCAGGAACAAAATCTATAAGCTATCCAATACTACTCTTGCATTATTCTACTTATGTGGCTTACAGTAAAGGCACAGTTTACCTTTTATTTGGAAAGAATTATTTCACTGCATAATATCTCACTCTAACCACAAAATCCCTCCTAGGACAGAATATTTTTATATCCTTTTTATCAAATGAACATGGCAGTTTTATTTAGTAAAATACAGAATGAACTTTTGAAATAAGCAATTATTTTCTTAGAACTAGCAAGCCACAAAATGTGGTTCAGTCAGCTGAATATATTTCAAAAGAAAAGTCCTGAGTGTTATAAAATAATGTTATTCTAAACTGCCCAATAAAAAATCTTCAGTAAAAGAACATCTTGACTTTTTTTTTTCCCAGTAGAGCTGTCTTCATTGAAAGACAGAGAATCAAAGAAAATACTGTAGTATGAAATCAAATGTAATTCAGTGTAATACTGAATACAATATATATTTATTTAATTACTGTGATGTAGGTGGGCTTGTCAATTGCAACATACATTCTGGTTTCACAGCAATAAAAAATCATACAGATAATAAAAAAGTCTAAACTTCCATAGTACGCAAAATTCTAACTCATTTTAAAATAGCACTTTTTATTTCTGTGGCATCTTCTTGCTACAAGTCTTTAATAAAATTTTTAGGCAGTAAATATTAAAATATTGTAACATCCCCATGAACAATATAATGTATCTTAGATGACTACCAACCCACAGAGTGCTAAAATAATTCTAGATAACTTATTCTGTACTGCACAGCTTTCAAGATGGGTGATGTACCACAGTGCCAAGAGCTGACTTTCTGTTTTTGTGTAGTTTTTAACTTTCATTACACATTTTTTTAAAGAGCAAATGTGTTTCATTCTAAACTGCTATAGGCCATTCAGTTATCTGTCAGACATATTTCTTTTGGTATCAATGACACTAACTTTCATACCTTATTGTGCTTACTTCATGGCACATGAAAAATTTAGGATCCTAAGGAGAGTTTTCTGTGTCATCCTGCATTTGGTGTATTGCAATTTGTGTTCATATTAAGTCCTCTTCATTCCATTTATCTATCCTTCTAAACTGCTACACTTGGCCTTTTAGGCTGTAGGTCTGGGACATAAGTTCTATATGTGCATTTAAAATTTATTTCTTAATTAAGTGTAGTTGCCTCAACCTCTGACTTAATTTCTCACTTTAACCCTTCCAATTACTCCCCTTCTCCTGGGGAAGGAAGGAGTGGGTAAGCAGCTCTGCGGTGCTTAGCTGTCAGACAGGTTTAAACTGCACTTATTTTGGTGCCTAGTATAGGGCATGGAGGGTTTGAGATAATAACAGATTTGACAAAAGTGAATGAGAGGGGATTAATATCTGTAAATGGTTGCTTGTAATGGTATTAACTCATCTGTCCTTGATATTAGCTTATTTGGTCTGTCATGCTCCTTTTCTTTTTGTATATAATATAGATTGTCTTTTGCAGTTTCCTGTGCTCTGTGGAGCTTAGAGATGCTTTGCATGGGAGATTTATTGCTAAAACCCTTGTTTTGAGTTTACCTGGTATTTTGGCTCTATACTGAAGTCCTTACTATATTTCAATGATCATCTGATGTATACAATTAACAACTAGATAATTATCATTCTTTTCGTGAGAGGTGTTTTTTGTTTGGCTTTTTTGAGGAAATACAGAATGACACCTTCACCATATTTTGTGATGTTTTCTCTCATTACAAGCAATTCCCAGCATCCAGACAATCCCTGGGTTGTCAAAATACTTTTATTGGCATTTCTTTACAATATCAGTTTGGATTTTTAAAGGTTAACATGCTATTTAGGAATATGACCTAGACCCCTTGGGAAGATATGCCAGAGAATATGGGCAGATATCTGGAAAGGCTGCCCCCCTCCACCCCAGCCAGCTATTTGGATCTTCATTCCTGAGCAAGTGCAGAATCCTGACAATATGTTTGAAAAGAGAGGCCCTGGCTATTTCAGAGAAGCCCATTTTACTGCACTGTGCCCGATCAGCACCTGCCATTGATCAATGCCATTCAGCACTTTCAAGAATGAAGGTCGCTGAACCTGAAAATATCAACAGACACTATGGCTAAACCAGAGACCCAGCCCCTCATTATATCAGTTACACCTGTAATTAAGAAGAAACAACATAAGTGAGGTCAGCTTGTTTAACAAGGGATGAAGAGGCTTCTTTGAAGAGAGAACAGGAGATATAACAAGAAGAGACAGTCAATTCTGCAGCAGAGAAGTCACAAGAACAGGAGGAGGAAGTAACTGAAATATTAAGTGAGGAACCACCCAATCCCTGTTCTTAGGTGAGTTTTGAGACATGTGAAAATATTTCAGCTGTGAGCTAGGCAAGCAAATTCTGAGCTAACTACACCAAAGCCATGGTGTTGGGGTCAATAGGCAAGAATTTAAGGGTTAAAAAGCCTGGCAGCTGGAATCTCTTGCTAGGGATAAAGCCATTGGCAAAGAGATTGGAAAAAGAGCATGAGTTCTCAGCTACTTTTGTAGCTGAGTGAAGGACAGATATCCCTTCAAAGAAGATCCTGCAAATTCCTAAAGTAAATGAACTAATATTGAGGAAGGTATCCAGTAACTGAAGGAATTACTTGACGTGGAGGTATGTACTATAATGCTCTCAATGGCCACCAGGTATTCAAAAGCCTGGATGAAGTCTGGGCCATGTGGCGAAAGTTTATAAGAACTTCTGTGGTGTCCTAAACCAACAGACTGCTAATAATGAGCTGGATAGGCACAGAACCTATGGATAGATTGTCCAAACAACTCCATGAATATGAGAACAATCTCACTTCCTTACTTTGTACCTTGTACCTTTACTGTAGAGAAACTGATCCAAATATTGTCTGAGCAGTTCAAGGAGAAGTGTTCTTCATGCACACTAGCCAAGGTCTCAACTATTAAGAGTCAGTCTTTCTCTTCTCAAGGGAGAGGCTACTGATGACGTACACTGTATGTAACCCCCTGACCCTTCCTGTGTGACTGGGGGATGACATGAAGAAGTGGGGTGGTCAACCTAGCTGAACGCTAGAAGCTCAGATACAAGAAATGCAAATTAAAAAAAACAGCTAAGAGGTAGCCATCCAGGAAAATTGCTGCTCCCAGTATCAGTTAAGCAGGGTAGAAGGGCTTACCATGATGTTGACCCTGATGAAGGAACTTCTGATTTGCAGTTACAAAATTCAAGTAATAAGTGCTCCAACCTGGAACAGAGGGCTCCTTCCTTTTGCCAGGAGGAGGAAAAGGAGAACTGGATTTACTGGAGAATGCAAACACTATGTAAACACTTATCAAAGATATGAAATGCCTCATGCAAAATCAATTGTACAGCATGATCTGTCTAGGCTAGACCATGTTGCAAGCTTCTCATACATTCTGTATGATAAAACCACACAAGCAGGGACTTGTAGAACCTTATCAAGAGGCCAAATTATTTGCTACACATTTTAAAAGATGATGTGCCCTCACCAAAACAAGCTATCCTCAGTTTCTCTCTGATGACAAGGTAGAGCCTTCAAGAAAATAAAGGACAATAACATAGGAGTAAGGTTAAGAACCTGGAATACAGATAAACTATGATGATTTACAGAACAAAAAAGGAGGAAAAAGAGGCTGAATTGCATGAAGGACATGCACTAAAGGGATAGTGTAACAAGTTTCTTATATTCTCTTTATTGATAGATCATCTTCCTTTTCCAGTGTATCTCTCTAAATCAGAGAGATACATATTAAATGGGTAGACTGGTGGATGAGGGATTGGTTGGTGGCTGCATACAGAGTTCAATGTCTCAATGTATAGACATGGATCAGTGACAAGTGATGTTCCTCATAGGTCTGCATTGAAACCTATACTATTGAATATCTTCATCAGTGACATTGAAAATAAGTATATTTCCAATCCAAAGGGATTGAGGACACCCACAGCAAGTTTGCAGTGGACCTAGATGAGGTGCAGCTGAGAAGCCTCAAGGACAGGATGCCATGCAAAGGGACCTTGACAAGCTCCAGAAGCAGGCCTATGGGAATCTTATGAGGTCAATTGCAAGTTGCTGACATGGCTCAGGGCAATCTCCAGTATCAACACAGGTTGCAGGGTGGATGGATTAAGTGCAACTCTGCCCAGAAGTTCTTGGGGGTGCTGGTGGAGGAGAGGCTGGACATGACCCAGCCATGGGCACTCCCAGCCCAGAGAGCCAAACGTGTCCTGAGCTGCATCCAGAGCAGCGTGGGCAGCAGGGCCAGGGAGGGGATTCTGCCCCTCTGCTCTGCTCTGCTGAGACCCCACCTGCAGGGCTGTATCAGCTCTGGGGGTGGAAGTGCACTGCCCAGCTCAGGAAGTAGCTGTGTTGAAGCCTTCTGGAGCTCTTGAGAGCATCTTTCATATGAAGACAGATGAGAGAACTAGAGAGGTAGAGCCTAAGAAGAAAAGGCTCCTAGGAGATTGTGGATAACCCAGAAAGCAAGGGGGTATCCCTTTCCTGAATTATTATATGACAGTTAGGAATTTTACAACTTTGGAATTTTCAGTATTTTGTTAAATTCCAGCACCTTGACCATGAAACCCTTTATTTATTTTATTGTTTTTCGTCTATGCTGAACCCTTTCTTTTGCATTGTCTCAAATGGATTTTCCAAGATGATCATGTCCTTTGCAAAGGACATATAATTTATTTTCAGGAACACTTCTCCTGGTTGATCTGTTGATCTGTTTCTCCACTAAACAAAAAAACTATTCAACATCCAGTATTTTTATTTCCTGGGAAACTGTACTCAGTAATTAGATGCTATTGGGGTAAAGAAAGGTTGTCTGTTTTTCATTTAGATATGGTAAATGAGTTGGACTCTTCCATTTTCATCCTGTTAGGTATTTTACTATTCCCAAAATAACTTTTATCTCTTGCAGAACTGAATTGGAGTATAGCACAACACATAAACTTTTTTTCCTAACAAGACTTCAGATGGAAATAAATTTTGTATGTGTAGCACCACATAGAGGCTGGTGAAAGAATTCAAGTACAAAAACTTTAATTATGAGACAAAATTATCATGTGTACATTTCAGCGTCAACATTAATTGCATCTATATTTTTTCTCTGTTTAAATATCATGACACAAAAATATGTATTCTGTTTCTGCATAAGTGTAAATAAAGGAGCATGCTAAATACAGTGACAATATAAAGCAGACCCTGAAATATTTAGACAATATACAATCTGGTTTCAGTTGTCCTTAGTCTGTCTTTACTTGTCTTTACTTGTCAAGTGAAGCTGTCATGAGGATGGAAAAGCACTCTGTGGCACACACATAAGATGCTGGTTTCTTTCCAAAATTCTGCACATTTGACAGAAAAAATATGGTTACATCTAAAGGGAAAGTAGCTAATTCTTTAACAGAAGGCAGAGATAAATGTAAAAATTTTATGAGATACAGATAGAAGAAGGGTTTCTGTATTTGTGAAAGGGTTAACAAGCCTCTCTTCTTTTGTTACTATGCAGTCCTTAGGAATAATCCTTCTCTTCATATTCTCTGTCACTTGGATCAGAAAGCTGTCATCAGTTCGCTCCAGAAGCCTCCTGGCTTACTTTCAGTTAGCTATGCTGTCCATCCAACAGATACTGATCTGGTTCAATCCCCAAAGGGGATCAGGGCCTGTGAATATGAGACTGCTTCCAGCTGTCTGAAGAAGGTCTCATCTATTTTAGTTCCTGACCAAGTGGTCTATGGCAGACATCCACTATAATGCTCCCTATACTCTTCAACACCTTTATCCTTACCCAAAAGCTCTCATTTACTCATCATCTATCACCAGACAGTGCTTCTTGCACTCCAGCTGCTCTTTCACATGAAGGAAAATTGCCCATCCTTGTGTTTCTAGCAAGTTCTTTGTAAAAATCTTTTATACACTCATTATAGTACTCCAGTGCTGGTTATAATCCCATAACATTTCTGTGATCCCAACAAATTAAGTCATAACCCTGCAACTCCACACAGATCTCTAACTCTTCATGATTATTCTCAATGTTTCAACCACAAACAGGCACTTCAAAAAACGCATCTCAGCATACTGATTTACAGAGAAGGTCTGTGGGTTTCCCTGGTAATGATGCTATGAGTCTACTTGCTTACATGTAAATGTTTGAGATGACTCTGCTTAAGCCCTGCTTTGCTGACCATGTATTCCCTTTTTTCACACAAGCCCAGGACCTTTGATTGCTACCTTGTTCGTCACTCCCTCACATGGCTGTTGCTCCTTTCTTTCCTCATGTTTTGAACTCCGTCCTATCTAGACAGACAATTTGACTATGCTCAGGAGCAGAGCAGCAGAATTCTGCCAGTGGTGACTACTCCAGTAGAGGTCACTCTCTTTCTGTACTGCCTGAAACTTGCTGTCACCAGCATCCTTTCCCTTTAGCTGCTGGAGACCAGATGACACCTCCTCACCTAAAAGTTGCCAGCAATGAAGAGAGCGAAGAGAGAGACACAATCATCAGACAACAGGTTTTAGAACATATTCAGAATCTTCATCTTCATCCTCCCCTTTCCACAAGGAGCAGGAGGTGGGGAAAGTACTTGCTTTGCTTTTATTTCCGTGTTTGGTCACCTTATAATGGAAGCAAAGCATTCCAAATACCACATACAGGAGTTAGTGTGCTTTAGCTCAGTGGATTTCAAATATTCTTATGTAATGAAAAGGAAGATCTTTAGAGATATGTATAGGGAAAGAAGATGGGAAGATGGACCAATAATTGATGATATTTTCTGCATCATTGTCTGCTTCTCTTTCAAGAAGGCCGTAAAAGCCATGAATCAATGCTACTATGTCCAGGGACAATCCATAATTTCCTGAGACCCTTGCCCATTGTAGGATTTCAAAGACACCTGACTGAGTCATCTGTAAAATGTCTTTGTGTGCAGTGGCCATTTTCTGAATGCCATGGTTTGCTATTTAGTAATACACAGATGGCCACTGCCTTGACCCTGCAAGTTTCAGTCATGTTGGTGCTGCATAAACTGCAAGATCTGGGGACCTTATCAGATGTGGTTGTTTCAGGTATCGGATGTGCACAAAAGCTCCCATGATGGGGTAAGACAGAACATCCTTACTGCTCCTTTCATCCAGTGAATTCTCCTTACCTAATGATGAATAACTCATCTATGCAACTTACCTTCTGTACAACTTGTAGAACTGGGGCTTGCAGGTTTGTAAATGGCTTGAAAGATTACTCCTGTATGGAGGGAGCTCAACACATAGCTTACTATTACATGGATTTTTCCATTCTTAATTCTACTCCAGAAGACGACTTGGACACAAGTACCTCACTCCTTTTCAACCCAAGCTCTGACTGGCAAATCACCTACGTTCAGAGCTGAGTATAACTGCCTGGTCTTTGCTTTTCTGTTCATAAAACAGAAAAGAACTACCAACAGAGAAAACTTAATGATCATATTTGAAGATTACTTCTTCTACATTCTTTCAATCTATAGATGCCAGAAAACAAAGTACCAATTCAAACTGTAAATCTCTTGTAAACTTGCAAAGCTATAAGGAGCTTAGTCTCTCCTGTAGACTTCTTTGCATACAATGTGGTCTCACTTATAATAGGAACATTGTTAGCAATTTTTAAAAAAATAGAAAAAATAAATACCCATACTAAAAATAATTTTAAAATTATGACATACAAAGAGTCTAAATATTAAGCACTGGTCAAGATATTGAATCAGTATTTGTGATATAAGTCCTAGAAATAAATTTTAATTGTGATAAAGATCAGAAGAGGACTGGAACAATAAAAAATTCCTTTCCCTTCCCCTTCCGTTTCCCATTCCCACTTTCCTGCAGTATAGCAACTTCCACAACCAACAAATCCTGTCTGATTAGAATATCAATAATCATAAGTGACAATGTTCTCTAAATTAGCAACAGAGAAAAAAATAAAAGAAAAAAAACAAACCAAACATTACACTCAGTAGCACTAACCTGTACATGAGAACCTCTAAGAAGGAAGTAAAACTTCAGGAGAAATGTGATGGAATAACATTTCACGAGATTTTCCAATATATAGTGGCAAGTATTTTGCCTGTGCCTTTGCACTTAAGAACACATAGGTATACATATTATCCAGGATTTTGCTTAATTTTTAATTCAGTTGTCAATATTTACTTTAAAAACACAAATAGTTTCAGGTTGGATTTTATTTTTTACAATCTGTTTTTACATATTAACAATCTTCTGTTTGGCTTTTTTTCCTCAGAAATTTCTATTAAAATAAAAATAATTTAAATAAATAATGTTTTTATCAAGGTCTGAACTTACTCAAAATATAAGATAAACTATTTCCATTGTATAAAATTATATAAAAAATATTTTAAAATACTTTATGCATAAGCAACAGGCATAAAATTTTAAGCTTTGTGATGCCATAGTAGACCTAGTAAAAAAGG
This sequence comes from Pseudopodoces humilis, assembly GCF_049639895.1. Classification (NCBI taxonomy): domain Eukaryota; kingdom Metazoa; phylum Chordata; class Aves; order Passeriformes; family Paridae; genus Pseudopodoces; species Pseudopodoces humilis. Next base: position 46,722,326 of record NC_142203.1, on the reverse strand, counting down.
CTATTTGGCTCTCCTTTTAATTTTCTCAAATAAATGTTTTTCTTTTCCATTGCAGAATATCTTTATTGTATGAAGTTTTATCTTTTATTCACTTACAGTTGTATAAAAGTAGAACTTTATTTTCTTAAACTGATGATTGCCTTATGATTTCAGATAAACACAGTATGCTCTTTATTCACATAATAACTCATGATATATTTTCACAGTGTGGTTCTGGATTACTTTGTGTCACTTGATCAGTCACTCAGTAAACTGGTCTGCTAATGTCATCATCAGAGACCTTTCACTGCTATTTTCCAGCTTCAGCGTATGTAACTCCTTTCCTGGTTCATTACTACTTCTCTCTCTCTCTTTCTCTCTCTCTCTATCTCTCTAAATCTCTCCCCTTTCTTTTCTTTAGTTCCTTTTTATTTTCTTTCTTTCTGTTACTTTTCTTTCTTTTTTCTCTTCTCATCATTTCTCTTTTCATCATTTCTCTCTTCACCATTTCTCTTTTCCCTTTCCCTTTCCCTTCCCCTTCCTCTTTTTTTTAATTCCCTTTTTCCTACAACCGAAAATTGATTCAGTTTCTCCAAGATGGTGAGAATCATGTTTAAAGGCAACATATCTTCAGTACCACGGCTTTTTACAAGACATTTTTTATTTGACATGTGTCAGTTAAGATCAATCTCTTCTTTTTGTCTTTAATCCACGCTTCACCACAGGAGCCTTTGGTCCTGTTATCCAGAGATGTGTGTCTATGATTATATCTAATTTGGAATACTTTTATAATAGATATTTAAACTGGAAAATAAGTGTCTTGTGGAGAAAATCCTTCACACAAGATGCTTCAACTATGATCGAGTTTTTGACAGGATGGTTTCCTGACCAGTCAGAAAGAGAAAAAGGAAGACCTGAATGGAGAAATTGACTGCTTGATATGGTAACAGACTTTAAAATTTTTCAACTTCTCAAAAGCAGCAAATAAATCTTGTACCTCACAGAATTTTATCTGTAACAATCTCAGAATGAGTTGCAAATTCGAATAGGTGTCTTCTATCATTAGTTGCTGGCAAAGCAGTCTAGAGTTAGAGAATTAGTTTTACTGACAGCCAATACAAACCTCCACTCACTGGCTCATCAATGGTGGAAAATAAACCACCATCATGAACATTTATATGAATGCTTACATAAACACTTGTGTCCTAGTTTAGAGCAAATTAGGGAGGAAAACTCCAAATGGGGATTTCCCCAGGGAAATGCCCCTCCCCACCAACTGGTCCGGGGAAAGGAAAAAAAAAAAAATTCCTTGGAGAGAAGTGGAAAAAAGCTGTTTATTTAACAGAAATTGAATAATATTAAATAATAATAAAACCTCTTGCTGTTCGATGGGATGGCAAGTCTAGGAAGAAAAGTCCTTTTCATGTGGTGTAGCTCGGCTCGTTCAGGTTCTTATCAGTCCCTCCGGCGCTGGAAAGTGCGGAGGCCCAGGCCCCGGTGGGCCACAGGCGTGAGCTCCCGGGGTTTGGCTGGGTGTTCAGTCCAGAGCAGGCTTGCACAGATCCAAGAGGAAAAAAAGGAGGGAAAAAAACCCAAAGGCCCAGGGAACTCCTCTGCCTCAGCTAGCTAGAACTAACTAAAAGCCAGAGAGAAGCTCTGTCCCGCTGTCTGTCCGTGCTGCAGACACCACAGTCCAGGAGCGGGATGTGTGGGAGTGATGTTTTTCCTTAACACAAACTGCGCGCTTCTTCTTCCCCCTCTCTTGCTCTCAAAGCCAGTCTTAAAGGTGCAGAACTTAATATATAACATAAACCAGACGATTGGGGATACCAGTATCATAAAGTCACTCCAGGACAACTTGTCTCCTCCCCATTTATAAAACTTCCTGCAATTTGTCTGCAGGTTATGCCTGCACCTTAGGTGGCAGGCAGCATAGGCAGTGAGCTTGTGTGTCTAAAGGCTTCCTCTATCTTCGGCCAGAGTGTCATGTCCTTTGGTCCATCAGGGATGTTCTTCCCCCAGCATGGGTCATTCACAAGTCCATTGGGGATATCTTGCCCTGGCAAGGGTCACACATGGACATGGTCTGAGGGGATGTTTTAGAGGGTTAATATTGATGCTGTCTAAACTTCTCCTATTCAAACATAATCTTCAAATTTTAGCCATAGAACCATGATATATCTTCATGTTCTAAACTAAGGAGCTTTTGTAGCTAATTTTACGTGGAGACACCCTCCAATTAAATAGTCCTGTGAAAAAAATTCCAAATAAAAGTTGTTTCATTTACAAGACATTTTTGCTTTAACAGTATGTTCTCACAAGTTTTTCTGCTTCTTTTCTTCACAAAATCCGGCAACACTAATGAAAATATGGTTAGAAAGGGACAGGGTTTGTGCTTTTTAATATTCTGCTTTCAGCCTATATTATACACTAAATTCCTCTCATTTCTTCTGTGATTCACCAACAGCATTTTTTGACACAAAGATGTATCCTTAGAACATTACACAGTTATCCTTAATGCTACCTGATACGATAACAACTTCATTAAAATGCAATTTTTCCTAGCTTCGTAATCAACTATGTATCACTGATCTGCTTCTATTGAAGAGCATTTCCTTGATCTTTAGATCATCCCTGTTGTCATGGCATAACTAATTGTTTTCCAGATACGCAGGTTTATCATCTTAGAATAACAGACTTGGAGGTGAATAACAAAAGCTGGTATATCTAATAATTTGGTTAATTTTTAGCAAAGATATTTCTCCTTCAACTTTTATCTACAGACCTTATATTTTTAAATAAGACTGTGTGATATAAAGATGCTTTCCTTTGTAGTAATGCTTTATACCTTCTACATCGTCATTGTAAAAATTGTCAAGCTATTAGATTATTAAATATATTTTTTCAATCAAATATATTTTTCAATCTTGGTAGACAAGCTAGGAAGAGTTTTTAGGAATATTTGTGAGATTTCAGTGACTTTCTATCTGCTGAAACTCCAGCTTGAAATGCCTCTGCCAGCATGTGAGGCGCAGCAGAACAGAAGGCTCACCTCCTTTTCATTCACAGTGGTACACGTATAATAATTTAAAGGGGTTTTCATTTCAGCTTGTTTCAGTTTTGTGTTGAAAGGGGAATTTTCTAGGAGAGCATAATGGATAATATTAACAGAAATACCATTTCAGGCAATTAAAAAGTAATTGTCAGAACTCTGCATTGGTAGACCTTATTCTCATCTACAAGTGTGTGTGACCCACTTTGAGATTCTGCTTCTTTTTAAAGAAAATACATATTAAAAATTAATGTCACTTTTCCATAGGAATAAAGCCAGACTGTAAAGTCATCAACAGAATCACAAACACCCCAAATCCAAGTCCTCAGGAAGCAGCATAACTCTCTAGTGAATAATTCAGATTAGAACACTAGGTACTCTTACCCCAGCTAAATGAAGACTCCCAGTGCCATCACACAGCACTTTTTGGTGCTGTTTAAAGGATTTGGTTTCAGCTACACCTGATGTGCCTCCAGGCTAAGTCTTCTGTCACTCAGCTCCTACAAAGTTCAGTGTCCTGAGAGCAGCTGAAGGGAATGCATAATTCTTATCAGTATATGATTGTCATCAACCAATGTTGTCATCCAAGGTGGTGTAAGCATCAAGGTTTTGGTTTTTATGATGACACAACCTTTGAGACTCATGGACTGTCACAGAGAGATGTAATAGCTCTGGCAAAGTGGGCCAAAACCACTTTTTTCAAAAGGCAGAAGAGCCTGGTTGGAAGAGTTTTACACTAGGAAAATGGAAGAACAAGATTGTAAACCACAGCCAAGAAGTAAAGAAGTACACAGTAGAAAGGGGTGGAAAACAGAGGGTGAAGAGCAATGCTAAAAAGACCTAAAGAATGATGAAACAGGGTGGAAGGGAAACAGTTTCAAATACATGCCCACAAATATGTGCAACCTGGGAAAAAAAGAGATGTGACTAGAACTCCAGGTACAAAACTGGGATGTTGTTTGAAAAACCAAGGTAAGGTAAAACAGCTAGCACAACTGCACGGAGTTATATATAAGTTCTTCAGGAGGAACAGAGTAAGGAAAGAAGCTGCCTTACTGTTAAGGAACATCTTGAATGCCTGGCTCTTCTCTCTGACATCCAAAAAAGGCAGTGTGGGAGCTCATATGGTCAGGTCAGTAAGGATGGCACCGTTGTGTCCACACATCCAGGGTGTGGAGATGGACAAGCTTCTTCAAACCATAGCAAGAAGTGTCTGTATCACAAATCTCAGGTCTCCCTGACATCTGTAGGCAATCCAGTGCAGTAGGATTCAAGCAGTCAAGATTCCCAGAAGCTGCTGAGGTTCTGGAATTCACATTCATCATGATGTGGAATGAGATGCAGTTGAATCTACTGCTCGGTAAACAGAGGGACAAAGACAAGGTTGTGGATGTGATAATCAGTAGCTGATTTCTCAGTAGTAAGCATGACATAGAAGAAAAGTTATGAAACATGATCTAAACTAATTTAATCTTCCAGAAACCATGACAATGCCAGAACAAATAGTGCAAAGGTATGTGTTAGTTTGTTAAGGCAGCTGACCTTTTTACTGTGAAAGATTGCCAAGTGATCACATAATTAGAATGATGTGCTGAGATCATGGTTTTCAAGATGTCTTAGAAGTCACATAGGATTTAGAAAAGTTAAATAACTAAGAAAACATGCAAATAAAATAAAATAAAGTTTCATCTTGGAAGAAGGACTTCTTAAATATACCAATCAAATCAAAATTCTGATATCCATAAGGTATTAAAATAGCAGCCCTCCTTTCTTTCACTGTATGTCCACACAGTGTGTGTTGTATTTTTAATAACTGCTATTTTGACAGCAAAGATTATTCCCTTGAGATCACATCAGAATCACATGATATGGATTTTCATTTCCTTTTAGTGCATTTCAACCTTTTTCTAAGTGAAATGAACTTTGTTGACTGCTATGTATGAGACGTAAATTTTCCATCTTACTTTTTGCAACAGAAATAGGACATTTCATTTTGAGCCAGAGACTGTGGAAGTGGAAGAGGTATAACATAGAGGATGAAATAAAAAAAAACACATATATATATATATATATCTATCTCATAAAATGTGAATTCATTATCAGTAACTAAAACATTTGGTAACTGCATCAAAACAAGTAAAAAAACTATTGATCCCTAACTTGATTCAACATGCTGCTTGCCAATAAAGAACATACTATCTTCTGTTACTAAATAAAAAGGCCACATATAACTACAGTGGTTTTGAAGGAAATATTAAAATACCAGCTCAAAAAACAAAAAAAATAAAGTAAAATACTTGGAAATGCAATTATTTTTGCTTACATACCAATACATTATATCCCTACAATAAATGTTTAACTGTTTGTGGTAAAGTATCAAAAGTGTTAAAAATCTAAAGAATTGTAGAATGCTTCGGTTTGGAAGGGAACTTTAATGGTCATACAGTCCAAACTCCCTGACACAAACATCAATATCTTTCACTAAAACAAGTTGCTAAAAGCCCTGCTTAATCTGACTTTGAAAACCTCCAATGATGGGACATGCACTTTTGTGGGCATGCTGTTCAAGTGTTTCAACATCTCCATCGTAAAAAATATCTTTCTTTTATCCAAACTAAATCCATTTTCAGTATAAAACCATTACCCCTTGTCTTGTCACTACAAGTTCTAATAAAAATTCTCTTTCAATATTTCTTATAAATCTTTAAATAATGAAATTTTAGAATGGGGGCTCTCTCTAGAGCCTTTTCCAGTCTGAATCCTCTTACACTTTTTTCACTGCAGAGATGTTCCAACCCTCTGATAATTTTTGTGGTCCTCCTCTAGACCCTCTCTAAAAGGTCCATATCATTCTTATATTGGGCTGGATGCAGCACTTCAAAATGGGTTCTCACAAGAGCAAAGCAGAGGCAGAGAATCACTTCCCTCAATCTGTTGGCCATACTGCTTTTGATAAACCCCAGAATACGGCTGGCTTTTTGAGCTGCAGACATTGCCATCTCATGTCCAATTTTTCATCCACCTCCTGTACCTCCTCTGCAGAGCTGCTCTGCAGCAATGCATCAGTCTCTCTGTACGATAAAGGTCATTGACTCATTCAGGAGCAGGACCTTGCACCTTGGCTTGTTGAACCTCACAAAGTTCTTGAGGGACCACTTCCCAAGCCTCTGCATGGCATCTCTTTCCCTAGGCATATCAATGGCACCACTCACCTCCGTGTGATCTGCAGTTGTTGAGGGTGCACTCAATTCCACTGTCTGTGTTGGTTTCCCTGGTTTTGTGTATATTCATGTGCCTCTCATGGTCTTGAACCTGATTTTCTCTTCCAAACTTCTTTCCCCCAGTCCCTGGATTAAGGTTCAGAGCCTCAAGTTTAGAGATGATTACCAATGAAAACAGAGGGGAAAAAAGTTGTGGAGTACCTCACTCTTCTTCGTGTCATTGTCACTTATTTTCCTATCAACAGGAAGAGTAATTTCCTTAGTAAAGACTAAATATTTACTCATGTTGACACCCAAACAGAATTCAGGATAGAATTTATACTGTTGGATACAATGCTATTCTCCATATTCTCTAAGAGAATACCCTTACCTTCACAGGGTGGACACAGATTCAGGGGCAGGAAAGGTTTGACTAGGAAGATGCTGCAACATAGGTGCAAAATAGGGTATGTTCATTGACAACTCAGCTACAGCAATTCCTTCCTCTACAGTGAATTCAACTAAAAGGCTCAAGACTGTAGAAATAAGGTTTTGATTTTGTAAGCATCCCTACTAACAAAAGAATGAAATCCAAACAGTATTTCACAATATCTATACACTTTAGCTGCAATTATAACATAACTTTAAAAACCTTTTTCATCTGGATTGGAAGATGTATTTATGAAGTTATGTTTATTTCTGTTAACAAAACACTCAGTTTTTTTCCTTCTGACTTTCCATGATTATAGACTACATATAGTAAGTATTATAAATATATTATTATATATACTACTATATATAGTATTATTTGTTGATATGAGAAATATATAGCGTTATTTATCATGCAAGAATTGATTTACATAAACATTTTAGTTTTGGTCTCTTCTGATGTCTTTTTTTTCAGGCCATTATCAAACCTCTTTCTTCTTTCTTTTTCATAGTTAAGTCCCAAGAGAAATTAAATTCACTTTTTCCTTTTGGTATTCTTGACAAGAAATCTATTTGCTTGTTTTTATGAGAGATGATGTCCTTGAGTGGAATGAGCACAGTTCATCATTCTGCCCCCCATTGAACTCATGATCTTGAAGTATTCTTGGCCACAATGACAAATCCCACATGGTGAGATTAAAAGATAATATATTGATAGTAATCCATTTTATGTATTCAGTCTTGATGAAGACTAATCTAATTACACCTCCACTGAAAAACAAAGGGTTTTGTTTCTTTGGGTTTTTTCCTTGTTGAATTATTATTATAATTATTATAATATTCCAGGTGGTTTTCCAATCTGACTATTGCACTGGGAACAATAATAGAATTATTTTTGTCTTCATTTTTTTTTTACTTTTTTGACCAGAGTGTGTTTGAAATCTCTTTATGCCGTTCATATATATTTGACATCTTCTAAGGCTAACATATGCGAACTGAATTCATTATAAAAATAGCCTCATGCACATCCATTTCACAAAGAAGCAGAATCTGAGTATTTTTTACTTAATATTAGGCTCAATAAATTACTTCAATTCTTGTCTAAAACAAAAACAGCTCCTCTGTCTGAAATATATTTTATTATACATTGCATCTTTAATTAAATGCTGCTTTGGAATGACAGTGCAAAAACAATTTTGCACAATTGTGCTGCTAATTGAAAGAAAAGTTAGAGGTTTGAATACTCAATATCTCTAAAAATCAGACCTTCAGTGTTGTTCAGGGAAACAAGTAGAACAACTTATGGAATGAAATTAAAGCAGACTCAGATAAAAAGCAATCATGGTTAACCAGGCTCAGTTCTATCACTGAAGAAAGAGTGCTCGCCTTCCACCCTGGAGATGACCTCAGTGTGGATAATCATTACTGCAGAGACCTCTTTTGTGGAAAATAAGTCAGATATTATCACAGGCATAAAGCAAGGATCTTTGTTACAAATGCCCTTTGATAAAAATTAAAAAATTACAATGCCTAACTTGCTTTTCAATGAAAAACTATTTCGCATGTTTTCTTTCAGTATTCTGCAATAAACCTTTTCCATGAGATAAACTCATGACTGGTGTCAATGCCTGCCCATGTCTGTCTTAATACCTGCAAGAATTCCAATCTCCTACTCCAGCCATCACATGACCCCAAAAAAACTCTTAATGTTTAATATCTACAGTGAACATGTATAATTTCTTCCAGTGTTCAGGAGTTTTAGACCTAATGTGACATTTGCAATACTGTAATAAAAAAAAAAAAAATAGTTGGGCAATCACAAGTTTTAATCAGCAGTTTTAATCAAAAGTTTTAATTTTAAGAATCTTTCAAATATTTTGTGATCGAAAATGAGACAGAGCTTAAACAAGCTTCAATATTTTTTCTTCAAATCAGATATGTTCTGAAAGCTTTAAAATAAGATGATATGTATTTACAGGAAATTTTATCTGGCATTAGATTCTGCCTCTCTTTAGCTTAGCATGAATAACTTTTACAAATATCTCAAAATATTAGAGAAAAAACCCTCTTTTTTCCTGTCTTAGTTTACATCAGGGAATATTTCTACCTAGTTTCAAACTTTACTCTTCACAATTTGTTTTACCTTTTATATTCTTATCATTTGCAATTTAATAGTTTGGTATTTCAGTGTTTATGAATTCTGGTGGTTTGCCCAAATAAGTTTTCCATTTTTCAGATCTCTGGGAAAAGGGGAGTGTCACTCTGAGAGATGGGAGCATCTAGGAGAAGGTATCACATGCAAAGTGTGTGGGACGGCTGAATGCAGGTAAGACTGTGCGGATGACAGGTGCTAAATTGACACCCTTGTAACAAGTAACATGCCTGAGTTTTTGCTTACACTTGGATTTGAAAATGAATAGGGCTTCACTGTCTTCTTACTTGGTTTCCTGATCATTTGTATCATAAACCGTTTGTGAAAGAGGGTTTGCACACATTAAATTGTCACTCAGATTTGGGCTTCTGCTACACAGGCCTTGAGCAACATGCCTGTTGGAGAACAAAAAACAGAAGATTATAGGGGGGACTGAATGGAAACAATTATTTTGCTCTTCTTGCTCATGTTTGGACCTGCAGAGGGCCAGTTTGGTCTCCTACTCAAATTAGATTTGCCTAAAGGATCTCAGACCACACCACTACTAACCTCTCAGTGTTGACTTTATCGTGATTCTTTGAAAAAGTACCTATTACCCAATGCCATTCTTTATGCTTATTTTAATATTCTTGTACGACTTTGCTACCTTAAGAGCACTTTTTTCATTTGTGCATAGCTTGACATCAATCATCATTTTTATTTTTAAAGAATATATATATTCAGACTAGTCCTTGAGTTTATATTCTTCTTCTTCATTTTAATCTTTCTAGTTCTACAACATGGCAGTTGTACATATTTCATTCCCTTACGATGCATAGCCATAATTCTTACACTTAATTTAAAAAAATGATAATGAATTACACTTGGTAAAGAAAATCCTTTCTGGAACTATTTGTTAAATTACAAATAATTTGATCAGAAACATTAATCTAATCTTACTGGACCTAGAATAAAACAGACATATCTTTCCTAGAATTTTATTGCTGTGTAAAGTTTGAATTTGTAATATCATTGATGCCCAAAGGAACTCAGGCATGCTGAAAGGAGCAGTCTGAGGAATTTTTTAATGATTTAAGTCCAATGAATCGCACTGCTTTTTTTCCTAGTCATTACTTTTTTATTATGAGTAGACTATAAGTGTTGTTAACGTCAAAAAGTGTGGGAAAAAGACCACAGTAGTCTTCCTTTTCCTTTCAATCCAAACATTCCTAGCTTTAAATATGTTTCATGTGACTTTGAATAAAACTGATAAATCAAAGGATTCAAAGGATTTCCTTAAGACTAGAAGTGTGTATATGATCTTGTTTTAAGAAAAGCAATTCTACCTTTTTTAACATTTCTAAGTCAATACAGAAATTCATTATAGAAAATTGTGTCTCTTCCCCAACAAGGAAGCCTCTTTCAGAGGCTTTTTCCCAGATAAAAGCTTGGCCCATTTCTTGCTGAGACACAGACAGAAGAGAGCAGCCCTTAGTGTACTAGCTGAGTAATCGTAGCAGTGGGGACTCATCCCACAAGCCTGACACTTGACTGCTTTTTGAAAACTGTAATACTACTTGCTCCATGAGTAACACATGCAGCTTGGGCTAAGAATTTATCAAGAAAAATCCTGCAGAGAAGGACTGGGGTTTGAGAGTTGACAAAATGCTCAACATGAGTTGGCAATGAGCACACACAGCCCAGAATGTCAAACGTGTCCTGGGCTGCATCCAGGGCAGCGTGGGCAGCAGGGCCAGGGAGGGGATTCTGCCCCTCTGCTCTGCTCTGCTGAGACCCCACCTGCAGGGCTACATCAGCTCTGGGGTCCCAAAATCAGAACAAATTGAGACAGGGAACCATCAGAATAAACTGAGAGAAGGCCACGAGGCTGACAGGGGACTGAAGAACCTCCCAGGCTGAGAAATCTGGGGCTGTTTAGCCTGGTGGAAGTTGCATGGAGCCCTCACAGCAACCTTCCAGTATCTGACAGAAGCCTACAGGGATGCTGAGGAGAGGGACTCCTCATCAACTGTCGTGACCAGACAAGTTGGAATGGCCTTAAACTGGAAGGGAACAGGTTCAGATTAGTCATATGGAAGAAATAATTGTCTGTGAAGGTGGTGAGTAACTGAACAGCTTGTCCAGAGAAGGTGTGGATGCCCCATCCCTGGCAGTATTCAAAGCCAGGATGGAGGGGGGCTTGGGTAACTCGGTTTAGTGGGTAGCCTCCCTGCCCACAGCAAGGTTGATTGAATCTGGACAATCTTTAAGGTCACTTCCAACCTAAACCATTAAAAAAAAAAAGACAGTCATCCTCTAGCACTCAAGACAGAGAACCTATCTGGGATCTACAATTCATAGTTTTTGCTATTCAGTAACAGTTGGGAAAGATTAGAAAAAACTCTATAATTATTAATCTATTTTAGAATTAATGAATTGAAATATCAGTGTCTTTTCTAGCTGAAGACTGTTCCATGTGTTAAAAATAAGGCAGTGCAAATATCAGGATCATTTCCTTCTATGTATTTGGTGTTTCTAAGACTGTCTTTTTAATTTAAATTGTGGTATTACTAAGCATTATCATTGTAATGAATAAGTAAAAAAAAATAAAATGAAATTGTTGTCAACTGTTGATATTATCAATTTTTTAAGAAATGTTTTTTCAGGACCTTTTGAAATATATTTCACAGAATCTCAAAAAGACTGAGATTGGAAGGAACTCGGTGGTTTTCTGATCCAACCTTCTGCTCAAGTAGAGTCATCTGGAGCCAATTTCCGAGACCATGTCAACTGGCTTTTGAATAATCTCCAAAGACTGAGAGTCTACAACGCCTCTGGGCAACCTTAATCTAGTGCTCTGTCATGGTCACTGTGGCAAAGTGACACTTGGAGGGAACCTCCTGTGTTGATGCTTGTGCCCACTGACTCTTGCTCTGACACTGACCACACTGAAAACAGCCTGACTCTTGTCTTCCTTACTCTCTCCTGTTCCTGAACTATGAATGTACCTTGACAAGACACCACTGAGGCCTTCATTTCTTCAGGGCGAATTACCCAAGCTCTCTTGGCCTATTGCTTTAGAAGAGATGCTTCAGTCCTTCAACGTCTCCAGGCTTTTCATTGGACTCTCTCCACTATGTCCATGCCTATCTCGTATTAAGGAGCCCAAAACTGGACACAGTAGACCATGTGTGGCCTCACCAGTAATGAATAAAAGGGTGGGATCACCTTTCTCAGTCTGAGTCACTACTGTGACTAATGTATCCCAGAATACCATTTACCTTCCTTATGGCAAGGGCACACTGCTGGCTTAAATTCAACTTGATGTACATCAGGACAAGCCTCTTTCCAGCTCGTTGTCACATTTACTAGTGAACATAGCTTGATCATTGATTTGCCAATGACAGCACAGACCATCATACTGTGGTTAGGAACCAAATCCTGGGTGTACCACGGTGCAGACTGTTAATAAAGGGACCTTTTATTTTAACTTTTGCAAAAATGCTGACTACATCTAGGTTTACAGTCTGCCTTGTAACTGTGGTATGGCTTAACTAAGAGATGAATTAATCTTCATTAATAATTGGAGAGAAACTGGAGAGAAATTTATTATATCTAACATTATTTCTTATATCTTATATGATACAATTATTGATGTAATTATGATATAATTATTATACTATATGATATACTATACTATATTATATATCTTTATATTCTTTCATTGGAGAGAAATTTACTATATCTAACATTAAAATTTGGTAGCAGAAAAACACTAAATGTCTTAAAGAATCACTTTGTATGATGACTGTAGGGTTTAATTGAAATTAAAAATGCAAACAGTGTCAAATGTACAGTAAATATCGGTAAGATTTTTTGAGGAAATTTTCTAGTCAGAAGCTCAATGTTCAATTCATGTCAGTTAACTTTTATCTTCTACACCTGAATTAGCTGTGCATGGCTGTCATTGCAGCAAATGGTGGGAAATAAGTGCTGTTAGAATCATCCTCCACATTTAATATTTTTATTTTTATTTTAGAATGAGACACATTGCATTCTGAAAGTACCTGTTTCCTTCTGTAGACTGTAAAATGAACCTGTCATGCTTATTTCCACAGGAAGACACTGTAAATCTGGCCCTGGTATCTGATCTAAATTGGCCATCATGTTGAGCCTAAACTGTTATTTCTGTTCTCTTATGTATAGTGTATCATTTTTGCTCAATTCAACACTTAAAAGTCAAAAAGAGTCTGAAAAAAACCAGGTAACCTTGGAAAAGCACACAAAATCAAAAGACTTGGATGCTTTCAAATGGAAAATTTCCTTTCTGACTTATCATACAGTGACTCAAAATTCAGGCATGTTAGTAATTATCAATTTTCAGAGCCTTCTTGTAAGAATTGCCGATCACTGATACACAGCTACAATTGCTGAGCTTCCAGACTAATGTTGAAATACAGCTGTGAGAGTTCACTGCAATTTGAAGGCATCAGTGCAATGAGGGAGAGTTTCTCTGAATTAAATTTGCACCACTTCCACTATCCTATTTCCAGTACATTTCACTGAAGAGGTCTTCAGGTAGTGAAACAGGATGCCATTCATACATCTTTAGACTGAAATTATATTCAAATGCTACATGTTTTTTGCTAATTTAACATAAATATTTTTTCATCCTTTGTATTGATTTCTCTTCTCTATCAAAGAGCAGCTAATTTTGGTCACTGAAAGAGACTTCCTTGCCTATTTCTCTCCCTATTGACCATATTTCATTCAGTACTATGAATAAACTATGTCACTTACTTTTATCTCCCACAGGATCAGACATAATTTTTCCTTTTTTGAATTCTGCTTTTTCTTAGGCTGCCATTCAGACTTGACACAATCACCTACACAGACATGTAATACTTTTTCACCTATTTCCTACAAACTTTCTTAGCTGTAATGTCCACTAAAAGGACTGGTAATAGTTATCCTGCTATTCTGCTGAAACATACCCTTTTAACACAACAAGCATTATCCTGAGTGGGCTTTTCTTTCTGTTTCTGAACATCTGTAGTTTCTTGTCTTATGTCAGGTTTAATTTTGCTCTGTGTTTATTACCACATTAGACACTATTGATTCCTTGACAAGGCTTTTAAAAGCAGTAACAATAAAAATTAATTGATCATTTTATCAATGAGCCCAGCACCACCCACACTCTGCCTTAAAAATAGAATTTGAATTATGATTGATGCACTTGCACCATGGGATCCATCACTATGGGAGGAAGAAGCACAGGTTAAACAAAATAGGAACTTTTATCTGGAAAATGAAGGACATACTGCCAAAGAGCTACAATGCATTCAGAAGGCCTTGAAAAGTGCAAAAAAACCTGTATCATTTGAGAGGAATTTCATTCTTCCATTTTTCAAGTAGAAATTAATATTTTGTTTACTAGATAAATTTAGGCAAGAGCTTACATTTCTTAAATTTGACAGTATATTTTAGAGATTAGGTCCTTGTTTTCCCTGCATTCAAGTCTATCCTTAGATGAAAAAGAAATATTATTTACACATCCTGAGAAGTGTGTGGAAGGCATGCAAGCAGCTCAAATCTTTGAAAGAGTATGTAGCTGGTGGTAAGAACTTTGTAAGATTCAACAACAAATTATTATTGCTACTAAAAACAAGACAAAAAAAATTTTGAGGAATCATTTCTGCTTGAGATGCTAGGAGGCTGGAAGTGTGCTTATGGTAAAATACAACACAAAACAAAAAATAGTGATGACTAACCTAACATCAATCCCCCCTTTAAAATTTGGAAAACTTAACAGATTATCTACTCAAAAGATGATGCGATAGAATTAATAGAAGTCTGCATCAGTATAGTAATCTTTAAAAGAGTGATTTTTTTCTTCCAAAGCCTACCAGCATACCAACAAATTCATTCCAAAAATGCAGGAAGATATAATCAACCATCACTAAATGTTCTGCCACTTATGTCTGAGAAAAATTAATGAAAGAAATATTAATTAAAAAGATCCTCTTCCTTCTTACTTTAGCTGCATTTATAGCAATCATCTGTTTCATGAGTTCTTCATTGACCAAACAGATCAACAATTTCTATACTTATATATGTCTGCCATCATTAGACACATTTCTCTTACATGCCTATTTGATCCTCTTGAGTTCTTTGTTTATTCATTTCTTTGGGAAGTCCTCGTAATCAACAGAAAAAAATTACAAAGCCTTAAAGGATATCTATGACATATCTGTAAATCTTTCAGCATATTGGAGTCATTAGTGCTCATGACATTTAGAAGTATCCTGTGATCCTTGCCTGAAGTGCACACGTGGAGTTTTGACTTCCATTACTTCCACAATATTGGAATTAGATTTCATAGCTGATCTTTTTTTATTGTGGTATGAGAACCCCTAGTGATTAGCATTAGTGTATCTACTCTCATTTTAAAATATTCCTTCAATTAAAGATTTCTGAGCAGGTGGTGGTAGTTTCATCATTAAAAAGAAAAAATATTCATGTTGTCTTTTATTAACTGCTTACAGAAGGGAAGGTTAGATAGCACTTCTTTTTCGTTTGTTCAGGGAGATTTTTCCTCTGAAATTTACCCAATGCAGAACCCTAAATCCATCTAGACAACACTAAAAAATTAAGTGTGTACAGATGTAACTGTATTCCTTTCTTTTTAGATTTTAATGTATAGATTTCCTACTCTGTTACAAGGGTTAATAGAGTTGTGGAGTTTCTGGAGAAACAAAGTTTTTTTCAGGCTAATGAGATAGCTCCTAATATATAGTAAGGAATAATGTAAATATCCTTTACACGTTGTCAGGTACATCAAAGATATTTATTTGATCTGTGACATTGAAGATATCAAGCATTAATGAGACTTATCAGGCCTGCTCAAAAATGAATTCCTAAGGGTTGTGTTTGACTTATGGGACTTAGTAGTCCTAAACATCAATTCTTATACATATATAATAAAACACTGGAATAAAACACTGTTCCATTTTCAGAATAAATGGCTCAGTAACAGTGTGATAAAACAGTCTGCATCATGAAATGAATGGAGCTATCCTATTTGACTTAAAATACTGTGACACATTAAATGGCTTTAATGCACTTGTTCAGGCTAATGCTGATAAAGGACTCCATTATTCTGCTGCCAAAAAAGTGTCACTAGAACCTTCATATTAATAAATAATAAATACAAACTTCAGTTTCAAAATGTATCTGCATATATTCCTTTAAGTAAGCAAAAGGTTAGCGCTGTGTTTTGGCAAAGGATAGTCTTTAAAGGACAGAATGCCACTGCTATGATATTAACATCTTCACTTGCAGCAGCCTCCCTTGTTTTCCTCAAACCTTTTGGCAGTTGCGTGACCTCATCTAAGGCAGTAGTGAAAATACAAAACAGAGCTTTGTATCGTGGTATGTGGGTTATAAAAATAATAAAAATGTCTTCTTTTTTTCTCCCTAGTAAGAAGCATTTCGGTCATGTACTTTAGTTTTGGTTTCCAGTGCACCAGCAATAACTTCTGCTGTAAATGGGAACATTTCCCAAGCTGTTGGCATGACAAAAATGCCACAAATTTTCCATAGGAACAAAAAATGTTCATGCACTTAACGCATAAATGTTACATAATTTTCATCAAAGCTTCTAACCTAACTCAGAAAGTTTGTGAGGGGCTTCAACATCCTATTTCTTCGAGCAAGCTATTTGTGACTGGATATTAGAAATCTGTCATGATGGACATAGTTTACAGTGCAGTAATGTCAAAAGAAAGAATACTGTTCATTCCAGTAGGCTCTGAGAAAAACATTGTCACTGGTGACAGTAGCTATTAGTTCATTTTCTCTAGTCAATAAATAGCTAAGAGGCTTTCCTTGCACTCAACTCTTATCTATTTCTATCTTTAAAGATAATTTACAAAAAAAAAAATCTATTAGCTTGGTAGGGTAACTGCCTACAAAGTATTTTCACCTACAGAACATAAGCTATTGATCTATATTACCAAGAGCACAATTTATTTTTTTCAGTCAAAAGCTCTTTGTCTATCAATGGGATAACATGAATTTAGGGAAAAATTAATCTTGTGCCAGTATATTTTCTTCACTTTTCAGGCCTGGAACAAAATGTCATATGATAGTATGTATAATCTGGCAGGTCTTTCAATTTATAACACTAGAAGATAGATCTTCATGGAAATCACTTCAGCAAAGAAAAAAATTCAGATTAAGTTTCTCAAAACACAGAGTACTTGATTCTTACTAAATATAAATTACTTTAACTTCTTGGACATCAATGGGCACATCCTGAACAGTGTTATTTATTGGAGCTATGGCAGTTTACTCCAAACAGTAAGCTGACCTCTTATGCCTTCAATTTCATGGTATGCTGTAATGGATAAAATGTGGTAAGACAAACACCATCTTTGCCCTTGAAGATGGTTTGATCTGAAAAGGCAAGATAACATAAATTGACAGAATAATCTACCTTGATTTGGGGTTTGTTTTACTTCAGGTTTCTTTGGGTAATGGATTTTACATTGCTAACTTTTAAAATCAGAAGCAAAATTCCCATTTACTTAGGCAGCTTGTAGTCTTGCCCAAAGTGCATCTACAGTAAGAACAAAACATGTAATACTTCTTGATTAGTAGCTCCCTAGAGTGTGGTCAGAGGAGAATAAATTTCCTGAACATTGCATTGGCGGGTGGATAGATGAGAGCATGGGCAGGTGCACAGATGAGAGCGAGGGGCAGGGTGGCAGGTGCACAGCACTGCTGGTGATAGACACATTAATTTCTGCAAACTCTGTCTGTGCAGGGACACCCTCCACCTCCAGGCCTCACTGACACCCATTCTGGGTTCAATGACCATGTGACACTATGTTAGACAATTTCCTAATCTGTAGCTCAGTTTTACACAGCCCAGCTCCAGCTACATTGTGGCAATCAAAGCATTGTGTTCACTGTATTTGCTCACAACACAAAGCTAACTTTAATACCATGGTTGTCCCTAGGATTAGAGCATACCTTATTTCCTTCACCTTAGGCTGCTAAGGGAGTCAGATTTCATCCACAGTCACTCGTAAGTAAAACTCATGATTCCAGGTTCAACACCACACTTTCTGCTTCCTGGAAGCTCTACCCAATCTTGTACCTTTATCCGTCAACTCTTTCTCTGAAATACTGCTTTCAAACCTTACATATATTTTCAAGAGGCAAAAGTGATGTGTGCTATTTTGAAGCTATTTCAAACTCTTAGACAAGTGCTACTTATTTTCATTTTATGCCTATCTGCAACACTATTTTAGGTCTCACTCATTTCTCTGCAGGTAGTCATTTGTCACCTCTATCGCATCATTTTGAAACTGCAGATCTCTCTCCAGGCACTGGACTATGTTTGGTGAAAGCAATAAAGACTCCAATTACCTATATGTTTCCTTGCTGAAGGTGAACTTTTGAACTACAAAGATAGAGTAAATTTTCTGCACTTTACTTTGCAGACGCAACTGCAGGCCAATTTCATTTCTCAGCCATGCTTCAGCTCATTGATAACATTCCAGAATTACAAAAACATGGAGGAAATGTTCAGAAATTGTTAGCATTATTATAACACACATTCCAGTACATGGCTAAAACTTTAGATGAATAGAGCACATTATGGAGTAGGTATAACTAAAATTATTTATTTTGCTTAAAGTGTTTATAGCATTTGCAAGATTCACTGTGAAAATTTCATACTTTAAAGAAAAGAAGTATCAATTTGTATGAAATAGTTTTACTTCATTTTTTTTTCTTTAATCAGGTTATCAAAACAATATAAAAATTTTGTCCTTTGCTTTATTTATCTTTCTTATACATTGATTTATAGTTGATTCAGCTTCCAATAAAAGTTTTAAAACATATTTTCTCAAAATGAAAGTAGAAATTTACCTTATTTGCAAGAAAAAATAAGTACTTGATAAAAATTTGAGACTCCTACTCTTAGAGAGTAATTTAAGTACTTACTAAGTATCATGCAGTCTGCTGGATGAAGATGAGAAAGTTGTTGCCAAGAAGAAAGTTGACTAATACTCATTTAATTAAAATTAATCCAGAATTAAATCTTACAGTAGAGCACAATACAGGGATATGCATGATTTCCTAGAAAAATGAATAAAATTTCTCCATGTCTGAGACATGTCTTAGCTTTTATGGGACTTGCCATATCTGACACAAAATAAGAGACACTAGGAAGAGATGAAGCAATTTAATGAATGTGCTAAAACCTTATAATCTAAACAAATTTTAAAAAGAAATATTTTTATTTCTATTCTTTGGAATGCTATTTTTCATTTCGTAAGGTTGCACTACACGCAGTTTCATACTCACTGTTGGCTTGGCTTTCAACTGTCTAATGAAAAGGGAGATAATGTAGACTAGAGAATATGTAGTAGAATTATCTGGGAAGTACTGCAGTTGCTTGTAACAGTCAGCATTATTTTTGTCGTTTTCTTGTCAGCAAATAAGCCAGCTGAAGGTTAACCTATACAAATGAGCCAAGCTCCCTCCAGCTGACTGTAATTCTATGTCTTATTAAAACCAATGGGGCTGTGTTGATTTGCATTATCTGAGGCTGGTCCACTGTTTTCCTACTACAGAAAATCGGTTATTTAACAGAGCACTGAGGTTTAGATGTCTGTAGCTGCACTCATTAATTCTAGCTCGAAGCAATTTGCTAAAACCCAGGGTTTGTGGGAAAAATTAAATTGTGTGCTCCTTGGGACTATGCACTTCTACAGTTTGCATGACAAATATCAGTAAGAAAAATCTTGTCTCAATTTCACTGCAAGCATTAATCTGAGTAAAAGATTTTCAGCAATGTTTCTCATTGGTGGTTTTTCTGAATAGAAGCAGAAAATTAAATGCTGCAGATCATCACTGTTAACATCACTGTTGTTTGTTGCCCATTCATTTCACAACCTATTTACAAATTAATACTTTTTTGCATCTACATGTTCTGTTAATGAAACTCTGGCACCATTTCCCTTGTTAAGTCTGCAGCTGTCTACTGATGCCTTGAGACAGTAGTTTTATTACTGTAGATTATTGCTTATAGTTTGCTAGAAAAACATTAAACTGGTTGGCTCTTATATTTTTTTTTCCCCCACTCTTCAGGAAGAAAAAAATACTAGGTAAGTTTTGCTCTCTTTTACATTCATCTTGCATAGTACTGTTTGAATATACCAATTAAATAGAAGAAATAGACAAAAACTCAAAAAATAATGTACTTATTCAAATGTGTAGAACTGAATAAGCCCTAGGACAACTGAAGAACTATGAAGATTGCCTATTCAGGTAGACTCTATCTTCTGCTGTATATGTTCCATGAGAGCCATTGATAGCGATCTGTTTCCTGGCACTGACCTTTAATGCTTCTTAAAGGTACTGTTTAACTGGAAGAAAAATGCATGTAGCAGTATCACTACAATCATGTGTCTTTTCATGTGTTAAAGAACGGAACTTCTGAATTAATACTGTGTTCTTATACTTTAAACAAACAGATGCCTGTATTCCAACTCTTAGTAAGGACCACTGGGTAGCTCCCAGACGTTTGACTGATGGTGGCATGGGCTGAGACACAATCGGTACCTCAGGTATGTTTCATCAAGCATAAATAGAGCTCTCTAGATTTTTATAACCTTCTCCAGTAGTTTAGGGTATAGACCTAAACCTTGTGTGTCTGCACAGAAATCTTGTTCCCAGCATCAAAAACTACTACTAAAAAAAAAAAAAGAGAGTGGTGCAATAATATAAGAATATATGCAAATATATAGCATATTAAGTAATCTCTTTTCAGGTCTTTAAGTCTGCACAGGCAATTAGTGAGCTAGGGGTTCACACACTGACTTCTTCCTCATTACCTTGATTTTGTAGACAAGCCCTTTCTGAACTGAGTCACAGAAACACAGATGTTGTACATTTGGATAATCTCCAAGACCAAATCATTTCAGGCACAGTAGGGGAGCAGGAGTCTTTAAAGGCAAGAATATCTCTAAAGGCAAGAATATCAAAATAAAAATTATAAAAAAGATTGCATTCCACCAAATAGTTCAGTAAGATTTCCAACAGGAAACCCAAGGGAATATCTGGGGGAAAAGAAGGGATACGATCCTCAGCAGTGCACCTCTGCTGTAAAACATTCATAGGTGTTTTTCCGCAGGAGGTTTTCAGAAGGTCTAAATCATGTACACCATTATATGGGGAAGTTTTATGATGCCAGGAAACCTCAGTCAGTACATCTGTTTGCTCTGTTTTACTGGGGCTTTGTCTAAGAAGCAGCATTTATCCCTCTAAAGCTTATTATGAATTTGCTGTATTTGCTAAATATTCTTGGCTAAAACCTGTATGCTTCTTCTTTGAACTTTAATTTCTTTTCAGATAAAATCTCAAGAGGTTTTTTACCAGCTCTGGTTTACCTTCTGATGTGAAAACAGTGAATTTGTGTCACCTGTGTCCCGATACACATGTTCAAAGAGAAAACATATAAGCTGGGAAAGAAGCAGGATAAGATAACAAAGAAGAGAATATATACTAAAATGGAGAATGAAGTGGAAGTCAGAATAGAAAATACATTCACTTGAGGATTAGCAAATACTCCTGTCTGCAAATGGAGAATGAACTAAAGAGAGAAAAAAGTGTACTAAAAATCTCCCTCCTACCCTGAAGCAAGCATGTTGGGTTATGCAAGGCACAGAGGGCAAGGTTCACTGCTCTGGTGCATGGCTGGTTGGCAAGAATAAATGCACAAAAAAATTGTTTCTTTGTTCTGCCAGAATTGGGTGCACTCTTGCATTATGACTTGCATATAGGGAAGCAGAAAGAGAAGGTAATCCATTTTCTGCTTGATGTCAGTTACAGTGTGATTGAACCTTTTCCCAGAAAACTTGTTAATATTTTGTCTTGATGCCAGTTAAGATGTTTCTTGACTTATCTTCACCTCACTTGACATATCTCCACCTCACTGAAATCCATCCTTATTGAAAGCTAAGGAAGAGAGTAATAACTTGAACAAGGTCATTTTTGTCCAGTAGAAATCATCCTTGCAAAGATTAAAGAAGCTTTTTTTTTCACTGAAGAGATTTGTCAATTTATTTTTGTCATTACCCTTCCTAGCACCTACTCAGAAGTTAGTATTCTATGAAATTCCAGTATGATCATTGTCTTTTTATTTTAGTACCAAATAAAGTGTTAAACTGAAAGCTATAAGTTTAAAAATTGGAGTGTTTCATTTTACAAATAACATTGTTTAGTCACTTAGTTCAGCCTCATCTTGAAAATGCTGTCTTAAGAACTTTTTCTAAGTATCTTTTAAATGTATTTTCCCCACTGTTCTTTGTTTTCAAGTGAACCTTTCTTTGCAAGTAATTAAAAAAAAAAACAAAAAACAAACCAAGAAACAAACAAAAACCCAACTTCACATTTGTTCTGTTTTGAATTCAAGTATTTGTCTCTGACCTTTGGTAAAACTTGTAAAATCACAAGGAGATAAGCATGAAAGAAATCATGTGCTGTTCAAGTACTTAAAGTCCAGAGAAATGCACTGAAGTAGAAAGGGGATTAAGAGAGGAAGGAGGGTGAGGCCAAGCCACACTGTGTTGGTACAAGAAGGATTAGCAAGCAGACTGAACCAGGAGAGAAATTAGCCGTGCTTATTTCAGGTTAGACAGTCATAGGACGTGCAGAGATAGAACAAGATCTCAGCAGTGGAGAGGTACCAGGAAGACAAAACAGGTACAATGCATGAAGAAGTACAGCTTCACTTTATATTGGAGCTGGCATCAGAGAACAGCAGGAAAACAGAGGGGAGAACAAGATATGCTAGTTTAATGCAGAGAAGGCATGAGCTGGGGGAAGGAAGGAGTGTGGAAAAAAAATGTTTCAGAAAACTGGTGCCTTAGACAGGTTTTAGAACTTTGTGGCTTTAGAACAAACGTGTCCAGCAAGTGTAAAATGTGAATGAACATTTTGGAAGAATTTAACAGTCAGTGAGCAAATGCAGATCTACTTAGTTACTATCTTTCGTGCAGATAATGAGAATATTAGCATCTGTGGTCAGAGTTGCTCGCCTTTTCAGATTGTTGAAGTGTAGAGTTAGGAATTTTCTGGGGTGAAAGGGGTAGCCCAGAGATTTGTGTCACTCGTTTTTACTCTGCTTTCTCTCCCTCTTTCTCTCTCTCTCCATAGAGGGAGCTGGGCGTCCCATCACAGGAGAGGAAATCAGCGCGTGCGGACAGCCAGCTCTGGGAACAAGCCAGCTCTGCTTGACCCGCTGTCATGCGGATCGCCACGCTGCTCTACCTTTCCCTGCTGATGCTTCTCACCATGTCAGGCCAAGCTGGAGCCCAGTTCCCTCGACAGTGCGCAACTGTTGAGGCCCTGAGGAGCGGCATGTGCTGCCCAGACTATTTCCCTGTGTTCGGGCCAGGCACCGACCACTGTGGTGTGTCCACGGGCAGGGGCCGGTGCGTACAGGTGACTGTCGACTGGCGGCCCCACGGCCCCCAGTACATCCACGACGGGCGGGATGACCGCGAGCAATGGCCCATCCGCTTCTTCAACCAAACCTGCCGCTGCAACGGGAACTTCTCCGGCTACAACTGCGGGTCATGTCGGCCTGGCTGGACTGGACCTACCTGCAGCCAGCAGATCAATATTGGTAAGGACATCAGAAATACGACGTGAAAGCTGGTCCTTGTCAGTGCTTGCTTCTCAGTGTATCTAGTGGATTTGTTCTCTTTAAGGTACAAAACCTCCGTGCTATTTACTAACAAAGGTATGTTGCTAAAGGTGTTATAAAGGCAGGGGCTAGAGGAGCAGTTCAGCTCGTGTAAAAATTACTTATTACTTACACTTACTATCCATTAAAAGGAAGAAAAGAAAGCATGAAATTCCATTAAAGAATAGAACGTATATATTGAAGAAAAATGTATTATTTGGATTTAAGATAAAAATAATGTCTAAAGGCACGTACGTACACGTGTTTGTGAGTGATCCTGGGAATAATATGTACCTCAATATGTTTAATACCTTGTGACTATTTTAAATGTGACAGCAGGTTTTTTCATTCAAAGTCCCTTAATACAATTCTTAACTAAGTACCTGGTCTGGTAAATTTTTATTGCCTTTGCTGCTGCCAATATCTTTAAAAAAATTAGTCATGACTGGGGACTGTTCAAATTAATTAGTCCAGGGTGGGGTAAGCCCTTCTTCAGTACTCCAGTTTCAGTTACATCTAGCATGTCACTAAACAGATCTTAAAATTTTTTTAAAAAATGGATTTGAAATCCTTGAAGGACTGGAAAAAAGTTGAACATTACAGGTAAATTAAAAAAGACAAACAGGTTTGGGGCCATATTCTTGTTCTCATCTGAAAACCATCTGAATGGACAAGATTTCAACCTTTATTTTTAAACTTAAACACTTAACTTCAAAGAAGTTATTGAAATCCTGTAGAATCAAAAATCTTCCCAAATGAGCATGGGTTCTGCTGATATGTTAAACAAGAGGTCTCTAGCACAAATATGCAGTGTTTCTTTCTGCAGAAACAGAAATCAGCACTGACATTTCACCAGATAAGTGAACATTCCATGAATGTAAGAGCATGTTCCAATAAGAGTTAACAAACGACCACTTACCAAATCAAAATTTTAACAATTCCTTAATAATATTTTATGATGGCTATGGGAAAGATCTTTGAATTTTTTTTCACCCTTTGAGCTTCAAGAACTAAACTAGAAAGAAGAAAGTATTACTTGTGAATTTGATCTGCTACACCAGATTGCACTCTCTGATACTCTGGCCTATTCTATTTTACAATGATAGCAGCTCTGAAGCATAATAAAGGCATAAATGTTAACACACAAACTTAATAATGTAAAACTAGAGACAGGCAAACAGCAGTTTTAGGTGATTTTCTAGAATGTACAAGAGCATTTTTTACTTTTCTCTCATTAAATACTTTACGATGCATTAAAATGCCAAATAAATCAAATATATTGTGCATGATAACAGGAGTTTAAAAGGTATAAATTATTTTCTTATTATGCTTTAAGTTTTCACATTGAGGTCACCTCTTTTGCCCATTCATAGATGGCCCTATCTGTTCAGATTTTAGAAATAATTACTGGATTACTGTTGGCATATCCATATTACATTGCTGTAAAATCCAGTGTGCTGTCTTCGTAACTTCTCTGTTAATTACTAACTCTAATAATAATCACTATTTTTTATTGTGGTTCAGGCATATATTTTCAAAATGAAAATGTTAATATGTCTATGTAAATCAAAATTAGATGGACAATTACAGTTGTCTACTTGAAACAATTCAAAAAACACCACAAAATAACCAAAAAAAAACCCAAACAAATAAACAACCAACCAAACCACAAAGCCCAGCACTTCAGTGATGAGGGCTAGCATGTCAGTTCAGCTCTGCAAAACAAAAAAGTATGTTTCAGGATACACAGTCCTTGCCTGAAATTCATGTTTCAGGAAAGACTTTATTCAAATTTCCCAGAAGCTAAAAAATGCCTCACTGAATCCGGTTTTTTTTTTTGTAGTAAAGCATAATTCACTTCTATTCTTTGTATAGATTCATGTTGAAGATCTGTTGCTTCTTGCATCTGTATAATCTATCACTAATTTGGACAATGAGTTATGGATTTTTACTGTGTATTTCTATAATGACAATAAGTAAATATTGAATAACAATTGTGAGGACTTCTATCTTCATCTTAGTCTAAACTTAGTTTGAAATTTTCTCAGACCAGATGAAAGAAGGACTGAGGTCATCTGGATTCACTTCTTCTTGCTGAAATACTGCTATTTCAACAAGTCAGTTTTCTTTCTTGTTGCACTTTCTATGTGTGGACAATGACATTTTTTCATTATTTTGAGATATATGGCTAAAAAGGGCTAATACATGACAATTGTTAATAGTGTCAGGTTTAGAAGATAAAAGGTAAGATGAAATGTCAGATTAAAGATATACTGTGACAAATTCACAATAATTCACAGCAAATCTGCCATTTTTCCTACAAAGGTTCAAGAATAAAAATATCAATTCTTCATTAAATTAAAATTTAATTTCATTAAATTTTCAAACAGAGAGTTTCTGATTATTGGTTTATTAGTTTATAGTGCTCATTTCTTGTAGAGTACTACACCACAAGTAGTGGTATATAGATAAGTATATCAGATGAAGTTCTGAAAGGTTTGTATGACAAAGAACTGTCTTTGTCTTTTGTCCAGCAGGATGGAAAAATAATCTGTAACAATACTCCTAAAAGCACTAAAATTGTAAAGATTGGGATTCTTTTTAATTTATTTCAGCTTTTCTTAAAATAATCTTCTATTTATGCTCAGTGAGTTTCCCCAATAAAAAAAGGGTGAACACTTGAAGAAAAAGGGACTTGCCCAGAATTATTAGGAATGCATTAAATAAGTTCTGTGAGATCAGACTTCAGTGTCTTGTTACTTTGGCAGTAACTTGCTTCTTCTGCTTTATCGCAGTCAGAAGGAACCTTTTGGATCTAAGTGCGGAAGAAAGGAATCGCTTCGTGAATGCCTTACACCAAGCCAAGGTGACAGTCCATCCTGACATCGTTATTGCCACACGAAGACGTGAAGAAATTTTTGGACCAGATGGCAACACACCTCAGTTTGAGAATATCTCCATTTATAACTACTTTGTGTGGTCTCACTATTATTCTGTCAGGAAGACTTTCCTTGGTGCGGGGCAGCAGAGTTTTGGAGGAGTTGACTTCTCTCATGAGGGACCAGCTTTTGTCACGTGGCATAGGTACCATCTATTGCAGCTTGAAAGAGACATGCAGGTGAAGTTCCTCTTAATGTTTACTGGTATTCACGCTATGTTTTTTGCAGTTAAAGTTGCTTCATATTAAAACAGGCAACAAATGAAATTAATTTTTTCCTACATGTTGAAATGATTCTGCTGCAATTTCATTAACTCATTTTGTACACTAAATTTAATAGAGTGCATTTAGGCTTCAGACTGTCACTTTTATAGGGATGTTAAATATAATATTTTAATCAGAGCAATAGAAAATGTAGTATTTCCATAAAAATCTCTTGGTAAAAAAGATATATTCTAGATATAACACATGTTATTGGACCAACAATGTTCTTTTCAGTGGTGTTTTTAATCTCAAGGCCATTATTCTTTGAATAACATTAACCAAAGCATCAGAAATTCTGAAGAAAGTAATAACAGAGATGGCTTATGAATTCAGAATCACATTTCATTTGTGAAACCAGTTAGAGAAACTAGTGTTTTACTACATCCTGTTCCATAAATCAGTGGTTCTCTTTTTTTCCTTCTCTTATGTGGACCTATTAATAAAATGGGTATAGTATTTTATGGACCATCATCCTTAAAAATCAAGAATTAAGTTTTCAAGGTCAGGACTAAATAGTGTCTGAAATCACTTCAGTGTTTCCACTAGCTTTAATTGCTTTACGTCAGGCTGAGGCACACACTCCCTTCCAAGACACACATTTGTCATCTGTGGCATTTCTCTTTGTGGAAGCCCAGAGAAGTTCTATCTGTCTGTGATTTTAATATATATTCCTATTTATGTCAGTAGACTTGATCATTAGTCAAAGTAATTTTGCCTCGCTAACTCCAGTACAGTTCAACTCCAGCCCATACCAGAATTAAACTATGCCAACTGGAAAAGCTGGTATCCCTATTCTTTACATTTCCTTCAGTTCCACAGTTTATCTAGTTATTATGTGCACTGTTCTTGCTTACAGGCCATTAAAAATATTTGGAAAATGGGGTCTCAGTGTTAGGTTTCTTATCGCTTACAATGTGGTTTCATGGAAGAGATACTGTCTTAATAGTGGGGGAGATCCATGATTCAGTTCAGTAGTACAGCTATCTGCTCTGTTGAACAAAGGTCTCAATGTTAAGAACTATCAAAAAGCTTCTACATGTTTTTTCCATAGAGTTCTCCTCTTCTACAAGGAAAGATTCTGACTTTTACTAGGATGTATTTAGCTGGTTTTTAGCACTCTTCTAGCAGTAAATATTACAGCTGTCTGTGTTACACACATAGTAACACTATATTTATGTGGTTTAGAACATGCTACAGGACCCCACTTTTGGACTGCCCTACTGGAATTTTGCAACAGGACAAAATACCTGTGATATCTGCTCAGATGACTTGATGGGAGCTAGAAGCAATTTCGATGTCTCTCTTATAAGCCAGAATTCAATCTTCTCTCAGTGGCGAGTGCTATGTGAAAATGTAGAAGATTATGAAACCTTGGGAACCATCTGTAACAGTAAGTATGAATGATGAAAGATATCTGGAGAGAAAAGTCTGATAATAATAAAAAAATATAATACTTTACATTGCAGTGGCTTTTTTCAGCCAAAATGTTTTAAAGCAGTTTTTGAATATTCTTGATCCATGTTTCATCAGACTGTTGAGATAATACATACTATAATGAGCTTGTACCAGAAGAAAGAATAAATGCTTTGCCTTCCCTTCTTATGCAGTACCAATTCATCTCTTGCACCATAAATAATTAAATCTGGCAGTGTTATTTCTTAACTGAAGCTTAACTTTTCGTCTGACTACTCCATTTATCACCCTCATGCCATTCTGCTCCTAAAATAAGAACATCCAACAATCCCCACAGTAACTATGTGGACCATGTTTTGAATGTGAGTCACACCAGATTCTAACATACCTACCCAAATTAAAATAATTTTTAAAATACCAGTAAGGTTTCTTATATATTCGTATAAGCACTGTCATGGAAATAGGGGGAAAAATAGGAAACCCCTCCCAATATTGGGTTAGTCATTTACATAATATTTTCCCCAGCTACTCTGTCAGGACATCCTCAATAATCTTGACCTAGGTCTCATCAGGAAATCACATTGAAAATCTGTAGAAAATTTTCCTAAATCACTTAGAGAAAACAAATTTCAGTAAGAAGCTTCTAGATGACATTTTACATCCTGGAACAGAGAATCCAGAACACAGGGCCCCATGAAGATTCTTTGCCCAATGTAAGGAACTGACCAGTTCATTCAGTGTAAATGTCTTTTGTGAGAGATTTTTTTCTCCACAGTTCAGTCACAAGAGCAATTCTTTCTGTGGCCTACTGTTCTGCACGTTGTTGTCTTTCTTCCCTCTGCTTCCAGGTACTGAGGGTGGTCCCATACGAAGAAATCCTGCAGGAAATGTAGCACGACCTATGGTACAGCGTCTCCCAGAGCCTGAGGATGTTGCTCAGTGTTTGGAAGTTGGTGTATTTGACACTCCTCCTTTCTATTCAAATTCAACAGACAGTTTCCGTAACACAGTAGAAGGTAAACATGGCAAATAAAAAGACCTTGAACAGCTTCAGATAAACCAGGGAGCAGACTTGCCACTTTTTCCTGTTGGAAGTATGAGTTTTGAGACAGGCTATTGGACAAGTAGAACACATTGTTCTTAGCATTAAGTATTAGTTGAGTATTAAGCCGAAATAAGCTCTAAGTAAATTACTTCATAGCTATAGCTTATTGTCTCTTAAAATGCATAAAACTCTCAAGAATCTGCTGCTGGTATACTAAGTAGAAACTAACTTCAGGTCCTTGACACATAGTTAGTAAACTGCCTTTGTTGAAAACAAAGTCCTTGTCTGTGGATTGATGCCATTGCATCCCTAAATGAAGCAAACAAGTGCTTCTAGCAGTTATGCTTGTATCTGAAAAAAAGCAAAATAATTTGAAAGCTTTAGCAGTATTTAGTGCAATAGTATTGAAACAGTAATTGAGGTCTGGCTACAGGATTTACTGCTAGGCATACTAGCCCTTCTCTCTGGAACATAAAAACACTGTTCTTCTATAAGCCCTGCACATTTAAAACTGAAGTCTCTGTCACTGACACCAGAACACACGCACACACCCAACAAAGAGCCTAAAGACTTGATTTATAGTGCTCAAACAGCATCCTAAAAACTTCTTCATTTCCTTAATAATCCAGAGCTTTTAACAGGAAAAGACTAAAAAGTGACAGTTCAGACGGCTGCCTAGCAATACCTCGGTGTCCAAACATTGCTTTGGAAAATTAACTGTAGGTATCCCTCTCTGGAACAGCTGGCCAAAGCTTGAACACAGGACAAGTTTCCATGATGCTTCAGACCCTAACATCCAACTTGAGGGCTATGAGGTTTTGGGCATAAACAAAGCTACAGCCTGTCTTCAGCGAAAAAACAAATACGTGTTACCAGTATATATGGAAGTGATGTATGGAAACCTAACAGCTAGCTCATTAGAATAAATGGCAACACACACCTGCTTCAATAAGCAGGTAGAAAAATCATGCAACTATTTTAGTATGGAGAAAGAGATGCAGGGCCCAAATATATACATCTATTTTCATGCTGTGATGTTATTTTGGCCATTTTTGTGGTAGAACCCACCAGCTTTACAGTCCACATTTGCAGCATTCTTTTATAAAGGCTAATTTAATCTGAAAATTATGTATTCCAGGAACATTTCTCAAATGTCAGTAGGTAGAGAATTAGCTACCCATTTGTTTAAGGCAAAGCAACATGAGAACATGAAAGCCTTTTAGAGAAAAAACAAAACAAAAAAAAAGTATTCATCTGAAACTGCAGCTTCCAAACAAAATCTTCACTGGTATTTTTGTTTTCTTCTTTGTTTGCATATTCAGGGTACAGTGATCCTTCAGGAAAATATGATCCAGCAGTTCGAAGTCTTCATAACTTGGCTCATCTATTTTTGAATGGAACAGGAGGGCAAACTCATTTATCACCAAATGACCCCATTTTTGTCCTCCTGCACACATTTACAGATGCTCTTTTTGACGAGTGGCTGAGGCGGCATTCTGCAGGTAAGATGTTGTCATGGACAGAGGCAGGATGGGTGCTTGTCACTCTCTGTAATCACATAAACTCAACTCCTTCTTGTGCGACAGCAAGATGCCCCTCAGTTTAGGAGAGAGAATTGGAATTTTAAGAGTTAGCATAGTTAACAAAAACAAAGTAGTAACAAGCAAGCTCTCTTCCTCACCCCATTGACATGGAATTACACATCACTGTCTGTGAAGGGACCTGGTCAGAGACAGCAGGTACAATTCAAGAAAGCAGTATGTGGGAATACACTGTCTCCATAGAGCAAAGACATTGTAACCCTGAAAGGACAGTCCATCGTTGTGTGGTGTAAATAACTATTTTCTTCTTGTCAAAGGAAGAACAGATGCCATACACATTCATTTCTATCACCTTTGTGATATACTGCCAGCATTCAATAACCTTCTCCATATACTTCAAAAGGATAGTTACCATTTCTGCCCTTGTTTTTTTAATTCCAAAAACAACCCAGAAAAAGATTATACAGGAGAAAGTGAAAAAGAGGGAGAAAGGAAGAACAGAAGGGAGGATTTGAAAGGAATGATGGAAAAAAAAAAAAAATAAGGGAAGGAGACTTACATCACTGGACCAGGGAGAGAATTCAGTCTAACTCTTATGCCCATGCATCATGCAGCAACTGTATTCCTCCGCACAATGCAGCAACAGTATTCTCTTAGGATAATCTATACTCCTCTTCCTTCTTCTACAGAAGACAGCTGTTGTTGCACAACTGAGACTTCTTTTTGCAGCTTCCACAATCTGCCTCATTAAATTTTCCCACATCAGCTCTCAGAGAGCCCCTTGTGTAAGAGCCCTTTGTGGATCTTACATGATCTATCACAAGGTTTGGCATCATCTTAACACAAAGTATTTTCTTTCTTTTATGTTTTGAGTTTTGTTGTTGTTGTTGTTGCTGGTTTGATTTGTTTCAGGGATTTTCTGTTCTGGTTGTTTTTTTATTTCAGCTTACTTCCTTTTGAGTTAGCATTATGTTGCAAAAAAATTCCACTGAAATTTACATCAGCAGTCATCCTGCTACAATCACTGCTACAATCAGGCAAAGCAAGAACATAGAAAAAGGTCATTGCCATATTTGTCCGTTTCCAAGTGAGCAGAAATAAAAATACTAACATGGGCAGAATTTTAAAAAATTTACTGCTAATTTCTATTCAAAACCAGAGGTAACATTAGTGGCCTTGGTTTTGGACAGCACAGAGACTGTGCTTTGTACCTGTAACACTGGGAAACAAATCCTCCGGAGCAACTGAAAAAGAATTCTGGGATACTCAAAACCCTGGGCTGGAAAGAAAAAATGAAGTAGTGCAAATTATTTTTAATTTATTTACAGAAATGTGATTTAACTTTCAAATTTAGATATCTCAACATACCCACTGGAGAATGCCCCTATTGGACATAACCGACAGTACAACATGGTGCCTTTCTGGCCTCCTGTGACCAATAATGAAATGTTTGTTACTGCACCAGAAAACCTGGGATACAGCTATGAAGTCGAGTGGCCAGGTAAACTGTGTAGCCTAGATACTTCCTCTTCTTTTTTTTCCTTCGTATCTTTTTCTCTTGAAATTTATTCAAATTCCACCAACAATGTTTGCTGTCTTTGTAAGGGCCTTTTTCCCCTTTCCTGCTTTACTTTCCAGATGTTTGTTTGGGATTTGGTATAGCTATTGGTCAGAGATTGTTCCAGCATGAAGTTCCCAGTACCCACCCTAATTTTAGGAGAAGTTCTCATTTGGATCTTAACCTTGCAGAACATCCTTATTCCTATGTCGAATAGCTTCATTAACTCACTAGAGAGAATGCAAATCAGAATGCATCAGAAACAAGGTGGCAGAAGAAAGGTCCAGAACAGATTTTAGAGTGAAGCAAGACAGACTAAATATTTTCACATTTTTGAACAAGAATTATCAAACAAAATTTTAATTATTTCTACTCCCCAATTCAGTGAATAAATGCTGAGTTTCAGTCTGAATCTCTGGTATTTATCCATATACTTGACATTTGCTTTTAATATCTTTGCCTTTTGTTCTCCTTCTTTCAGGTCGGGCTCTCCGTGTCACAGAGATGATAACTATTGCAATAGTGACTGCACTGGTTCTTGTTGCAATTATCTTTGCTGCTGCTGCATGCATTGTACGTGTCAAGAAAAATAAGGATGAGTTGCATCAGCCTCTTCTTACTGACCAGTATCAGCACTACTCAGATGATTATGATGGCATACCAACACCAAGTCAGTCTGTTGTTTGAAGAGATGGCACTTTTTTTGCATCTGACTGAAACTGGGGATCTTTTTGCTTTATTTCATATATGGTGGTCATCCACCTGCTTTAAAATAAAGAGCATAAACTGTCAGCTGTCTCAATAAATTTCCTTCATGTTTCACTTCCACTTCCATCACACCTAGGCATCAATAAATCACCTTTGCAATGATAACTCTATGTTGACTATAACAGAATCTTTCAAGGGTCACCTGCAAGACTTTCGCACACATATTTCTGTAAAATCCGGCAAATATTGGCTAGCTTGTCAATAGCCAATGTCATCTGACTTCCCAGAATTCTTTTATGAGGTACTTTTGTGAAAAGATGAAGTCTAGAACAGAAAGAGAATACAAAATACAAGTAAACACCTTGTCTAGATTAGTAGAAAGTGCTTCAAAATAGTCATCATGCCAGACAGAGAGTGACAATGGAATTCTGAAAAGTGTATTTGAAATATAACTTTATTCACAAAATATAGTTATGAACCAATTGCTGCTTTTAAGTGGATCTGTGAAAAGAGATTCATCATCAAAGCCCCACCAGTATTTGGACACTTCAAACAGGTGTTCAAACACAGCTGCCTGGAAGTGCATACAGTTAAAAGGACAGCTGGAATCAGCCTTTGCTTAATTTTTATTTCTATTTTTGACATTCTCGCTCCCTTCCTCTCTCCCACAGTCACCACGGCAGAACATTCTCCCGAGCAATAAGAGACTTCGCTTCAGTTGTCTCATGCTGGGATTTAAACACACTCATACTTTGAAAGAAGGCTCTAGGCATTAGGCTGTAGAAGGGACTTGGAAAAACAGCCTTAAGCAGCGGCTGTTGAATTAATTCAACACAAGCCAACAGGAGAGCAACAAACTGACACCAGCCTTTACAGCCTGAGGTAGGGCTTGAGGAATCTAACTTCTAGCCTCACCTCCTCTCTCTCATCCTAACTAGGTACCAATAAATCATCAGATTGTCTTCCTGTGATGTGTTATTGAATCTAATTTAGCAGTCATTAGCTGAAAACAGGGCTGTTCTGGTTTCAGGCAATCAAATCTCACACCATGCACTCAGCTTTAACTGAATGTAACATCAAGATGTCCTTTGTCTCTCTTTCTGTCTAAGCCCAACTTCTCAGAAAAGGTAAGTGTCTTGGACTGAGCTCCTTCAGTTTGAGGCAGCCCTCTGAGACGCTAAGTTACTAGGCAGAAGTAGGGGTCACATGCCTTACTAACCTCAGGATTTCAGTGGGTACCAGGTGTGCTCACATGCACTCAGTTGCAAGGAGACACGCTGAGAATGATGCAAACAGAAAGACAAGTACTCTTGGTTAGGCAAGTAGAAGATGGGTTAGCATCTCAATCCATTTTACCAAGCATGAGCTATGGAGAGCAACAAAAATATTCACACACATAACTGATACTGAGAAAGAATAATTTCACCTGTAGCACTCATGGCACAATTAATTATAAACAGGAAATTTTTGTTGTGCTCTAGTTTTTCAACTACAATCTAGCCGATACAAGCTGTAGCTTGTGTTCCAGCTTAAATGCCTTTTCCTGCCATTCTTTCTTGTACTGACTAGCAACTTAACAAGTCATCCACTTTACTTATTTCAATGGATTAAAGTAGGGTGATCCAACATACTTTGGATTGGGGTCAAGAGACCTGGATTTTATTCTTAGTTGTTACTGACCTGAGGAATGTTCTTAGCTTGCACATTTTTACCTCTGTGACTCATTTGACTCGTTTATAAACTGAGAAAAAAACAGCATTTCCCTTCTAAAGCTCTTTTACTTCAATGGATAAAAAAAAAAACATAAAGAAGTTTGACAGGAGAAGGAAAATGTCAAGGCAAAATCAGATTTTGAGAAGAGGACACTAGTCATTAAAGCTGTTCAGTCCTTAAAGTAAAAGCATACACTCATGCTTTGAGGAGGGCACAAGTCTTGAGGGTCAGAGATTGAAGACAACTGCCTGCTACTTACAGCTGACACATCCAAATGAAAGAAGTAAAGTAAATTTTCATGACAGAGATAAAATAAAAGGGACAGCAAGCATGGGAATTAGAGAAGGAAGAAAAGTGGAGAACTGTATGCTTGACCCATTCTCGATAATAGTCTCGTTAAGTCCTTCCTTTGGTCACTATTTGCAGTACTTGAACTATGTCTGGGTGTGGAGAGGTTCCTGCCATTCACTGAAGCTGCCTGGTGATTGTTCCTGAACTAATATTATGGGGAAAATATAGCTTAGATTTGAAATTTGACATGGCAAGCATATGAAAAAATTAAGAAAAATAAATAAAAGCCAGAAAATTGATTGTGTCTTAATTATAGCATTTAGATTTTTATATGGAGACAAAAAAAAGTGGAGTCACAAGGAAAATATGAGAAAAAAATACTGAGAAGTCCTAAGTGCAGCAGTTATGAAGCACATGATATCATTTCCCCCCATGTCTTTTCCTCCCTGTTCTTCTCTTGAGGGTTTGTACATATAAGAATTTCATAAAGCAACTACAAAGTATCCCTGGAAATGCTATCCCTGGAAATGATGAGGGCATAGAGCTAACTTCCTGGTGAACTGATGGCCATGACAAAAGGAACTGCAACATAAATAGCAAAAGGTTGGCACCATTAAGGAAAAAGTGAAAGGAGCCTCAGATTTGGATACAAGTATAGTTCTTCAAAGATTTGTCCTGCAAGAAGTCTCACACAAATTAGAATTGCAAAATTTATGTAAAATTTGGAAATTACTGAATAAGTATTGATAATGACGCTAAGAGGAACAAAACCCAGGGATGTAATTGCTGGTAGATCCTCTTTCCACAAATAATTATTGGCCTAATTGTAGTCTTTCGACTTATACTGCAGGGAGTGTATCACAAACAAAAGCACAGATACCAACCAAACACACAAAGAATTTAGGCCTCTTAGGCATCCCCTACAACTGGGAATATTCATGAGTTTTATGTGAATTTGCCTCCTTAGCTCCCTAAGTTAGGTTTTCAAAATTTATTTCTCTTACAGAAAACCAAATTAGTAGACAGAAACTAATGAATTAAATAGTGACATAGTAATTCAAGCAGCATTAAATTGAGAGGTTTTGAGAATATTCAAGACAGAAAAGGAACTAACGTCAACAATTTTAGAAATGAAAAGAAGGCTTCCAAGGCTGCATTTGACCTTGGAAAGGAAATAGTGAAAACATTAACCATGTAAATTAAAATGCAATGAATGCAGAGTGAAGATGAGCACGATACAGATACATTTTCTTATGTCAATGATATTCTATCTCTGTTTTCGTAAGATGAACTATGCTTCTTGAACAGAAAGACAAAAAAGCTAATGGAATGATAGACAGAAACTGCCTAACAAGACAGGCACTAAACAATTAATCTGCACCAAGACAGCAGGTAGTTTTCATCCAAGAGACTAAAAATTACTTATGAAACTGTAAGCCCATCTGTGAGGTGTCTGAATAATTTTATCAGGTCACATGACATTTTCTGCAATTAGGAGTACAAATATTTTGTGGGAGATGGAAAGGAAAAATGTTCTGTGCAATAACAAATTTATTAAATTAGACTCAATAGCAGACAGTCTTCAAAACAAACCATGGAAACACAATTTGGATCTAGCATGACAGATTTATCAAAGTTAGACCATGCTAGCCAGCTTAATACCCTTCTTTGATAAGATAAATGGAAGATTTTATTTAGGAATTATATTGACTCTGAGGGCTTCATAAAATGCCATGTGCTTAAGCCTGAAAAGATAGGAATTAAAAGAGGAAATATGTGGACTGGGAAGAGAATTAGTGAGAGAAGAGGTAGCTATACATTACTGAAAGATGTACCAGGGCTACAGGGCTGGTTCCTGTAGCAGAATTATGAAGATTGAATCAGACTTATTTAGTTCTTTCAAGAGAGATTTGATGCACAAAAATGCACTAAGTGGATGGTCATCCCCCTCAGGACAGTACTGGAAGAGAACATACAGAGGCACAATCCTGCATAAATATATGGTGAACTTGAAATTTGAAGAAAGGTGAGAGGGAGCAAAACAGCACAGCAATGCTTCCCTTTTTTTTTCTCTTCTCTTTCCAAAGACTCCAGAAAGAAGAATTTCTATTCCCACATCCAAACTTTTCCAGTAAGGAGTGAAAGTACTGCAAACAGGCCTGCAACAGTAAACCTAATGCCACCAAAGTGATACTCAAGTGAAAACTGCCAAGGCAGTTGGCCCTAAAGGTATGGCATTGTTCATTCAGTAAATATACTGTATACCCTGGAAGTTTAAAAGATTCTGTGAGTTGTCTGCCCACTATAAAGGCAGCATCTGGGGAACAAAATTTCCTTAAGCATTGGTATTTCTACACAAAAGAAAGGATTTTCAAAGGCAGATTAAAGAATTTAGTGGCAGCTTCTAGGTGATCAGGCTATCCAGTTAACCTCCTCTTCATAGTGGGTAGTTAAATCATAATTTTTGTAAACATTTGCTCTGGGCACAAAGCTGAATTCTTTTTGTAACTCAAAAGAAACCTGTCTAACTCCAGAAGCCTCACCTCATCTATGTGTGGGAGCATTTAGCAAAGCTAAATAATGGCTTTATTGACAGGGAATTAGAACAACTCCCAAAACAAGATTTATTGCAAAAGTGTATTCTGATTGCCACTTTAATATTTTTAGTGTTCAAGACATGCCTACCAGCATGCCTATTTGACTATCAAAAGAGTAATTTGGCAAGGGAGCCTGAGTAAAATGGAGATGTTTAGATTCAAAACGTTAATTTGAAACAAAATTTATGGATCTCCTCTACAGAAACTAAATTTTAACTCACTATCTCATTTAACCTCCAGTTCAGAATGAAAATGCTGGCTTTAGCAGTTGCTTTGTCCGGGTAAAGTAAAAGGAAAATCACATTCATAATTTTTCCTTCTTGGTGCTCACTGGAAAGATTTAAATTAGCAAAATTTCAACAAAGATAAACCTTGGATTTATTTCTGTGTAGATTATTAAACATAGAGCATACTGTGCATTGTTTTGTGTCATCCTCTCAAACCCACCCTTAATACCCAGAGTATGCTTAGGTAAGGCATTTCCAATTCCCATTATGTGCATCTCTCTTCCCTCTTCACCCCTCAGCTGCTGGAGGCAAAGGACAGGATCTAAAAAGTTATTTTACAGTATGTTAAGTTTTCATAGGCATATAGAAAATGGCCTTCAGGACCTTTGGCAATCAGCCAAAAATAGATTTAGATTTTATAATTCATAAGATCTCTTCGAGAAATAAGACTGGTATCTTGCTAAGACCATGCCCCTGCTCAGTACAAGAGGGACCCATGGCTCTTGCTTGAATCTAAAAAACTGCAAAGGAAGACAGAAACAATACTGTAGAATTTACCAGCCTTAATTTGAGGCTGACCTGGGGATAGGATGACTGCCTAAGAGAATTTTTAAGTTGACCATTCAACCTGTCTGTTTACCACTGATGTTAAGTTTTATTTTGTTTCAGTTCAGAAAGTTTTAGAGAAAACTACTGATATAGATAAAAGGCCTTATGTTGAAGAGAATTTCTCCAAATAAAAAAACCTCGAGGGAAAAGAGAGAAGATTGATAAAGTGTTTGTATAGAATCTTAAAATTGTGTTGTAGCCGAAATGGACTCAGTATTAAATGTGTAGTCTGCAGGAAGAACAATATTTCTCTCTAGAACAGATAATATACTGAAATAAAGAAACAAACCCCAAAACCAAACCAAACCAAACCAAAAAAACACGAACTCTAAACCAAAAAAACATTCAAACAATAATATCCGAGGCCTCCAAGTAGAATTTTATGTTTTTGTGACACCTTACACGAATCAATGTAGAGGAACACTTCTCAGGATGAGCAGCATAGTTAAGGACAAAGAATGAAATAAAATTAAATAGCATTGACTTATTGAACAATCTCTATAATCAAAGATGCTGGTTTCAGTTTAGACTTTGAACAACACGCATCATCCGTACTTCTTATTTTTTAATTTAAATGGGGGGAAAACATCACCCTTGCTAACAGCTACTAAGAGATCTCATTCAATATGACCACAAAGCATAAGTCTTGTTCAAAATAAGACGAATTTTACCTACACCACGGCCCCAAGTGCGCAGGCAGCCAAACGCCGCCAGGCTGCTGCTGCGGGGAGCGCACAGCACAGGGCGCGCTGCTGGGCACAAGGGAGCGCTCCGCCCAGCAAGCCGGCTCGTCCTCTGCCAAGGAACAGACAAGCACAGAAGTAAACAGGCACTTCAGGTTCTAAGCACAGTTTTCTGAGGTGCTAGTTTAATTTGTGCCCTTCATCTTCCTACTCCAAGAGAAATCTATCTTCTTTTTCATTAGAAAAATGAAAAAGATTTGCACAGTCACTATTTTAGGAACATAAGCTTAACAAAAAGAAGTTGTGCCCAAATGTCTCATATCTGTAACTGCATTACTGGTTCACAACTGCAAGTAAAAGCTGCCCCACTCAGGAATGCAATTATTACTGTTGTTGTAATTATTATTAATAATAATAATTATTTTTTTACTGGGGCAGAGAAGTGATTGTGTCATTTTTTTAATCCCTGTATCTTGAGTGATAAGAAAATGGTGGCCCACTAAATACTGACACAATTTTATATTGTCAATTTATTATATTAATTTTTTATTTTAATACTTCTAATGTGATTTTTTTCTTGGAAGACAAATCAGCACCTGAAGCAGCAGGGCCTTCAAAGAGAGCATCATCTCTTCAAGTGAATAAGAAGTGTCCCCACTTGAGTAACTTTTTCAGATGTTCTGTCATCAGTCTCAGGCGTATTATAATTATCTTTAGTGACTCTTTAAAGTGTCTTTTCTAGAAGTGGAGACCTCGGGTCAGAGAAAAGAGTTCTTCATACTTAGCTTCCCACACACAGGAAAGAAATATTCTGTTCAAAATTACCCCAAAACTATTTCTGACTCAGAGGAAAACAGTCATAAATGCTAATTATGGCTCTTATCCTTCAGGTGTTAGTGAAGTGACAGGAAAAATAAGTCTATTCTCTTAGCTGTGGAAGATAAGATAAGGCAAAATGACAGACAATGAAGGATAATGACATGAAAAGCAGGGTTCAAACATTGTTCTCAGTAATCAACCAGTAGTGGGTATCTGGAATGAATTCTGTGAATCTTAACATCTCAGGGTCATGTCCTGTATCATCCTCACGGGTTCCATTTTCTGATTCTACAATTCTACATCCCATTGTTGCCCGATCCGAAGAAAACACAAACAACCGAAGTCGTTTATGCGGTGCTTTATTGAGGGCCCGGGAGCCTGTGGACTAGCGTCCAAAGACAGAGCCCCATTTCACAGAAAAATCACAGGGTTTTTATATGTTTTCTACACGATTTCTTCATCATCATAATTTCTTAATTCTCTCTCACTACCTGGTACGATTATCTCTCTGACATTTAAATTTTGCCAAAAGTACATTCCTAGATTATCTCCTAGTTACACTGCTTACATTGCAATATCTGCCGTATAGTTCATCTGCAGGTTACATGTGGCCTACCAAGCCTTAGCATAACTACTACTAATGTCAAACTAATGCTAACTAATACAGTTTATTGAACCAAATGGCAACACCATGGAGAAGGAGCCATAGCTTTGACATTTGCTTGAGCCATGTAAGGGGAGCTTCCTAGGCCTAACTGGTTGGTGGTCAGTGAGTGGTTCACCTGCTTTTACTGTTTTGGGGATTTTTCTTTAATGCTTAACTGCTTTTACTGAAAAGATCCCTCTTGTTCTGCCTCATCTCTCAGCCTTTATCCAGGTGCAGCTCAGCAGCACAGAGGCTAATAGGTCAGACAACAGGAACCACAAGGGTTTGCTTTTCAAACCTGTCCCCAGCCTGCACATTGGAAATCTGCAAAAAAAGTTACTGCTCATGTCAGTAACAGAGAGATGGACAGGTGAGGAGAACTCCATAAACAATGGAGAGAGGAAGACAGTAACTACTGTCAGGGGAAAACTTCCTTCAGGCAGAAATTTATCTTTGTGCATGATGTCTGTTGACAATTTTTATCTTTAAAGGACTTGGGATAGCTGGCACCCCACCTTACTGAAAGCAGGCCCTCTGAATGTGGATGAACTTGACCTATTTGAGAAACTTTGTCTTCTGAAAAAAACATTTTCATCCAAAGTTTTGACTTGAAAATTTCCATCCAAAATACAATATTAAATGTTTTGCTGACCTATGAAAAAAATATATGGAAAACAAAGAAAAAAAAGGAAAAAACAAAAACCAAAAAAAGTCTTTTAAGAATGCTTGAGGGGCAGGTAGCCAGAAAGAAAAATGATAACTAAAACCTAAATGAGTATTACTTGTTTTAATCAGGTTTTTGGATTATATTTTAAAAGGATGAATGAGTATTCCATTGTGGAAACACTTGCCTATATTTAAACAGCTGTAGTTTTTTTTCCCTCTTGTAAGGACCTTTCTGTTTAAATAGCTCTTGCAAAATCATTCTAGCACAGCCTTCTTTTCAGGATAACAAATAATCTTATTTAGTGTTTCATATCCATGTGTTTTATGCAAAAAAAGTATGTGATTTGCCTTCCATTAAACTTCTCAAAAGACACAAATCTAAACTGAAAACCAGCCTCTTCTTATCACCCCTTTCTGCAGGCAGTAGCCTCTCCTACACCCCCAGGAGAAGACAGGCAGGCGGGCAGCACAACCTGTTCCATGTTCATGGATCCTCCAGGAGATGGATGTAGTAGCCTGAGCAGCTATTTTGTCCAAGGCTGCTTTCAGGAACACAGGCCCTCTGAATCCTGCTGTACAGCCATTAACAAGCAGATGAACTTCAGCCCCTGTGCTCAGGCACTTCTGGGCACAGCTTCTGGTTTCTCACTCACCTTGTGTTGCTCTTCCAGACAGAGAAGAAAAATGTAGTAATTCTCAAATAACATTGTGCTGATGTTCCAGGTATGCAGAGTCTGAGGAGAAGAGGGAGATTTTTATCATCTACAACCAGATGCTGGTGACATTGGAATTTCACTTCTAGCCACCTGTGGGATGCCCTGGTGACATTCCCCAAGAGATGAGCACATGATAGATGGTGTTGACATGGCTCCTCCAGCATCTGGGTGAGAGAGACTGATACCAGTGTGAGATCCTGGCTACAGCTTAGCTTCCTCCATAGGAACAAGGGTCTGGTAAGACATCTGTGACACCATAAAACTAGCCAGTGTGGTATTACATTTTGTTCTGGATTTGCACTTAATTCATTGTAAGGGTCTACAGATCAAAGACTGTATTTTAAAAATAAAACAGAATTTCAGAGTAACACTTTGGGGCCTCAAAAGCCAAATGTTTTCTTGACTATTTGCTTGACATCACCAAGTGTTAAGTAAATAGATACTTCCCTAAAGATTTAGTATTTTCAAATTGCTTTATCATTGTATAAGGAATATGCCATTAGCGTCTAAGACAAAAGACTTTCCTTATGTCTAAACAGCACATAAAGCCAACCTGTATAACCTCCACATTTCTTTGCCCCAGGCTATTTATTGGCATCAACCGTGTGGCTGGACCCGGAAGAGCAGAGGGTAACTTCCATACAAGGGAAGAAAAATAATTTAAATTCCTAACTAGAATTAGAATTAGCTTAGAACTAGGGCTGACACATTCTTCACCTATGGCTAAGCATGTCGTCCTTCCATCTAAAATTAGTGCTCTCAGCCACCACTTTCCTAGACACAGATTATCAGAGAAACAATCATAAGGGAAGATCAGCTATAGGAAAGGCTGGTGTCAGGAGATCCTTTAATGACTGCATTTAGGGCTATCTCGAAGACAACACAAGTAGGTTTGAAATATCTCACTTTATTTAAGACCCTTAACCACCTGGAAAAAATTCAATCTGTTGTGGTATCATCTGGCTGCAATTAACCTGAGCCTGAACTCAAACCTGATCTTTAAGCTTAGTTGCTTCCTGAGGCTGCAATTTGCCTCTTCTCCTAAGGCAGGCAAAGTTTAGTTAGGATCAGAAAATATCAGGTTAGGTGATTCAGGCCAGAATCTCTCCTGTCATCAGAGATTGTTAATATTTTTACTTGCTTAACTAGAGCAAGCTATAGATTAACCTTTTCAATACAGTAGAAGGGCATTGACTGGAGTTGGAAAGTTTGGCTTCATAGGGGCTGCCCTGAAATTTAATACTCACAGTGCCTTCTGTTAATGACATAGTTTTAGGTCTAGGCCATGTAAAGCACCACCAGCTAAGGCAAAGCAGCGGGGATGATACCACAGTGCCTGTGTGTGTAACTGCAGATTACTGCTGACAGTCTAAATCCAGCTGGATTTAAATGTAGCTATATCTGCTCAGAGGTATGGGGGTGGACACTGGTAGGGGACTCCAGGAAATGAGGATTACTGGCTTGAGCTGTAGTAGAGACTTAATGCAGACTTCAGTAGTTTGTGCTCTGTATTACAACTGGTTTGGAAGTCTTCGTCCATGTTTTACCTCATTTTATAAAAAAAATCAATGGGTTAATTTAATGATAGTATTAAGATTAATACTTGTTCTGGTAGGGAAGAAAAAGCAGCAAGAATTACCTTTTTGCAGACAAAAGTTTTCAAGATTACACGTGTGTTTTGTAGAGAGGTATGTGCTAGGATACAGGAAGTGTGAGGAACTCAATTGCTAATATGAATTAAGGTTGACTGTCCAAAGAGAAAATATTAAATCAAATATGAATGAAAATGAAAATAAATAAATCAAATTATTAAGGTTGACTGTCCAAAGAGAAAATATTAAATCAAATATGAATGAAAATGAAAATAAATAAATCAAATTATAAAACTGATAGTTTACTATGAGATTAGGTTTCAAACCATCAAGGATTGATCTGCTGTTTTGTCAGCCAGAACCAGGTTTACCAGCCCCATGTTTACATCCCGGGTTTACATCCTCCATGCTAAATTTACATTTTGTATCTTTGGCTTCAGCACAAATAACACTGCCAGACCCATATACTAAATAGCAGAGAGAATGGTTGAGAGTGGTTTAGGGCTGACCATGCAAAATTAGTTACTGGAGGATACTGGGGACTACTGGAACAGATCCACAGACTATCCTGCTTGAACTTTCTGGTTGGATGGAGCAGAGCCACTGGGAGGGATGGAGCTGATGAGGTTTGAGGTGTGCTGCATGCTTACTTATACTTGGAATAAATCTCCACTTCCTGTAAAACCAAAGAGCATCACTGGTGGAGAATGATATTTTGCTTGACCTTAATGGACACTGGTGATTGCCTGAGAAATCTGAAGAGAAAACTGAAAGTATTCAGATGAAAATTGTATGAAACAAGTTGGGAATAGGCTAGGGTTTTGGTGTGCTTTACCAATTTAGGCAGGAAATAAATCAGCCTAGGAATTTTAGGGCTTTTTACCCCTAGCTCCCTGCCCATAAGTGTTAGTCAAGTTATTGTTAAAATCTCACAACAGATAGACTGTTGATGTCACTGTGTTTATTCCATGTTAAATATTTTTCCAGTAGAACTGAGAGGTATGGAAAGCAATTCAAGACACTTAAAATAATGAGCTATTTCCTCTCCTTATAGCACTTAAAATAATTGTCATGGGGAGGGTGAAAGTCATTCCTGGCAATAATTTAATGTGTTCTCTCCATATTATTCCTTTCAACGATATCAAGGTTGTCTGTAATAAATGACTCTTCTACAGCTGACAGCTTTGATAACACTGTTCACTTCCCATAATAAATAAGATCAGCCTTCAGTGCCACTTTCATTGACATTTATCTTG
Organism: Pseudopodoces humilis; assembly: GCF_049639895.1. Taxonomy (NCBI): domain Eukaryota; kingdom Metazoa; phylum Chordata; class Aves; order Passeriformes; family Paridae; genus Pseudopodoces; species Pseudopodoces humilis. The sequence continues at coordinate 46,677,489 of NC_142203.1, read as the reverse complement.
TGATACTTCTGTTTTTTTAATCAGTGCAAGGCCAAACATAGACCTTACTGTGTTTGTGACAGGTCTTGAGCCTGACTGTACAGCTGCTATTGTAGTGAATAAACATCTGCCCCCTTTACCTAATAAGCAAAGACTAGCTGACATCAAGAGGTGTGCAAGCAAAAAAAAGATGGGAGAGGTTGCATGAGTAATGCCTTTAAGATGTCAAAAGTGAATCTTTCAAAAGCAAGATAAAAAGTAGGACAGCAATCATGACCTGTTTTGCATGTACTTCCTGACCTCCCATGCTTTTCCACTGTCTTCCTGAGGACAATGAGCTGCTCTGTGCTTCAAATAATGAGTGTGGTATCTTCTCTAGGAGAGCCCAGAAGATTCATGCCAGATTTGGGTTTGAGTTACTGTCATTTCCCTTGGAGACACTATTTGCAAAACTCAAAGCTGGCTGAAAAGCTATTAATAAGCCACAAACAAAAGGACTGCTGTTCAGAAGACAGAACCCTTCTGCTACTGTCTTGAAGAAATAAAGTTTGCCTTTAAAAAGCAGCAAGCCAATACACCGTTAATAGCAGTGAATACACAGTATGAAATCCATAAATCCAGCCAATTATTTTAACTTACATACTGAAAGAAATCTGCTTCAAGGCTAGATTGGATGGGGCTTTGAGCAACCTGTTCTAGAGGAAAGTGGCCTTGCCTGTGGCAGGGGGATTGAAGCTAGAGGGTCTTCCAGGTCACTTTCCATCCTAACATTCTGAAAGTCAATGAATTCAAGAAGTGAGCTTATAACAGACTGGAATCCAGAGGAATTACCAATAAAATAATACAATATCTTGTCTCAAAAATTAAACAGCTTCATTCACTTACAATTTTGATGTAAAAATAAGGTCCATTATACTTAAATTAAAAATAACTTTTATTCAACAAAAAATTTTTGACACTGGAAAGTAAGTACACCTTTAGAAACTGTACCAATTGACTGGCGGTGTCAAAAGCCTTTTGACCCTTTTGACCTTTTCTTCCACCACCTGTCCCTCAACACTCCCACAGTGCGTGGACAGAGGAACACTTGTGTTGGAAACTGGACCTATAAATCTGTTTCTTGCTGATGTTCAAGAAAATACAAATTCTTCCTAGTAAAGTTAAACATGAAACAGAACAGACTCTCCAAGTTTTCAGCTACTATCTGTGAGTCATGGCCTTGCAAGAGCAATCAAACGTTGTGAGGACAGAAGATCAATGACAATTCTAGGAATCTGTTGAGATCCACTGCATGGAGGCCCTCCTCCATGGAAGGGTTAAGTGGCAGAAGGAAGCAGTGTGCCAATGATGATCAGCTTCCTGGGGTAGTGGGGAGAACCGACAAGAAGCAGGGGGACAATACCTAATTTATGGAGTGCACAAGTTTTTACATGGAACTTTGTGTGATGGGAAGCAACGTTAAAAGAATTTAAACAGACTTAATGGGTGTCTGTGTCAACCTTCACACTGTCTTCACTGTTCTAGGAGTTTTAGTGCATGGGTCTAAATAGTTCATTCAAATACAAAGAACTGGAAAGCACCCTCTCTAGAGACAGAGTTAATGGATCCTGAGAATAATACACCTTAGCTTCTGTTTAAACTGTGTTGAGTTCCGGTTATACCGTTTTGCCCTTTATGATTGTGATTCTTTTTCTTTGGGTTATTTTTGCCTTGAATACATGACCAGTTTCTGTTTGGAATGTAGCTAACCTGATTTTTTTTTTTACTTTTTTTTTTTTTTAAATTCAAGTCTAGAAATATGCAGAATGCTGCTGATAAATATATAATTAAAAACAATCCTATCTTCCACTCCTTAACATTACAGATCTGTAGAATACCTTATATCTAAGCTGCTGGAGAAAAAAAATAGGAATGAGCAGCTCCCTGACATTTTTTTTGTAAATGAAAATAGGCACCTTCATATTATTCAGTTTTGTAAGACAGAAAAAAATTCAAGATCCTGAATGTCTTCATGGCTCCAGACATTACAATAGGATTACAAAGCAAGAAAGCTTAAACTGGCCATCCAGGCTGAACAAAAAGAAATTTGAATGACTTTACAAGTCATGTGTTCCTTATGAATCAATCTAATAAAGAGACTCTTACACTGCTCTTTGTTTATTGGTTAGATTGGCACAATTGTACTTGCTATTACTGCAGCTCTCCTTCACACTAATGCTATCACTTCACAGGCTTGCCTCTTTTAATTTCTATTATTTAATTTTATTTAATTGCTGCTATATTACAAACCAACAGATTTAATTTCATTTCAATATAATATGTAAAGATGCTTCCATTTTAAATGCTCAAGGGGAAGGTAGGGTGTGGTATCTATAGTTTACTGAGTAAACCGGACCTAACAGGCCTCTGCTTGAACCTAATGCTACATAGATGTTTTGGCATTTCTCACACTCCTAGAATGGCTATGTTCTGAGCATAAGGGTTCCTTTTAGCAATTCTCCAAGCCCTGATTATAGTCACATTTTCTGCAGTCCAATTCTATGCTTAGCAACAGTGATAGTGCTTTCTTAAAATACAGCCTTCTTTTCACCTCAGTCCATCTTGGACACATACCTGAAAATTAATATGCAAACTTAAAGGGTAAAAATGGCTAGTTCTAAGGAAAATTAATTGTTTAAACTTCTCAGCAACCTACTATATCCTAGAGGTATAACTTCAGCCACTTAATCTTAGTTCTCTCCAGGTTAAACCACAAATCCTGAAGCTGCAAAATGTTTTTTATTTCTATAAATATATTAGAAACTCTAAACTGTGAGAGCACCAGATGTCTGTCCATTTCCATTAGCAAGACTGAAAGCAGGAACAATACTGGCATCACTAAAGGAGGAAGCTAGATACCAGGGGTATCTGAGGTGGCACAGGGGAATCAGTCAGGGCACTGACATTTGGCCTGTCGAGCGCAGTTCACCTGCAGCAACCTTGGGCAGCTGCTTGTAGCCTGACACACAGTAAAACAGTAGATTTTCATGGCAGCTACTGAAATAAGGTAAGTTTTAAGGGTTTGGGATTTTTTCTATCTTTTCTTAACAGAGAGGCAGAAGAGATGTGGAAACTCAGTGAAACACATTTTTAATCATGCAGTGAAAATGGGGGAGATAGTAGCAAAAAATACAACAAACAAACTACAAATCCATTTTTTGCTTTGTTTGGATATATGCAATATTTTTTCTTATGAAGTGTTGCTTCTCCTCTAGCAACCCTTGGCTTTCCAGCTAAAACAGCTGTAATACACCCAAAAACGTTATAGATATGACTGTTGCTGAAAAAATCACCTTACCTGTGCTGAGCTGTCTTTCTTTGTCCTGAACTCCTAAAGTCCTCAATGACTACTATACCCTCATGCAACATGCTTCTTCAATGATCAGAGGGTCTTTGCTATATTCCCTTACAACCAAGAGCAGTGAGAAGGTAGATGCACCCATTAATTCTGTCACTAACTGCTAGGATAGACCCTGACGTTTGCTTTTGACAAGTCCAACTGTGTAATCAGACTCCTGAACTCAAAGCTGAAAACTACTCTTTTCTTAATTTTTACTGACCCCTCCAAACAAAACAAAACAAAACAACAGACAACAAGAGAGCACCCCTCCAGTCATCCCTGCCTCCCCTCAAAAAACCCCAAACCAAATAAAACACAAATCAAAATTCTAGAAGTCAGGTGTAGATTAAGGAGACTGGAAGAGACTGTGTGGAAAAGAAACAGGCAGACAGAAGAGGTGTGGAAAAGGTGTTTTGCAATGAAAAGTGAAGGAGATTCTGAACAATTCAGCAGGTGGAGAGTGAACTAGAAAGGATCTAAGTTCAAGCAAAGAGAGATGGAAAAATAATGGTTTCTCCATCTGACATGATGGTTCTTAATGGATTTGAGTTATAACAGGGAACTTAACAGCTGATTGAATTGCAAGTGAAAGAGAAGGAAAAGAAATTAATTTTAATTTTTTTTTGGCAACTTATTCAGTAGAACCTATTCAGTGGAAGGTGTCCCTCCCCAGGATAGGAGGAGTGAACCGGGTATTCTTTAAGGTCTTTTCCAAACCAAACCATTCCATGAGTCTGACATCATTTGACTTCAAATGGCATTGCAGTGACAGAATGGAAATTAGACATTCATTCATAAGCTCAGGACGAGCAGAGTAAGAAAAGTAAGACTGAAACAACAAGACTTAAAAAAAGGGAGGAACTGAAAGACATGGGTAAGAGAAATTATGTTGAGTCAGGAAATAATTGAATGTGAGAAAGCAAGCAACTAAACGTAGAAAAGTAAGATGTGGTTGAAACTAAAGCCTGTGATCACATAATTAAATGCAATACTGAAAATACAGAGTAAGACAGTTTGAGCTGTCCTTCAAACACTTGAATTTCTTCTTGCAACACTGTCCAAACATCTGAGTACTTAATTTCTGGGTCTACTATTGGAACAGATACATACTACTTGCAGGAAAAGGTAATTTTGCTAACAAGAAAAGAGGTAGCAGGCCTAAATCTTAACTGAATTATCCTGCTGCCTTGTGTCTGCCATTTAATTACAGTTGCTATAGCAGAAAAGGCACATTTTCTCCGAAGACTTGAACCAAGGTTTAAAGCCACTGAGTTCTAGTGTTATAAGCCACATGGTTAAGAATGCTTTCATCATATGCTACAAGAGTTTACTACTTTGCCATGTGTGTAAGTCTTAGAAACAGTAAGAAAAATTTGCAGGATTCAGTTGCAAAAATATGTTTATCCCATTACTTACTTTCCCAAGTCTTTTTACAGAGAAGTACTGCTTATATACACAGTAGCAAGAAATGAAGTTGCACTAAAAATCATGATAACTTAGATAAATAGTAATTTAAAAAGCAAAGTTCAAAAGGAACTGTTTTCCACAGTAGAAAATTGTAGAATCATGGAATTGTTTAGGTTGGAAAAGACCTTTGGGATCATCAAGTCCAACAACTCCCAGCAGGGGCAGAAAGATGCTCAATGATTGAGCCAGGTGCAAGGAATCTTCACCTTCAACTAAAATTATAAAATCATTGTAGAATAGTTGTTTTCCCCCACATGCTATCCATGTGGGATGCACCAATGCTGGCAGAGACCCTATTGAGACAGCAAAATAATGCTGTACAACTGATCAGCATCCTCAGGCTCTACCAGGTAAAGCTGAAAATTGAACAGGCACAGGTGGACTTGTACTTTGGAAAATGACCAGGAATTTCAAGGCACATAACAGAATACATTAAAAAATTGACTCTCTATAAATCTCTGTCCTTGCCCTGCCCCAAAGCTTCATTGCACTCCTGAGCCAATAAGAATTGCTACAGCATTTTTCAGTCAGCCATAACCCATTCACACAGCTGAGCCAGGACATACCACAGGCCAGCTCATGGCCAAGTGAGTAAGTACTCAACTGAGTAAGGCTGCATTTGAGTATGTAGTGCTGCTGACACACTCTGAAAAGAAGGGGAATTGGAAAAAGACATATAAGTTGCAAATTTAGCATGTGCCTATGTGCTCAGGACAAGTTCTCAAAAATAATTTCTGTTTTGTGAATGGAACAGTGTATGGTTTCTGAGACCACCCTCTTGTACTGTCAGCCAGTTCACCTGTCCCTTTTCTTTACAAGTTGCTAAGGAAATTTTAGAGAAACATGCTTATTTTACAATCTGAGTTTATCCTGGTAGAAGGACTGAAAGCTGTACTCACAAAAACTAAATAAAAACTGTTGCTGCATGGAAGAATATTTTTGGTACTTGATGCTTTCATGAGTATACATGAGCATTATGTGAAGAAAGACACTGGTGTTTTGGGTCATAAAGGTGGTTGTGCATTCAGTCACAAGGAAGTTCCTTCCCTGTGGACAAAGGTAAACAAATTATACTTTGGAAGCAAAGTACCAGAAACTGAAGTAGTGGTAACCTCTGAAAATAACAAAATATTTCATAATTCTTAATTTAAAATTCTTAATTTAAATTTCTAAATTCATAATATACATCCAGGTAAGCAAAAATAAGGTTTGAAAGTTTCTAACTGAGAGACCAAGTTAAATTCACTCTAGATACAGGAATATGAATAAAGGCCTGAAGCGATTTTTCTGAGAGCCTCAGAACAGCTGGAAAGAGAACTACGCTCTTCTGAACAATAGTCACTATTGACTATGTTAAGTTGATGCACCCTGTTTTTCTCCTGGGGGTTTCTTCCCCTCTTCAGGACAAGAAATTATCCTTATGTAACATTTCCACATCAATATGTAACAGACTAAAAATCACCCCCACAAATTTTCTCTAACTAATGTGTAAAATATCTTTCCACTATGTATGCTATATTCTCACTCAGTCTAAGACTTTTAACAGAATAAAACTACCAGTGCTTGTGTAGGCCCAAATCTGTCAGAAATAAAAGTGAAAATTACTCCAGAAAAGTGGTGACATTTGGAAGTGATATCACAATAAATAACATTCAATTTCACAGCAAAACCCATCCTCATATTCAAGCTTTATGTTATGATGTATCTGTGGTATTAAAAGGGCAGACAGTCAAAGGATTTATAAATATGACTAGGCAACCCTCACATTTCCTCCTGTAACATGTCAGAACTGCAAAGGATAAGCATGATTCACAGGATGTTGTTATTCTTCTCCTTCCTTATGTGTCAGACCTGACTGATTCTAGAATTTTAATTTGTTTGGGTTTTTTTTTACGTAAATGTGATGTAGCCCAATGATTGGCCCTGATTGGGAGGGTTTTGGTACAAAACCAGTGGATAGTGGAAAATTTTTTGTCCCAAGAAAAAGACTTCTAAGTTTCGATTGTTGCATTGCATAACATTCTCTTGTTCACTTTATCTATAAAATACACACATTATTAATTTCACAGCAGTTAAAAGACTCTGCTCTGGTGGTGCATTGAGATCACAGCTCAATGAAACAGATTTTCAATCAGCGAAATTCGTGGGAGATCTGTGGCCTGTTTTTTAGGCTTCCTTTACCAAGTGGTCTGTATAAACTACTGTCAGTAGATTTCCAGCTATCGTGCAGCGATGGATCTTTCTGCAGGAAAATATTATGAAGTTCACAATTGGGAAAAAATATTAAACTACTGAACTTGGAAGTTGTTGAAGTGGCTGCGTGCTCTTGGGTGTTGAACAGAATTCTACACACAGTCTCCAGTGTTGCTTACAGCCTTATAAAAATCAATACCACTGTAACTCTGAGACTGGTGCATACCACAGCCTTTAAGGCCCTTACATTAAACTTGACCCATAGGTGCAGTATTTAAAAATACATGCTCCATGTATTTTCAAAGTAAAGTCTGGATTGTATAAATGGTATTTGCAATCTATTCCCAGGGGCAGTAATGGAAAAGGAAATCATATATGCACATGGGTAAAGCAACAAAGAATAATAATGCTTTAGATATATTTTTGTGTTCTCTGTGTGCAATGATTAATGCCTCTGGAGTCAGTGCATAAGCAGTTGCTCTAAACACATTGAAAAACTGAACATGTCTTCAGCTCTGATTCATCTGGGTTCTTGTATAAGCCTGTAAAACAGCAAATGCAGCAGTCTCTTCCCTTTAAACAAAGCCAAGAAAATAATAGTGTTTCTGAATATTTTTCCTGCCTTCCTTTTTCTGCTCTCTTCCCCCACATCATGGTGAGGAGTTCCAGAATGGCAGGAATAGCTTTTAGATGTCACTGAGACAGTGTGTCAAAAGTGACAAGTCAAATGCCCTGCTACTTCCTCACCACCATGTTCATGTTCCACTGGTCACCAGATTTTGGACACAGGACAATACATAGCAGTATTCTGCTAAGATATTCCTCCTAAAGCTGCTGGGGTGGTAACAGTCGGCCAGTGCACAATACCTTTGACAGCTATTTCAGACTTTCACAGTTCTTTTTCTTACATCTGCATACAGTCTTAAATTTGGGGAAAGCTTGCTTTGGGGTGAATTCTCGACACAATGCCCCAGATGAAAGCTCTGACTTCGGTTGTTATGACCCAAACTTCTCCAATTCTACAAACATGCACTAGGCTTCATTTTGTTAGCGGATTTGAGAAATAGTCATCTTGATGATGATTATTAATACCTCCTGTTAGTCTACCTGACCGTACTCACTTACTTTAGTTCTAGAGTATCTTCATTCCTCCTAAGGGAACTACTTAGGAAGCTCAGCTTTACTCCCCCCAGGTAGGAGTCACATAATGTGACACTGAAGCATGACCAATGAACATCCCTCTCAAAACAGCTCACCCTCCTCTGGGTGTTGGTTTGAATAAACAAATAATAATTGCTTCCTAGAAGCGTCTGACAAAGAATATTGGCACTGTGAGGTAACTGGTTGAAAGCAGGAAAGGCAGGACTCCTGTCCACCACACCCTATGTTGTCATGTACTTGGAACTCTCTTAATGCTCTTGCAGCCTTTGAAGACAAGTCGAAGGTCCCATTTCTGCAGCCCAAACTCCACAGGTAGGTTATTAAGAGAAGTACACTACCACAATATGAGAAATAACTCCCACAATACTGGCTGTCCTCCAGGAAATTATTTTATTTTAAAATACTTAAATATTCACAGTGTGATATGACATAACTCCAGGTTAAATATCAACCAAATTTTTGCTGTACTATTGGAATCTGCCTGAAAGATTAAGGAAATAGAAAACTTCTGTAGGCCTAAGGCACCTGCTGTCTGCCTTTCAACATATTCTTCCAGCATTATTTTTATAAAGGGGAGACAGAAATTATAGTATCTGAGCATTCAGCTCTGTATGGTGGAGCATTTTATGTAGGCCAGAAGTTGTGGTCTGTCTGACAGTCTAATCAGTCAACTGAAAGCCTTGAGTAGTCTCTGGACTGGGCTAGTATTTCCCACATCACTGAGTCAAATTCATCGTGGATGAATTCTAGCTGAGAGAGGGCCTAACTATAGGCACACAGCTTTGCCTCCGGCTTTGGGAAAATTCCAAAATTTCTGAATCCTGTACAAATAACCAAAATAACATTTTTGGTCCTCCAAGACATCCTAAGGACTGTATTCAATATTAATGGAAAATAAATGTATTAAAAAGAGATACATTATTATTAAAATCAATTATATAAATAATTTGAGCTGCTCTGCCTCATCTCTTAAATGCAATATCATTGTAAATAAATTTGCATTTGTTTTGTTGGATTTTTTTCCATTTTAAAGTCTAGCACTCCTCAATAAGCATTATCTTTTATGGAAAACAAAAAAAGGAATAAACTCTAAACAAGCCTCTAAGCCTCCCTTCTCCAGCTGCCCAGTGTTGTCCTGCTTCATGACTTTTGCCCTCTGATTTCCCATGTGAGTAGCTCAAGCAATCATTAAAGAGCTAAATCTTGTGAAGAACTACCATTAAAATAAAGAGCTCACCTTACAGGCTTGAAAGTAGTTGTGTGATTAGAATGTCTGAAGCTCTTAAAATCAAGTTGACAGTGTGATCTTTGGAAATACAGGTGTGTTGCATGATGTCGCTATAGGGTTTTTAACAGCATTTTCACTTTCCCGGACAAAGACAGTGCTGCATTCCAGACCTCGTATGTTGAAGGCATAAAAAAAAAAAAAACAAAAACACCAAAAAACTGTGAAATCATTTCAATTTACATTCAAAATGTTTAATGTAACATCCACTCTTCAGTTTCTCATATAAAATCTTGGTTTGACCTAAGGCAAGTCTAAGGCTGTGCTCAGTAGACTAACATGAAGAAGCTTTTATTCCTTTGGTCTTAAAACCTGTGGGAGATGCAGATGATAACATGTGACAATAGAGAGCCTATCTAACAAAAGGCTGAACAGTATGTTCTCTTATACATATAAGCATTGACATTTTGTTGGACTGAAATATCAAGAGTTTCAGCTACTGAGAGAATTGAATGATTGATAGGAATATTCAACAAGGCATTAAAATCAGTGAATATCTTTATTTGAACTTAAGAAGAAAGAAACAAACAAGCTAGCAAACACTGATCTAAATGACCTTACTTAGATGTTCAAAGTAAGAGATTCAAAAAGCTCTAAATCTCACCCAAACAGCAGACAGCACAGGGCAGAAGAATACAGAGCAATGCAGGAGGACTACAGAGATACTATTCACTGCTATAGGGAGAAAGTTTGTGTGACCAAAGCTCAGCTGAAGTTGAAACCAAGTAGCACTTTGAAGGACAGTGAAAGGTCTTCTTTTTTAAATACATTAACTTCAAAAGAAGAACAAGAGATAATATTGGTCCATTACTTGATTAGGTCAGTCACCTCAAAACCAGGATGCAGACAAAGCAGAGGCATTTATTGCCTTTTTGCCTCTGTCTTTAATATCAGTGAGCCATAAGCTCTCTTTTGGACGGCTGTGATTAGGGAAATGATAAACTCACAGCTAACTCTGAGCTTGAGGCTTCCTGCTGCAGCTGGATGCATATAAATTCATGTGGCCCAATGGGACCTAACCCAGTGTACTGAAAAACTTGGCTAATGTCATTGCAGAAACTCTCCCCATTACTTTTTCAACAGTGATTGGAGCCTGGAGTGGTCCCAGTGAACCAGAAGCACAGCAAATGTTCTCCCAATTTTCAAAAAGTGTAGGAAGATTCTGGTAATTACAGGCTTGTAAGTCTCACTTCAGTGACTGGAAAAATTATGGATAAATTTATTCTGAGTTAGTGAAAAATACCAGAGACACAATACAGTCATTAGTCATAACCAACACTGGTTCTCAAGGGGAAAGTCCTGCTTCACTAAATTAATTTTCCTTTATGACAAAGTCACCCATCTAGTTGTCCAAGGAAAGGCAGTAATGTGGGCTCTTCAATTTTAACAAAGCTTTTGACACTGTCTCTCACAGCATCCTCCTGGATGAAATGTCCAGCACACAGCTACTCAAGTTCAGTATATGTTGGGTGAGCAATTGGCTCAAAGAATTACACTAAATGCGGTCATATCAGGCTGGCACTCAATCTCCAGTGGGGTTCCCCAGGGCTCAATTTTAGGCCAGTGCTCTTTGGTGTTCTTGTAAATTATCTGGATGTGGGAATTAAGGGACTTTGCTAGTTATACTAAAATAGGAGGAACTGTTAACTCCCTCAAGGGTGGAGAGAATTTACAGAAAGATGTGTATAACCTAGAGAGATGGTAATCACCAATTGAAAGGCATCTGATGGTTTAGGTAGATGGCAAGTTGGATATGTGTAAACAATGTGTCCTGGTGGTCAAAAGAGACAGATGTATTCTGGAGTGCATCAAGCACAGCATCATCAGCTGGGCAAGGAAGGTGACTGCTCTGCTCCACAGTGCACTGGTGTAATCCACCTCAAGACCAGTGTGCAGCTGTGGATTCCTAGGTACAAGGCTGTTAGAGTGTGTCCAGAGGAGGGTGACCAAAGTGGTGAAAACCCTTGAGGATAAGGCATTAAAGAGCAGATGAGATCACTTTATTCACCTTGGAAAAGGGAAGATTGAAGATTGCCTTATCAGAGACAGCAGCTTCCTTACAGTGGTCAGTGGAAGAGATTACACTGTTACTCTGGTGACCTGTAACAGGACACGAGGAAATGGAATGAAGATTCATCAGGGGAAATTCATACTGGACATTAGGAAAATGTTTTTTTATCAAGAGAGATGGTCACTGGAACAGGTTTCCCAGGAACTGGTCACAGCACCAAGCCTGGCAAGAGTCCAGGCAGTGTCTGGATAATGCTCTTCATCATATGGTTTAGGTTTAGGTTTTAGTTTAGGTAGTCCTGCCAGGAGCAAGGCACCGGATTGGATGATCCTTATGGACCTATGGATCCTTACAAGATAGGACACTTTATGATTCTAAAATGAAGGCAGAGGATCTGTCCCGCAAGACAAAACTGGAATTTACATAATTTTTACTGTTTTTGTTTACCTAAAGAGAAACCTGTTTCCTTGAAACACTTATTAGTTTAGCAAATCCGGTAACCTTGAAGATTTAACAAGGTGACTGTAACATAGGCATCTTTTAATCTTTGTCATTAATCTTTGTAATAAAAAGTATACCCATTGACTTGCTAGCAGCTATACTAATGCAAGGCCAGTGGGAGGTAAGAATCAAGCCATCAGATGGTAAAGCATAAATTCATGAACACATAGAGTACATTATGTAGTTTACTTTCTAAATGTAGCTTATCTAGAATAACAGAAACTATTTACTTTCATTACTTTTAGATTATTTAGAGTAGGATTTGGGGAATTTTTTTTATCATTGAAAAACCTTTTTTCAAACAAGCATATTTATTTTATTTTATCTCTCTTCCATTTTCATTTTTAAAAGCTTGATAATTCGGGTCATCTGAAATATTTAAAGAAAAAATAATATTTCAGAATTTTTCTTAAGTTTCTTCAAACAGAAAGTCTGAATACAGTTGAATCATGACATTTATTATAGGATGCTGCTTGTAGAACGAAGAAGTTCTACAGTTCAGTGTTGTAACAACAGTCACGTAAACGTAAACTTTTACTTAACAACACAGAGTTGTGAGCTTTCAGTGTGAACCCTACTAATTTACAGAATGGCATAAATCAGTATTTACATGGGATTATATAGAAGCTAGACTGTAAATATCAATAAATCAAAATAGAACTTCAGGAAATATTTGGGGCTGGTGGCAGTAAGAAGGCAGATTCTTATTTGGTGTGAGCAGCTGGTTATGGCTTTCTTTTCTGAAAAGAATATGAATCTATTTTTTTGTCATATGAATTAAACATTTTTGACAAATATGAGGGAAATAAATATCTTTTCATATGCCTCTCACACAGGATTTCCAGATGGTTATAGCGATAAAATAAGGGTCTTGGTCTAAAACCAATGCACCTTTAAGATACCAGACACATCTGCAGATTTTTTACTTGACAGTACTAAACCCTTGTAAAGGTCCATGATAATAAATCTTAGCTGTTAAAGTACTGATGAAATTATTTCACAAAAAAAATCCACTTTGCTGTTAAAACACTTTGTTTTCCCAAGCTCACCACACCACTATTTGTGATTCTAGTTGTTATAGAGAATCTAACACCAAGAGTGGCTGGCCTCACTTTCTCAACCCCCTTGACATGTGTCAGTTGTACCTCCACAGATGCAGCTATTAGTACTTTAGTGCCCAAAATGTTTTTCAGTGAAATGGGACAAGGAACATCGTGGGACACAGAGCAACAGGAGACATCCAGTGCTGCTACCTGCACAGCCAACATGTGCCTTGATATCAGATGAAGCAACTGACTCAGCTTGCAAGCTTTGCTTCTTAAAGAAGAGTGGGACAAAAAATATTAAGGACAAGAAATATTAAGGGGGACTGGGAGAAATGCACTTGTCTTCAATAAAATATGTTTGATGACTGGGAATACCATTCACACTGTACTTACGCTCCTGTTAGAAGGGGTGATTCTTTTTCTCTTTTCAATTTTCTCTTTTTCTTTTCCTATTTATTTTCCTAGTTCTAGTCCTTCCCTTCCCTTCCCTTCCCTTCCCTTCCCTTCCCTTCCCTTCCCTTCCCTTCCCTTCCCTTCCCTTCCCTTCCCTTCCCTTCCCTTCCCTTCCCTTCCCTTCCCTTCCCTTCCCTTCCCTTCCCTTCCCGTTTTCTCTCTTTATTTCGTTCTCTTCTCTTTTTTATTTATTTTTTCCCTTTCTTTTCGCCTCTCCTCCGCGCGCCCGGCCGCCGTCCCGAGGCTCACGGCGCTCCGGCGGTGCGGGCGGTGCGGGCGGCGCAGTCCCCGCCGGGCGGGGGCGCCCCGGGGCCGCGGGCGGGCCGCGCCTGTGCGCTCAGGCAGCGCGGAGGGAGGGCCACGCCGCGCCCCTTCCACCTGCCCGCGCCTTTAAAGTTGCAGCCGGGCGGGACGGGCGATGACTCGGGTCGCGCTGTGCCGGCCGCAGCTGCCGGGGCGCGTCGCGGTCTCGTGCGCGAAGCGGGGCCGTTGTTGCCTTTCCCCGGCGGCCGGGGAGAGGGCGGGAGGGGCTGGTGCGCCCGGTGCGCCCGGGAGATGCCCATGCCCGCCGCGGGTGTCCCGCACGGCGCATCCGCCGTCCCCGGCGCCGCCGCGGTTCTCCGCAGCTCGGCGCCCCGGCAGCGGCCCCGCGGGCGCGGGTAGTGCCGCCGCTGCCGCCTCGGGCCCCTGCAGGGCGAGCCATGGAGCCCGGCGCCCCGCCTGATCTCCGCGACGTCGAGCAGGAGCTGGGGCGCAAAGGGCCCGAGAGCCTGGCGCGGCCCCTGCGCGGGGAGGAGCCCCCGGCCCGCCCCCCCGCCGCGGCCCCCGGCCCCCGCCGCCGCCGCGCTGCCGCCTTGGCCCGTCTGGAGACGAAACTTCAGCTGCTGAGGCAGGAGATGGTGAGTAGCCGGCGGCGGCCGCAGCCCCTCCGCAGCGCCGCGGCCCGGGACGGGGGCTGCGCCCCGCCGGCCGGCCGGCCCGCCGCGGGAAGGAGGTGCCGCCTGCCCCCGGGAGAGCCCACCCCCCGGGCGGCAGCGAGGGCTCTGCTACCGGCCGGGAGAACACGAGGCCGCTCGTCCGTGCGGCGTAGAGCGGGGGACTTGACGGCTCTTTTCCTCCCAGTGGGGCAGTTCGCCAGGGACTCGTAGTTGGCTTCTGTTCCTGTCAGCTCGCTAGGAGTACTGAAAGCTGGAGTACCAATAAACGAAATAATGCACTACTCTCCCGATGTTGTAACTGCATTTTCTGCATTGCACCTGTTTCCTGCTGGTGACTAACACGTAAAGACGCACAGGATATTTTCGGGCTGGAAATTTTGCCTGGAGTTCATGGGCTTGATTGCAGGACTTTAATCTACAGAGACTTAATTAGTTCCAAACAGGCTGCAGATGATGCAGAGTAATTCTTGAAAAAACAACTACTTATACTTTGGTTGAATGGTATATTTTCTTTTGCCTGTGGTTTGTGATGGGACTATGCTCTATGTAGTTCAGATACTCTACTACTTTAGTGCAGGTGTTTGTCCTACTTAGGATGTTCCCTGTATCATCACAGTAATCAAAATCATCTCAATAAATTTGTTTTGCCATGAAGTGGTGCCATAAAACTGGCTTAATTTTTTCTAAGACAAACCAAAAGGAAACTCTTTGCGAGCAAGTGACCAAGTGATGAGTGAACACTCAGCACACATGATCTTGACAGTGCAGGGCACCTCAGATATGTGGGCATAGCTTCCACTTTTATTAGCGTGTAAGTATTACGTGGGTCCCAAAAGACATTTTTTAGTAGCAGTTCCTTCCATAGCTCCTGCCAGTAAGTTTACTTGAAAATGGGATGCAATTTGATCAGGGTGGGATGGCGATTTTTCTGGCAACATGTTGAGATAACTTTATGTAACAATATTGGAACTCAAACATTTACAGTAAATAATATCATTCTGTGTGAATGAGTGCAGTTCCATGCCACAGGTTCTTCTGCAGTGCCGCATACAGGTACATAGGTGTGTGGGTTTGTAAGGGGTTTTTAAAGAGTAAGCATGCTGGGATATTCTAAGAATTAATAGCCAAGATGGTAACGTTAAACTTGAGGTGAAACTCATAAATTACACTTGCTGTTGTATGGTTTCATATTGTTTAAGAGATCTCCACAAATCAAACTATCAGTGTATTCTGTGGAGATCTTTTAGCCACCTTTCAGACTAGACCAGGCCGAAGAGGAAAGCTGGAGAGAGGGACTTTTGACAGCAGCACAGAGTGACAGGATGAGGGGGAACAGCTTTAATCTGGAAGAGGATAGATTCAGAGATGTTGGGAAGGAGTTGTTTACTCAGAGGGTAAGAAACAGGTTGCCCAGAGACATTGTGGATGCCTTTGTGTTGTCATTTGGAAAGTGTCACTTCCCATGGCAGGGAGGTTGGAGCTAGATGGTCTTTAATGTCCCTTCCAACTGAAGCTATTCTGTGATTCTGTGATTTTAAGGTAGCGATCACTGGGAATTTCAGTTTTAATATTGAGTACCACATTGCTTATCTCATGCTTATTTTTTAATTTTAAACTTGCACAATGGTAGTACAATGATCTGCAGGTGGCTTATAATGTATGGAATGTCAGACTGCAAAGGACGTAAGTAAGGCAGCCGGAGTTTTTGGCAGGACTGTTACATGTCAAGACAACTAGGTCTATGAAGGGAGGGGGACCCAAGTGAATTGTCCATATCACCTTTTCCTTTCAAGCTGGTCTCTTCACTTACTTCACACTTGCAAATTTCATGTGACAGCGTTCCTTTTGCCTTTTCTTCCTTCCCCCATCCAGTTTGTCTCTTTTCTCTCCCTTCCCTAAGCATAAACATGTTTTAGTCCCAAAAGCCTTGACCTCTCCTGTTTTTCCTCACTTCAATGACTGAGTGACTTTTCTTATCTGAACTAATTTCTCATGCTGTGTAAGAGAAGTTCATTTATAATCTTCTTCCCATCTGACTTCTGGTCTGTATATGCCCATTAAACCGCCAGTACAATGACTGGTGAAATATTAGTACCCTGTGTGTACATTTTGCATGCTCTCAGCTGTTTTTTGTAATCCAGAGTGTGAAAGTGAATTACCTTCCTGGATTTTTTTCTCTAGTCTCTGGAATTTTCAGGATTTTCCTCAACCCCAAGGGTTTCTTCAGCTTCTTAATCTGTCACTTCCACCTCTACAGTTTTCTTAGTGGACATATTTTATAAATCTAAGGACAATATCGAGTGAAAATTGTGCTTCCTTTCTGTGTTTGTCCTCTTTTTTACTGCATCTCATTTTTAAAATTGAGCCAAAACCTCTATTTTCTTATTTCACACCTCTTTCTAATGCATTTTTCTTTGGCATTGCTGCAAGGCATAGGAGATCTTGGACATGTAGAAGAGTAGTCTATAGATGCTGTGGTAGTCAGCATGCAGTGGAAAAGACTAGAAGCTTAGAAAAGTGTCATCCATTAAACTTCTTTTTTTGTAGTTGTACTATGATGGCAGCTTCTACATCCCACTCACTGGATTTTGGATAGATCTACCTCTGCTTTTTTTATTTGCTTGTTGTAGACTTGGGACAAACTTTCTGTAAACACATGAAAGACAAGGTTATTCAGGTCCTTCTTTTATTTGGCCTGGAAATGCTGGCTTTGACTGTGCGCTACAGTAACTGACAGATAGGTGGGGTGTATGTGGCAACTTGTCCATCTGCTGGGTGAAGCACTTTGAGGTTTTTCCTTGCTCTTTAAGATTCTTTTGTTGTTCAAAATGGTTCTTTTTACCTCAAGCGTGATTTTACTAATGGTCACTGGAATCACATACAAAGCACACAGAGTTTCATTCTTGAACTACAGACCTGCTTGGTCAGGTTCACTTCCCTTTTCTTATCCTCCATTTTCCCATGAAAGCCATGGTAGAGACTACATTGGATCCTGACAACCTTTGAGTTAAAAGGCCATAAATTAGAGGAGAAGCAAAATGTAATTGCCAGCATGAGTCAAAACACTGTGCTCTGGTCAAACTTGGGTGGAATGAATACTTCCCACTATCTGACCCTTGATTCAGTATGAAATTTGTCACAGTGTTTCTGTTAAGATCTTTCTTCCTGTGGTCTTATAGGTGGAATATTCTCTTTGGGAATTAATCATAAACCTTTCTAGCTGCAGCCTTTTTTCTAGTGTACCATGGTCCTGAAGTCACCATTCAACACATAGCACCTTCACTGCAGTAAATAATCTGTGAGGCTCATTCTGCAGCCTGAAATGATACTGCTTTAAAGCCTCATTTCTCTTTCACAAGTTCTGGGGTTACTCAAAAGGAAATTTTCTTTAACACTCAAAGAAAAAGATTGGGTGGGATTTTTTTCCTTTTAATTCAAAGGTTTACAAAATCAGCTCTTTAATGTCCCTTTGCAGGCTAGAAATATAAGTACAGTATAGCCTGCATTACATATAATAATAAAAAATGTTTTACATAAAAATATTAGAGGCAGAAAAGATAAGCTGTGTCTTGGAATTGAGGGGTGGATGGCAATGCTGGAACATCTAATGATATTTCTTCCAGTGAACACTGCTGAGAATCAAATTCTGTGAGTCTGAACATCCAACTGGTTATACTGAGTGCAGCAGTTTTTAGACTGAAGGATAAAGTAATTGAAGCAATCCTATTTTCAAGGAGCTGAGTATGCCAGATTTAGGCTAAAGCCATTTGAGATAGAGGCATATTCCCGTGCTAACTCATTAGTTTTCTTCTCCTTTTTTTCTTCTAGTTCAATTTTAGTATAACTATTTTTTAAAGGCAAATAACATTGATCCCTTACAAAATGAAACTGTAGTTAAGGCAAATGTGATCATTACTATGGCAGTCCTTCTTAGTGTTTTCAAGGTTTGGTTTGTCTTGTTTTCTTTATGCTTTTTTGATTCGTTTTAGGGTTTTTTTTAACCATCCCTAGCACATAATGAAGGTTCAGGTTGGAGGGCAGAGCTGTTATAACCCTATTTTAGCAGTTCTAAAGAGTCTGATAAACTTCATATTTGCTTAGATTTATTAGATCCACAGTTGCAGGGGATCTACATTTATTAGTTTCTTTGAAGGACTGATTTAAAAAAGTCTACAACTGTGACTTGAAATACCTCTTTTAACGCATGCTGTAGGTACAGGCTGCTACATTCACTATTTTGTATGATAACATCAGTTGTCTTAACTGAAGCCAAGATCTGCAATGCAAAGCTGTGTATCAGATGCTGGTTTTTTATTAGATTAATTGTAATTTTTGCTTAAAAACTTGACTGAAGATAAAATCTTAAATATAAAACTACTAGTGGCGAAGCCTCAAAAACTTTGCAGGAGAGTTTGATTAACCTTTGTTTCTTAATG
This sequence comes from Pseudopodoces humilis, assembly GCF_049639895.1. Lineage (NCBI taxonomy): Eukaryota > Metazoa > Chordata > Aves > Passeriformes > Paridae > Pseudopodoces > Pseudopodoces humilis. Next base: position 46,658,640 of record NC_142203.1, on the reverse strand, counting down.
AGGCATTACTCAGTGAATCTCTGAAATGAGGCTCTTAGACCTACAGAGAAGGCATACAGAAATAGAAATTAACTTATTTCCCCAAGTCCTCCTGAAGTTCATTGAGAAAGGAATCCTGTACATTGTTAGCGAGTTCTCTCCTTACCCTCCAATCTGCATGATGTAGTAGAGGAGTTATTAATTTTTGCATGTAATGCAGATTAGGCAGTGATCATAACAGTGACTCATGTTAAAACGGAGTTGTAGATTGATCCTTAGGGAAAATAAGTCTAATAAGGAAAAATTGCAGCTTAATTACAGTGCCAGAACTTTGCCATGTTTTCCATCTTTTCGTATCATCTCTGGAAGGATGAGATGACCAAGGTTATTTTAATTGGTGCATATTTAAACATATGTTTTGACTGGCAAATCTCACTTTATGGCTGGCAGAAGGATTTGAAGTGCGGAACATCTCGATGTTGTAGTCAGAGCTTATGTCTGTCTGTCCTTGCTCAGCTATAGAAGCTGCTGAAGGGTTTAAGTCCAGAGGAAGTACAGATGAATATGTGGTTACATTATTAGCTGCTGCATGGCCTGTAGTCCATGAAATGTTGCTGGTCCCTTAGGGAGCAGCATCAGTGTGAGATACTTCAGTACACATGTATCTGTCTGGTGTGAATCATCACAGCAGCTTCAGGGATACTACAGTCAAGACTTCCAGTTAGACTGCCCATGTACTGTGAGATTTTTGCCAGCTTTTATTTCAGAGAATATGTATGATAATTTCATTATTCCTTCCTGGTTATTTTTTCAGGAATGGAAGAATCATTGAAGTTGATTTTTGAAGTCTGATTCCTGACAATTTGTAATGAAATGTTATGAATACTAAACTACTTCTGCACAGAGTTGTACAGTTTATGATAACTTTCAGCAAATAGATTATAACCTTTCTGATGAAAACAGCATAACAGCATGGCTTTCATATTATAACCTGGGGTGGAAGGGCTATTCCATAAAGTCACTTCAGAAAACTGTCTGATTTCACATTTCAAAGGAAAGGGAGTCTGGGTGACATTGTCAAGCACCCTGTCTGTCCTGAAAACCTCAGCCATGTAACTGGGGAGGTTGTTGTCATGATTGACTGTCTTCACTGAAAAAAAAATGAGCTTTTATTTAGCTCTCCTGGTCCTCTTTGTATCAGCCCAAATTACTGGAATGCTGTGAGGGGATACTCCTACCCCCCCAAAACTTCCCTAGGGACAAAAGGCCTATTGCCTTAAGTCTTTCCTCTTACAGCAGATTTTCCAGCCCTTTGATCATTGTAATTTTGTGTGGATGCTTTCTTTTATGTAATTATTTATAACAACAATTTGAAACTACCTTTTGTATATGAGTAGGAAAAGCTTGAAATGCACAATGCCAAATACATATATTAAGTAGAGGTGATGGCCAACAAGTGCATTTCTACTCTTCAATACTTTCTTTTTCCTAACAGTAAATAGTAAAAGAAATAGAATGCATTTTCAATTAATGTTTTAAAGGTTACTAGATTATTTGTCTGTTCTCTACCCTCAAGGTCAAAATTTACTAAACTTTCCACAGTAGACAGTTTATTTTCCATGTGTTTAATTTCTGTCCATGTCCTGGAAGGGGGGCTGGTTACTGAAATCTGAAGCAAATGAACATGAAGTTACAGGAGTAAAAAAGACAGGATCTGAGCTGTTGAAAAGCAATTGCAATTCAATTAAATTGAGTGTAATTTCTCTGATGGATTTAACTTGCATTTATAAACATGGAAGTTATACTTACTGTATGTAAGCAGTTCTACAAGATAGTTCTCAGTTTAATGTTTGTAAAGATGAAGAACTCTTCAGACAATTATGAGACAATCTCATAATAAAATGGAAACGTTTTTGTTGTTAAGACAGACTCACAGCCTTTGTTATCCAGCCTTACTCCTTTAAATGTGGCTTCTAATTATAAGCTTTTTCCCATGGTAGAAGAAATTGTGGTAAGCAGCTGGAAGCAGCCCTAATCTGGAGGGTGACCAAAATGAGTGACCAAAACACATCCAGAGGGTCCATAAGCCATCTTATATTACCTCTGTGAAAGATACAAACAACACAGTTCAAGCTTTCAAGCTTTTTCAAATCTAGAAAGATACTGGGATGGTCATTTATTTCACGGGTTGCTTGTTCTGTGGTTCAGTCCCTCTGGTGCCTGCCTGAAGATGAGCATGTAGAATAAAATGTGTCCGAGGATTCCCCTCTTTAAGTAGCTCTCAAAGAGGTTTCTCTTGTTCCATAAAAGAGGATAAGGAAGGACACTAGAGAGTATATATATGTCAGGTATATAAGTACATAAAGTCAGTTACTCCATTTTTTCAGGATATGCAAGCTCACCTAGAGCTTCCATGAACATGGAGAATAGCATACTTGTGCACCAGTGCAGCCCTGGCCTCAGCAATCCAATCCTCATCTTTCCCCACTAAGCTAGCCTTTCTTAACACTTTCAGTTGGTCAAGAGAATGGAATGGCACATTTTATAATTAACATAATTAAATGTAAACACAAAGTAGCTAAGCTTCCAGAGAAGTTACTGAATGTTTCATTCGTGTATTCATTCGTTCATTCATGTGCTGTACAATAAACTCTCAATGCTGTATGGCCCTGCTGGGTGCAGTGTCAGATGAAGTGAAAACATTTAGTGACTTTAAAACAATAATAAATTGCTATTTAACTACTGGGAGTTTCAGATTCTATAAACACTTTACTGGCATAATTTGTGATTTTGTTCACTGTTGTTAGATATCAGCTGCATTAATGACTCACATGCTTCCAGAGGAAGATCCGTTTTACTGCATTCTGGTTTGGCTATGAAACCTGCCTCTCCACAGGTACAGAAGGAAGCACATCCAAGAATTATAATGCAGTGAGTGTTTCCAAGCTCACGCATTTTTACCCCAAGGTAGAAACAAAAATAGAACAGCTTGGTTGCTTTGTATTTTTTTTTCCCCTCTCTGCCTACAGAATTTCCATTTGTTTAAAGAGGTGCTGTATTTGAGATAGTTGCACTGCTTTGATTAGCTCAGACACTTGATTATGAGATACAGCGAACATTGTACATGACTTTCTTAATATTCAGTTTAAAAGACTTTTTAATTTAAAGACTTCAGGCTCAGACCTTGATCCTTCCAGTAATTATAAATGACCAGAAAAAAGCAGTCCTGACACCAAGGAGGAAAATATGAAGCATTTCTGTGGAAAGACGAATAGTATCTGTATTGTTTAGCCACCTCTTTAGAAAACTAGTGAAAGTTATGTACATACCTGACCTCTACTCAGCCCTGGTAAGGCTATCTCTGGCGTGCTGTTTGGGGATCCATTTTGGGCTTTCCAGTTTAAGACAAGGAATTACTGGAGAGCTGGTCCAGTTTAGGGCTATAAAGATGACTAGGGATATGGAGTATCATCTCTTTTAGGAGGAAAGGCTGAAGGAACTGGCCCAAGTTAGCCTGGAGACTGCTGTACAGGGATCTTTTCACTGTGTACAAATATCTTAAGGGTGGCTGTCAAGAAGATGGGACCAGACTCTCTTTAGTGGGCACAGTGACAAGACAAGGGGCAATGAGAACCAACTGAAATACATGAGGTTCCATCCAAATAGGAAAAGCTTATTTATTTGAGGGTGACTGGAAGCCAGAACAGGCTACAAGCTTTCTGGTTGTGTAGTCTACCTCTCTGGAAATTTTTAAAACCTGCCTGGACTCAGTCCTGTTATTTTTTTTAATAATTTATTATTATGTAATTTGCCATAGCAGTGATGTGGGACTAGATGATCTTCAGAGGTCCTTTCCAACCCCAGTTCTTCTGTGTTTCTCTGATTCTGAATATCTAGTGTTCTTCCTGGAGTGGGAGATTAATATGTACCTTTATAGGAGTGCCTAGGAAAGGCCTGTTTGAAAGGGTGGAGTTTGGCCACTACTAGTACAGACCATTTTCTTTGTTAGACAAAGGCAAATGGTGCATGTTTAGAGCAAAGTGCTTAATAATAAAACAGTGGCAATGTAGGGGGTTAATGTTGGTTTTAGTGTTGAAGAATCCTTTCCAGGGGCAGGAAGGTTTTCTGACTAATGGGATTTAGATGGGTCTGCACAAAAACATGACAACTTGGAGAAGCAAGTCATTCAAGGAGGCAATGTAAACTTTAGACTATTTTTCTGGTCTTCTCAAAACTATACAGCTATGAGAGGAGCAAATATGAAGCCAGAATGTTATATTTTACAGGACTTTTCCTATTCTGTGACTTCAGCTGCATTTTGCCTTCACAGGGCTATTTCAACCACTGTGAATGTTAATGGCTTGTCCACATGTCTTGGCACAATTGTGCAGTGCAATGAAGTATTTTTTATTTCAAGTGGTGTTGTATGGCAGGGTTCTAATGTTACAGGTTTGTAGGAGAAAACTGTAACTCCTGCTACAGCAGAGAGAGGAGAAAGCTTCTTTGCAAGAGAAGTGCAATACTACTAGCATTCCAAAGCGACAGTGGTGTTCTTCAAGGTCCTGTGGAATTTACATCCTTCTTTGTTAGCACCTGCCACTGGTTGCTGTGACAGAGGCAGGGGAGTGAAGGCACAGTTGCTGTTTTCCCCATAGCCAGGTCTGGTACCCTTCTGTGATGGTAACTTCATAAAGCTATTTAGGCATTCACCAGTGCAGAGCATCAGTCCACCCATTTCAGACAAGAAAGAAAATGCAACCAAAGAAACACTATGGTCTTTAATATTTTGTAATTTCTCTCCTTCATTTTTATTAATTTGTACTCTGATATAGTTTAATGACAAAATTACTTCAGAAGAGCTGTTGCCAGCCCTTTTCAAATACTTCTAAGAAGACGTCTCTAGTCCGAATCTGCTGTGTTTTCCTTGACTAGTTCTCTCATTTAACTTGAATAATCAGGTTACCCTTGATTATTCACAAAGGCCATATTTGTCTTTTCCTTGCCATGCTTTGCAAATCCTGCACCTTATTTTTGCTCCCCATCTAGCTTAGTAGCTAGGAAAAGAAATGGGAAATGTAAGCAATGACCTTGATTCCTTCTAAAGTTACTTACCCATCTGATAACTGCACTGATAGCTATGATTAATATTCTTGGCTGAACTAGAATCACACCAAAATGCCCCAGTGCTCTTCTGTGTAGAAATATTTGCTGAGAACAGGTTTGAGTATAAAAAGAGGACGAGCTAGAGTGGTGTAGGAGAAGCTGAGGACTGCACTATATGGTGTGGATAATAGTTATTGATCAGAGAAGGGAACAAATAACATGGAAATAAAATGTTGCCTAGAGTACCTTGGTTTTGCCTTGAAGTTTACAGTTCATGACTTATTACTTTTACTACCTTCTCATATCCTTGCCTGGAAGCATAAGGATGTGTCTTTGTTTAATTGTTAATATACATTGATAATCACACCTTGTGACTTCCAGAATGAATAGCTGAGGCATGTTCTGTGGGAAACAAAGGAGTCTGTGGGGTTTTGAGCCAAAAAGGGCTCAAAAGTTGCAGCTGGTGTAGTTCTTAACAGCCTGCTCGCTGGCCAGTTGCTGTATTTCAGCTTGCTAGAAGTGTTTTTGTTTGAAAGACTCAAAATAGCCACCTTGATATTATCTGAAAGACCTCAGACTTGCTAGTGCTTTCAGACTGTGTAGGGACCATAACAAAACTTAAACAAAACTCGTTATTTTTAAGAGACTAATTTTTTTTCAAACATAACGCTCATTATGTTTCAATAGGGGAAAAACCCCAGTGATCAGCAAATCAGTTTCTAGGACTACTAAATAATTTTTAGCAGCACATGTGATCATTTATAGTACCAAAGCTGTCTTGAAGTTATTTGTTATTCTTACCCAGATAAACCTTCAGTAAATAGGACTGCAGGTTGCCTTTACTAGAAATTTGATTGTTAGTTTAAAAATATGCTTTCAGTAGGATATACCCCATCTCCAGGAACACAGAATTGTTTCAGACTAAATCCATTTTGAATTCTGGAGAGATTTAGACAAAGATTTTTTTTTTTTTTTAAAGTCTCTCCAGTGGTATTGTGAAAGCAGACTTGAATTTCAAGAGATTCCAGATTTCTCCCCAGTATTACTGTTGTTGTGTCTCAGTTGTGATTTAACAAAATGAGTTGGATGTTTTGATGAGAGTTTTTTTTTTAAGGTTGTTGTTGGGTTTTTTTGTTGGGTTTCTTTTACATTTTAAAATGTTTCCAAACTTTGCTGTTATCTCTATAAAGGTAATATTTTCAAACTTTGAATATACCTGTAAGCAAACACCATTATCTTCTTTTTTTTTTTTTTAGTTATATGCTTTTGAGTATACTTCCATAGTGCCAGTATTGTTATTCATTTTGAAGGGATGAACAGGTATGAAGTGGTTATTATATTTTTTCATTTTTTTTGTGTAGTGTTTCTAAGACTATGTTTTGGTCAAGACAAACATAAATGAGGCAGAGAGTGATATCCAGTGGCAAAAAAAAAAAAAGAAATTAGATACGTTCTTTTGCCCCAGTGCTGTTTCGTGTTGGTCAGAAGACACATGCAGTCCTGCATTGTGGCTGTTGTCCAGAACAGTTTATAATGATGCTGTGATCGTCCATCTGCTGTAACACTTTCTGACACTCACAGCCAAAATGTTGTAGCTTCATATTGACCTGAATGTTTGCAGTGGAGTTGTCTTGTCTGTCAATATATGTGGGTCCATATTATGGATTCTTCTTGACATGTTCACCTTTGTCATAGTAGATACATTTCTAAGGTCAGATGATGCTTTTATGACAGTAGTATGAGATATTTGGAAGCATTCAGTAAAACTTTCCAGCAGCATTAGAAGTTTTTCCTCCTTGCAAATGCCCATTTTGTCACTGCTCCCTTTCATGTTAATTCAACTAAACTTTAAAAGAGTCAGGATTTTCCTTTTATATTTTTTATCCTTCTGAGACTGGATGTTTGTTTCTTTGAATTCTGTGGTACTTATGTTTATTTAAAGAGCTTATTTAACATTTGTTTTACTTGGACAAGAGGTGAGGAAATAAGAACCTAACTAAATAACTTTTCTTTTTCCCTCTATTTGCTCTCATTTGTACATTATATTTTTTTTTTTTTATAATCATTGTCATATCTGCATAGGAGATACTTAAATAGTTTCTTCCTTTTCACAATCAAATAAAGACATGGCCAAAACACTAAAACAAATAAAAATATACTTTCCCCCCTGGGAATTTCTTATTACATTCAAGCCATTTAGGCATATAAGATACCTCAAACAGTATAATATTAAAAGAAAAAATGTACCCTACTGATCAAATGATTCATCCTAATCATTGATATTTTATTATCAAAGATGTTAATGCACTTGGCAGGCCCACACATACTCCCCAGACAAGGACTATGCATATTTCAAGGCAGTGAAAAAAGGCCATGAGATTCACTTTTTCCGCCCCCCACCCCGCACAGATAATATGACTAAACAATTGCTCAACTTGGTGGTATGTATTTTCCTGTTGAGCATAAGGGAAACAATTAGTATACATCAAATTAAAATATTAAAATAGGGTGTTAAAGGAGAAATTTAAATTGCCAGTATGGTAATTTCCTGTATCAGATGATAACCGTATTAGCATAATATTTTGTTCATATATTTGCAAGAAATGTCCTTGGAGCCTGCTCATTGAGTTATTAATCTCATTGCCTGCTGAACTAACTTGTTGTCTCATGAAGTTGCTCTGCTTCCTAATTATTTTGGTGTGTTCTCCTGCATTATTCCAGTGGTGGCTCAGACCTGATCTCCCCACTTCCTTGATTTAGCTAATGGGTTGGTTAGTTCTCCTTACAGTAAAATCCTTTTGTGGAATCACAAGGTCTGTCTTCTTCCTAGTTAAAAGTCACTGTTACCAAAGCTATGTTACGTGACTGCCAAATTTTACAGATGGACCTCTGGAAATATTTACTGCAAGGACATGGTGAAGGATTGCAGTGGAAATGCAGGAACTGCAGCAGGACAATAACTAGGCTAGAGCCTCTGTTTAAAGTAGCAAAGGGTGCAGACTACTCACTTTTATGAGCAGCTGGGAGTTCAGCGATTATAATGAATGCTACCTAAAATATCTGATATATGAGGGTTTTAACAATTACAGAGTCTTCAAGGGATGCAAGAGTATAAATTTTGACTCCTTTTGCAATCTCTTGCAAAAGAAGTCAAAAACTAAGTAATCAAAACTTCTGGTCTGCCACAATATTTTTATTGTGACTCATTATGAAAGTATAGCTGAGAAAGGTCAGTGTAACTTGCTCACTTTGCTGAAAGAAAGTAGATGAACAAATTATAACTACAAATCAACAATGGATCGCATAAATTTAGCTTTTCTGTATATATGTAGCTTTATGTATGTGCTCCCTCATTGTCTGAAGCTTACCACAAGCCTAAAAACCAGGAGAAAATAAATGGGAAAATAATACAGCAACACATAATAACACAAGTCCATGCTGAAAGAAACCAGATGCAGAAAAAGCTGTTTATCTACATGTATCACTGTTGACTGAAATTTAGTTCAGCTAAATCAGTGTGAGGTAAATCACAGTCAGAGACACAGGGCATAATGATGAACATTGCAGCATGTTCCTACCTTGACTCTGACGGCCTCATTCTTTGCCAGGCTTTGGTCCACTGTTTTAAGAGAGCTCATACAGAGTTTCAGTCAGGTTGGTTGGGTTAGCTTGAATTATTGTGGTGTCTGAATTTACCAGTTGGTTGGCTTTGCTGTGGAGTATATGTGGCACATTCCCCCAAGAAGTTACTGTTCCACTGGTGTGTAGAAGATGTCTTCCAGCTGATGACAGTAAAATTGCCTTCTTACTCTCTGTCTTGTAAAACTCCCTGCATTTTTAACAGGAGATTCTGAAGATTCAGATTCAGGAGAAGTTCAAATTCAGAAGTCAGTCTAGGCATTCTAATTCTTTTCATCTTGATCCTGAAATACCATTGCCTAAAGCAGCACAATTATATGAAGAAACCAATGTAAACACCTTGAATCAGTGGGACAATTTAGAAGCAGGCAAGAAGTTTAAAGACATGCACATGCATATGTTTTCATTTAAGTAGGATGTAGGTCCTGCACAACCTATTAATCATCCTGTGTGTAAAGGAGAAGACATTATCTGTTATTTGTGGTTTTATTTTATTTTAGACATGTTAAATGGGAAAAAAAAGAGCATGTCTTTTTCTCAGCAGTGTTGAGAAGCTGTTCTAGTATCACTTCGAGCTTGCTCACCTTCAAATGGCGTGCTTCATGCTTAATCCTGTCTGTCACCAGATTTACCCCTGGTGTAAACATGTTAGCTTGGTGACTCCAGTTAAATAACGCTTGAATTAACATATCCTGAATTTTGGATTTTGAATAAGTTGCTTATGGTATTTTAGCTTGTTATGGTCTCACAGAATTAGTTGCTGAGGTTTTATTGACCATTTTTTTTATCCTTATATATCTTCTTACTATATTTGTATCTTGATATGACTTGAGTAATTGCCAGTCACTGTTTTATTTTCCTCACCCTCATCTTTGCCTTGTAAATTAATTTCCTTAGTTACTTTAAAAGTTGTTATGCACTGTTTGTAATAGTAAAAGTAGCACCAGTAGAAAGTGGAATAAGGTTGACTTTTTTGAAAATGAGACACCTCAGAATGCAAAACAAATTGTTATTTGGAAATTGATAGATTTTTTTAATTGCATCTCAAATTAATTGATGGAATTTACTATTTTATGAAAAGATGAGGTAATCTCCCTGTTAAAAATGAAAGGGGGGGGTAGGCATAGCTAGCAAGCTCTTCATCCTAAATGATATGGGAAATGGAAGACATTGAATAGAAAAGCAGGAGGCTATCTCTGACACTTCCTAGGAAATGGAAACAATAGTAGCATTAATACTCCTGAACCATAGTGGTCACGTATACCTGTTTAGTATGGAAAAGTTCTACTGGTTTGAAATTCTTTTTGTAAAAAGTGTGATAGAGATGGGGGTATGGTAGTGTTTAGCAACAGATGGAATTGGCTGCAGTTAGTTTCATCTAACCTCTCCACATGTTTGTTATCTTCTGCAAGTCTTCCCAAGCCTGAACCTCTGAGGGGCTTTCCCAGGAGTACTGTACTTTGTTATTGCTTCCATCCTCTTCCACGCAGTATGGAATTTGTGTCCAAACTCAAGATGTTTTAGAGCACAGATTTCAGAGCAGCCAACCCTAGATTCGTCTTGAGATTCTGTGCAGGGCAGAGCTTCTGATCTGAGTGACTTAAATAGCTCCCTGAATCCATTAAGTTGTAAGTATAAGATGTTGTCTGTTGTGAGGACTTACTTCACTGTGGTCTGGCTAAAAGAAATGTCCTGAAAAGAATACCTTATTATTTAGGTTCACTCACTTCTTTTCCTTTTGCTAGTAGACTCTTTATAGCACAAAATATAAAAGTGTTGAGGAAAAAAAAATGGAACTGAAATAATTTAAACAAACTTATGGATAACTTTTCCTCAAACTATGTTTTATGGTTGCCATTAATATTCCTGCAGAGTTCCTGTAGTTAAAAGAAGCACTATGTGAATCCAGGAATTTAAAAGGAAGAAATTAGTGTTTCAAATAGCTTGTGCAGATTAGAAGTGCAGACATTTAACAGACATTTTAGCTTTGCCATTTCTGGAGGGGAAGATGACCCACTCTGTTTGGAACTGACTGGAAGCTATGTCTGCAGAACATGCAGCAGCAAAACGCAAGGCTGTTTTGCTGAAACTGTGACTACATTTGTGAGTTTGATCCACGCACTAAGTGATCAGGCTAGGGACGGCTAATGCACTACTTTGGGTGACTGCCAGGAAGTGGTAATTGTCTTTGTTTGCAGTCCTGGTCATTAAGAGTTTTTTTCTAAAAGCAATGACCTAGTCAAGTTCTTTATCAAAAACAATACATTGGATATAAAAATAACATGAATATTTGTGTATCTCTCTGCATATATACATACAAAAAAGCCCTTATATTTTTACATATATATATATATATATATGTGTGTGTGTGTGTGTGTATCAATACTCTTGAATAAATTATGACAGTGTTGTATGTATTATTACAGAAGACCAAAAGAAAGGAAGAAATATTTTGCTAGAACAGCAGTTAATGAGAGGGAGGCACAGACAGGTGTTTAATCCAGCTGTTCCTTACAGATTAAAGTTCTCGTTGTCTGAACACTAATCTGTGCATTTATGCTACCAGAATGTGTTACTTGAAAAGATCCTGTCACTTTAATTTCATTATTTTCTCTTGCTGTGACTAACTCTTAATGTTAAGCATTTAGTATCCTTCCTGTGATCAGCGCTATTGCAAATACACAGAGCAAAACTAAGCAAAAATATATAAAAGTTAACCTGTAACAGGAAATTAGTTTTCACTTTCTTGTGGTTTTCTTTATACACCATGAGTTTTTTGCTGAGGACTGATCCATAATAACACACACCTTCCCTATGGTAGTCCTGTGCTCTAGCTTTAACTAGAAGAACACCTATAAAAATTGTTCTGGAAAGCCTTTATTAGCTATGATACACTGTTTAGATTATTCCTGAAATGCACCTGTTACTGTGCATAACAAATGGAGCTGTCAAGGTTGGTGAGATTTTATTGTGTTTAGTCCTGCTAGTGGAATCATCTTGGACTGACTTGTTTACTCCAAAAACACTCCAGCTTGTATACTCCAAAAACTTCCAAGATAAATGGGTTGCAGCTACATAAGTGAGTAAAAGCTAATGTGATTGTGTCTGTGCTAAAGCACATAAGGGGAAAAAAAATGTCATTTTGACATTTTTGTGTTACCAAACAGATGATGAAGTAAACCATATTAAAGAAGGATGACACTTGTTAAACTACTTCTTCATATTTGCTTTAGGAAAAGCACAGTCTTGATATGGGAGCCTTGGAATGACATGGTAGCTCAGAGGAGGACTACTCTAGTACTCAGGAATGCAAAGAATTGCTTCCAGTAAGGCTGTTCCACAAAAATGCTGAAGCTGTTGCTGTATTTAGAGAAAAAAATTATTTCCTAAACTGAATCTGAAATATATGAGATGTCTGCTTTATCTAAAATGGGCTGTTTCATTTGAGTCATGTAGGTGCTTGTTCTGTTAAACATTTCCTTAATCAGCCTTTTGGGAAACTTGTCTCCGAGCATGTTTATACTCAAGTTACTGAGGTCTGTAGTTGCATTTGAGAAGTTGGGTAATTTACTGCTTTCATGACAGCATAGTTTTCGAGCAAATGGTTTATAGTGATTTATTGGTTAGAGTAGAGGAATCGGCTTGAGCAGGAGAACTACAAAATGGTCAATCTGTTTTCATAACCTCACTTCTGAAACAATGATAGATGGGCAGTATTGTTAAAACTTTGAGTGGTAGGTAGAGCTGTTTTGCACAATACCAGATTAGCTGTGTTATATCTTGTGATACTGGATTGAGAATAATTCAGAAGTCATTCTGGGGACTGGGAAAGGAAGCTGGGAATACATGTGGCAATTACACAAGGCAGTCTGTTACTGGCAAAGTAACGTCTTTGCGTTAGGTTGTCCCTGACCAGTAACTAAGCACCCACCAACTGCCCTTCCAGTGGGATCGGGGGAGAAAATTAGAACAACAAAAGTGAGAAAAACTTAGATTGTAATAAACACAGTTTAAAAAATTAAGGAAATAGATTAAATGAACAAGTGATGCAAAGTTAGTAACATACCATTTCCCACCAGTAGACCAAGTCAGCCTCCAAGCAGCAGCTGTACAGGAAAGATCAAATGCACAGGTTTTATTGCTGGGCACAACATTGTATGGCAAGAAATATCCATTTGATGAATTCTGATCAACTTTCCCATCTCTGTCCACTCCAAACAACTTTCTCAGTCCTAATCTATTTGCTGAGGGTGTGGAGTTAAAAACAGAAAAGGCCGTGATTGCACTCACTACTCAGCAAGAGCTGAAGCACTGGAATTCTACCAACCTGGTTTAGTCACAGATATAGAGAACAAAACCATACTGGCTGCTAGGAAGAGTCCCAGCTGGATCCACTACAATCTTCTGCAGTATCTAAAAGAATAAAAATACATTAAATTAATTTTTGAGCAACTGTTGCAGGTCAGTGAAATTTGGGGTACTGAGAAGATGGCATCTGAGTATGGAAAGGATCATGTCCAGATTATACTCTTAGCAAAACAAGATACAGTCTTTGCTTCCCAAGAATACTGGTTCTGTTACAGTCCATTGTGTATGAACAATACAGGTGCTGGTTTTTTGTACAACAGTTGTGGACTTGGATAATTGTATAAAATATCTATTGTCTGTAATAGATCTTACTTGGTTTTTTTTATTTTTCAGTTGAGTGAAGTCTTTCAAATTTTCAGTATGGTACATAAGACAGGGTCACAGATTTTTTTTTTCCAGTACCTATCCTATGATGTTTCAGACGGAGAGAAGGAAGCAATGAATATAAACCTTAGGTCTCACCTTTATTTGTCAGCTGAAGTGACGTAAAAAGTGGCTTATATAGTTTGCTCATTAAGGAAAACATTAGGATGGTTAACTCAGATATATCTGTGAAATGTAACACTGTAATATGCCACTGTGCATTAATAATAATTAATAATGCTTCTGTGTGTTTGCATCAACCACCACAACTAAGTGAGAAAGTAGGAGTTTGTTCGTAATGTCCACTTTTTATTTAGTTAGCTGTGGCAAATGCTTGCTCCATATCTGTAATATGGTTAACTTTGAACTTCATCTAATATGGGTTTAAAAAACTGAAAGTTACAGTGTCAATAAGTTAAATATTTAAACTCTCAGACATTTATACAGAAGATTTTCATGTCCACTCAAGGAGTAGTGTGAGTAAAAGTTAAATATCCACAAGTTTTTTTCCAAATTATGCACATCTGAGAATTTTAGGTTGCCCAAGTAGCTGGTGTGAGGATAACTTTGGGTGAATGCCTAGATGTCTGTAGTAGCTTAGAGTAATGGTAAATAGAAATGGCTTTGTGTCTTGCTTCGCTGATTAGTAAAAGGCTGTCCCCAGAAGTTGTCATAGCAGCTATGTTTCTCATCTAAATAGCATTGTACCAGTGTGCACACAAGTCTTGTCACTGACTAGCAGTCCTGTTAATGAAGTGCTTAGGGAGGCTGAACAGGTTCTAGCCTGACCTTCACTGAAATTATTAGTGTAACTATGTTTTGGCATTTTTTATTTGTTTGCTTGTGGGCTTTTTTAGTAGTTACTGAAATAGATTTGTCCTATATATTAAATCTGGATTTTTTTGTGCGTTTTCTTTTAATCCATTAAAGCCTGCTCTTTGGCTTGATTATGAAAAAAGTAATTTATCACTTTTGCCTTGTAGGTTAATCTCCGAGCCACTGATGTGAAGCTTATGCGCCAGCTCCTCCTCATCAATGAAAGTATTGAATCAATCAAGTGGATGATTGAAGAGAAAGCCATTGCCAGCAGGGGCAGCAGTTTGAGTGGAAGTCTGTGCAGCTTGCTAGAAAGTCAGGAGACATCCCTCCATGGCAGCTGTAACAGTTTACAAGACTGTAGTGATGGACTGGATGGAATATCAGTGGGGAGTTATTTGGACACCTTAGTGGATGATGTCCCTGGTCACCAAACCCCATCAGATATGGACAAGTTCAGTGATTGTTCTGCCATGGAGGACTCACAGTCTCTGCATAAACATCCCAAAATTGATTCTGATGAGTACTACTGTTTTGGTTAATAAGAACAAGTTCCAGTGGGACACCAATGCACTTGTATTTATCCTTTTTCTTTGCTGCTATTTTATTTCATGTGCAAAGCGCCCAAAGTTCTCTTGGAAGGAGAATATAATATGATACTTCAGTTCTACTGCATAACTCTTCTATTGCTTCTAATGCATTTTCTCCTTGATGGGCTGGGCTTTTCTCCTCCTCCTCACATTTTCTTAATTTATTGTCACAATTTTTTTTTTTGTTTTAATTTTTTACAATGCTGAATTTACAAGTCTGTAAAAGCGGTGAAGGAAAAGCTTTATCTTTAAAATGAAACATCAGGGAATGAGAGTAACAATTTTCTATTTGTTGCCAATAAAATATCTTCTGATAAATATATGTTGTGATAAATTTTCTTGACTATGGGGTCTGGCCTTTCCAAAAATACTGTTCTTATTGAGCCTTAAATCTGAATCTCGGAAATACCTCTACAAAATAATTTTCCTTTTCTGAGCAATGAAATTTGATTCTATTAAGCTGTCTTCATTTGAAATATTATGTATTCTAAATTTTTCTGCATGGGCTTTCTTTCATTTGAAAAATGAAAGAAACCTGACACAGAAAAGTTTAGAATACTTAATATTTCTTCTTGTCTCTTGTGTAATTTTGATGTTAAATTCTGATTCTAAACTTTTTTTTCTTAATTTTAAATAGCAGTGCTGCTCTGCTGTCTTTTTCTTTTCTGTTTTACAAGTAAGAGTTTGCCTTAACTTTTTTTGTGCCTACTGATGCAGTTGAGAGCTGCAGCTAATCAGTTATGTTGGAAAACAGTAACTTTTGTATGTAGTCTCTGGCTTTGAGGCTGCCCTGGTCCCTGCATTTGTGAAGATTAGGAGGTAGATTTTTCTTTTCAGTGTTTCAGAATCATAAGAACCCCCCAAATATTTTCTCCTTCTACAGTAAGAAAAAATTAGAATAGAAGAACTAAAATTGAACTAAGCACTCTAGCAGATGATGAGTGTATATTTCCAGTGTACAGACAGTGAAAGAGGTGTTGATACTTACACATCATCTAAAAGTGTTCTGTTTCTCCAAGTCTGACAGTATTCCTATTGCTAGGAATGCCTTTGCATGAAATTCCCTCACTAAAGTAATGTTTACTAAATATAAGGTAGGCTTCCATTTAAAAACTATTCTGAAGGAGTTTTCCATGTTCTGAAGGAGTACAAGTACATGCAGCAGTTGATGTATTTGGGTTTAGTTCATTCTGAGATAGCCCAATAAGGTTCTGCTCATCCAAACCACATTTCCGGGGATCCGTCTTGTCCAGTCTTGAGCAACATCAAGTGTGAAGAAAAGGTAAAAAATTGAGAAATTGAAAGTGGTAATTCGTGCTTTGTGACTAATTCCATCACTTCTCAATAAAGGAGATGTCTGTGTCTCTCAGAATTAGAAAACAAGATGTATACTTTGCTTTGGTCATCATGATTTATCAGATAGATAGTGAAGAAATGTTTGGTTACTAAAAATGAGCCTTCTGAGTTCTACTTCAGCAGGTAGCTTGAATAAAAATGAGGCAAGTCCTCAAATAGCAATACTGTGCTGATTTAACTTTTTCTAGGGTTTATTTTAATTCCTACTACAGCTTATGATTGCTGCTCAAAAAAAAAAAAAAAGTTTGAAGAAAAAAACCTGGCAAAAAATTCTTCTCAGGGTGATATTAAGTAGAATATTGACTGAGAATTCAAAATAGATTTTATTATTTTATTTATTAGAATATATTTTATTATTTTCAGGGAACAGAACTAACTCCCTGACATAAAACTGTGACTCTCTTGGTAGTTTTTCTACCTTTATTGCTTGGCATGGAAGTTGAACATCGGGATGTATACTCTCTCTAAATCAAATCTGAATGTGCCATATATAGTCTCCTTCTCCAACTGAAATTTTGGGCAGTAGGCCAATAAGTACATAAAATCTTTTCACTATGAAGAAAATAAAAGAATATTCTTAACATACCTTCTCAAATATCAAGCTATGCTGAAATTACTTGAAGGAAAGTACAGGCTATAACTGTCACCTACTTACAACTATAGCACTGGATAAAAAGTAATTTAATCAGTGATAGATTTATCACATTATGATCTAAAAGTCCATTTAAATGGGAATCAAAGCTGGAGAAACAAAAAGCCTACTACTAGAAGCAGTGAAGTAAGAGCTGTATGTGATTAGAAGCTTTTATTCTTCTATATCTCTTGACTGGAAGTGGGGAAAGAGTGCAAGTGCCAAAACAAAGATGTAAGAAGACTGCTAGAAGGAAACAAATGTTTCCAGGTGTTGTGTTTCTGATATCCAAGAACATGAACACTTTGGTTTTTATTTTTGAAACATAAGAACTTCAGAGATTTAAGGTGACTTGTATTTCAAAATTGAAATTAACAAGATTTCATAGTCAAAAGATAATTATATAATCTCGGCTTGACACTTAAATACAGACTATAAAATTTGATCATCTCCTGAAATTAATCAACTTAAAACCGAACTGAAACTTGACTGTTTAGTTGTTAACTTTGCTTTTAAATAGTTACAGTTTTTTTCCAGCTTCCTCTTTACTTGGTTGACCTTGGTCTTGCAAAATCCTTGTGTGGCATAAAAGAATCTGGATGCCTTCTTTCAGCATGGACTTCCTTTTAACTTTTTATCTGATTTACAGAACTAAAAAAAACCAAAAAAGATGATTGAGTAAAGTAGGGCAAAAAATCTGAAAGCACTTTGCAAAGTGCTTTATGTCTGTTTCAAATGGATAAATGCAACAGATTTAAAAAAAAAAAAAAAGCATGGATAATAGTAAATATTATTTATTCTGTGTCATTTTCTAACATCTTAGCTCTTTTGAGACAGCTTTCAGGAATGACAAACAATTTTAAGACACTTTGTAAAATCACAAGTGACGAGCAACACCCAGTCCATTCCTGTGTCTATACCACTGAAGTTTTGTCTTTGGAAAACATTCCACTGTATAATTCAATGACAAGAAGGGACACTCAAAAATAAGGTAAATTTAGTACACTTTCTGTTTTGGGATGATTGTTTCTTGCTAATGGGAGCCAGCAGGTGTTCCACAAAAATACTGTTGAAGGAGGGAAAAAAAAAGAGCTAACATTTTCACATCTGAAAACTGGGACTTTAAAAGAGTCTGCCAAGACAGTCTATGATGTTTTGAGGTACTTCCAAAAGATCAGTTAAAATTCTTTGAAAACTCCCTGCCAGCTGTCAAGTCTAGTGTTGATCTCAAGGTTGCATCGGCTCATGAAAAACCAAGCAGGAGCTCTTGAATCATCCATCAGGAGGCTGGAGACATTGCACTGGGAGACCAAAGACAGAAAAGCATCTCTGCCTTTGGAAGGTGAGAAGGTGAGCTACCATTATCCTGTAATAGAAACAAGATGCTTAGAAAATAGAAAAATCTGGTGTACCTTCTTCAAGTGAACCCTGACTTTAGAAGGCAGTGGTAAAATGGTGGAACAGCTGTTGAATCATTTGAAGTTTAAAAAAATCTTTCTCTCCACTTCTCTTTGAAAAAGAGAATGTGTTAGTCAAGGTGGGTGAGGTGAAGTCTGAAATAATGTCTGGTAGCTGCATTTCATATAACCCTATGTAGTCGACTGAGAAACTGGAGGTTTTGTTTAATAATCTTAAGCAGTTACTAAGCTGTCAAAAAAGCTTGTGCTAGTATTTTTCATCTTGCCAACACTTCTGAACCAAGTCTAAATGATGTGACTTTGATATAAAGAATTAGCATATACCAAATAAACATGAGATCAGTAGGAAGCATCAATCACCTTACAGCAAAGGAGGCTTTGTTTTGCCTTAGCTGTACTTACAGCAAGTTTGTCTTTCTCAGAATACCTATGAATTTACTATAGAAACAGTTTAAGAGCATCCTACCCTGGAACAAACAGAAGCTTTTCCCTTACATAAATTAAAAAGAGATTAATGCTGCCTACACTTGACCTTCCCGTTGGCCAGAGATTGAATTTCCCTGCTAAGGTTGTCTAGAGTGAAAACAAAACTATTTCTTCCTCCTCATAGGGGGATTTTCTTTGCTATAGCATACCACCAATTGAGTAAGCAATCCTTATGAAGTCCTTTTAAAAGCCTACTCTTCCAGCAAACATGTCTGGTCTTCCAAACTGATATTTCCTAATAATCTTGCCTGGTTATGTTGGCTGGATCACAAAAGAAGGATGTTTGATAAGATATGTCTTTTAGTTACTGTTAGGGGACCACATGATACAAATACCTGATAATAAATATCAGTAACAAAATTTTTGTTTAGGGCAGGGATGGAAGGGTTGTTCTTGGTTTGTTGGTGGGGTTTTTTTCTTGTGTTTATTTTTTTTTTTTCCAAAAGCTGGCTGCAAAAACCAAGCTGGTATTTCTGAGCAGTTTTGAAATTTTTTCCTCCATTTTTTGATATTCATATGGAGAGAGAGCAGCAAGCTTGAGCCCAAAGCTTGAAGCATTGAAATCATGCTTTTATCTCTGAACACTTACCCTCAGAGCAAATTTGTCAGCAATGCTGGGTCCAAAATTTTATAGCTAACAGGTATAATCTTATACTTTTAAACCCTTTCACACGATGACTCCATTGCTCATCTTCTGGAAAACTGTAAGACTGTGGAAACTTTTCAAATTTAGAAAAGATACTGCTTTGATTTTTTGAAGGAAAGTGTTGTTAGAGTACAGTAAATTATGAGCTAAGAATTATGAGTTCTAGGTAGGCAACAAAATTAAAAATACTTTTTGTTAGATCTATATTACAGTACCCTGTGTTTCTTTTCAGTGTTGTTGGAGACTGTTTATCTTCATTACATGTTATATCCCTAAAGAACAAGAACATTTTCCTTTCTTCAGATGGTATTATGTGAGTCTTTTTTCAGAACTATTTTAAATTGTAAAAGCATTAAAACAATGCATGAAATCCTGAATTAAAAATAGGTTTTAAGATTTAAAAATTACAACTTTATTTATTGTTAATGGCTGCTGCTACTAGTTTCATTTTAAAGAAAGAAAATCTCTTTTGGGCTCTAAAAATACTATTTTATTTACATTCCAAGTAAATTTCAAAGAACCAACACGATGGAAAGAGAACGATAAATTCTATCTGTGAGATAAGTTGTAGAAAATCACTTGGTTAATTCTTTGTTCAAGCCTTCCTGTCAGAAATGTTCCCATCATCTTACCGGATGAAAAATGAATGTCTAAACAATAGCATAAATCTTATCAGGCAAATCAGAATTAACCAATACAGCATAAAGAAGTATTTGTAATAAAGTGATATGGCTGCATTTTTAAGGGAAAAAAGATACAAAACACCAAAAAAAAAAAAACCAAAAAAAACCAAAACAAAAAAAAACCCAGAAAAATGAAAGCAAACTAAAAACAAAACATTTCTCTAGGAAAGGAAGGAAGATACACAATGTCACAATCACAGAGTAGTTATCTATACACCCAGTTCTGTGTGCATCAAAATGACAGGGGATCTCAGTATGATACGGACAGATCTGACCCTCTGGCCAGGCTTGCAGGAGGCAGCCTAAATGTTTTATATGTAGAAAACAAATCTGAATACTTCCTCTGCAGTTTCAATTTACTGAATTCTACCTAAAAGTGTTTCTTATACCAAGGAAAGAAAAAATATTAACCTGGCATTTGGGAGTCTGTGTTTCCAGATTGCTTATTCTGTCCTTAAGACATACTGATTTCCAGGGAACTGTTCAAATGTTTGAAGAAAAACTGCTACAGTTATATTAAAGTAGTGCATGAATATAAAAAGCTATTTAACAGTAGTTCATATTTATTTTTCCCCTATTTGTTTTCTGAGAGCCACTTTTTTCTAAAAGGCAAACTTTTTCAGTGAATATGAGAGGACTTTCAGAATATGTGTATATTTTACAATCCAATTATTTAGGCAAAGTTATTAGCTGCCCAGTTGATAACACAAGTGATCAAATTAGGGAGAACTTCTTCACCTTTTGTTCATCTCTGAGAATTTTGATTGCTCAGACCATTTCTTTCTCTCAGAAATACAGTGCCCTTTGTTCCTGGCTATCACAGTTTGCACAGTCAAGTAATCCTAAAAATATTTTGATGAGTGGGGGAGGAGAGGAGTAATTAAAATGCTCCTTGCTTTTTGCACAGAGAAGCTGTGTTTGGAACACTGACATAACTGTTAGGACAAATACGGCTTTCATTGTGTCACCCCACCTCCCCGGTGTCTGAATTAATGTAAATATTTGCTTCAGTCCATGAAGCTACCTAGAGTCACTGCTGGGTCACTTTCTTTCTGGTATTTAACATGCTGATACCAGCACAGAGATTTTCAGAATGAGTCACAGGGCTATATGGGAAGCTACCAACTTGTTTAATCTTCACGTAGAACTGATTGCTCTTCAGCACACCGTCATCAGGAAAGGTAGAGTTGAGAAAGGCTTTCAGATAGTAATTATGGGGTTTTATTAAAAAAATCATGTAAACCTAGAGTTTTCACTCTTATCATTTCACTTTTCTGGCCACTGGTGAAAGCTGAAGGGTGAGTTTTATTTTGTAAGAGGAAGACTGATTTATTAATGACCCTTTACACCAAAACACATATAAAAGAGAAAGATACCATCAAAAATGTTATGAAAATATTACCATGGTACTTTTTGCTCTGAAATAAATTAAAATTTAGAATGTTCCCTGGATTTGCTTCAGGACAGTTTTGGGTTTTTTTTTTTCATTCTTTTTATCTCAGAGAGAGAATATAAGCTATCCAGTTTCTTAGTGAAGTGCAGCACAGAGATGAGGGAGTGACTGAATATGGATAGAGTATTTGAATAAACGGACTATGCCATTGATCCCAGTTAAGTATTCATTAGCAAAGGTCCTGGAAGACAATTACAATCTGATTGGTTTCCAGAGGTGAATCTTGCAAACAGGGAATTTGAAACAGTATTTGTGGAGACTACCTTATGAGCAAAGTTTGGTGGCTGGGGTTTGGTTTTGAGGGTTTGGTTAGGGGGTGGTTAGTGGTTATTTGGATGGTTCTTTTCCACCCTGTAGAATGGTAAGGTAAAAAAATATATTTGTACTAATCTATGGTTTAGGAAATCAAATAACTTCCCTTTCTCTGTCTGTCCTTTCAAGTCCTTGGTGATCAGAACCACCAAGGCAAGCACTGAATAATGCTAACACCATGCTTGGAGTTGGACCTTCTGTTAAAATGCTGGAATTTCTGTACCTTTCAATAAATGTGCATGAAATATTTTAGTATGCATTTGAATTTCCATGGTAGGAAATCAGCTTGAGGCAGTTTACTAAGGAAATGAATCTTTGACCAACGTTTTCTTGCATTTCTCCACAATATGAATTCATTTGGGGTTTTTTTGTTTGTTTTTTGTATTTTTTTTTGTAGTAGCCTCTTCCATAATGTAATAAATCCAGGATACAGTAAATTATAGGGTGGAGTGGGGGAGTGGGAGGGGGGTCCCTTACCTTTTTCATTTGGGCCAACAAAATTTCAGCAAGGCTTTTAAAACTTCGTTGTTATTTCTTAAAGATGTTGGAATTACTTAGACAGATTTACTGTATTTTTGTTCAAACAGCTAAAAAGTAGTGTAGGACTTAACAAGGCAACATCCATGATTTCAGATCCTTTACCATGGCAATTAGGGCAGTAAAAGAAACAAGTTTGGTTTCCTCCACATTTCTAAGTGGATGCTAATCTTGACATTATGACATGGATATTTAAAGCCTGAATTGCCAGTTTTGCCATGACATCAGGCTGATAAACCACTGACAAGGTAAACACAGCCTACTGACATGTTTTAAGACTAGGTGGCATATGACCTAGCCTGGGAAATGCTTTCAGTGAGGCATCCTGGGAATGGCTAATTTGTGCCGAAATCCCAAACTGAGTTTTATGCTTCTATACTGATGAATATTAATTAGTAGGACCTGAGGTGGTATCTGGAACGTACAGTACACAGAAGACTGTACCATTAGAGACTGTCATGAACAATGTACAATTCATTAAATTTATTAATGCTCTGTTTCCCCTTCAGGCAAATCATTTCACCACTGTGTGATAATAAAGGACTTCAGTCAGACAATTTTGACAAACTTGACATGTTGTTGAACAAAAGCCAGATAAAAACCCACAGCTTGCTTTGCTGGATTTTCTCACAACCAGGCCTGGAAACAGAACATACATTTCCATCAGCACTGGGTTATTTTATGCAAAACTTAAAGTTGGCATCTGTATGATGTTGAGGAGGACTGATCAGTGAGAAAGATTAGAAGCTGGAGAGAGAGAAGAGGAAGGATTATACCACAGCCAATGTCAAAAGATGGTGGTGTAATGTAGGTTCCAGATGCTGGTTATGAACCAAAATCACAAAGCAGTGTCAGTCATGAAAGACAGGAGCTAGCAATACAATCACATCTCCTCTATCTACTCTTATCTCCCCTGTGGATCTCATGGACCTGTGCACTCACAAGACATCATTCCTTTTCACAGGCTTTTTCTAGACATATAGAGATAATTTCATGTAACCAAAGTGTTACATCTTGCTTGTCTCTTCTACCTCTTGTCCCAGGCTACTTTCCTTTTTCACCTTGAAAAGAGC
Organism: Pseudopodoces humilis; assembly: GCF_049639895.1. Lineage (NCBI taxonomy): Eukaryota > Metazoa > Chordata > Aves > Passeriformes > Paridae > Pseudopodoces > Pseudopodoces humilis. The sequence goes on along the minus strand of NC_142203.1, from coordinate 46,635,187 downwards.
CTGGGAAGAAAGCTTCATCTCTACCTTTTAATACTTAGGCAGGAATCCTTGCAGAGAAAGAACTGGCCAGTACTCAGCTCACCTTGCCCTCTCAGAACTGCACTCCAGGCTTTACTAGCTGCTGATTTGTGTTAACAGTAAACAGAACTTTATTAGCCAAAAAGCAGTGAAGGGCAAAGTTTAAAGGTTTATAATTCCTTAATTTAGTGACTTTTTTATATAGCTCATGCAAAGCTTTTGTTTCAGCAGCTTGTATACAAAATGGGGCTTGATTGTGTCAAAACATCAAAATAGCAGGTCAGAAAGTCTAGCCTTTTCCACAAAGAAATTAAAAATAAATTTAAAATCAAACAGACAAGAAAGAATGCCCTATGTTTTTTATATGGAGCAATAAGGTACAAAGGTTTGTCACTTTTCCTTGATAGTGAGGGAAGTTCAAAGTACAGTTTGGAATAAAGCCCAGAGTAACCTAAGTCACATAATTTTATCAAGGACTGCCTTTTTATTTTGACAAAATACTGTTCTCTGCTATAAGTATCTCATCTTAAAACATGGCTGATGGCTTTCAGCCTGTAAGGAAAAAAAATTACACTATATACATATCTTTTCTTAAATATTATAAAAATTATACTGTATATATGCTTTTTTATGTATTTTATGCTTTATATGTTGGACAGTTTTATATTCTTGGACAGGTTGCTTCATCTTGGAAATTAGGAAGACTTTTATTCTGTGTACAGGTTCATTGTTTAGTAATATTAAGCAGTTACTGTTTACATTTTAAAAGTATTTTAAATGAATGATTCATCTATTTTTTTGAGTTCCTAATTTTCTTAACCATAAAGCTTTCACTCTGGTTTCTCCCTTTCATTGACCTAATTGAATTTAGATAAGACTAATAGTATCATCTTCCCCTTTAGCTTAGTTTTCTTTTCAACTGAGAATCCTCATTTTTCCCAGTGATAGATAGGAGACTTCCTTTCAAACTTTCGGAACAATGCTACTGGGGTATTTTTTCATTTTTGAATAAAACCAGCATACGAATAGCATTTTGCAAATCTTGCAAATCAGTCAGCATTTTAATTTCATTTAAGAAGTGCTTCCCAGGAAGAGCATCTGCTGCAGTAATAGGCTCAATCATTAAGTTACAAATACAAGAAAATCTAGTCTTGAAAACAACTGTCTTTCCTGACACGTTAGGCAAAGTGAAGAGCTTACACTATGCTGCAGCATAATCTTCTTAAAGAACAGGGCAAAGGACTGTTTTATCTGTTTTACCTATTTGCCCCTAGCTATTCTGGCAGTTCAGCAGGGTAGAAAAAATCATGGGAAAGTTCTGACAGACTTTCCAAACAAACACTACTAAGCTGATTTGTAGCCAGTCTTTGGCAAACCAGTTCCCTACAACCCTTCAGCAAGTGTAGGTATTCATTAGGCATTCACTTCAGAAGGATACTTAAGTATGTGGTTAACTTCAAGTGAGTGAGTAATCTCATTGATTTCAATGGGACTATTCATGTCCTTAAATGCCTGGCTGAATCAGGAACTAATTCCTTCTGGTTGTCCTTTGAGCCTGCACAGAGACAACTCTGTGCAGACGCAGTCTCTCCAAATGAAAGTTTGCCAAATGGTCTCCACTTAGTATCCAGAGTTCACTGTTTTCACTGCCTCTTGAATGCCTCTGTTATCACCTCATTACTGACAGACAATTCACCTTTCAGTTGTTTTCTTCTTAATCTTTACAGAGATCATCTTGTAGCAATATTCTCTGATAATGGTGTAATTGGAACTGTGACCATACCAGGGTTCAGTCAAAATGTAGGGGTTTTATTAGTCAGAATATCAGTTAGTTTTCCTTTTTTAAATGTCAGTACTTAGGTGTTTTGTAATCTAGGCCAACTTTTTAGTCAGTCTTTCAAAAAGAAGGGAAAATATGCATTGTGACAGGAGTAGGGGAAATACTACTCATTCAGTCATAGTTCATTCAGTACTACTGTATATCATGGCACCTGCTTAAGATGTTTAAAATTCCTGATTTCTTTGTCAGATTGCCAGATACCTTCAAATTATGCTGGGGTGGTGGAGAACAAAAAACCAAACCAAACCAAACAAACAAAAACAAAAACCCTAGAAATTGCTTCTTTTCCCCCTTTTTTTTTTTTTTTTTTTTTTTTTTTTTTTTTTTTTTGTTAAGGGTTAGGGAAGCTGTTTCATCTTATTGAATAAAGATAGCACTTCTCAGTTCTTTCCCTGAAGATCAATCCTGAATATTGCAAGCATGTGCTCCCCTGAGTAGTATGCTAACATATTGTAGTGTTCTCCCTGAAGACAATAAATATGTTATTCAAATATGGAAGAGTGAGATCAGGAAAACGAAGGGTCAATCCATTAGTAATTCTCTATCTGTTCTATATGAATACTCTTCCTATGTCCTGGTAGTATTTTTACTGATATCCTCATTCTGTGAATTGTCAACTGGTAGTGACTAAACTCAGATTATAGGCAAAGTTTGGATTTTCTTTTTGCTAATTCTTCTCTTATGCTGGAGTTACACTGTTGCCTATCAATAAGCAAGCAACAAAAGCCTCTTCTTTTTTATTTTCTCCTAGGGAGCCATTAGGCTATCACAGAAGAAGGGAAGTAAATGCACCAGAAAGCATCCTTCTAATTGGGGCTATATAGGTGTACATGGTATCATTGTGGAGCACAATTTGTGTCTTCTCATCAAGAAGTTCAGACATATTATTCCATATTTAGTGTCTTTGGAGTTGGGTAACTAAAAGAGATTCCTTTTTTCTCTTAAAATGAGTAGAAAAAGTTAAATATAGCCTAACTATCTCCATGCTTTCTGACAGACCACATCAGCAGAAAATACATAGAATTTTGTTTTGTAGTTCTAGGGATGAGAAAGCAGAAATGAATAAGTAGCTCACATTTAAAATGAAAATATAGCAATAAAATGTTAGCATGAACAGAATCCATTAAAAATTCTTGAGGACTAGCCTTCTTTCTGCCAAAAGCTGCACATTCGCTGAGGTTTATTTATCCAAATTATCCCAGGGATTTTGCCAGACTGACTTGTGTGACAATAAAGGATACACATTAGTACCACACAGCATGGCCTATGTAATTAATTTATTGTTTTCTATCTGTTGTACTGTCTTCTTCTCATATGTGTGTACTGTGATTTTTAAACAATCTAGACCTGGTAGGGAGAATCAAACTCTAGTGTGAGACCATAAACAGCATAAGGATTTAGAAGAAGGTTGGTAGTCTTGGAACAAGCAGTCTTGCAAAGGAGGAGACCCAAACCCTCGTTCTTCACATCAAATCCATTTCTATTATGCTTTGATGAGGGTTTTTGTTGTCTTACATGCAACGCTGTCTTGCAAGAAAATTTCCAGCTATTTATTCCTTATTTACCAGAATCTGAACCTTTTTTTTTTTTTTTCTTTTGTGGTTGGAAATGCAAGATTGTTTAGGAAATGATAATTTGATTCAGTGTGAAGCTCAAGGTCATTCAGACAAATGGTTGGCTGGATCACATTTAATGGATCATACCAAATAGAATGCAAAAACCAAGAAATCTGTATAATAGGCTGTGGAATTAAGTAAGTATTGACCAGTGCAGAAGAATCGATGGCTGTTGAAAAAAGAGTGATTACAGTATATTGCATCCTCAGGGTATAAGCATATAAATACATGCAAGTGTTTCAATTTTCAAAGCTTTGTTCTGTTTAGGCAATGGAAAAAGCCCTTGGAACTATTATCTAATCTAATTGTTACTTTCACTGGGAGGTAGAAGCAGTACCGAGACAGTTATTCTTGTAAAAATATGATAATATCTTTGTGTCAGAAAATACGGGTGGAATAAATACCTTCAGAATTATCTAAATGTTTAAAAGGGCCCAATCTAATCTGACAAGAGCGGCAATGTCTGTAATTGCATTAGGAGTAAACCATCAATTTATATTCACTTCACTCTGTAAAGCTGTGTAGCAAAATAGCTGCAGGGGATTCCATGCTGACTACATGGGAAAAGCTTCCAGATTGTCATGGAAGAACACAATATTTTGGGCCAGCATCTCACAGAAGTGTTATACTGAATCATGAACAGTATCAGTGAACATAGACAAAACACAGTTTTCTTGCCCAAAAAGGTGAAAACAGAACTATCAAACCCTGTCCAAAACTCTGGCACAGAAATGTCCTTGAAATTTTTTTATTGCTTTTTGGAGATATTTCCATGTGTGAGGCTCATATTTATGTTTTCCCTACAGAAGTATATACCCTGGTGCTTTCAAAAGCGTATGCAGCTACAGTCAATTATTTTTCAATGTGAATCTCTTATATGATGGATTGACTTCCTCTGTCAACAGAAATAGATTAATATTGATTTTCTTACCATTACTATAATACAGTTTAGCTACTTTTAACAATAACTACTTTTGAATTCAGTGACAATTTGATAGTTTGGCTTGAATAAGTTGTCCTGATATAAAAGTCAACAGCTTAAAAATGTATTGCCTGAAACTCAGCAAACAGATTCATATTAACATAAACATGGAATTGGTCCAGTATCCCACAGCCCCATGGAACTATATGTTCATCACATTTATGCTTTCTACTTGGCAGTAGGTATTGGCAACATCTTAGCAGAAAGGTATAAACATCTTAAATTCTGTGTTTGTGTCTTAAATTGTGTCTGGAAATGTGTGCACAAACGAGGTGCACCTCACGAAGTCCTTTAATTCAAGAAAGCAGGCCAAAATTCTTGCTCTCTTCCGTAAGTTTGAACATTTTGGCTCAACTGTGTTTATTAGGAGTCCTACCAAGATGCCTCTGGCTATTGATTTAATTTTGGCTTGTTGCTTGACTCGTACCCAGATCGAGCATCTTTCCACTAAGACTAATTTTACCAGCTCTAAGTCCCCAGTGGTGAAGCTAAGTTCAGCATGCCCATTAACTCCATATTAATCAATTAAATGTGCACATGAGCGAACACTTACATTAATTATTTAACTCTATCAAATTCAAAATTGACTTGGACTTTATGAGCCTCAGTTAAGCTGTAGATATCAGTTGAAAAAGCAGATCTGCACAGGAAGTAGTTACAGCCTAATGAGTTCTAAGGTAAAGAACTATTTTTATTTCATGTTTCTTTTAATAGCTGTCTTGGCTGAACATGCCAACTTTGCCACATTTAAACCATAAATCCAGCCCTTATTCAGTTAGTGGTTTAGATTGAGCTGAATGAAAAATTAGTTTTGACACAGCAAGAAATTTAATTTTGACTTTTTGTGAACATACTATTTAAAGTTTCCTCTCCAGCCTCAGAAAGGGGACCAAATCCTGTCTTCCAAATGAATAAGATGGAAATTATTTTTTCTTCTTGAAAACTATTATGCAGCCTATCATTAAGATGTGAAAAATCCTGATTCAGATCCATTCTACCCCTAATTTCCATTTCTTTCCTTCTAGATATTTCCCCATTCAGTCATATAGTTTATAGTTTAAACACTCCCCTAGGAACTGATGCATCTGAGTTTCAGTCCTACTGTCAATAAGGTTTTATGTTTTATTTGTACAAAATGGGACCATATAATCAGGAAAATTTGAAGGGCTCATCTTCTATGAAACAGCTAACCTTTCCCCTAATTTATGGTATTTTATAAACCAAACTAAAAGGAATGTAAAATTTAAACAGTATTTTAAGTTCAATAATTTTTTTAGTTTTACATAAAACAACTTTTTTTTTTCCAGTTTGACCTCTATACTGATACATCCATTTTTGAGAGATATTGATGCAAGAAGAAAGAGTTCACCTGGAAGACAATATAGACATTGTTTTCAAGCATATGAACAATATAGACATTGTTTTCAAGCATTTTGAAAGTAGATGTAGAGCCAGATCTTATATGCATCCTATTTACATTCTTCCTTGATGATAACAGTCTTGAAGTGTTTGAAGCATGTAATCATATTTCTTCCTAGTAACTCTTTAGTCAAATCAAAGTATTTATTTCATTTGAACTTTCCTCATAAAATAATCCCTACAACCACGTTTACTTCTGTTGCTTTCTCTGAACTGCCTCCAGCATGCTGAAAGTCCTTGGCACAGAGGTGCTTGTTCCCCTAAGCTGTCTGTATGGTGTGGTCTCTTTCATGCTACGCAGACCAGAGCGATCTTTTCCCTAGGCCACAGCATTGTGCTTCTACATGTACAACCTAAATTTACACTGGCTTGTTGCTGTGTTCTTTTGCAAGATTCCTTATAATTTGCTATCTGGAGTCATCCCAAGGGATTTTGGCTGAATCCTTCTTCTGATATTTGTTTCAGTTTATTCTTCACCTAGAGTAGCCTGCATCTTTTCCAAATTGACATAATTTCATAATTATATTTTTCTCTGACCAAATTTCCAACTTTTCTCATTTCTTGTCTTGTTTTGGTGTTCTTCTTTAACCAGAGTAAACCTTATATGTAAATATCACTCACATTCCATTACTTATGCTTTAAGTTCATCAGTTAACAAAATAAATGAAACAAAAGTTAAGGTGGATCTCTTTCGCATCCACTGCTGTCTGTTACCAATTATTTTGCCATGTAAAGCATTATTTTTTATTAATATTTTTACTATAACTCTTAGTGTAATCTGTATATGTGCTGTTTGATAACTTCTTTTTCCCCAGTTTCCTTCCTGAGGTAGTTGGTAAAACAAGAGTTCAGATTAGTAAAATTAGTTTGGAACTTAGATGCATATCTCTCTCAATGCCTTTTTCTTTGGAACTTATAAGTACATATTATTTTTTGTATATGTAACCTTCAGAATTTCAAATGTAATTAACTTGCCATTATTACTGTTCTAATATAAATGCAGGACCAAAGTACAAAAGGCTGAAGTTACAACTAAGAGGAAATTTATGTTTGTTATGCCTGGACCCTAACCACTACATCATATTAAGTCCTGGTCCTAAGTAAGTGTAGTGGCTTAGATTCATCAATTTGAGTTTCCCAGCCAGTGCACCAAATAATGTGGTGGGTTTAGTGCTGGCTAAAATCACCAATGCGCTTACTCATTTCTTGCTGTGAGATATGGATTAGGAGAAGGGCAAAACAAGCTTAAAACTTAAAAGGTATAAAGAAACTTTATTAACAGGACTACAAGAATAAGAAACATCAGAATAAAACCTCCAGAAACCTTTCCTCCCGCTGCCCAAATTTTTCCTTTCCCAACTGACCATGTAGAGACAAAACCTGGGATATTAAAGCAGTACCAACTATACAACAGTCTTTTCATCAGTCCTTGTAGGGAGAGGAGTTTTCTCTTGTCATGCCATGGAGACTTCTCCACAAGAAACAGTTTTCTTGTGGCTTTTCATTTCCATGAATGGCAGCCACCCAGGCAAAAAGTTCTGCATCATGAAATTCCTCCCATTTTCCCAGCCCTCCTAGAGGTGTGTTCATGGGCCATGAACTCATGGGGTATTATTTTAAGGATGAGTTATTCAAAGGCAAAGGTTCTCTTCATCTGTCTCTCTGATCATCTCTGGAAACAGAGGTTTTCTTCTTCTGTCCCTGGGGGCAAAGGGTCTTCATCACTCTCATTTCTCTCCCTGTTCAAAATTCTCATGGGATCACAGCTGCTCCATATCTTATTTTCTCCTAGGGAGCCATTAGATCAGTGGGTGCCTCTGCTCAGATCTACAGCTTGAATACTTCATCCCCCCACACTTTCTCATTAATTAAAGGAGATATTTCATTGTCCATCTCCATGGCCCTACCAAAAGAATATTTTAGCCGCATTTGGCATCTCCTCATTCTCCTTCCATCTGAAGCTTAACTCTTTCTTTACTGACCTTGATGTTTTCATGTTGTCTTTCTACGTGTCATCACTCTGTCCTTTTCTCTCCCTGGAGAGAGGACAGAGGTCTGCAGGTTTCATTTGTGTAGTGAAAGGGTTAAATCTCTCCCAGTGGCCATGGCAGTCCCGGTGTTGGAACTCAGGCGGCACCGGGTGCCTCCCTCAGCCCAGCCGCTGGATGCCAGAGCCATCAGTGCGGGCCGAGGGTGGGGTGGAAGTTTAGTGTTGGCAAGATGTCAGCAGCTGTGGCCTGGCCCAGCCTGGGGCCGGAACCCCACAGCCTCCATCCCCCGCCCGGGAGCCGCTGGGGCCCGGCCCGGCCTCCTCCAGGCCGCACGGGCTGCGGGGGAGCGGGACCGGCCTCACCAGAGCTCTGACACCTTCTGAGGCTGGAAGCAAAGAGAAAGAGGTTCTTGGGCTTGGTGTTTTAAAAATGTGGATCTCACAGAGGCGGATCTGATTTCTAAATGGTGTAAAGTGTTGTCAGTTCTCAGAATTGGCCACCTATTGGCCTTTCCCATGCACAGAGGTAGCTCTCAGCAGCTTCTCTTGAACAAATCACTTCTGTGTGTGTTTTTTTTACTTCTTTCCCCAAATGTCAATCAATGTGAAACCACCACAGTAACGCTTGCAGAAATTGAAGGCATTGGAAATAAAGGAAAATATTGTTTCATAAAAACTACATAATGAAATCATTGAGAAAGATGTCCTTTAAAATGCAAGAATGAAGCTTCAACCTGATTATAGCGAATTCTTCCAATGATGTAAAATCTGTGTTCAATTGTATAAAGAAAAGTATTGTTAGATCTAATTTGCCCATAGGAAGACTAATTCCAAGGCTGCTTCAAAATATTTGCTCTTTAATCACAATGTTGTTGACAAATGAGGCTGTGACAAAGCACAATCACTGCTCTGAATTGTTCTGAGCAAGTATCAAAAGGAATTTAATAACAGTTCTTGGAAAGAATTAATACATGAACAATAACTTTGAAAAGACTTGTTTCTTAAGGAATGAGAAAATGTTTAAGACAGCTTTGTATGGAAAGTACGAAGGCATAAGTTTTATCAAGCATAGGTCTGGATTTCACTTTCTTGTTATGAAGGACCACTGATGACATGGTCTTTATGAGCTGAAAAGGAAATAAAATTGTACTTGACATTGTAATACAAATAGGACAGAAATATACTCACTAAGGTTTTCAACGCTTAGAACATACCAAATGGTTTTTATAACAAAAGAAAAAATAGCATGGTGCTTTTAAGTTTCGAAGTTTAGATTTATTGGATGAGGGGATTTAGTTTGGGATTTTTTTCCTCCTTCTAAGAAAAACAAAACAAAAAACAAAAACCCACAGCTTAAAAAAGTCACAAAAAACCCAAAACAGAAAACCTTGGAAGGTTAAAATTATATATCTGAAAATAGTTACTCTGCAACCTTTCATAGCCTCCTTTGTAGAGTTTGATCCAAGGTGTCATGGATATTGACAAAGACGTATCATGCAGAAGGACTTCAGGAAAGTGGAGACTTCTCTAAAGACATTATTCCTAGGCAATTAGATGTCAACATATGTTTGGTACATACACAGTATCTACTGGTATTGAAGGCATTCCACACCTTTGTGTTTAGTGGAAAAGGCTGGGTTCTTCCTTGTGCAGCAGCAAATTGCTGTATATTTATTATCCAATCATCACATGTCCTCTTTTTTTGAGAGCTATATGGAAATTTCCATTCCTAAGATAGTGTGGAAGCAGAGTGTTGCAAAATTCACCAGTCCTGCAAAACCTTATATAGAAGAAGCAACATCATGACAGGTGCCTTGGAGTCTTTTCTGGCTCATTTGCCAGGCCCTGCTGCTTTGGGCTGCAATCTAGATCATAGCTGGGAACAAGGTGACTTTGAACCCTACTTTAGAAAACAGGTAAATGAAGCCCTGCTGTTTTTGCAGCAAGAATTCACAGAACAAAGCCATTTCCATTTAAAAAAGAAAAATAAAAAAGTCTTTTCCAACAGAACCAATCAAGAGAAAATGTTTGAGCAGACCTAATAATAAATAGCATTAAAAGTATACATCATAATTTGGTGGATTTGATTCTGTAATGAGACAGAGTAGGGGAAATCAAATCACCATACATAAAATCTCAAGAGATGTAGAGACTGGTTCAGGAATTCTGCAGTGAAAGATTCAGACCTATTTTTCTGTGATTTCATTGAATTATTCACTGTTGTTGAGAAATGGTATGCATGCTGTACTGTCATAGATTTTTAGGTGTTTACCAGAAAACCCAAATATAATGATTGTTTGCCAAAATGTGTTAGGTGCTTTTTCAAATATGCCAGAGCAATGGTCTTATCCCAAGGGTTTTAATCTGGGTGATTTACAGTCTCACTTATAGCTCTCAAAGGAAGGTACAGAAGCTTGAATGCTTGTGAAATCAGCTCTGTCTTAAATTTTTTTTAAGACTTTGGACAAGTAGTTCCATCTCCAGAGCTTCAATTTGGTGATAGAGGAGTCCACATCTGTGAACCGCTATGAGGTAAAATTCAGAAAGCAGCTTTTGTTATGTTTCCGTAGGGTTTGCCTCACTTTTTTTTTTTTCTTTCTTTCCTCATGGCCTCAAAAAACCACCTGTGTTTGGTTCAGTATAGTTATGGGTGTACAATGGGGCGCTACCTCTTGCACTATGTAATATATACAGCAAGAAGCTTCTGTCCAGCAGGCAGACACAACCACTGTCACATTCTTTTACCTCTACCCTTCCTACCCATGTGGCAAAATGCAATCAGTTTTCTTCTTTCATTTTCAACTGAAAGGGAAGCACAATCTGTTTTCCACACTGTTTCAACTAAGCACAGTGTGTAAAATTTCAGAATTTTGTTCTCTAAAGTCCTCTTAGCATTCAGAGAAAAAAGATGTTTAAGGGAAAGATTGTGCCAGATATGCTTACTGACATGCAGCATTTTGTTTTCCACATGTGTTTGAACAGCAATGTTTGAAGAAATATTTATATCCTGTTTCAAAGTGCTGCAGAGTAAAACTCTGGTTCTCCATCGACAGAGGGACCATATTTTTTAATACTTTAAACAGTGCTGCAGAGTAGGATGATATCTTCACTGTTCAGAGAATCAGGCCAAGAACATTTTTGGCTCAGGTCCCATATTCTGATTTTAAAAACATACCATACAATTAGTATAGCCTCTATTGAATGGACAAACGCTGTAGAAAAGATACATGGAAAAATTTAATCCAAGGATGACATGCTTTCCTAAAATGTTAACCTTTCTTTAAAAAGGTGACCTTTGATTTAAGAAGAAGCTAGAGAAAAACCTCCCAAATACAGCCGGAGAACAGGGCAGACGAAGAATATTAGGAGAAGGAGTAAAATCTTACACTTTATAACATCATGAGGCTATTACTATGTCTGAAATACATATTTAAAAGCAATATATAAAATTGGAAAAGGTCTAGTGAAATGGTCTGAAATCTGAATAATGGACTATGAAGGGTAAGATTTAAGTTCCTTCTCATATGGAAGATTTAAGGTATCAATCCATCAAATAATCTAACAGGCGGTTAGCCTGTGACTTGATCTCATTTTCGAAGTATCTACATAGGAAAGATTTATGGATTTTAGCAGAAAAGGAAGTGTAAAAAGATCAAGAGAAGGAAGCTGATGGAGGTGAATGCCAACTAAAAACAAAGCACTGTATTAACAGTGGAATGATTTCTGTGCCACCTGTAACTCCTAAATCCATACAAGCTGTCTTTTCAGAAGATACACTGTAATTCAGACAGAAATGATGAGTGTAGTGCAAAAATACCAGTGGTGCACTGTTGCTCAGAACTTAATTTCTCCTTTGTGGACTGGGAAAGTTTCAGGTCATGCTTCAGAGCTCAGCCTATTGTAGTGCTTGTGGCTGAGATTTCTTTATTTTTGGTGTGGGCTAATTCAGGAGGCAAAAAAACTGCAGGCCAGGAGTCCTACACATTTTTGGCACGCACAACACAGTTTCTGAGGTCTACAAGCTGACACTGAGAGTACAACACAGACACTGGGTGCTTCGCTTCTTGGCCTATTTTCATTCCAGAAGAAGAGACTGTACAAAATGTATGAAATTCCTATAGGTTCTAAGAGTTTTACTTAATCTTTACTCTCCTGACCTCGAGAGAATTTAAGAATTAGCTCTCCAGTCGTTCAAGCCTTTATTCCTCTATTCCACAAAGCTGAGATAGTGTAGGTGAAGTGTGGAAAAGCTGTTCTGAACTTTGGAAAACATTATTTCTGTTGGAGCAGCAGCATTGTATCCCAGGGTTTTTCCCATTCCCAAACTGTTATTCATTTCCTCAGCAATGGGTATTTTCTTTTTATGCTTTAACCTTTTAAACAGCTTGAGGCTCCCGAGTGGCTTCCTCCGGGCTTCCTGGAGGCTTCCAGGCTTCCAGGATCAGTCTTTGCTTCACAATTAAAACATTTCTGATGTTAAACAACCATTCATTGTTGTTTCAAGAATAGCTGCTGCTAACATTACCTGTTAGAAGTTTCCTGTTTATCAGTAGAGAGCCTTGAGATCACAAAGTATCTCCCTTGAGTATCAGGAAGACAAAAATGCTACTTTCTAATAGCTTTCTTTAAGTACTGCTGCCATGGAGATTTTGCATAAGTGCAAAAATTTTTCACAACTAATCTCAATAAACCAGTTTTACATAGAACTTTTTTTTTTAAAAAAAAAACTGTATTCAAGTCTTTCTAAATTACTCAATTAAAAGAGATAAAAATGTTCTAAAAGACAATATTCCATAGTCAAAGCATATATTAAAAAAATAATTTTCTCTTTTCCTTTATAATGAGTTTATTAAGTTTGTGTTCCTAATTTCTTTCTTTTATTTTTGTATTATAAGACTTTTCTTTTTTAGTAGTTTGGATCTGAAAACAGTAACATTTTCAAAACATGTAAGAATTATTGAGTTCCTGGTAAAACGTGTTGGTCATAAGTCCAGGGATAATTTTTATTATATGGTGGGAAGTGAAGGAATAAATAATGTATAAGGAACTAACACTGTTTTTCTGTTTGTCAGTGACTTGGTGCTGGCTTAGTATTCCAAACCAGTAATAAAGATGTTAAAAAAAAATAAACTAAAATAGTCTATCCCCTACTCATTTGTTCTTATTAATGAATGTTTGTTTGTAAATTGCTCTGATACATGCAATTGAAGGCACAGTTATTCAAGTCAGTAGACCAAATCTTTATGTACAAACAAGAATATAGCAGAAGGGAAGGACTGACAGGTAACTGGTCTCTTGAGGCTGCTATCACAACTGTTTATCAGGGAGCATTAGAGAGGCCTTTCCTCCACTTAACAAAGTATAATTATCAAAACTTGGCATCCTCATGGCTGGTAAAGGAGCTAAACAAACCAGATGCATTGAATTCCTTGATTCCAGCCAGGGGATTCCAATCTTATGAAAGTCATGATTTTAAGCAAGTTTAGTTTAGATTGGAGTGTACACATGAAGGTACTTAATGCAGTTCTGTCTCCCATTTCAAAATTTATTTTTTCTCTGTGTCTTTCAATTGGTTTTGTGTAATTATAATTTTGTCTTTCTGTCCATTAAAAGAAAAAAATCTTGTGCAAGGCAAGATGATAAACAATATATAAATAATTATTCATTTTATCATTTCCTTTGGCTTTCATAGAGACAAATGTTTTTGTTTCCTGACAACACATTGGCAAGGGACAATAAAAATTTTGTTGCCAATTTGTTCCAAGCTTATTCCATGTAGTTAGGATCAGATAAAGAAATTTTTAGAGGACATCTTATAGATGATGTTCGTCTTAACTCAGTGGAGAATCAAAAGTTGTTTACTGCTTTGAAAGCTTTCCCTTGATAGCCATTTAATAAATGAGCAAATGCAACTCCATTTCTTGTACCATTTATCAGTTATCTGTGTACAATACTCTTTCAAACAATATGTTTTAGAAGAGAAGAAAAGAATGAAAGCAGCCACACTGTCATAAACATTTTTTTCCTCCATCTACATTCTGCTGGCAACAGCAGGAGTAATTTGCAGATGATCTTTACAAATATGCATGATGGTTTCACTTTATGGTAGTTCAAAATTAAGAGCAAGATCTTATCCTATGTAGTGATCTTGTTATCATTAGATAGTATGAGTTAAGTCCCCCTCCCTTCATTTCTGGGTTGAAATTATTTGTGCAGGTTAACCTGTCTCTGTAACCATGAGAATCCCTGATGAAGTCAAAATTACAGTCTTTTCTGTGGTTCAGTTTCCTTTATGTTCCCCACAGTACACACCTAGGAAGCATGAGGACTTTTTAAGTCCAGTGGAAACTGAGCACATTTCACTTTGCATCTTTCTAGTAAATAAAGATGTTTTATTTGCTGAATCTGCAAGAAGCAGAGCAAATCTGAAATCATTGTCATTCAAAAATTCATTGAATGTACCATAGGAGTGGTCCTTGTTTGTGACCTGCCCTAATGCAGAGTACAGCAGCCCTGAACAGAAACAGAATGATTTATACTTTGAGGAAGAATGCTTGGGAATATTTAATGGGAAGAATACGGCAGTCAGAACATGACTGTGCTGCTCTTCTTTACGCTTTCTTCCTTTCCTCCCTTCATTCTCCCACGGCCTCTCACACACCCTCACTCCCTTGCATTGGTTTGCTGTAGCTATTAGATCCATATCGGAGAGAAACTGTGGACATGCGTGCTTTGGGATTACTTTGAAACAAAATCTTGAGTACCCACCTGTGTGTTAATCCTCACTTTTGAATCATGTGTGATAATCTGAAAGAGCCCAGATCTGTTCTCCATGGGTAGCTATGAGTAACTATTTTCTCTCTCCTTGTTTATATATCTGTTTGTGTCTGTAATTCTCAGGGATTAGCCTAAGCCTAGGGCAGCAAGTAGTTTTAATTAAAATAAGATTGAGTAGACTAATAAACTGTAACAGAAAATCCGTGTGAACTAAGAGCAATAGTAAACCTGAGTAAGTTTTTTCCTGTTTCAAACAGGAATGCATTTGCTCTTATCAATGATCTTTACTTTAAGAGCACATGGAACGCTTCTTTATTATGGTTTATTTTTTATAATTCATTCCAAAACTCAAAATGTTTTGATCATCCTCTGGAAGGCTGAATATTCGAAGCCCCATATGTCACCTCTGTCATCTGTAAAATCATGTTTCTTTGTTCAGCCCTGTGAAAAGACAAATAAAATATGGGTTTCTAAGGCTACGCAAGGCTAGGTCTATTGTACAAGCATAACAGCTAAGGCATAATATATTGCTACTTATTCAAAGAATTTTACAAGGCTAGAAATTCTAGTCACAGTATATCCTTGAGTCAAAATCTAGAAACACACAAAAAAATGCAAGATTAACAAGATTCCCTAGATGGTGACAACAGCCACAGGTCTCTTCTCCTCCTTATGTGTATCTCTATCTACCACCGTACATGAAGAAATTATGTAATAATTGATGAAAGACTTTCAAAGTAAGAGTTATTCAGCCATCACAAGGCAAGCCAGGGTTGGTTTTCTATTCACCAAGCTTTTATTCAACCGATTTTTTATCAGTTTCTGCTATCTGCAGCTTCTTAAATCATGAGTTCTGGATCACTAAACTCAGAAATTAAATGAGTCAATGGCAGTATGAATGTGGGGGTCTCACAATTCTCCCCTACAGAATGAATAGGAACACCTTGCCCTGTTCTTCAGCAAAGCAGTTGGGTCAAATGATAGGTGTTTTAAAAAAGAAAACACAAAATATGTTTCATCTGTGACAATCCTATTTTAACTCAAGGATCCTCCTTGTAAATGTAATTTCAGTCTCCAGGAAACACTACTGAGCTGTTTTTTTCCTGAAAAATGACTATTTTCTCTTATAACAATACAGATTTTATGAATTCAGATTTGTAAGCAGAAAGTTGTATCTCTTTCTGATTTTCACTTCTGTAACCAGTGAACTTTGGTATTTGTCAAATGTTGCTTCCATTTTTCTCAAACTAAAATGAGTCTCTGCCTTTAGCATAGGAGACCCTGTCTTTAGCATAGGAGACCCTGTTAGCAGTTACATACATTTTCTGCAGGATATCAAGTAATATAAGTTACTGCAGCTCTGAGGTAACAGAGCTTGGTACAGCACTTTACAAGTTTTCTGTCATCTGAACAGGCACAAATTATTAAGGATTATCAGACTGAGTAAGGTTTTGAAATCATTGATCAACAGATTGCTTATTAAAAAACACCTTGAACTTGATAACATAGTCCCCACATGCTGGTTTAGGTATTATAAAATTTACTCTGATGTGGGGGCTGGGGAAAAAGAATACAACTGTGAGGGAACTGGTAGAAGAAACAAATCAATTGGAAAATAATGACTGCCCTTACTACTAATGCTATAAAGAAATAACTGTGTTTCAGACACAGTTTTATTGCTTTCTGGTCCTCACAAGAATCCTTACCTTATATGCATAGCGTGTTTTATCTCTTTTAATACATACACTGCTTGCAGAATGCAAGCTACCCTTTATCTTTTAATCCCAGAAAAAACAACTATATTTAAAATTTTCTGGAATTCCATTTGTTTCCTCAGTAATCTTGAACTTCTGTGTTCTTGGTCTTGAAAATGCTAGCATTCCATACCAGCTCAGGAAACCTCTAGACAAGAATATCTGCAATATTTCTTTCAGAATCAAATATATAATCAGGAAAAAAATCATATAGGGTCCTATTGAAATAGTAATTTTTTTCAGAATTCATTATTATACATACGGATCTGAACATAAAAATGACAAGTTTTTAGATTCCCTTTTACAATTCAAACTAAGACTTCATCCTTCATACAATATTTACTATTAATATAAAATTTTTCAACCTTTTTCTCTGGATTTGTTCAGATTTGTTCATGCTGATTTCAAGAGCCAATGGCAAAGGCTTATGGGACATTTGTATATATATTTGGTTCTCTTAGAAGACGCTCATGTTATTACACAGGGAATCCAAATGGATTTCTCCTCGCCTATTAGTACATCAACACGTGGTTGATACCTTTACTAATATGAAAGAAAGGAAGAGAAATTTTAGACAAATGCATTTGTTTACATGTTTAAAATGGATTTAGGTTTTTGAAGATTTTTATTGGCCCATAGTCAGAGTTTGGGAACCATCTTGATATGCAATTCTAAGATATTTCAGTGGAATCAAAGAATGCATCAAGAACCAATTCATCTTGAACACCTTTGTGAAGTTAGACTGCACATTTTTTAAAAAGTTGCTATCCACTGAGATACATCTTTAAGTACTTAAGCATCCATTAGGCATAAACTTTATTTACTCAGTAATATTTGGGCTGAAAAAGTAGAGCAGCTAAAGTTACCTTTCATTTTGAAACTGCTTTAAAAAACATAAAAAAGCCATTCTTTCAGATACACCTTTGCACCATGCCTGAGAAGATTCCCTTTGCAGCCCCATGAAGCCCATCTACCACATGAAGTGTTCCAAAAACAGTGACTTTTAGGAGCCCTCATGTGCACTTGCAAATTTATCTCTCCCTGTTTCTCCTTTGTCAGTAGTCCCACAGACACACAGTATTCCACAAAACGTGGCAATGGAAATTGTATTCAAAAGGACTAAGCAAGTGCTAAGGTAAATCTTCACCAAATGTCTCTTTAAGGATTCCTTCAAAGCGTTGCTGTGTTTAGATGTTCCGTGGTGCATCAGCCTCATAGCTTAACAATGCAACAGGAAAAAAAAACCCTTCTGTCACCAGGATAAATGTGCTGTTTCTTTCTTTATACTTTGTTTTTGGATAACTAACAGAGTTCACTGTGGGAAACTGAAAGTCTGAAAGGCATACAGCCTCATTACTCTTTTCCATTGAATCACATGGACTAAAACTCCACTCTCTATGTAAACACTAAAATACCAGAAATGCCACTGATGAAGAAGTTTATCCATCCTGAGTTTCACAGTGTCTGTCTGACTGGTTTGTCAAAGAGATTTGCAGATAAGAGGAAAGCAGAACAGTTTTGATGCCAAATTTCTCAAAAGAGCAGTCAAACAGTAGGGATGTGTGTGAAATAAATCAATCCTAACTTTTCCATTTCCACTTTTCCCCCCTTCTTTTCCAGCTCTTTGGCACATTTATGTCTCCTGAGCAGATTAAGTTACAGGCTCCTCAGTTTGCAGGAGAGGAAAATCTAAACTTTTCCACATACAAAGGAGTTTTTGCAGCCTGCAAATGAAGTGTATGTGACATAGTTGGTTTCTCCATCACTGTGACTATAGAGAAGCCTGAGTTTTATGAGTATTTTTTTATTGTAGTATTTGCCAGAGGTTTCCAGTTTCCCTAATTATTGAAGATCTGGAATAGAGAGGCAAACTTTCAAGATGTCTTGGAAGCTAGTATCAATCTGTGAAGGGAATGTCTCCAGTGTCTGAGGAAGGGGAAAGCCTCAGAAGGAAATAAAGGAGTAAGTTGAGGAAACTTCTGTTTTTGTCACTTGAGATTGTCTGTCTAAAAAATCAGTGTAGTCTGTGCTTGCACACAGCAGGGTATTTTGTAATTGCAATAAGCTGAAAACAGAACTGAAAGAGTTGACTGGAGCTCACAAAACAGTAAAGTAGCCTTTGATTTATAAAGCAAGGTAGAGGAGCTGAAATGCCATGACTTCAGAAAACTTTTGAGTAACCATGTTGTGGAAAACTGTAGAATGGTTTATTCAGACTTGAAGAGTGTGAAGCAGGAGAGGCACCAGTGGTATAAGTCAGGCAGCTGCCCTGGGTGGCTTGGCTCTCTGTGCTGCAGCAAAGGGCACAATAATCATCCTCCTCCTGACAGCTGGTAAGTGAAAGATTTTAGGGTGAACCCAGGTAAAGACATGTGGGAAGCATCTAATCCTCTAATGAATAGATTAATTGAAAAAGGTCTCTGCATGGTGACCTCATACTTTATTCAGCAGTTTGAAAGTACAAAATTCTAGTGTGAACCTTTCTAATTTCCAAAAGAATATCCATTAATAAATACTCTTTTTTTAATATTCATGTCCAGAAATGTTTTCTAAAACTCTTTTCCTATGCACCAGTAAGTGAAATATTAATGACTATAGTTAAAATTATAGTTACTTATAAAATTAATCTTCATAATGTTCACTGCTATATGGCACAAAACTAGTCACTGAGATCAGGATAAAAGTGACTTTAAAGGGATAAAAACTACAATGTGTCCAAGTCCTTTTTCTACTTTGGGCTGATTAAAATATTCAACTGACACAGCCGGAAAACTAAAGGCAAAAAATGAAGTTTTACATCTGTTACAAAAGAGCTTTAGTTCTAAGAATCTTAAAAAAAAAAAAAAATCCATTGAAAGTAGCAGAACCAGAATCTAGGACGCAGCAATTATTGTGCTGCAAGAGCACTGATGTGGATGAAATGCTTTGCCTTTATGTGAGCCAGTGGTGGAAGTACAGACATAGAAACAAATGTCTGGGTAGCAGCAAAACCTGAAAAAACTCTAAAATTTCTCCATGATGATCAAAGTTGAAGAAATTTTGATTCTTTGCTGACAAATGGAATGAAATTTATGACTTAACATAGATGTTTCTCTCCATTTTATCTTATGGATTTTCCTTGTAGAAACATTAATGTGGATAAAGATTTATGGTTTAAAAAAAAAATCTGTGAAAAATTTTCTATTCATCTGAAGTATTTTTTCATCCACAGAACTATGCAATCTAAGCCCACTAACTTAATATCAGTATTCTAGGCTATTATGGTCTAATACAAGGATTTTTAGCACTGAATTGATTTTATTATTGGGAATGAAGATAGATTATGATGTAGAAATATTTACATGGTAAAACCACCATCTATGAAATCAGACACAGGTTAGCAAGTGCTTGAGAGATACTGGTTTAATATATTTTGGGATACAATGAGATATTGTATCAATTTCTTCAACTGCAGTGATTTCTGCACACATTTTTTTTTTTTGTCTAAAGTTTTGACTACTTGTTATTTTTTCATGGGAAAATTTAGAGATCTATCTGTCAGCACGTTCATCACAGATTAGCTTGTCTTAACATTTTGTCTCATTACATAGTTTTCCATGATAATAAGTCTGCAAACACTGATGATTTCCAACAATACGCTTGACCTCTTACATGTTCCATATTTTTGCTGTTGATGCTTTCCAGTTCAGCATGCATCACTGAAGATATAAACAAAGCAGAAAGGATGTACAGCAGGCCTAAGTGGAATATGCAATCAAAAGAAGAGATGTTCTTTGATGGTATCTTGTGCTATGTACTTGTGTTGGTTTTGGCTGGGGTAGGGTTGTTTTTCTTCATAGTGGCTGGTATGGAGTTTTTGATTTATGCTGAATACAAGGTCGATAATGCACAGATGTTTTTGTTATTGTTGAGTAAGGTTTACACAGAGCCAAGGTCTTTTCTGCTTTTTGTACTCCAAGAAGCTGAGGATGCTTGGGAGATTGGGGGCCTAGGCTTCTGAAGGTGGCTGAACACCTGCCTGCCCACAGGAAGAAGTGAATTAATTCCTTGCTTTGCTTTACTTCAGTGCACAGCTTTTGCTTCCCCTATTAAACTCTGTCTTAATCCATGAGTTTTCTAATTTTTGCCCTTCTGATTCTCTCCCCAATCCCACTGGTGAGAGAGTGAGCAAGCAGCTGCAAAGGGCTGTGTTTAAAAAATGCCAGTACTGTACGGGCACCAGAATTGGACAGACTCAGTATTGTACTTCAGATTCATAAACAGGAGAACTGAAATTATACTATGCATGCATTTGCATATCTACAGTACATAGGTGAGAGACAAACTTAAGCCAACATACTGCAAAGCTTCCAGAACTATGTTTCATTATGCTGGCATTTTTTCAGCCAGTGAAACTATTACATGGTGTACAGGTAGTGGTGTACAGGAGAATATATTTCTTTTTATCTTCAGAGATTTTCTTTTGTAGATGACTAGACTGCATTGTATGAAGCCAGCGTACCTCACTGCAGGATAAGGTATGGAGCTATGGAGCTATGGAGCTATGGAGCTATGGAGCTATGGAGCTATGGAGCTATGGAGCTATGGAGCACCTGCTCTTTTTCTCAATTAACCACAGTCCCCAAGGTGACATGACATTGGGGAAAATGGCAGGCAGTAACAATTCTGGAAAAAATATTTGCTCGGTTTAAATAAACTTCAGTAACTTCTGGGAGCTTTATTAACTTCACCATGAGCTTCAGATGCATAAATTATTTTACTTCTTGGCACACTGAAGAGACCATAATAAGGTAAGATCAATCTGTGCTTTGTATTTGTTGGTCTCTACAACTCTATGGGGCTTGATGGGATTCATCCAAGAATCTTCAAGGAGCTGGCTGATATCTTTGCAAAACTCCAACTGATGATTTTTGAGCTGTCTTGGGAAACTGGCGCAGTCCTAGCTGACTGGAAACTGCCAAACTTTGTCCTGATTTTTAAGAAGGGTAAGAAGGACCCCAGAAGCTACAGGCCTGTAATTCTTATATCAGTGCCTAGTAAAATCATGGAAAAGATTATTCTGGGTAGTATTGAAAAATACCTGGAGAACAATGAAGTCATTGGTCAAAGTTTGAGCCAGCACAGTTTCATGAGGGGAACATCCTGCTTGTCAAATCTGATTTCTTTCTACAACAGAGGAAGCCACCTGATTGATCTAGGAAAACCAGTTAATGTAATCTTTTTAGGCTACAGAAAAGCTTTTGATATCATTTCTCATCTCACAGGATCCTTCTGGACAAAATGTGCAGCCCACAGCTGGATACACACATCGTGTGATGGGTGAGCAAGTGGCTCATGGGTCAGGCACAAGGGGTTACAGTGGATGTGGTGACATCAGACTGGGGACCTGTCACTGGTGGGGTTCCACAGGGCTCCATCTTTGGCCCTGTGCTCTTCAACATCTTCATTAACAACCTGAATGGACTTGAAGGGATACTAAATAATGTTGCCAACACTAAATTAGGAATAGCTGTTGAGAGGCCCTGCAGAGAGACCTTGACAAAGGTAATCACCAACAATGTGATATTTAACAAGGGAAAGATGCTGCATCTGTGTCAGTCCTGGATGTACAAACACGCTGGGGAACGAGAGGCTGGAGACCAGTGATGTGGAAAGGGACCTGGGGGTCCTGGTCAATGGAAAGCTGAACATGAGCCAGCAGTGCCCTGACAGCCAGGAGGGACAACCCTGTCCTGGGGGGCATCAGGCACAGCATCACCAGCGGGGCAAGGGAGGGGACTGTCCTGCTCTGCTCTGAGCTGGGGCAGCCTCACCTCCAGTGCTGGGGGCAGTTCTGGGTGCTACAATTTGAGAAGAACAAGAAACTGCTAGAGAATATCCAAAGAAGGGCAATGAGGATGGTGAGGGGCCTTGAGGGGAGGCTGTATGAGGAGTGGCTGAGGTCACTTGGCCTGTTCAGCCTGGAGAAAAGGAGACTAAGGGGAGACTCACTGTAATCTTCAACATTTTCATTAGGGGAAGTGGAGGGACAGGGACCAATCTCTTTACTTGTGACCAAGGACAGATCTTGAGGAAATTTTATGAAACTGCATCAGGGGAGGTTTAGGCTGAATTTCAGTGAAAGGTTTTTCAACCATGTGGTGGCTGGGCACTGGAACAGCTCCCCAGGGCAGCAGTCACAGCATCAGCCTGGGAGAGTTCAGAAGACATTTGGACAGTGCTCTCAGGCACATGGTGTGATTCTTGGGATGTCCTGTGAAGGGTCAGGAGTTGGACTTGATGAACCTGATGGGTCCCTTCCAACCCAGCAGATTCTGTGATTCTGTACAGTTATTACCAGTCCCTTGAAAAATACAACAAAAGGTGAAGCTAGATAGGCATCTTAGTGGACATATTTATTACAGAAGCTGTTCTCTACTCAAATTAGAAAATACTGGGGATATAAGGTGACATAAATAATTGCTCTTTCTAGCTTTTCATACTAATATTTGCAGCTGTCATTATTATATGTACCAAAATTCTTTGGTTTTGAGGGTTGTTTTCCAGGGAGCCTATTGAAAATAGTTTTGTTTTTCTTTCTCAGTCATTTACATTTAACAAATATAGCTGATGTAATAGTTTTTTGTTCCTTATTGCAGAAACACATTTTCTCTGATCAGCTATTCATCAGAGTTGCCAGTTCATTAGTGATGAATTATTGGTTCATTGGTAACCACAATTACAGTTTTTTGTTTGTTTATTTTTACCTAGAACATGATTTAATTGAAGACCTTCAAAAATTATCTGACATCCAAAAAGGAAAAGAACAAGTATATATATTTTTCATAGTAAAATCTTATAATTTTTAATATGTGGGCATTTCATTTTCAAACACTGAAGAAAAATCCCCTTCTAATACCATTTCTTATGACCATAGCTTGAAACAAGCCAGAAAGAGTTTGAGTCTGGCTATATCATTATTTAAGCAGCTTTACCCTTTGGGTAACACAAATACCATTTTGTATTTTCTCTCTGCTCTGTCTGTCTGCAATAAGACTGAAAAAAATTAACATTACAAAATAAATGAGTTTTTTGTTCTGGCCACACAAATGCAAGATCCCAGTGAACATAATTTTGAGGAATGCTGTTGTCTGATTTCCATTTATAACTGTCACATATGCTTATATAGAGAGCCAGGGTGCAGCAATAGCAGGTCATATGAAAAGCTGCCCATGATAGGTATTTTTGACAGCTGAAACCATGCAAAATCTAAGAGAAGAGTACCAAAAACATGTAAGATGCATTTTAGCCAGAGAAAATATTCTTTTGAATATCTGTTTTTTATGTCCTTTTGGGGAAGAAAATACTATAAATTCAAACTTTTAATATTTTCCTTCTTTTTTTATTGAGAGCTGAATAGAATATAATTGTCTCTCAGGAAGAGATTTTGCCAGGAAGATTTGCAGATGGAAGGAACAAAGGTTCCACAAGGGAAAAAATGTTATCTACATTTTCTGGCAATTAAACAGAAGTCTTAGCTGTAGATTTCAATCTGTAGCTGCTTTTATGTTATTTTTATTCTTCTCTTGAAACAAGATTGACCACCTTTGCTTTCAAATTAATTTTCCCAGGGCTCCTCGTCATTCCATTGCCATTTAGTCTACTAACGTCTCTTTGACTATAAAGTATCTGGAACAAAAATTAACATTGCTGTTCACTAAGACATTTATGACCACATCTAACTGTCCGTAATAGCCATGATAACCGTGTTGGAGAAAGAGAAAAAAATGAAATCCAGTCCTATGATTTAGCCTAGTTAAAATATGTGTGTCACAAGTGTATATTACTTGCACTGATCTGGTAGGTATAGTAAGAAAGCATGGCAGATGTCTATTTTGGTCTGCAGTTTTGCAGTTTCATCACATAACCCTTTATAAGGAATTCTGATTTTATAAGGAATTCTCAGGGTCACAGATGTTAGCTCGCTTAGAGTTTTCAATTCATTACCAAAGTATACAAAGTTTGTAGAAATGCATGTAGGAGTAATAGTTGGACTCAATGATCTTGGAGGTATTTTCCAACTTCAATGATTCTTTGTTTCTATGAACAGTTATTCTATTCCTCATATTTCTGTATTTCTGTCTTCTGCAATATTTATGCTAGAACCCTTGGCAATAGTCACACAACCTTGCTTTCTGCTTTGGACCCATTTATATAGATTTCAATCTGGTGAAATAGGAGAGCTAATGTTAACATTAATCACTGTTTTTCAGCTGTCTTGGAGCTGTATTTATTAGATATTTTCTGGGCAAAGTGGAAAGTTTCTGCATGATCAATAAACATTTAAGCAATGGTAGTTTATATTCTTTTCTTTTTTTCCTCCCAACAGTTCATTTAACACCTGAAGGTGATCTGTTGTAGGATATCCTGATTAATAGTATTTCTGTTCCTTTGGAAATCTGGAGCTCAGCATGAAATGAACTGCTTGTAAAATGAAGACAATGAGATATAACTTCTTCAGAGTTGATTTTATTTGAAGCAGCCAAACTCCTCTCTGCCTTTTTTTTTTTTTTAGCAGATAGAGGGATGATAGATAGGTAGGTAGATAAATAGATAGTTAGATAGATCAGAATAAATAATATAATACATATTTCTTACATACATACATATATATATGCTTATATACATACAATGGGACTGTATCCCTATGCTCCCTTATGCATTGGCTGCCAATTACATTCCTCAGGAAAACTGCCACTGTTGAGGGAGCAACTTATGCAGAATTTTCTCCAAAGCCAATGCTGAAATACATTTAAAGGATTTTAACAGATACTGATGCTGTCAAGTTGTTAAAGGTTTGAATTTTTGGTTCATTTGAAATTAAACTCTGACCCTTAGAGCAGTAGGAGGTTTTCCAGGTATCTTTCCAGACATTCAAGGTTCAGTGGTCCATATCTTTAGGCCCAAACAGTTGTATTTATTATTATATTATTTTTTTTCCTTCCTGGTGTTTACCTTATGAATTTCCTTATGAATGGCATTACTTGCATGAATTTCACCATTATGGTTGAGATGGCAGCCCATATTACAATTACATTGGTCATGGAAGTGGAAGTAGTCTTTGCTTCTCTATCCATGCTCACCCAGAAGCCTAGCTTTTTTTGACTTCAGCACAGGTCAGTGTTTTTGATCTAGCTGGGAGATAGGACTCCACAGTCAGACTATGGGACACCGTAGGCTGATGTTCTGAACTTCCATTCTTTTTCTGTTACCTTCCAGGGAATCTGCTGCTTTGTAAGTTATGGCCAAGGGTGAGTATTTCCCAAATGGATCCCTCATGAATTATTTGATTTTTCTAAATAAGCTATAAGTTTTTAAATTATATTAAAGTGGGGTTTTTCCTATCCATAGGATTTGTTCTTTCCACATGAAACCACATGTGTCAATTTCCATTAGCTATTAGATGTATAGTGCTTTTTACATAATCTTTTCAGAAAAACTGTCCTATAATTGTGCAATATGACAACACAGATCAGCAGCAATTCTTTACTCAAAAATTATGGCATTTCAACTTGGGGCCAAAAACTCAAAGTCCTTTGTCTATGAAACCAGAAATGTAATTTTTGGAGCCATTGAAAATGCAACTTTATTTTATCTTAATTTATGATATTACAATAAACTTCTACTTAGAGAAACCAGGTTTAAGTATGAAGGGAAAACTTGCTGAACACAATACTTTAATTCTGGTAAGGAAAAATATCCATAAATACAGGGAAGAAAATCTTTTAGATATTGCAGGAGAAAAGTACAGACTGTGTGACCTAGAAGTTTATCTATATCTGTAATAATTTAACCAATGTCTTGATAATGTTTCTTAGCGAAGACTGAAGTGTTACATTTAAATATCCCATAAAAAAAAAACATGTCTTTTGCCGCCCTTTAAATGGGCTGAGTCAGTTTTGGAAAAAATAACTTCCAAAAGTTTTTTATGTCCAGCCCTGTAGCTAAGAAGCTCAGTGCAAGTGTCCTAAAAAGCAATGAAGTCAGATTTCCTTAGATGAGCAAGGTGTATATAATATATCAAGATTGTGTTTTTTTCAAATGCATGTATATATTTCATTCATGATTATGCATCTAGAAATTCTTATTGACTCAAATAAGTTCTTTTATATATTTGGATATATTATATTTATATGTATACACACATAGCAAATTATACACTTCATTATTTGCTTTTATTTATGGGTTGGTTTTTTTTTTTATTGATGACATATAATGAGTTAAGGAGAATTTCTGCTGTAAAGGAGAAATCTTAATTCCTATTACAGCCTGAACACATGCTGTTATCTTACTTTTCTTGAAGCTGTCAGTTACTGATATATTGGGTTGGTCCTTGTGTGCTATCTAGCCCATTATCTTTTTTAGCTAAAGTATGAAATGTTCGATGTGAAACTGAGCAAAATTCTGAATGTCTCTGATATAATGATGCACTGATGCATTTCTGCTGGGAAATGTGCCTTTCAGTGCAGAAACTTGTCTCGGTTCTAGAAGACAGGTGTCTGCTAGGGAGGGCAGGAGCTTCTCTTGGAATGAAAGAATGTAGACCCCCTCCCTCCGAATTATTATAATTTCGAGATCAAGGGGCTTTCAGGCAGAGATCTGGGGATAGGAATAACAGTTCTTTACTAGTATAACCAGGCAAACAAACAAGCAATAACTACAGCAATAACAAGAAAACAGAACCAGGGACCCTGGGACAGCCTTCTCGGCTGAGACGGGATGGAGGAGAGGCTTTGTTTTCACAAACCCCTCGGGCAGTCAGTCCCGGTGCTCCTGCAGGGCTCCGAGGAACACTCAGCTGGAACAGCAGGGATGAGCTGAGATCCTGGGCCGGTGGCTGAGGTGTATCAGCAGCTCCGCGGCGGTGCCTGGCACTGCCACACGTCCCGGCAGGACAGGGGGTGCGAGGCCACCAACAAAGAGGGGAGAAGGAGAAGAAGCAGCTCCGTCCGGGTGATGGCGAAAATTCCCTTCTCTCCACCGCAACAGCTCCGCGCCCAAGGTGTCTTTCTCCGAAGCTGAAGAAAAGCCTGCCAAACTGTCCCCACCCTCCTTTTTTTCCTGCCCCATTCCACCTGGGCCCGGCCACTCTTTGTCTTTTGTCAAGCACCCGCCAAGTACCCACAGTTAGGTTTTCCCCGTAACTAATGGGTAAAAATTCCACGCGCGAGCCAGAACTAAAAAAAAAGGACACCTAACCCCCAACAAAACTCCTGTAGTAACCTTAACAGACATCAACTGTTAAGGCAGTGTGGCACTGCTGTCAGTTGCATGGAAACACCCCTGAGACATCCTCTCTTGGACATATCCTAAAACTCCCTGGGAAATTTGCACTTAACAGCTCACAAGTTGCAGGCAATTACTTTACCTGCTAGTTTCCCTTTTTGGAACATCTCTCTCATATTTACGTATTTACATATTTACTAGCTAGGCAGAGTGTTCTCTGCCTAGCTAGTAGTAAGGGCTGATATGTTTCGATGGCAAACTTCATTAAGTCTAGTCAGTGAAAGCATGCAGCACTGCTTTACTTGAAGCAGGTTGCTCTGTCTGAGCTGGGATACAGCAGCTCAAACTTTGTCTGCCTTACAAGGTATCAGTGATAGACTGAGCAAGGATGGTCTTATCAGTGACAAGATCAAGCATTCTTGCTGATTTTAGTGCTGAAGAATGCTGAGACCTGCTTGACAATACCATCATACCCAGTTGTGAGAATATGCAAGAAAGATGCTCCCTGACTGAGCCCGGGAGCAGCAAGGATGTGCAGGCCCTCATATGGAAGTGAGAGTCAAAATTTTCAAACAGCAAAAAACAGAGTTGATAACATCTTTTTCAGCAGCAAAGAATATTTTTCTGAGTAAACATGACAACTCAGAGCCTAAAAATGTATAAAATAACAAAAATGACAATCACTTTGGTCACTATAAAAGGTCAGTCCCATTTTTGCACAGCAAGGACTTCTAGCACACCTTCCAAAGTTGAAAGGATTTAAATAAATCATTTAATATATTTGTATAAATACATTTGGGTTTCCATCCTTACTTCTGTGGATAAGATCATATAAAAGTCCAATTACGCCTGTATAATCTTTAGACATAAACTGCTGACTAAGTCTGGGGCTAGGACTGGATCCAGCCTCATTTAGACTCCTCTTTAAGGAGTTCGTAGAGCAAGGGGACTCTTTCTAAACCATGTATGTGACTCAGTGGAAAGTCTTTGCTAATAGAATGTTTGGAGGTCCCACTCTGCCTGCCACTATCCTGTAACACCTGGCTTGCAGCATTTAGCTGAGTGGGAGCCGTGCCCAGCTCTCTGCAGAGGGTGGGAGCATGCCAGCACCAGGCACTGCTAGCGTGAGTGATGCCACACCTGAGCCTGAAGGGCAGCACCCCAGCTGCACAGGGGACACTTCGTCAGGTCCAGCTAAGGCTGACCTTTCTGAGTAAGTCAAAGGCTGACTGATGTCAACAACTGTGACAGTGACGAGAGGTAACCTTTGCAAAGGAAAATCTGGGATCAAACAGATTCCCTGAAGTCAGTGCTACAACCTGCCTTCGCCCTTCATGAACAAAACTTTCTTCTAGCAGCAGTGTTATAAATGCAAAGGCAAATTTAGGTTAAATAAAAGAACAGTTTATTATAAAACAATTTTTATAATAAAAATAAACAACGAGAAAAAACCACAATAAAATAAACAGCGCAGCGCTGGGTGGACAGGGGTCTATACCCAAAGGTATAGGTGTTCCCAAATCCACACTTGAGGGGTTTTTATAGGGATTTTGTGTCCTGAGGCCAAAACTCCGGGCAGTTACTGTTCAACAAAGAGTTTAGATGGCTGGTTGAATGAATTTCCTGGAACCGTGGAACTGAATCAATAGACAACTGGGCAGAGTCTTCTCGCATGTGAAAGGTTCTGAGTGCTTCTTGATTGTATCTCTGGTTGGGCTCTCAGGGTGAAGTGTCCAAGTCCGGTGTGGAGTCGATGGATATCTCGGCTGGGCTCTTCCTATTGTCTGGCCTGATTGCATCTTCAGTCGGGGCTTGCAGGAAGGGGTGCCCCGGTGCGGTGTGGAGTCGATGGGCATCTCGGCCTGGCTCCTTTCTTTGTTTAGCTTAATTGTTCGTGTCCTGCTCTTTCTTTCAGGCTGATGAACGTCGCCTAGGGTCGTTACCGCCTGAATGGGTAGTTACTGCTGGGTTTGGGGGAAATTCTTAGGCCACACTATATTTTATATAATTTTTACATTGTTACAAATCCAGTTATATACTTATTTATTCTTTCACGAATTTTTATCCAAGGTTACATTTATCACAGCAGTAAGAAGAAGCTCTTGAATTTTGTGTTGGGCAGTAAAGGCCACAGTCTCTGAATGCTTTATGACAAGCAGTCCCAATTAAGACACAATAAGTGTCCAAAATTATCTCAGCATTTTTTTAACACCATGCTTGCCTAGAAGACTGAATGAAGAATAGTTTTTACTTTGGATACTCACAATGAATTCATCATTAAACTGAATTTGTTACTGAAAGTAATGGAGATTTCAAATCTGCATACCTACAGTGGAACAACCCCTGTGTTGACCCAAATGCCAAGACCTGCATTGTTTAGTGCTAAATCTCATCATTTTTTAAGATAAATATGCAAAAGATAAAACCTCAGACTCATTTAAGATCACGATCAGTCTTTCATAATTGTTAAACCCAGTTTTCTGGCAAGTAAAAACAGAGAGTTTCTTTTTCATAAAGCTGAATGCAGGCTGTCCGATTATGCCTTTGGTGATGTCTCTCTTCCAGATCCAGTGACAATGAATGGAGAAGGCACTGAGGTACTTAGGGGGACTGCTAGGTGCTTTCTGTTTTAGTATTTACTTCTTGTTCTCCAGTCTGCTTTCCTCAGAATTACTAACATATTGTTTTTTCCTTAGCACTGGCTATGTGGCAACATAACCATATCTTAATATAGGACTTAAGGTAAATTATATCTTACAAGTTGTAACACAGGGATTAGTACTGAGCCCTCTTCAATGGCATTCCAGTTACCTGTGGGTCAGTTTTACTGGGCCTGAACATTTCATTAGGGGTGGAGTTGATCTCACCCAGCTTCAGCTGTATAAAAAAATATCAACCACCTGGATAGACCCCCAGTTTAGTCATCAGCAAATATCATATTCAGTATCTGATTCATTCCACTCTGAGGTGATTCAGCCACAGGAAGTGCAAATCTCAGTGATTATCTCCAAAAAAGCAACAAAATCTGAATGTTTGGTATCACTGAGAGTATCTTGTCATCCTGGAAATGCTTCTGCGCAAAATCCATGGATCTACAGTACTTTTGTAGATCAGCTTTGAGAACAAAAATCCTGATGCACAGAAACTGGTCCCTCAGAAGGCCTGACAGTTCCTTCTCCGGTTGAGTCTATCCTTAAAGTATGTTAGCTAAAATAACATTCAACTTCCAGCTTTTCTGCAGTTAAAAGCACTCAAACATAGGGGCTGAAATTCTTTTCTTCTGGGCTCGGGATGAGTGTGAAATAAGTTTTGTCCAGATGTGATCTCATTTCTATACAAGGCTGCTTGTCTGGTGCTGAGATAGATTTACCAAGAAGACTTGGTAAAGATTGAAAGGTGAAGACTTAATATCCTACTCACAATATAAGGCAGAATAGCAACAGATGGTTTAAAAATTTTATTTACAGACTGGGAGATCTGTTTTTCTCTCAGTATATAGAAGATCTGTGTTAACATAAAAATATAAAAACCTCCAGCATGATTTAATGAAATTTTTAAATATTCAATTTTTATAAAATTTTAGAATTTTTAAAATATGTATTTTACAAAAAAAAACAAAAAGAAAAAATAAACAAATACCCCAAGGAGTTTTCAGCTGCAGACAAGGAAAATATTCCAACAATTAAAATCTTGCACATGATTTTTGAATACAAGAAGCAAAGCAATAGCCAAAATTGTAAGTAGATGTGAGTCATAATATATGCAGAGAGGAGACCTTTTGAATGACTCAGTAGAAAGAACAATGATTTTCTTATCTAGGCTTATGCTCTCAATATATTGACTATAGACATATGTAATCCAGACAAACTTTAGTATCAGAACTCCTTGAACTATGGAAAATTTCACTTTTTTAATTCAGTGTTTTCTAATACCAAAACACGTGAAAAAAACTTATGGGAAATAACTAGAAAAACAGTTACTCATGAGTCAAGACTTGGGCATGTTTGTTTACATTTAAGTGCTTGAATAGTTGAATTTACAGCACAGGAGCATGTTTTCATCACTGCCTTATGAAAACATACACTTGAAACAATGGGAAGCCATAATCATGGTGAAAGATATGATGCTGTTGTTTTCAGATGAACTTTCTTGAGCACTGAGATGCCTCCCCAACAGCATCAGAGTCAGACATAAAGAAAAATGCTAATAACACCTATCAATTTTTCCCAGCATTCAGATTTACTTAGCAACACACACTTGTGGTGAGGTAACTGCTTCTTAGTATTTATTGTTGAAGTCTTTTGCTATTGGAACTGTTTTAGAAAGTAAATCCTGACTATGAGATCAGCAAACTGGAGATCATTGTGTCTTGCAAAATTTCTTATAGAATAAATGTGCCACTTAGCTGACTTTTGCTTTGATTAAGACGACCAATGTAGTATAGACATTGGAAAAGCCATTGGAAAAGGTAGTCCATAGGATAAACCAACTGTAAAGATCATCATTTCAGATGAAAACTAATTTTCTGATAATCAGCTCAATTTGTTATCTAACTGGAAGGTCCTCTCACCTGTCCTACCAACCCACATGCAAATCATTCTCTGTTACAACTGACCCATCATCTGCTGTCACTTGTATGTGGGGTTTTTTTACATTTTACCAGGATTTACTTCTAAAAGTTAAACCTATAATTTTTGGAAAGGAATATGAATTTTTATTCAGAAGTATTCCCTCCCATTAACCACGTTTCTACAACAAACTGATTTTTATTTACTGGTGTCTGGAATAATTTCAATGACACATAAATTTTTATCTAATATACTATCTGAGTAATTATTTTTAAGGAAAATCTGACTGTGTTCTTTTCATTCTTGTGTATTTTGTACTTAGAACACTTATGAAGTTTCCAAACTGAAAGGCACAGTGGGGAGGTAATAAAATCCATCCTGAAACCCCAGTCAGACAGAGAAACATTCCACTAACTCTTTAATTGCCGCTGTCATAAATCAGAAAACATTTTTAAGAATCAAGATCTAAATATTCAAAATATGTAACCTTTCAAGGGAGGTGAGAAATGGAATGATGGGTCTCTTCAACAATGACCTGTCTCACAACTCTTGCGATAATCCATTGGCTACATGGAAAAGAAGTTTCAGCAACATAATTATCAAACTACACAGAAATACTGGTGAAGCTCTGTATGCTTTTCTTCCCTGTACTTTTTTGAGATATGCTACTTGGGAGCTAGGTCACTTCCCAGGTCATGTTGTTGAAAGAGTTCACCAGCAGTCTCCAGAATTACATCTGCAGGGTTTTTTGGCCTTAAAATAAAACTTCCCTATGTCCTTCTTTGTACCTAAAGCAAACTCTAGGTTGATGAAGTGGGATGGTCATTTTACATGGGTAAGAGAGTATTCAGCTTACTTTGTCAGTGAGTTTTGTCAGAGAAACAAGTTTTTCTTGAGGATATCCCCCATACTTTCTTAACATCAGTACTCAGATTCTCATTACTTCAGACTTCTGAATTATTCATGCCATTATCAGGGTGTAATCAATCTCTTCCCTCTGGAACTGCCTGCTGAATGTCTTCCCTTCCTTCAGAACATTAATGTGCCAGCTTTATATTGCTGAGAATGAAGAACATACACTGAAGAGAAGTTATCACATGGAAAGACTAACAAGAACTGAGAACCAGATGCTTCATTTTGCTTAAAATGTACAGTATAAAAATTATAGAAGTCACTGGAGGATCATTTTTGATAGTTCTCCTGACCTTCAAAATGTAAAGATTTTTTTAAGCCTTCAAAGTGACTTCTGCACTATGATACATACTAGATGCAATTAAAGCTCTCTTTTTCTTTCAGGGTTGTATGTCAAGGGATCTTGAAATCCAGCAACACACATCTGCATAGCTCAAACAAGGTTAGCTTTTTAGAGCACAGGGCGCTTTGCAGTGCATATTGATGCTCTAATCTGAAACTGCATAAAGCACTTTTTCATTGCACTTCTTCATTTTCACTCAGAATAGAATACACCACAGTCCGTATATTCCAGGCCATTTGGCTACACGCTTGGCTGATTGTGTCCCTTTAAGGCTCATCAATGGCTAGACTGCTAATATGAGTGGTACCTGATCCTCAAGATATAACTTGTGAGCTGGTAAAACAACCCAAGGGTAAAACGTAGGCTATACTTCCAAGGCAGATCACCCTTGATATCACAGGCTCATTTTGGCAAAAAAGGAAGATTAAAATGTTCCATGCTTCCCTAGAAGTTTGGATGAGTATCTTAAAATCTACATTACTTAAAAGTTTTCCTCTGCTTCCAAGAGCTTACGAGGAAAAATGAGCTAGGTGACATGATTTACGTTGTGGCCCCATATATTTGTGTTACTCTCTTTATTTGCAGGTACAATTCAACTTAGCAGCTAGAGACAGAAGACTTCTGGAGTGGAAGTTCTCAAAAAAAAAAGTAAGAAAAGTAATTGGCTGAGCTCAAAGGAAAATAATATTCTTCTCAAAATCAGTTCAGCTTACTGAAGCTAAGAGAAGGATCACACAGTAATAAGTAGTTGGGGACTGCCACTCTCTCAGAAAGGCCACTAACAACAACTAGATTTCTGGCTTTTTTTTAAACACATTTTTATTTTGCTTGTAAAAAGAAAAGTCATATTCTTGTTTTCTGGGGAAATAAACCACAGTGAGATACATGCTCTCAAACCTAAGGATCAGTAGTGTCCAAAGTGTTGGTGGTTGTGTGTGGTTTTGCCTGTGTCCCCACAGGCATAAACAGACTCATCAAAATTATTATTATTATGATACATTCCTGATGTCATCATGACATTAATTAAACCCCTAGACTGGAATGGATTTAAAACTCTACACTTTTTCTTTTAGGCCGCAGACAGGTCTCAATAAAGTTCAGAATTTTCTCAAAATTTAACATTTTCTCTGTCCTTATCTGCAGGACCAGATTTAAAAGTCCCCTCTGCAATAGAATTTACAGTCACCGGAACTTCTGTGGAAGATGCACATATCAAAATAATTATTAAGTATCATGAATATGGTGAGAATTATGAAATAATTATGAATTATTATGAAGTAACTCCTATGCTTGCAAAAACAGCTGGAAAAGGAGGAAGCAACTGATATACAGCAGTGTAATATTCACCTGTTGTCCACAAAAAACATGGGGCAAAGCCTTCACCATTAAAAGACAATCACTTTGTTTATTCACACTGGACACATGGACTCAAGTTCTGCAATGAGTTATACTAATGTAAATTTCAAGTAAGCTCCATATGGGCACAGTTAATAAAAAAATTATAAAAAATGAAACTGAAGGTGAAACTTACCTGGACAAACTGCTTTATTTAACCTCTTTGGAGTTCTGTCTGTCTCCACAGCTCTTTCACTAGGTGTGACCTGTCTGGAAAAATCCTTATGAAAATGCTGTCAAGGATGTAAATAAAGCACATGGAAAAGATGAATTCTTAAATGGTTATACCTGACAATACCTTGGGTTTTCATCCAATTTGGAATAAGGCCTAATACCTTGAAATTTGGCTTCAATGTCAAAATATTTTCTTCTGCAAATAGTTCAATTCATCATTCTGACTTCTGTGTAATACTATAAACTGTACTTTTTTTGTGTTACCATAAAATCAAGTATACTGAAGCAACAGCCTTTCTAATCTAGAAATTTGATTTCAGCTCATGAAAAAAAAAAAAATAATTGCTAGAGAAAGCACTTCATCTGCCTAGAAAATATGTCAAGAAAAGACAATTAATTCAGGGCTTACTGTACTTTTCCCCCCTCCCCCCGCCATATTGCTTCCAAAAGGGAATACATAAAGGAATTGTGTGTAAAATATAAACATATTATTTTCTCAAACACAGTCTTAGCTATGGCTAGTAGTTTAGTTGCCCCTAGAATTCTTAAAAAAAACCCTTAGTGTAGCGCTCTCATTTTGGAGTTTTAAACCAAGATTTTCTCCACTGTATCTTTAAATCCAAATCACCAAATACCTTCAGTGACATTAATAGTACAAATAATTTTCTTGAACAAAGAATGCCTCCTTAAAAGCTGCCAACCTGCTTTGTGATTGTGCTGTTTTCCTTTACAGCTGTGCTGTTCTTCCCCCACCAAACACAGCATCATACTGAGCTGTATCTTGGTTTAGTCTGCTGCCTGTTCTGACAGAGTACAATAAACATTGTGCTGAAATATCTAACACGTCACTTGTGACTTTTTGTTTTCTTTTTGTTTCTACTTTAGGGCAGTGTCCAAAGGCAGCAAGAACTTTTGAAAGAGGAATGTTTTCACAGCAATGTAAGAAATAAAAACTATCAAGTATGTCATCAGAATCTTAGTGCTGCATTATGGTAAAGAAATTACTGAATTAGCTGAAGTAATTCTGTAAAAACTAGTGAGTATTTAATTATCAGTTGCTACTTTACCACCTGAAGTACCCTGGAGAGTTTAAAGACAGCATGTTTTCCAGCCTTAAGCTATTTGAAATTCAGGGTGGTGTTTTCTCATCACAGTTTACCATAGGATGTCCAGAGTTCAGCTGGTTTTTCTGTAGGAAACAGGAATTAAAGAATACTCTTGTTACTTTGGAGAATAGAAGTGCAGTTACTCCATGCATATCTCTCATTACTTGAGATAGGCTGTGAACCCTCCCCTACAGATTGTTCTTTAACCTATTTTCCACAATTAATTTGCAGAATCTAGAGGCAGAATCACAGAATCATCAAGGTTCAAAGAGATCTTCAAATCTTCTAGCCAACTGTCAGCCTAGCACCAGCATAATCACTCTTAAACCATATGCCCAAGATCTATCCCTCTTCAACATTTTGACAGATGGTGACTCACCACCTCCTTGAGCAACTTATTCCAATGCCTAGCCACTCTTTCAGTAAAAACCTTTCTATGTGTTTATACATTAGATAACCTGGCACCACTTGAGGCTGTGTTTTATTGTCCTTTCACTTGAAATGTGGCAGAAGAGACTGATCCCCACCTTTTTACAACTTTCTTCCAGGTAATTGTAGAGTGCAATGTCATTCTTGTACTGACAGGTTTAAAATTGAACGTAGGATTTAAGGTGTGGCCTCACCAGTGCCAGGTACAGGGGGACAACCCCTGATCTGCTCCTGCTGGCCACACCATTGCTGGTACAGGCCAGGATGCCATTTGCCTTCTTGGCCACCTGGGCACAGCTGGCTCCTGTTCAGTCACTGTCACCAGCATCCTCAGGTCCTATCCCAGTGAACAACTTTTCCATTGCTCTGCCCCAGCCTGTGGCACTGCCTGGGGCTGTTGTGACCCAAGGGCAGGACCCGGCACATGGTCTTGTTTAAGTTCACCGTTGCTGTCTTCTGCCCATCAATCCAGCCTGTCCAGATCCATCTGCAGAATCTTCCTGCCCTCCAGCAGATCAACGTTCCTGCCCAGCTTGGGGTCTGCAAAATTACTGAGAGTGCATTCAGTCCCCTCATCCAGATCATCAATAAAGATATTAAACTGAACTGTCCTCAATAGTGAGTCCCAAGGAATGCCACTAGTGACTGGCTGAGAGCTGACATCAATTCCCCACCACCCTTTGGACCCAGCCAGCCAGCCAGTTTTTCACTCAGCAAGGCATGCACCCCTTCGCATCAGGTGAAGCCATTTTCTCCAGGAAGATGCTGTGGGACGTGCTTTACTAAAGTCCAGATAGACAGCACCCCCAGCCTTTCCTTTATCTACTGAGTCACTATGACATGCAAGTTATTAGTTTAAAATTTTGGTGTTTCACTCAAACACACCAAGAAGAAAAATTTTAAAGAAGTCCTAGTTATTAGGTCTAAGCAACAGAAATAAATCTATGGCCATATGGTCCATTTTTACAACTGAGGACCTTTTTCTTTCATAACTTAAAAACATGATGCCTGAAGTCTCTGTTAGTTTAATTTGTATTCTTGTGATTTTCTCAGAAACATTTTCTGTAAAAACTCATTTAAAAACTCATTTTCTAATACCTATAGA
The DNA here is from genome assembly GCF_049639895.1 of Pseudopodoces humilis. NCBI lineage: Eukaryota > Metazoa > Chordata > Aves > Passeriformes > Paridae > Pseudopodoces > Pseudopodoces humilis. Next base: position 46,597,494 of record NC_142203.1, on the reverse strand, counting down.
AGAAAAGTAAGCTGAAATAAGATTGTGACTGTTAAAGTTAAGGCAATGGAATACCTCTCTTCAGAAAATTTCCAATATCACAACATTGTCATGATAAAGTTGAATGTAAGATTAGTGGCAGAAGTCCAAATTCAGCATTAGTCTGATTCGCTAGAGGAAATCTTGAATAATAGAGCAGAAAAAATCGGAATGCCAAAATATTCCTTGTCCTTTTTTCCTCCATTTTGGTCCTCACCCTGGAGTGGTTCATAAAATATTCCGTTTTTATCCCTTTTTTTCAAAGACTAGACATCTGCAGTAAAAAAAACTTGAAAAATACTGTTTTCTTCATTATGAAGAATATATAACCCATATGCTGACTAGTACAATCTCATTTATCTCATGTGCTTAGGGAGATGAAGAATTAGAATCTCTATTGCATAAAGTAGTATGATTAAGAGATTTGGAAGAAATCTGAACAAACCATACATTTTGATTTGTTGCACTAGTTACTGTTTGTAGTTTAGTGCAACTGTTTCCAGGCTCATCAGAATAAGTGACCCATAAGATGTTCACTCTTAGGAGTGAATGGAGAAAATGGATATACAAATAGAAAATATATAAATCACTAGTAAGCTTAGCTCTCTCTTTGTTCATGTCCCTTATCCCATCCCAGTTATGTTAAAAATGTTCCACTTCATCTTGAACATGCAAAATGAAAACTGTCAGCCTGAAAATACTGGTTCTTCATTTGCTACAGACTCAGGTTTGTGCTAGCTGTAGCCATAGGCCAGTAATACATTCACATCAGCTTCTCTCTTTAGGCACATAACTAAACCCACTGAAACAAGTACAGCTACTTGCATATTTAATGCCATGCTTGTCAGATTACCTCCAGTATATGGCAGTGGTCTTTTATCATGTGCTAACTAAAGGAATATGCCTACCACCTTAACTCTACCTAGATTTTAATATTAGTTTGATGAACATAAAAAAAAATGCATTCTGCTGTGAGGAGAATGAATAAGATATAGGACCATTAGTGAGAACACTCATTATTATAAGGCAATATATGAAAAGTCTAAATTTAAAAATCTGTCTCTTTGTTTGATCTCTGAGTCTAATTATCCTGCCTACCACAAGCCCAGGAGAAACATCTGGCTTTGTTGTTTAATAAGTATCTTGACATTTTAGCATTCTACACATGGAAAAAGTGCATTAAAAACATATACAACTTATTTGAAGTCAGTTCAAGCTAAATAGTTTCCCAATGAGTTATTTTTGTTTCAGTTTTGAACTGCACATGTATTCAAATTAAATTGCTCCAGCATATATGTGCAGCACTTCCCTTGTCTAACCCAAAGCTCCTGGGCTTCCAAAGTTGACTCTTTGAAGAAAAACTCTCACACATCTGCCCTTTGGAGTTTTGCTGCGAACTGTGGGCTTCTCTGAGCTATGCCCAATCCTAATAGTAAGTCTGGAATTTCTTACTTCCCTAGATGATGCAGACAACATCTCACAGGTTCTTCAAGCAGGGAACTGAAAGTTTCACAATTGGCTGAATCAGTTGGAAAAGTGATTCTGCCCAAATCTGTGAGAGTCCATGCATGCACAGATAACCTGGAACTGTTTAGGTGAGCCATGATTAGTCTGTAAGCTGTTCTCCACTGCCAGTGCTGTTCAAGCTGCCAGAAGCTCCTGCTCTGAGGAACTGAGTTACAGTAATGAACAAGTTGCAATGTGTTTTGTGTAAAGCTGTACCAACTTGTTCACAGACTGTAGGAAAACAGCTTTTCAGGATTCACATATCTACTGAACCAGTTCAAGCATGAATCCTTAATGTGTTTTTAAAATGTATTTTCATAGAACAGCATGCTGTGATGCTATCACATAATGTGTTGGAAACAAGTTTTTTCTGTGAGGAAGGCTCTTGCTTGCCCACCCCAGAACATGTCACAAAGATAGAATTAAAAAATCACTGTCTAAAAGTTACATCTTGGAAACACCAGCTTGGGTTAGAATTGCAGCAATAACCTAGATGAATTATTCTGAAGGCAGTGTTTTTACAGCATTGCTTCAGCATGACTCAAACAATAAAATAGAAACCAGCCATATAGCAGCAGTTCATTGGAGTCTATTAGCCTGAATTAAGACAGTAGAGAATATAGACCTCTGATCCTGGTCCAGGACATCACAGAACTTAACCAGCTTGCCATCTGTATGCTGTATTCTCAACTCTTCTATACCTGCTTTATGCATATACCTGCATGCTATGTTTAGACTTTATACTGAAGAACAATGACTGTATGTCAATCATAGCCTAGGAATCCCCTCATAGAAATATGGTGCTCTCTAGAGGAAAGGAATTGTCCATTGCACCTACCTTAAGCAAACACTGTGAGAAGGAGTTTCTGAATCACATGATGTTCAGAAAATATTATGTGAAGAAACTGCACATGCTGTTCTTTTGTAAATCTTTTTATAGGTAGAAAAAAATTTAAGGGAATTTTAAGTAGGCAGAACAGGATAACATTTACAGAAAGTGATAGTCTTTTTCTTAACTCCTTCTGTTTGTTGATAAAATTTGTCACTGAGTATTGACCTATAACTAGGATTGAGAACAACCTGCAGTAAGTATCAAAGACCTCAAGGATGAATTGGTCCAACCTTTCTTAGCAAAAGCATGGTCCAGACAAGATGGCCCAGCATATGGTCTGGATGAATCACTGTTCAATGTTGAGGAATCCACAGTTTCCCTAGGGACATTATTCCAGTGGTTGATTGTTCTGACTGTGTAAAAAAATTCTGTTGTGTCTAATCAGAATAACCCCAAAAGTAACTTGTACTCTCATCTTTTCTATGTGACTCCTTGTAAAAAGGAAATCTCCATCTTCTTTGTGGCAATCCTTTAAATATGGGAACATGGTGATAAGGGTTCCCTTAAACTTTCTTTTCTCAGCCTTTTCTTTCTCAAGCTTGAAAAGGTAGATATAGTGTATATCAACACCACAGTTTAGGTAGCCTTTCATGCCCCTCAGGGCACTCAAAAAGCCATGTTCTACCTTTCCTTCCTCCCTCGCTGCTTCTGCAGTCAGCAGGCTAGTCTATTGTCAAATAGCCATCAAGCAGGATGCTCTGTAGAATTTGCAGAAGGGAAACACACACCCATGTGCCTCTCAGGCAGCCACCCCAGGTTCAAGGTTACTTGGGAAGGGACAGTCATCTGTGGGCTGAGAGGCAGAATTTGCTGAAAATGGTTCATCTTGGGTCAGTTAAAGCTTTAGCCTGGTGTTGAACTGAATCTCCCCGGGGGAGCAAGAAGTAGAGTTGTGAGCCAAGCCTTAATTCACTGTGCAGAAAGCCAAACAGTGAACTATTTTGAATTAGATAATGTGAACCCCTGTTAATGACCTGCCCATGTGTTGCTGCACAGATCATCTATTATTAAGTAAATATGCTCTCTGGGATTTGAGCTCCAAAATAATACCAGGTAGCTATTTATTAATGAAGGGAAGTCATACAGTCAAAAATTAGTTAACCAAGGTTAGGTCATAAAAGGTAAAATCCATTAACTATTTGCTGTTTAGATAATAGTGGAGTGAAACTCTGTTACTTTTACTATATGTGGAGGAGATGTGCTCAAAAATTAATTTGGAATCAGGAATAACAGGACATAGCTGTTACAGAATAAGAGTAGTAGAAGAAAAGCACCACCTACCTCTGAAAACATGCTCTAGCTCTTTTGATCTTCACCAGCATTGTAGGGAGGAATCTAAACACTAATGCAGTTCCAGCTTTGCTGTCCAAAGATCTCTGTTGCCAAACACAGGCACAGGATTTTAAAAAGTGTGACCAAAATCGTAGGTCCTTTCAAAGGGATTGTCTGGAAAGCATATCTCAGTCCACAGCTCTGGCACACTTTAGAACAACTGCAAACTCAGGTTGGTGTTCAGGGGTAGCTGAAAGTAATCACTTGAAGGCAACTCAGGCTTTTAAATTGTGTATCAGAAGACATGAATTAAACCTAATTTGCTACCAGATTGAAAAGTGAGCTGAGGTTAAACACTAGCCTTCATTTTCATTAAAATTCTAGTGAAGTCAATCGCACTGCTCTTCAGTGAGACTGTTCCAAGTGAACTGGTACCAGACACTGCTGGAGAGATGTGAGCAGTGTGTTGTGGTTGTGGCTGCATTTGAATTTGGATACCTTCATCCCATATACTAGAGGTGAGTGCTCATACCTGAGCCTCGTGAGCAGTCCTGGTTCCTTGCAGAATTTCTACACCTTGCTATGGAAAGCCACATACACCTAACGCAGACTCAGAATTTCAGGTCAAGCACAAATCCTAGTAGACTCTTTGGGATTTGCTGTCAGCAGAGCAGGTTACCCTGAGCACACTGCATACTGACCTCTCTTGGTTGGCCATAGGACTGTATCTGAAGTCAAATATCCCCCTACATACTGGATGATGCACAGTAGTCATCTAGATCAAGAAAAAGCACAAAGGCTGCTCAGTCATGGCCGCAACCTTTTAAAAAGCTGGGTGATTAATCTTGGCAGCAAGTTAGGGAGAGAAGTGAGCTGGCACTGGCCCTGTTATCGACTGTCATGGAACAGAAACAGGTACTGAGACAGAGAGAGAAAGCCACCATTTGTTAAACCCCAGCTGCCCAAAGTTGATCTTACCCTCTCCAACCCAGCCTGGCTATTTGCCACGGAAGCTGGCAGAAGGCTGGAAGACAGAGGGGCTCTTCCTGTGACAGAAATCTCCATCTCTCCACCACTGGCAGGAGCAGCAAGTCTAGAGGGTAGTGCAGGTCTTCTACAGCTTGATGATCCTGCCTGAACTTGGTTTCTTTTTCTGACAATCCCATCAGAAAAATTTCTGCCAGAAAATTTCTGCCAATCCTATCCTGTTCAGACAACTCCTGTCAGCAGGAGTGGCCTCTCACTGAGATCAAACAAACATTGAGCACAACCTCAATTCCCTGTCCACTCCTTTCAGGAGAAGGAGTTAGAAATTCAGGAGTAAATCCTGGCAAGAGAGGAGACATGGGGGAATAGGAGTTTTAAGATTTAGTTTTTATTTCTCATTATCCTGCTCTGATTTGTTTGGTTAGAAATTCAACTAATTTTCCCCCATCAAGTCTGTTTTGCCTGTGACAGTAAGTGGGAATGATGTCTCCTTGTCTTGATCCATAAACATTTTGTAATACCTTCTCTCCCCTGCTTATCTGATAGAGTGACTTTGATGGTCACGTGGCATCTAGTCAGGGTCAACCTGCCACACATCTGTTTTCCAGTCCCAGGAGAGCTCCTAAACTCTTCCCACCACATGACACACAAAATTATCACTGACCCTTCCCAATCCTCAGCACCATGTAACTACATGTTCCCCTGCATCCAAATTTTTCCCCCTTTCTCCTTCCTTCTCCAGGAGCACACTGACTTACCATCTTTGAAGAATATGTACTGATGTGTTATTGGCAGGATCCAAATACACATTTTGATGGCCATTGAAAATTCCTTTGCAATTTAGAAATACACAAACCAACTTTAAATTTTAGTTGTTTAATAATACTAACAGTTTTGTGACTACTGACAGGGTAAAGCTCTTTTTGGGTAAACCTAGTTCTGCCATGTAAAACTCTGCTCTTGACAAAGCATAACTTCAGCACAGTTTCTCAGACTACAATTGTAACTTTACGTTCCCTTTTGTAGTAATTCTGATGGCTGGTCATTTCTTACCTCAAAGGGAAATATTCCTCCAAAGCAATGGTATAGTAACACAGTGCTGATGAAGGGGTAAAAGAATATCTCTATTGCTGATAAAACACCTTCTTTACTCATGTCAGTCATGTCCTTATGTCTGGAGGATCAGAAAATGAAAAATCCTCCCACATGGACTGATGGCAGAAGCACCTGAGAAGAGAACCCTTGTTTTAGATCCTGCACTGAATTCAAGACCCTTCTTAGCTGTTGCTGGTGCTGCCAGTAATGGGTGCTGGTGTGTCCATCAGTCACACAGACATCATAGCCAAAAGTTTAAAAAAATATTTTCATCTTTACTGAAATCCATCCTTGTCTGGTAGTTTACCACACCAACAGGGAGACAGCTACCTTCAGAAATCTTACAGCATCCTTGAAGATTAAGTAGGTGGTCTAAACTCTGACAAAGAAATAAGATTACTCCTCTTACAGCAAATGAAGCAGAGAGGATTCCTATGTTTGCTGTCCTTTGTAATGACTTGGATGTGAAACGAAAGCTGGGAAGAGAAGAGGTTACTGGAGCATATTTTACCACAGCCTGTTGCTGCATTATTGCTGGTAATAGCCCTGCTCTAGTCACAGAAGAAGGGAGGTTTCTATCAAGCTGGTTTGGATATGTGCAGTGTACAGGTATTTATCTTGCCTTGTACTCAGCAGGGAATGAATGATTCACTTTGACTCAATGTTTTTTCAGTCATTGAAGAGAGATGCTGTGTGTTTCCCTTCTTTCCCAAAGACCAATGTTTAAGATTTGTTATGGAACAGTTTGTACCTTGCTTGGAGATTGTGAGATATTAAAGAAGGAAAAAGAGGGTGTAACTTAGTACTTCACAGTGTAGATACACAATGTAGAAATTCTGTCACCATGCTGGCTGTCAGCCCAAAGCAATAAGATGGAAATTTGAAAAATTAAGAACAAAGTCCCAAAGTTCCTATTTCATTATGCCAAAAAGCTGAGAGTGCTTCATAACCCCCCATTCTGCAGTTCATCATACAGAAAACAGGACACAGGGAGTCTGCTTACAGTTGAATCATGATAATCCATCCATTTATCCTGAGTATCATCACTCCTTGATCCAGCTGAGAGTGGCAAAAAATAGATAGAATTTTATATTATGTTTCTGCTATTAAGGGAGAATTTAACCATGCCATTGGGCCTATCAAAATTTTCTACTTCCTCTGCAGCCTGTGCTGCATACTAGCCCCAGTTCTTCTCAAACACACCACTTCATTCAAAGGTTATACCACACAGTTGTGGAAGATCATTATTTTCAAACTTCATTTCTATTATATTATAAAAGTAGTCCCTGATGCCCTCAGAAAGGGAGATAAAGGTTATAAAGAATAAATATTTGAAAAAATGAAAAGCTTTTACTTCATCACACAGAGTAAACAGCCCAGAAAATACATTGAATTTTTACTAAATACCAGGTTTTACTCAGGGGAAATCTATGGGAAAGCAAGGGGAAAGATTCTCTCCTACCATTCTGCTTCTCCCAATAAATCAACATTAGCATTTAAAAAGAGAGAAGAGACAGCATGCTAATAATTCTGCCTTCATTTGACATGAAAATTAACCCCATTCATAGGAAGATTCTTACCCATTTTCATACAGATTGCCAGTGCTCACAAGTGTAAACTAAGCCCTAAACCAAGCTTTCCCTGGAGGACCATCTTCAGCCCGAACTGAAGCAGCAACCATGGGTTCAGTCTGTTTCACCACCGAATTTCTACATTGTCCCTTTGCAGAGCACACGATTGTCTTGCATGTACAGCATTAACCCACTCCAGACTGTGGAGCTGCTTTTGTAGCCTGCTGCTGTGCAGGATGGGCAGATGTTCTCATGGTGTTGTTACGGTGTGGTTAAAGTGGTATCAGCAGATGTTGTGCTGCTCATCCACGTGTGCCAGGAGGTTTGCTGGAAAGGACAACAGTACTCTACAGCCCACTCTGTAGACCTCTAGTTAACCACCTCAAAGACCTGATTTTCTTTAAAGAGTCATTTATGAAGCCACAATGTCCTTGAAGGGATTATATCTAAGTTCCATAAAATGTGTAACACTTACCATACATTACCACATTGCACAAAATATTCAACCTTAGTCTAGTTGTCTATTTGTGGAACAGCTGCTGCAATGAAGTGTGAAATACAGAGCTAACTATAGCTCCATATTTAACCACTACACATTGGCAATAAAACTGCAGTTACCCTGTTTAAAAAAACTTGAATTAGAGATACATTAACTTAAATCACCAAAATCAAGTCTTCCCACAGCAACACTGTATCAGCATCAGATACTGGTCGTTTGAATAGCTTCTTTATAATTTGCAAGGCCAGCAATATGTCTTTATTGGCTTGGCAGTGTTACAGGAATTAAATTATAGAATAAATTATTGAATTCATGACATGCACTCTCTGCTGAACAGGAGTGAAATTGCTTATAATATAAAAGCCAAGCCTTCCACAAGCAAGGGCTACTAACTATGCCTTTTTTATTTGTATAGTTTTCATAGGAAATTGCAGATGTATTTCAGTGCTGCTGTGTTGCTACACTAAAAAGTGATGCTAAATATCCTGATTATATCACCCTCAATACCATACAATTTGCATGCCTCTAAAAAGAAAAAAAATAAGGGGCTGCTGTTGTCAATTACAAAAATCAGTGTGCATATACTAGAAGGGAACCCGATTCAGACCAATGCAGGGGCAATTTTTGAGATTGTCACCATGTTTCCCTTTGCAATGCAGTATTGTGCTTCATACAATAGTGCAACTGAAGCACCAGACTGAAAGAGACTTGCCCTTTGTGCAGCCCCCTCACTTCCAGATGGAGCACATGGTCTTTTCCTTCATAGCTCTTCACCCACACAGCAGAGAATTGTCAGGGAAGGCCAGAAGAAATGAGCTGCCCTCATGGTGCTTTCACCCTTGCAGCATTATATTTGTATTGACTTCAAGTGTTTATTTCACACACAAAGCTTTTGAATGCAGCCCACAGAAAGCATTGATGTTGTTAATTTAGCTTAGTTTATCTACCCAATTCTCCTGCTTCTTTGGTTCGACAGCCTGTACCCTGGCATTTAAATGTTCATTTTTCTGTCAGTGTATTTGAGTTGCACATTTGTGTTTTATATGTAAATATTCTCACTACAGTAACTGAACAGAATTGCTTTTCATTATCGAGGCTTTCACACAGAGCAGGGCATCGAGCAAAACATGGTTCTCATTTCCACAAATCTGGAGTTATAGAGTTTTCATAAATCAGCGAGGGTGATGCCACCACAACAACCCCCGGTGTAATGACACACATTACACTGGCTGGTGAGGAACTTCTAAACTTGTTAACAGTAAAATATCACTTCTGGAAACACAGCCTGCTAACCTTGGAAAAGGGATATCTTGAACACTAGCTATTTGCTCTGCCTAAATATGTTTTAAGAAACTGATTATTTTTTCATTCCTGGCAAGAGATATCTCTAAGAATGTTGTTTCAGCGTTAAAGTCAGCGGACCTGAGATGCAAATCCAAACACATTTCTCTTTTTCTCTCTCACACCAGGCTTTTTTTTATTTTTTTTTTTCCTAAGCCCACATAAAACTATTGGGTTTTAATGTCAGGAGAATTCTGAATTATTTTTAATGAAACAGGGAGTTGTGTCCATTAAACCAGTTTGCAATCAAAAATTTACAAATTAAAGGTCATCAGCAGGAAAAGGAATTATATATAATAGAATCATGAAAATACAGCTCCCTGTTGCTGTAGTGACTAGACAAACAAAAACGAAGCATGGAGAAACACTTTCAGACTGAGATTTTTTTCTGTCCAAAGTACACAGGAGGTTATTTGGCAGCTGTCTTATCACTGGGGCACTCTGAGTGGGATGGGAGCCTGAGCAGCCTCTACTCACCGTGGCCACACAACAAACAAATTACTGCAGCCAGCAGCCTCATATTCTTACAGTCATAATCAACAGCTGCAGGTACCCAGGGAATGAAATCTGTGCACAACAGAGAATTAGTTTGTGTTTTGGCATGTAAGAACAAGGAAAAAGGAAGCTAAGATGGAGTCCTGCACCAGAGTGCCTTGCAATCAAAATGGTTCATCTGGTGTAAATATCTCTGGGAAATGAAATCTCCCTGTTGTCTCTATTTATTTGATTATTTTTTAAATATTTTTTTAACAATTTAATTATCAGAGATGACATTTTGCCTAGTTTGAAACAAATGCACCTTATGATAAAGACAGTGTGCAAGTTGAATTTTCATTGTAAGCTTATCTACCTGACTGATTGCCTGGGACTTTACAGTCAGTAAGCTGACCTTGATGGCTTTATAAAAATACTGTCTGTTATAATTCTGGTAAAATCATACTAAAATGAAATGTTGTCATTTTATTGCATGCAAACTATTTTAAAATTAGTTTATTTTTATTTCTTTATATTTGGTTTTTCACTTTCAGAAGAATTGTCATGACATGCTTGCCTTATTCTGGGACAGACGTGATTAAAAATCTTCTAAGAATAACTAGGCTTTAGTTACATCTGATATTATTTTAAAGAAAGTTTGATTTAAACAGAAAAAAAAAAGTGTAAATCATGATGGCTCAAAAAACAACACTTAAAGGAACTAAAAAATTTGCGATAGTGAGGATGTCTAACAAGTAGGATTTATTTGTTAAACCTTTGTCTCTGATTTAATGAACATAAAATGTTCAGGATTCATGCATGCTAACAAGGTTCCTCCATTCAACAAAAAACTCTAATTAAGACATTTCAGTTCTTCATATTTCCACATATGCTGTTTATTTTTTTAAAAGTTCAAGGGAATTCTTCTATTATCAGAACCTGAGGAAAAAAACGCACAGTATAGTATATTTTGCACAATTAATGTGAAAAAAATGCACATAAAATGCACATAAAATGTAAAGGTATTGAGGAAGTAGGTGTGTATGTGAACTTTTCCAAAATTACATTATAAAAACCTGAAAGTGCCCATTCTTCTTTTCTTTCATCTCTGTAATATTGTTGTTCTAATGTTTTGTTTTCAATTAGTATTTTAAAAAACCAAGGCATCAGATCTTCTCAATAATACAGCCACTGAATTGTCTGTTTCTAAGCAATAATGTGAAAGTGGACTACTAAGAGACAGCATTTCAAAAATTTAAACCCTCATAAATTTAAATAAAATTTTTAGCATGTTCTAAGTTCTAGAGACATTTAGTGTCCTTCAATCCTTTCCAAATATTTTTAGAATTCAGGCTAGGCAAACTTAAAAGCCTACTTTATGTATCAAACACCTTAAAAAAAATTATGGAGAGATAGAAATGAGGTATGAAAACAAATAGAAAAAAATCAAGCATTCTGGTCACTCAGTTCATAGCAGATTATGGTGCCAAACAGAACAAAATGAGTGAGGTGGAGAAGTTTAAAGCATTCACACAGATGCAGAAAAAAACCCAAATGAAAACAACTGAAGCAATGGAGAGGGGCATGCCATTCACCTGGTGGTAGAACAAGTAGCATGGAGACAAAATATCCACCCTGTCAGTGTGTGCAGCTGGTCAGGGGCTAGCAGAACACATGTCAACAAGCCAGCATGCAAACTGCAGTTCTGCTTGACTTGTCATGGGGCACTTGCCCCACTCACCTGCTCTCCCTTTTCTTCACTTGTGGGCAGATGTAGTGCCTTTCAACCTCTTCATCCTTCTGACCCATGCATGTGTCTTCTTCTCCAGAGCATCACTTCCCACATTCCATGATCAAAACACATTAGTGAGGTTTTGTCCCTTGAAGCCCCAAGCGTGTTCATTATTGTTATATAATATTATATCCTCAGTGTTGATCTATTGAAAATCCTTAAAAACAGATGTCCTAAAGTCCAGTCTATGCAACCGACCACGGTTCTTGTTTGCTTTAGTGCTCATTGGAACAAGGATGTCAGAGGTGGGACTTGAAATAGCACTAAGAAAACCATCTATTCTGTGACCTAAGTCAGAGTATACAAACAATCAATGCACAATTAGTAAGGCCTGTCATAAAAGCACAGTATTAAGCACTATGCTTTCCATAGAAGTTTCCTCTGCCAATGTTTACATGTCAGGTTTTCCACCTGGTTAGCAGCAAACCATTTTTTGAACTATGTATCAGCTTTCTTCAGTAAATCTGAAAAAGTTGTTTGACTTCAAATAGAAAATGTAAAAAGAAAAGCAAAACAAACCAATGCATGTGAGAAATTAAAACCAAGTATTTATCTTTATCTCATTTATTCACCAAGCCCATGTACTGCTGTTCTTATATCATTATTATTTTTCCAGTCCAATCTACAGGTCTTCTTTCTTACATATCAACTGTGTTTTTTCCTGAGCACAACTTATTCTGAAAATGCTTCCTTCTTTGCACCATAACATATTTATGTTACCAAGGACTATTAATCTCTCACCAGCTTTCACTGGTTTTGATTTTTAATTTTCTTATAAAATTATCAAGTCAGAATTAATCAAAAGTTACATAACTATCAAATAATTTTACAGGGGACTGCTACTGCAATATTTTATACTGGAAAAGGTGTTGCATTTTATTAATCCCAGCAGAAATCTAGATTTTTCTGCATCAGTTTCCATGGAATAACTTTTAGATATGATCCCAAATCACAAACACGTTTTGTTGTATTTAAATTACTGCACTGTCTGATGCAGATGATCCATCTCTCTACAGATACCTAGACATAGATACGTATGTATATATATATATATATCACTTTAAGAATACCTTCAGATGATTATCCAAAAGATATTTTTAAAATAATGATGCTTAAGTAGACTTGGATCACTAAGTTCCAAGTATTTTTATGAATTTATACTCATTAATTTAATGAATTTATATGTGAATAAAAAGGAGGGAAAGATTCTGTGGATCAAAATAGCTCAGATCAGTAAAATCCAGTCAAAACTGTTAAGAAATTGTGACTGTTTCCAGAAATAGCTGGATTTAAAAAAAAAGAAAAAAGAAAAAAAAAAAGAGATTTCTACTCAAAACTTCCATCTGCCCTAGTATTTCAGCAGTCTTGATAGTCCAACTTGCTTTTTTCACACATAAACATTCCCAGCATCTGCTCTGAGGATAAAAATCTATGGGCTTGATTCCCCTTTTCTTTCCTCACACTAAGAACTTTGATTTTCTCACATTTATGCTAGCTCATACTGAAACAAAAGGGTCTGAAACAAAACAAGTTGTGCACATCTTCCAGTGCATTTTCCCACTGAAGTCATTTGCTGCCACTAGCATCTCCTGGCAAACACCAAAAGTCAGCAGGTGCTCTGTCTCCATATTCTGGGTAGAGCATTGAGGATGGAGGAATCTCTTCTGCCCCACTCCACATGGATATTAACCCTCCTTCACAGGCTTTACCTGGAGACATCTTGTACTTCTGAAAGGAACAATGAAAATGACAGATTTCTCCCTCATACAGCACATCCAATGAGTTTTTGAAAGGTGAGTACACAAATCACCCAGAGAGGAGATAACTACCTGAGCAGGGGACATGAAGAGTTGCACCTTGACAGGTGAAGGTGTTAGGAGATGTCCTGATTTAGGAAAGCAAGTATAACCTCTTCAACCCATTTTGGGAGAAGACTAGGGCAGACCATGACTATGCCCACTTCCACAATGACAAGGCACTTACAATACTATTTCAGATAATCTCTGAGATCACAGTATCTGTTCCAAAGACTTTTTGCAAGGCTAATCTTAATTTTCTCTGTGATTAGAGATGTTCTTACTGTAACAGCAGCTAACTTTGTCATTTGCAAGGACAAGGGGTCATGTCACAAAAAGCAGAACTCAGGAGCAGAGGAACACAAGAAGCACCAAGATACATTTTCTCAGAATGGATATGGACAATGCTCTCTTCATAGTGCTAAGTGTAGATGTGGTACAAACCTTTCAGTTTAACATGGAAACTAAAAGTTGTATGAAACTCAACAGCAGTGTATCCAAAAAACCAAAAGTTTAAAAGGCATGACATCAGAGGTATCAGGTATCTTTGAGGGTTGTCCCACTGCCTTAAGCATAAGTCCATCATCTGTTCAGTAAAGCCATTGGGCCACAGTAGCAAGAAACAGATTTTCATACCTTACGTAAATACTTCTTTATTGACAATCAATCTTTTTCCCCATTGGTCTTCCTCTCTAAGAAATAACTTTTGAAAAATATGAGAGAAAAAAAAATCATATTAACTTGGAAGTTTGTTTTCTTATTTCACTTCCATGTCTAAAGAAGATTATGTTGTGAATAATGAGAACCAGTATGACCACTCCAGCTGAAGGAAAAGCATATTTGTTTACCTACTTCCCTTTTTTCCCTTATATCTTGACTGTGATACTTTATGTCATGACTTGATTTTTTTAATATTCTTTTGTACCCACACAGCAAAGGTTTTTATTGTCCTCCAGAGCAAATTACCAGAACCCTCAACGGAAGTTTAAATTAAAGAAAAATGTGTTAGAACATATAAACACAGAATCACAGAATTATCAAAGTTGAAAGAGACCTTCAAGACCATCAAATCCAACCATCAACCCAGCACCACCACAATCACCCCTAATCCATACCCCCAAGTGCCACATACAGACGACTCTTGAACTCTGGGAGACGGTGACTTAACCACATCCTTGGGTAACTTATTTCAATGCCTAACCACTCTTTCTGAGAGGAAAAAAAAAAATAAATCTAATATTTTAACTTAATAACTTAACTTATTTCAATGCCTAACCACTCTTTGTGAGAGGAAAAAAAAAATAAATCTAATATTTTAACTTAATAACTTATTTTAAGTTAGCTTACCCTGGCACAGCTTCAAGACATTTCCTCTCACCTTTTCACTTGAGACATGACAGAAGGGCACAGCCCCCTCCTTGCTACAACCTTCTTTCAGGCGGTTGTAGAGATCAGTAATGTCCTGCTGTGCCTCCTCTTCTCCAGGCTAAACACCCTCAGCTGCTCCTCACAGAACTTGTGCTCCAGAGCCTTCAACCAGCTCCATTGTTCTACTCTGGACATGCTCCAGAACTTCCAAGTCTTTCTTCTGGAAAGTGAGGAGCCCAAAGCTGAATGCAAAATTTGAGGTGTGGCCTCACCAATGCCAAGGTCAGGGGGACAACCCCTGCCCTGCTCCTGCTGGCCACACCATTGCTGCTGCAGGCCAGGATGCCATTGGCCTTCTTGGCCACCTGAGCACAGCTGGCTCATGTTCAGCTGCTGTCACCAGCACCCTCAAGTCTCTTTCTGCTGAGCAGTTCCCAAGTCACTCTAACCCAAGCCTGGGGTTGCTGCAATGCACATGCAGGACCCAGCAGGGACTAATTAATAGAAACTGGTCTTGGAGACTGAAATGTTATGGTTTATGGCTATTTCTATGAAGGACTTTTATTTATTATAGCAAAATTGTGTAACAAAAGCTCCATGGAAGACCACTGCATCCTGAATAGGCATCCTGACTGAGACCCTGGACTGCAAGTTGATAGAGATAAGAAAAATGACACTATTTTTCAAAGCATCTGGGAAGTAATGGATAAGACAGGAAGAGCGTCCATGGCAGGGCCCAGATCTGCAGCTTCAGGATGAAAGCTATAGTCTCATGCTTATTTTTGCCAGGCTTGCACACTCCCCTAGCCCAGGGGGAAGGAGGAAGATTTTGGATGCACAGCCATCCATTTTTGATTTTGGATGCATTGTTCAGAGTCAATGAACACCCATGCTTTGTGGTGCAGACCAGCACAGCTACAGGGGCCCCTCACCGTGGGAAAGCCACATTTACAGGATATCCAGATGAGGGACAACAGGAGGAGTGTCATGGACCATCAAAGGGCCCTCCCCACCACGGGGTCCCCAGACTCTGCACCAGAACACTGCCTGTGATGTAAAATGATGCAACTGATCTAAAGTGTCAAACTTGCCCTCTCAGGGAGGTACCTGGGTATTCCCACCTGCCCAAATGTATATTAATAATCCATTGGATTCCATGCCTTTTGATAAGGGACCCTCGCCACCAACAAGACCAGACGGAAGCTTTTCTCCCCTCCTCCGCTCCCTCTCCCTCTCCCTCTCCTCTGTTTTCTTTTACTAGCAGACATGTCTAGAGAACAGTAGAAGTTCTGGCAAATACTCTTTCAAAGTGTTGTGGTCTATCATAACATGACTACTTTGTTCCTCTGTGTGGATGTTACCAACTAGTAGCTGCCTAAAATCAATTAAAATCAATTAATAAAGTAGTGTCCAAGCATTAAAATTTGGCAGCCACTGCATGTTTGCAGCCAAAGGATGACTCCAACACTATGCTGCTCAGGAGTATATATGACACCATTGCCCCGAGAGACAGCCATTGTCTGTTGTTATTTTAAATACACATTTTGATCTCACCTCTTGGCTCAGAGATGTCTGCATTCTTCCATGCTTTAGAGCAGATGCCACAGGGACTGTGTCATGGTCTCAGGAAGCTGATCTGTAGAAAGCCAGATCCCTGCAGGGAGACTGAGATCCTGGTACTAAGTGTGGAAGCTGTCACCCCACTCTTCTGGGGGACTGTGGGGAGTGTCTTCCCAGGAGCCACTGACTGGCTGACTTCCAGCCAAGAACAAGTCAAGTAGGTTCCTTGTCAAGGGCCTCTTCCATGCATGCCTTTTCATAGCCAGCAATCCCATGTACCAGGAAATAGAGCAAATCTTCCAAATTACTAGCAATCTAAAAAAGCTGGATCTACAGGCCTCTAAAATTTAACAAAAGGGAAATTATTTCATGTGCTTCAGATGAACACATCACATCTATACCAAGTGGTAGGATGTTGGCTGAACAGAATAAAAAAATAAAAAAAGACCAAATACTGCTAGGCTATGAACTAGAAAGTTTTTTTGCACAACCAAAAGAGTGAGTTCCTCTGAAGAGGATTCAGTACAACATTACTGCTCTTATCATGGAGGTGTCACTTGCATTTGGTGGCATGCACTGAGCCCCTTCCAGTAAAATGGTCTAAGGAAAATGCCAATTTATCTTCAGGATGGCAGAGGAATGGTCATAACAAGTGTTGAAAAATACCAGATAATAAAAGGGATTCATACCATTTCTCATTCCTTTCACCACCTCACAGTTTATATTCTGTGGCAATTCAGGTATCCCAGTGAGTTTTTACCTACATTTCCAGCTTCAACAGAGTTAGTCTATATCTGACATTTCAAGATTGTTTCTGTGAGTACCATCAGTGTTTCCAGCAGGACCATTAATACAGATGAGTATTACTCACACATACAAAATGTGCTGGATTAGGTTTTTACATGACAATACCATGGAAACTCCAGTCTGGATCTGCCCAGAATAACACACCAAGGAAAGAATAGCCAGACAGCTGGAACAAAGATAAGAAACAAAACAGAAAAACCAAAAACAACACTCCATATAGTGCAGGTGAGATGTTCATACTAGATATTTCATAACCTACCTTCACCATCTTGCAAATATTCAGCATCCTTCTTAAACCAGCTACATACTGAATTCATACTGAACAGTTAGAACACAAAATAAAGCCAGTCATTGCATGCCAAATGCACTATGGAGCAATTTTCACAAGTTCCAATATAAAATGTGCACCGTGGTCACGCCTGGTTAGCTTTGTGCCATATCCTGTCTCTCTCTTCACATCAAAGAAAACTTTATTTTGTATCCATTTGTGGGAACAGTGAGAGCCCAAGATTTTTTTCCCCATAGAATAAAGTTGTTCAAAATCCTTTTTTTTTAAATACTTTTACAGAAGCTAAGTAATTGAGCTTCAAAATTTGGTATGAACAGTAGCATTCTATCAGGAACCTTCAAATTTTTGGAGGGCATAACTATCAAATATAGGACACACACAAGGTTCTTCTTATTTCTTACCATATTCCTCCTTGCCAAAAACAGCACCTGCAAACATCTCCTGAACCCTGGAGATGCTTGCATGGATTCTGCAGAAGGCAATCATTGGCTGCCACCAGCGGCTAGTGATAAATCACAGAGCATCACTACTGACAAAAATGCAATCACTGCATCCAATACAGGAGAATATTTGTTTGCAATATCATGTGAAATGATCACCTATGCCATGATCTGTATCATGCTGCAGTCTGGTAATCCTTATGCAATTCCATTAACTAATAAATCGTGAGTTGATGAACAAAAAATAATGAGTTTTAATGACTTGGAAACTGGGGAGAAAAATGGCTTAATATACTTCTGGTGAAATACAATTCCAGT
This sequence comes from Pseudopodoces humilis, assembly GCF_049639895.1. NCBI lineage: Eukaryota > Metazoa > Chordata > Aves > Passeriformes > Paridae > Pseudopodoces > Pseudopodoces humilis. The sequence goes on along the minus strand of NC_142203.1, from coordinate 46,579,469 downwards.
TCAAGGCAAGGAGGTTCAAGATTTTCCCAGTCTCCAGAAGGATTCCAACACCTGGAAAGGGAAACATTTGTAGCATTTAACTCATACCACTAAAATGCAGAGACATGTGCACTACTTTCTGAAATCTGTTTTTCAGGCCTGCTGCATGATCACAGGAAGACAACACTGCAATGTATCTTAGTTGGGCATTTTCCCAGGGAAAAAGAAAGGTCAAAAAAGATACCCCTCAGTTCATGCCTAGCAAACAGAATATAAATACATCCTTCAAGCACAAGATTAGCAGCAAGCCAAACAGCAAGGAAGGGCAAAGAAGCAATATGCTCTGTATCAGCATTGGGGAAAAAAACAAACACAGTTTCTTTCCTTAGAAGATCACTTCTCATCTGAGTCCTGAATTCCGGTATCACGTTTACTTAAGTCATCTGTGTGAAATTAGACAGAGGATAGCAAATAAGCTCTCATCAGCTGGTTTTCACATCACTCAATGGACAAGCACTAATAATACACATCAACAAGATGCTGTCAAGGCCAGGAGAGAAAGCAGTTTGAGCTAATTTCCTCTTTTGGCTTGAGTTTTAAGTCTGGCTCTCAAATGCTGTGGGCAACACATGGAGAACGAAAACTGTGCTGCAAAACACAGTGTGTTACAAGAAGATATTCCAAGCATCTGTGGCATATTTTTCTTACAGAGTGCAAAGCCTCACGGAAATAGTGCATATTCTGGAAGTATTTGACCTAAAAGAAGAAGTACCACCCTGAATCCAGTGTCTTGAATGTTGCCTTCTCATCAGCACAACCCAAATCGCAGTTTAGGGTAATGTGGTAAATCACAGACTCCAGACTGTCCACCCAAACATTTTCACTATGATATCTTTTTGTTTTTGGACAGTGAGTGGAGGGGAGGGACTGCAGAGCTGTGGGAAGACTTACCTCAATATGCAGGTATCTCAAAGCACCTCTTGGTCAATAGGGTGTACAAGAGAAATGTCCAGCAAAGAGAAAGGGTTAGAGAGGCACAGCTCAAATACATGCTCTCTGTAATTTACAGTAACATCTTTGTACTATGTATTTACAATAAATCTTTGTTGCTTCAAATTTATTAGTATATTTACAACTCCAGGTTTTAACATTCCTTGTAAGAGCATGGGTACATTTAAAAAAATAGTAAAGTTTCAGGGACATGCTGGAGCAGACGGACTAGTCAATGCAGCTACAGTAATTTATAGCAAGGAAGATTTATTTGTTTATGCCTATACCGTAATACAACCTACCAGCTTTTTTATCACCAATTTTGTGTTTTGATTCAAACTTGGTCACAGCCACTTTTATATTTTAGCAGTTTTGTTTTTTTTTTAAAGAAATAGGCAGTTGAGTGCATAGGATGCAGCTGAGAATCTTCCAAGGAAATTAAAAAAATGAAGTGAACAGGAATACATTACACATCACAACTTCATTTTAAATAAATCAATCAATGGAATTCTGTCTGTAACCTCAGTATGAAAGGTAATTTATGTAGAAAAGCAAATCAATGTCCCCTGAATTTTCTGAAACTTTTAACTGATGGTCCAAATGGGGATCATTGACATCGGTTTATTGGGAGGGATAACAAAACATGTTTGCCTCAAACAGTTGTAAACAAAGATAGGGAAGAATTAATAGTCTGCCTGACTCAAGGAATACACTAAAATAACTTTGAGAAGGGAATAATATGTTCAGTTAAACAGAAGCTACACTGAAATTAATATTTCATAGCACTGACACAAACAGGTGTGCATAACTTTTCTCATGTAATTTATGTGGTGGCCTTAAGATGAAGTACAACAGTCACCACTAACATGTTTGATTCTTTAAAAACTTATTGTTCTATGTGAAAAATTACTTTTCTTCTTTGTTGTCTTTGGCACTTGTTTTCTTTCAAAATCAATGAAGAGCAGTACATGCAGGAAATAAATTCCATTCCTAGAGCAACACTGTCTTGTATTACATGTGCGTGTTCACTTGCAAGTGTGACCATGCCACACAGCATTTGGGAGTGAAATATGGAGTTAAATAATGGGAGTTAAATATTCATCCAGTTCTGATACCTAGGAACTGGCAGATCCTAGCACTAACATTGTTGTTTCAATTCACTAGAAGAAGAAGAAAACTTCTTGCTCTCACCTGTGAGAGGTGACTGAGCCAAAAAAAATAAGATGTAATTTCTTAATAGGTACAAGTTACCAAAAATTTAAAGGCAGATGTTAACCTTTTACTCTTGACAAAAACCCGAACCCTAAAAAAAAAAAAAAATCATATTATGTCTCCCAGATATCATCTGTTTCTTTATGAATCAAGCACAATATAAATATTTAATTCAGAGTGAGGCAAAGTTAAAGGTATAAATGGGCATACACAGAAATTCTATAAAATAGGCCCAAATCAGCATTTTATGTGCTTTTCATCACCCAGAAATATCTGGTGGAGCTGAGCTGCAGTCTGATACTGAATCGCAGACTGGGGAGAATTTACTATTGGTTCAAAAAATTATTTCTATTGATTACAGGAAAGGAAGAATAAACTTGTGCAGTAGAATTTTGAAACAGATTAGGTAGAGGGCCCACTAATACAAATATAAGAATGCAAACCATGTTGATTGCTTCAAAAATGTGTACAACCTACAGAGAATGAGCGAACACCATGGCAATTAACCTATGACAGCCAGATGAAGAAGCATTGCATAAAGCAGGCTGCTGGACAATGCCACGAGCCTTGAAGAGGAGCAGCGTCATTGAAATGGTTGCCCAGTAGAAATTCACCCTTGAGAATTAAAGCAGAGCTTTAACACCCAATACCTCCCTGTTCCCTGAGAAAGAAAAGCTGTTATAGGTCTCTCTATGTCAGACATTGAGGAAGGGAAATTTCTGAGCAGTACCTGTCACACAATAGTTACAGGGGTCATGCTTTGCAAGTGTAAGCACTCCTCTGAAGGCAATACACCCAGTCACTGAACTGTGTTTAGGAACACACCGTGTCCAGCAGCACTGAGTTTGCCCAGAGCAGTGGGACACAGCTTCTCAGAATGGCCAGACCATTCCAGTTAAAACTGAAATTTCTGGAGCTGAGCATTTAAATTAACAGACTATGGGGTTGTCCTGGGGTGACTTTATGATACTGGTATCCCCAATCGTCTGGTTTATGTTATATATTAAGTTCTGCACCTTTAAGACTGGCTTTGAGAGCAAGAGAGGGGGAAGAAGAAGCGCGCAGTTTGTGTTAAAGAAAAACATCACTCCCACACATCCCGCTCCTGGACTGTGGTGTCTGCAGCACGGACAGACAGCGGGACAGAGCTTCCCTCTGGCTTTTAGTTAGTTTTAGCTAGCTGAGGCAGAGGAGTTCCCGGGACCTTTGTTTGTTTTTTTCCCAATTTTCTTGGATCTGTGCAAACCTGCTCTGGACTGAACACCCAGCCAAACCCCGGGAGCTCACGCCTGTGGCCCACCGGGGCCTGGGCCTCGGCACTTTCCAGCGCCGGAGGGACTGATAAGAACCTGAGCGAGCCGAGCTACACCACATGAAAAGGACTTTTCTTCCTAGACTTGCCATCCCATCGAACAGCAAGAGGTTTTATTATTTAATATTATTCAATTTCTGTTAAATGAACAGCTTTTTCCACTTCTCTCTAAGGAATTTTTTCCTTTTCCCGGACCAGTTGGTGGGGAGGGGCATTTCCCTGGGGAAATCCCCATTTGGAGTTTTCCTTCCTAATTTGCCCTAAACTAAGACAGGGGTCCAAATTAAAAGCTATCTCCCTGAGTTGCTCTTTAACTTCCAGAATCTAAACCTGACACCAAGACTTTTCTTCTTCCTCAGTCTGTAAGAATGAAGAAGAGGTTAGACACAGCATCATGAATAGGCCATACTGAGTTTCAAGAAGCCATATCAGAATTAACCTATGACTTCCTACTCATTAAATCCAAGCATGAAACCTTTCTTGGTACAACAGTTCAGGCTCCCCAGCTTGTGAATGTAATATGTTTGTCACAGATAGTGTAAAAGCACCATTAGAAAACTGTTACAAATTAAGTGATGGAAAAAAAGAAACAGCATGGAAAAAAACTAAAAAATATTATTTTTAGCTGTAAATAATCAGGTTTCAAAAGCATAATGAAGGACTGCTAAAGTCACACCAGCTGTTTTAAATACATGAAGCTGGGGGGGCTTAGTTAATGATTGATGAAGTACTAACAAGAAAAAAAAGACAAATCTGAAGAACTAAATAACCAAAGAGGAAAAACATTACAAGAAAGGGGAGGCAGAGGGGGAAAGGCAGAGAGGGAGGACACTTATTTTCATAGAGAAGTTTTCAAGTAAAAAGAGCAGTTATTTTAATTTGACTGATTACAGAAATCTGCCTATTAACATAGTCAGAGATGATTCCTAAAATATTTTTGCTGACCCAGTATGCCTGCTGTCATTTCCATTTCCACCTCAGAGGCATGTACTGCCAGCTTGCCTCAAGCAATGTGTTTTCAGCAATCACTCAGTTCAGACATTCAGTGCATTCACATCCTGAAAATTTTGCAAACAAATAATGATCACTAAAATAAGAGAAAAAACTCACAACCCCCCACTTTATTCAATTTTAAATTCACTTCTTAAATAACCATCGTCTGTGTGAGTCCAGTTGGGTTCCCTTGGTCATATGAAAAGGCCCTGCACAGTGTGACATGACAAGCACAAATAAAAAATATGAAACAGATGTTAGATCACATTAACACACAAGAAGATTCAAATATTCTTGCCACCCTGATAAGGCACTTAAACATTCTTTGCTGATGAGGAAAACACCAGTGAACTGGGGCTTCCCAGGTCAGCTCCTTGCTGCTGCTCTGCCCTCTGCCACCAGCTCCAGCCACATCCTTACACTGGTGACTTAGTGACATCAAATAGTCCTTAGATTAAGCTCTCTGCTTTCTTTCCTTTGAGTTTGCAATTATCATGTAGGTGTTTTCTTTCCTGGATCTTCGTACACCTGATGGTGATGTACCAACCATCCTCCCTGTTTGTAATATTCTGATTCTTATTTCTCTGCAGAGTTTATTTCCGACCACTTTTCCACCCTCTTGGCATTCACACTTGCTTGAGACAGGGCTGTGCAGCTGGGTGGGATCCAAGCTGAATCCTTATCTGCTAGGGCATCCCAGCTAAACAGCATGGGTTACTCTGAGACAAGGCTTCCTCTTTGGAGCAGGCACTTCCCCACAGAATGCAGATCTCTTTTCTTATGAGTGTCAGTGGAACCATATCTAGATGCTGCTTACAGAAATCCTATCCACAGTTTTCTTCACTATCTCAGGGGAAGTCAAAGTATTGGGAGCCACAGAGAGTAAGATTGACATAAACCAGGCTGAACTGCAAAATATTCTTGCTGAGACAGGAAGATCATTCCAATGCTTGAACTCAAGTTTTAGAAATAGCAAAATGAACAACCCAGACAAAAGTGTGAAAGTTTTTTCAAAATACAAACAATGGTATTATTTACCTTATCTGGCAATGAAGACTGTATTAAAAATTCAAATGTTTTAGAGAATTCCAATCTGTGGGAATAATATACAGTCAAATGAGAGGTAGCAGTGGCTGTAGATTCTTCCTACTGACTCATTTGACCCTCTCAGCTTCCTGATTCCTGACTATTTTAATGCCTACACTACCCCTTTTCATGCATTTTGGGTTCTTTCTTATAAAAAAACTCAAAAGAAACTTAAATAAGCCAAGGGAAGAGAATCAAATACCTGTTACATTGTCAATCACCTGCTACAGCTAAGATTTAAGAGGCATGAACACCAAAAGGCATACCCATTTAAATGTAAATGTGTAAATAGAGTTTGGTAAAGCTAAAAGTGATTCCATGAATTGCAGACACATTTCCAGAATCACAGGATTTTATTTAGACATCTTATTACCCTTGAAATTACTGGGAAATCACACTGTAAAATTTAGTAAATAAATGTTCTCTTTTTAAATAAATGTACACTGGGGAAGTAGCCTGGGCATCAATAAGAACCTAAACCCAGTGTTGCACTGACAATGTGCCCACCACTCAGTATGACATGCCTACCACTCCCAGGTAGGGGCTGCTCTCTTTTGGCTAGTGGTGTGTATGCCGCTTTACAATTAACTAAGGTTTGCACAGACACAGGTGCAAATCCTCCACACCAAAACCATCAGATCTAGTGCACATGCCCATGAAATCAGAGGCATGATTCCTTTTTCTGCCAGCAATGCTGCTCTGAAATGTAGCTAGAAGCAGATAAATTCACTCACATCATTCAGGACTATTTCTGCCTTTAGAAAGAATAGGAAGCACCTATAGTTTCCTTCTCACAGGACTTTCTGTTTTTTAAATGGAAGGAACAACAAAACGTTCTTGGACAGAGCAAACACAGAAAACTAACTGTATTTAGTTGAATCTATTCTTCCACCACCATGGAGATATTTCAGATAAACTACCTAAAATGAGACTAAACTGTTGTGTTTAATTAGCTTAGCTTTACCTGTATATTTTTATAACTGTTTTGCCACAGGCAAGTGTACTTCTCCATGATTCAGAGGAAAGCAACTTCTTTAGTTCAAAGTACTAAAAACTTCACCTGAGAAAAGGAGAACAGACTCAGGACAAAAAGTTATACACCATTTTATAACAGTGAGAGACAGAGAAAATCCTTTTGTGACCTCCTTTACAAAAGCATAGTGCAGTACCTAAGCATTAAATAACAGCTCAATAGGTTTTCATCAATGCAGAAAAATAATTATCTGGGAAAAGTTATATAACCTCCAACAAATTAGGTCAAAGATCAAGATATTTTTACCCATGGTCTGTAAGTTTTCCTCTTGCATGAAGTAACTTCTTGGATAGAAAAAACTCATCATCTTCACAGGGCTGGACACAAATGACCTATTATTTTAGCACCAATTAATTTTCCTTCATGTTGAGCCTATTAGGGAAATTAATTATACGGTCCCACTGGTTATTCTACTTCTCTGCTCCAGGCATATCCACGAATCCATACTGTATCCATACTGTTGATATCCATACCAAACTGCACTTTTCTTTATTTCAGAAGTAAATTTAAAGTTGTTACTTTTTGGTCTTTACTAGAAACAAAAAGTTATGTGCCTTCCCCAGCTTGTTTCACTGACTTGACTTTTCTCTTTTTCCTGGAATGTGTAACTATTGCCCTTGCAACAGAAGAGATCCCAGAGCACAGTTAATCTACGCTGCTGGTTAAGGCACAGTTACCAGCCAAAATTCTGATATGAATAAAGGGCTGAACCCCACGTCCTTGCATTAGGAGCTGAGGGTTTCAATTATTAACCCATCACAGATACTGCATGAAATAGGTCATTAGTCTTCTCAGCAACCACAACTTAGTCACCATCACATGGCAATTGTAAATGCACCTTAGCTGAGGACTGCTGCTTACCTATGTCTTCTGGGCTGGTATGGGAACTATTCTGGCACAACTTCCTATTTCTGTGTAGTGCCTCAGTTAAAGAAGTTTTATTTTTCTTTTGTTGAGGGTTCTGCCATTTCTGACACTAAGCAATAATAGACTGCCCTGGTGAAACACCTTCCTCCTTAAAACCAGAGTGTTGCCATCAGCTTCAGTGTGGCCAGCGTTTATTCTGCTGTGCCTGGGACTTCCCATCCAAGCATGTGCAGAGTAACAGGTGGTGTTGCAGATTGTGGAGCTGAAGGACTGAGAACAGGCAGCATTTCTCAGTCTTCCATAAGGCCATGTCTGGGGGCAGCTCTGCAGGCTATACAGGTAAACCCAGTTTAAGCCTAGGACTGTGAGCTAACAGGAAGAAAAGTTTAGCTGATGCATTTGGGATGATATCCTGGCAGTTGTTTCCTACCACCTCCCTCCCAGCCACTGATTCTGACAAGCTGGAGGTGGGCCTTGGGCTGATAGTTTGACCATCCTGATGGAGTAATATATGATACATTGGCAAATGAATGGAGTTCTCCTCACCGCTCCAATTTGTGTGTTTATATGAAGCATAATACCACAGGATTCAAGCTTGAGAACAGCTACAATGGAATTTTTAGCCTACAAAGGTGATCCATCTTCTATACCATCTCAATCAAAACCAAACCCTATCTCAGTTTGTCATCAGCTGACCAAAAGTCTTTGAGAATCTCAGAAATAAGCATAAATTTTAAAACCATGCTTCAGGTTTCCTTGAACATTTTAACATTTCTCTTGAAATCTTGTGGTTTCAAGACCAAATACAAGTTCCCTGGTCAACTCTGTATCAGATCCAGTATCTTGTTACAAAATTCTACATTTTCCCACTTGAACACCATTACTGATTAACTTCGGTGCTCTCCAGCCCTAGTTGTTAATAATTCTCAATTAACTTACTATTAAGGATGGAAAGCTGCTTCCACTGAGCCTCTTACAATAGCCTAAATGATTTAAATCCATTAAAAATTGTTATATCTTCATAATTACCATTTATAAATTAAGCAGTGCAATTAGACAGCAACATAAATGGTCCCACACTCTACAGGTACAAGTCCAAAGAAATTTCCAGTCCTTTGCATAGAGTAGAACATCATATGGTTTGTCACTAAGGCAGCTGTGAGCTGGTAACTCCCCTGCTAAGTGCTCCAGTGGTGCTGCTGGTAAACAGCTGCATGTCATCCACTTTCCTCACTATGCTGGGAAGGAGTATCTTCCTGGATCATAAGTATTACATGCCTGCCCTGAGGAAAAGGTCCAAGACTTTGGACACTGGAAAGACTAAGCTTCATAGCCTTAACTGAATGAAGGCTGAGGTGCTCTGTAAAACCTAAGAAAGCAATTCAGTTAACTAGTGTGGGTGGCTAATTAATCTGAGAACTGTCTGTACAGTCTACTTGTCTGTAAAGAGACATTTGGTAACCTCAGTGGATGTTCAGACAACAAAATATTTGGAATTCTGCATGCCAGGGCTCTCCTAAGTTAAGAAAGTGCTACTTTGAAAAAAATCCTTGCCTTAGAAGATTTTATAGATATATATATATATATATATATATATATATATATATATATATATATATATATGTCTCCCAGATACCTCTCAGGGGAAGACTACATTGTGATAGTCTCTACAGCTAAACATTTTGCACCTTCTCTGTTCCCTTGGACTGAGCTGATTTTATATGTATTCTCTGGTAGTTACTGCCACATGGAGAGGATCTGCTTTTACTGACATCTTTCTGCACATCAACTACAAGAAGTGGTTAGGTGGCAGGTGCTCCCTTGTCCATGACAAGTGTTTTGTTGTTGCTCTAGTATATGAGAGGACAAGAGGAGCGGGCTCTGAGGATTAAGATCATCTGTAACCAAGCTGAGATTTCTTTTTGACTTACAGTGAACTGGTCATTTCCAGAATTCCAAGCAGTCTTTGTGTGGAGTTCTTCCAAGTCCAAAGCCTCTGCTCTCAAGTCCTCTCTGAACAAGCTGTCCTGGGCTGTTATGTGACAACCCAAAGTATATGCATCTCCTCATCTTTCCAAGGTGTGCCAGATCCGGCCCCACGGATTCCAGAACTTGCTGGAATTTGACCTGCTATTGCTCTGCTGCACCATGCAACATGGAGCACTACAGAAGGGGATGCCTGCTGACAACAAAAGTGCACCAGCTTTTGGGGCCAGGCCTGTCCTGTTTCTCCAGTCCAAGCTGTAATTCCCTTCGAATAGAAACAAGTGTCACACATTTTCCCTGGCACACAGAGGCTATTATCTTGTCCATTTCATTCCTTAAAGCAAAAAGTATCTATAATACAGATTCTAGGGTTTCAATTATAATTTTTGACATTTCATAGTGCATCAAAATGCCACATTTGTAAGCAGTAAACAATAATTACATATCAAGGCAAGATAGAGAATAGCTTTAATAATGTGCAAACATGTACCCATGGCAATGAAAAGGAATTTTTACCTTTAATGGGTCAAATCATGCAGCTGGAATATCATCACAACTACACTTTGGCTGAAAAATATACATTTGGATGAAAAATGGGCACTTTCTTTGGCCCCTTGAAGGCCAGGGAGTTCTGATGACACCACTGGACTGATCATCCCTTAAAGCATTTGGACTGCTCAACAATTATTTTTCCATAACAGTAGTTTCAGGGTATATTTACACTACAACTGCTGGAAACTTTCACTGAGCAGATGATAAGGGGTGAGTTACTTTCAGCCGATTTGGCTACACGGAAAATTTATGCTTTGCAAATTTAATTCAGATCTGCCTGCTTGACTTGATCACTAACACAAAGCCAGCTGCTTACTATAGTTGTCTTAATTCCAGTTGCATGTTTTGTCTGCTCAAGCAGTAATTATAGGTCTTTGAAAAAGCAAGGAAGGAAACAATGATTACATGGATAGAGAGAGAAAATGTTCCAGCTGAAATTCAGATTTATTTTCCCACATCACCTAACTTAGGAGCCTATCAATAAAGTATACAAGACATAACTGCTTCTCTCTAGAGCTGTGCTTAGCTTTAAAAATTACACATCTCCTGGACTGTCTGCTGCTTACTTTCAGGTCACTGCATCTCTCCTCTGAACACAACATAATCCAAAAGCAGGTTTTTGGGGGTAGCTACACTTTGAAAAAGACTTTTGGTGACTTTTGGCGGTGTGCCTGTTTAATCTTTGGCTTCAGGGATTAAAATACAGCAGTCTGAACCTCTGGTGTAGACATGTAAAAGACAGTCTACTGTTTAATGAAAAGCAAATGGAAATGGTTTAGCAGATGTCCCCACTGATTCATAAGTGATGGAGCACAATTTTCCCAAGCTACTTGTTGTTTGCAGAAACACCTCGGCAGGAGTGTTCTCACCCTTTCTTGAGCTGGCCCTTACTCAGATGCACTGTAAGCACTAGAGCAGGGTCTGCAGAGCACCAGAAAGGCAAAGCTTGCCTGCACTGCTCCTGAGACAGGATAGCAGAGAGATGTGTGGCTTCTAAGGTTTTCAGTCAGATAGCTTTGGTAATGCTTGCTTTTGGGATTGTCAGGAACCACACATAGCACTGCTCATGTCTTGCACACACCATCTCTCTTGCACACACGTTCCCTCTGCTCTTTTGGGAACCACATGCATTGTTGTCACAAATTCTGTCTTTTCCAGCTTCCAACTCTCCCTGCCAAGCACATTTTTCTAAAATTAAATGCTTGGCAGTGTTTACAAGCAAACAATTACCCACACAAATTTCGTGCAAGCAAGTGTAAGACCACAGCAACAGAGGAGAGGAAGTCGGGTTTAATCATTAAAATGTGTCAAGTGAAAGTTCAGCAATTGTTTTTGTTCAACAAACCATGCTGTTTATTGTGTGGTTAGCTTTTCTGGGCCAAGCTTTAATAAAATGCACAGCTTTTGTGACAAAATGGAGGACTATTTCCCTCTCTCTCTCCCTCCTGCTCCAATCTTTTCTCACAGGTGAGTCCTGAATGACCCACCATTTTGAGAATTCACTGCATTGCAGCTAACACTGTGTTGAGGACCAAATACAGTTAACAAGGAGGTTTTGTGTCTTTCCAAAGACAGCAGCAAATAAATTAAGGAAATTAAGTTTGGCCCTCCAACTCTTGAGACTATTTTGTATTCTGTCATTTCAGATGTTTCTGCATGTACCCTTCTCACCTGGCCATTGCAATCTGCTTAACTTTTAGCTACAGCAGTGTTCCTGGGATTTCAATTATGACTTAATTCCCATGCAAAAAGTAACACAAGGAAAAATTTCCCCATGGTAATTTGAGAAGCAGTCCTGCATCTAAATGAAGTCATACCCAATGCTAATGAGAGATCATTTGAAACCAAAGGGTAACCAAATGCCTCAGGCCATTTTATCATCTGAGGTACACAAGAGTAAATATGAAAGGCCTCTGATGTAGATTAATAGGCATCACAGGTATGTAAATGATGTCTCAATTTGGCATGCTATAACTTACTTGCTCTTAGATCTTAAAATACCCTAAAGAGTAACTTTATAACACAAGAAAACTGTTCTTAATTCTCTTCAAAAACTCCATGTAATTTTAAAATGAAGTTAATTAGAAAAGAAACCTTTCATAAATAAAATAAATACTTTAAACTATATATTGAAGATCAGAGATAACTCGGGGAAAAAATCTTACTTCAGATTCCACTACAGATTAGAAATACTATCAGAAAAAACCCCAGTAAACTAAAGTATCAGTTTGTGTTCTCATTTTTCCTACCCTGCACTAATGCCATCCTACATCTCCAGGAGTCATAGCCTGGTTTACCAAGTCATGTGCGCCTTCACTTACCAATTCCTTGTGGTAACTCCAGTTCCTTCAAAAAGAATGGCAACCAAGAGCCCATACTTTCAAAAATAACTGGCTAAAATTTTATGTTGGCAATTCAATTAAATACTACCATCTCTAATATGCTAAATGCAGGTTATCTCATGCCCAAGTGTTTCGTGCCTTTGCCTTTACTTGGGGAATCTTCCTTGCTCAGGCCACACACAGGCTTCTGGGCACAGCCTCTAAACTAATATGAAAAATAGTGTTTTGAAGCAGGTCTCTAAAACAAGGACTCTCCCCCAAAAAAGAGCTACATAACATAACTCATAATCTGCAAGGCATCATCCCCACATCCCACATGGGAAAAACAAGACTGGGCAATAAGCAGGCTGCTGCAGATAGGCTTCTGAGATTGTACCTTACCTTACCTAGAAGCTCCTTATACACACATTCATGGATGGATTCACACTGAGGTTTTACATGTCTCTTGGCCTTTTCACTTTATGGCCGTAAATTAATGGGTGTGAGAACAACGCCAATATGTGCCACTTTAAGAACAACCTTTTATGTAACCCAGATTAAAATTTAACTGGCCTGTTTCACTATTCAGTATGTGTAGCCTTTTCAATGGGATCCGATAAAGATCAGTTTTGCTGGAACTTGTTTTCACAGCACTTACAAAAACAGCTTCCCTGCCACTGGCACTTGGAGCAAAACAAGCTGCAAAATCTGCTTCGTTTGAGAATGAAGTAACATGCTGATGGTTCTACATGTGCAATAATATAAGGCCAGAAAGAGGCTGGAAGGGTTTCTAGTACAGTGTCAGTTGCCAATCTTGCTTTAGCTGCATTGTAACTCTAGCTCACCTCCAAGACCTGTAGGGAACCGCTTCACTGGCCTGGCAACTGCAAATAGCTGTCAACTGCTAAAGGATGCCTGAAGCAGCCTGAAAGTGTGTCTGAAAACCTTACTCAGCTCCATGCTCAAATTATGGTCTCTTATCACTAAGGAAGCTCAGCCCTCCAAGCTGCAGTTGAGGGGCTGGCGTGGGAGGAAGCAGGAGAGCTGCAAAATCTTCATTTAAATTGTGGAGAAACAGATGATCAACCTTCAGTTCCGTGAAATCTCTTATCTTGTTTGAACATGTGCCTCTCACATACTGTCGGGAAAAGGTGAATTTATAGAAAGCGGTAGGTAATGATATTCTGGGTGTACTGTAAAGTGCAAGCATGCCTCAAAGACAGCCCATGCATCTCCTGATAACAGGCTGTCATTTCTGCAAGGAACAGTTCACTGGCTGAGTGAGTTCACACATGCATCAGCCCAGTCCACTGGGAACTCCTGCGAGCTCCTATCAATGACAGCCAAGACTGAGGTCTTTGAAGTCCCCTTACCTAAGAGGAAGCATGCCTATAGCAAATAAGACCCAGTACAGTTGCATAGTTTGGTATCAGTCTGTTTAACTTACTTGAGAAGCAAGCCGCATGAGCCAGATGCCCTGAGCTGATTGTAAATCTCTCCTTCAAGACAAGCATTTAGGACACATTACCCTAGGAGTTCAAGACCATCAAACTTCAGATTTTAGATCCTTGTGAAAAACTCTTAAGACTGTCAAAGGAAGATGTGGCATTAGGTATAAAACTCCTGTTAATAAGTAACAGAAAATTTATGATTACTTTGAAATTAATTTAAAACTGGATTGAAGAATGCAGTTTTCAGAGGATACACCAAGTTCTTGCCTTGCACAGCACCCACAGCACCATGCATACCTGTCTATATTGCTCAAGACTGCCACAAAAAATTGCTTATGTATGTGCAAAACAAAATTACTTATGTGCATGAAGTACATGGTTTGCAAGAGGACTGCAAAACCTATGAAAATGTACTGTGCATGCAGGCAGAAACCCATGTTTTTCTCCTAAAATCTTAATGCTTTTCCTAACCCTTTAGAAAAAAATTCATATGGGGCTTCTTGAAAGGCTATCAGTAAGCAAGCAGAAGCAGTGCCCTTATTGCTTTCATAGCAGAGGATAGAAAGATGAGTCCCTGGCTTTTCATAGAGGTAATCAGTAAAGATTTCTTCAAAATCTTAAACTACACTTCAAAAAATAAAAATGACAGATAATTTTGTAAGGGATAATCTTACAGACAGTGGCAAACCTTTTATTCTGCAAAAAAGTTAAGGATTTTTTTGAGGCATAATTTTGGAAAGCACAATACCCTATAGATACTTTAGATGTGTGTTTTTATTTTAAAGCATTCACTTTGTAATGGACAGTATTAAACATTTTTTATTTAATGCATATTTTGCTGAAACTTGTAGTTTTCAATAAAGTTCAAAAGCATTAAAACAAGGGTCAGAATAGGGTAACTGTTCAAGCTACTGCTATGTGGTTTTCTGCTTGGAAATACATCAGTGTAGACATTTTAAATACACCAGAAGTTAAAATAACATTCTCCTGACTGAATAATTTCCATTAGGTTGCTGATATGAGCTGAACACCAACAAGAGGCTTGCAGTGGTTGTTTGCTTTGGAGCGCTTGTGCTCGTTTAAATCTCTGCAACCCGTGCCGTTTTGAGATTTACCTTGATTCTCTAGTGCTATCTAGTGGCTATTACTGAAAATTATTAATGTGTATAAATGTAGCTAAACAAAAGTCAGCTTCTATCAACTGATCTAGGTTTTTCTTCCAGGGATAGTCCGACTTCAAGGTGTGCATATTGGGCTGTGTAGTAGAGCCAAATAGCCTCTCCCACAAAGCTACAGCACCCAAAGCTCCCAGGCTAAGTGCACAAGCTGAAACCAGCAGCTGAGTGCACACTTTGTTTATTGTTTTTTTTAAATACAAGAGAAACACTCAGGGATGCATCTCCACGCCCATTTGTGCTTAAATAGGTAAGCACTTCTCCTGTTCTGCTACCTGTTCATTTAGCTTACCCCTCTCCTGTTAATTCAATTCACTTTTAAATTGGAAGTTCATACTACAGCAGTTGCAGCCATCCTTCAAAACAGAGAAAAGCACACGGGCTGCCAGGTGTCAGTAAATACCTTTGTCGCCTTGCTGTTGGCTGCCCAGCATCTCTGCTTGCTTCACCTCCTCCTTCAGACTGACAATTAGAAGGAAACTCAATTCAGGTTGCCACTTTTGGTTTGATCAGAGATTTCTTAGCTTGGCCAACAGAATCAAGGTTTACAGTCAAGTGTGAGTCAAAAATATATGTACATGAGTTCAAACTATCAGTAAAGTAAAACTAAGTATAATTCCTGTATATAAAAGGAACAATCCTGTGAATGTGAGGTCTTTTACATGGGCCTAAATAAAGGGCTTCTATCAGTGAGGAAATCTAAAGTGGATTCATACTTCATGAGGTGATCCTAGCCCCAGAAACACAGCACCAATATCACAGACCCAAACATTTCTCAGCTTCAAACAGGACCATTGTCCTGAAAGCAGAACCTGGAATGTGTTCCATTGTTAAACTTACCAGACTAATAGAAAATATGTACATTCACATTAGAAAAAGGTTCATTGGGAATCACAAAGAAAAAACAGATAATTGTCTCTGCTGCATGTCTCTGCTTAATGTCAGTTTTTCCTGACATTAAAATAGATCAAATATTTATTCTCTTTTTAAAAATCCTTTGAGAACCTATACATATCAAAAAGGATTAGAGTCCCAACTTTTATTTCTTCTGCAAGAAAAAAACCCAGACCTGGCAGGAAATATCTGCAGGCCAATAGTTAGCACTTACACAGTACCATTCCCTGATCTACACATGCACATGTGCATGAGCACACACAGAGCCTTTGACAAAATCACACATAATTCCTCCTGCCCCCAGCCCAATGCACACACTCCAATCAAAAGAAATGGGAGCAGAAGTGCAGACAAGAATGGTTTGGCCACTGGCAAAATAGGTAGCTTTGAAGAGACTCTAACTTAAGAGTGGGAAGAAGAGAACATATTACAGCAAACAACTGTTACCAACTGTTACATATTACAGCAAACAAACTATTAACGAGCTATTTCTACTAAATGCTAATATTCCATAAATCTGCACTTAAAGCAAAAGTCCAGTTGTATTCTTTTTCTTCCTGTTCTAGCAAGCACAATAGAAAAAAAGCCTTCTTCCAGAGAGAGACTATGAACACAGAATTATGATGTTCAGCTTCCATTTGAAACAAACAAAAGCCCAGTTGTTCCTAGGAAGATAAGGCACAGATTGAAGCGTGCATTACTCAGACACAGTAAGAAAATCAGCTCAGACCAGAAAGTTCCCACCTCGTCCCAAGCAATTCTCCTTCCTGCCCAGATTTCTCCTTATTGCAAAGGTTTTGTTAATTTAACAAAAAGGCAGTAACTGCTGTCATTCTGTGTTGTGAAAGAGGCTGTAAAAGCCTCACCAAGAAAGTGTGTCCATAAACACTTTTGTGAAATAATCAACTTACATATTTAGTTACAACAACTTCTAGGTCTACATTAACAATAAATCTGAGTGCAGTACTTCTTATGTATATGCTTAAAAAGGGAGGTACCTGAGATAGAACTGGATAAAGGCAAAACAAATTCAGGTCTTCTACATGATCTTTAAATTGAAGCCAAGATGCTCAAGGATGGATCTTTTTAAAACCCCCCCAGTCAACCAGCCACCCAAGCCCTGATTTCCAGGACTGCAAGTGAAATTTGTGGTATGCACCAGTATGCATGACTGAAAAGTGCCGGTTATGCCTCAGTCCTGCTGAGGAGTGTCTCTGGAGCCTGCTGCACCCACAGCTGAGTTGCTAACCACCACATCTGTCAGAGAACAGCCAACTTGAGCTTGTCTGCCTCAGGCTTAAAACTTGTAACTTCTTATATAGACAGAAGCCTACAGTTACTCTTTCAAAACACTGCTGGACCTCAGATTTCAATTGAAGCATGACTTCCAAAGAGAAATGGTGGAGCCTAGAACTTCTCTTACACTAACTTTTCCAGGACATGGCAATTCAAGTAGTGTACCATCCAGGTGCACGTAAAAAGAAGCTGCAGATGCAGCGGGTATTGTCTGATGCTTAAGATCACCATACAACAACACTGGTTTATTATACTAAATGTGTCATTTGTGCTACTTAATTCCCCAACCACCAAAATTGTAGTCTCCAGCCCAGACACTAGGTCTGGAGTTGCTTGGATCCCCCAAGAGAATTCTAACATTAACATTTTCTTGCACTACCTATACGTGTATATACTCATCAAACCCAAGAAAAATTATGTATTTGAAACACTAATTTTTTTTATTTTATTTTAAATTTCAAGAGCATAAGAGTAACACCTTACTAGAACTTCAGAGGAGCTCTACATTTGGAAAAAAATAAATTCTGGCAAAAAGAGTTAGTGTGAACTTATGGGAAAAAAATAGAATATTAGCACTTTTACCCATCTTCTGGTCTTGGTGACAGTAAAAAAGGTTAATGCTATTCCCATAAGACAGTGGGAATAGCACCCATTACTACCACCTATTCTCAGCGTTTTCTGTCACAAACAGGAATTCCAGTGAACATCTGCTGCTTTAACAATTAGGATTGTATTAAGCTCTACCTAAAACTCATTTGCATTATTGATCTTTCTACTTCCAATACACATATTCACATTTAACAATGAGTAATTAATATATATATTTTTTTCAGTCAAAACGAACTGTGTATGTTTTTGACAGCTTGCTATAAATATTCCCCCAAAAAGAGAGTACACCTTACTACCTACTACCTACCCAAGGTGCTGCTCCCTCTGCTTTTTGTAAAATTCCCAGTAATGTGAAACCTTAAAGGGTTGGACACAGTGGCTTTGGCATCCCTGTGATGACAAAGTACTTGAAAGTTACAGCCTGAAAATACCATTCAGGTGCCTCAGCCTAAGTGATTGTGTGAGGTGCCCAAACAACAAACTTCTTTAACTGGTGTGCAGTAGTAGAAATCTGATAACACATCATTTAAATGTACCCCATGCCCTCAGTTCTCTGAGATAATGCCTTCTGTGTCTGTGGACAGTGAGGAGCACGAACAAAATGCTATGAAAACACACCAAAGTGATGCTCTGTTGTTGAACGGTGCTGCACAGAACTCAGGCAGCTGACATCCCACAGAAATACTCAAAAACATTCACTTTCTCTTAGGTATAGTGTCTACCTTGGTCAGTCAAAGCATACTTTTAATTAAACTGAATTCACTTAATAAAGTGCAATGTTAACTAATAAAACACCAAAGGCTGAAATACTCGAAAATACTAATACATGTTAACAAATGCAAAGCCTCCCCTCTTAGACAAAAAAAGCTTTCTCTTGTCTGCCTATGGACAAACTGGACATATAATTGCAAGAACTTAAAAAATCCAATTGCAAGCACTTAAAAAATTTGGCAGTCATAAAAGCAGGTAAGTTGTTTTTCAACATGATTCAAACACTCCTCTGATGTCATAAAAAAAGTTATGTATTTAAGCTACCTATATGAAGATCAAAAACAATGGGTCAAATAGAAAGTAGTCTGAAGAGAAATAATAAGTGAAAACTTGCTTTGGCTCACTTCCACAAACCAGCTTGCTGCTGCAACTAAACAAAAAAAAATCTCCAGCTGAAAACTAGTAATTTAGTTTGGAAAAATCTGTTATTTTCAGCTCAGGTATATGCAACTTTAATAATTAATATATTTCAGAATTTAATTTCCTTTCTACTGAAATAAGAGAAGCAGCATCTACAATTTTTCTACCCATTTCAAATAATCATTTTCACTGGGAGTAGAAAGCTTAGGAAGATATTATGAAAGGAGAATAAGAACATAGGAACCTCAATCTACTTGGGCATCATTTTCCATTAGGTGTATTCTTCTCAAGTGTTTGAACTGGATCTTCTTACCTGTCATTGTTACCACTTCCGTACAGGTGGCCAAACTTCACAAGTTAATGCATCACCCTGCAACACTGGCTATGGACTAAAATACATTATATTAAAGATCCACATGTGTGTTAAGGAACATGCATGATGACCAGTTACAAAAGAAAAATCCACACTGCAGGTGTTGAATATGCTAAAGGACAATCCTGTATACTATTACAAATATTTACAGTTTTAGTAACATTTGTAAAGAAAGTGAAACATTTATTCTTAGTAGCTTCAATTGGATAATTAAAATAGAAGTGCCCTTTACACAGGAATATTTTACGTGCTTCAAACTATTTGTTTTTAAAAAGCAAGAAAAAGTGTGTGTAGAGAACTAACAAATGCCCCTTTCCAATGTCACTCCCATTTTGAGGTAAGGCTTTATTTGCAAAACACTATTAAAAGTACTAAGTACTTCTACATGAAGTTTCTGTCAGCAAAAAAAAAATCTTCTCAACACTTAACAACAAAGATGACACTTTTTTCTTCATCTTGGTCTATAGAATATACAGCTTCTATTTTTATTTTTCTTCTAAAAAAGATTGAACAGAGTGAAGGAAAGGAGATCAGCAATAGCTATTAAATTCCAATCCTTCTCTCAGCTGAGAATTAACAATACTACTGCTACAATAAAGCTAACCCAGAAATAAATCTAACAGAGGAATGACCAGAAAAGCAGCCATGCCAACGATACTTGCTCACTGTCAAGAAATAAAATATGTGTATTCCTATGAATCAGCTGTCCTTTGTCCAGAGCTTTCAAAAAGTGACAGTCCCTTTCATTAATACCACTCTAAAATTAAAGACCTTGTCATTAATACCACTCTGATTACCCCTCAGCAATGAATAGCTAAGAGTTAATCAAAGTTAAAAGAAAAGTTAAAAGAAAAGGCTGGATATCTGAACAGACAATGGGATGGAGCCCTTAAGATGCCAGGCCCCTTCTGAACAATAACATTGAGAAAATGTAACCAAAATCATAAAACTTGGTAGAACTGGGCCACAGTGCCCAGCACCTTACAGGACCAACCCCAGTGACTGGAAAGTTGCGTTGAATACAAAATGATAAAGAAAATCAAACATCATAGGCTTATTTATTTATTACTACATGGTCCAGTGCATGGCAGCCACTAGGCAGTGGTCATACAACAGTTTCCTGGCACGGAGTTTGGAGGTGGGCCTGTTATCTGAGTCAAAGCTCTATGGCCCACAATTTTGGCCCTCTCGGCACATCCCATGCCTGAAGGAATGCTTTTAAAAATTATTTATGCTCTCTGCTACAAAAAAGCAAGACAGCTTCACAGTTCCATAAATTTGCTAAGAGTTTACAAGTGAAGATAAAATCTTAAAAAAATAAATTTTAAGCAGATGCTTTAAGGTTCACATCAACAACAATGCCTTTTTTTTTTTTTTTAAACTATTAAACTGTTTTGAATTAATCTTTTGCAACAAATGAATAATGCAAGCATGCCATTATAAAGCAACCAGTAACACACCCAGAACTTGATAATGACAGTTTGGAATTTATTAATTTAAATCCCCCATTGTAACACAAGAGCAGTAACAAAATAGCTGTACACTACTTCTGTTACAAATATAGATACTATTTAAAGTGACTTTACATACTCTAATGTAGGCATTTCTCACTCTACGCAAGGAATGAGTACTAAAGCAATTCAGTAACAGCAGCATCCAGTAATGGTACCAACTAGTTTACTGCATCTTAGCCTACCACAGTGTAAATTCTAGAACAGTTACAAAGAGAGTGGAGGTTTTTTTTGTTAATTCACTTACACATACCTATCAGTTAATACTATTTGACAGACACTCCTAATACTGCTTTAGTGACCCACTAAAATGAATGCTAGTCTTTTGTATTATCCCCTAATAATGGCCTGACCATTGCCTGCATTTTCAGTTCATACTTCTCTTAAGTGATAGTTGGGATAGTGGCCTTGCTAAAATTCCATTTCTGCTAATTAACACAAAGCATCCTGTTGTTAAATAGCATACTAGTTTGACTGGTATCTTCCTTTCTCAAAAGACTCAGCTGAATTTTTCTGCAGGAAAATAAATAATGGGAAAAGCATGTTTTATCTACCAGATTCCTAAGAGCACGGCAGGCAAAGGCAGGCAGGTTACAATCAGCTAAGTGTTTCATTGAGTGCAGTTTTTAGATATTTTTAGTGATGAGAAAGTGATGCATTTATTGACCATGCTGCTGATCAAAGAATAGCCCCACGGTTGCATTGTACTTACTGGACACTTTTATTGGTGCCTCTAAAATTAATATCCCCAAAATAATAGTTGTAGCTGTCAAAGCTCCTCTTCTGCTTATTACTGATGCAAGCCTTCACTGCTGTCTTACTATTCTCCTCCACTGTGAGGCATTTTCAGGTCTTTACCCATCCTCAACCCATCACTCCAGGTTGTATGCCTCCTTGATTCAAGGAGGACTTTACCTTTGCTCCCTAATGATAATGGTAGCAACACAATTAACATCAACTCCTTTGACACTGGCAATATCCAGACATCTGCTTGCAGCTAAGCAGAGCTGCTCTGAGAAGTTTGTTCACAGCTCTGACATCAACAGCTTGCAGAAATGTCTGCATTGACCTGTACAAAGTCTAGCATGTTGGAATAGGACAACCTTTGCTGAGACACTTCATATCAAGAAAGTTATTTTCACCCATATAGACTATAAAATATTCCTATTTTAAAAGTCTAGTTCTTCTAATGCTGTAGTTTCTGGGCATTCTCAACCACCAGGAACAGTTTCCACTACTAATGGATTTTTCAGCCCTAAGCACAAGTCCCACAAAACCCACAAACAAAACAAACAAAAACCAAATCTACCATCATCACCACCCCTCCCCTGCCGACAACATAATGAAACCCTCAAACCTAAGCCAAGTGAAACACACAGTGTTCTTTTTTTTTTTTTTTTTTCAGATACACCATGACTTAGTAAATTTAAACAGACAAAAAGACAAGCAAAATAATCCACCCAAGTTACCAACCTAGTTCCTTCTACTTGAGCATTATGAAATAATATGGCCATTGAACAGTTTACATTGAAAGGAACCTTAAAAATAATCTAGTTCCAAAGAACCATCTAGCCTACTAACCATCTGCCTACAGATTACATACTTTTCTTCTTATCTCCCAAATCTCTGTTTTAGTAATACTTTCTTTCTTCAGTAACTTTATTCCTGTTTTCAGTCTACTGCTACCCATGTAATCCCTTGCTGAATTGGTAAATTTATCATTTTTCCAACATTATTCAAATATCCAAAGTCTCCTACCAAAACATTTCAGTTTTCTTGTGTGGTTATTAATGAAAACATTATTTTTGTAGTGACTTACTAATAGGAAAAATGTCCATGTGTTTCCATAGTTAACATAACTTCATCCCAGTGGTTTGACAGGAAGAGTACTTCTAATCTATATAAAAATATGGTTAAATGTTACTTTTTTTCAGTGTTGTTACACATTCCTGTGAAGCTGAAAGAGCAAGAAGACTACAAACATTTCCATTCTCTTTACTATGTGGAAAATAAACAATATTGTCTTATTGACCCTAACCCATCAGGCAGCCAGTTCATGACAATACAGTCAAAGTGACTGTTCCTTTTGTCCTTTTCAGAATAGCAACAGCTTCCTCGTGGGTCACCCCTTCTAAACTCTGTCCATTCACAGCAATGATTTGATCCCCTCTCTTGAGGCGTCCATCTTCTGCTGCTGCACCCTGAAATGATAAAACAAGTAACTGTGGACTCACTCATTTATTTTTCTTCCTGACACAGTTCTGAAAAGTAGACCCCTTGCAACATTTTTGGTTTTCAGGGATACAAACAGAGCCAATTGTTGTGAAGACTGCTAATTCTGCAGTATGACCTGCCTGGTCTAAGTTCCACATCTAGAAATTTGATCTACATGATTGTTTGGTTCCTTTAACCCTGTTTTTCCAGCTAGTGTAAGATTTAAACTGTAGTATTATATACATTATATATTTTCAAGACCTGGAGAACTTTTCACCATGTGGTTTATACTTTGATTTACCATAAAAATTTGGCATTCATGATTCCAGTTTTCTTTGACTCTCTGCTGTTTCCTAGTGCCATCCAAATTATCAAATCTAGGTCAGCATCTGAATATTTCTGAAGGTCCGGTCTGAGTTCAATAAAACATTTCCCTCTATTACCTGAAGTAAATCTAAATATAAGGCAAGGGAGCTTTTTTTCTAAGTATTTACACAGTTCCAGTCCCGAGAGGTGGACAAGATTCTGTTAATAAGGTGAATAATATATATTTGGAAATTCTCAATCTTTTGAAGATTGCAGCCTTCAAATGCTGCAAGCACATTTTGATCAGCCTTTGCACTAAAAAGGAAAAGCTGTAAGAAAAGCTGTAACATTTTTTTGACTGCAAACCCAGGCCATGATTTAGAACAGTAACTGCAGTGAACTCATAAATGGATTGACTGAACAAATTTCCACCTACCTTTGCAAACACTGTCTTCACATAAATGGGTAAGTCTCCATGGGGACTGCCATAGCCACCCACAATGCTAAAGCCAAGGCCATCTGGTCCTCTATCCAGGGTAATGGTCTTGTACTGAGGAGGTCTGAGGAAAGGGAAAAGAGTATTTTGTCAGAACTTTGGATTTAGCATATAGAACACTCAACAAAAAACATTACTACTTTTAAACTAACCAATACATTTCTCTTTCCACTATAACTACAAATACTTCTCTCATAAAGAACTGGCTATTTCAGTTCATGTAAAACATTATAAACTACCTAATGCCTATATTATTATATAAAAGCATCTATTTCAAATACACAGCTCAGGACATAGTTATGGCTGCTACGTGCCACCAACATTGCTTACTAGTGAAGTACAGAGACATTGCCAGTATCTCCAGATTCCATAGTATCTACTTTAAAAATCCTGTAATGTCTTAAATTGCATCAAATAGTTTATGTTATTTAGGTTTAATTGCTTCTCTCCTAATAGATGATTGTGTATTTGTATGTATGTGTTTATTATACAGATCATTTATATGTACGTTTTCCCATATATACTTTGATAGTAAGAGATTTTGGAAATCTACTTTTCAAAGTAGGTATGTGTGGCTAAAGAATCCTTTTTCTCTTTCCCCATTCCTAAAAGAAAACAATGCCTCAGATTTATGAAAGAGCTTGATGCAAAACTTGTTTACAAGTTTTTTATTGCAGAATACTAGAAGCAGTATACCTTGTATACCAGAAACATCTGACATTCCTGGTAGCCAAGCACTAGACTGCACACTATGGAAACAGGTACAACAGTGGAAACAGAATTTCTACATGTATCAATTAATCCCAGCCACCCAATCTCAGTGAAACAATAGAGGCTGTAGAAGAAATCAGATCATATCACAACTCTACAGAGTCAAAAAAATTTGCAGCACAGCATCATGAAAAACACAAAAGAGGACCTATGGCCCACAGGTCCCATGTATACCGAATATATTAATCATGATCAAGCCAAAAATGTCATCCATTATTTGCTAGAATTTTTAAGGTTTAGAGGTTGAGTATCATCTAAAGTAACAGGCTACAGAGGCTGTACATTCTATAGTTACTGACCCTAAATCATCCTGAAAAATGCCAGTTGAAGTCAGTCCTGTAAATGAAAGACTGGACATAGGTGGATCCTGCTGCTGACCAGTTATGACACTCACTTCTCCTCCAGCTACAACCTAGGAAGAGAGGTTGGAAATCAGTGATATAAGAATGCTGACACTAAAATAGTTTCATGTAGCAGCTGGAAAAACAGTATTCAGAAACTATTCAAAATGTCACTGAGGATTTTTTACCTGCAACTCAATAGTGCCTGAAGCATTTTTTAAGATATTAACAGCTTGGGAATGAGTCATGCCTTCGGTAGATGTTCCACAGATGCTAACAATCCTGTCCCCAACCTACAGAAGAAAATATAAAAAAATCTAACTTAGTTCCATAGATTTATTTGTCTCTTTCAACAATAGCAGAACTACAAAATGACCCAGTACAGAGGCAGGTAATTCAACATCAGAATTAGCAAATTACACCAGTTTAGTGTAACCAGTGTAAAAAGTACTGATGCTTTACAGAATTGACCCTAAAACCCTAGAACTACATGTTAAAAAACAGAGATACATTTTGCATGGCATCTGAAGGCAGACAGACTGAAGTAATAAATTATCATCAGAGATTCTGTTTGACTTCATCTTCAAATAAAATTTTCTGAGAAACTTCAGTCAAATTTAACCACCTTAGATGCAGATTGGATACAGTACCCATTTAAGTACAGATAAAATCTCCCACCCTAATGTACCCTAATGCAGAGCCTAAAATATACTCTCTTTATCCTAAGCATGGGAAACGAGAGATAAAGCAGACTGCACACCTTCATTTGCAGGAATGACCACTACACTCAGCAGTGGCACTCATTCATAGAAAGCATCCTTCTGAACAACTTTCTATGCTTTTAATTTTCACAAGACGACTAAGATCCAAGACTGCTTTAGGACCTCATTTCTTAAGCTAGCACATGCCAGCAGTTACACTTGCCCATGTTACCAATCTGAATTCCTTTTTCATCAATTCAAACAGCAATCCATAGCCAGAAGCACTTGTACTACTGAACTGCTTGTTTACTGCCTATCTAGAGTAATTACAGGGCATTACCCATGCACGCTTTACAGCCTTCTTAACAATTAACTTACTCTTAATTTCTGAGTCTGAGCAGCAACTCCATTTGGGTGCATCATGGCAATAAATATAGGAACATCTCCAAGAGGACTTCCTACGCCTCCAGCAATGCTCACTCCTAGTGAATCTGCAGGGCTCTGTTATAGTAATGAAAAAAAAAAAAAGAGATTTTTCTGGAAAGAAAAACACAGAGAATTCTAGGCTTACCTCAAAAGATCACTAAACCCCCTATTTTATGAAAATTAGAATTCCTGTGTCAAGCCAGTTTTTAAGCTTATACGCTTTGCCTCACTTCAAGAAAGCAGAGAGACCAGAATGGATGTATATTCCTCTCAGTGGTAGGTGAAAAGTTGCTGATTTAGTTGAGTGTTTTATGTTAACCAAATTAAATAATTACAGAATTCAACACCTGACTCTTAATCTCAGCACAGAAGTCTGAGCAAGGAAAACCAATGAGATGGGATTGCTGACCATAGTATTGTCTACATGAACCTCCTATTACAAATGTCCTGAAGACTAGAATTAATCTTTATGCTCCCCCTAGTGCCCAAATGTTGAAGAGCAAAACCGGCTGCGTACCACCGCATCATGTACCAAATACCTCACTGTAAAAACCGCTATTGCAAACTCGTATTTTGCAGATTCTACTGTAAAAAGAGAATGGCTGAATGCAACCCATTTAATCAAGTGAACTATATGCCAAGCAAAGACAAAGAAATAGAAATATTTTGGAAAATAAGATGTAGTTTGTGACTAAGCTCACATCCATAACGAAGGTGACTGAATTTCATACTTGAAAACCTGGCAGCTGTCATGCAAGAACCTACTTCTTAAAAATAGGTGTGAAGAAAAATATCAAATACCAAAAACCAGTCTTCTAACTTTGATAAAATTCCCCTGATTTGACCAAAACAGAGTCTGCATTTAACTCTATCTCGTAACAATGAAATTAGGTCCCAATATCTCTTCCTTCTTTTGCTTTCAACACAACTTGCAAAACATGACATCATAAGTCCCGACATAAACATAAATAAAGTTTTATTTACATAAAAATATAGGCAGTGGAGATCGTACAGCCCCGAACTGGATAGACAAATTAATTTCCTTTTCCTTTCCCAAAACAATGAATATGCCTAGACTTGTTTCATTCTGTAAAGACACCTATTGACAACATCTACAAAACATATTCTGATATATAGACACTGCATGCTACAACTTACCTTTTTTATTTCAACTGTTCTTAGTCCCTGTATTTCAGAAGCTGCTGTCAAATGAATTAAAATAAATTAAAAGAAAAGTTAGACTAGAATTCCTAGAAAACTTTTTCAATAAAGCTATTCAAATCATGATGATCATTCTAATTTTCTGCTTGCTTGTTTTATACTTTTTAATCCACTCTTTGATAGTGGCTGCCATTACAATAATCAGATTGAAATACTTGTAGAATAGGTGAAAGAATCAACCATTTTCTCAATTGAAATAATTCTTGGAATAAGACAGCTAAGCATGCTCAAATAGAATAGAAAAAAACCATTATTTTCTAGAAATACGATGTATTTAGATTAAATTCAAAATTATGGCTTAGCTTAAGATTGTCAATATCTAAACTGCTGACATAAGAAGTTGCTAGTTTCTTTTATAAAAAGCTACTACAAGACACATATGATGTACTGAGCAGTGATGGCTTCCACAGTGCTTTACTAAGGAATCACTTAGAGGCCTACATCACATAGTTACAGCATTTAAATAGAAAGATCTCAGCTACCAGCTCGCATGTATAAAATACTGAAAGCACCAAAAAACTCTCCAACTTACTGGTATTCTTCTTAATGCCACTTTCAAAGACCTCAGGTGCACCAGACCCAGAAACTGGGAAACTGAACGATGAGAGACTGCCACTTCCTTCACTGACCTACGCACAATGTTAGAGTGGAATTAGAGAGGAGCTTCACTGACCCAGCTACTTAAAGTAAAACTGTAACTCGCTGTACTCGAGTTTATTTTCTGCAGTATTTTATTTTTTCTGTGCCTAGTTAAAACTGAGTCAGAACTCCACAACTTTTTGATCACTGTAGATGGCTCTTTTTTGAAGCACCATTAGACCAACAGAGACTGTATTTCTACAACCCCATGCAAAGCTTTGAAGTGCTTCTTCTGAGGGCCCAACAAGGCCCTGGTATCTGAACTTTCTATCACCTTAGAAGAGGCCTTCTAATGCAAGTTAGCCACAAGTACCACAGTAAGGACAGAATACAAAAGACAGATCTCAGTACATCCTCATGTGGGCTTTCAAATGTTCACCTACTGCATCAGCTGCAACTAAGATTAGGCACTCCACCCAACTTGACCTGCACAATTTCCAGAAAGATTTTCACTATACTTGAAGGGCAAGTAAAGGAACAACATGGTTCCTAGTAAGAATAGTTTCCTGACTGTGACACACTCTTCAAAACATTCAACACTGTGAACTTCATCTCAGAATAAGACCAGACAGAGTCTGCATTTTTCATATTGTTTAGCAATACTAATTCTGAAGAGAGCCTAAAATGTCAGTATTATCTAGTTATTACCTGCTCACTTGAATTTTGATTATGTCTTAAAACTATTTATATTTAATACTTGATAATTTTCATCCCCAGTTCACAACCAATGGAAGTTCTTTAAGGTAATTCGTGAGCTTTCAGAACTAGCTCCTGCTGGAAAGAATCACCATGCAAGCTGCTACACCACGGAAGATGCTTTCAAATGCAGAAATTCATGTGAGGTTGTAACAATCTACCATCAGACCAACAATTATATAAATAACAGAAGTCTGATGGAAAGAGCACAGGTTTCCTGTTTCTAGTAGACATGGCTACAGTAAGTAAGGAATGGAGACATTCCCTAAGCTTACTGAAGCAATACTCAACTGGATGCCAACTACTCTGAAAGTAACTAAGAAGTTTAAAGTTGACTTTTAACTTCTTCTGGTACTGACAAGAATTGGAGCTCTCTACATTTCCAGGCTGGAGCCTGGAGCAAAGTCATTTCTAGATTATATTTCTGGCTGGATCCTGTCTGTAACAGATACAATTTGCAAAACTGAACATATAAAGTGATTACTGAAAAGCTGCAAAATTTTTCCATCTTGGATCAGGTATGTGAAAAATAATTGTCATTATATAAACGGATCTTTTTATTTGCTTTCATTATTTAGCATTATTTCTCCTAAGCTAACCATTTTTATAGTTACATACCTGGCTACTCTGGGATGTTCTCCTCTCAGAGTGAAATGGCCCAGCTTTTATTCTTCCAACCTCTAGTCTTACTGTACCTAAGGAACACTAAAAAACAGTTACTTGTAACACATGTCTTCTGTTTACAAGACTAAAACCTACAATATTTAAGTGAATTTCTAGAAGATGGAAGAAGAAAAAAAAAAACCATGGACAGAGGGAAAAATGATGGACTACCAATCCTGATACAAGCACTTTGCAGAGAGGGTTCAAGGCAGGACCAGTGACACAGACAAAGTACACCATGGTACTCAATACTGAGCAGGATAATTTTTTCAAAACTAGATTAATCAGTATTACAATGCAGACAAGAAAATCACAGAAGAAGACTAATTCTATTACACTGGACTTAATAAGGAATAGCTTCTGAACTGCAATGTCAACATAGAATTTTTACAGTGAAAACTAAAAACAGTGTAACACCTCGAAGTCTTAATCATTATTTCTCTTGATATGATTGAGAACATGGTATTTAAACTGGAAGTTAGTTACTCATCTCTCTCTCAAACTTTTGAAATTATCTGTTACTCCGGATAGACACCAATATAACTAAGAAATTTTGGGCAGAAAATTTCCTAAACATCTATAGTTTAAGTAAACTTTCTGCATCTGACTCCCAGCAATAAACTGGGTGATATGGAATGACTGCACATTGGAGGTCCTTTCACTAGCCTTTAAGGTTTTAACCAGACTATTGAGCATTCACGTGCTTCATAAAATGAGTGTCTCAGGAGAAAATTCACCCTGCAATAAATATTTAAAAATCAAGACATTATTATCCTGAAGTAACAGAAAAGTTATTATCACAAGGCTAAGAAAATTAGACTTTCAACAAACAACAAGCAGTGTTAAGAGAAGACACCAATCTGCAATTTATTAATACAGAAATTTCAGTTTTGTTGCTATTTTGATTTTTTTCTTTCACTAGGAAGTTGTAAGTGTAAACTTCTGCATTCAAGAATTTAATAATACATGAGGTTGCCTTTATCATGTTTTAACTTTATTATCCTAAGAGAGATTCATGCATTTGTCAGAAAAATTCACAGTAATAGGCCAATATATCAAAACCAACCAGACATACCATTCAAAGAAGGTTTCAATACCTCATATCCTGTTGCTATTTTCTTAGGGGTGATGCTAAAAAAGATTTATTACTAAATCACTTTTATTCTATAAATAATGTTGACTTCTCAATGTTCTGGAAGAGACTTGATCAAAGCTCAGTCAAAACCATTCTTCTTTGCTTGTATGGATTTAGTCATATTAAACCATATGGACAACTCTTATTCAAAGTGAAAAATTGAGGAAATATGTACCTAAAATAACCACATCCTCACAAATACAAAAACCCACAAATGAGATTTTAAAATTATGTGTGAAAGCAGGAGGTAATACTTTCCAGTGGAACCAGTGAATAAATCAATTCCCATTTAGTTTTATTACACCTTTCTCTCTCTTCCTAAATTCTACCATTTGATAGATCCATTAAGTCTAGTGAGGGGAAAAGCTGATAGTCTTTTCACAAACTTTAGGGGATATTTCATTTGAAAACACTTCAAGAACAAGCAAAATTCTCAGACTGATGAGACATTCTATTCATCTCACTCTACTTAAAATACACTAGAATTTTCGAAAGATTATAAAATATTTTTCTAGCAAAATACATCTTAGACAGTTCAAGACAATTAACTCCTAGATCCTACTCTCATGAATGAAAACTGAATGGATACCTGAACAGGAAACAATGACTGCCTACATGTGAGTGACCATGTTTTGTTCCATTTATACTATGTGAACAAAACAATTATTAACAATAATCTGTCTAAGGTATTTTAAAAGCCCATTTCTCAGGGCTATGACAATTAACTACAAGTACTACTGAGCAATGATGAGATACTTAAAAGTTGAATATATGAATGATAGGTGGAAGCTAAGCATCTTCAATTAGATACTCCAAAATGCTTCTCAAAATGAAAGAAACTTCCCACATGAAAAGGCATTTTTATTCAGAGGAGAGGTACAGCATACAAAGAAATGCTGTGTTCTTAAATAAAATTAAAAAACTATCATGTAAGAAGGGAAAAAAAAGTACTATATCCAAAGAAGAGTATACTAACAATTTTACTGTCACAACATGGACCCTGCTCTGGCATCCTCACTAATGGGAGAATGCTGAAAATACAGAAGTCCTCCTATCTCCCTTTCTGACCACTGCACTCCCCCAGGACCCCTGCTCCCCAGTAAATCCAAAACTTAAGGACCTGTTCAAGATCTGGAAAAATATACCTTTGAATGTGAGTATTAAGAAGCATGGCCATGTGCCTATGTATTCAAGAGACGGCTATAATTAGCATCTGCTAATTTTTTTTCCAGTGAAACAGTTTTCCATTGAAAATCCTGACTCAGTGGAATCTTACTTTGAAGCATGTCTCAAAACTCTGGACTGAAAAACAGACAAGCTGGTTGACCAGCTGAACTTCCTGCCAGACTACAGGAAATATTGTATATCTGACTTCATTCTGATTTGGAAATAGGGGAAGGATATCAGAAATAAAAAATTTATCAAAAATAGGTTGGCTCCAAGAGCTGTAGTGTAGTTACTTCTCAGGTAAACTCTGAGAAAGCACTTTCTTATACCAAATGATTGGTCACTGAAAAATACATTGTAGTATTACACGGATGTAAGGTTGCATGAGACATACATAATAAAAAAAAAAATTAACGTCTCCTAATAGACCAGGTTACTCAGAGCCCCATCTAACCTGGCCTTGTACTCTTCCAGGGATGGGGAGCATCCACATCTTCTCTGGGCATCCTATTCCAGTGCCTCACCATCCTCATATTAAAGAATTTCTGCCTAACAACCAATCTAAACTTACTCTTTTGTTTAAAACCATTCCCTCTTGTCCTATCACTACAGGCCCTTGTAAACAAACTAGGATAGTTACTTTTTTGCACAACTACTCTGGTGAATTCTCCATCATTCAAAGTCAGTTCTGCACGTCTTTCTGAAAATATGAGACAGTTAACTGGCTATCAGTTTGTTCGACAAAATATAGTGTTAAGTTTCCGGTTGTTCTAGGTAACGACATTATATACAGGCCTTCTATAAGCCCTATGTTCGTAAACATTTAGCTTTCTGCACCACCACTACTCCCAGTTTTATCAGGCAAGGTATCTGAATGCTCTAGATTTCAGGAAGCTTAAGTCTGGATCCTCAAGTCATCTCATTAGTATCCCAGTAACTGTCAGATTTCAGTCTGAATAAAGTTAAAGCTTTGAAAAAATTTGGATCTCAATTTTTCACTCTTATCCATCTTCTCTTTTCCCACTACCTTTAGCAAAGCTGCAACAGCCTCCTGGTTAGCATTTCGGACATCTTCTCCATTCACTGTCAAAATCTGGTCTCCTTGCATCAATCTGCCATCTGTATCTGCTATTCCTCCTTTGACGATGTCTGACACAAACACACCTGTATCATTTCTGCAAATACATACACAAATTTTACATTACAGTATTGTTTGATGGTCATGTTTATGGCTTGCTATTAGGAACACAATAAACATTGTCTCATTTTTCTGCTGAGTGACACTGGCTTAGCTCCTCTAGGGAAGACCGGTTAGCCTAAGCACAAAAATGAGATGTATGGCCTTCAAGCCCATATGATCTGAGCACCAGACCACAAAAGACACATGGTAAATAAGTTCCAGACACTGAATCTATAGGTACATTACATACCTTTTCCCAACAATACTCAGCCCAAGGCCTTTACCAGGCTTCTTCTGGAGCTCTATATTCAGCACATCATACATGTCTTCTTCCTTGTACTGGGCTTCATCTCTGTACACAGTCAGACGAACTTTTTGGGGTGTCTGTCGGAGGACATTAATGGCTTCATCATGTGTGGCATTCCTGAGGTCAATTCCATTCACCTGAAATGAAAGCGTACAATGGTAAATCAGGCAGCACCTTGCAGCAGACAAATACAAGAGGCTTAGCCAGCAATGAAAACAAAAGCAATCAAAGAAATCACCATACTTCTAGTATCTGATCGCCAGCCCACAGTCGTCCATCTTTAGATGCTGCTCCTTCTTCATATACTTCATGAATAATTATTGCTCCCTTTCAACAAAAACAACAAAATTGCATGTTGAAAGAACAGGCACCATTTTGAACCAAAAGTAACTGAAAATTGCTGCTATAATTCATCAATGACAATTCAGATGGAATGAAAGTCAGATGCATGATGAACAAATTACTGAAACATTTAAGAAGCTCATTTATACTTTCAATTTTAGAAAGGGCTTCTTATTTTTGTTTCTTCTTCATCTTTCTATAAATGCTATAGAAACAAATGACAAAAAAATCTCTTCTATCAGACTTTAATTTCATTACTGTTACTTCACTTGAGTGACACATATTTTTCCAACCAACCAGCAAAGTGTCTGCTCCTCCAACAATGCTCAGACCAAGACCAGTCCGCCCTTTGGAGATATCAATGGTTGTTTCACATCCAGGAATGATGGGACAAGTAGCTGGGTCAGAGGTTAACATGGCTGGAGTTGAAGACCTGCTTGTGTCTAAAACAACAATGAAACATCCTGGTTACAGTAACAGAGTTCAGTATTATGAAAGTGACTTTAAAACTTTTCATTTTTTGCATTTTTCAGTTTACTGACAGATGTACAGCAATAGCTGAACAGCTGATCTACAAATAATGATTCTGCCAATTCTCCCTCCTCCTCAGAGAAGTAACTATCCTGTAGTTTTTATGCCATCAAGTACATGGATTATAGTCTGGACAGCCAAAGTAGATATTGTACACAACATATTCTATTTAGGATAGAATTTAATTTAAGCATCTATATGATATGTGCATTACTTGAGTTACTATTAACTTAGAAGTGCGCTGCTTAACCGATAACAATCATCCATCAGAAACATCCTGACTTTCCACTCTGAAGGAGAAGAGACAAATGTAGCTACTCATAAATGGCAAGACAGTCTCAACCATCCTCTTTTTCCACAAAAACTGACATGACTTTTCTCCCTCATTTAAAGGAATGCCTTTCACTTAGTTCTAGACAACCATGACACCTGCTGTAGGTCTGATAGAGAAAAACCTTTCATCCTCCTGCCTCTACAACAGGAAGGCAAGAGGTAGGTCCTCAATATGGGACACAATGTTTTATTTATATAACTGTGTAATCAGAAAATGTGCAGTTTTCTCAGTGCCTACGAAAATGGAAAACTTACAAGCTGGGTCTTTGTTTTTATGTTACAACCCCAGAGAATACAGACACACAAGGGTAAGATTACTTTTCACTGCTTCTGGTTCTGGTGAGCTGGAAGTGGGGACAGCTGCCAGTGGTTGCATATTCCTCTTCTCTGCTGGGACAGTACTAGGAGGGGCTGGTGCTGTAGTCAGGTTATCTGTCTCTGCTGGGTTGATTGCAAGCCTCACCACAGATTTGGATGTCTTCAGGAGACTAATAAACTGAATGACAGAGAGAAAAACCTATGAAAATTGTCACTGGATTGTTCAGTTGCAAACCAAAAATAAAGCAGAATTAACAGTTCTGCAAACTGGGGGTACTAGGCACTATCCTGCAGGTTTTCTCATAAGGAACAAACATGAATATTTTTTCTAAGAAATCTTTTTCCATGAACTGCACCAGACAAAAATACTGCAGTCTTTTAATGGTTTCCCTAGACAAAATATTATACTGTATAGCAGTGATTTGAGAAACAGAAGCATTGCCTATTAATGCTGGGTGGAGACCAATTCTGATCTCACAGAAGTCAATGCCAAAATATCTAGTAAATGAAAGAAACGTGCAACTGTCATTCTGAAAGAAAAACCTGAAAATACTACCTGAACTATGGAAGGGAGGGAAGGACACCAGGTGTAATGCAAAATCTAGTTCAAAGAGATACTAAAAATCCTTCAAAATCAATTGCTATCTTACAGAAAAGACATCCTCTTGAGATTCAACATTTCAGCAGAGATATTTTCAGAAATTACTTACTCAATCTCTGTTCTTACAAAACTTACCTCCTTACAGGCAATTTCACTATCTCTTACTTATTTACTGCCTCAGAGATAGCACTACATCAAAGAGTAAGATTGATGCTCTTCTAATTGCCCTTTAACAAACAGAAAGTAATCCACTCATGGCTAAAGAATCACTTTTTTTGGTAGCAAGGCAGGTGCTAGAAGAAATGCCTCCTTGATTTACTACTGAATCCAAATTGAGTTTGCAGAGCTAGAAGCTAGAAATAAATCTTGTTATTTAGGAATGGAGATATTTTTCTCTAAAGGTTTCAAATCCTATGCTTGGAATATAATGAGGCTGTTACTACAGTCGGTTCCCTTGGATAAGCACAGTTTATTACTTGATTTACCACTGACAGAACTCACTAGTGTAAATTTACGCATATTAGTTTTACTGGTTCTAACACTTTTAAAGTGGACTAGCTATGCAGAGTCACTACTGAGCAATAGATCATGGCTTTTATCCCACTAACTAAGTGTTTCTCAGGCATCAGGTCTTAACCACAGGGAAAATAAAATCACATTCAAAGCAGATAGGAGGATTCATGTAGTGCATTAATGTAAAATAACAGTTGAGCTGTAAATTTAGGCTTTAGCTTATTTTGCAGTAGTTTCCTTACCCATTCACAGTACCTGCAGATCTTTGTTTTTTTAGCCAGCTTTGAAAATTAAGTATAGTCATGAGAACCTCACTAGTTTAAGACACAATCACCTCCTACATTAAGCAGTGTGCTTTCTGCAACATTCCTGACACTTCAGAAGCACCTTTTCTACAGGATATCCCACAACAATTTCATCATCCACTGCCAGAATCACATCTCCAACTTTGATACGTCCATCCTGGAAAAACATAAAATAAAAAAATATGAACTACTGATGCTACTCCAAAAAGAATTCTTCATTCCCTAATCAGATTTAAACGTTCTCACACCTTTGCTGCCGCACCATGATCTGTTAAGCTTTTAATAACTACTCCATTAGTTGTGTCTTCCTCACTAATGGCAATTCCAAAGCCTCCTTGATCCTGGGGCAAACAGAAAAATGCAAATGGTAAAGTACTGTGACATTAAAATGTTACAATACAATCCCTAAAGAACAGTGAAGCCTGCTGACATATCAAGTCTGGGATTTGACAATGCATCAATATTTTTGTTTTAAACTATTTCTGGAATAGATTCTGCCAACCTACAAACAGTACACTGACTACCAAAATAAACCTGAAACACCATTTCAAACCCACTTCTTTGAAACTTACAAGTATGATTCAGTTTTTACTTCAAACAATTAGGGCATTGATTCTACCTGAGGAACCATCAGTAGATGGTTATAAATAAGTTTGGCAAATAGAACAAGAGAATATACTTCTATAATACTTCTTCCAGAAACACAAAGCAATTGGCAAATCAAAACCTGTCCTGTGAGGAAATCTTTGGGGTCCAGTCCCAAACAGGAAGATCAGATCTCTAGAAATCTCTTTTCTGACTTCTAGTAATTAAGAGACTGTTTGCTGTAAGAGGGACAGCATTACAAAATTGAATGAATGAATAAAAATGTGATGAAAATTCAGTACATACCTTAGGAAGTTCCACATACTGAATGTTTTTACATGAACTCAAGTCAGAAAATGCACTCAGGTTTGCAACACTGATATCAATCTAAGGAAAAAAAGAAAATGCAACTGTAAGTGACTATATCCAATATTTTGCACACAGTTAAAGTGAATCTGCTCATTTTCTAATTTCACTTAAACTTCTAAAATGCTATTGATTGAAATATTAGACTTACTTCATAGTATAGAAGAATATAAAATGAAACAAAATTGCTCACAACTGTATTAAATTTTGCAACTTTACTAAAATGTCACTTGCTTTTCTATGGGTTTATTTCTCTTTCACTGTATTATTATTTTTACTGTATTACTGTGAGCAGACAGGTTCCTCCTCTATCCAGAACAATGTTAGTATATTGGTCAAATAAGAAAAACAAATATTTACTTTACCTCTTGGTGTTGAAGTGTCCCTGAAGTACACTGTGAAGCCTCTACTGACTTTGCAGGGCAAACAGCCATCTGATTTACTGCATCTTTGTTTCTGCAATATATTCAGTTAAATAATGCAGTAAGAAGGCAATAGTACCGCCCCATGTTTCTTAGGACAAGTTTAAGTCTGGTTCTTAATTTCTGGCACTCACAATACAAATATCAAAACTGAAAACTTCAGGACATATTTAACAAGTAGTAAGACTACTTTTGTGTTCAAAAGCACATCTATATTACCTAAATTAAAAATAACAAACACAGCGTAAAACTTGAGCACATTAAAAATTAAACCTTTTCAGCCAAACCTTTAACTACAACTTACCTGATAAAGATTACTTTAACTTTAGATGGTGCACATTTGATTATTGAAGAAGCATTCTGATGAGTCCTTCCATAAAGGATTTGGCCATTTATCTAGATAAGGAAAGGTAGCAATTATTTATCAAAATATTTTAATTCCTTACACTTAAATAATTTTTTAAGCCTTCTAAAAATCCATGTGAGTGACTAAAAAGCAACTGTATAAATAAAAAGAGAGTTATGTCCTACTTTCACTCTCTTCCAGTAAAAATGTTCACTATAGTTTGACTTCAGACTAACACTGTCACAGTGCTAAAAATGTCATTCTTTGAGTTGCATTGGGTTGTCTTGGCACATCATCTATTTTCACTTGCCATTGATCACTTCATGACTGATGAGGTAACCAAGCAGGGCCACAGGAAATTCTAACCATAACAAAGAAATGAATTGCTTATATCCAGCAATGAGATTGCTATTATTTATTGAATCTCTGGCACTTCAAATCCCTCAGCCAGGCACTTTATACACAGAAGTATGAACATGGGCATGTTTAGTGGAGTTTTAGACTAGATTTGATGAGGAAGAGGGAAAGGGGCTGTACTTCTGCATGTCAGAGTGGAACCAGGAAACACCAACACTTTACAAAGCAGCAGGGAGACAACTGTAAATTGACCCTAATGAGCTAAGGAGACATCCTCTCAAAAGGTGAAGAGGTTGATAATCCATCATGTGCCTCTACGCCTACACAGGCAACATGGGTAACAAACAAGAGGAAATGGAAACCAGTTCCTTGACTGCACCAGAATGGTGCAATTCAAAGTCTATAATCTAGCTTCTCCCATAGAAACTTGGTGGGATTAATCACACAACTGGAACATTTCAATCAAGGGCTACAACCCTCCCAGAAGACAGAAGCTGGGAAGAAGGGGCAGATGTACTGTGCTATGTGTTAAGGCATTGATAGATTGTGAAGAGCTGCTTCTGAGAAATGGCCACAAACAGCTCAATAGCCTGTGGATAAAAATGTAGGACAGTATCAGTGACAGACACCTTCTGGCTGGGGTCCACCAGGTGGACCATCAGGTGCTCGCCTGATCATGGTGAGCCTGTTGACAAAACTTCTTGCTTCAGATACAGAAATCATTGTGCTCGCAGGCTCTCGTCCTGATAGGGGATTTCAACCACCTGCATGTCTGCTGGGAAGTGATACAGCTGACTGCAGGCAACCTAGAAGACTCCTGGAGTGTACTGAGGACAACTTCCTGGTCCCAGTATTCAACAAACCAACCACAGAACACTGTTATTACTGGACCCAGTGCTCACCACTGCAGACGAGCATTAGAAAGATTGAGACTGGAGGCAGCCTCAGGTATAGTGACCATGCCCTAGTTAAAGGTCTCAAGAAACAAGGGTTTGAAAAAGAGCAGTCAGAAGTGACCCTGATCTATAGAATAATGGACTGTTAAAAGAATTAGTGGATTAGTAGATTCTCTCAGAAACTGTCCTTAGGGACAGAGGACCTCACCAGTGCTGGTAGCTTTTTGAGGATACTCCATCCCATGTGTAAGGAATCAAGTTAGGCAAGCTGGAAACCAGCATGGCTAAACAAGGATCCTCTCCTCAAACTGAGGAATAAGAAAAAAATGCATAGCCATTGGAACTAGGGACAGATGAGCTGGGAAAAGCACACAGATATGATTTAGTTGTTTTACATTTAGGAATAATAAGGCACAGAAGAAAGGGACTTTGGCAAGGAATGCAAAGAGTTATCAGAAGGGGGTCTATAAGGGGTCAGAAAAAAAGGCCAAGGAGAGTGTACCTCCCTGGCAAACAAGAATGGACAGCTGGTGGCAATGGGTATGGAGAAAGGTGAGTAACTCAAAAAATCCTTCACCTCAGTCTTCAATAACAGTCTGGCTTCTCACATTTCTCCAGTTACTGAACCTCTAGGTGAGGGCTGGGAGAAGCAGTCTCTCCCACTGTAAGCAAATAGCAAGTTTGAGACCACTTGATGAAACTGGTGAATAGGCACAAGTCAATGGGGTTTGATGATCTGGAATCCAGGTTCCTGAGGCAACTGGCTGATGCAGTTGCCACGGCACTCTGCATCCTACTTAAGAAGTCACAGAGGTCAGATAAAGTCCCCAGTGACTGGAAAAAATAAAACATCTCTCTCATTTATTGAAAGTGGAGATAGGAAGACCTAGGAAACCACAGACCATTGAGCCTCATCTCTCTGCCTGGGAACATCATGAAGCAGATCTTCATGGAAGCAATGTTAAGGCACATAAAAGACAAGGAGGTAATCTGAGACAGCCAGCACAAGCCAGCACAATGGCATCTACTTAAGCCTCTGTAAGGCCTTAGAAAAAGTTCCACACAATGTCCTTATCTTCAAATTAGAGAGAGACAGATTTGAAGAGTGGACTGTGTGGTGGATAAGGAACGGGCTGGATGGAGGCAGCCATAGAGTTGTGATCAATGACTTTGTGTCCAGTCAGTGTTCTGTCCTGGGATCGGGGCTCTTTAATATCTTTATGAATTAAACAAACGAAGAAATCAAGTACACCCCCAGCAGATTTGCAGATGACACAAAGATAAGTGGTGTAGTTGACACAACATCTTTATGATGGGAAGCCATCTGGAGAGACCTGTGAAAATTTGTCAAGTGGGCCTGTGGGAATCTCATGTAACAAGTTCAGTTACAAGGTCCTGCACCTGGCTGGGGCAATCCAAGACAAGAGTATGGACTGGGAACAGAAGTCATTGAGAGCAGCCCTATAGAGAAGGATTTTGGGATTCTTGAGAATGAAAATCTGGACATGAGCCAACACTCTAGGCTTACAGCCCAGAAGGCCAACAACATCCCGGGCTGCATCCAAAGAGATGTGACCACAAGATCAAGGGCGGGGACTCTCCCCCTCTACTCTGCCCACGTGACACCCTACCTCAAGTATTGCATCGAGTTATTGAGTTCTCAGTACAAGAAAGATGTGGATCTGTCAGAGCAGCTGC
Organism: Pseudopodoces humilis; assembly: GCF_049639895.1. NCBI lineage: Eukaryota > Metazoa > Chordata > Aves > Passeriformes > Paridae > Pseudopodoces > Pseudopodoces humilis. Next base: position 46,538,822 of record NC_142203.1, on the reverse strand, counting down.
ACAGGAAGGCCATGAATATGATCAGAGGGCTGGAGCACCTCTCCTGTGAAGACAGGCTGAGAGAATTGTGGTTGTTTGACCTGGACATGAGAAAGCTCTGGGGAGACTTCATTGCAGCTGTCCAGAATTTAAAGGGGGCTTACAAAAAAAAAGAGTAACTTTTTAATGGAGTGATAGGGATATATGACAAGGGGCAATGGTTTTAAATTGAAAGAAGAAAGTTTTAAATCAGATGTCAGGAAAAGGCTCTCTACCCAGGGGATAGTGAGTCACTGGAACAGGCTGCTCAGGGAAGCTGTGGATGCTCCATCCCTGAAAGTATTCAAGGCTGGACTGAATGGGACCTGAGCAATTTGATCTGGTGCTTGGCAATCCAGGCCATTGAGGAGGACTTGCAAGTAGACAATCCTTAAGGTCCCTTCCAACTCAAGCCACCCTATGACTCCACACTTACTATTTGAAGATGTAACCTGGCAATCTGTTTTCCATTTGTCAGAGCAGACTAGTCACTATAATACCTTGAAGCACCTATGATTCAGATAGGAGAGGAACTTTCAGTGTGAATTTGCAGACTAAGGCAAATATTTGCTCATATTTTATTAGTTACACTTTTTCTTGAAAATGGAAAACTGTGGTGCTGAAGTTAACTCAAGAAAAGATAAATGATTGAAAAAGGACAATTTGGACCTACATGAAGGGCAAGTAATAAAATGCACACAAGTAGCACTAACAGAAGCAGAGATACAGCCAAGCAACAGATGCAAGCACTGTACTGAGGGCTGAGCATAACACCAACTTCCTATGCAAGATGTGTGCACCAGGCACAGTCACAGTGATACTGAGCCATGTCATTTACACTGGAGTTGACAACCCAAATGCAGCACTCCCTGTGGTGTTTGCCACAGCCTTGTGAAAAAGACATGGTCAGGCTGCCAAGTCAGGGGATGGGACATGGCCCTCAATAGCTGATGGACAGCTGCTTGGGAATATAGGGAGCAAACTCCAATGTCTCTTCTCAGAAGATGTTGAGGAAATTTCTTAGCCCGAGTCTGACAAGTTTACATTGTGGCCAGTAAGCAAGAAATCACAAGACTTCTTGAATAGATTCAGACAGATGCGTTTCAACATATTTTCAGAATATTCAACATCAGGATTTTAAAACAGATGTTTCAAGTGAACTGTCTCACAATACTGGAGTCTGCAACAAAGTTTCCCCCCAAGACTTGGTCCACAGTGGTGCCACAAATCCCTTAATTTCTTTCTTAGTCTGCAAGTTCTAGCCTATATAATTTACTCAATCTCCCCCTCAAGCTTTGCTCAGATTCACCATTCCTGCTCTATACCACTTCCCCAGTACATCCTCAAACATCTCCACATTTAGCTCTGAAGTTAAACAAAGTGTTTCTGTGAGGGTAATGTTACCTATTGCTATCAGAAAGAATGGGAAAATCTATGGTAGGGAATACATCTCCAAGTATCATCAACTGGGCTGTGGGAATATAGAAACCTAAGTTATGCTCACATGTACTGAAATGTTAGTTGCATGTTTAGTGGTTCAGTCACTCCACTCCACCAGAAAACAGCTCCCAAACACATCATGAATTAGAAGTCCATAATAAAAATAGATCTGCTCCTGTTTCCCCAACTTAATTTCCACATTCTTACACAATAGAAAAATATTCTGCTATTATCACACTTTTAATAAGTAATAAGAGAAGTAATTAGAAAGTCTGGAGTACTCCACAGATGGATGGACTGGAGGACTTCAGTATTTTTCACAATCTGCAATTCACTGTCATTCCATACATCTCAGTGACCTAGAAACTGCTCTAATCACACATTTCTATTCAACATGCCTTCATTCAGAATTGCAAAATCTTCTGAGTTGGAAGGGACCCACGAGGATCATTGAGTCCAACTCTTAAGTGAATGGTGCATACAGGAATCTAACCCACAACTTGGTGCTGTTATAACCATGAAAAAAAATGCTACACCTATTTGGCATACATCAGAAGGAAAATCTGATAGCATAGTGATATGAATTTGGATAAATCTGGGATTTCAAAGTCCACTGAAAAACATATATATTTCAGCAAGAATCTGGCATTTGAAGTCAGTACATTTGGGCTTCAGTATAAATTGCAAAAACTCACCTCTAGCAACTCATCTGCAATCTGTAATCTGCCATCTTTTCCAGCTGCTCCATTTGGATCAATTCCCACTATAAAGACACTCATCCTGGATCGGTCTTTGTTACCAGCAAGACTAAGTCCCAGACCTGTCTTTCCTTTTTCCAGCTCAATCATGTGTAGCTCCCCTGGTAGATTTCCATAGCGTTGCATGATCTTTTCTAAATGTAAAAGTGTGAGCAGCAGAGGTTGGATTTACATTAGAAAGTTTCACAAGTCACCTAGAGAGTCAAGATCAGTGCTCAGTGGGCAGATTCTGACAGAAGAAGCCCAAAATGGATGATTAAATTTTCAGTGTAAACCATACCTTCTTTTAACTGAGACTTAGGTGATTTATAATAATATTTCTAGCTTCTTGTTTTCCTTGTAAATTCAGAAAACTTTATAACTTTTCTTAAAAAAGAATTCATACACAAAATAAGAAACTTTCTCCCCAGTAACACCTTCATGTAGCAGATACTATTACACTGATCACTGCCAACAGCTACCTGGAGTACACTGAAATTCTTTAAGTAGTTCCACGTTAAATTTGGACCATGGAGAAAAAAAAAAACAGATTGCAATGCAATGAAGAAAAAGAAATTAGTTTTATATTTTACTATGTGCATCTGACCAAGTCTGACTAAAGCACAACCTTAGCTCCCAAACCATGACACACATGAGAAAGAAGCAGCTCAAACTGGCTGCCCCCACACCTGTACCTTATATAGTGCAGTTTTTAACACTGAATACTTCAAATATTATCACAGGAAAAACTTACTCCAGCTGTAACCAAACTCATCCTCCTTTTCCACATCTTCTGGGACTCTGATAGAAGATGACTGTGCAACATCACAGCACACTCCTGAAAATGCTGAAGGAGGGGGCAGAGGCAAGTTACAAGGCGAAGTCTTTTCTGGTTCTGTATCAGACTGACCAAATGCCTGCGGAGAATAAGAAAAATCAAGTGGCTGAGAAGATGCAGGCTCTCTGTAGGGCAAACTAGTATACAAAAATGTCAAAATGGCAATGTCTATAGCTTCAAGTTTCAATACCAAGCAGCCGAAACTCTAAATTAATAACAGTGCACAGAAAGACTGAGAGATCAAAGACAGAAACAAACACCAGGCAAGGTAAGAAAAAACATCACTCCAAAATGTATCTGGAAGCAAACAACTCACAGTAAAAGCCCAATTCAGTAAAGTTTTATGTGCCACTTTATGTTTCAGAAAAAGCTTTCTATGAAGACTCAAGTGCTTTTAAGGCCAGATTTGTGAAAGACTTATAACCAATTTTATTTTTAAAAGTCATCACATATAATTTCCTTCCACCATATGCTTAGGAAGCCAAATACAAGGAAAGAGAAAGTAAACAAAAAATTGGGAAGTTTCAAAAATACCCACAGGAAAAAAAAACAACTGGCATATTAACTGAAAGTGTAGTTAAAAATCAAAATTAAACAGATTATAACTGAAGAAATCCATAATGACTGGTTTCAGTCTCATTTACTAGTTTCCTATAAGCTGCACAGAGAAGATCGAATAAAGGAGGATACAGGTTAAATCACAAGAGTCAAATACTTTTGGTAAAGTACAAAAAGTTAAGAGGTATAAATGCATGACTTCTGCAGTATAATGGTTAAATGCCCAAATCCACAGCCTTGCAAGCTTCCATTCACGACAGTTTCCTTGAGGAATATGGACTCAGATAAGGGATTTCCCTATGTGAAATTTGTATAATTTTGCCTTGCTTAGAGTGAACATGTAAGCCAGAGACTTCTCTCTGAATATCATCATTCTTTAGCTGGTGCATGCCCAAGAGACCTAGATACTTGGAAGATCAGTTACTGATGTAAACAATAAGAATTTTAAATGAAAACCAAGTATTTTTCCAACACTCAAGTTTTCAGGTGTGTTGCCCTAGTTTCTTAACTTTACTCTCATCATTTCAGCTCTCACTACCTCCATCAGAAAGTCTGAACACAGTACTTCAGATGGTGTCTTTTGGTGCCAAAATCATTCACGTAATAACTCTTCATCAGAGGCAACAGTGAATAACAACATACACCTCAGAAGACTTTATCAGCTTTCAAATTGAAGGTGTTGAGAAACCTAGGAAGTTACCAGTTTAGTAATTTTGAAATTTAAGAAAGAATTAAGAATTAAGAATTCCCATGTCTAAACAAAAATTACTTATCTTCCCTCTGTTACTCCAAAGGTGTAAAGATAATGCAAATGCCCTATTTCAGTTCTCTCATTCTGCTTCTGCTTGAGAAAGATTTTCCTTTAATTTAGGAACTTGTTCTAGGAATTTAACTAAGAAGTCAATAAATGTCAAAGGTGTGGGAAGTGACATCCAGGCCAGTAATTTTTATAAAAAATGCATACAAGTGTTATGTAATTTTTTGTATCATTAGTCACATTGCACCATGCTTCAAACCTAAGACAATGTCATACTCCTAATATGATGCCTAACATCCCTAAATTAAAGCAACGAAATTCTAGCAAAGACATTGTCACCTATAAGAATCAGAGAAAAGCAGAAACACTACCTAGTAATATTAAAAGTTATTTTTCCCAATGGAAAATTCATGTGTCTGCAAAAAGAGAAGTTGGTAATACACCTCCACATTGAGGAGGGACAAAAGGGAGAGAAGCTCTAGAAACACTCTTTTGCCAGAGTACTCCCTAGATTTTTACTAAAGCTAAATAATAGCCTGGAAAAATGAGGAAATACAGTGTTATGGTGGATTCACCCTGGCTGGAAGCCAGGTGCCTATCAAAGCTGTTCTATCACCCCCTTCTTCAGCTGGACAGGGACGAAAAAATATGAAAAAAGGTCAACCCATAGTCTCCCCAGCTACCATTATCTTGAGACACAAATCCAATCCAAGTGTGAGATCAAACCAGATCAGCAAAGCTTTGTTTTTATGTTTTAAAACCAAAATTAACATATAACTTTAGAGGTACTCTTTGTAAGTGACAGTGTCCAAGAACAGCAAAATTTAAAGAAAACATGACAAAAAAAAGGAACAAAATATTGGTGTAAAGGACCTCTGGAAGATTTGTAAGGTGTGGATGTAGGGCTACATCCTGACAGATTAGTACTTAATAACAACTGCAGCCACCACAATATGACTGACAAAAAAATGCATCTTTTTGTACCATTGTGAACATATAACAACATAACATAATCTGAACATTTCTGAAGATGAAGGAAATGCTGAAATGAAAGTGAAAGCAAGTCTCCTTTGTAGGAAGGCAAAAACTGTACTACAAAGCCGCTTGAGGGGAGGGGAACACGTTCTGCCCGCAGAACTCAGCCCGACACATTTGAACAATCAGAAGCAGAAGCCAGTCCCCACAGTCTACACACACATAAGACTTTTGCTCCCTGAATCGGGCAACGCACAAAAAACCTAAAAGGCTTTAACTCATGAAATACTTTCAGTGTGCCACACCACAGTATTTCATTTAAAATGCAAAGCATCCAACAGTTGCTGAACTGTCAGAGGGTCACTCCGATCACAGCCAAGCAAATACGGAAAATGGCAGCAAGTCTGGAACTTGAAAAAATGAAGGCACAGGCAGAAGAAGAAGAAGAAGCAGTACTCCAGAAGTTATCACAGGCCATGTACAAATGTACAGCACACATAGGTAGGACCAGCTGACAGGAATTAAGACAAACCTTGAATGGTGTGGGAGCAAAAGGGTTAGTTGGGGAACAACGGAAGGTAACCCTAATTGGATTCGATACCTCCTACAGTAACAAAAAACAGCAATCCACATGTTATAGCACCTTTGACAATAGACAGTACTATTAACCAATAACTAATTTTCAATTACGGATTCATTTTACTAACCGCAGCAACTTTATTAACCTGATTTATAAATGGAAAAAAGTATTTAAGGGCTTCCTAAGGAGCCTGATTCATCAAAAGTTTCTCAGTATACATGAACCTGAGTTCAGAAAAGGAGAGAGATGACAAAAGGTCATTCTTATATCAATGCTATAAAAGAAATTATGCATAAACTACAGGATTACCAGGTTTTCTTTTAAAATGCATGCAATTTTTTCAGAAATACTTTTGAAAATATAGGAAACATAACTCATCATTTATGTTACATGTCTACTCCCTTTCCTCAGAACTGTAACAAAGACAAAAAGAAAGACAAAAAGAGATTTCAAAACACACATGCAATTATACACCACATATCATATTGTGTTTGTTGCACATTCAGTATTTTCAACAACATGGGAAAATAGACAAAGGGCACAATCACTTCCAAGATGTAAAACCAGCTAGAAATTACTTTATTAAATCAAAAAATGCATGCGTATTAGGATAAGGTTTTTTTGTTAGAGGTTAACGCTGTTCCCATTGTGAACAACATGCAGTAAGTAACACTAGCCACAAAAAAGCCTTTTTTTGTATTTCCAAAGATGTCAGCATCCTATTCATGGTGCATTAAAAGAATTTTCAAGAAGCAGAGGGAAAGATATTTTCATGAAGCATCATACAAAAAAACCCTGTCAAAACCCTGTCAGTCTGGTGCTTTTTTTTTTTTTTTATGCAAAAATAAAAGAGAGATATCAAAGCTGGAAAGTCAACCACAAAAAAAAAAAAAGAAGTATATAGCAGCAAAACACCTTACACTGATGAGAGAGTCACACTTAGTTGGTATTTCAACATATACCTTAGGGACTGATCTTATAACTGAAAATTTACTCCTTTGGTAGCTCTAAATAGATCAGATTTAGCGGTTATGATTAATGGAGCTGGCATTTTTTTAACTTCTCCGTAACTTTTCTATGTATAAGCATGTCTATGTCTTTTAAATTCACTACATAGAGTTCTCAAGCTCATCAGCATAGCACATAACCCAAAGTGGTGTAGAAGAATTTAAACATAGAGAGACAGCAATGGGAAGGAAGCACATGTAGGATGTTTGCCGAGAGAAAAGATAATTGTGTCATCATCCAACCTTAGTAGTGTTGAACTGAGAAGAATCAGCAAATGGGTTAGTGCTGCTGAAGACAACTGGCTTACTGAAAACACTGTTCTGCGGGAAAGGCAGGGAAGGGTTCTAAAAGGAAAGCATAATAGAAACTAAGCAAAAAAAAAGTTTTAAATGAACCCTTTTCACTCATGAACCAAAACATGCACATTTAGTTGTATGGGCTAACCAAACATTCTACATTCCACATTCTACACTTGCAACAGATATGTGAAACTGGATAAAACTGTATTTGCCCTGTGTTTCTGATGCTCTTTCAGCAGAGAGGAAAAGCACCAATCCTCACACTTGTTCTAGACCATGAAGTACATCAAGTGCAGAATTACACAGCATTTATGTGCTTTGATATTCAAACAATTTTTCCCAAACAACTCAGCATATGGGACACCCTTACACATTAATTAATTGAAGAAATTGTGTACTTCTGGATTAGAATGAACACAATTATCTGCAGTAACACAGTAAGTTTAGTTTCATTTTGAAAAACAGATATCCTCATAATTTGATTTAACTTCTGCTGCAATACACTCACTATTTATTTGTAAAAGAGAGGGCTTAGTAATATTAGGCATCTCTAAGCAGATTTCATATCTAATATAATAATATCTAACATCTAACTTTTGCATAGCACTTTGTGTATGTGCATATGCATGAGTAACTGCCTGAATTTATAGTTTATTAAATACTCTGGTCTTCCCCCAGAGTAAGATACTTTCTCATTATCATTTAACAGAAAAAGAGTTTACACATCTAGACTGAATAAAAGGATGTAAGTTGACCATTTATATTCACTATGCAGTTTTTTTTACTATATTCTACTTTGAGATCAGAATCTTCTTAATAAGGAGGAAACAACTCTGATTTCAAATAGTATGTTGGAAATATACTGTGTATAGTTAGAAGACTATATATCTATACTATGCATACTTAGAAGTAATTTCTACACTGGGTGTATCCATCCTGCAATTACCTGTAAGTCTTAGGGCAGTAAGTTTAACACTGCTAGAAAATAGTAGGGACAGGAATATGAAAACCTTCCAGGATCATTTATATCAAGAGTAATTTAATCCAAAGGCATGGTGCTGTTAAAAAAATTTCTTAAAGTATTTGTTTTTTAAATGCTCCTGAAAATAGCAAATACATCACTTAACATTTATTTTCAAATACCATTTGCAAAAAAGTAATTCCATTTGGTAATGACCACAAATGTCTTGGCTCTACTGTATCTTCAGCAGTGACAAAGTAATGCCATTAATGACCAAGGTTTGTTGACTGTCAAGTCATTCAAAGTCAACAGGCTGTTTCCCTAGAATACAAGATCTTCTGCATATGTGATTCACATTTGATTTTGAATATTACAAAGAAAGGTTTGCAAAAAAATAAATTGTAACTAACTGTAATCATCCTATTACACTTTAACAATTACATGTCGTCTGAATAGAATTTTAAAACGAATCTTGTTTAAATTTTAGGCAACTGAAATAAGCATCACAAACACTTCATATGTCAACAGTAAAATCCTAGTAAAACAGGAAACAAAAGTTCAGCTACAGTCATTCAAAATCTTGCCTTTTTTATTTTGTCATGATTGTATAGCTCCTAAAATACTAGCCCCAATATTAATCCATGCAACAGTATTGTATTAATATGGACTGACTACCACAATAAAATATGGAGCATTTGAATTTGTCTGAACAGTTCAGTTTAGCATACTTTTTGTGCAGTCTAGGACAAGAAGAGCAAACGCAAAAATAAAGGGAATTCTTTCCCTAACTGGTTTTTAAAATTTGAATCAAATCCCAAAGTAACAGGATTTTTTTCTTTCTGTTTTTTTCCTTTTTTTCAACTAACTTCCATTCAGAATTTTATCAAAGTGTCCAAGATGCTAAGTTATCAGAAACTAGCTAGCATTTCATACAGCATAATGCTGTAACACTACTATAATCACAGTATATAACAGACAGTATAATACACAAAGACGTTCTTACTCAGAAATACACAGAAGGGTATTAGTATGAAACATAGACTTGACGGGTAACCCTATTATCTAAACTATCACTATCTTTTCACAGACCACTTGTATTATTCAAGCTACTCTGGAGTACTCACAGGCTCTCTTTTAACTACTAAACCTGCATGAAAAAACAAAAGGGAATAAATGGACTCATTAGCTAAATGTCACTTAAAACTGACTGCTTGGTTAAATCATAGTGCTACCATAATAATTATAGCTTGTGTGTGCAGGCAGCTAGCTACTTGTGTGACTGAAATGAAAGCAGGAAATTCCCTTGTAAGATATTATTAAGTACAAATGCAAGTTTCAAAAGATGAAAACAATAAACATAATGCCATTTATGAAGATGACAACATAATGTATGGGTACAGGAAGAGCATTTGCAATGTTTCTGCTTACAGAGAAACAAGAGTTTGTTAGTACAGTCAAGAAATAACCAACAAGCTTAATTTGAAATAGAAAATAAAGAACTACAATCAAAAATAGCACAGGGACATTCTCTAAATAAAAGTAATGATAAAGTAATAGCATTGTTTCCATCTCAAATGGGCCTACACATTCAGTAGCAGCAATTCTGTTCACATCACAGCAAATGCAAAAGCGTTATTTTAGTAGTTTGAGTGTCAATAATCAACATTCATGCAACTTTACCTTAGATGACTGACGATAAAATGGGTTAGTAGTTTTCTGCCCACAGGGAGCAGAAGCTGAAGAAGGGCTATAAAGAGACTCTGGCTGGGGAACAAGAGTTATGAGACAGCTAGTAAATAAACATGCAGCTTACACAAACTCTACAATGAGGAAGTTTAGTTTCTAGTGATGCAAGCAACTTATATTAAAGCTCAGTAGTTTTTGTCTGCAATGTCCATGCAACTTAGTGTCAGAAAACTTCCGTGTACTTCTAAGTCCTTTCATTAATGTCCATAGAATTTTTTAACAGGTGCTGTATTTCTGCATGCGCTCCTCAGACACGCTGTCAATCTCTAACAGATGGTTTTAGTTAGACTCCTACTCTGCCCCCCAACAAATTATCTTTCTTGAGGCTTTTCAAAATAGTTTGAGGACGGCGTGCTGGAGGGTATCTCCAAATCCAAATCGATTTCATTCTAAATGGAAATAATACTTAAATCAAATCTTTGTTCCTAAAATAGTTGAGATGGCACTTTCAGGATTAAATATCCCATTCCCAAATACCACCATCTTGAACATTTGCTTCATCTATTACTATATATTACATCTCTTTTTACATTCTTTATGCTTACCCTTGGTCTGCTTATAATGCTCTGTACCATAAAGACTACAGGATTGCCTGCCTTCCGTATGGCTTCCACAGCTTGTTCATGGCTGGCATCTCTGAGGTCAATTCCATCCACCTGTAATTGGAAGGCCTCATCTTAACATTGCAAGAAGCTACAAAAGTCATGAGTCAGTTCTGAGTTTTGGTTAGGAAACTTTGACTAAAATCTAACCCCAAAACTCTATTTCTAGTGGATCTTTCTACTGCCTCAAACACAGGTTTGATATTTCCAAGAGCACTGATAGGACATTAAATAAATATTCCCTTTTTCCTCTGTTTTAAAAACAGGTTTTTCAACATTTTACTTCAGACTCCTTAAGTCTTCCCTTAAGCAGTGTAACAGAAGAGATATGATAATATAAAGACAGTAGTAGTGTTTACCAAATACTGCTTCCTGTAAATCCCACCTTAAGAAAAACCTATTACCCAGGACTTTATGAGATTTATAAACTGAAACATGTTAGGTGCTGGAGAGTCTTTCATGATGGGATATTATGCCAGTAAAGTGCATTTCTTTCTCTTGGTTGTTTGGTTTTTTTCTGTTTGTTTTTTTTTTTAAAAGCCAGGTAAGATCAATTTTAGCACTAGACACTTTCTTCAGAAGTTAAATTTTTAGGTCAGAACTGAAAACCTTTCTACCTACTGGAGGAATGCCTTTACACAAGATGCCTAAAGATAAATTTGTGGCTAGGTGGTTTTTACCATGTCTATATATGTATGGATGTATAAAACAATTTGTCCTGTTATCCAGGTAAGAACAATGTTAAGGTAAGGTTAGTACTGGTAAAGTATTGTCACAATGACCACAATAAAGCTAGAAGCTAACACAGAAAGGTTATTTGTTAGTGGCAATTCTAGCACACAAACTTATATGATGAGGATTACCCCTTCAACTTTTTAATTGTCTAACTCTTAATCATCCAATGCAAATAAGAGAACACAAAAACAATCTGAGAGAAATTCTAAACCTATGAGGAACTGGACAAGAACAGTAACACCCTTCAACTTTCCATGTCTGAAAAACTGTATGCACTACCGAGATGGAAGTTTACATACGCCGCAACTTGAGGAACTGAAACCCTCCACTCAGTAGCAGTCACATTGACACAACATTTTGATTTCACTCACCTATTCCAGCTTCTGCAAGCATCACTGTTAGAGACAACTGCACTCATAAAACTCCAGTCATTAAGGTGAAATGAACGTTTTTAACTTTGTGGCCTTCAAGCTCCCAACTTATACACTGCAACCTGTTCCATCCTGTTACAGAAAGTGCTACATATATATATATATATATATATATATATATATATATATACACACCTATGTATTTAATATATATATATAAGATATTATTTCAAGATCCTCAATATTGATCTTGTAGCAAACAGCAAACTGCAGTTTCAGTACCACCATGTAAGTCAAGCCCAGTCTGAGCCAGAATCACCAGCTCCATCACTCTGCTTCTTACTGGTGGATAGTCAGCCAAGGACATCCAGCAGGATTAAATTAAGGCAGTTCTATTAGCCTGACAGTGGAGACAGGGCAATGTCTGACACTGATACCAGGAAAAATCTATTTCCTTATCTTTATTCTTCAATATCTTTAAGTGAGAAAGCAGAAGTGGCTGCATAAGTACAGGACTAGCTAAGCAGAAGAGAAATGATGATAAATCCCGCCCTGCAATACCACATTACATTACACTCAGGCATGGGCAAAATGTTCTTAATGTATCAAGTATCAAACACAGAATTCTTCATGAGTAAATTAATGTGCCTCCCTTAACTCCTGCACAAGATGCATAAAAATAATGTGAATCAATTAAGATTTAAGATGGAAATAATCTTGGCATTAATTTGCATGGTTTGCACTGGCTGTTTCTATTGCTACCCAGTATGCAAAGGTGAAAAATCTTTTTTCAACAAACTTAAGCTTTTTCCTACACACTCTGGTTTTCAAATAGGCAGATCAAACAGTTGGCTTTGTAGACCCCTGCTCACCCAGTCAAGTCATCTGTTTCAGGTTGAATAACTTAACAGGCAGCTGTCCACACACAAATATCAGCAGATGGTACTACACTCTGTGCGGCTCACGTGGTATCAGCTGTAGCAATTGCACAGCTGTTAGCCCACCACACATCCATCTCAGTGACTCCTGAGATGCTGGGGGAATTGCAACAAAAGGCATTCAAGTAGTACCTCTACAATCCGATCTCCAGTTTTCAGTGTTCCATTTTTGCCAGCTGGGCTGTCTTCCAGGATGTGCTTGATAAAGATCCCTCTCATCACTTCTCCATTACTCAGGCGACTTCCCATCCCTCGTCCTCCAACAATGCTGATCCCCAGTGACTTGCTAGGCTCTCTCCAGAGTTCGACCCTTTTGTGACAAAAAAAAGGACCAAACTAAATTAAAATCTGTTGTGATTATAACAAAGCTGCACACTGAAGACATCTGAATTTGCACAATTATTTAAAAAAGTTATGAAATAACTCCTCCTTGCAAAGTTTCATCTTTCAGTAGAAATTATCTACTGGATTCATCAGAAATTCTGTAATAGAGTCTAGTATCAGTCACTTTGTTTCAGGTTCTAATAGAACTTTGAATCCTTCTCCTCATCTTTTTTGACTTGACCCATAAGAATCAGCTTGGAATAAGTAAAAATAAATTACTATAACAATAAAGACACTCCTAGACTGCAGGGATTTAGCGCAATGGCAGTGAAAGTCAACCATTAATGCCTCTTGCAACGCATAACACATGCAAGTGTAGCAATTCCATTGTTTTTTTCTCTTCTTAAAATATGTTTCAAAATTTTTGAATTTCAGATGATAATTTATAATGTGCAATTAGATCTGCACTTACTTTCTGGGCTGGTTCCAGTTACTGAAAGCTGCATTTTGAAGTTCACTTTCTTCTCCCTCCCCCTCTTCACGTTCTGGAAGCTCTGGGAGTTCCCTGATGATAAACAGGAACACACAATTTATTTCCAAAGAATCCACATAATCACTAGATTTTTCTGAAAAAATTCATATATTGAGTAACCCTGCCAGTTTCAGAATTTGTACACCAGATTCATGTAAGGAAATTCGTTTTCTGATGTCCTTCATAATACATATTGTCTTCAGGGATTCCCTGTCCACTTTTTATCTGCAATGAAGTATCCACAAGACAGAATAAAAGACTGTAATTTGGAACTAGAACCAAATCAAAACCAAAGGTAATTTATTGTTTCAAAATGGAATAAATTACAACAGCAGCACTCAAGTAAACTTATTGCTTTTGGAAATGAGTTGCAAAAAACCGATTATTAATCACTTTGAAATTTTGGATGGTAACTGACATGGATTTTTGAAACTCAAGGAAAAGAATGGCATAATTTATTCTTTCCAGTTATGTTCTGGAAAGACCATCAATACCAAAAGTCTTATGTTGGAAGCACTCAGTATTTGTGGCAATCCATAAATCCAATTTCATGGTATTTAAGAGAAATTTAGGATGTGCAAGAATTCAATCTCCTTTTTGGACAGATCAAACAGCCTTGTAAAAATGCTTAAAAAATTGCTAGTCAAAGCAAAAACTGTATTTTTAACAGCTTTTTATTGTAGTGGCTGCTGGTCTGAAGAAAATCATCCATGTTTCATCTCTTCGAAAATAAAACTTATATTCCCAAAATGTGCAAGATGTATGGAGTTACATTTGAGACCTATTTGGGAGAAAACTGTAAGCCTTTTGACTCACCTGACAATATGTGAAGGAAAAAGTTCAAGTGGCACAGCTCCCTCTGTCTGTTGTCCCAAACTGGCCCTGTACTCGTCTAAATTTTCTGCTGGCACATATGTAATACTGCAATAAAATGGGACATGATTAAACTAGCATAAAGAATGCCAGTCCTTCTTTTAGTGGGTCTGAGGTATGGATATGAGGAAGCCACTCAAGACTACTTTGTTGACTGCAAGGCCGCAGTGGTATGTTGGGAATAAGCACTTACACGAATCCTCTGCAACTTTTCAACAAGTACACATTTATAGTCAAATCAGGTAGTTGAACGGCACATAATTTTTTGTAACTAAAGTAAATGGTGCTTCAACAGTGACAAGAGACAATCCAGCTTCATTCAAAACACAAATTCCTCATGCAAAGATAAACATAGAAGTATCTGTGAGATCTGAAGCACCATTACCCTCAATTACTGCTGAAAAGGTTTCTGAAAGTTGGTCTGTAGGAGGTTTTGTGTTTTTCTGGGTGGTTTTGTATTTATTTTAGATTTCTACACTTTTAGTGAAGAATACCTCATAGGTTTGGACATAAAAATGTATTACAGCACACCATCAATGCCACAGGGACCAATCCCCTGCTCAACTCTTTCCTCCAGGCCTTCATGCACCTCCAACCAGTTTGGGACAGTCAGACAGTTGTGTTTTGTCAGCCAAATGATGTGCAGACTCCACTTGATGTTTGAATGCCAGAAACAGAAATGGCCCAATAGACTGGGGAGAGTTCAACGAAGAGGAGAAAAAGATTAAGGCCTGAAGATTATTTCTTGAAAAGCTTCCATCTGGGAGACAAAAGGATATCACAGTATATACCATGATATAAACAGGGACTTCATATATAGCGCTCCTTTAATGATGCTTTGTCTTAAAAATCTACAGCTTAGCTATCAGACTCAAGTATAACAAGTAGTAAGGCTGATGGAAAAAAGGCAGAAAAAAGTCTCTCTTGCCATGTATCACATTGTTAAAAGAAAAAAATAACATATTTCCCCGTGGAAGAGACAGGGATAAAGAAAAGCCACTTCACAAGGATATGTAAGCTGCTGGGAAGTCTGAGGCTTTCACATGGACCTGTCTCATGTCCATCATTCCTGATTGATGTCCTCTTAGTCATGTCCTGATTTCCACTGATCCCCCTTTCAGTAGTTTTTCAGCTGAGCACATCAAGAATCAGAAGAAATGCAAATAAACTTTTATACAACTAATAGTATTAGTCTAAAACATTCTACTAAAAGTTAATGTAAGGACCACCTTAATTTGTCCATCTGTGTATGTGTCTAAGCATGTTTCCTACCTTCTTGCATGCCTACCATGTCTAGAAAAGTGCAAAAAGGGTCAGCATGAAGGTGTCTAGGATGCAGAACAGAAGAATCTTCCTAGTTCTTTTAATGGAAATGTCTAAAATTGTATTACCGAAATTCATATCCATTCTAAAATCTTTATTATCACCAACTTTACCTCTGCCTTAAATCTTCCTGTTCTGCATTGGCCTTTTTTCAAACACATAAATGCTACTCCACTTGACACAACATATTTTCCTTTTGGAGTGATAAGAAGTTAACATACACTTGGAAACAAACTCTCAGCATAATGTCACTAACTCTTATCTGCCTTTCCTGACAGCATCCTAGCACTGGGAAATGCTAAAGACATGCAACAGCTATTCTGTGAAGATCCAGCAGTAAAACGGCAAAAACCAAGAGTGAAAAGAATTTTGGAGAATAATGACTACTATTTCTCAGCCATCTCCAACTCCAAGTGTATTGGGTGAAGTACTAGTATTATGCTCACAAAACTCTCATGGGTCAAATGCTGATGCAGCAGCTTCACCCAACAGGCCCATAAGAATACCTTGCCTCTACAAAACCTGTAAGACCTGCTAGTTACATTTCAATGTAAAAAAATGTTATATCCACCACTTATAAAAATAAGTAGGAAATAACACAGTTTTCCCTTGACAGAAAGATACAATAAAGAAACCAGAACTTCTGGCTTGAAGGCCTGGATGATCTCCTTTATGCTAAACTGAAGCTATGGTTCAAAACGTGGAAAGGAGAATGGCACACTCCTACAAAGGAAACAGGTTATCTCAGACTCAGCCTGAATGTACACAGCAGAGTGTGACCTCTGATAGTACAGGGTCTAGTATATATCGACTCTTGTCTAGTTCTTTTCTGCAAGGAGCATAAGGCAAATAATTATGCAGAACATCAAGATCCAAGGATAGTGGCAGTCCTTACCTTATACATGAGCACTTGAGATCAGCTGATCTCAAGGGGGAGGCAAACCATATGCATTCCAACTTCTGGGATACACTGTTGTGTTGTTCTGTGATTAAATAACTGACATTGTGCTGAATCATTAAAAAGGTATGGCTCAAAGAATGCTTTCCAAGAGTTTTAAATGCTACTTAGAAATGTCTCCAAAAGCTGCTCGAGCATTCCTTTCTGTGTACAGCACCAGAATTATGAAGAAAAGAGGTCTGCTTTACCATTTAAAAAAATGCATTCAAAATTGAGCAACTGAATAAACAATTGATTTCCACACATGGAAAAAAAATTAGATAATGTTACTGAGAGCTGTTACATTTTAGCTTTTTGGAAAAATACATTATTTCTACTCTAGTCCATAATCATAGTTCTAACAGACTAATTTAAAGCACTCAAAGGAATATTCAGTATGTTTTTAACTGTCCATTCTTATCTGTATGTTCATTCTCATCTAGGTTTCTGTAACATTTCTGTTTCATAGATATAAACCAGAACACTTGCATTTTGAAAAAAAAAAAAAAAATAACCTACAAAAGAAAACCAAATTACATGGATCAAATACATGAAATGTTATATTCTGCATGGAGTTCACCTTTGTATCTTGCTCATGATTTCCAAAGTCCAGTTAACCACAAGAGTTTTGCTAACTGCTGCTATTACCTGTATTACTGATACAACTGTCCCCCTACTCTCTCTGTTCTGCATGTTATTACTGAAAGGAAAGAATATTTTCCCTGCTTAGTGCTCACGGACAGACACCTCGCAGTTATCAAATCCATCATTTGCTGGATTGCTGCTAGAGCTCACTTGGAGGTCAAACTGAGATCTGAAGACATTCAGTATCATCCTGAACAGTTCAGCCTATGGCTGGGATGATGAGGGGCACAGAACAAGAAGTGGTTTTGCCTCCTCTGACCAACTCTGTTGAACTTTGTGCTGTAAAGTGGAAATAAAACTCCACCAAGGCACCTGAATAGTTCATCTGCAAAACAGACTGGTAATGGCCTTAATACAACTACAGGGAAGACAGTAAAAGAAACAAAGGCCAGAAAACAGACATGAAGACAAAGAAATCAAAATAAATAAATAACTGCTCCACTCCTGTGTCATACTTCTTTGCTGCAAAAGAAATTAAAGTTTAACAGTTTCAAAGCAAAGTATATGCATAGTTTAATCATCTTCCTCTCTTGTAGCTTGAAAGAAAAGTGTTCTGGTTTTCTTTCTTGAGAGCTATCACCACTTCTACCCCCAGAGATATGCACTAGCAACTAAAGTAGTGACAATGGAAACACCAGTGGTTGTACATATGAAAGTATCTTGTTAACACAACACTGCATGCAGTACAGAGGAACATTGATCACATGCTTGACTGAATAGCCACACAAAACCTTGAAACACCAACAAATAAATTACAAAGTATGGAAAATGCTTAGGACAAATTACTGTAATTAACATCTAAGGTTCAGTTTGAACCTCTGCATACATGAAGGAAGTAAAATGTAAGTGCCACAGAAAATACGACACCGAGATTAATCCAGATATCAGTACATTGTACTCATGACAATTCTAGAAGTGAACCTTGCACACATACACACAACATGCACACGTGCTCTGAGCACATCTCAGGTGGCTGTCAGATGAAATCTAAAAATATTAGCAATAATTTTTTTAGAATACATGTATTTTCATTCCAGACTTAGAAAGTGTGCTCCAATCTTCAAGTTTAAAGCCATATATAAATAAATAATACAATTATACACACACAGTTGTATATTTTTTAATTAAAAAAAAATATAGACACATCCACTAGTGCAGCCACATGTGCATGCACACACAAACATACATGAGAAGAAAGATAATATGTACCTATATCTGGATATATCCCTGACATTACTATTGATGTCATAAAAACATGGAATGATTTTACAGACAAGTTGCAACACAGAGCCATAATGAGTTTCTAAATTGCCAATACTCACACATAACAGAGGGCCTGATCATCAGCAGGTGTTGGAGAAGATCTAGAATGTGAAGCATACGATGCAGCATCTTTTTACAACAGTGTTAATTAATATCAATGTCTCATGCTGAATGCAAGAGGCATACTTATGTATACAGAAATAGAGCTTTTTTTTTTTTTTTTCCCTTTTTTTTTATCCTGTTCTACCTCCATCTACATCTAACCCAGAAAACATCTGCTCTTTATTATTGTCTATAGCAGTGATTATTAAGAGGCATGGACAATGGAATTGCAATCTCTTTTATTTCTTGATCAGGAATTCATCTCCCCTTTCAGTCAGGTGAATTCTAATTCAGCTTATAATTATCTGACAGATGTTACAAGCAGCTGCTGCTGAGTACAAAACACTGGCATTATTATGGAAATGTAAGAGCTCCTGGCAAGATAGAGTGAGAAGTGAAATAGAATGCATTCAGTAAGGCCACACATCTGGTTTTCTACACACCGAGGGGAAAAAAAATTAAATATACAACTCAGACTGCTGGTTCTTGAACTATTCAAAATCAAATATTCTTTAATAGAATTAATGAATGCCTTTACATGACCAGTAAGAATGGCTTTGTTTTCTCTGCAAATACTATTTGCTACTGTTTGAAATACAGTTTTGAAAGCCAAATACTTCTGCCTAATCACTTTTTGGGCGCACCCTGCTACCCCCAAAAAGCTCAGTCTAAAAGTTAAGTTAAATTTTGCAGTAAGGACTAAGAGGAATGATATCTAGATGTTCACATCTGAGTGCTAGCGTACCCTTGTTTTCCAAGGAAGACACCCAAGAGATCCAACTTAAATCTTTGAAATGATGGCCCTTAAATTAAAAATGCTGCAAGGTGATGCACCACATTAGCTCTGAATTGACAAATACGGGAGGTGAACAAAGGAGGGGTGTGTATCCTTCTCAGCAAACATGAAGAATTATCTCAACACGAAGCTCCTCATCTCCAAATTTCTGATTTGGGATGTTACCCATATGTTTGTATCATAATACTTTCCAGGGATCCTGTGCTTTTCATTCAAGTTAAAAATTAAAGAGAAGTTTGATTATGCTGAATAGATTTACAGTAAAACTATGTAGTCCCAAAAATACTGTCATTTTTCTTGCAAGATTCCTTTAGAAGCTACCGGAGGATTTAGTCTTTCTGTTTCTACAGTTGAGAAGCTGGATTTACTTTAAAATTTGTCATAGGAATGCAGCAAAGAATATAAATACAAAACAAAAGACAAAAATCTTTTGTTGTCTTTTGTTTTGTACATATGTACAAACCGCCTCTTTTCTGCAGTATCTTTCAGAACTGGGATGCATTTTTCTCTGCAAAATCTGAATATCCACACCTAAGGGAGGATTTTAATATTTCCAACATACCTGCAAGAGAGTAAGACTACAAAACAAAACTTGTAGCCACACAGCATAAAATACAGAAGCTATAAAAGGATAAGCACAAATAATGAACACACTTGTATTTGATCATGAACTGCAGCACTAAGAAAAGACTCCTCATAGAAGAATGGTGCTGCAGCATTTGTGTCTCTAAGCAGATATACACACGCATGCATGTGCACATACAACTGATTTCAGTCATGACAGTTGTGAGTTGTAATTTGGAAGCCTACAATAATAACCAATGTCATACTTTATCAACACTGACTCGCTTATATTCCTGACACCATTAATAATAATGTAATTCATTATATGAGCATATCCCTTTATTAAAACAGGCTTACATTAAATCATAATCTTAAATGCATGACATCTATGGGGCAGGCAAGTATACCTAGTACACACAGTGAAGGTATTTTGCCCATCTGTTCCCAAAATACTAGGTCTCTTCCAAGCTAGAATACTTCTTGTTGAGTATGGAATGTGCTGATGCTCATTTTGAACTCAGTTCTAACCACAGTTACTCGTACTCACGCTGGGACTGGACTGATTCTTTCAAGGCCACCCTCTTGAGTAAGTAAAGGCTTCTATAACCAACAACTCCATTAATCCATTTCCATATCTGACCCAATCAATGTCACCACAGTCTAAACAGAGAAAATAGTCACTAGATTTTGAAGCTGTAAACTCAGCACTGGTGTGTCTACAGTTCCACCCACATCCTTAGGAACAGCTTGATTTCCAGACAGTGCTTGTGGGCAAAGTTAATTCCACAACCACAGAACCTAGAAAGAATTGTACTTTAAGGCAGTTAAAATTTTGTAAATTGTGTGAACTTGAGAAGAAGGAACTTTCTCCTCAAGTGGATTTCTTAAAAGTTGTATTACTTATTGGAAATTTAAAACTACTACTACCAAGAGCAGACAGTTATGCACAACAACAGCTTGTTCATATGTACTAATAAAAATTGGAAGTGACTACAAAAATCAGTGTTTCTACTGTTTGTCACAGACATACTGAAATGTTTTAAGCATTAATCTTTTGCATTAACATCATATTTCATACTTTCTGTCTGGCACCCAAAACTAAAACCCATTAAAAAAACTAAATGAAATTACTTGTGCAATGGCCAGGACAGTCCACCTTCAACAAACACAAACATCTTGAGAAAATTGTAACTTTCTTTAGAAGACTAATACTATGAATACAAAATTCTGTCCAATCCTATTCTTTCAAAAAAAACTAGCCAAGGCAATAATAATGATAATACTCATAACAGTGATTCCTAAGAACATCTGAAGCCTCTCACACAAGTGATCTCATCATTGAAATCCACAGAAATGTAATCTGAAGGTGAATTAGGCAACTGATGCTACAATTTAAAGGTAAATTGATGTGTAATAAAATTTTCATTTAAAATACTTGCATAAATAAACAAATTTTGAAAATCAGCTTCTTCCTACTATAACTCATCATCTAGTTTTACCTACTTTATGTCTGGTCCAATGAGTGAATGTCGTCTCAGCATAGCCCGGGCTTGTGCATTGGTTAAGTTAGTGGTTGACTCTTCATTAATGGACAGGATGCAGTCCCCCACACCAATCCGTCCATCACGACTTATTGAGCCTCCATGGATGACACTGCGAACTATCATTCCCAAACCATCTTTATTGGAACTTACTGTCATCCCTACAGTGAACACACATGAAACAGTTAATGTCTTTAAGCCACAGCTCTGGCTGCCAAGATAAAGAAATGTAACAGGGAAAGGAAAAGTCAGTCAGCTGACCTGTCAATATCATCAAGTCTGTAAGTATTGTTCTTACTCTCCCCCTTTAAGACAGCAACTACAAATCACAATCACAGTTACTTTACCTTGTTGTCAGTTCACATACTCAGCTCAATGCATGAAAAATTAAGACAGTGGAATATTTAAGCAAAAAATAAGAAAGATAATGAAATTGCTTAAAAAACATTTAAAATCACCACTCTTCTAATGGTTTACTGACTTTATATACATTTCACTTTCATTTATGACAACTCTCTTTGGAAAGAAGGTGAAATGAATGAACAGGTACTTAACAGGCTGAAAACAAATACACACTTATTTTCAACAGAAAATATGACTTAGATCCCACTGAGATGGTGGCTGCCTTCCCACTCTCCCTAAGCCATAGCTTAGGCCCAGAAGAGTACCCTGACTTCTGTGGAAGTCTGCATATTGCTAATGGATACAGACCAGTATTTTACTTAAAACATTATCCTACCTATGGCACACAAGGATACTGCTGGTCAATATTTATACCCTTTAACTCTACCTTCTTTCCAGTAATGGGAAATAAGACAGATATACTCTTGGCCCCTCCTCTCCCATGGGGAACCTATAAGGACTGATTTATGATGGTCTCTATATGTCCCTGTGACTGTTCTTACACACATGAGCTGTCACTTTTATCTACAGGGCAGCTGGTGTTCATGAAACAGACACCAGAAACAGTTTCAGGAAAAACTCAGTTCTTCACTAAGGTAGTGGAAAAGGCAGGACTGGAACCCTTGAAGTCCTTCCTTGAGGGACTTCCACTATCTTAATACTGCTTAATAAAAAAAACTTTTTATTTTTCTGAAATGTGGTTTGAAATTCTGAACCTAATCTTGCTGTTTGGTTAAGATAGTAACAGACATTACTGAGGGTAGTGTAACAGCACTTTAGGAAAACATCACACATACAACAATATTCACATTCATATTTTGTACATACGTACATTCTTATTTTTTATGCATAAAATGTCTGACAATTTGAACCCTGACCCACGTTTATATTTTCATGCCATATTACACTTGACATGAAATTTGCTTTGATGTTCACTGCACTTAAAATACTCAGACACATAAATAAAAACCTACTCCACTGAATGAAGAGTTTACTGCAAAGAAAACTTTTTTACAAAATATAGACACTTTGAAGTGCATTGTGACCTACACTTTATACAGACTGGCAATGAGGCCAGTAAATGCAGCAGTTAACCAAGCCCCTCATACCAATGAAAGATAAACCATATACCCACATCAACCTTTTCTACATCTCTTTCTATTTTTGAGACCCTGATTTTAAACCAGATTGATTTTGAAGGATGACTGTTTCATAAAGATGACGTGGCAGACTGAGCATCCAGCCATCAGAAAGCAGTTTATTCCAGGTCGAGGTCCACTGAAATACAGCATCACAGCTGTAAAAAAACCCTGACACCCACCTCTGCACAGCAAGAAAGTTCTGACTTGTGACTGTTTATAAACATCCAATCCTGTGGACAGCTCCTTTTAAAGCATTTGAGGAATTACTGCTAATAGCCAGCACCCACACAAAGCCCTGCCCTACCAATCCCAGAGAGTCTTCTTATGCAGTTGGCTGGAACAAACAGCACCAGGAACCTAAATCAAACCAAACAAACACACAAGCCACAAACAGTAGAGATGCATCACTGCCCTTCAACACAAAGCCCTCCTGGCATTGGCTCTGGGAGGGTTCTATTCTTGTTCTCCCTCTCACACTGCCCAGGGCCACACCTGAGAGCAGGACAAGACAATGAAAAACATTATCATCAGTTGTGTGTGTTCACTCCAAAAGGTGTTTCTAGTCAGTATGCTCAGGAAGTTGCAGTTTGCAGGTATCTAAAATCTTTGAACTTCCCTACAAAATGATAATATCATTAAGCCAAAAATACTACCTATTAAATTTATCAATGACATGATTTTTGTTTACAAATATTTGAAAATCTCATTTGTAGCTCTTTGACCATAGTGTTTTCTACAGCATTCCTTGGCTATATCTTGGTTTTCCATTATATCAATACATTGAAAAACAATGCATTAAAATTGTTCTGTTAACACCTAGGAAATACTGAACTCTTTTATGGGAAAACAGTTTCTCAGTGAGACTGCACATTTCACTTTTGTGCTCACAGCAACATCAAATGCATACCGTGCCATCATAGTCAAACAGGGCAAGACAAGCAAAGAAAGATATCCTGTCCCCGCTAAATGGAAAATATTTAGTTTTTACTAATAAAACAGGGAACATACAAGGGAAACCAAGTTATATTCCTGAAGAATTTACAAAATTCACTAACTTACCTAGGCTTGAATTGCCTTTTGCAATAATTATAGTCTTCTCATACATGTTTTTCACTGAATTTGGGGGTGTGGAATTTCCCTCCAAAGATACTGGGCATCTCTTTTCCACTAAAAGCAATTGATCCTAACATAAGGGAAAATAACACCAGTTCAGATTACCAAGATAAAAGTATGATTGGTCATACTGATCTCAACCACTTTTGCCTTACTCAAAAGCTATGCACATAATTACATCAGATTTCTTATATAGACACTGGAAAAGTCAGTTCACCGAAGATCATGATTTCTGTCTTCATTCAGGCAACAAACCAAAGCTATCACAATGCACACTTTTAATTTAAGGATGTCAAAATTAGTAGAATGAATTCAAGGGCTTCAGATTCATTCACCACAGATGTCTGACAATCTACCAGTACTAAAGGAACAAATCTTGTAAGGCATTTCAGCTCTTTTAAGCATTTCTTAATAAATCATTGAAGGAAAAAATAAGAAACATGTCACAGTGACTGTCATATAAAGGAAAATGGTGATTGGACACTGTAGCATCACAGGTCAGTTTGTGAGCTGAAGTGCACAAGATGATTGCAAGACATTCAGACCACATCCCCCTTGGTTTCCAAAAGGCCCAACTGCAGCAGTGTGCCTCCCATTTGCACTCATGCCCCTGTGAAGGTTATCAAGGGTTAAGAAAACTCCCCTGTCCTGCCCAGGAGTTATACTGTGGTCCAGCAGTATCTATTACATGAGGCCTGAGAAGACTTGTATATATCCCTGTATTGATAGCCTCTGAGAAAATACAATCTTGATAGCATAAATTATGTCCTTTTTTGGAAGATCTATATCCCAAAGTTTTGATGTGAGCTAATTAATAATCAAAGAAATATGCACGGCTATTGGCCTGTAACAATTTCTGCAGGAAATTTTTGGGTCTAATTACAGGCTTTCTGTATGTTTTTTTAATTAAAAAAAAAGAAAAAAAAGAAAGAAAAAAAGAAAAATAAGGCAAATAACTTTACTTTTTCATTAGAATCAAGATGTGTGGTAGTAGCAAGGCTTGTATTTAGTACAATGTCTGATGCTGTCTGAGATCCAGTCCATGTTGCTGTATTTTCACTTTCATTTTGGTTGATATCTGAAACCTCCAGAGTCAGATTTGTTTTAGTAAAATCACTTGCAGTTTCCAGGCTACTGTCCACTACAGGCTTTTCATCTCTTAGTCTCTGATTCAGATTCATGTTGTACAGATTCTTCTCAGATACATGGAAATCAGCTGCAGCACTTGGGCATTCCTCTCCAACAGACTGTTCAACACAGGAGACAATGAACAATCACCATTCATTTGTAGTAAAATTCAAAACCACATTCATGATAGAACCTTAAACAAAATCTAATCTCATAGAATTTAAACATACTGCTGTAAGATCAGCAAGCTCAACCTCATCTGTAGTTCCCTACAGGCATTCATTCTACTATAAAATGAACTTGATTTCTTAGATATTTCTTCTGCTTTATAATACCAGAAATCAGTAAAATAAGTTACTAACTAACTTGAATAACTCCGGTAAGATTTTAAAATTCAAGCATCCAGTTGTTTTTCTCAGGTGAAAGAACTTTGCTAGACCAATATCTTTACTTTCAGCACACTTAGCAAGCAAAGAGGAATTTAAACCAGATCAGACAATAAGAATGCAATATTATCATCTATGTAACTGAGCAGAAACATTAAGACTACCTCAGCATGAGTGACAAGTAAGAACTTGTTCAGACATCAGCAAAATGTGAATATGGGGGATTTGAAGTGTGAGAACAATGAAATACAATAATGCAATTATAGAAGCTTACCAGTTAATAATTATTGCAAATATACCAATTATGGCTGCAGTACCAGAAATATGTTCTCTACACATTTGTTTAGGCTTCCAAGATTCTGAGGCCCTGTTTTTGAAATGTTTCAAGGGATTTCAATAATCACAATATTCTGAAAGAAAAAAAACTTAAAATATTCTCTAGCTGACCTTTTAAGGTAAGTTATTTTAAAAACATGTTGGCCATTAGATTTTAAAAAGATATATCAAGAACTTAGAAGTTAGAGACTCTGTATCATTATTAGGGATTTCTTTGCTGAAATGTAATAAAGTAACTCAAAATCAACTACCTCTATCTGTCTTAGTTGTTATTCACCGGTCCTATTAACTGTTCTACTGCTTTTCCAAAAAGCTGGGGAGACATTCTTCCCAGGATTTGTGGATATTTTGCAATATTTTTTCTCAAGAGCCTTAGAATTAATTTTTGTAAACTTTCATGAAGTGCATACATGCTTGTACTGTCCCCTGACAAGAATCAAAAAAGGCTTACCAGTAAATAAGTGGTTTAAGTAACAGCTGAGAAGATAATTGAGCAGAGCCTAAATACAACTAATCTTCACGATATAATCAATGACATAATTTCCTATCTTTTTGAGAACAGAACACGATACAATAATCTATTGAAATTATTTTATAAGGTTTCAAATACACCTAGGACATCTACTTTTAAGTCTGTTTTTTACCCATTTCTGAATCAGTGAAAATATGTATCAAATCATACTCAACACTTATTTCATATTCCATAGATACATATTAGGAGTTGCATCATATACTAATTTTTATTTTTATTTCACTTAAAGAAAAGCCAATGCTGTAATTTTTTAGGACAAACACAGTTCCAGGAATTCATACCTATAGTAGCATGTGGCCTCACTAGAGCATCTGCATTATTTTTTAAAAAAAAAATCCTTAAGTTTTATGTTTTTCAACACCTTTTTTTTTAAATGTGACAACAAAATGTGACACACTCAGAACCTGCCCTGCAGCCAGAAATAACTAAAATATTTGTGCATCCCTCACAGCATCAAATAGTGCTGTTTTAATTCTTACTGCATTTCACTTGCTTCAACAGATTTCATTAATGAATAGATTTTCCCACTATGTTTGTTTTTTGAATCATGAATAAGTTACTTGAGAACTTAATACCCACTTCATATTGGTGTACAGAGACAAACACTGAAAAATCAGGACTATGGTATTTTAAAAGAGTAGGTAAACCAAGGTTATGTTTAAGTCAATGGCAAAAACAACTAAAGACTTTCTGGAGCCTCAATGTGATATATAATGTAAGTCCAGTCTCTATCTCACAAAATACTCCCAAGCATGCAAAATGCATAATCCATTTAAGTAACAATTACAGAGTTAAACAATGCAAGCTGTCCCATTGGCACAGAAGAGATGTGCTCTTCTGTGGATTAGGAGAAACCATTAGGAGATGAATCTAGCTTTCTAGCCAGTGCCTCATAAGGGCTAAACATATTCCAGAAAGGTTAACAGGAATTACTGCAGCTCAGGTGTGGCAGAAAAAGCAGCAGCTACTCTATTCAAGACCACAGACTGCAAACCCAGTGGTTTTCAATGAAGACTGCTAGGAGAATGGAACTGGAAAGCTCTAGGTTAGTGAAATAAATCTAAATATTTAGAAGAAAGAAAGAATATGAAAAACCATGGAAAGAAAGAAAACATGATGAGGTCATTATGGGTATGTGACCAAGAACCAAAAAAGCTACTGATCTTCTTAATAATCTTAAATAAATCTTCATTTATTGCTTTACATAAAAATTATCAGCAAGGTT
This sequence comes from Pseudopodoces humilis, assembly GCF_049639895.1. NCBI lineage: Eukaryota > Metazoa > Chordata > Aves > Passeriformes > Paridae > Pseudopodoces > Pseudopodoces humilis. Next base: position 46,511,095 of record NC_142203.1, on the reverse strand, counting down.
TTCTCTGATTTACTTTACTTTTTACTTTACTTTTACTCTGACTTACAGAGTTTTATGGATTTAACTACAGCATCATTATAAAATTTTCATTCAAAACCACAGAAACATACGAATTATGAAGCATAAAAGTAAAAATCAGGATGAAAACTTACTCCTGCTTTTTATACCGAAATATAGAGCAACAGGGCATTTTTGCGTTACCACTCTCTATTATGCTTTGAATGATAATTATATTTTTCTAGCAGACTTCTCACCACACCTTTAATACTAGAAACATCGCACCATACTCTGACTAATTCATGCTTTATCTAGCAAAAATCCAAGCTTTGTGCCTTCTATCTACCTCTCTCTTCAACAAAGACATCTACAAGACATCAGCACTACTCTAAACAAAATTTTACTCTGGTGACACATACAGCATTTTGAACCAGGTTGACACAAAACATTTATATCAGATAATACAGCCTGCTCACTGTAATAAATAAAACCATCCTCAATTTTACCTTGGGAGATGATAATGGAAGAGAGAAGCTGTTGTTCACCTCACTGCTACAGGCACTGTCATGCAGAGCTGTCACTGAATCCTGGAAGACGTCTCTCTCTAGAGAATACTGTGATTCAAAGGTGGACTCATCCGCTAGATCTGCCTCGCAAGAGTCCACCTAACAACAAAAGCAATTCAATCAGCCAGGCTGTTGCCATCACACCACATAAGCCCCAAACACATGTACACCAGCCACTACATACTGATACTTTGCTTCTTTTTTATTCCATGCTTTAGATTGAAATTACATTTGCACAGCAGAAAATTTTGCTTGTAGTAAGTCTGTGTTACTACTTCCTCAAAGGTTGCAAAGAATATCTAAAGTAAAGCAAGAGCCTGAACCACAGTAAGCTGTGGGGCTGAGGCACGCTCATGCCTATTAATAGAAGTACAAAGAATTGGGAGAATTCTGCTGTACTTCTTGGTGTCAATATTCTGATTTCTTTGGGGCTTCTTTTTTCTTTTCAATTTTCTTTTACAAAAATTAGCATGGAGAAAATAAGGAGCTTCACTTGGTGGCACATGGCAGGAATGTTCCCTTGACTTAACTTTTCAGGCTCATTTATTTTTATGATCTTTTAAAATCTGGAAACTGCAGTGCTTTACAGTGCATCTATATGAAAAATTCATTTTCATGAATGAATTCACGTGATTTTTTTTAATAAATTTTAAATTGCTTTGCTTTTTACAACGAGATTACTATAGGCATTCCTATATTTCTATTTCTCTTACATGAGAAATACATTTTTTTAAAGAGTTTCAGACATTTATGTGGGTAGTATTTTTGCCTTTATAAAAAATGAAAGGTTATTTTTTTCCAAGACTCACATTCTTTTAAATACTAGAATAAAATTAAGCCCTAAAAACCTTAATTAATGGTGCTACAGTTTGATTACTATTTCATCCCCCCAGAAGAGCTCAAGATAATAATAATAAATAAATAATAATAATAAAAATGATCACTGGGTTAAGAGCCATGACTGTATCATAAACTTGTATGAAGCAGATGAGTGTACCCATCTACAGAGATGGGATCTAACTTGTTTTTCAGCCCCTGTGGTTAATCGTATTACGAATCCATTACAGAAGTAGCAACAATCTGCAATAAATTGAATACACCGATTCCTTTTCAGGGTAAAAAGGATTATTTTTTTTTTTATTATTTCAAGCCTATAGACTTAACTGCTAATCCAAACTGCTTCTTTGCTGTAACTTACTCTCAGCTCATCTTGAAAATGCATATTTGTTTTACTAAAGCTCTGCCCTAAAAAATGTATTGTGAAAATTCAGGACATATCTGTGAAATCTGAGTATAGATCTGTCTATGAAAAACAGTACCTCGTATGTGCACTCTCAAAACATATCTTCAGCTGGGAGACTGCACATTTAGTTTCCTATTTTGCACATTTAATTAGACAACTGACAAATTTGATTGACAATTTTATTATGTCATGTATCTTCACTAATTTTTTTCCACAAGTTTCTTTTGATAGGAACCACAGATGGAAGTCAAAATTTTTAGATAGTTTTAATCTGATCATTTCAACACATCTTTAATTAAAGGTTATTTAGAATATAAAACTTGTGCTTCTTCTCAATCAATGGAGCAAGACAAGTATGGTTAACTAACTGCTAAAGGTAACAAACTGAAGAATTAAAAACATGCAGTCTTGCTTAAAGGCAAGTTATTAAGCCAGTTTGTCATCTGCAAATGTGAAAAAACAGCAAAACTGCTGGAAGCAGTAATGCAGAGATTTTCACCTTTACAGGATCCATTTCAGGTTTTTGTTTGTTTTTGCATTTTTCTCTAATGAACAAAGTTCTCTGGTGTTTAGAAGCTGCTTCCCTGCTCAAGTCCTCAGAAAATGAGGGTCTAATAATTTCAACATCAGACCCAGACCAGAACAAACAACCATGAGAATACACACTTGGAAAACATACATATTCATGTGTATTCTGGGTTGGTTTTTTTTTGTTTTTTTTTTTTAATTTTGTGGCAGGATGGTTTGGGGGATTTTTTGCTTTTTTGTAGTGCCCTATTTCCTGTCTTTTTAATCTGAGCTCTTATTGGTATCTTCTGGGCTATGTAAGGCACTGATTGCTCAGGTAAGCCACATTGTTTGTACAAGTGAACACCTTCTGACCTTGTAAATCGGATAATCACTGATTGATGTTGAAGGCTAAAGAATATTATTAGGAGGAAGTATTTGCAGCTTTTGAAGACTGTGCTCCTTGTAAGGCTGGATTACATGCAAAAAGAGAATATCAAAAACTTTTCACAGTAGAAAAGTGATATTATGATACATAGAAAAATAAACACAAGAACATTTCTCTAAAAAGGTGAGATTTTGAAAGGGCTGCTCAGTGCATGCAAGGACAAGTGGATAGCCATGCACTTGTGAAAACATCAGAAAATACTTTTCTTTCCTTCAGCAATTAACATATCATAGGCCAGATCCACAGCTCATGCAAAAAGCCGAAGTCTCTAGATGCCAGTTTCTATGAAGTCAGAATCCATCCCACCTACAGTGGATGAGTAATGTGGAGTCAGCAAACACTGAAAAATAAGCATGGACAGTGACAAGGCAACTCCTTTCACTACAAAATGCAAAGACTGAAGAAATCTGCGGTAAGTTGGGCCACTAACCAGAGCCAGCTCAGCATGGAAGAGGGCTGCATCAGCTGGCCCCTCCTCCTCAAGTGGCTGGGCAGTGTAGAAAAAGCAATCTTCCTTAGCAGAGACATAGCCCTCCTCAGGTGAAAGCTGCAGAAAGAACGAAGCTCTGAGTCGGATGAGTGGCTTGGACACAGCAGGTGCAGAGTGCATTCTGCAAGGGGGGCAGTGGGCTGTTTAGAAAGGCAAATGGATTCCAAATGCAGCAAAGAGATAATTTCAATCACAATCACAGAATTCAGTTGGTAGAGAGACTTTTTTTTTTTCTTTCAAAATTACCTGAATTGATTCAGTTCCACACCTCATTCTGAAACCCCAAATAATAAAAAAAGCTCTGTACAGGTATACCACAGAGTCCACAACTTAGTCTAGGCTCATTTTCAATTTCTGGTCTTAATAAAGACGTACTAAAACTGCCATCACATCTGCCAACAGAGAAGGAGCCTAACAGCAGAGGTCTTTATAATCTTGCTAGCCACAGAGCAATTTTGCTTGCAGGCAGGAAGATTTCATGTACTCTCTGTGTTTTACGATTGTATCTGTCAGCCTCTAGAGGACAAAACATAATTCTGACTATAAACCACTAGCTTTTTCTAACATAATTTTATAGCAGGTGCTTTTGTCCAGTACTGCAAAAAAAACAGGGATTATTTGTAATGTTTAATTAAAGCATAATACATGAAATATTGAAGTGGAAATGCCCTTTGTTTACAACTTTTGGGAACATAAACAAAACCTACATATATTTGTGCTTTTAGAGTGACATCTTCTAGAATATGAAATTATTGATTGCAATTAATGTGGAGACTCCAACAAAAAAATTAATTTAACAGAGCAAGTTAAAACATACTCTCTTACTATGAAAAGCAATGTTTGTGGGAACCTAAACAACAGCCATACCCTCTCACTCTCTCCACAAAGATGTGCTAAGAACGAAAATTTGATATCTACATCCACAAGGGTTGCAGGATTGTCAATTCATGAAAAGCAAAAATGAACCCCTAAAACTGTGTTTGGGCTTACCAATATAGAAAAAACTATCTTCCTTGTATGTATGAACTAGTGCCATTCTACTGATCTGAATTTAACCCATCAGGGATGCTCGCCCACTAGCATTCTTACTGCTACACTGTCTCATTGACCATAGGTTTCCTTTAAACCTCCTTTTTTGAGTTGTTCCAGACTACCTTCTAAAACCAAGCCTGAAATAATCAGTTAGATGTAGACAAACTGAAGACTACACACTTTTACATAAATAAAGTGTGTTGTTTAAATACAAAGATTGCACATATACTTTCGAAGGATTGGAATGGTAATGGGAAATGTGTGAAACACTTGCAAAAGGAGCAGGTGCTTTGTTAACCAGGCACAAAGTAACCACCAAGCTGCAGAGGGGGTGCACACCCACCACCCGAGATCACAAACTAGGTTTGGAGCCAGATGAGGGAAGAGACTGGTAAAAAGCAAATCCTGTGACATGGGATAGTGCTTTTTATCCTGTCCATGCCCTCACACAAGTGGCTCAGGTGTGAAAACCCCGCTCTGGAGACATAGCGGGACACCTGCAGAAAGCCTGAAGGTATTCATTCCTTCTCATGGACTATAATTGGCTCAACTATGCTAACCTGAGAGGAAGCTGTAACATCTTAGGTGTTATAAACCATCAAAGACAGAATGCTTTGTCATCTACAGTGTTACCTCAGACAGGGTAGAACTCTCAACCACACGGGAGGTACTTAGACATTCTCATCTAGCCTGAATGTGTATTAACTCATTGAACTTTGTGTTTCTCAGGTTCCCCCCATGCCTGGTGGATCAAGACTGTGATCAGCACTTTGAAGAGGCATTGAAATTGCAACAACCAAGTCTTGTCACTGGATCCATGGGTGATGACTACATACCCTTCTACCCTTATCCATTCTCTTTCTTTTCCTGTATACTTTCTAAAGTGTTATTTTTATTGCTTTTATATTACTGCTATTTTATAAGCATATATATATGCTTATATATTATTTTATATATTATTTATAAATGCAATAATATAAAAATGCCTACATTTTAAGATTTGCCAAGTATTCTTCTATCTTAATGTTCTAAAGTTTGCAAGTAAAAATTTGTTACTGAACCTCTTGAAAGTTTTGCTGTTTCCCCCACATACCACCCAGCATAAATCAAATCTCCCCAAGCAGAGTAACAGGCCTAACAATACTATACCTAGCATGAAAAGGAACCAGTAAATTCCACACAAATCAAATAAAAACAACTTTATGTCACCATCTCACACATTCAGAGAACCATGTAAAGTGTACAGTGTACAGTATTATGCCTGGCAACTTTCAGCCATGAAAGACTCTGCTGGTTGCAAGGTGTTTTGCTGTTTCCTCAGCTGCAAAACAGGTGTGCTAGGTCCTGCAACAGTCATGTACTACCCAGGCCACCCCTACACACAAGACAATAGATGGGCCACCCAGCTGTACTCCAAAACACACAAAATGTATGATGAAGTCAGGATCAGCATGTACCAACTTCAATGACATGAAAAGTACACACTGAATTCACAAATCCTTACAGGCAATGGTTTGGCAACTCCTATTTTAACTGTTCCTGTTGGGGCTCCTTTCAGTGCTTGCACTGCTTCCTCCAGGCTGCCATTTTCCAGGTTGATATCATTGACAAACATAAGCCGATCTCCAGGAAGAAGCCTGCCATCTTGCTCAGCCACACCCCCAGGAACTAATGAGCGAATCACAATTACAGTGTTTGCTGGATCAACAGGATCCTAATTAAATAAAAGGAAGAAAAAGATGTAACTTTTTTTTTTACTCTTTTATATCCTGAGAAGAGAATTTTTACTCATGAGCTTTTACTAACCAGTGTTGAGTTATGAAGAAGTGTTGATCTCCTCTAGATGAACCTTCAGTAGAAGCAAACTATCTGTCTCTACCGTCCATACATTTAGACCTCCACTTATTTTTAATTTTTAAATGTGGAAATTATTACTCCTTTCTAGGTGATGTTCCATCATGTATCTCCAATATTAAATACTACTAAATTGCTCAGTGTTGTCCATAAACCAGAAATTCATATACTTCCTACTGCAACAACAGTGTTGCAAATTCCATCCTCCCTTATACTCAGAGGTTTGAGGACACAGGTGGGCAATGTAGACTGGGGAATGTAACACGTGCACTCTAGTGGAACAAATGACTTATTTTCAATAACTGTCTTATAGTTCATGATCTTGCTCAATTAAGAAAGCAGTTTTCAAGAGGAAAGGTCTTGTGTATGCCTAATTAATTACTTACATGAGAGGGGAACATACTAATATAGTACTCTAATACACAAGACAAAGTGATGTTTGCTTTTAAGAAAACTGCTTTTAAGTGACCATCCTCAAACATACTGATTTTCATAAATAAAAGTTTACATCAAATACTAGTAACAGGAACATATAAGTCTGCTATAACTATCATACATACAAAATATTTGTATGATTCTTACAGAACTACATTCACAAGGACATCATGTTAATACTTCCAACACCCAGTTCACTTGAGTGCATGAACAGAAAAAAACCCAAAAATGCAATCTTGTAACAGCCTTATTGATAGCAAATATAGAGAAAAGTAAACTACACCAACAATTGATTGACTGATCAATTGATTGATCAATTGGTCAATTGATTGTAGATCAAACTACATTTGATCTACAAATCAGCATGCATGGTAACAAGTTTCTATGGCCAGATGTGTATCTGAAAGGAGGGACACCATCAAAGCAACATGAAAAAGCCACAGAAATAGGAAGACTACTGAAAGCTGGTGTGGGAGGGAAATGTTGATGGATGGAGGGTGAGAGGTATGGAGGAAGTGAAGGAAGGAAGGAAGGACATCAAGAAGACACTTAACACTTGATGACACTTAGTGCAGTAAAAAGAATGCCATTTCCAAGTCCATAACTAGCAGTGCTGCAAATAGTGCTTGACCCTGAGCATTGACACGTTCCTCACTATTTTAATAACAAATACTTACACTGTCACTTTAGATGGCACTGTGTGACAAATTTTTTGGGAAAAAAAAAGAAACAAGCCTCTCTAGTCTGTGTGATAACCTTCCTTAGGGTTAGAAATTATGTAGACCTTTCTACAGGCCTGCATTCTATAAAACATGAGGAATGTGTTAGCACAAACATAATTCTCCTCAAGTTTAGTCAATGTTCATTGAAAATGAATTGAAAATTTGATGGAAACAGCAAAATACAAATATAAATCTCCCTGTAAACTTACTCTTCACAGTCTTATAAGAAAGCAAAACTTCAGTGACAGTGAATTTTTTTTACTGCATATTAAAGGAGAGAATATATGACAATACACAAATATTATAACATCAAAAAAGCGCTAAGTTTCAGAAAGCTGCCTAAAGCTGTAAGATGAACTCATATTTGAAAAATATATTAAACAACTTTAGGCACTTCCCAAAAGCCTTTAGTACTATTATCCATAAACATAATTCAGTCACTAACCACATACACACCCACCATTTGTGTTAATGCTCAGAAGAGACTGAAGCAAAAAAATGTTCTACTGTGTACTGACATGGACTTCAAACACTCAGGCTCATCTGTGATTTCTCACTGCAGAACATCATGAGCAACACTTTAAAGAGTAGTCAGTGCTTCCTTCATAAAAGACACTTGCCTTTATCCTTCACATTATTACACTACACTGTTCTTCACCTTATCAGTGTGCAAATGCAAAATCTAAGCCATAGCTTAACTGTAAGGGTGCCCTGGGGCCTTAATTTCCACCTGGAAGTTATCTCCAGATGTAAATGCATACACTCCTATGGACAAGATCCAACAGAAGCCTGGAAAGAGACCTGATCCCCACAGCACTGCAAAACAGCTCAGCAAAAGCCTACACTGACCTCAGGGAGAAATTACTTGACATTCAGCTAAAAATTATCCACTGTAAAACTGGGAACAGGAGGAATATTTTTTCTGGCATCTTGTCCAAGTGAAGCAAAGAGACAGGCAATGAGCTGTTCATTGGCACACACCATGAAACACAGTTCAGATATCCATGAATTCTAAAGTCAAACACAAAATGAATCAGGACAGTTTAAGCATGTCCCCGACAGACAGCAGCTAAGCAAGGGATTTCAGAATTACAGTTCTGGATTTTAATAAATCCTGCTTTAAGCATTTAAGACCTTTATTGGATCTTGCCCTAAACACCTCACTGCAGGTGCAAAATACATGGCTAAATGCCTAAATATGCTGGCTACATCATTCATTGTCCCTGGGTCACTAGAAGACAGCTTTGTGAAAACCCTGGTATATACGGATTATCTGTTTTTCTGAACCAGTATTACCATCATCATTTGAACCTGTAGTCTTAATACAATGAGAGGAATATGTAATTACTGGAATGCCTACCAGCACTGATTAATTCTACTCTATTGCTTGGTTTCAATTAATGAAATAATTGAAATATATAGAAGCAAGATCTAAGCAATACAAAGTATTTTGTCCTTCATCCAAAGAAGTTACCTGATAGTCCAATATGCTAAATCCAAGCCCCATACTCCCTTTCTCCAGCTCAATGTGCTGTACTTCTGTTTCCCACATTGCCAGAGATGAGCTTTGCACCTCTTCCAAATTCTGACCCTCATCAGCTGTTTCCAATATTGTTCCCTCTGTGTCTGAGGAGCCAATGAATCCAAGTTCTATGTGGCCCTGAGAAAAAGAGTAAACAGTCACCAATAAAATGTAAACACTTGAGAATCTTTAGAGACAAAAATCTGCTTACAAAAAACAAAACAAAACCTAAGTGATATATCTCTAAACACAGAAGAAGAACAAGCACTCAGGAGATTTAAAAAACTCTGATAAACCTAGCACAAAATTCAAATATCCCTTATAGCTAAGCTGCAAGTATATTAAATTACTCACTAGGAAAATATTTAAAAAATAGAATTTGTGTCAAACTAAAATCTTCAAAACACTTTATTAGTATATGCATTCAAATATATGTGAAATATATATTATTACATAGTATGTCTAAAATATGCCTTTATTAAACGTAATCATACTGACAGCGGCCAGAATATCTAATAAAAGTAAAAAAACCCAAAAAGTAAAAAAAACCTGTTCTTCAGTCTGTTCTTCACTTGGTTTCACAGAGAAGTTTAGAGACTATAAGCCAAATATGGTGCCTTGCTCAGAACTCAATAGTTATCTATTTCTCTTTTCATACAAATGCTACTATTGTTTTGTATACTACACCCTAGGCCATTCCTAGATGTTTAGTTCATCAGGTTGCCCAGAGCTGTGCACTTATGAATAACATAAATGTCAGTCAAGGAATGCTTACAGTTATCTGCAAAGCAAACCCAAAAAGCACAGTCCAAAACTCAATTAAATACATTCAGATTCTAAAGAACCCACAGTACAACTTGCTATACTCCTATATTGCACCTACAGAACAAGAAGTACAGCACTTGGAGAGATACCTCCACATCCTAGAATATTTTTGCCTATGACCAGCCAGGATCCGTATCTTCTGGTGGCATAAAAAATAGCCAATAAACGTTATTTGCTGTTTCCTATTTGTCTGGCTCCAATTCCAAAAATATTAAAATATATTTCTAATCTTGTAGAGAACTTCATCTGTTTTGTTTTTTTTCTCAAGGGAACTGTCATTTTCAGCATTGTTGAAAGAAAAAATACCTTTTCTGTGAGCTCAACTTCAGACAGGCTTAGACTCTCTAGTATTTCTGGCTGAGTGACAGGTGGAGCGACTGGACGACAACACACCATTGTCACCTTAATAGGCAGCTCTTTCAAGATACTGACCACATCCTTGTGGTTTTCTCCAAGGAGAGAAATCTCATTCACCTCAATAAATAAAGAATATATAGAAGTTAGAACTACAGAGTATTTATAAGCAACAAAAATGAGTAAAAGAAACCCCAAGCAAACCCCAACTCATTAATTACCTCATTAAAAGAAAGTAAAATAAAAGCAACAAAAATCCCCATGCTAAGAGAAACTTTCAACCCTTAATTTCTACCCAATTTGGTGCTCAGCACCAAGGTATGTATTGAACTGAATGTATAGTCTTTTAAATTGCATGACACCACCCTACAAGCACCACATACACTGTAGCTTCATGTTTATTGCATTCATGTAAACCAAATTCCCATCTTAGTTCTAAGAAAATAATTCAGAAAAGTAATTAGGTGTTTAGTCGCTTCACTGAGTAGGGATAATCCTATTCAATCTTAATGCTTTCACTACATAGTCTTTTTTGGTGACTGTCTTGGTTTCAGTTGGGATAGATTTAATCTATTCTCAGCAGCTGTGCAGTGCTGTGTCTTGGGTTCAGTATGAGAGTAATTTTGATAACACAACAATGTTTTGGTTGCTGCTAAGTTGAATCTACGATGTTTTACATGCTCTGCCAGTAAGGAGGTACAAAAAAGGCAAAAAAAAACAAACATGAGGGAACAGCTGAGCTAAGTGACCCAGCTTAAATTGGCCAAAGGGATACCCTAGGGCATCATGCCCCCAGTATATAAACAGGGGAGTTAACTGAAAGGTGCACTGATCAAGGCCTGGGGACAGGGCCTGGCATTGGTCAGCAGGTGGTGAACACTTGCACTGTGCATCACTAGAGAGGCTTGCTTTCTATTTTTACTATTATTATTATTATTATTATTATTATTATTATTATTATTATTATTATTATTATTATTTAATTTGCTACAATTATTAAACTGCCATTATCTCAACTTATAAGGTTTTACTTCTGATTCTCCTCCTCACCCCACCAGGCTGGGGGTGAATGGGATGGGTAAGGAAGTGGCTGCATGGTGATTACTTGTCAGCTGACCATGACAGAGACCTTGGACTGTATCAAAAAATCAGCTACCAGCTGAGAAATGTATGTAAACATATGTACTCACATAAATACATGTAAGTACATATAAAGTGATTACTCAACCACTAACAGGCATGCTGTTAGGTATATATCACTCCCATGGTCATAATCTCTGAGAAGAAACTTACTGCTCAAAAACCTTACTGAATGCAGACTAAGATAAAATAGTATTTCATCTTACTTCCAGCAGTTCATCTCCACTGAATAGCTTGCCACTTCGTCCAACTGGCCCTTCAGGTAAGATAGATCTGATGAAATGATGACCCACTGTAGCTTCAAGGCTTATCCCTAACCCACTGCTTTCACTAAATTTGTTAACCACAGCCACCTAAAATAAGATGAAGAAATCTTTACATTTGTCATATTTACAGACAGATCTGTTACTTTCCATTTCAATTTACATGCAATGAGGTCAAAATTCCAGAAGTCAGAAACCAGAAGTACTATCATGTGTAATAGGGACAGGTAAAAACTGACTTGCTAGTTACACTACACTTTCGAATTCACAACTGAGAACTGCTTATATATCAAATAATACATCTGCAGACACTAGATCTATGACATGTGATTTTTGCAGTATCTTCTAAACTGAGATACTGCTTTTCTTCTGTATCTACCATATATGTTCTATGAAACACAAATAATTTCACATTTCTATACATGAACTTATTTATTCAGTATGCAAAAGAAGAATGAAGTTTTAAGTTCTAGCTAATGAAGGGAGCTTTGAAGTTAATATTAAGTTTTATTTTTTTCACTATTACACATTTATCCTCCTGAAGCAAGAAAATTGGTGAAGCAATAGTCATGGGCAGAATAATCTTACAAGTCTGTTATGGTTTTCATAAAAAAAATACACATCTATATTCAGAGTCTATAATTAAAATAATCTTAACATACTAATTACATATGTGTAATTTTCATACATGAAGGAACAAATCCAACACAAACATATTTATATCTATATGTTGTCAACATAATAGATGCACAGATGAAATAGATGCACATTTAACCATAGTAAACAAAATTTACCTACCACTATTTCATAATTCGAACCCATAATCCTCTGCCATTTTAGCTTTGCAGCTGCTTCTTCTGTACTAAGCTGGAAATCTAAAATTTATATTTAAGATTACTGTGACAAAGAATTAAAAAACGTAGTCAGCTCCTATAACTGATAAAGTATATAGAACATGCACAACGACATAATCATTCCCATGATGTCAGAATTCTCTTAAATATGACTAAAAACTTAGCATGTTTAGTCTCACCAAGCTTGGGTTTACCAGAGCAAAAACTCACAAAGCAGTATTAAGATTCCAACCACGCAAAACTAACTGAAGTATTTTGAAAAACATGAAGTTCAGTCAAATAGTTTGGTGTATGTGTCTGGGAAGAAAGGATACATACTAATCTCAGAGTTGAGTCAATTTTTGGCAATGTTTCAAGATAACAGGCAAGAAGGAAATTAAAAGGTTGTATTCAAGCCCTATGTGTAGTGGTTAAATCAGACTACACGTGATCAGATCCCCCTGATCAGAATGATTCAGAGGGATGGCCAAATACTTAAAAATGTAAACTGCACACTGATCCTTTTGGACAGACACTGTATTTCACAGAGAATGTCCAAAAACACAATCTGGAGATTTTTTTTTTTTTTTTAAATTTTTAAAACCATGAGCACAACTGTGAAAGAGTTTTCTGAAACTGCAAGCCCTAGTGGTCAGTAACAGAATGCAAGAAGTCTAAGCTCTTTGCTTTTTTTTTTTCTCCTAGACTCACATATATGCCCACATACAATGAAATACAATTTTAATTTATTATTTTAGCTAAACAATTTTAGCTAAAGAACAGCAATGAACTTGGAAAGGAAGGAAGGGGAGAAGTACAGTGATACAGTGACAGGCTAGGTAGCAAACGGGCAAATCTTAATTTGATTGAAAGTTTATTTGCAGGTTTGTAAATCAGAGAAATGCTTTCTTCCTGCTCATTTCTCCCTCATTCATATTGTCTAGTCTCTATGGCAGAAACCAGTAAAAAGCAGCATTTAGATACAACAGCCAGCAAACACAGCAGGTTTGCAAGGATCCTACATATTCATGGTCTGGGCTGTGTCTACAGTAAGTATCAAAATAAACTCTTCAGATTTGAATTCTCATCACAGGCAAAGACAAGAATCTTCATTACAAAGTTCTCAAGTCTCACTGATTTTAGTAAGAATTGAAAATGACTAAGAGCCTCGGACAGTATTCCAAGTCTAGTTATTGCTCAGAGACATTACTAAGTATAAAGTCAGATGTTGCATGGTATTCAAATAGGACAATACTTTCCCCAAAGCCAGGACACAGCAGTATCTGAAGAAAAGACATTAAAAGAAATTCTTTCAGCTATCCAAGAAAATCAAAAAGTATGTGTTATGAAAACATACATATTGCAGAACTTTTCAATTCTCCCTTTTACTCTGGGAGCATAAAAATGTTACACATCAAGTTGGCACATCAAGTTATGTCTGAATCTGGAAAGTGTATCATCACACAGGACTTCTGAAATGCTGAACAGTGTTCTAGGAGATCAAGTAGGAAAAAAATAGAAATAAGGAATTTTGGCAAAAGTATGGGAAAATTTGGAGAATATCACTGCACCAGAATTTACTGAATTTCAGACGTTATCAGAGAATACTAAATGAAATAAATGTAACCTCAAGAATTTGTGAAAAGGAAATTAATCAGAAGATGTAGAAGTCATGGAAGTATAGCTGGGCAGCTGCAGACAACTGAAAAGATAATTGACAATAGGAAGGAAAATTGTTTTTTTAGACTAGACTGAAAAGAGCAGATATGCAAAACTAGACTAGGAGAGAGTTGCACAAGAAGCCAAAGCAGATTGCTTAATACGACATCTTCAGCATGTAATTATTTTCAGACACATACAGCAGTCCTATTCCTACAACACTTATGATTAAGAGTACATGATTAAATGTATGATTACTTTGACTTTCTAGTTCTACCTCAGCTACAGATCTCACAGAAGATGGAAAGACACACAAAACACCTGATCTTTGCATAAGCACACAGAAGTGCATTTTCACAGAATAAAATATTAAACCTTGAGAACCTGTTTCCTGTTGTTTCATGTCATCTCCAATATTTACCACACTGGCACTGCATGGCAGTGATGGGGATCCCTGTTCTGTTTCATTGTTATCTGAAAAATAGAAGAAGTCTTTTCAGCCGTTTAGCTATTTTATATGTCATAATACTCATCAAGGTTTCACAGGTTTGCTCTGGGGCACCAACTCCCTCCTTCACTGGACTTCAGAGTACCCATATTTGGCAAATGGAATCTGGCATGGGTGAAGAAACATCCCATTTCAAAGATGTTGTCTTCTGCTAATGCTTTGCCTTCTCCAATGAGTTTCCAATGAAAAAAAAGAATAACAAGAAACCCAGCAGAAACTACTTGCATTTCTGTGACTGAATGAAAATACATCTAAATTTAACATTCTTTAACATTCTTGTGTAATTTTTTTTTCTCTCTTTATGCAATTCAGAAAGCTGAAAACAAAAAATGCTTCAGCCTGGGAGACCTGCATACCTGGCACACTCTTCATACATAGAAAACCTCTCCAACCACCAAGTTCTGATATGTATGTTGCTGCCTGTCAGATGTCTTGAACACCGATAGGCTGGAGAAACAGCATTCTGAACACTTGGTCTATGCTTCTTGTTAAAGGCAGGAGTAAGAGGATGACATACAGTAAAATGCTACTGGCTCTTTGAAAATCTTGTGTGAGATGGGGATTAGGCCTCCGTTGATTACTTGTGACATACTGTCACTGACATCAAACTATAACACAAGTAGCTGTTTAGCACTTCCAGCATTCAAACTGATTTTCAAGATGTGGCACATATACTTAAATATGTGCAGAGTATGTAAGATAAAGCTGCACTAATTTCATGTCATCAGCAGTAAAATTACTTCTGGTCTTTGGCTTCTGAGCATTTTACACAAGCATCGTCAACACCCTATCAGCCCCTAAATACTCCTCTCATACCTGTAGCTTGTAACAAGCAAGAGTAAAAGGGGATGAGATTGATTATGCTCAATCAAGGAGGGTCTTTCTCTGCTCGCTTTTGAATACAGCTCTCATCCTTGAGCATGAATAAAACATTTGCTACCTTCTTACCATTCAAAGACTTGCAGGATCAAAGTCTTGAAACAATTCAGCCAGAAGTGCAATGAAGGAAAGAACTTTCAACACTCACTTTGAAAATGTAGCAGATAATACCACTGTGTCTAAAAGATTAATCAAACCATAGTAGACGAAATTCCACCCTCATGTGCAGCAGCTCTGCCATTTGTAACAGCTATCCAAAATGAATCAGGCCCATTTTATTTCCAGTTTGCATTTGAGAAGAAAAATGTTTCAAGCCAGCTTTACAGCAAAGCCAGTTTTAATTACCTTTGGCTGTGGTACCATCCATTGTTTGGAATAGTAAGTCTTTTTCAACAGGAGCACTTAAGTCCTCCTGGGGTGGAATACGATTTTCCTGCTTAAGACCTCTTCTGATCAAAGTGAGCCGAACCGTTTGTCCTGTGTGCCGCAAAACGTCAACTGCTTGCTGGTTAGTAAAACCCTGAAGATTTGTTCCATCCACCTGCAGGATTAAGCAGCTTTTCAGTTCACCCAGAGAGAAAAAGCTCAGGGCAAAACAAGGCAGTGAGTTCTCATATCTGTTAGCCTAAGCAAAAATCAAGTGGAGGGGCAAGAACAAAACCTGTATAACTTTATGTAATTGGATATGCTAGGCGCTCCCGCTGGAGTACTCCAGAGCTAGGTGACAACCAACACCACAGCAAAGAGGGGAGGAGTGCCCACCATAGTGCGGCCAGGCAGATTTGCTCTGCAACGTGGGAGAGGATACAACATGTGCTGTGAAGGCCATATTGTGCAGCCTGTCTGCTCAACCACTTCAGCCATCTCTAACTCTGAGGAGAATATACTGGGTGAATAACCCAACACAGCCATGGCTAAGGGTTCTAGAGAGAGTAGAGTTAAGGAGAGGCACATCAATCCACTGTGGCAGAAAGACCTACAGCATGCAGTCATTCTGAGGTCAAGTAAACTTAGATACAGAGAAGTCAACTAATGAACACTGTGAAGTCCAATTTCCAAACACAACACTTTTGTAAACAATCAGATGTTATTGCTGGTTCATCCTTTTAATAGTTTAAACAATAAAATTTTGTTCTCTTCTGTTTGAAAATACTTGATTATCTCATTAACTTATTTTTTTTTCTGAAATTCAAAACTTCGGCATTTCTCAATTCTATCCCATTATCCCTAGCACCCACCACATATTATTCTTCTTCTCCCTCCAAACTCCATAATATCCTATTATTCCTCCATCTACCCCACAGTGCCTTAAATTTCTCAAATACTTCTTACAATACTATGCTCTTTGACTCCTGTATTTGTTTCTGCCTATCTACACAAAACACATACTTCATTATTTCAAGTCCTCCTAAATGAAGACTGAATCCCCTGGACCCTCAGTCATTTGTTGTCCTTCTATGAAATTATCCTAGATCTAAAGTAACTAAAAATCAGATAGGGCTATTTAATTTTTCCTCCACACTTAAACCATATTTTAAAAATATTTTTTATTCTTCTGTGTCTGAGATCACCCAAATAATTTTCTCCTTCTGCATCTGCAGTAGAAAAAGAAAACTGGAAAAATCTGTTTAAGCTGTTTGTACTCACAATGTAAATCATTAAAAGCGAGACATATACTTCCACAAACAAACATGCAGGCACTCTGGAGAGAGACCATAAGCTGTTCTTAGTGCTATCTTCACACAAATGCAAGGACAGATCTATGAGCGACACAAAAATGCGCTCCCTGCATTCAGGATCTGATTTCCAACACAAACCAACAGTTTATGGATGAAACTATGGTCTTCTTTCTCTGAATACCTAAAATCTTATTGACACATTTTTAAAATAATTTTGAAAACAGTTACCCGATTTGAATCAAATTTTGAAATTTCACACTTACTAACCTCCCACAGATATATAATGATATACTCTCACATACAATACAGGTTTTTTTTAAGAAATATAAGTTATGTGCTGGTAGCATAATCAAAAAAGCATGTGATGAGATACTCTGTCAGAAAAGGACTGAGAACTGCAACACTGATCCCAGGTATTTTAGTACTACAGGAGCATTTCTTCACAACATAAGAAGCAGTCTTGTAGACAAGCAATCTCCCTTCTTCCTGTGTTTACTTACAACTATAATTTGATCTCCCACATGGATTCTGCCGTCATGTTCAACAGCACTGCCTTTTGTAATGCTTTTCACAAAGATACCAGAAGGTTCTGGGATGAAAAAAACGGGAAAATTAATTTAACTGATTTCTTAAGAAACTATTTGCAATGCAAGTAAAGGCACCAGTCAAAGCAGGGAAAAAAAAAACCAACCAAAAACCAAAACAACACAATCTCTAAGTAAGATAATAATAAAGATAATCATAAAGAAAGAAAAAATTTAAGAAAAATGTACCTATTATTATCATCTTAAAGAATGAGCCAGATTAATGTCTGCTTGCTTTGGATCAATTTCATTCAAAACCTTAAAATGCCAAATTCACAATTCTTGATGAAAAACAAGAAATATTCTAACTTACTTTAATCTAAATGTTGAAACCAACATAGACAAAAACATAGCTCTGACTTTTGCCAGATCTGGACAGAAAATTCATCTTGAGTACACTAATCTGGTAATTTCTGAATTGTCTATGTACTTAATAACAACTTAAGAAAATCCACGTTTGGATTGCTAAATTGAGAAAATGATAAGCGAACTTAAAAACCACAACTTACGTTTTAACCAGTTTTTAACTGCAGTATTCACAATTTGATAAAAAGGTAACAAAGTTTTAAAAACCCCAACAAAAAAACTAAATTAAACAAAACAACCTCCCATCAAACAGAAACAGTTACTAACTAGTTACTAGTCACTATTTTTGAATCAGAAGGAAATATAGAGGAAACACCTACAGAAGGATATTTTACTAAAAAAACATTTCAGGAAAAACACACTTGCCTTTGAAATAAATTCAACAGCTCAATAAAGTGAAAATATATGGAGTTCCTACATGCACATTTTGTACAGCTTACATGAAATCAGGAAAATAATAGAATAAACTGGCATGAAATAACTCTGATGGTCTCAGGCCTGTAACACTGGTATCAGAAATCTTAAATGCATCTCCTTTCTCTCAACAAATGTTCTCACTCTGTTAAATGAATATGTTTAATGTGAAGATAATCCACTACATAATGCATTTTGAAAGCTATCACAGGCTTTGAAGATTTCAAGCTAACTTTGTACTGGCCCTCAATATGACAAAAATTGCGAGGAAGGAGGGTTAATGACTCAATTCAGCTTAGGAAAAATAAGATTACATATATATTCCAGTCACCACATCAAAAAGTCCCTCTTTTCCTATATCTATATATCTATATCTCTCTCTCTCTCCATATAGATATTATTTCTTTAGGGGAGGGAAGAAGGGTGAACTTGTTTTTTTTTTTTTTATTTGCCCAGGTTTTGTGCATAATTAAATAGCTGGTCCCCCTAACTTCAAAGCATGATATTTGTTGTCCAGTAGTTTTATTGCTGCTTCTTTGACAGGAAAGTTGTTCTATAACTGTTATGTCACAAAACTGAGTTACCTAATTAGTTCCTGATGCAAGAATATTCTCTAACATAGTTACAAGCAGCACAGTAATTTCAAACTGAAGACTAGTGATACCCAAACACTAAATCAGTTAAAATATGCTCTCAGATTTATACATGTTCTACATCATAATTTTGAAGATTCAACTGGAAGCTGCTTAAAAGTGGACTTGCACAAACTGTGCCTGTCTGGTCCTGGAAGTCCAGTTTTTTCTCATACAAAAATTAATAGCTGTAAACTGCCAAAAACATGGAAAGTATCTATCTATCTATCTATCTATCATTTTTTGAACAACATACACGTGGATACAAGTCAAACAAACAGCTCTTTGAGAAGCTTTATGACACATTCAAGAGAGATCCCTTCCTTGCAATATTCAATTTGCCAAATTTCCCCTAAAGAGGCCTAACAGAGTTCTGAATTATTCTTATGAAAAATGTAGTGGAAATTACAAAGTAAAAATAAGCAACTGTCCATTAACATTTCTGCATTTATTTATTTAAACAATCTTATTTACTGTCTGCCACAGCCCACAGGTGAAGAAACATTTATTACATCCAGAAGTCATTAAAGAAGTCATGATGTGCTAGCAGCATTACACACATTGTTTAAAAATTAATAACAATCTCTTAAGACTACTTAGAATGCTATTGTGTTGCCTTGTAAGAAGGCTACTTCTAAGAAAAAGGGCTCAACCTATTTTGCCACTTATTTTCAAAAACACGTAAACACAAGTTTAGCCAAAAGAGAAGATAAAAACTGATTTAAAAATACTGAGGTAGGATTTTATAATAATATCAATTGCTTTTATTCTGAAAATCCTTCTTATAAAAGGAAACCAATTACTTTTTTCTTTACAAATTTCAAATAGATTTTATATGGTTAAGGATTTTTTTAAGAGAAGATATACCAAGATTAAGTCTTTGATGCATATATACTATAGTATGCAATAGACTGCATAATAAAGTGCAGGAATCAACAATTACCTGATGTCTTGTCTCCAATGTAACCTGCAATAGTTATTCCTAAACCCTGGTTGTTTTTAGTGAGTTCAACATTGAATTTCTCCCCATCTTCACAGCTATCAACAGAAGCATCATCCTAAAAAGAAAAGGGGGATTAGAAATGAAGCTTTCCTTTTTTAAAGATTCACAACATTCTTTAATGTCAGTGACACATAAAATTAGATACAAACACAAAAAAGGAAGCATGAAATTTGCGTCTGTTCCTGTCATCAGAGAAGCAAGAAACAGTTAGCATTCCTCATGGTAAACAAATGCAGGGCAGGTCATGTCTTCACCCCACTACTCTAACATATCAAATCATTATTTAAAGACCAAAATGACTGGTGAAAGTTGTACAAATTGAACAATGAAATTTGTCTACAGTAAGTTATATTCATATATATATATATATATATATATATATATATATGAATATTTAGCTTGCTGCCTTTCTGGAACTCCCTCAGAACTAACTTTAGATTGGTGTGTTATCAAAAACAAGAAAAAGAACCCCCAAATTGTATTTTTTATTCTATTTCTAAATTTCTAAGTCTAAATTTCTGCTTATTAACTACAGGTATCCTTTTAAAACTTGCAAGCTTAAAATATGCTAAAAGCTATCACTTAGGTAATTATATTTCTTGCTCTTGAAATGCTTAAAAATTTTGTTTTAGTACATAGCAATTATACTTCCAGCTAGCTAAGTAATTACAATCTTCATTAACACCTGCTATAACTCTCAGAATTTCAGGAACAACAGATTTTGGCGCTGTTTAATTACTTGTTATTAATGAAAGTGGAACACATATTAAAATCCTATTTTAACAATAAGGTGTTTGTATTAAAAGTTTTTATTCTGTCCCTTCTGCATGCCAATGGAGACTATTTTTTTTTTTAAGAGCCAATACGGCAACCAGGCAGATACTAACTAAACCCAGTTTAAATAGGTAAGTATGTGCCAGAAAAGACATCAAGAGAGCTATCATGCTACTTGCCAGAAGAGAATCAGACTTGAGCTCTGATAAAGTATCTCTTTATCCAAGCAACTCCACCAGACAACCAAATTAAACACAAGAAAAATAAATGTTTAATATATTAATCATCCCTCTGATTGAAAATACAGGATTATTTTGGCTACAGGTAATGCCACTAAAAAAAGATCCAATTCCTATAGCCTCATGAATTTTTACAGAATAGGCATCTGCAGGTAACATGACAAGAACTGCCATTTTGCATAGCCATGGTCTAGTTTTAAAAGCATCATGAAGTTTAAGGGCATCCATCCACACTGTATCAGATAGGAAGAAACAAAAAAATTTAACTGTTTGAATCATCATCTTCACTTCAGACCCAAATCAATGAGTTTTACATGACTGTTAACAGGGTGCTCCTTCCAAGAATGTGACTTTGTGTAGGCAGGACCAGTCTAAAAATAGCCTGCCTCCTGCCAGGGGAGAAGCACCAGGAAAGAGGTATTGAGAAGTATGGAAATTGGGAAGGTGGCAAAAACCTTAAACTGCACCCCTTTGCTGCTTTGAGCTATTTTGTAAGTACTAGAAATCATATATATTCTGTAGCTGCAGATACATCCTTTAACATTGCATCACATAACCTCAAAAAGGCAAATACTGCAGAAATACACACATATAAAATTATCAAATTCAGCTTTTATTTTGAGAGATGCATTTCAGACAAGCAATACTAGGGCTAAACATCAATCCCTTTATCTAAAATGCAGAAAGGTTTTACATCTCTGAGTGCTGTAAAGACACAAAAGTACTAGTCTATCTCTCGTCTTCAATGCTCAGAAGCATCTGTGTTAAGCTTAGCTTTCTTTGCTTTATAGCCACTAAACAGGGGATGAATATATGTTAGGTTTTCACAGATATCACTACAATGGACAGAGACAAAATGATGGTATCACCATCATAAATTGTTACATAACAATCATGCATAAATGGCAAAGACTTTTTCTCTTCTGATGTGACTTGTCTCAAATCTACATTGCAAATGAAGAAAATGTCTAGAAAAACAACAGGAAAAAGTAAACCAAAAAATTCTACCTAGGGGTAGGCTCAAAACCAAACCTTTTCTTCTCTCATTAATTTACTTCATATATTAACATTTAAATGTACCTAGTCATAGCCACATGTGGCAAAACAGTATTGATTCTGATTCCCATGAAACCAGACTGTTACAAAAATGCAAATTATCTGCTTTATAGAGATCTTGAGTTGACAAGTCATGATAATATTTACAGCATTTTTTAAGTGGCTGACATTTATAGAGAAGTAACAATACAAAGTTCGATCATCAGCAGGGGGTAAGGGCAGCAGCTGGCTTACTTTTTTTAGAAAACATCTAGCAAATGAGCAATGACAGGTGATGTAGGAAACTATTAGCATCTGTGTGCTGGTGCAGGGAGAAAAGTTCTGATGAGCAGATGAAATTATATGGAAAGAAAAAGGGCAGGCAGAGAGAGAAATGCTGAAGAGTCATTAGTCATAGTTCTGTCCTGAAGGAAAGACTGCATTGTTTCAGGTTTCCCAATGTAATAACATACCCTTATAAGTAACCCAGAACAAGTTGTTAATCAGATTAACCATGGACTCATTAGATTCAAATTCTCCCAGACTGTCAGATGAGAATAGTGCTACTGGGAAAGAAAATTCTAGCTTTTGAGAACCTAAACACAGAAGACATTCAAATAGCAGTTAAAAAGAAAAGAAGTTTGCAATGAGTTACATATGTTCACTGTTGCTTACCTGTTTCTCTGGTGTAGAGGTGGGCACTGGTGTACCTGGAGGAACTGCTGGTAGAAGTGACTCCTCAACAGGACCTCTTGCAATTACCAGTTTCACTCTATTTCCACACTGCCTTAGAACTTGTGCCACCTGCTCACTGCTCATTCCAGCTAGGTCTGTATCACCAATTTTCAAGATGTGATCTCCACTACACAATCTTCCATGCTGATGGAAAAATAATGAAAAAATGGCATTTGTCCCATGTACCACACAATTAGAAAAAAAACACATAGCTTTAGTCACTTCTAAGACATATGAATCAGGTAACATTTTTTGGATAGCAAGTCAATATCTTAATAACATGGAGAAGAAAAGAAGGTTGACCAATGGCACATGACTTTTTCTAGGAATTTCCCCAGAAATATCCAGGACATCCTTTTTAAAGATGTCACCCAAGCACAGAGAAAAGAATGTGTTTAGCTATGGTTACTCCTTCTGGTATTTAACTACTACATGTAGATTGCAGAACTTTGGGTTTCATTTTCAAGCACATTTCCAAAAAACAGATACAAACATATAATCAAACTTACATAAAAACACATACATACAAACAACAAAACAGATAATTAGCTTTGCATTGATACTAAAAAACTAGCAGTAGTAGTAGTAACAGGATTAACCATGACTTCAAAATGAAATTAATTTCTCTCTTCCTGTGATCCAGCTATCTAAATTGCTTTACACTGGTTTAATCTCTTACTGATTTACCTTTAATTAATAAAAAAGCTTCACATTAATTTAGGCCACATGATGAGTGTTACAGAGACAGGTTTGTAAAAGGATCTACGTGTTCATGGAAAAGAGGACAGCAGTAAATTCTGTCCATTCACCTCCAGGCCCTGTTATCAGGCTACTACTGCTATTGTAGGAAGACTGACCAGTCTCTGTGTCTATTCAACCCTTGACCATCATTAATGCAGCCCTAGGTACCTGTCCAATGAACTAGCTTGAAATGAGCTGTGATACCAAATTCAATTCACATGAACCCTTCAGGCAAGAGCAGAGCTTGTGTCTTGGAGCAGACGTGAAGCCACATACTTGCTTCAAGCTTCAGTAAACTCAGCAGAGAAAAGCAGATGCTCTTAGCTTTTAGACACAGCAAGTCAATCTTTGGAGTCCTCATCACCCCTGATTACAACCAGTACACTCATGAAAGAATTAATCCTCTAAATGCACAAAACATATAAAATGTTACAGATTTGAAAATGTGATTTAGAGCCTAATCCATCTTGAACATCCAAATGCAGAGACTTCTGCACTAAACACATGTTTAAACACAGAGAGGAAAAATTTCAGCAATCACTATTTAACTTTTCAGTTTTATTCCGATTAAAGCTACCACTATTTGGTCTGCTAATAAAAGTAAAGAGTAACTTCACACCTTAGTGAACAGTAAGAGAGAAGTAGGTTGAATTTACCTGATCAGCCACCCCTCCTGGAAGGATGGTTTTAACAATCACTCCAGTTGACTTTCCTCCCACTATCCCAAATCCCAGACCTGAGCCATCATTCACCAGCTCTATGGTCTCCACATGCTGCCAGTGAACCTAAAAGGAAAAAATATAAGCTTGCAAATTATTAAAAACATAGAATCATAGAACTGTTCAGGTGTAAAAAGACCTTTAAGATTATCAAGTCAAACTACTAATATATGAATAAGAATTTTCAAGTTATTTTCTCTTATTTCTTATGTTTTTAATAATGTAATTGGAGGAAGATAGACATACAGTACCTCTTTAACAATTACTATTAGGTGTGATATTACGTAATATTTAATCAGAAAATTGCTAATTCTAAGTACTTCTCTGGTACAAACCAGAGTGGGGTAATGGGTCAGACTTTTCAAGGACTTGTCAAATGAATTTAGGCAGCAGCCTAGGGCTGCCCACCTTCATGCCCCTTTCCAGTCAGTAAATACTGCTGCTAGAAAACCACACAAGACTGGAAATTAAAATTTTCAGATAAGTACATGTTCGCATCAGCCATTATATCAAAGCACAGTAGAAAGCAAAATCCCAATTCAGTATTTTTAAGGCTGAAAGGAAACCCAAGAAGTTTGTCACAGCAATAGTGGAAGAGAGCAAGCCTCTCCTATGTGCTGGCAGGAGAAGTCAGGTTAGTCAGCTGCATGCCTGCACACAGATAAAAGGAATAATTCTGACATTCCTTCAGTAAAGATTTTATGCTAATGCTTAAAAAACCTCTAAAACAGTTCCTTTTTGGAGACTGATTGCTCTCTATATTTCTGGTGGTTGATTCCCTTAAAGAAGGGCTATAGATGACTCAACAGTAAAACCTCCATAAACCAAATATAGGCTGTTTCATCGCAGTCATTACATGAGTAAGATAAGGGGAAGAGAAATTACAGTTAATATCACCATCTTTATGAACTGTGTTGTCTACACCTAGAAGTGCAAAAGCTCTCATAAGAAAGGAATTGTAGTAGAGCTGCTTTTTGGGGACTCCTTAAGTACATCTTTTAACTTTACTGGAGCTCCCACACTAACAGACAACAGAGAAACAAACACAAAAGTACCCATCCAGCTGGTGATGCAGATCAGATTACAATGCCTCAAGAAATTGTTTGCTGAAGCAAAAGGCAAAGAAAAAACAATCCTGTTTACTGCAACTTCAAAATAAACCTTCATCAAGTAAGGTAAACATGCTGTATTTGCACTTGTGGATACAGATAATTTGGCAGATGGGAGCAAGGAATGCATCCAAGATGAAGATTTTTTCCCCAGCAAGCCTGAATATCTTCTACTCTTTGTAGGGGAAAGGTACAATGAAGATAAATTGAAGAAAAACCTCAAGAACTGTGAAGAAACGTACATACGAGTTACAAAAAAAATTACTCAAAAGAGTATATGCAGTAAGTACATGCATGTCCAGAACTGAATACACAGATGTTTGGGCTGTACTCACCGGGTTAGAATGGGCTGAAACAGTGCTAGCAGCAGATGGAGACCGGGAAACCACAGGACTGATGAGCTGAGGAAAAGTGCCTCTAGCGACAACTAGCTGGACATTATCTTTTGCTTTCTGCAAAATGCTGATAGCCTGTTGATGTGTAATTGTCTGATCAAGGGCTTGTCCATTAATAGCAAGGATTTGATCTGCTTCCTTCAGCTTTCCATCTCTGTCACATAGGTGTAAACGGGAAGAGAGATAACAAAATAAACAAATAAGAAAAATCAAGGAAACATTGCCACTGAAAGACCAATATTTTGACAACTTTCCAGGATTTTTAATAACCTGGTCTCTATTCCCCACCCCCTCCTCCTTTTTTAATTCCCCCCTGCAGTCTTGCTGAAAGGAGCTATTGTGGCATCCTGGTGATCCCTCCCTTTGAAGCTAATTCCACTGCTATTTTCCCCTGGCTGCTACCCCCTATCCAGTGTTTTTTTCCCTGAACCCCCATGCGAGACTAAGCATATTAATCTCAGTTGCTCCCAACCACAGCCTGGGAATTTATGTTTATCCTTGAATTTGAGCCTCTTGCTTTACAGACTAAGTGCTCCGCTTTGTTCAATACAATCATTCTGAATATTCATCAAACCATGGGGTGGAACACACTTTCACCAATATGTTACGGAAACAAATTTTGTTTTGCTGAAATATAAATAATAAATAAAAAAGAGGACAAAGAAATAAAGAAATCAAACAAAAATCGTAAAATAGACGATTTTCCCCTTTTATACAATGGGGAAAAAAGCCCTGAACAAATTAAAAAAAGCTCTTCACTTTCTGACAAAGGAAACGTTACTGTAAAATTACATACTGAGTCCTTCCTCAGATCTGCTCCAAAGCAAGTGTATGAAGTCTACGCAGTTGAATTACCCTCTCTTTTCTCCACCATTTCTTTGCATCCCAAAGTGACAATGCTTAGATAACAAAGAGCAGCAAGGATCTCTATTACAGCAGCCTTTGTAAGCACCTACACTGTAGAAACCCAGGTAGAACACTCAGGAAAAGAGTTTAGCTTCAACTTATAGTATTTCATTTGTGAATTTGAACTGTTTTTCAGAGTGCTCTCAAAGACTTAATACTGCCAGAGTCTTTCTCATTTATAAGCTCTGAAACAGTTGCTGAATGTTCTTTTTCTTGACAGTAAATCAGGCAGGGCCTGATTCAGTAGATAGGTCTCATCTCCAAGCAGTAAGTGTCAAATGGGAAGGAAACAAACAAACAGAAAAGAAACAAAACAAAACTCACCTAAACCAAACCAAACCAAAACCAAATGAAAACAGAAAGTGGAAATTAGGCACAGAAAGGGAAATTCTCTGATGTTGTAGAGATATAAATCATGCCACATTTTCTAAGTGGTTAACTACAATTTACTCTGTATATCATGTTCTTGTCTCTTTTGCTCATGTTCTTATTAGACTTACAGTGTTCAGATCACAAATAATCCAAAAATAGCTCCCTAAAACACAGTGTGAAACAGCACCAATGTGACTCAGTCTCTCCATACAACATATGGAGTACTTCACAAAGCAGCTTGGGCCAGGGTCCTGAGTAGTGACACACCTTACCAGCCTGCAGTGAAACACTGCTGCAGCCATTTACCACTGAGTTTGTGCGCTCCCTCGGGCACTTTTCTCAACATTACCTGAGGAATCCAAGTGTAAGTCTAAAGCATATTTTCAGCAAGCTATTATTATTGCTAAACTTATGTAATACCAGCTGAGTATTTCTGTGAATATCCCTGACTTTAGATCAAGACTTGCTTGACTTCAAATCTTGTTTCCACAGCTGCTCAATAGAATTCAACCTAATAAATAAGACTGCTAGATACAGCTGACTTTTTTGCAACAAATAGTTCTTCAGTGCATTGAACAATGACAAAATATGTATTTCAGTTTTAAAAGACGTGACACAGAACAGTAGCTTCCTCTTTTTTCCTATTTAAAAACCCAAGGGAAATGTCATTTGTAGTTTCTATGAATTAAGAACAGTTCATACGATGCCTGTTCCAACATTATATAAATGATGGCAAGCAATTTTACATCTGCAATGACACTCAGAATATGAAGAGAGAAACATGCCCTTGTACCACAAAAATAACAGCAGTAACACAACTGTGTTACTGAGTCACATTAACACTTGGTATAGTAAAATATTCAGTAGTAATATTACCTGTGTGCCACACTTCCCTCCTGGATTTCTTGCACAAATATTCCTAGTTCTCCCCTGTTTTCACTCTTGAGTCCCACAACACTGAAGCCCAGACCACCACTTAGAGGTTTAATAAGGTCAATTGTCTCAACCAGACGACCCTGTTCAGCAGAAGTTAAAAAAAAGGGTACAAATGTTAAAAGGTTTAAAATGAACAAAGGTTAAAAATGTTGAAAAGCAGTAATAATAAATGTGGCAAACAACTTGGAAATTAATTTGTAATGACAACTATAGCTGGACAAGACTATACAAGCTACTAAATGAAACATAGTTGCTCATTTCCAATTTCTTGCTATCATACAGAAAATATTTGAGAAATAAATATTATTACAGCCTAGAAGAGGAAATCAGGATACAAAAGTTAAATATACGGAGTTTTGGTTTAGTAGTGACTGAAGTAGGATGTATATCTATTTTAGAGGGCACAGGACAACTTTCAAGCAAATCCAGAAAAAGGATGAATTTCAGAAAGATAGAAAAAAAGTTGGATTATGCAAAAAGGCTCTCCTGATACCATTAGACTTCTCCTACCCTGCTCTATTACAGATTAAATAGATATATCCTAGAATATATGCCTGGGCATTCCCAGCTACAACCACTGAAGGGACTCGTGCACCATTTCTGCCTACTACAGGAAAGCAGTAAAATTACAGAACAGTGCACAGCAAGGTCATTCCATTTTATTTCCAAGAAAGTCATAGGACTAGCTTTCATTAATTATGCATACAAAAGCATGCTCTAACAAAGCATCTCCCTCATGCATAGAGTAGTAGCTCTACAACAAGCATGGAAAAATAATGGCATACTGATCTATAATACACAGACAATGGCCAACTAAGGAACAGCAGCTCATGAGTGACTATGTCAGGGCTAGTTTTTCAACTGCCTCCTCATTTACTAATTGTTTCTCAAATTGAAAGGTTACTTTTATTTTATACAGTAAGTGGAATTGTAGTTTGTGTAGTAATTCAATTGCTTTTAAATATAAATATATCTTAGTCTTCATATAATCAGTAATGCATATTTTGTGGTTACTGTATGACAGGGTTACCTGGGACATGTTTCTGATCAGCTGCTCAAAGTCATCACTAGAAAATTTCCCATTAATCTGAGGAGTAATGGATCTCATTGATGCCTCTAACACATCAGCTGGGCTACCATTCTGCTGAGCCAACAAATATGACTCATTAAGCGGCAAGGACCCCATGTTCACACCATGATGGAGAAGCTGAGGGAATTCACCACTGGAATGTATGGAAGGTGTAATATTTACCTGTAAAAGATTGAAGGAACATGGAGTTATAGACACAACAGAAAACTTCTCATTAGGTAAGAACATTATCATATGCCAGCTGATCATTGTAAGTACCTGAAATTCCAATCTGCAATTTTAAACAGACATTTTAAGAAGAAAGTTAACCTTCAATATTTATACCCAATGTAAAACTGTGAACTACAAGTATAAAACACTAAATAAATTGATTAAAACAACCCAGAATTATTTTCCATACTCTGTCTAAAATTCACTTTTCCCATCACCACAGCATCTTGAAGTATTCCATCACTATGTTAGAGGTAAAAAAGAACAATTTTTTTCTACAGTACAAGTAATTAAGGAAAAAAAAAAAACACAAAAAGCAAAGAAATAAAAAAACCAACCAAAACGAAAAAAAATGTTATCAGTTATTTTACAATAAAAAGAAAAGTATGCACATATTGAAAAAAATAAGTAAATCTCACAGCTACACAGAGAATTTCACTGGTTATGGTTTCCGCCTAACTGTGTTCTACAGCACGCAATGTGACTATCTGCATGAGCTAGGATTAAATACAAGATTACTGAACAAGTCTAAAACCACTAGGCTGATCTGAATACGCTTACACAGCCAGACTTTACAATCCACTTTTCTTAGAACAGAAAAGAAAGTAAGAAAATCCTCTGTTTTGCACAGCCACAACAGATCACCTCTTTTCAAGCAGATCTGTGCCGATCTATCTAATGAATGGCTGCTGGCCATATAAAGCTCAGGTAAAGCAGAAACCTTAATTTACCTTCTGTCTCCCTTGCCTGCTGACTGTCAATTGGTACTGCTTTACTCCAGACAAATTTGCTTCCCACTTGCCTGGTACACTATTATATTGCAATTTCAAACACTTTTCCTTTTTTTACAATGCACACTTTCTAACATTCTGCATCACAATACAGAAACCTAAGGCTCCCCTTCCTTAAAGTCACATTTGAAACTTCAAGTACCAATAAAAATTTCAAAACAGTAGATATATTCTAAAATGTCTACTCCATCAGTCTCAATTGTTCAAGCATGTTTTATCTATTTGGTTTATCACATCAGTCCTCCAACAGTCCAGTTATTAGAAGGTCAATATTGTTCTCCATCATAGAATTCCATCTCATCTGAGTGTTTTAGGAAAATGCAATAAAACAAACATAATTTGTTGAACAACTTATGTGGCTGGGAGGTCCTCAAGTTAAAGAAAAAATACCACAAGGCAGCATTAGAAAAAAAGAGTTCTCAACAGCATTTCTAAGCCTGTTCTGACATAAAAAAAAACTGTAAAGAAGAAAATTTGGATGTTTGGAACTCAGTGATTTTTATATCACATTGATAATGTTCTTAATCTGTACTTGTGAGGAATCATTTGGGTTATGTTTCAAACAAATTGCAACACCTAAAATCTGCACATATGCACTTTCTTTAACCACATACATTTGTGTTGGCAAGCTTGTAAGGCACAGGTAGACAAGCTTTGTTTCACAGTTCATTTCATAGAACAACACCCAGAGACATAATCGAATTCTGCCCTTCTGAGAATATAAGACCCCCCCTTACATTATATAAACGGATTTGAAACTAGTAAGGTCTGTGACATGCTTGTGTTTCTTACCTGCATAAGGTCATAT
The DNA here is from genome assembly GCF_049639895.1 of Pseudopodoces humilis. Taxonomy (NCBI): domain Eukaryota; kingdom Metazoa; phylum Chordata; class Aves; order Passeriformes; family Paridae; genus Pseudopodoces; species Pseudopodoces humilis. Next base: position 46,480,280 of record NC_142203.1, on the reverse strand, counting down.
AACAGGTTAATTCACTTCTACCTTCAATAATATTGTCCATTTCGAAACTCTAAAACTGAATTTGCTCAATTATGTATTTTATTTCTTATTCTCCTCCACCTTCAAATCTTCTTATAGAGCCTGTTCTGCTTCTTCTCACAAAAAATGGTCATTGGTGAAATCATTAACCCCAGGAGTACCTAACATTATTCAATTAACCATTCTTAACTGGTTATACTAAAAATATTTTTACATTTCTACAAGCAATATAAAGCAGCCTGAGAATATGAGATGCATACCTGAACTAGGTTTCATGAGCACCAAAAGACCACAGTATATAGGTATGATGTCACAAATGTTAGTAAGTCATAAATTCAAGCTCATTTTCTAAATTGCAGTGCTTGTTGCAGAAAACAGCACTGAGCTACCCTTTCTGCCGAAGGTTACCATCCTCAGAGCACTCTTGGTCAAAGCAGTCCCTAGGGAATTAATCACCTGCTCTGGCAAAGCCAGGCAAAGTTAGCCTAAACAAAGAACAGAATAGTACAAGTAAAACCTACCAATTTTATCCAATGTCAATCAGTGAGAGCTCACTAAACTACTTTGATGGAGCTTTTGGAGTGGTAACTTCAAACTAAGTGAGCCGGGCTCAGCAGCTGAGCATGGTAATGACATCAATCAGTATGATTACACCTCAAGAAAAATACATTAAATGCCTCCAATTTCATTTACCACCATTCTAACTGTATTATTCTGCCCTGGGGGGTCTTCTACTGTGGTAGGAGTTTCTGGACGTTTCATGTTTCAGGGTGGCAGAAGGGTATTACTTGGTATCATTGGTATTACTGATAGTCTCATAAAACCTAACTGTGTGTGAACTCCCCACTTTGAGTAGTCATTTTCTAAGACAAAAAAAAGACAAAAGAAGGAAAATTCTATAATAACGCTAAAAGCAAAATTTGAGACCATGTACAGAAAGCTAGAACACTTTTTAATTTACAAAGAATGAGCCATGCAGGCAAAAAAGGAGAGAAACAGAATTTTATATTACAGAAACTGACTGAATCCATTGCATTAAATTTATTCCATGTCACCACACAGTGTTTCAGACTGCTAACGCAGAGACAATCCCAGTTTGTGGAACCTCTCTCTGCATAAAAAGCCTACGTCTCCCATGTAACTTTCATGTAACACTTCTTTACACACAAATGTGTAGGGAGCAAGTTGCACTAGAAAAGTCATGCACAAAAACTGACGTCAAGCTACAGTTATTAAAATTATGGCAGTTTTAGAATAGCATGAATGTTATTCTACTATTATAGTAGAATATATATTACTGTTCACAGTATGTTTGCATTATGGTACTTTTTTTCTCTAATACTAATAAAAGACTTTCTGTATGCATAATCACCAAAGAAAAAAATGGAACTACCCATCAAAAATAAAAGGTGTTAGAGTATGACACATTTCCCTTATGGATAGTATTACATGCCTAATCTGAATCCAAAATACTTCTTGTACCACTCAATCTTGTACTATGACTTAAGGGTGTTCTAGTACTACTGAACAGTGGTTTGATTGCTTTAGGCAGGTCATTGCACTGTTTGCCATGTTCTAGGAGCAGAGTAGCTATAATGCCTACTTTAACTTCCACCTGAACATCTGCCCAGTATCACCATGCTTTTCTGTACTCAAGTTTGAAGGACTTCTTCAAAAAAGATAAGGCAATGTCCTTAGGGAATTATGGTTTTCTTCCTGGTAGAGAATTTGCACATTCTCATGTTTTTACATTGTGTTTTCACTGACCAAGTCCTGTTCAAACTGGCAATATAGTGATCACTTTCTCTGTTTACTTCATTCTTTCTCCATACTTTTGTGAGCTGGGGCATGACTTCTCCCATTTCTTCTGCCTTTCAAAGCAAAAGATGGAATTTTTTCATGTTCATATTCATGTTCTTCTAATACACATAACTTAGTAACAATTCCACTATTCTGAAAACACTATTTATTTGCATGATGGTTAAAATACCACTGAAAATAAGTCTTGCATACTATATATATTGCAGGAAAAGGAAAAAATAACCTTCCAATTCACACTAGATTAACTAGAACTTTAAAAGCTTCTTCTCAAAATTTCAAAATTTGTTGTAGCTGTACAACAGCACAGCTACAACACAGTACTGAACACAGTCACATCAAGAGCACTTGACAGCAACATCTCATTTTCATCACACTCTTTTAAACAAACACTGTGGAGGAAGCCCAGTCCTCTGACAGGCTCCCTCCCTGGAGATCTGCCCCAAGATAAGACAAAACCACTTAGTCATGGTGACTAAGCTGTGGACCCCTTCCTGATTCAGGACCCTATGTTATCTCCCCGTTAACTATTGGGCATCTTATCCTGGTCTCAGACCACTGGCCCCTTTTCCAATTCTTCCTTTCCTGATAAAAACCCTGGCTTTTGCCCAGATCAGGAGTAGATCACTGAAGCCTGCATTAAAGAACTCCTGTGGAACACCACATGGTCTCCTGTCTCTTGTCTATGCGCAGCTGGTGTAACCCATGAGCGGAGCTGGCTGGGCTGATCTGAACTGATCATGGCAAGATCAGAAATCACTTCTAAAACAGCTGATCACTTGAAGCCTCAGGCCAAGGTCCTAAGGGTTACCCCTGGCTGGAAACTGCCTGGAACTCCCCAGACAGCGGCTCCTCCCCGGGATGTCTATCTGGGATTGTTGCTGGCAGAGCTGGGGGTCGGACAGACACCCAGACCCAACCTCAACAGAGTGCTGCCCGAACTCCACGCTGGAACCTTGAAACCACCTGGGTCCTGGGACAGAGCATTATCCCGCAGAGCACAGCCTCAGAACTGAAGCACCGTTCAGATCCTCACCCCTCTGAAGACACCTTCTCTGTCAGAGAGTATCCAACGAGGCAGCTCCAACACCTTTGCCGTCACCACCTGGGAGAAGAAACCCCAAGGACTGGAATAAAAGCCGAGCACCCACTCTGCAGTTTTATTTTAACCCAACCAGCTGGGAGCTGTAAGTTAACCCAGCCTTTTTCTGCACACTACTTTATTTCCCTGGGCCTTTTTGGGTTTATTTTCCTCTTTTTTCTGCTGGGCTGGGACCTGGACTACCAGTATGGGGTTAAAACTACGGAAGTTTCTGTGATCCCAACTGAGAGAGACCTACACTCCCAAATTCTACAAATCGTATCTGCTAACAGTTTCTCTTTCTCTAAAGGAAGTCTCTCTAAAACGAACCTAAAAGCATTTATTCACTGGATTTCTAAGCATTTCCTTGACTCTAACGGACAGTCTGTCTGTCTCAACTCTTCCTGGGATAGTGTAGGGATCAAAATATATGTCTGTCAAGTTAACGGAGATCTTTCAGTTACAATTAAGGGTTTTATACCCTTATTTCACATTATAACTAAAACTAGAATAAAAGCCTTCTCACTTTAAAACCTCTCCTTCCAACCCCCATTGCTCTCAGGTATCTTCTCTTCCCCCATACAACTGCAAATGACCCTGACTCTGACCTACAACCTGCAAAACCAGTTTTTCCACCTCGACCCCCTCCACAGTCTCTCTCCCCACTCACTCCAGGGCCAGCCTCTGTCACCTCCCACCCCGCCCCCCGTCTCCTCCTCCAGGCACTCTCCCGGGGCGCAACGCCCACCCCTCTTGCTGGACCGGGGAGCAGGGGATCCGCCCTGCTTCCGTACAGAGACGTCCCCTCCTCTCCTTCCCGGCTTGCTGAGGAGAGAGTGTGGGACCTGCTCTAACCCTAGCCAACCTCACTCCCCTGGCACAACCCACCATGCGCTGCACTTTCTTTGCACCCTCCCCTCCCACTTCTGCCTATTCCTATCGCCCTCTCCCGTGCTTCCTCCCCCCAGCCCCGCTGTGCTCCCCGCTCCCCAACACCCCACCACATCCTGTCTCTATCCCGACCCCAAGCTGCCGTATGGCACAACCCTGGCTGTTCCCCGCCTCTCCCGGGGCCCCCACAGGCAGCCATCCCACCACTCTCGGCAGCTGCACAGCGCGAGTGGAGTGGGACGCCACCCCCGCTCGGCGAGCGCATGGCGCCCAGCATGCGAGTGGCTCTGCCGACGACACTCGTGGCGCCCTGTGGCTCCGCCTGCCCCTCCCGCTGCTTTCTCCCCACACACAGTTTCTTCCCCCCGCCCCCCACACGGCTTTTCCTCCTGCTGCGGCTTGTGCCGCCTCAGCCACAGCTTCTGCCGGTACACCGCTGCAAAACCCGGCACCCGGCACTGCTGACACCTGCAGCCGCCACACACAGCTGGCAGCACCGGCACTGCCGCCCCACCACAGCTTCCCTGTGGTCAGGCTGCGCCCTGCCAGCCCCACCGCAGTTTCCCCACGGCCCGGCTGCGCCCTGCCGGCCCCACAACGCCCCGCTCCAGGCACCCTTGGTGCACTCAATGAGGCATCGCACAGATGCATGCCCTGCATTCTCTGCTGAAGATGACAGCGACAGCAACGCAACTGACTGATTCAGATGAAACTGACCCTTGGGCAATAAATTGCGTTCAAGCCACTCAGGCAGGTGAATGGCAGCTCAAAACCTGCGTATACATACCTGTGTTCCCAGTAACTTATAAAAAGTAGGAATGGTGCAACAAACAGAACGGTGCGGCAGCCCATTACTAACAAAGAACTCACAGACCTTCGCGAAACAGCCAAAGAACATGGACGAGTAACACATCTTTTTAGTAATTGCCTAGAGGCCATTTTCTCTGCACACATCTTACTACCACACTATGTCAAAAATATTGTGCAATGCCTTCTTTCCCCCGATGAATATGTGCTATGGGAAAGGCATTGGGAAAAAACATTTAAAAACATTATCTGACAAATATTCTAAAGATGCAAATATGCAAATTTTACTGTTGAACAGCTAGCTGGAGAAAATGACCTATAAAAACCCTCAGAACAAGCTAACACTTTACCTGAGGAAACACTGCAAGACATATTGCAGCAAAAACATCATTGTTCCTCACTCCAGATGACTCTACTCCCACCCTACATTTTCCTAATATCAAACAAGGGGTGGATGAGAGTTTTATTAAATTTGTGGATAGATTAAAGGATGCCTTGGAAAAACAAATAGAGAATAAAGAGGCACAAAAGGAACATCTGAGTAAACTAGCTATAAAGAATGCTAATGAACAATGTAAAACTATTCTGAGGACCTTACCCTTGGACACAGAACCTACTGGTGGAAAGCTGTACACACCATTTGTCCACTGAAAACACAGCTGTCCAGGTGGTTGCTAAAGGCATCGCTGAAGGGGTTTCTGGAGCATTTGCATTTGTGGTAACTTCCAAAGATAGTGTTTGCTGTTTCAATTGTGGGGAATTTGGATACTTTATAAAGGACTGCCCAGAGAGGTCACCCACCCAAGACCTCTGCACTGGTTTCTAAAGGCCCCAGAGACCACAGCAATACCAGCAGCACTCAGGAAACTTCCAGTGCAGCATGGTAAGGCCCCATGCGCAGACAACAAACCAAAAGCCATCTCGTTCTGTCCCAGCTGTGAGATTTAGATCGGACAGCCAGGACCAGGAAGGTGGGAAGCAGCACAGCACATCATCCCAGGAGGATGATGTGATCCCAAGCCAGGAGGAGGATCCAACACACGGAAATATACCGATGGGAACCAGGCGCCAGCTGGTAACTGCACTGTTCATTGACTTTACAGATTAAAGTGTTTACCATGTTCCCACAGGAAAGCATGGATCAAAAGATGGTCCCTGGGACATCCTAATTATAGGTGACACTTTCCATGGTCCAAATGAAATTTTTGTTTTTCCAGAAGTATGAACAGTGTACCCTGGACAACAAATCTCTGTCCAGCTATGCTGCATGGACATGCCCTTTTACCTTTCACAGGGAATCCCGATTGCACAAGCCTTTCCATTCCCACTGAACCGCATGGAACGACTCAACCCCACAATAATGTGGGCACAGACTGTGGGCTCAAATAAGCCTACCATCGAGTGTGGCTTATTCTGCAAGGGAGAGAAAGTCTACCAACCAGGGATGCTTGACACTGCAGCAGACATAACCATCATTGCCCACTTGGAGTGGCCAGCAAAGTGGGAACTGCAGCCTGTGGCAGGCATGATTTCAGGGATTGGTGGAGTCACAGTGTCTATGTGCAGCAAGCAGAATGTCATCATCAAAGGACCTGAAGGCAAGCTGGCAACCATCTGGCCATTTGTGGTAAGGGCTGCCTTACCCTCACCCTATGCGGTAGGGACCTTCTATCCTAGTGTGGGGCTTCCTTCCCAGCTGGAATTTCTGACTGGGGCCACTGAGGACTGCATGCTGCCATCTAGCCCTGGGCTGACTTGAAAACACGAGGACCCAGTCTGCGTCGAGCAATGGCCCCTCTCAAAGGTAAAATTGCGCATACTACAAGACCTAGTTGAAGAGCAGCTTGCCAAAGGCGACATCATCGAGACCACCAGCCCCTGGAACTCCCCAGTCTTCGTGCTGAAAAAGCCTGGAAAGGACAGATAGAGACTTTTACACGATCTTCGCAAGATCAATGAGATCATTGAGGACATGGGTCCCCTTCGGCCTGGCCTGCCCTCACAATCGATGTTGCCTCAAGACTGGACTCTTGCCATCATAGACATCAAAGACTTCAGCAAATGTTTCTTCAGCATTCCGCTGCACCCCCAAAATGCCTCCCACTTTGCCTTCTCCTTCTCCTCTCTTAACAGAGAGGCTCTACTCAAAAGATATCATTGGCTTTATCTACCTCAAGGCCTCAAGAACAGTCCAGCTATGCCAGTGGTACGTTGCTCACTTTCTGACCCCTGTCCAGAAGCTATTCCCAGATGCAGTCATCCACCACTACATGGATGATATCCTGGTCTGTGCATCAGAAAAGACTTACGTGGGCAAAGCAGTTAAAAAGACCATTGAAACCATAGAGAAAGTGGGATTCGAGATTCATGAGGACAAAATGCAATACACTAGCCCACGGACTTATCTCAGACTCCAAATTCATGAAAAAACCATCGTACCCCAGAAGTTCACCATCCAAGATGACCCAAAGACCCTGAGAGACTTGCACAGTTTATGTGGGTCCACCAACTGGATCTGTCTCCTAACTGGAATTACATCAGAGGACCTTGTCCCCCTGTTCCATCTTCTTCATGGCAGTGGAGGCCTGGACTGTCCATGTGCCCTCACACCAGAAGCCCAAGATGCCATCACCAAAATCCAAGAATCCCTGCCTTCATGCCAAGATCATCAGTTCAAGCCCAGCCTGCCTTTCCAGTTTGTCATTTTGGGAAAGGCCCCCCATTTTCATGGATTGATTTTCCAATGGGACCCTCAACTCAGAGACCCTCTATTGATACTTGAAGGGATCTTTACAAACAACCAGCCTACAAAAACAACTACCACCTTTCAAGAAATCATGGCACATCTAATAAAAAAAATAGGACTCGCCTCCGCTGTCTTGCAGGGTGTGAGTTCACATGCCTATACCTCCCACTGGAGACTTAAGAGCATTTGCTCCAGACCAGTGAAAAACCCCAGTTTGCTCTGGATAGCTATACAGGACAAATTTCCATCCGCATACTAAAACACTAACTTTTTAATGCGGCCTTTAATCTGACCCCAAAATTAGTCCAAAGCAGGACACCTCTCAAAGCTCTAACCATTTTTACAGATGGTTCAGGGTTGTCCCACAAGTATATAATGACCTGGAAGGACCCCAAGACTCAAAAGTGGGAATCTGCTGTCCAAACAGTGGAAGGTTCTCCACAGATAGCTGAGTTAGCAGCTGTTGTCAGAGCCTTTGGGAAATTCAAAGACAAATCCTTTAATTTGGTCACAGATTCAGCTGGTGTTGCTGGTATAGCTATGAGGGCAGAACACATTTTTCTCAAAGATGTTTCCAATCCAAAATTACACCAATTGATCTCCAAATTAACTTGTTTAATATCCCACAGAAAACAACCTTACCATATTATGCATGTGAGGTTACACACTGATTTGCTAGGTGCCATCGCAGAAGGGAACAAGAAGGCAGATGCATTGGCCATGCCAGTAGAAACTGCTAATGTCCCTGACATCTTTACTCAGGCAAAGTTGTCACATGCATTTTATCATCAAAATGTACCTGCCCTCATCAGAATGTTCAAGCTCTCAGAAGACCAAGCAAAAGCTATTATAGCAACATGCCCAAACTGCCAGAATTACCAGATACCATCTACGGGGTCAATCCCTGAGGCCTGAACAGCTGTCAGTTGTGGCAGACTGACGTGACTCACTTCCCACCTTTTGGAAGGTCTAAACATGTGCATGTGTCCATTGACACATTTTCTGGAGCAGTATTTGCATCAGCTCACGTAGAAGAGAATGCCACTCACACCATCAAGTATTTTCTTCTTGCATTTGCCATTCCAGAAGTCCTAAAAAACATCAAAACAGACAATGGACCTGCCTATGCCTCTCATAGGCTAAAAGAGTTCTTCAGTGAGTGGCGAATAGAACACAATAAAGGCATACCTGCAAATCCCACAGGACAATCCATCAAAGAAAGGACTCATCAAACCCTCAAAAGAGTCCTCCATCAATAATGGAGAGAAGCATAAATTACAAACCCTGTCAAAAGACTTTGTAAGGCTATGTCATTAACTTCCTAAATCGTACAGCATCTGAGCCTGACCCGTCAATCCTTTGTCATTTCTCAAATTCAGCCCAAGCTAAGCTTACTGAGAAGCCACCAGTAAAGGACCAGAGACATGTCAGGTTTCTGGGCCATTCCAACTGATTACCTGGGGAAGATTACCATCCAGCCCAAGATGGTTCCCAGGAAAAAACATAAAGCCGTATCTAGGCACTGCAAACAGTGCCCCCATGGACACTAACAAGAATTCTCCTGAGTCAAATACAAGACCTCCACAAAACCAGACCAATTCAGCCTGGAGACAAAGACGTCGCCAAGCGTCCACAAACCAGAAAGAAGACCATCCCATCACACGACAGCAGACAAAACCGAGAACTGAACAAGATGCTGCTGCATCAGCCAAGCCATAGGCCAGATGCAATCTGGCCACAAACTGCTCCCTAGTTTATATATTGTTACCCCTCTTTCCCTAAAAACCCTCATGTCCCCTTCCCTCAACCCTTGCCAGAACCTCTCCAGAACCTACCTACCTTCCCTGTCCTCAGTTTTTAGTAAACAGAAAAAGGGGAGAAGGAATGGGGGAAAGGGATGAGGGAGAAAACCTTAAGTCTCCCCCTGCCCCCCTCCCTGCTCCCCCCAAAAAAGACAACAAATTTTGCTTATATTCCCTTTCAGAAGCCCCATCCCTGTCCAAAGATGAAAATTACCTTTTCAGTCAATGGGGACTAACAGGATGAGTGTCATCTTCCGTTAAGGGAATTTTGTGGATTTTTACTGTGATTATTTTTGTATTAGCTATATTCTCATGCTTTCTCTGTTGCTTCAAAAGAGCTATAGGAGATGCCTTTTTACTAAATACAGAGAGAGGAGCTGTGGAGGAAGCCCAGTCCTCTGACAGGCTCCCTCCCTGGAAATCTGCCCCAAGATAAGACAAAACCACTTAGTCATGGTGACTAAGCTGTGGACCCCTTCCTGATTCAGGACCCTATGTTATCTCCCTGTTAACTACTGGGCATCTTATCCTGGTCTCAGACCGCTGGCCCCTTTTCCAATTCTTCCCTTCCTGATAAAAATCCCAGCTTTTGCCCAGATCATCATTGGCCACTTCGCTGAAACCTGCAGTAGAGGACCCTGCAGAACGCCACATGGTCTCCCATCTCTCGTCTGTGTGTAGCTGGTGTAACCCATGAGCGGAGCTGGCTGGGCTGATCTGAACTGATCATGGCAAGATCAGAAATCACTTCTAAAACAGCTGATCACTTGAAGCCTCAGGCCAAGGTCCCAAGGGTTACCCCTGGCTGGAAACTGCCTGGAACTCCCCAGACAGCGGCTCCTCCCCGGGATGTCTATCTGGGATTGTTGCTGGCAGAGCTGGGGGTCGGACAGACACCCAGACCCAACTGCAGCAAAACACAGCTCATGTTTAATGGAGGATGTGATCAGCACATGAAGCAAACCTCACATAAAATGTCATCCGATCTCTGAAATTCCTAGGAAAAAAAAATTAAAAATGTTAAACTGTTAACAGAGTAAAGTTTTCTGTATGTGTGTGCAAAAACCTCACATTTCACATCTCTTCTGAAACAGACACAGTCACACCTTAAAAACTATACGAACATTTATAGTGACATTTACAGTAGTACTTAAGGTAGAAGTTCAGAATTCCGAGACAAATTATAAACAGAAATGTGATGACCACTCTCTTCCATGCAACCCCTGAAATCCAGGCTTATAGCATGAGCATGAAAACAGCAGAGAATAACTGCTATATATTCTTGCTAACCACAGAAGTATAGGTCATTCCAGGGGGAGCAATAAGCCACAAGTGGAAATCTTAAAATTAAATATTTTTCATAATTTATAAATTGCACTACTTTGCAGTAATACAATCACCGTAATTCCATTAAAAAATAGCTTTATAGCACTATGATTGTTTAATTACAGTATGAAATATTACTGCTTTGTTTTATAAGCTTTCTTATACTATTTTTCCTTAATTGGCTTTCTACTTATGGCATCAATATCTCCAATGTGGACATAACTTGTATATGATAAAAGAAAAATTAATAAATACCACTTAGTATGACAAAATTAATGTTTTAGTCACACAGATAGACACTAAATACAATCAAATTTTAAGTGCTTACATGCAGTAGCTCAAAACACTTCTTTTAACAAAAAAACAACACTTAAAGCAATGTCCTCAACACTAGACAAAAAGAAATTTTCAGTATTTCTGCACTCCAGCCACTGAGCATCAGCCCTGGACACGCCAAGAAGCACAAGACTGATTGTAAGATTCCTGAGTAGCAAAAAGGCCAGCTGCAACAGCAATCACACTGGAAGTGAGGAAGCACAAGGCAGAGAACATGCAACAACAGCAGGGAAAGGCCCTGAGCTCCCAGGAACAGGAACTGGCACCAGCACCACTCTACTGGCTGCACCTTTATGACTCCATCCTCAGAGCAGATGAAGATCATCCCAAATTAGCATTTCTTGTGATCACTTCACTTAAAAGAGCAAATATAATTGTTGCCAAAAGGGATTCAAAAACATGAACTAAACATCTCTAGTCGTGCAAAATACAGAGTTAACACTGTTGATAAGTAATATGAAAAGACAGTTTCTACTTCTTCCCTAAATCTTCTCTTGCACTGACACCACTACATTGTAAAGGAAAAACTATGGTCAAACTCACAAGTGAAAACAAAACAACAAAACCAAAAAACAGAACAGAAAAGAAACCAAACAAGCAAACAACTAAACAAACCAAACAAAAACAAGCCCACCAAAAAAACCCCAAACAAACAAAACAAACCACCAAACAAAAAAAAAAAACACCTCAAAACTGAGAAATGCAGCCCTCCCATCTGAGCCCACCACCAGATATTTTGTTCTGGCAGGACTCTAAGTGGAAAGGAGGCAGGAGGAGGTGGGGAGGAGGAGGTGAACAACTGAGAGACAAAAGGAATAGAAGGGAAGCAGGACAGGAATGTTAGCATGGTCTGACAATATTTTCTTTAAAATATTTCATAAAGAAACAAAAATACTATTTAAATATTTAAAACATCACAATCTCTGTTTTTCTTCTGTCTCTGCATTATCTTCAAACAACAAGACTGCTCCGCAGCATGAGAAAACAAGCGTTAACTGAAGAACAAGGACAGAAAGAGACAGGAAAAAAACTGGTTCCTTCAGTGCTCCCCAGCTCAAAAGACTTGTGAAGTCAGAACAGTAATTCACAAAAAAACATCTCTTTGTTGTGCCTAGACTTTTCCTCTTTGGTTAACTTCAATATGACAGTTTTGCAGTACAAACAAATCCTGCTTGCTCATTTAAGAAAAAAATAAATACCCCACAACTTTAAAGCCTTCCAATAAGAACCAAGGCATCAGATTTGCTGACTTTAGCACCATGCCTCAAGATAAAGCAACATACCACTCAGTCCACACACTGCACAAATAGAGGGCAGGACTTTCACTATCATCTCTATGCCTTCCAGACAGTGCCTCAAGCCAGGAATACATCCTTACCTTTAAATTGATTGATCACCCTAGAGGCCCACGATGAAGTCTCACAGGCTGACTTGCTTCTGGTGGGACACTTGCAAGGAATCTGTTTGACTTGTAAAGTAATCTGCCATTCTGGCTTCTCTTCTCCCACCCCCTCTCAAATTACACTGTCTCAAAAGATGACCTCCCCGAGAATTTTGCAGTACTCTTGTAGTGCTTTAAGAACTCATAGAAAACATAGGAGCAGTTAAACAGATTGTCACACTTCACCTTGAAAAGAATCCAATCCTTATTCAACTGTTACTGCAGCTCATCATTAAGCATAAAAAAAATGTAACTGTCTTAGTCTCCAGTGGGTAGAGGCTGCAACATCTTTTGCAGAACTCAGCACCATTTGTCATCCTGTCTTGAACATGGCTCCGACTGTTAGGACACAACTTGCCTCCTCAGTCTGGCACAGCTTGGCCAAAAACCCTGGTCACTACTCACATGCCTTGCAATTTTCATCAACCTATAGCTTAAGAGCTTCAAGAGCACAGTACCCTACCAGTCATAAAAAGGGTGTCCCTGAATGGTGTCCTCAAAAGTGAACTTTAGAAAATACAAGTATTTTTAACATAATTGCCTATTTCAAGCTTTTATTCTTTGTCCTGTTTCAGTATGCTTTCTAAATATTTAAATAGCACAAAATAAAAACAAATAACCTCATGTTATATTGCAGGGAAGAAATTCTACAGAAAAAACACAGGATAAAGAACTGACACAAATCCAAGAATGCTGGAAACATATATTTACATGCGTAAGTATTCATATAAGCACACATAAAAAAATGGGAATTCACATTCGAATAGCTCCCCTGTCAACTAGACAGGGTACCTACTAAGCAACATGTACAGATCACTAAAATTACTTCACAGATAAATCTGCAGAGTCAGGACAAAAAATGAAATTACTGCTTGCTTTTCAAAAAATATATGTCTTAAATTACCCATCCTATTATCTCCTGGTTCATTCTCTAATTTAGACAAGTGTATTTAAAAAGATATCCATCCTTTAACTTCACAGTTAATGTCCAGAAGTGAAAATTTGCAACTTTACCAAAGTTTTATTAATGTTTCATGCATACTTTTATTTCTCACTACAGGGTGAGAAAGGATCCCAGGGTCTTCACCACATAGTTCATACAATTTCTGGATGCCACTGATAAATCCTCATTTTCAAATAGCAGCGCAAACAATCCCTCAGGACAGGTTTTTTTTTTCCCTGAGATTTTTTTAAATTACTCCAATGTCATCAAGTCTCTAAATACTAAACAGACTAAATCTGAAAAACATTGTGATGAATACAGCATAGACAGCATCCTAACTTATTTCTTGTCTGTGCAAAACCACAAGAATCAATAAAGGGCCACAAAGCATTCTTCTGCCACACAGCTGAAGTACTGTGAGGATTGTGAGGAATCCTCCTCATCACAGTCTGGTCAGAGACCAGATGGGGCTCCACACTGACCATAAGGTTCATGTACACAGTCTGCTGACTCCCATTTCAGCAATTCTGCATACCAGACAGAGCTGGCCATCTTGCAGGAGTCAACAGGAAGAATGATTTGTAAAGCCAGATACATAGTTTAGTCTTAACTCGGTTACTGAACTGAATTTCTGTATTTTTCAAACTTTTATTCTGCTGACAAGAAAATTATAGCAACAAATAAAGTCAATATAGCCAAGTTGCTGACCCTTTTCTCAAGCTCATTGAAAATATGTGGAAAATGAATACTTAATACCCTGAGCAAGCAAAAAGGAGGCAGGAGCTCTGGCTTCACTTTGATCTTTTATTCCTGGTATGAAATAGCTCTTCGTATCTTTCTGAAGTCAACCATTCCACAGCTTCCCTCTACATCCTCATTTTAGCAGGGTAAGACACAAAAGAGCAATGAAAGGCTCCTAGGAAAAAGGTCCTAGACCTTATAGAAAACAACCTTCTTCTGAAGGGCAAAGAAAGAAAGCTTTATGTTAGCCCTCACCCATATCACCATTTCCATACCCTGCACATTTTAAACAACAGACATATACACGAAAATCACATACACAAAATACAGCCTCAAAAAGCCCCCAAAATGTTAATGGGGTATGTCCCCAAACATTTGGATCAGATGTTCAGTTTAAGCTATTTCACTATTCAACAAGCAGAAACACACATCTTTTTGGATTACCTTAGCAAGTTTCCCCTTGCACTTGCAAGACTGCTTTTCCTACCTGATCTCTCAGTTGTTGAACAGAAGTCTGAAGGCTCAGAATTTGATTAAAGAGAGGACTCTGAAGCACTGATTTTAATAGGCTCAGTTTCTCCTCATTTGCAATGTCACCTCGATCCCGAAGTTTTGCCTGTAAGCGCTCCATGGCCTGGAGGGCCCGATGTATATCTGTAGCAATAATCATTCCTAGTCAGTAGCAGAATAGAAACAGCCACACAAGGTAACACGTTTAAATATAAGCCTTTTTATTGTTCAAACTACAGAGAACTTGAATGGCTCCGTTTTGAACAAAAAGAAAGAGCCTGTCTAATGAAGCAGGAACTCAGAGACAAAGCATAAATCAGAAGCCAATGAAAATCGTATTTTTCTCCATCAAGAAGTGGGTTACAAAAATGAAAGAGCCTTCATTGAAATTCAGTTGCATGAACTATGGCTACAGTCCACTGTAAATAAATAGTGGCATAAATAGTCATAATAGAAAATATTTGTCTTTTCCATACAAACCTTCAATTCAAGAAAAATTAAAACAAAGAAATCAAGACAAGAAGGCTAAAATTTAAATGCATTAAACATATAACTGTACAACTTTTGTTTTCAAATACAAAAACCCAAACACAACATGCATTTCTAAGCACAGTAGATTATGTTTTTTCAAAACCTCTCTCAGCAGTATACACCCATTCCCAAGTCTATCACACACACTCAATTTGGCCACAAAAAGACTGTGATACAAATGAAAAAAAATTACCAATTGTTTCCAACATCTTTTCTGCTTCTCAGCTTCAATTTCAACACTGGAAAGAGACAGTAAGTATTTTCCTGAAAAGTAACAGAAAGAAAAAAAGGTCACATTTATAGAAATACTAAGCTCTGAAGGGAAAGAAAGAAGCTTGACTTTTGAAAGCAATAAACAGCAAAATAACAACCACAGAAAAACTATCTCCCCAGATAATTAAAATAACCTCAAAGGTGACCA
The DNA here is from genome assembly GCF_049639895.1 of Pseudopodoces humilis. Lineage (NCBI taxonomy): Eukaryota > Metazoa > Chordata > Aves > Passeriformes > Paridae > Pseudopodoces > Pseudopodoces humilis. The sequence goes on along the minus strand of NC_142203.1, from coordinate 46,464,868 downwards.
TATTCTGACTCCCTTTGGAGTCAACCAACCTTTCTGAAAATTGCTTTAGGAATATACTTTGTAATATATTTGTATTTCCATATCAAAGCAGCTGTCTGCATAGTGTTGCACAACATGTCCTGCACTGCTTTAATCAGACACTATGAATCATAGCTGCCAATGATATTCTACACTGTTTCATTGCTTTCCTTTTCAGCATTTCACAAAAGACATTCCCTGCGGGATCAATTTTCAAGCTCCGTGTTGACAATTTCAGGTGAATGAGCCACAACACATTTTTTACAGTCACCTTTGAAAGAAAAGTCGTATAAACCAGAAGGCTACAGGCTTGCAGGACTCTCACACTAGAACCTCTACTATTGATACCTATTGGAATTGAGACTGAGATGTGGATGATAGCTGAGTTTTTATCAGTGTGGGTTTCCAGGAAGGAAATCCTAGACTGGGAGAAAAAAATTCTGAAACTGCTTTGCTTATTGTTTCTTGCAGCTTTGGGGTTGTTTGAGGCTTTTTAAAAACGTACCCTTGCAATTGCTCAAAAATTTGCAGTGACAGAACATGTTTGATGAAGATGGATAACTGAAGAGAACTGAGGAGCTCAAATATCACGGAAGGTATATGAACTGATCATAAGAATATGATCTTATCTTTCATAATGATGCTTTTGTTTTCTTTGTAGTAGGAAAATACTCCAGTACAGCATCCCAAATTGAATCTATAGAATCTAAAAATATGCAGAGCAGTGATCTCTAAAACACTCAAGTGATTTTTTTCTTGAGACTTCAGATAAAAAGAGGAAAAGGAATGATGTTGACAGATCACTGGATAAGACAGCCTAACAGGATCATTAGTTATAGAACCTGATCATTCTGTCCAGCCTATACTATTTGCAGTTTGTGCAGAAAAAGCACACCAAATGGGTTTAAAATGGTCTGAAGTTCCATCTTATGGAACTTCCCTAGTTCCATAAAAATATGACTTCCCTAGTTTCAATGCACCTGGAGCTTCCTATCAGTTTTATTCACAGAATCACAGAATGGTTTATGTTGGAAGAGAGGTTAAAGATTATCTAGTTCCAGCTCTACAGCCATGAGTAGAGAACTTTCTACTAGACCTGGTTACTCAGAGCCCAGTCCAGCACACTAAAAGAATGGGGAGTCCACAACCTCTCTGAAGATTGCATTTGAATTTGACAATTGATACAGAATCACTGATAACCCTTTTTAGGGCAATGTACAATATTCAGACCCCTTAAACCTGACTTTGTCAAAGTAATGTTACTCCATGATACAAACTATGCCTTTAAATAAAAATAAGCATTTACATATATATATATATATATTTTTTTTTTTTTCCTTACTTGGCAAGGAAAATCCCAGCATGAGAAACTACCATATCTCAAAAACAACCCAAATATCTTGTGTTTCCACCCTGTCACTCCACAAAACAGGACAAAATTAAGTCTATTTTGCATAGGAAGGGCTGAATGAGATTATTTAAGCATTATGAAGGAAGCTGATTTCCACAAACCTTAATCACCCATAGCTTTTCTTTCTAGATTAAAACTACTATCACTTCTATTCAGAGCTCACACTTAAAAACATAGGTATTTATGTCATGCTCGTAGATGTTTTCCTCAGTGGCAAAGGCAATGAAAGCAGTTCTTTCCTTCTCAATACTTATTATTTGAGTTGTGTACTGGATGGAACCAGCAAACTGTGCAAAAACTTAGAAATTGAGCATTTTTTAATCATTTCATTTATCACAGCACTACACACACAAGCACATAACACCGTATGTTCAACAGGTGAAACTACTCAGGAAAAATAGAGGCTTACTGTTCTGCTTTAGCTCTGCAAGAACCTCAACAAAAGATTCAACTGAAAAATGTGTCTATATTTTGAAATAGCTGGATACTGCTTTATCTTATGACTCAGTTTGACTAAAATCTCATTCTTCTTGTGCTGTGAAAGGCAAATGAAAGGAAATTTTACAAGTGACAGCACCCAAGGTCATCAATGTGCTCATGCAACCCTGAAGGTATGAACTCTAATAAATTACTGCAGGAGATTCTAAAAGCAGACACAAGTCCTAAACATATCTATAGGTTGAGATTATGCCACTTAATTTGCAATGAAAAGAAGTCCTTAGCTCTGCTAAAACACTCATTACCTACTTTCTATTTACCTCATGCTTTAGAGAGAGGAGTGAATACCGCTCTAGCGCCATGCTAGCATCAGCAAACCCATTCTGAACTCTCAGTTTATTCTCCTTATCTGGGTTTATAGTAGCAAGAAATCCCTCCCCAGCTGGCCATCTTAACACTTTTGTTGACTGCAGCAATAAGCATGAGCAAGGCCAAAACTGTCGTCAGAATATTTTCCCTCAGACACCCCCTCTGAGGTAGACACAACGCACTGAGGCACACCAGTGTTTGCCTCTACATGTTGCAGGCCAAGATGACCCCTGTTCGCTCTGCCTGCACTCTGGAACAGCAAAAAGCCACGTGACTGCTCCTGCTGTGCCACATCCATGCTAACAAGTGGGATCTGTCAGCAGCAGCTTAGTGGCACATTAACATAGTGGAAGTACTGGAGAAGCAACCACACATCTGTCCAAAATGCACTACAGAGACATATCATAAACACCACCACCCACTACAGAACACACTGGCCTTTAAATCAGCTTGCTTCTAGGTATTTAAGAAATAATGTGCCAGTGAGAAGTAGAGTGGTATGCATGATTACTTGTTGAAAGGCCGAATTCTGCTATAGTGGATATTTTTATAATGGCATCATAGATTTCTAGAGGGGGGAAAAAACTTCTGTGGGAAGTTTAGTTCTGATTTTGTCATTTTGCAATCTCCTGCCAGTCTGTGTCACAGGACTCTGAAGCCAAAAATCAGCTCTTCTATACAAGATACAACAATCTTCACACCTCAAAGAGCTTACTAGCTTAGCTCAAAGCAGATTTAACTATTTTTGTATTTCAGTGCTGAAGTTCATTAATCTCTTCACAGTAATAAACATAGACTGTATGACTTAAGACTTCATTGGCAAATTGAAGAAATACTGTTAAGCAAAGAGCAAGTTAAATCTATTTCCAAGTTCTAAAGACACAGCTGAAAGTTGTGATTTGAACAACAAAAAAAACCAAACAGCCAAACAAACCAGAAAGGAAAAAAAAGGAAAAAACCCCAAACCTCATCATCCTCTCTTTTCTTTCTGTTTTAGAACATTAGAATAGAAAACACAAGGAATTTTAGACATATATGGTGACAAACAATGCAATATTCTCTCTAAGAACAAATCAAAGTTCAAGATGATCCCTTTCAAGCTTTCACTTCCAAAATTTGATTCTTCTGATGCTAATGAACAAAAATTTGTTATATACACATTCTGCTACTCTTATGCTATCCTTCTTTGATAACACTGATTGCCAGAAAACAGCTGTCATGTTGCAACTCTCATTTCTTCTGTCCACTTCTTAAACACTAAAATACACAGGTGGCAGGATTTTTTTAACATCCCAAATTTATTCAATCACTTTCCACTACAATTGCAGAAGGCATTTAGCTAAACAGACAAAAGATTAATGAAAATAGAAAGATGACCCATTAGCATTGATCATTCCTTCACGCCAAATCACTTAGTTTCTACAAGAAAACCTACTCTGTTTCATTGATGGATACTCCATCTACTATTTTACAAAGCCATTTTAGATAATACCTTGGAAACTAATGCTCATAGCATGGATTAGGAAACATGCAATGCCAAAGATAGAAAACATAGTAATAGGCTTTGCCTCATAGCTCCTGCATTACTTGAAGTGCTCTGAGGACACAGAGTGATCTCTAAGCCCAAACTCTGGCTTTGAGTTGCATGAGATTAAAATTAAATCTATTTCAATTAAGCAGCAAGGTAACCACAACATGCATTTTATAGCTGCTAAAAAGAATATTTTGAAACTTCTGATCTAACACTGGCCTAGATTTCTCTGGGCTAGAGATGTCCTTTAGTACATGATTTTTACCCCATGTCATCTTCTTCCCCAATTTTCTGGCTGTCATTCAAATACAGGCATATTGTGTTAGCATCGTGTGGTGCAGGAACAGAAACCAAACCATGCAGGAAGTTGGAGATACTCATTATTGCTAAACTTTCTGCTTTGCCTGCAGATTCTAAGAGCTCTTCCATTTTTCCCAGTTACCTCCCAAAAGCTGGCTACGCAGAAGGAGAACTAAGGTGGATCCCAGAATCCTAGAAGTCTTGTCAAAATTAAGGCAGTGGAAACTATTCACAGTAAATTGAAAGATCTCATGCTTTTCTAAGTGTATTTTCCTAGCTACTATTCCACTGTCACACATGCAATTTTGCTGCTGCATACAGCACTTTCTTAAGCACATAAAGGATGTGAAAATAAACAGCAATGACCATCAGGGAGAAGAGAACAAACAAAAAGAAAAAGCAAAATTAATGTGCACTGTTCCACAAGGAACAAAGTAGATTTCCACTGACTACCTGGAATGTAACAAGCAAGCAAGAGATGCCTGACATCTACATTTAAAAGCTATGCTAGTGAAAATTGTTCTGAAACATTCAAAGCAGAAATAAAAAACCAGTGTTGCACACCCTTCATTAAGACTCTAAGCACTTTGAAAAAACATTACTAGCCTCTTGAAATCTAACAAAATGCGAATGCATCAAAAATACTTAGAGAGGTAGTGGTTCTGTATGTTGAAGACAGTTCTGTGATAGAACTGACAGCACCATGTACTTTGAATCAATTATGAAAACAGAATTTTGAGCTTTCTTACTTTTAACCTTCTGTACACATCACACTAATGTATCAAGGAAAGTTAAAATTCTTTTCCATGGACTAGAAATCTGTTCACTGTATGTAATTAACAGTGTTCTGTAACACTGTAAGTAGCCCTATGTCAGCATAAGATATAATATCCATGTTAACTGACATGCTAATAATTACAACTGGAAAATGGGTCTAAACCATCATGATTTCACCTACTGATAAATTGTGTGTGACACGGTGTATTCCAAATTGATTTATAAAGAGCATTCTAAAAACAGCAATATATTAAACCTGATGAAGCAAAGATTTTACAGCAGTTGCACCTCAATGTACACTGGATTCTTCACAGAGGTGACAACAGCATACATAAATGAATAAATACAAAGCCTCTCCAAACAGCTGCCAGTAAGCATCAACAAAGAGTCATCATTTTCCCTACAAACTGAAAAAAAAAATTCTCTCTGTGTATTGTGACAACAAGTGACATATACTGAAAATCATAACACTGTATTACAAGACCATTGAGGTCTCAGATGTAAGGACAGGGTCTGAAAAGCCTACATAAGCAATACGTTATTATTGCCCAGGCAAAAATAGCACATTTTTGTATTGACTTGTCTGGAATACCAGCAGTGAAACAAAACTGTCCTTATCAATGATAATGTAGTATCCTGCCAGGATGGCATTGTATTGGCCAAAACTGCTTCACCAGGATGCTCAAATATAAAGCCAATTAGAAAATGTACTGAACACATGTCACAAATTTTTATTTTATTTTTTTTATGTGAGACATGGAGAGATTTAAAAGGTCTTTAAAACTGTTCTCAATGCACTGAATAAAGTGCTACTTGTTAAAACAAAACCATCTACAGCTATCTGAGTGACTGAGAAGATAGGAGGCATTCCCCTCTGAAGAATTCACAGACCAGAGCCCCACCAGAGCCAGGTGGAATAAAAAGATCCATTAGTATGTAAGTAGTGCAGTTCTCTTTCACTAGTGCTGATAGCGATCTAATTTTCCTAGTGCACTTTTGCGAGAAGAGGGGGGAGAATGTATCCAGTTCCTAGTGAAAAGCTTCTTCAAAGCACTAAGGGAACCATTCGAAACACCAGAGCTAATCAGTTATGTTACATGCATGTTACTGTTAACAAGATAGGAGAGATAAAAATACGCAACTACAAACTGGTAACAATTTTGTTAAAAAAAATTGATGGTCTCTGCCTAAAAAATGCTGCTTGATAAAGTGGGTATATCCTTATGTATTTTCCACTTGCATTCTTTTCTTTTAGTGTTACAATTACTTCAATTTCCACAGAATCCCCAAATAATACTCCCAAAACCTATCTGACCACTTTCCCCTTTTCCAGTTTAGATTCTTCCCTACCAAGGAGTTGCTGCTTGTGAAACACAGTAGTGATATGGAAACCACAGAGCACCACGCAACAGAACTTCAGCAGCTGCAAAACTTGGACACTTCCACTTGATTTCAGTAAATCACTACTCTCCTATGGCGACAGACTCCGGACCCCTTTCTGCCACCAAAACCAATAAGGATGTTTCCCACACAATAGTTTATAGTAAAAAAAAAAAAAAAAAAAAAGTATTTATACTCATTATATATATATATATATATATATATAAAATAAGACACAAAAATATAGCTGGACGACTCTGTGTTTATAAAAGCAAAATACAAGGAAAAGGAAAAAAAAATAAAACCACAACGTTTTTCAGCCAAATGGCAAATCAAATCTGTTAAATGCTGTACACGGAGTTCAAAAGGTCGGCTTTGGGAGATTTTCTTTCTTTCTTTCTTTCTTCCTAAAGCTCTTTCCAGTAACATAGGAAGGTGCTGGCAGCCAGGGGGGACACGAGAAATGAACCATCCTTTTTCTTCGCGCACCCAGACTCATCAAAGAGCGCAACTGCGGGCGGCCCCTCGCCCTCCGCTTCCACCCAGCCAAACCCGTTACGTTTAAACGCGCACCGGGGAGCTGCTGCAGCGCTACAGCGGGGTCCGACCTGCGGGGAGCGCCGACACCAGCACGGCAACAGGTACCGGTCCCGAGGAGTCGCGGCCGCCGCCCCGCCTGGAGCCCGAGGACACACCGCCAGTGTCGCCAGGGCCTCCTGTCCGGCTCTGGCTCCGAGCGAGAGCCAACGCCGCCGCCCACAAGTGCCGGCGGGGGCCGCGGCCGCCAGCAAGGTCTACGGCAGCGGCGGCAGAGGAGATGTCCTCCCGTCACGAAACGCCCGCAGGGGATAAAAAAGGAATGCGTGAACGGGCAGCAGGGCTCCCTGCAGATGTCAGGGGAGGTTCGGCTTTTGTTTACGCGAGGACGACGCCCCGCCAGGCCGCCCGAGCCTGTGGACCGCCCGCCCGCCGCAGGCCGGAGCCCCGGCCCAGCCCCACAGTCGCTCCCGCCGTCCGCGGTCGGCCGAGGGGAGGGAGGATGTGCCGGGACACAGCAACAGGCTCAGGCCGCAGCTCCACGGCCTCTCTCCCCTCCAGCCCCCCCGCCCCCGCCGGGAAGACCCTTCGGATAAAATGAATAGTAATAAATAAAACTTCGAGAGTCAAACGCGTTTTAAAAGGTCGCTCAAACTCCAGCGATGTGGCGGACCCTCCCCGCCCTTCCCGGCCCGCACCCCCGCAGGACGACTCGGACGGGCTCGCCCCGCTCCCCGCCGCCCGGCCCAGCACCCTGCTTACCCCAGCGGCTCGGCGGGCCCCGCCGCCCGGCCCCGCTCTCCGCCCTTCCCGCCCCCGAGTAGCGGCGCCGAGCGAGCCGCGGCGCGGGGGCAGCGCGCTCGGGCACGCCCCGGCGGCCTGAAAACTAATCCTGCACCCCCCGCCCGCGGGTCTCACCGCGGTGGGCTGGGCCGCCGCCCGCAGCGGCGGTAGGCGGGGGTATCCAGGGGATAGCGGGGCACGCTGCTGGTGCCCGGCCCCGTCTCTGCCGGCCTGTGTTGTCGCGGCCCTTCCCGCGAAGTTTGTCTCCCCGCGGCTGCCGGAGCACACGCCTTGCCGGGATGACAGCGGGGAGCCGGGCTGCTCCGGTTTACCTCCCCGCTTCGCCCGTGAAGTGAAGGCGGCGGCAGGCTGGCCCCTGCCTCTCTTCCAGTGGTGCGGTGCCGCCTGCGGCCGGGCCTGGCCCCGCTTGCTGGTAGCCCAGCCACCAGTCGTACCCATCCTGGTGCAACAAGATGAGCCTGGCCTGGAAGAGAGGAAAATGGCAAATGTTTGGAAATGTTAAAAAAAAAAAAAATACAAAAAAAATTAAAATGCCAACATCAACAAACAACACATGTTGAAGTTAGACAAAATAGTTTATAAGATCGTAGAGTTAATGAAAAGATGGCTTTTCCCTCGATGCAGCAGCTGGTTAGTGTGTTAACTAAAAGTAGGGAAGACGCTGTGTGTTTCATACATATATGTCTAAGAATAAAGCGCATAATGCAGAAACGTTTGCAGTGACCACAAAATACCTGAAAACATAAGTTCAGCTAAAGGTGGAATTATTTTGCTATTTGTTAACTCTGCTTCTCCTAGCAAATGTTATCAGGGTCACAGTTTCCTCTTTTCCTTTACGTAAGATAATTTTTTGGTGTGTATGCTCTCAGGCAGCTCAACTGAGTGAACCCCCTGCAGATGGACCCCAGCTGCTCCACTAGGCGTGTTGGCTGTGGCTCTGCAGAGGCCCTGTGAGCTTTGTATCTGCCTGCCTTCTGGCTTGGTTTGCTTCCTTTTACAAACAGATCTTAACCTTAAGTGTCATCGTAAGTTCTAATAGTTTTTTTGGGGGGTGGGACATAATGTTTGTTTGGTTGCTGGGCTTCTTTGGGTGTTTGGCGCTTTTTTTTTTTCTGACATACAAAAATTTTAAAGAAATCTATTGTTCTGAATCTAGAATGGAATACTGCCCTATATATTTCCAAGAGTATCAATAAATGCAATCCCAGTACAAACACTTTCTTTAGCAGAACACTTAATGTGTAAACTTTAGGAAGCACAGGTCTTTGTATGTTGCATGGTTTGGGGTTTTTTTAAAAAAAAAAAATTGGAAAATTAAATTCTGAAAAAAAAAAGTGGAATCACTAAACAATATTTTTCTTGCTTGCTTTTATTACAAATGGTGGACTGAAAAACTCCAAATTCTTAGCTGTCTTTTCCGTTGCTGAATACTAAAATAAGTATGTAATTACACTTTTTTAAGTGAAAGAACTTAATTTTTAAGTTCTTCCACTTTTTAACTAAGAAAAGTAATTTTCAAGATTTTATTCACAGGTTCCATTTTTCAGTCTGGCCTCATAAGCATATTGCTTTTTTAATCAAACACAGATGCTCTTCTGTAGCTAGGACATTGAATGCTCTGTAACCGTTCCACCAACTTTGTGTGTTACATGAGCCTTAATTAAATCCAGAATAAAATTTAAAAAATAAGTTAGTTTGTTTCCATGTATCTTTGTTCGATGAACAAGCCACAGTTGATTAGATAATTACAAAATGAGACTGTTATTGTTATTTTTTCCTGTTGCTCAGGCTTTAACTATGGCATATGACTGAAATAAAATGCAGTGATTCTATTAAGTATATTTGAACAAAAAAAATGGTCAAAGTTAGGTGCAACAAAACTCCTGATGTACAACAGTGTCTGTCACTTGTGTAATAATTCTTCCCAGTGCAATTTTTCTTTGTGTGGGATATACCTTTCAGAAAGTTTTTTTAACATACAGACTGCTAGTCTAAAGTAGAAATACATTTTAAAGTCTATTCAGATTTTGTCAAATCCTTGGAGTATATATAAAGTAGAATGGTAGTTACTGAAGTTCAGAACATTGTGCTACCTTAGGCCATGCCTGTATTAAACATATTTGCATAAGTATAATTATGCCAACATAGCTGTTCACAAAAACTGAGTCCTCTCAGTAAACATACAACTGTACATACAGTAAACATAAAACTGTAATGGGAATTTGCATCACAGTAATCTAATGAGCTCTTGAGCACAGTAGCTGATGACACTGATGATGAAGAGCCATACAGGCACAGTTCTAGCGAATAGCAAAACAAATCATTAGGGTTCAGAGTACACAATTTATCTTGCAGATATGTTTGGTACTAGCTTTAGAAAGTCAAAAGACATCAGCAATTTGTATTTATTTATTTCTTCCTTTTGTTATAAAATAGGACCTCTCCAGCCCCTCCCTAGAAAAAGAGGGTCACAACATATCAATGATTTCCTTACTGTGGGTTACATCATGTACAGTAACACACAGTGTTTTAAGTTACGTTGTGGCTTTGTTAGTGTAAGGAGTTGGTGGATCGGTATTAAATATATTGTACTGGATTATACATTACTGTTGTATAATCTTGAGAGATCCTTAAAATGTGAGAAAAGAGACTCTACTTTGTATTTCAAGGCTAGATGTTTTAACAAATTACAAATAGTTGATTTGTCTCCACATATTAATTCAAGTGTCTCCACATATTAATTCAAGTGATTGTAAATAAAAATTGCAAGCAGTTTTTTATATCATAAGCTTTCCTCAAATAACTACTATGACTACAAAACCCATACAAAGTATTCTGTCATAAAAGGCTCTTTAGGAGAAAATAAAGGGGATCTGAAGAAAGCCTCATTCTAAGTTCTCCAGTATTAACATTCTGATATATTACATTTCTCAGGTCAATTTACAATATATTCGTGGTCAATGTATCAATATTGGATGAGATGTCTACCTTGCTGATTTAGTTAAATAAATAAAATATTAATGATCTACTGCCTAGATTTATTGAATATGAATATATATATATGAATATATGAAGGAGAAATAAACTGAGGAAAAAAGTCTTTACAAGGATAACAGGGGCACCAGAAACAAGTGTCCATTAAATCATTCATCAGGCTGCTGTTGGGGATGCAGCCTTTTAAAATAGTAATGGGAACAGAATCTAGCCAGTGAAATGAGAGTCTGATTCTGCTCTATCTGACCCATAAGTACTGACTTCCCTGTGAGAAGATGTTGCGTACAAAACACATTTGATTACATTTATGACACAGGTCTATTTATCCCCTAACAAAACAAAATATCTTCATAACAGTAATTATTTAGTTTCATCACTGTGGGTATCATATTTGGTATGGGCAATGTTATTGCATGCTCCACTGCAGAATGGGTAGAATGTATATTTTAGGGACCTAGAAATATCCTGTGAGAAAGGACTCAGGACTATTTATATATTTTATATTTATGTTTGAAATATTTAATCCCTGAACTTAGAATAAAACATGAAAAGAGACTCATAAACACTTTTCATAAGTACTGCCTTGATTAAAAAGGTGGATATATTTTATATATTCAATATATATTATATATATAAAATGGTAATAATTTATTATAGATCAAATTTTATTCCTGGCTGTGTAAAGCAAGAGTAATTCATTGCATTAAGTGGAATTAAGCTGTAGAAAACCAATCTGAGATCAAAGGTAACTATGATCCTAATTGCTATAGCTGCTAATCTAAATATATTAAGTATGGGGTTATGCATTTTGTCCTTATCCAAATAAGGATGGATCACCATCTTTTTTCATGGAGCTCTTGAGAGTGGAATAAGTTATACTAGCTTAAGCATACAGTATTAAATATAACACTCCTTCATTTCAGCATAAAAATTACACTTCAAAAGTCAGATGGTATAGCTACACAGTTACTTCTGTTACTGGAAGTAACATCATGTGTGTTGTTATACAGAGTTAAAATTGGGAACTTTCTCTTAACTTGGAAATGTTGCCTTAAATTTTAATTTTTGTATGTTCCAGATTCTGTGCTGCCTAGGTGTGTAGTTCTGAGTTTCATGTGAAGTGTTAGTGAGCTCTCTACACAGGGTAGGTAGACAAAACAATTCCTTTTCCAGCTTGATAAGGACAATCGTTACAAGTTTCAGGCCTAAAAGCATAAACAACGGTGGGCTGAAGAGAGAAAACAAGAAGGATGTGACTTCGTAATCTGAAGCTGTAATTGGACACTTAACCCAGATGAACAGATGGAGCAAAACTTATGGAGATGTGAGACCTTGTGACCAGTTGTCTATTTTGTGACCATTTTTAGATCCATCTTGAGTGTAGCTCTGGCCACGGTCTTGTACTACCCAAGGTGTGTCCTTTAAGGCCTTTCAATAAATACCTACTTTATTTTTAACTCTGTCTCCAGCCTCTGTTCTAGGTCAGCCTTCTCAAGGCATCACTTTCATGTTTGAAATTTATACAGTTTTTGGATTATTATCCTGGCAAGTAGTGAATATTAGTTTCACGTACTGAAGCATGCATGTTGGCAAGAATGGTACATAGATTTACATTTTAAAGATTCTTCAGGAAATTTTCTTCCCTGGGGACGTACTTCGTTACTGTTATTATTGCTATTGGAGGCCACATAAGCACAGAAGGGGAAGTATGTCCTGTAAGGTAAAACAGAGTAAAAAAAATCATAAAAGGTATGTTAACTATTTATAACTACAAAACAAAATACTTGCAATTATGACAAATTAAAAGGGCATTTATTTATACACAAACAGGATTGTTTAAAGCCACAGGCCTTGCCCATAGCAGAAAAGTGAAGCCAAATAAGTGACAAAACATATTAACTATTCAAAAATTCTTCAGACACTTAATGCCAACAAGGAGTGTCTGGTTTTGCCAGATTATGGCTTTTTTGTTTTTTTCCAAAATGTTGTATTTTGCCAGAGATTGCCACATATTTGACAGACCCTACTCTCAGACAACCTAATTTTCAAATTAGGTTTTAATTTTAAATTTAAAATTAGTTTTTCAGAAGTCTCTGAAGGGACGTTGTCCAGAGCAACATGTGATCTGGTATACTTGTCAATGCAACAGTTGTTCCAATATTTGAAAAGACAAGGCAAGATCTCTGATTCTTGTGTTAGAAAAATTGAGAGGTCCTGCATGACATTTCCTTTAGATCTAAAAACTTCAGAATGGAAGGAACCTGACTTGACTAGTTCAGGAGTTTATGCACAGATGATTGGGTGAAACTAAAGTAAAGCACAACAATATGTACAAAGTGATTTGCTGTATGGCTCTGCAATTTATCACTGTCCAAATAGTATTTGTCTCTGTATGCACTATTCAGCCAAATGAAGTATCTGATGTCTTGCCCTGTGCAGTGTATGATGCAGATTGTATTTAAGAGTACACGTTATCTTCAAGTTTCTGCTTCTGATCCAAATGTGAAATTGGAGAAATGTTTTGCTTTCAGTAATTTTCAGAACTAAAATCTTAGGAAAAAGTACATCTCTGAATTTGCAGTCTTAGGTCTTTTGTTCCCAGAAACATTCATGATGTTACTCATTTTGGATAAATAGTTCCCTATCTATTAGACCATTGCAGTGGTATGAACTTGCTTCACTATCCCAGATATGGACCAGTATAAGAACTTTAGTCTGAGAGGACAATACATTTTACAGATAGCTTTGCCAAGTTGTACATTGTGTGTACAGAGACTATGTAAACTACCCTGCTCCATTGCTTTTCTGAGGGAAGTGATTCCACATGGCTCTGCATGTTCTTAGTTTGAATTTATATGTAGAGAAGAGGCAGCAATGTACATCTGTGTCCTTTCATCTTTTTTATGGTGTAGGTGAATTTTGGATCAGGACTAAAGCTATTAGTATTTACCACTATTATTAATTACTATTCATACTGTTAGTTGTGTTGGAAATGTGATTATTACAGTCCAGTAATTACCAGCATTAAACACCAGTGTTTTAATGTTTTGGACTTTAGCTAGGGAGAGTCCAAAATCCAAACACACTAAGAATATATCCATCTGCCTATGAACTTGAAAACTAAATATTGTTCACTCTCATCAGTGCAGTAATTTATGGATTGCAGTTGACATGTTCAAAGAAGACCACTTTGCTCTTTTGAAGAAGCTACCAAGGCTTTATTAGCTGTTATACCTATCCTTCTATACCAAAGCTATTTTGTCTAAGCAAGATTAGCACCTGTAAAATAAGATGAGTGGGGGGAACCTTTCCATTATTGAGAATATCTCCTATTTAACCAGCTGGATGTAAGGAGAAAACTTCTGATGCATTGTGCCACAGACTATTGGCCCAGATATGAGTGAGCACATCTGTAGGCCAAGTTTTTGGAGTTTAAGTCAGGTTCAATGATGTAAATTCCTTACAATTTGCTCTGATAAATTCTTCCACTGTGCATACCCAACCACTGTGCATACCCAAGTGCTGTAAAGGAGTTCACCATTCCTACAAGCCACACAGAAAGTATTACAAAAACAATGAAAAAACACAGAGAGAAGAGAGCTTTCAGCAGACCAGGAGATGTAAAAAGGTTGGCATTTCTGAAATAAGCTAATTTATACAAGTATCTGACAAATAGAAGTTTCATTTTAGTTTGTTCTTAAAAGGGAATTTAGCACAAGGTTAAAATCATTTTAGCAAATGAAGCAAATTTAGATTTAGTCTAACTGCAACATTAAAAAGCTCTGTTAGAGCAGGAAACTAATTCAGTAAATGCCCTTTTTCCTGTTAAATTTTTTAAATTTTTCTCTTTAAAATTTTAAACCTAAACCTTTTTTTTTTTTCCATTTAGGTTTAGGTCAGCTGCTTCTCTTTCAGATAAAGCATCCTTCTCATAGTGATATTGTCATAAGGAACTCTTGAAAATTTTGATATGAAATGAGCAAATTTGCCCTCATGTGGCCATTGAGTGCCAGAAATTGGCAAGTAAAAATAAGAATCAATACTCCATCCAAACCTCCCAACAGTAATAAAATGAATCCCTCATCTTCAGGAGTTAAGTGGTTACCTATCAGTACTTACAACCTTGTATGTAAAAAATAGTTTATTTTCTGGCGAGATGGTGTAGCTCTCACTGGCTACGTATCACTTTTTTGTTGTTTTCTCCAGCCTTTTAAGGATTCATACAGTATGCAGGGAACAGGATGAAGTCTTAAGGCTATAATAAACTTCCTTCAGTTTTATGACTTGATACAGCATTTAGTCTACATCCAGTCACAATTTCAAAATGTGTTATGCAAAGACTGGCTCTGATGAGCTACAATTTTTTTTTTTCATTATATGGTTGTCCTTTAATTTTTGTTGCCAAGGGGTCAAGCCAAGAGGAAATGAATTAAACAACTGCAAAGTGATGCATTTTATATCTCCTGTTAATAGTATTTGAACTCTGAATCTAATTTGTATGTAGGAGGAATGAATAATAATAATAATAATGCCATTTCCAAAAATAAACTTAAACAGCTAAGCAAAAATCACTCTTTCTCTCTCATGCTCTTGTCTTTCATGTCCCTATTATTTGAGTACTTGAGCTTTGAGAAACAGAACTATAAATGCCCAGGCAACTACCAATATATATATATATGTGTAAAGAAAACAGAATTATTGAACCTATTCTGTCTAATAATCCAGTATTGCCTTAGAATACATAGACCTTCTTGAACACAAAGAATGCACAATACATGATGAATACTGTTTTGTAAATGCTTCTCAAACAGCAGAAAGGAGCTGCTTCAGACAACAGAAATGGTTCTACACCTCCCTATTCCTCTTGTAAGCTTTTAAATAGGAAAGACTTGACAAGAGAAACAGAAGTGAAGCCAGCATCAGGAGAAAAATGCTCATTGTTTTTAGGACTGTTCTCTGCATAAAATAGCTGTACACAAACATATATGCACTAGTTTGTATATAAGCCCCTGCCCTGCAACACAGAGTGCATCATCACATTCATGAGGCTACAGTCAGCCTTTCTCCTTCCCTCCTCCAGGTCACTGTATGTGTTCTCTTTTTTTTGTAACCTTAATTCATGACAACTCACATGGACTTCACCACAGGAACATTTCTGGTACTTTCAGACATCCCTGCCTGCAAGGTCACCTTCACTGCAGATGCTTTCTGCAGGTGCTTTTTCTTATAATGTCACTGTCCATTACACTGTTGTCACTCTAATTAGGAACGGCAAGAAGAGAATGACACGGACTCTCAAGGAGTCAGAACAGGAGAATTCCTAGTTTATTCTTTTAGCTTTGTCTTATCGACTGGTTCGTGGAAAAGTACAGAAAGAAAACTCTTATTGATTAGTAAACTGCTACATCACCATCATTGGTCAGTGGTGTACAACACCCTCTGACTTTGTCTGGCCAAGAAAACAAGAGGACAGACAAACAGCACCTGGCATGGCTGTTTTCTGTTCCTGAGGATTGTTTTCGA
Organism: Pseudopodoces humilis; assembly: GCF_049639895.1. Lineage (NCBI taxonomy): Eukaryota > Metazoa > Chordata > Aves > Passeriformes > Paridae > Pseudopodoces > Pseudopodoces humilis. The sequence continues at coordinate 46,448,786 of NC_142203.1, read as the reverse complement.
ATCCTCCAATGAATTTCTAAGGCTAGCTCTCAGGCAGGACCAAGCTCTGTGGCCTGTAATAGCTACAGGCACTCTGGTTCAGATTTAGCATCCATACACTGTAATGAAATAAATGGTGGATCTGGGTGTTGAAATGTCCTCAGAAAAGTTAGAGAGAAAGAGTTCTTACAGAATTGATTCAAGCTGGAGAGAGTCAAAAGTCTTTCCTCAGATCTGTGTGAGTGTCTAGAGAAGGCTACCAGTACTGCTACACCCAATACCCAGCCTCATCCAAGTCTGGTGCCTGAGTCCTCATACCTTAAGGGCCACCAGCATTGTATTTGGTATTGAATTTACCTAGGTGAGTCCATTTTTGTTTCCTAATATATTTTTGATCTACCCTCAGGTACCCTCCTGCTAGAATTCATAAACCAAGTGGTTTTCTATCTGATTTTGGAGACTGTACCCAGGCTTCTCTGCTAGAAGATACCTTCCTGTACAAGTACCACAAGGATCAAATGGAATCCTATGTCTTCATTTTTTGAGAAGGAATATGGTACACAGGCAAATTAATTGAGATCTCTCCTGGAAGGGATTTAAATTTACATTTCTTGAAAAAATGAAGTACATTATCCTATTGGTATACTGAGTTGGGCACAGTCCAGGCATTTGATACCAAGACTGTTTGATATCATACTCCTCATACATGGCATTATTGACATCTAAACCCTAATGTCTTTTACCTGACTCCTCCCAGGAGTGTCACAGTAGAGTCTTTGATCAAGAGGGCTTTCAGTCATAGCAAGGGAAGGAAATAAAATTGATTGAGTCTGCTACACTCCAGCTGGAGAGTCTGCCCATGAAGCTGTTCTGTGTATACGTGGATATATTCTCCACAGGAAAAAGAACAAGCCTTTGTTTCAGGGATGAAATAACCAGAGAATTTTGTACTCTATAAATCTGAAGTAATAGGAAATGCCTCAGTCCAGCAGGTAAGAAAGATTAAATATCCTTGACTATGTTCTTCCTTGCTAAGGCAGCTTTAGGGCCAGCACCATTTTCTAAGAAAATAAATGGCTTCTGTGTGTACCTCGGTACTTCTATTAAAACCTTGAAAGCCATAGCAAGGTCATAGGCATCTAGTGTACTTGCAAACTTATAAAAAATTGTACCAACTGTGTTTTCTCTGGATCCAACTTTACATTCATTACATTGTCTCAGGAAAATCCAAATGGTCTCTTACTTCGTATTATGGTCTCAATTTTGGGAATATGAGATTAGCTCAGTTGGGTAGAGTATGGTGCTAATAATACCAAGATCCTGGGTTTGATCCCTGTAGGGGCCATTCACTTATGAGTGGGACTTGGGTCCCATCCAACTCAGAATATTCTTTTATTAGTAAAACAATAGCATCTTTAACATGTTTGTTTGATTTTTTGTGTGAATTATTAAGAAAAACCTTTAAATTATTTAACAAGAAAAGTAATCTTCTGAATAGTGTAATAAGACTTATTTTTCCTCTGCAACTTTATTCAAAAGCTGTATTTTTATACCCAGTTATAAGCAGCTTTGAGAAAAAAAATACCAGTTTTTTCTTCTGACTCTCAGCTGCCTCAGGCTTTCATTAAGCCATGAACATCAGCAGTCTGATTGTAGCTTGTGTAACAAGTACAACAGTGACAGGTTTGCCTTGCTTGTAAGTGTACTTTTTTTACACAAGAGGCAAAGCATAAGTGGTTTTTCAACCTTGATGAGAGATTTGAGAAATCCAATTTCCTGTGGGGACGAAAGTACTTTGTAATCCAGAGGTACTGAAGACACTTGCTAAAACTGGTATGTGGGGGGGAAATGCAAACTCTTAGAAATTTGAACACCTCTTAAAACTGAGTAAGTGATTCCCCAGTGAGTCAAATAATAAGTCTGATAGACTTTTGGTATACATACTTGAAAGAATTAAAAAATACAAAAAAAAAAAAAAAAAGATTAATGCTTCAAATTAATTTGGTAGATGGCTCAAAGAAGGTTTTATTAATTTCTAGTCAAACTTTTAAAAAAAAGAAACTAAGAGTCAAGGAATACATTTAACAAGTGTTAGATGAATAGTGGCATATAATGTTATTAAGTATCTATGACAGTATCTTGCTGAACCTATTAAAAGTCTGTAAAGCAGGAAAGAATTCAGGTCCCTAGTAGTTTCTCTGCAGAGTTCATCTCCATAGTGGTTCAAGCCGTCACTGGGATTAGTCCTGACTTCTTGTTGCCACCTAGCACTTCAGATATGCCAGCACGTCATGATGCATAGTTCTGCAGAGACAGAGAGTGTTCAGGTGTTCAGAGATGGCTGAGATACCAGAAGCATTAGTTACACATTAGTGCAGCATCAAGCATGCCAGAGTTCAAGAATCATTTGGACAATGGTCTCAGTGATATGTTATGGCTCTTGGAGGCATCTTCTGGAAGTCCCTTGTAGGTCCTGCCCAACTCAAGATATTCTATGATTCTATAATTCTAAGACAACTAATTAGCTCTGGGCAATGCAGCATTTTGACCATTGTGCCAATGTGCATTTTAGCCATTGTGCTAATGTAATTATCCTGCTCCTTATGCACCCATGTGACTGCATAATGTAAACACACATAACTATGAAATATGCACTGCGAGGAAGGAAAAATTCACATCACTGTCATACAATACTGTAAATTACAGACAACATTTGTAGTGAAAATTGTTGCAATTGTAGACGTGCAAATTAGTTGACTGGTTGTTGGAGTCTGAGATGCAGAGTGTGCGCCCTTGATTCTGATACTTAGCTTTAGGATCCAGAGAAACACTGAATTTCATATAACATTAAATTAGTGAGAATGTTTTCATGGTGATACATGAGAAAAAATGTTAAAGTTAGATAGAAAAAGCTGAAAGTGTAAGCGTGTAGATTAAAAAGTTTTTTTTAAATCACTGGGTGAAAAAGTTAGTTTAAAGAACAAGAGACAAGGTGGAGGATTTAAGGTGTTGTCTCTTGTCCCTTCTTCTTTCTTCTTCATGTTCTTCTCCTAGAAGTTTTTAGGTAGTAATAAGTGATTGGACAGAGAATGCTGCAGTGCAGCACAGAGGTGATGGGTCATTGGGTCATTAAGAAAAATAATATATGTATCTACTGTTAATTGGGTAAAAATAGGTATAAAGATAAAAGAACTGCGTATTTCAGGGCCATTTTGTGCATCAGACACGAAGTGAGCCACAAGGCCTTGTTTGTACCATCAGAAGAAAGAAATGTACCAGATTGCAAAGATTAACCTTGTGTAGCCAGTCTAGAAAGAGCCTGTTAAGTTTTGTGATGACCTTTTAATAAACATGAAAAACAAGATTCTAACGAGCTCAGGAGTTTTCTTCAAATCATAAGAACTGAGATAAGCAGGACTCCCCATGAAGGAAGATCCCAAAAGAATTCAGTCTAAAGGAGGCTGAGAAATCCAGGAAAAGAAAGAAAAATACAGAAGAGATGCAGCAGAATCAAAAAAACAGAAAAAAATTTTAGAAGAGAAGTTACACTGGTGCAACATTTTTTCACAATAGGTGAAATAGTAAACAATATTTTTTGCATACTGGGAATCAGCACTACAGACCAGAAAAGAGGATAACAAGGGAAAATGGAAAACAAAAGTCCATGGCCTCTTCCACTGCAAGTACTAGGAGACATGAAATGAAACTGAAAGTCATGACTTCCCTAGACAGCTCGTGCTACTGTCTTACCATCCTCATAAATAAGTTATTCCTCATGCCAAACAAAACCTAACCTCTTTCAGTTTTAAACTTTTGAACCTTGTCTGTTCACTACAGGCCTTGTTAAAAAGTCTCTTTCTATCTTTCCCAGCAGCCCTAATTTTAGTACTGGAAGACTGCACTAAGAGCCTTCTCTTCTCTTGGATGAACAATCACAATTCACTCAGGCTTTCTTCAGAGGAAAGGTGTTCCAGCCCTTTGATCAATTTTGTAGCCCTCCTCTGGACCCATTCTAACAGACCTAAAATCTGACACCCAGACTACAGAAAAAGTTGGGCTATCTTGCCAAAGATAAACTTCACAGCATCAGTGATTTGACAAGGGTTCATGCTGGAACCTTGTTTTGATTACTGAAAGTCCTTCAAAGGTGATCAAGTCTACTGTCATAAAGTCATGGTAGGTTTGGCCACTGGTGGCAAAACTTTACAATACATAAGGCATTTGATGGAAAAAAATATTAAATATTAATTTATATATTTAAATGTGATATCTAATGAGATTAAAAATTTCTAAAAGCATTTGTGACAACTTAGCAGTATTCTCACTTTTGTCTCCTTGTAAAAAGAGTAAGTTCTATCTCCATATGATTACAGTTGGAAAATAAAAGGTAAGCTCTCTAGGTCTGTTTAGGAGCACCAAAGTCTCCTTTACAATACCTTAAATAAATTTACTATTTGCAGCCCTGAATATCAGTTTTGTTTTTCTATTACTACAGCCTTAGGGATTATGAAATTATATGTAAGGATTATTTTGTATTTAAAATTATAAAATGAATGTCATTCTCACAAATTAACATTGCAAAAAGAGCTATGTTTTTAACTAATATTTGTGAAATAGTTGGATGGCTCCAACTAAAAGCTGGCTTTCATATTGTCACTATCTATAGCAAGAACAAATTAGTCTTTTGGTCTTATACCTTTTCAAATATTCTTTTAAACACTTTAAAAAGAATAGTCTTTTAATATAAATTAGTTTATATTCCTAATGCCTTGTTCTAATGCTACAATTAGAGCATATGATGACAACATGTTTAGATTCTGCTGGCTTGCTTATAATTTTTTGTAGTTTTAGAAAGCTGCACATGATACAGGGAAAGCATTTCACGTGGCTATTGGTCAGCAGTTTCTCTGGGAAAACTTGGTGGGTTTTGTATCCTTGTAATGACTGACACATACAAGGATTCATCAAATCTGGTTATGATGTTTAAGTTGAAATTATATGAGATCTTTACACATTTAATATATCCTCACATTTAAAACTACCGATAATCAACTTCCCAGCTTAAGGAGGATGTTGAGATACTCAAAAGCAACCAAATAAGGGCAGCAATGCTGGTAAAGGGTGTAAAACACAAGCCCTATAAGGAGTGGCTGAGGGAGCTGGGGTTGTTTAGCCTGGAGAGGAGGAGGCTCAGAGGAGACCTTATAATTCTCTACAGCTTCCTGAAGGGAGGGTGTAGTCAGGTGAGGGTCATTCTCTTCTCCCAGGCAACCACTGACTGAATGAGAGGACACAGTCTTAAGCTGCACCAAGGGAAGTTTAGACAGGACATTATGAAAAAATTCTTTGCAGAAAGAGTGATTGAGCATTGGCATGGGCTGCTCAGGGAGGTGGTGGAGTTACTTTCCCTGGAGGTGTTGGCTGGATGTGGCACTCAGTGCCATGGTTTAATTGATAAGGTGGTGTTTGGTCATAGGTTGAACTTGATGATCTCAAAAGCCTTTTCCAATCCAGTTAATTCTGTGATTCTGTGATATCTGTCAGCATTTTCACCCCCCAAATTAAGCATTTAATCACTTGTATTAGTATTGTACCTTCACCACCAATTTCTTACACTTTTGATAAAGTCCAAAACACTAAATGAAAACTATAAGCATGTTTAAGGTGTGGGTAAAACTGTAGTTCCTGTGTGACTGCAGGTAAACTGTAACTCAACACTTTCAAGTGTTGCTCTATCCAACTTAGCATAGTCCTGTATTCTGATATATTGGTGTTTTGTGCAAGTAGATTTAATGATAAGCATAGACAGAAATCAAGCAACAGCTACTATACAAACCCTGCAACTTCACTACTAAGTGGGCTATTCCACTAGGTGTTCCAAAGAATATTAGAAAGACAAAGCATATAAATTTCCTGTTAATTCTCAGAGGAATTTATTTCTAGCATCCTGAACTAGCAAAGTACCCAATGTGTCTTTGTCATCCAATAAAGATAAAAAAAATTGGTATGCAATCAAGGACTTGACTGAAATCAGAGAGAACATTCCCTACACTGGACATTTTTAGAAATGCAACTGGAAATATAGCAGTGAAACTTTATTTAGAAGGTGATACACTAACATATCTTTTTCTTTCCCAAATTTTGAGACAGAAAACATCTACATGTAGTAAAAGTTATCTATTTTAAGATTGCAGACTGATGTTTAAAAGATAGACATGCCTTTTATGTCTTAAAAAGCTTAGGACATATTCCCTTGGAAATTTTATTACATTTTTAAGTTCTGTTTTGTTTGTCTATCTTTAAGGACATGATTTGTGAACATTCATGTATACTGTTCTCTGCCTAGCAGCTTTTTAGCATGTTCATTTTTAATGAAGTGCCATTCCATTTCATGTTGTGCTTGGGCATCTGTAAATTAAAAACTCATCCAAGAAGTGTCAAAACAACTTCAGTCAGATGTGATGGTAGGAGAGAGTTCTTGTTTTTCTGTGCTCGTGTAGACACTGTAGTGCAGGGTGTTTCCACTGTCAGAGTCATAATACAGCAGTTCTGATGCCATACTAGGGCTATTTAAACCCGACTTAGAAAACCCATGCCTACTGTTAAATTTGCATTGTACAGCCAATATGTCATTGCAATGACATTTATTTAGTACCAAATTATCCTGTATCATCTCCATTCCCTTTCAGTACAACACTAGGGAGTGCTAAAAAAAATCAGCCAAATTGGTCAGTACACCAGCCTACTAAAATACCAGTCCAAGTAGTAAGATTATGTGATATGTTTAATTACAAATATATACATAATAAATAAATAAATATAAATGCTATATTTTATTACAATGAAAATATAGATTCTTAAAATACATTCCATTATTAGCAAGATGTGAGGACAATAGCATAGTTAGTTGTTTTAAGAGGAAAAAAAAGGCAAAGGAAAATAAGTACTTGCACAAAGTGATGTTTTCTTGCACCACAAGTAGTATGTAATTTTTTTAAGTGGCTTGTAATTTTTTACCTTAAATATCACACATAATAGTTAAAAATATTTTAACCAGTAGGTGTCAGTGCAACCATTTAACTCAACTACAATATAAGGGTATATTCTTCATATTCACTACTGCAGACAAATGAAAGTATAGTAATGAAAGTTATATCATGAAACAGTTAGTGTGATAGTTTGGGAACATGCTGAGTCTGTTTTTCTTACACTGTTTCATTTATAGCTTCAAAAGCTTGAAGGGAGCTTCTGTTCAAAAAATGTCAGAGGTATTTTTCAGGCATTTTCTTTACTTTCTGAACAGCAACTCTAATTTTCTTTTTTTTTCCCCAAAAAACCCTATTGAATATACATTAATATGTAGCATTAGCAGAAATAGTTATTGGGACTTCACTTTTTCTAACCAGAACCTGGGATTATCCATCCAAAGGCACAGCTACAATTTATCAAAGATAAATAGCTTTCTCTGATCTTTCCAGGTAGAGTCCAGAGCAGAGTGAACTGCATGGTGGCTTATATAGACAGTTAAGTTGGTGGGGCCATATATCACAAACTGGTAGGTTTAGAATCTCATTTAAAAGTAAAATAGCTCACCATGATGTTCTTCCTTATTTTCAGTTTTCATATCTCTAGACTGTGATTCTTTATTTTTTCCTAAAATAGCTGATGCTACTCATGACAATTCCAGCAGAAAATTTGATTCTCTATGATCATTTAGATGTTAGTGATGTCATTAACTCTTGACAGAGAAACACAAAACTTACTCCAGAACCCAAGTCCATGGCAGAATGAAATCCATTGAGATGTTTACCTGAAACTAAAGGAGAAGCAGAGAGAAGAAAAACTGTTAAATGACAATTAAACTCTTAAAGTAACTAGTACAAGCTACTATCAAGTTAAATGAGGTCAATATGGGAAAATTGTTCTACTTTGGGTTTTTAGAAACTCATGTGAGAACCCCCATGATGGAATATTAAACAGAGTAAGTTGAAATGTAGGAGTTTCATCAAGCTACACGCTCCTGTTTCCTCCCTCTGACTCCTATTAGCTGTGTCTTGTCTGCATAAAAATATCTGTTTCCTGTAATGAGGTGGAATATTTTGTGAATCATGTGAGAAATGCACAATGTTCTATAAAGACGCCAGGATAATCAGGAACAGGTCTGTTCTTGACTAACATTCTTCTTGGCTTCATGAATCATAGAAGTTTAACATCTCTTCATCAAACTCAACAGACTGTATTATTTACAGTCTCCACAGTTCTCCTGAAAGCCAGTAATCAGTCCCACATTGCTGATCATTACCAGACAGCTGACATTAAGATGTATAAAGTACATAATATGCAGAGGAGGAGAATGGTTACAGAGCTTGGGATGAAAATGCCTCAGTGACACTAAGTTCTCTGATCAGATACGTGAACAAGAAAGAAGAGAGATCAAATCAGGTACACAGGAGACTCTAGTTAATACACAGCCTGGAAACTGAAGTTAGGATCAAAGATAAAGAATACTATGTATGAAGGGAATAGCCTCCTAAAATCAACAGACCCATGAAAGCAAATGGAATGCAACACATAACACTGTAAAGCCTTCCACTTTTTTCTTCAGTACTTCTATCAATCACACACCAATGCTACATGAGAAGGGCTTGTGCCTGTGAAAGAGAAAAAATCATTCCACTTGTTGCTCTCTGAAGAGCTAAACAACTAAAATTAGTCAGTGATATTTTGACAAAATTCAAGGAAAAATTTGGTCCTCTCAGTACTAAGGTTGAAAACAAATATGGAGGTTTAGAACCATAGGCAAAAGATAAATTTCACACAATATAACATGACCAGTACAGATTTTCAGAGAGGGAAGTCTATACTTGATTAAACACTATCATTTTTTAATTATACTTAAAAATATCTTTAAAAATTGACAGGAGGCAGCCTGTCTTCAGTTGCCAGGCTGCATAGGAATTTGGACTTTGCTAATATTTTTTGGATTAATGTCCATTTTGCATTGCCTGCACCATAAGATCTTATGATCTTCATTCTTTTACATGTGCAAGACCTCTCATAACATTTGATGGCTTTAATACCCCTTTGGTAGCTTGGCCTCATCACCCATATAAGATCTCACTGCCACATGTCTCCCCTGCTCACTGCTGAAATGGCAGCTTTCCTTAATGCGATCCAAAGATAGCTGTCCTGAGCATGGTCCTTAGAGGGGCAGCTTTCCAGACACAGGTGAGCTGAGCTCAAACACAGCCTTTGAAGTACCTGCTCAGCTGCTGAAGGGTATCAAGACACAATGCTGTGAAAAATGGTATCTCACCAGATGGAGGCACCATTTTAACAACATATGCAACTTAGTTAAAGACTCCTTCATCTCACTGACTTCTTTACAGGACCTCAGCAAGTACCAATTGCAAACCGTCACAGTAATTCTTTACTGCCATAAGACAGCAAGATTCTCCAATTTCTATAGCCTTGCAAAAAATACTTGACATAACTTGGTGAGATATGCACCACTTCTAGCTTATTCAAAGGCTAAGCTAAGCTGCAGTGGAAGGCTCTGTTTTTCCTTACCTTCCATATTACTTGGTGGTGTTGCAAAAAGTAGAGGAACTGAGTAGTAGCATAAGAAAGGTAGCAGCTCTTCAATTTTTTATTTTTTCCCTTTGAAGACTGATAGATCACTTCATTTACTGAGGATGACCTTTAAGTGAGATTTATCAGAGAAACATGCAAAAGGACTGTGAAAAGCAGGCTGTCCTAATAAAGTTCTTCATAGCAACAGACATAAATGTTCCCTCTGAGTCAACAGTGGTTTCAAAGATTTGCCTCAGTGGTACAGTGGTAGAGGCAATACCTGCTTGGTACTAGGAGGAAAGCACTAGAGTTCAATTCCATAAAGTATCTAGGCACCAAATTTCTAAGCCAAAAGCTTTCTTTGCTTAGGTCTTCAACACTTAAGACCAACTTAAGTGGGTTCCAGTGCCCTGAGCTGGAGGACTATGACTGCAAAAATGATAAACACATGCTAGGCTTTGTGCAGAATCTGTTGTTCCAGCTGGATCCCTCTAAGTCCATGGGACCTCATGAGATTAATCTGAGAATACTGAAAGTTCTGGCTGGTGTCATTGCAAGATCTCTCTCAATGATTTTTGTAATGTCTTAGACTCTGGAGAGATCCCAGTTCACTGAAAACTGGTTAATGTCCCAGTGTTCAAGAAGGACAGAAAGGATGATTATGGAAACTACAGGCATGTCAGTCTCACATCAGTGCCTGGTAAAATTATGGATAAGATTATTCTTCTGGGAATGATTGAAAAACACCTGAAGGACAAGTGGGTATCGATTAGAGCCAGCACAGCTTCATGACAGGAGAGTCCTGCTTGTCAAACCTAATTTCCTATTATGACAAGGTAACACCTGGTTATTCAATGGGAGACAGAACACGTAATCTTTTTTGATTTCAATAAAGCTTTCAATACTGTCTTTCATGGTATCCTCCTGGAAAAAAGTGTTCTACGCACAATGCAGCGAATGCCTCCGGAAATGGGTGAGCAAGTGGCTCATGAGTCGGGCATGGGGGGTTTCAGTGAATGGGGTGACAGCAGACTGGTGACCTGTCACTGCTGGGGTTCCACAGGGCTCCATCCTTGGCTCTGTGCTCCTCAACATCTTCAAAAATAATTTGGAGGGCAAATCAAGCAGGGCTTGAGAGGATTCTGAGTGAGTTTGCCAATGATCCTAAACTGGGAGGAGTTGTTTGACTCTCGTAAAGGCAGAGAGGGCCTGCAGAGAGACCTTGATAAATCTGAGGGCTGAGCAAACACCAATGACATATTGTTTACAAGGGAGGGTTCCAGATTCTGCACTAGGGGTGGGGCTTCCCTGGATGTATGGACAGACTGGGAAATGAGATGCTGGGAAGCAGTGTCAGGGAAAGGGACCTGGGGATCCTGTTTGACAGAAAACTGAACATGAGCCAGCAGTGCCCTGACAGCCAGGAGGGACAACCCTGTCCTGGGGGGCATCAGGCACAGCATCACCAGCGGAGCAAGGGAGGGGACTGTCCTGCTCTGCTCTGGGCTGGGGCAGCCTCAGCTCTAGTGCTGGGGGCAGTTCTGGGTGCCACAACATCAGAAATTAAACTGTTAGAGTGTGCCCAAAGGAGGGCAATGAGGATGGTGAAGGGCCTTGAGGAGAAGCTGTATGAGGAGTGGCTGAGGTCACTTGGCCTGTTTAGCCTGGAAGAGACTAAGGGGGGACCTCCCTACAGTCTAAAACTTTCTTGTGAGGTGAAGAGGAGAGGGAGGCACTGATGTCTTCTCTGTGATGACCAGTGACAGGACCCAAGAAAATGGCCTGAAGTCAGGAGAGATTTAGGGTGAATATCAGGAAAAAGCTCTTCATCCAGAGGGTGGCTGAATACTGGAATGAGGTCCCCAGGGAGGTGGTCATGGGAGAGTTCAAGAAGAGTTTGGACAGCATTTTCAGACACACAGTGAGATTCTTATGGTTGTCCTGCATAGGGCCAGGTGCTGGACTTTGACAATGTTTGTAAGTCCCTTCCAACTCAGGATAATTTATGATCCTATTATTCTAGCAGTTTGGTGAATTATGCACTACCCTTCATCCAAGGCAACAGAAGAAAAGACACGTCCTCTGAGAAAAGCATAAAGACACGCAAATTGGTAGTAAATACAATGAGAAACTTTTCCTGTTGCAGTCTCCTATTTTTGTTTCTTTTTCTAGCCAGGTGCCAAACTGATAAAGATTGGCACAAGCAAGAGTGAGCAAAGTTAGCTTGGTCAAAGCTCAGTTTCCTCTCACACTCCATGGTGGTGCCCTCAGGGATGCAGTGCTACAGTCCCAGCAGCTCGGCATCAACAAAAGGCACAAACACTTTAAAATTTTTGGAATTAAACATACTGAAAGCATGCATCGTGAAAATAATAGAATTGCATGTGAGTGTGCATTGATGGAAGCAGTAAAATTAATTTGACTGCTCATGTTGGCCAGATCCACTAGGCAAATACATAGAATAAAAAAAATACACATCATCTGACTTGAAACACATATTAGATAGTTCATATCCATAGTAGAGCCAGTTCAGTATTTTAAATTCACAAAAACATGAATAAAACATAGTTTTAAAATAGAGAAAGCAGAGTCTTCATATCATTTTGAGGAAAAGGTTTTTTTTAAATAGAGAGTGACTGACTGAAAACTACAGATACAGCTAAATATTGAAGGCATTTGGAAACCGAGCCCAGATGCAAATTTTGTCTTTGTGTCTGTAAGGATCTAACTCAAAAGTGAGAAACGAACATCACAGAGCCTGGAGGTAAGGTAGTAATAGAAATCTTGGTGTGAATTCTGTGATTCCAATGTGTATCTTCCTGCACATACTACTTTTGAGGGCAACCCCATCTTTATGTAAATGATGAATTCCTAAAATGTGTACCATATGATTTGCAGAATAACAATGCCCCAGTTTTGCATAAATTAAACAGCAGATCCTGATAACTAAGCTTTCCCATTTACATTATGCCTCAGTTCCAAATCCATGGGATATAAATGAGAGCAGCATATGGTCCAGAATGGGAAAGCTGTGGGACTTTCATGTATGCGCCATGGGAGCAAATGGCTGTCCCACAGATGGTGCAGTGTTTAGATGCATCTCCCGTATGATGGATGCCAACGCACAGGAGGATGAAGACATGAGTAGCCTCTAGAGGTCCCCACTGGCAGGCATGCCTAGAACAGATGCTAGAGCTACACAAAGGGTTTGCAAGGGTAGATCTTTTTATATCTTGGCTTTCTGTGTTCATTGCTTGTCTGTATGTAGAAATTTATGGCATAGCTGAATGATCTTTCCAAAAAGCTGTACTATAGTTAGAACTTCTCTGTGACAGAAGTAACAATAAAAATAATTTTATTTCAGATTAATCACTTTGGGTTTTTTACATGGGCAGTGCAGGGAACAGATACACTGTTTGTGGTTTGTTTTTAACTCTCTTGGCCTGGGGCTGTGAAAAGAAATTCACAAAGCAGAACAGATAGTAAAGAAAGGTCTGAGATGCTACTTCCATATTCCTGACCTCCACAGGCACAAATTATATACAATGCCATAAACACTGACAGAGGTGAACATTTAGACACAGACAACAGGGACCACATCACTGATAGGAAAGAAAAATCTTTATGTGAAAAGTAATTCAGTCCACTGGTATACTTTTAAATATGTTTGGTTATTTGGAGAAGAGTTATAAGATATTGAAAAAAAGCAAGTCTTATTTCAAAAACTGTTCTGTATTTGCCTGTGAATCTCTAGCCAGCTGAAAACAATAAAAGAGCTAGCCCATAAGGCAATGTGCTAGGATTAGCACACTGGTGCATGTCCCATCAGCTATAATCAAAACACACATATAAAGCAGCAGAAAATTGTCACAACAACAGATAAAAAAACACTTGTGACAAATGACATCACAGAACTTAGTAAAGCAAGACACTATGAGCATAAAAAATTCCTCTCCCTTGCCTTCTCATGGCTAACCATATCTCCCACACCCTGCCTGCCCTGCATGCACTCTCCTCCTGACCCCTCTCTCATTTCCTCCTCCTACAGCCATGCAATTTTGCCCTCCAGATGCTTTCATGAATACTTTAGAGTGTTTCTGACATCAGGATTCTTGCCACAGACTGGGAACTTGATGTCCCTTTGAAAATGCCCAGCTGGGCATCAAGGGGCGGGCTTCCATGTGAGTTTTGGAGAAAGCAAGTGGTGGGAGCTAAGCCAGGAGCAGAAAGGATTGATCCTTCTCTGTTATCAAAATGAGGATTTCTGGATCAGAGCCTGGCTAGCAGAAAAGAGAGCAGAAACACACTAAAGCAGGCATGGGTGCAGAGATGAGGCAGCAGCAGAGTGTATGGTTAATTCCATATAGTGGAATTGATACTGTTGGGGAATGCTCTCTGCTTACTCTGCTTAAGGTGCCAAAAGCTTCTTACACATGCTTCATACACACATGAAGTGTGTTTCTTCACACTTTGGTCTCCTTGCCCTTTTATCCTCTCCTTCTATGAAACAGTTTTCTTTCATAACAGAGTTACAGTGAGTCAGCAAACTTCCTTATAAGAATTCACCTCAGCCCTTCAAAAAAGCTGTGCTAGCACTTTCTAAGGATAAGGGTCAAGAGAGAGCAGAGATAGATCAGGATTTCTTTTGCCCTTGTCCAGGTGTAACTAAAATCCCAGTTTATCCACAGCATATAAGAATATGATGCATAGATGGAAAATTTTATAAAATCTTGCTATGTCTAAGATTACAGAACAGATGTGGATCTCAGATCTCTAGCAGGTTCACTGCACTGGTGGAATCCAAAGAACAGAGATTTTCTGTGTGGTCATTCTGTAAATCAAGGGCAGACTGTATGTATGTTATAAAAACCTTAATCCCTGAATTTTCCCCAACCACCACCCACACCCTTGTCTTTCCTTTATTTATTTATGTGACTTTTCTTTTTCAATTTACGTTTACATTCAGTTTTATTAAGGACATTTTGCTTCATCCTACTTTTTTGTTTCAAACATCTGTCAGTTTTTTGATTCTATCTTGCTTTTTCCCCTCTTAATAGTGGTGAATCATTTTTCTCAGCCTTTTGAGATTTTTTCAGAATTCTTTTCTGTGAAGACATCTTCCCCATTTCCATTCCATTTTTGAGAGGAGGTCAATTTAATCTCTCTTCTACCTTTCACATTTTTGTCCTCAAATTCTCACTGTATTTGGAGTTAAAAAGCCTTTCTAGAGATTACCTATTGAGAACAATGTGTCTACTCAGACTGAAAGTCACAGTCAGTCCCAGGGTGGGGAACTCTCATTAAGAAGCCATTTGGTCTTCAGCAGATCAAAAAAACACCCATACATACCATCTATATAAACACATGACATGTATAATGTAATTTAGTGCTGCTTATTTGAAAATTTCACAGATAAATGTACATGACTGTATAAAAGTCAACTGCCCTCTCCACCCCCAAATGTGTTTCATAGGGGACCAAATGTATCCCTGAATAGTTTCATAGCAGCCACTGAAGTAACACAGAAACTAAATCAGGCGGAGAGTGTTCTGGTAGACATCAAAGACCCATAAAAGATCTAAATTTGTGAAGTACAATGACTGTTAAAAATAAAAAATAATTGCAGGCATAAGTGGTTACTATTTTTTCCTAATTGTATAATTTGAATTTATATTATTATTTTTTATTTGTTTCATTTACTCAGTAGGATGGTCCACTTATAAAGTTATACACACAATGCCTGACAAGTTTTATTTGGTACAGTCAGTGTCATGAGTCAATTTACTTAAACACTCAATCATTAGATCAGCTTTCACTATTAAAAAAAAAAAAGCATGAGAGGCTAACTAGATTTCTAGCCACTCACAATAAATTTCCAAATGAAAAATGCATAATCTCTTCAGTTACACCAGTATAGATCAAAATTATGACCCTTTTCTTCCACCAGTTTAATTGAGAATACAATTAATCTTAGTAACTCTTTTCCATTTCTTTTTTTGTATGTAAGATTACAAAAAGTTTGATAACTTCAGTAAAGCCAGGAAAAGCAAATTATTTCTTAATATAGAAAATTATCTCTAATAGCTAAAACACAATGGGAAAAAAAAATCCTGCTAGTCATGAAAATGTAGCAAATCAGCTCAGTGCATTTAAAGCTCCAAAGTTTAAATTTGACCTGCTTATTGGCATCCAAGTGAGTAATGGAGTTTTATTTGGAAATACTTTTGGAGAGCATTCAACCCAATTTTGGCAGCAATAATTTCACTGTAGTTTGGGGAGAATTTCACCTTCTCAGAGTGTGCAACTTGCTGGCATTAACCCAGAAGTAATCTGCCAGAATCACATTATCTAGTTCTTAAACACATTCAATGAGCATTTTGGGAAGAGTCACTAGAAGGACACACAGAATTTCTTCTGTTATGTGTGTAGTATCTTATCTTTGGTCTCAAATGCAGAATGTCAAAGTCTTAAGAAGGACTTTTCAACCAAGGAAATATTTTTCACAAATATAATACATAGACAACAGCATTTGGAGTTGAACTTACAATTTACCCACTGCTGCCTCTCTCAGTGGAATTAACCTGGTCAGAAACAACTTCCAAAAATATTTCCATCTCTTGTGTAATTATTTTTTTTCCACACAGTTACACCAGCTTTTAAGCTCCATTTTATTTTATTTACTAGAAACTTAAAGAAAACTTCTTTTTGATTTGATTTAATTGTGTCAGTCACAGAATCATAGGATCACAGAATGCTTTGGGTTAGAAGGGGACTTAAAAGTCACCTGGTTCCAATGCCTGTGCTGTGTTCAGGGGCATCTTCCAGTAGAAGACTCACAGAACCACATTGTGTCTGATGCTAGCCAGCACCTCTAGAGAGAGTCCAGTCCTACTTCCGTTGTTATTAGAGACAGCTGCAGAAGGTTTCTCAGGGGTATGTCCATAGTGTTTGATTATCTCCAAAGATGGAGACTCCACAGCCTTTGTGGGCTCTTCATCAGTGTTCAACTGTGATTGCTATTACAAAAGAAAAAAGTATTTTTAAATCTTATGCTTAAGCAGTATTAACTGCATTTCAGTTCAGTTTTTACCCATCACTTCTCATCCTGTCACTGAGTGCAACTGAGAAGGGTCTGTCTCCATTTTCTTTAATCACACATAGATTAGCGTCTCCTGAGTCTTCCTTAGGGTAAAGTGTTGCAGAATTCTCAGCCTGTTTTCATATGGCAGATGCATCAGTATTTTCAAATTTTTAGTGACCTTTCATTGTAACTTCCACAGTATTTCTTTCTTGTAGGGGAAAGCCCAGCACTGGGCCCAGCATTCCAGGGAGGGTCTCACCAATGCTGTGAGTGGAGAGAAAGGGTCACATCACTTGGTCTGTTTGTTCTATCTGGAGTTCCAGATACTCTTGGATTTCTCAATGGGAAGGGCACACTGCTGACTCATGGTCAGACTATTGTCTACCAGGACTCCCTGTACATCTTCTGCAAAGCTACTTTCCAGCTGGTTGGCTACCAGTTTTTGTTCGTGAATGGAAATATTCCTTACCAGATATAGACTTTGCTTTCCACTCATTTAAATTCATGGAGTTCCTTGAATCCTACTTCTCCAGTGTGTCCAGGTCCCTCTGAATGGCAGGCAGCAAGGACAGCTCATGTAACATAAAACCACTCTTCCTGGTTTTGTATCTTCAGCAAATTTGCTGAGTGTGCACCTATCCCATCATCAAGGTCCTTAAAACAGGTGTTAAACACTGTTGGACTGACTACTGACTCCTGGAATAAACCTGTGATTATCCTCCAGCTGGAGCTCATGCTCCTTTTACATTTCCTTATCTAGTAAAGAGATTTTGACAGATTTCAATCCACCTTACTGTGCATTTATCCAGCCTATACCTCCTCATCTTTGTCAGCATTTTCTGTGATAGTGGCAAAACACTTGTTACATCAAGATTAATAGCGTCTACTTCTTGTCCCTCTGCCCTTTGTCCATAAAGCCCTTTTTATCATTGTAGAAGACTATGGGAATGGTCAGATGTGATCTCACTTTACATATCCGTATTTATTTCTTCAAATACCCTGCTTGTCCTCAATATGCTTTGAAATAATTTTCAGAATTCTTAGTCCACAATATTCCTGGGGATTAAGGTGAGGCTGAGCAGTGCTTCCCCAGACACTCCTTCTTGCCCTTCTTGAAGATAGGAGTGATATTTACTTCATTCCAGTCATCAGGTATTTTTCCTGATCACCATGACCTTGCAGAGTCAACCAAGAGTCATTTCACAGTGACCTGGGCTAGCTCTATCAGCGCTCACAGGTACATTTTGTGAGGTCCCAGAACCTGTGTATGCCCAATTCACTAAAATATACCCTAGCCTGATCCCCTCCAGCAGCAGTAAGTTTTCTTTGCTCTAGATTCACATTTGTTGGTTTAAATTGACTGTTGTTTAAACTTTAATATAATTTTCAGAAGGGATTTGGTCAAATGTCTCATGAAATTTAATAATCACCAAGACACAACCCTGCATCACTGCTTGAAAAATAGGGGCTAAAACTTATTAAATACTACTTTTGTAACTTTTGGACAGAAAAGTTAGGAAATTATTTTTGTGGGAAGAGTAGGAAGAGATAGGTTGGCTGAATGTTAAAAGTTTTGAGAAAATTAATAGCCTAAAAAGTCCTTCATGTGGAATCTTTCATTTCAAATCACTGAAATCAGAATGCAGTATTGAACAAATTTGCATCAGTGACCTTTATGAAATGGACTTCTCAGATCCCCAAGATAAGCAAAAAACTGTTAAATATCCAAGCTGGATCCAAAATAAGACTGTTCATGTACAGAATTATTTTTGAAAGCTGTACCTCCAGGAGTAGGTCAATACAGAGTCACGGATGGCTCCCGTGCATGCTAGAAGAGCTTCCTTGGAAAAAGAAGACAGTGTCAGTAAAATATCATCTTCTGCCAATACTAAGATTTTTATACAGAAACCAGGGCTTATTTTGAAAAACAAACATCATTTAAATATATGAAATTGCCTAAGACAAGGTAAAAAATGAGTACTCCAAGCTTGAAGAGTATGAAAAAACCTATCCCAAAACAGAACAAAACATAATATGCAGACCTTATAGCAATAAGCTTCCAATAAAACAAAACTTCTGCACATCTGTTAGTGCTATAGGCATTATGCAGTGAAGAACCAACACGTTTATGCCAGACATGAAATAAGACTAGATGAATCTCTGGAAATAGGCAAAGATGAATGATTAGATGTAGCTTCACTCTCTGGATTAATCTCTGTTCTTTCTTTACATTTAAGCGCACCACTAACTGCCATATGATATGTAGCTCAAAGTAAAATGAAGAGTAAAAAAGTTTCATCCATACCAGCTGGCAAAGAGTTGGTTTTATGCCAACGTTAGTGGGATGTGCAGGAGCTGTGTTGGGATTTAGTAGCTCTGAAAAAAATATCTGCATGCTGAAAACATCAACTCTATGGAATTATCTGTTTCTGCTGGGTGTTACCTGTCCGGAAACAAATGCTCACCACCCAGAAATGTACTTTACTTTGACAAAGTTCAGGAAGGAATGTTCTTTGGGGAGAAGGAAAGACGGAAATGATCTGGGAAACAATGATAAATGTTGAAATCAACCATCAAATCTATGTACTTATAAATATACTCAGTGTGAGATCAGGAAACAGGAAATGTGCATAGTGTTTATTACCCACACACAGCAGTGAGACCAGCTGCCTACATGTCCTGGAGTGGTCAGGATAGTCCTGAAATTAACAATGCACCTCGATGGGAAAAAAAAATAAATCTAGTCATCTCATACTTGATGATGAATGTGTGGAGGAAGAGGGCAGCAAAGAGCATTTAAAGACCTCTACCAGGAATTACTGAGGAGCTGATTCCATGCCATGTTCACAATGCAGTTTTCCTGCACTCAAGCACACCCTCGAGCTGTCCAGAGATCTTCTAGAGGTCCTGTATCATGACATCCTCTTTCTTAACAGCTGATATACAAGCTGTATTTCTCTTAGAAGCCAAGAGATGCTACTGTAGAACTGTAACACTAGATGTAATTCTACTAGTGCCTGATGCCAACAGGGATATACAAGTCTGATAGAGATATACAATTAAGATTAACTCTTTAAGGTATTATTTTTATACTTCCAGCCCTCACCTTGAAAAGAAAAGGATTTCTAAGATCTTAACAGCCAAAGGGATGGACATTGCTATAAGGGGTTTTTTTGTAGGAATGGCAAATACAGAATTTCTCTCTGGAAGACTCAAAATTGCAAAAATATTTGATTTATATTTTTTTTTGTGTGTGTGTAATGGCTACTCTATTCCTCCTCTATGCATTGCAGTTTCTAAGATGTGTATTTCTTCCACTTTAAAAGTCAATATAATGTGACAGCCTTGTGTAGAGAACAAGCTAAAATGTTATTAAGGGATTAAATCTGCATAACTACTAACAGGTTATGTCCTTTACTCCTTCATTCACAGATAGACAGAAATGTTGCCACTGAACAACAGAACATCTTGGTGTTGATTAAGGATCATTTAACCACAGACAAATTACTTTCATTAACTTTTGCTAGATGAGAGAGAGTGGTTTGATGGCAGGACTGCATAAAGGAAGGCACAGATTCAATGATTCATAACAACTGAGCCTTACTTGCAGTATAATTGTTATACCCGTGCCTGTTTTGTAAGGCTTTTTTAGTTTACCATCTCAAAACTCACATTCTGTAAAGCATATAGTAGTAATGATTATTGATGTATCAGGGAGCAGCACTACAAAACAGCCTCACTGGTCTGACTAAGCCAAGCTCTGAAAATGAGGAGGGATAAGATTTCTGATTTTAGGCAGAGATAGCATTTATTCTCTCTCTACTGGGTTTTCACTTAACGCCAGATTTTACCTGAGAAGCACAGAACAACTCCTCTGATGCTGAGCAGCACTGTGAAGATACTACCTCCAAAAAGTTCAAATCCTATCTTATTTGGGGTAAGACTGTCAAATATTGGTGCCTTGGATATATTCCATGCACATACTTAAAATCACAAAATGATATTTCATCTTTGCTCCGACTGTGGAGCAATGTTCTCCGATGGTGGAGAACATAGTGGGCAACTTAAATAATTTGGAGTTCCCTTCTACTTCCTACACCCACAGAAGACATTCATTTTGCTGTTTATCCATGTGCCTTGACACTGTATTTTGTTCCAGATGTTGGTTTGTGATTTGAATGTCAAAATCATGTCATTATGACCAAAAGTGACTAAATAGTGCACAAATTCTTTGTGATGTTTCATTTTCATACTGTAATGGAGACATGAACATTTAAAAATCTGTGCTGTACTCTGCTCCAAGTGCCTGCTAGTGTGGCAAGGGATGAAGGGTTAAAAAATTCTCCTTGTCCTTTCAAAAGTTACTTTTGTTTTTAAGCTTAAAATAGCCTCCAGTTCATCTATGTCTCTCAAAAGGGAGCTGTTTGCAAACAGCTCTTTCCTTTTCTCCCTGCCTACAGCCCCTCCTGCCCAGACCAGAGCCTTCATTCTCCCAGCCAAGGCAAATGGGTTGCAATTCCCCTTGGATTTCATCCACAAATCCCCTTGGATTTCATCCACAAATCCCCTTAATTGGCAGCAAAGATTGCCATTGAGTGGTGTAAAGGACTCTTTCCTCCACAGGGGTTGATTGTGCTGCCTCCACAGGACTACCTGCACCTGCCAGCCTGCAGAACAAGAAGCCAGCATTGGTCATCATCAGATATGAGCCTCCTGCCTAGTTAGAATACAATGCTTTAAAGGGCTTGTAGAAGACTACATGGAGTGCACTTGAATATAGAATTATTTTTTTGTGACGAGCACTATTATGCTTGGCACTCAAAATGAGTCAACCATTGCAATACAATGTCCTTCTCTTTCTTGATGGACTTTGTGGACTAAATAGTGAGTATTTAATGCTTCCTAAGCAGTGGTGTCATCATGGGATTATAGCCAGAGAAAAAGCACTGAGTAAATGGCAATGGATCAGAGATCAGCACTTTGTCTTTCACCTGTATCACCCATAAGAACATCCTTTGCAGTCCTCCTAGCTCCAGGACGGTAACTGCATGAGAAAAGGTTTGTTTCATTGAGGTACATAACCATGGGGAAAAGCATGCCAGAGAAAAATGCTTGGTAGCATCACTTTCTCAATTGGAGGGTACTTACCAACAGTGAATGTCAAGAGCCATGTGGGTTGGCAGCAGTCAGCTCTTGCTTTCAGGCCATAATGTTCAATGCACAATAGTAACTCTTTTCAAGCTTGTGCAGCTGTTCAGCTCCATCAAGCACCTACTGAGTTGAAGGGTAAGTGCTCTATTTGAACACTGAAGCCTCCATTTCGAAAGGCAAATGAATTTCCTGAAATCTGCAAAAGCCTTATCAAGTCATGCAAATAGCATACATGAGTTGGTCATGGTAATTTGGACACTTAATTTGGATACCAGTTTTCTCAATTAAAAAAAATGAAAAAAAACAGGAACAAAAAAATCCCTGTGTTCCATCTGTCTCTAAATGGCTAGCCATTTTCAGTCTGTTTGTAGGTCCACAATACAATATGAGCTCAGAAAGCAAGTGGGCTAACCAGCTTTATAGCACTAAATAGGAACGAGCAAATATTTTATAGAAAAACATTTATTTGGCAAATTTCTTACTTTAGCCGTTAATAAAACTCCTGAAATCATATGTGTTCTGGGAAAGTTTTTCCCCAAATTGTTACTGTGTGTAATTCTTTACTCTTCACCTGGCGGCAAGTAGTTGGGCCTCTGTAAGTTTAGCAATGTGAAATTCAGATTGTCCTGTTCAGGTTTTGTCAGATGTACAGGAATTGCACTGAAAAATATTAGCTAGCTCAACTAATCCTCCAAATTCTCCATTTAAAGATTTTACTGGATGGTGGAAGCTAGGGCTTGCCAGGTGTCACCAACTTGAGCCTATGTTTCTTAAGACCACAGGTCCTACTCACAGTCATGACCCACTCTCAGCTGCCATGCAAGTCGTGCTGTAAGTGTGCTAATGTCTACCTCAGCTTTAGATGGATAATGGAAAGGAGCATCTCACCTGGCAGCCAGTACCCCTGCCAGTGGCCATCAAACAGCACTGCCTTAGTGCTGGCATAATCTGAGGCAAAACATGAATAAAGAGTCAAAACAGAAAGCAAGGTAAAGTTGAAAACAAATTTACGTGAAATGCCCATGGATACAGGAGAGGAATGTTGGCCTTATCCCTCATGACGACACACAACTCATTCTTGAGGCAGGAGTTAAAGCTCTCACTTCTCAAATGATGAATATTTGAAGCTTCTTTTCCATGTGTGAGCAAGATCTCTTTAGGACAATTTGAAAATTAGCAGAATGCTGCTGAAGACTGTTGTGCTGTTTGGCCACTCACCCCAGAAATATTACATGCAATATAAGGTAATGTAAGGTCCCAAACAGACTCATTGCACAAGAGAAAATTTTATCCAAAGACAATAGAAGCTATGAATTCTTGGAAAAAAGTGCTGCTGCACAGTTTGTTCTCTGGACTGGATGTAATTCTATAGAAATGTAACAGTCTGGCCAAGAGAAAATTAAGGAAATAAGTTTTGGTAGGGTATTTGTTTTGTTTAGTTTTACATCAGAGAACAGTTTATGATTCTAGGATTCTATGAACATTATGTCTTTGCAAATGAAGCATTCAGACAAGAAATTAAAAGCTGGAAAAATAGGTAACCTGAAAGATGAGTGGTTCATAATTAAATAGGATGTTAGCTATTGAAAGAATTATTTTCTAAAACTGATTTTTCTGATGAGACGTGATTTTATTTTTCTTGTACCGTGATGTCTCATAGGAAAAAAAGGTGGAAAGGAAGATGTGGTCACAAAATCTTGAGAATGCCCAGTGATACCCAGCGATATAACTTACAGCTCCACTTCTGCAAAAACTTAGTCTCCCTCCATCTGCACAGTTTCAGTTATGCCGGTCACAGCTTATTCAATTCATACTTGTATCCTCTGTATCTACATTGTAAATGCTCTCACTAGGAATTAGCTGCTAAGGAATTAAAAAAGAATGCTGAAACCTAGTTAGTAGTAAGGAGGGAACAGGTTTAGAAATGCAGCTTTGTTATTGCAAAGGGACGAAACTCCTTCGAAATTAACGAAACTGTTAATTGACCAAGCTCCTAGTTAGGGATTTCAGTTGTGCTTAAAACTCAAAAGAAGTTAACTTTTTTATGCCTAGGTAAGAAATTATGTAGTATGACAACAAAATTCTGTTGAAAGTCATGGGTAATACTATAGAAACAAGAACTGTAAATCTCTGTCAAACTTCTGTTTTAATCATCCCGTTATCTCCATCTTGTCTTAGTATTGAGTTACTGCTTGGCCTATACTTACACATCTATGCAGTCTCTGATGAGGTCTTAAATCACATTTCAAGAGGCAAACACCCTCATCAGTGCTTTCTTCTTAACTGTCCAGATTAAGATAAACAGTTAATTCACTTACACAGTTAGTGCCACAGTTTCCTTGCATTTTGGAGGAAACAATATACTGCACTTGTCTCAAAGGTAGAATTCTTCTTTATTAAAAACAATTGGGATTTTATTGAAGATAAGTGGAATATTGCTTAAATAAAGCAGTTTGTCAGACCATCTCATAACATTTTCAGATTATGTAAAAATATTTTGCAGCTGCAGCACCGAACTCCACTGAAGATATATATATAGATATATATATAGATATATATATATATATATGAGAAATTACCTTTATAATCTCATTATTAATATTGTATGTGCAGATACCCATGTATGAAGACTGATTAACTTGGCTAAATTCCTTTTGAAGCTTAATAACAGTAATTTTATGTAATTGTATATAATGTTGACTGAAGCATGCAAGATTCAGCCATCCATTAACACATTAACATCTGAAACTTTGGTTGGAATAAAAACCACCATTCATTCCATTAAATTCTGTATTTGATAATTCAAACTTAAATCTTTTCTTTATTCCTTTTCTACAACCATTTAAAATACCATTCAAAATAAATGAAAGAAAAGGTCCTCTTAAATGTGAAGGAAAACATTGTAAACATCTCTGAATATTTGTTGCCTTTGTCCAATTTTAATAGTTTTGACTGAATGATTAAAGGTGAAAGATTGATAGGACAAGAAATTGCTTCTTTTTCTCTCCCAGTACTAGACCGAAGAAACTAATTTATTTGGCTTGCTGTGTCACTTCTCCATTTGCCCATCAGTATGTGTTATTCACTATTTAAAACCAGGCCACAGCTTCAGTCATTGAGAAGAAAGTGAAAAAAAGCAAGCAGTTGAGAATTAAAAATTATATTTTTGTAATTAAACTCTTTAACTTAAATTCCCTCTGTTAACAACATGTAGGAAAAAAGTTAGTGACTACTTCTATTGTCCTGCCAGTCTCAATGGGTGGTTAATCCTAATTTGAATTTTAATTCAGTTTTAAATGAGTGTAAGGAGTGTGAAATATTGGACTAGAACCATTTATGGTGAAATAGAAACTCTGGAGCAGCCTTCATCTATATAAATTTTATCTGGATGCAAAAAGCATTTACTATTAATAGAACATTTTTTTTTTACTTCATTTTTCTTCACAATACACAGTGATTATTCTAGAATGTCACAGAAGCCTTAATATATACTACTTCTTAAAAGAAAAATGCCTGTGTCAGAAGTAATTAAACACAAAAGTGTTTGGAGTTATTAAGCACATTTTTTATTTCTGTCTAACTTTCCTGTACTTTGTGTGTGTGACTTAAAAGAGAGGCACTTGGTTGAAATTGCAATTTCATATCTAAAAAAAAGGGAAAAGAGAAGAAAATAAATTAATTTTATTACCATGCTTTAGTTTTGTAGCTGTATGAAGGAACAGCATTCATCAGCGTGGTATCTTAATTTCTTATCTGCTGAGTTTTGAGGCACATAAAATCATATCCCATTCTCCAAGACACAGTAAGCATAACAATGAAGTTTACAAGCTGCTTGAGAATCAAGTACTCTTTCCTAGACAGTTTCCTAGACAGACACCTAGGACTCTTTCCTAGGTGTCCAAAGACAGTAAACAACTATGCTCATAGTCAATGTACTTTAACTTGGTTAAACAATCTAAAGACATAAAGGACCATCTTATTCTTTGGCCACATTATTTTCAAGTAATGTTGTTGTAACAAAATAAAAAAGAATAAAGTAAAAAAAAATATTATGAAGATAAAGAATTGATTTAAATTTTGCAGTGCTCTTCTAGAGGTGAACAGCAGTCTCATCTATTTTTTTTGTTCTATGGTCAATCAGACTGTAAAAGTAAATCAACCAACCAACCAATAAATATGACCTACAAATTGTATGTCTGCTTGTAAAGTAAATAAACACATAGACAAAACCTAGCTCTTTGATGCTTTGAGAGAAGACAACATGTACTTGTACACTCAGCCCAGTTTTGAGAGCCAGTGAACATCCCACTGAAAACTGCTGTAACCTACATGACGGAAAATTGCAGGTGTCCACCCCCAATAATCACCTATGCCTGTAGGATGCTTCTGTTGTACAGGAGTTACTGGAAGGCATCATCAAGGTAGACCAGACTGCTCATTAGGATTATGAGGTAGCTCAGACTTATAGCGAAGATGTCATTTCCCTGGAAGGACTCTATACCAGCAGCTTGTGGCATTGCATATGCCCCGCTTAGGCTAAATTTTTATAGTAGACGACACAAAGCTAAAGCTGAATCTCGAGAGATCCTCATAAGGGAGGACATGGCCTGAAAGAAAATGAGGTTGCTACCACTTATTTTTTCTTTTTTTCTTTTTTTTTCTTTTTTTGAAAAGCAAACCAACCAACCAACCAACCAAACACCCCC
Organism: Pseudopodoces humilis; assembly: GCF_049639895.1. NCBI lineage: Eukaryota > Metazoa > Chordata > Aves > Passeriformes > Paridae > Pseudopodoces > Pseudopodoces humilis. Next base: position 46,422,296 of record NC_142203.1, on the reverse strand, counting down.
CCAAAAAAACCTCAAAAAACAAAAACCAAAAATCAACCAACCACCTAATTTCAACAGGACAAAAATATTCCAGTTTGTTTATTATCCAGCTTCTGGCACAACGTGGCCCTGGGGAGCAGGACGCAGCTGTGTTGCACAAGACCCTGTATGCAAGCACAGCCCAGCAAGTGTTCTTACTTTCCAGGAGCTCTGGCAGCGCAGCCATTTATGAATCCACCGCACAGCAACAGTTGTGTGTAAGGCAGGAGCATCCTGTCAGGGACATATGGGCCTCCCCAGGCTGGTAATGAAACCTGGGGATGCAAGGACACAGTCCCACATGCAAACCACCAAAGGGATCTGTGAAGCTCACCTGCACCCTGGCTCTGAGTTGGATCCCATGCATACCCCACTCCTGACCTGTCTGTCTGGTCCCAGCGCTTGCAAGCAGGGGTCTTTCTTCCCACAATTGACTATGCTGACCTCTGCTCTTCCTTGCAGCCTGAGGACTGCCTTTGTCTCAGGTCTTATCTTGGCAGTCCCTCATCCCTCATCCTCACCCTGTAACCCACCAACTGGAGTTTCCTGTTTTCCACCCCTGCACACAGCAATCTCTGCCTTATCTCCCTGCTGGTTTCATTCTCAGCTCCATCTGTTCATTTGACATTTATGAACCTCATCAAGCTTTTGTTTTCAGACCCATCCAAATTTAAATACCTTCCATTGTATTTGTGCTTGCTCGGTTCTCACATTTGTCACTGGGATGATAACTGTGCTGGATAACCTAAATTTGGTTCTAAATTTGGTTCTAACTTCAGCTTCTATCCTTTTCAGAAAGCCTGCCGTACTTTCAAAGCTTCACAATGAGATCCCCATGCCTAAAGCAGCCTTTTTTTTTGCTCTTTGCCTGTCAGGCAGTCTCCAGATGCATGAAACTTCTCATATAATCATAGTTATTCATCCTACCCCTGTCTTCTCACAGCCATAAAGTGTATTTATTTCTCTTCAAACATCATCTGATTTTGTCAGACTCTCTCTTAGTTTCATGATTTAGTGATTTGCATTCCTGTGAGAAGCATTTTTTACAGTTCCGGGATTATTCTGACATCTCTAAATTCAACAGGAAACCTTTCCTTCACTTGGCCTTCCTTCTTAGCAGAGGACAGGTTTGAAAAGAGAATACATTCTTTAAAAGTATATTTTTTTAAAACATATATTCCCTCCTCACTTATGGTTATATCTCTTGGATGTTTGTGCTCATCTGAAAATATCTCATTCCTCCATAACTTTTTCTATAGTGAAGTGTTACATAGATAAAGACAGGAAGGAAATACACCTAACTTAATTTATCCGTATTTTTATCTTCAAATCTGATTTAAATCCCTCAGTTATTAAATTGGCTCAATTCCAAGTATGCCACCTGCACAGGATACTACAAGAAATACGTTGCAATCAGAGGGTCAGCTCAGGAGCTGGAACTTAAAGAAAAAAAATATCCTACAGTTCCCCTGCCCTCAACACAAAAAAAAACTTGAAAGCCAAAAAAACCCATTTCAAATGCACAAAGTGCAGCCCAACATTGATATCCCAACTTTGTAGATAATTTAAAACTCCACACTCTCTAGTCACCTTACCAAAGCATCCACAGAAAATCCATACCTCACTGTTGTGGGGTTTTTGATCTATAAACTGGTTGGGTTTTATAAATATTATCCTAGGTTCTTAGGTTAGATAGATGCTCTGATAGCATGCAGGTATCCTTCTGACTAAAACAGCTACCAACTTTTCCTTTTATTTCTATCCTTCAGTTTTTTGGGTTCCTGTGTTCCCTACAATACCTGCTTTATTCTTGTTCAAATGGTTCTCTAGACAGACACTTTTTCTACCCAAGTACCTAGTAATGGTTCAGATTGGTTTAGTGAATATTTTTATCTTAATCCAAGGAATTTTATTTCCATTATCAGTGTCACTGCTCCTCACTGAATTTTATTTAATGCATCTATCTTTCATTAGTTTTAGGACTGTTTAATAATCTTCAGCAAATAAATCATGACTCTTCACTTCTATGATTTCCCAATATGCTATCAAATATTTTTGCATTTAAAGATGTTTTTCTCCTTCTCTCATATTTTCCAGCTTAGTCCACAAAGTGGTCAAAACATAGACAAAGAATTTTCACAAACTCTCTTAAAATCAATGACTCTCATTTTGCCAAGCTATAGAACAAAATGATGATCACAGCAGATATTGCTATGCAGTAAAGTCAAAGGAACTCACTCATAAAACTGTAGAAAATTAATTAACATGAGTATCTTTCTGAAATTAAATATGACAAAGAATCCCAGGAGTAAACAGAGTTTACTATGAACTATGGTATAGTTCTGAGCTTGTTATTTCATGACCAACATGTGATCAACTAGCAACACCTGTACTAATAGCACAGCTATCTCAGAGCTGACTTCTGACTTTTCCAGGGTATAACATGGGGAAGCAGGATAGATTTGTGCAATTAAAATGCAAACACCTGGGCTTACTTTTAAAGACCAGATGTGCTTCAATTAAACACGCCCTGAGGTTTGCTTAAAACTAGCACCTGCTTTGTGGTTACATGCAGTCACCTGGGTTTCTGTGTAAATTTTAGGTTTTGAATGTCTTTGGTTATTTTTGAACAGGAAATTCCTCTATTTAGGTACTTTGCAAGCAAGTCAAATTACCTTTTCTGCAAGGTATGTTCTAAATTTAATTCTCACCCCTCAGCTTCCTGCAGAGGTTTGCTCCTAGATGTTGTAAAACAGCCAAAAGCTAAAAGCTGCCTGCTGTGCTGTCCCTCAGTACTTAGTTTTTGATACTTTTAGCTGCAGTGAACAATGGCAGAATTGAAAGCAAACCTTTAATGAGTCAACACAGCCAGTTAAACTACAGCATCCCTTAGGCCACAGGGAAAAAGGCAAAGTTAGTCAGTAGCTGTACTCTTTTGGCACCTTGTGGACATGCTCATAGGCTCTGCCTGGCAACCTCCTGATTTAAAACAACATGGATTTGGCTCTGGGGATGAGCACAATTGCATCCTCTGACTAGGGACTCCCTTGTGCCATCTGTTGTGTGCCAGCTGTACTGAACCAGCATGCACTAAAAAACACACATTTTGAGGCTTGCAGGTAAGGCAAAGCTGACAACTGCCTCCTGGTGAGCAGATTCATAATTAGAGGAATAGGGCTTTCCACAAACTGAGCTCAGTTGTTCCAATTAATAAATCTCAGGCTCTGCATCCATGTTGTACTTATAAATATATTGCTATATTATATTTGGCAGGTAAGAAATCGGCCGGATAATATCTCAATCAGAATCTCTTTAAGATATTGGAAGAAATTACGATTTCAGTGTAAATCACTGTGTGCTTACTTTCCTCTCAGCCTTTGTCAATGGTGGCTGATACAGACCAGAGTTTTAAAAACATTGTTTTTTTAAACAAATTAGTACTCAGAGGCATCAGCTAGATTAGGAGCTGGTTGATTTTAGGGTGTTTTTAATGCCTGGTGGGATTTATGGAAAAGGGGTAGGGCTAGAAGGTGGGTCTCAATTTTTTTTCTGATAGTCTTTTCAATAGTTAGTGGTAAGCTCTGCAATTTGCAAGCATCATAAGCCAACTGGCCTAGTAAGTGGTCTAATACAACAGAGCAGAAATACCCTACCTCAGTTAATGAGCAGCCATCACTTTACAGGGCCTGTCCAGCAGCAGAGGGAAAACTGCAAAATAAAGCTGCAGCTGTATTCAGTGAAGTAGGCTGAATTTTTACGTGGAAGAAATTTGCTAGGGACTTCCAAGGTAAAGCAAAAAGCAGAAGTGTTGTTGACTTAAAGCAGAATGAACAACTGGTTCCTCAAGATGCTTGTCTACAAATCCCTAAGGCATTGTATCACTATATGAGTTGACATCATGGTTTTCAAATTATCTTAATTTTTATCCTAACTCCTCAAACAAAAAACACCTCCTATGTTTAAACACAGCTTAGAAAAAAATCACTTCTGAATCTGCAGAAACTGTTTTATCTCCAAGGCAGCCGAACAGCAGGATCAACAAAGCAATCCATGACTATTTTTAATCTAGGTGCCTGTGGGGAGAACAGATATTTGATGATTTGCCTACAGCATCAGACTTAGCATCATCTTTCAAAGTGTAAGATACACAGAGATGGACATGAAATGTTCAGAATGTGTTAGATTGGTCTTCTGTAGTGCCTGATGGAACAATTGGGATCATTCCATTTACCCAAAGGTGGTCAGCTTGAGGAAGCCAGTGGGAGTTGACATCAGCTCTTGATGTAAAGACTGAGCATAAGCATGAAAATATTATGGTTCTCTGCCTACAGCATTTTCAGAAACCCTGGCTTCATAGGTAGTAACTCTTGATAGGTTTTTACCCAGGTCATTACCTAGGTAATTTCTAGAAGACAAGTAACTTGTGCACAGATATATACATACAGTGTAAGCGTGCAATTTTATATGCCTAAACACACAGACAAGCATCTATAAGAAAAAAATATGGAGCCAATAGTTAGTTTAATTTGGCTGTCTTTTTCTGATTTTTAATGAGTATGGTAAACCTCAGAAACACAGTATACATCAAGGAAGAAGAGAATAGATTTTATTGGTATTTTGGTAGTGTAAATCACTATGATTTGAGAAATATGACTGAAAGGATCCTTTATTAACACAAAAATCGCTCTTTTTTTGGTACTAAATCATCTGAAGCTGTAATTGGTGAGACTGTGCTATTCCTTTGGGTTAAGTGCCCCACATTGCTTTGTCTTGTTTTGTGATCTCTAGTTCACAATTTTAGGGAAAAGTATTTCCAAATACATACATATATATATATACACACATATGTACATACATACATACATACATACATATATATATATACACACACATATATATATATACACACACACATATATATATATATTTTTATATATATATATACACACACACACACACACACACACACACACACATATATATATATATATATATATATATATATATATATATATACACACACTTACATGCATACATATACACCAAGGTGTTTAATGCTAGGATGCAGGTTTTCCTTTACCAAGGAAGCAGCTTAAGAAATGGAGAGAAACTCTCCTGTCTCCCTCTAGCAGAAAGTTTCCGGCACCCAGCCCAGGCAACAGGAAAGCTCTGCCAGGACCCTGCCTGCCCCTTCTCCCAAGATGTTTTTCTTCAGCAGCACTGTGCTGCTCCTGAGAACATGATGCAGCTTGGGGTATAAGAATAGGCTGTGTCCTCTTTTGTGGGCAAGGCATTGCCAGTGACCAGCACTGTATCTGCTCATCACATGCCCACTGACTGCACAGAGTTGTACAGAGAGAAGAGGGAAAGCAGATAGAGAAATAATTCAGAGAGGGGAAATTAGCTCCAGTAGTAGTACTGGAGCAAATGGAGAAAACAATGATGTTGAGCTCTTTACTCCCAGAAAACAATTTCCAGAGATGTGAGAAGGAACTGAGTCTGCAAATTGGTATGTGCAAGCAGAAGTTATCCAGGGTAGGTCAGGTTTTGCAAGATGTTTAGGTGGCCACAGATGCTGATAGACACATAGCCCCAGACCCTTGGAAATATTTAGTATTTACGTATCTCTAGTAAAATTAAAAGAAATCTTAATTGAGTGTCAACAACTAATTAATTTCTGTGGGTTTGGCCCTTGTGTGTTTTCGGAGAGGAGGCCCTTATCAGATTCCTCAGGTACCTACATACCTTTACAAATCTGTCCTCACATGTCTAAGTAAAGATGTGAAACACAATCAACATTCTTATTTCACTTCCTCTAACTTGCATCAACAAGTCTTTTTTTGACAGTTAAAGCACAGAACTTGAATGACTGTAACTTAAATCCTGACTGAATTGCCAGTAGGCAGGTTTTTTTTTAATATCCAGATTTTAAATTGGGCCTTCTATGAGAATTACTGGCACTGGACCATAGTTTTTCCTTCTGGATCTCACTCCGCCCAGTAGTATTCCCTCCTCTCTTATTATTGACTACAATTTTCAGGTCAGGACTGGATAATCTTGCTTTATTTTTTGAAATTAACCAATAGTGACATTTTTTAAAAAGGGAGCAAATATGCATAAGACACTCAGACATCTGGGTCTGACAGTCAAGAAGTCAATGTTACCCTATGGTCACACAATTGTCACAGATCCACCTTACAGCACACAGCTTTACATTCTGCATGTTCTCCAGTATGTATGAGCCTTTTTTCCCTTGCTGTCAGAGCAACACACAGGCCATTACCTTGTTCAGTCTTGCTGTGCTTGTTTCATTTCCAATGTAACTTCATCTTGCTATTCCTTTGTGATTATATTCAGTGATTCACTTTGATTTGTTTTGGGTTTTTTAACCATTGCAGAAGCTGGTATTTTGACAGCTTTGAAAATCATCTGTTCAGGTAGTAACAAGCATGGGCAGTACTGCAAATTTTCTCAATCCTGTTCAGATAGGATACCCCAACTCCACAAGAGAAACCACTCTCAGCTCTAAAGGTTTTTTTTCTTTGCTCAAATCATTTGGGTCTTGCATTCCTTTGAAAGACAGCATGCAAGCATGGACTGGTTAATGGTGGCTGCAGCATTACCTTTCTGACAGCATCTTGACATGGGCCATGTTCCTGATTTGTAGAAGCCAGCATGTGATGGCAATATATATTTTTGTCACAACTGCCTTAATTGGTATTTGGACCAAAGACCTGGAGATGAAAGGTGTCTTAGTTTAGGGCAAATTAGGAAGGAAAACTTTATTTTAACCTCTTGAGACATCCAGTATATCTTATCATCTCTCCTTCTCACCACATATTTTCTTAAATCTTTGTTTTTTTCTTTTTTCTTCCAAGATTCTATTCATCGTCCTTGAACCAGAATTAGGCTCCTCAATAGAGCATAATCCACATATTGCAGAATCTCTACTGCACCTTTTGAATTCTCTCTCTTTGTGATATCTCTATGCTTTCCATGGACCAGAAGTGTTCCATGTCTTTTCTGTTCTTTGTCTACGCTCTCGTAGTGTAAAACATCCCATAATACTAGTGGGTATAGTGTTAATGGGTACAGCTTGATTCTGACTCTCTTTGACAATGCTCATAAACTTCCTGGCCATGGGGAAGGTCAGACTGTATTTCTTCTTGTCCCGCTTGAAATATGTGCCATAAAATTAAATTAAATAAATATTGCCTCTGTCAGTAATACATGAATTTAATGGCAGACTTAGCTATACTGAGGTATGATTTAACAGCAATGAAGGCACTTATAATGAAGGCAACCTAATTATGAAATAAATTAGTACCCATCATAATGGTATGACATTGACTCCTTTAGACAGGGTCTTCCCCATTGTGTTTTTTTATAAACTCCAGAAATATTCAGAAACAGCTTCTAAAATTTGCTACCTTCATTTCTTTTTTTCTGGATGCACTAAGAACACTAGCAGACAAGATTATTTTGGCAGTTCTTTGTCAGCAGCCTCATTCCAAATTAAGCGAACCATAGATATTTTTTCTACATTTTTCTGTTCTAGTCGCAACTTGAAAAAAATAAAGTCAGCAGCATATTTTACTGTATCCACCCTATTAGAATTCCCCCAGTTACCCAGCTATAGCTTGGCATGTCAAGTATGTGCATGTGAGTCCTGAATTCTCCTGATCACAGTGACCTATTACATATGATTAAAACCAAGCAACATGATAGTGTTGGAGAGCAGTGAGCAATCAAAAGACAAAGCCCGTGACATCTGGCTGAACACACTGTCCTTCTGGTGGAGATAATTCATGGTTTGTTTTCAATTCTTCACTGAAGTGCCATGGTGTAACCTTTCTGACCTCACATTTATGGGATTTGTGGTAGTTCAAATCATCATCAGGCCTTCATAAATGCTCCCACAAGTAACAACAGAAAGCAATTCAACAGGAATTTATTGAGGAATTTTGATTAAGTCCTGAAAATGGGAATGGATTGACCTTCACAAAGTTTTATCTGAGAAGGAAAATTTCTTGAATCCTAAGGCTTCTAATGTTTTCCAAGAAATGTGACCACATAAAAAATCCACTTATTCACTAAAGCTCAAGAATCATTCACTTACAGACATTATATTATTATTATTCATGATACCAGGTTAATATAAAGTACTTGTGCAGTTATTTTCCTTTATAGTTCTTTTCTTTCCTTCTTTGAGGATTTCCTTTGAGGTTTATGTAAGAATGCGTGTGGGTACTGCAACTGCTATATCAATCATATTTAGTAATTTCTTTTTACAATGTTAAACACAAGCTGCAAACAAAAGAGTCAATTGATATTAAAAAAATAACAATTATTGTCTGCAAACTCTGAGTATTATTATTCATTGTTACAGGCAATAAAGTCTGCTTTTTGAGGAGACAGACTGTTTCATATCAAAGCTATATGATATTATGGACGGATACAGAGCAGTTTTTTAATATTATCTCTTTAAAGATATCAAAATGCTTATCTCTTTAAGACAGGAAATATGTCTTAAAATACAGTGGATTTTTTTTCATAGGTGCAGTAGAGTGTTGTCCTTTTCTTGCTTGCTTTCTTCCCATCTAATATCTTAATGTTTTTATCATCTTAAATCATTTCCAATATATTACCTTGCTGCATTGATCTACCATTCATCTGATTGTTGAGAGGAGGACATTAATGGTTTCCATTAGTCCATTTTCTAATTTCCATGTGTTCTGATGATAATAAATCTTTGCTTCATCCGTTTACAGGGAGCAGCTGGTTCCAGCAGAATGGACTGCATTGCAGATAATGGATTTTTCTAGAAGGAGAAAAAAAGCACGGAGCAATGACTATCTCTTCAGCAGGAAGGACTGCAGGTTCCTTTGCAGAATACATTCATGAGAAAGGGGAGGAAGTGAAGACAGGCAAAGGGGCTCAAGCTGTACTATGTGATTGGAAATCTGGGGACCAGCATCAGTCTTGTAAAATCAGAGAGGAGGGGTGAGGCAGGAGGCTCAGTGTCAGGGTTCAGCAATGTGCTTCCCAGATGGGAGGCAGCCTGAATCTAGGCCACTCAAAGTGGGCAGAGTGACCACATACCTACCTGAAAACTACACCAAGGAATGTAGCTGTAATTCCATGTGTATTTGTCATCCCCATGTTGTTGGCTTTGAACTGCCTTATTCTCTGATTAGCACTGAATTTTAACATTTTGTGCAGTTCCTATATATTGTCTGAAGAAAAAGGGTGGGCTTGAAGTTGAGTTGAACTAAATAGACAAGGATGGTGTTGATTTCATAGACCAAAAGAATAAACACTGCACGTATTCACAGACTTGGACTTCACCAATACCATTAATTTATTATCTTCCTTGCTTTTTCTTTGATCTAGGTATCTTCACTCCCTGTCTTTCCTGCCAAAACCATTACAAAGACAATAGTTAATGCATCAGTATTCCAAAATCTTATTTTCTATTCTAAAACTTCAACACCCTGGAAAAGCACTATGCTTTGGAGCACAGAGAAGAAACTTTGAAATATTCTGTGAAGGAAAACATCTAGGCAGAAGAGTAATTTTGAAAAAAAAGGATGTTTTATTCTGGAACAAAGCAGTGATGTCAGACTGAGCTATAAACTCTTCAATTCAGCCATGACATTCTCTACTTTTTCACCCTGAGAGAAGAACTACATGCCCAGGAACTCTCAGAGGCACCAAGGAGGCCCTCAGTGACTGATGGAGAGCTTGGATTCACAGCAGGTATGCCCTACAGGAGCCCCAGTGCCCAGGCTTCCACCTTGCAACAAGACTGCCACAGGACTAAGTGCCCAAATTCTTCACCTCACTGCCTTTTCTTAGAAGCTCCTTGCATTTCAGACATTTTGACAGATGCTCATTTTCACTAAAAATGCATGTATTACATTGAGATCTGTTTAGATATTGGTGGGAAGAGGCTGTATAAATTTGCCTTCTCTTCTTGCCATCAGATTTTGTTCATTTTCACGTAACCACCACATGTTTAAATAACTGAATTTTATATAGTTTTGTGAATTTTGAAAAGTATAAGAGTAATGTAGACAGGTTGGGAATGAGGCTCATATATAATGCAGAATTCTGTTGTTACCCAGGAGCGAGACAGGAATATGCCTGTTTTCTACATGCTGCCCCGAAAATACATTGCATCTTATAGTGTAGTGTAAAAAAACATAATAGTTAATGAATCACCAGAGCTGTTCCATGTACCAGACTGCTGTGTTTTAGAGAGAATCCTTCTTTGAAAGGGAATTGATCAGTCTGATCTGCTCTATATCTGAAAAGCAGGTTCCACCTCTGCTTCATCTGTTTTCACACTGTAAGGCCTGTGGCAGCAATGAGCAAAGTAAAGATGATTAGAAGAGTTTAGAGGTAAAATACACGGAATCATCATTCCTTCTTTGGAAACAGGCAGTAATAAAAGCTCATGAAGTTCTTTTCCTTGGCAAGATTTCAATGTTAAGTCTCTAAAACAGAGCTTTGATGGTCATGACTTGGCAAATCATCCTTAAATGTACCACATGCACACACATATTGCTCAGTTTGAACTTGGTCTGACATCATCAGTTTCAAAGTTGGACATAAAATTCAGGACTTCAGAGTTTATTGATAAGAAGAGGGAAAGAAAAAGAAACAGCCTGATCTTTAAAGAATGCATTCACCTACATCACAGAGAGAACATGTACACACGCAAACCTGTAAGACAAAAAGTAAAGGTAGTACAAGGCAGGAGTTCTAATGCAAAATGAATTGTGTAAAACAAAGCATCTGCTGAACATAGGGCATACATTTTGCTAAGATATTTGTTGGAAGAATTATTTTAGCCATAATGCTGTACACAGTGTTTTAGCTAACAAGTTTTAAAATTGAATCTAGCTTTGAAGTGGATGAGAAGAGCCCAGACAATCAGTTCCAAGAAAAAGTGGTCATGAACTTGAACGAGCTTTCTACTCTCACCCTCAGCATAAATACTTCTGGAAATTCTCAACAGCTTTTCAGACTCTGAGGACTGCATCTTAGTGAAGAAGCTTGGAAAGAAAAAGATACTTATCTATTAAGGAAAAAGATTAAAAAAAAAGAAAGAAAAGAAAGGGGGGGGGGGGAGGGGGTTGGATTCCCACCACCTAAAAACCCCCAAAAAACCAAAACAAACAAAAAACCCCAAAAAAACCAAAACCAACACCAACAAAAAGCCCCCCTCTCCCCAAAAAAAGAAACCAAAAAGCAAAGTAAAATACAACAGCAGCAAAAAGAAAAAGTTAAGAGCAAATATTAAATGCTCGGCAGCATACTACCTCCCAGGGCAGTTGACAACCTATGTGTTGCACCTAATACTATTTAAGCAGAGCTACCCATGAGTTCTGTCACTGAAATAAATAATAAATGCAACCAAGAGAGTTGGCATGGCATGAGAAGCAAGTGCTATATTATATGAATTGTATATTGGGATTTTGAGAGAGAGACGGGATTACAGGGATTTCTTAAAACATGATTTATTATTCTTCTTCTGTAGTCTCATGAAGGTGTGAGAGTGTCTTCACCATGTTCACCAGATGTTCATGGCCAGTGGTCACAAGACCACAGGTTACAAGGGTTTTTAAAGGTTAACAAACTCCTGCCACAAAAGAATGTTTCTATTTTTACACCAATAGTGAATTATCTTGTTTTATATGTCTTTGACACAGTGGGGACTTTCTTAACTAATCATATGACACACAAAACTACTTGTTAAACCTTAAACTTCTTATTACATTTATAACAACTTCTATATCTTAGCCTTAAAACCTTAAAACTTTACACTACTTATCTTAGTGTCTTTTCTATCTAAACTACAAACCCACATTCTTGTTTATGGCTATAAGTCTGGAAGTATGTTCCAATGCTTCAGGTCAAACCCTGTGTTCATGTCTATGTTTGAGCTTGCATACACAAGATTTTGAGAACTTTCTGTTCTTGGAACTCCCACAACTGTACACTGATTTTAAAAGCTTTCTTCAATCAATATTTTAGCTTTAGGTATGAATGCCTAGACTGAAAAAGCACTGTGAGCATTGGAGCACCCTGCAAGCACATAGAATCTTCTTGGGAAGAAGTCCTGACAAATGAATATGTGAGCTTTGGGTGGGTGCTTCTAAATCAATCTTTTCCATCTGATGGATAATTATGTCCTTTCCCAAATAATTCTGTGTGGTAACCACAGAACGATTGTAGAAATGGTCTCTCCTGAATGCTGTAGTTATTATGTGCCCAAGCAGAAAGAGGAGAATAGTAATTGGAGGCTAAAGGAAGAGAGGAGTGAGAGACCTTGGGACACAGCCTGGAGGTGACCTCTTTCCTGTTGTTAGGGGACAAAAAGGAATTTGCTCTTTTTTCCTGATGTTAAAAATCTTCAGCTTGAAGAAAGAAATTTAAAAAAGAATAAAAAATAGATGTTAATGGTTCACACGTTCACATTCAGTATAACCTTAAGAAATTCTACTGGATCCTTTTGAGCAAGATGTGAAAAAGACTGATTGGCCAGTACAGCCCAGTGTCATCAACAAAAAAACGGAAGAAATATGTGGTGGAGAAAATGGGATGGGTGGAGGAAGAGAAAGGGGAACTCTGAGGAGAAACAAAATGACCAGATTTGCACTGGCAAGTGAAATTCTTCATACAGCAAGAGCAAAAGTGTTGGCATCACCGACCAAGCAACAAACAAACTTCTTAAAACCTGTGCTGTTTCTGAAGTGCCTGGGGAAGGAATGAATGGAAGCAGCTTCCCCCTACCTCAACAGAACACAGTGGAAGAATCAATTTCTTCACACTGTATCTCCAAGCCAAAAAATTTACTCCACTAATTCTAGAGAAACACACTTGCTACCTATGTTATGCTGGGTAACAGCATAAGTTGTGTGGAGCAACAAAATGGCAGAATTTAATTAGTTTGTTTTCATATTAGAAGCCGCATCCTAACCCCAGGCACTCTTGCAGTGCAGGCTCCAGTGAAACCACATCACACATCTGACTTAATTAATTATTAAGTGTCTCACATTTGGGCAAAAATGGGAAGGGACTCCACACCATGATGCCACAAAACCATCCAAATACTGAAACTTTTCGAGGCTAGGACTGATTTCTGATTCTCCTAATTGCTTGTGCTGACTGCAGGAGGTCTCTGGGTGCTCTGGCCACCAGAGAAGTCGTGCACTGAGTGAGGTGCAGGTGAGTAGTAGGCAGAGAGCCACTGCTGGTAGTTGTGAAATGAATTTCTGGTAGCCATACTGGGAATCCAACAAGACAGGAGCATGGCATCCTCGATGAGCAAAGCTAAATCCCACCCTCTTATAAATAGTTTGGAGTGGGGGTACAACACTTATCTAACCCACCCTTACACCTTCCCATGATATGAGGCTTTGGGAAGGGGTTAAGAGGAGAGATGTAGGCTCCTGCTTCTGAGTAGGTAAATTCAGTTTGTGGAGCAATTGAAAAAGGGACTGCAATCTGATTGTTTCCCTGGTAATTTTTTGTATCAATTTCAAAATGAGGAAGAAAAATTTCCAGGAAAATTTCCAGAGAAAAACTTTTCCTGATAAATAGTCTTGATGCCTTCTTTCCAACACATGACCCGAGAGAGCTCATAACTCAATTAAATATGATCCAAGCCTTTTCTTGTGTTTTACAATACCAGCAGGATTCTTTATTGCATCTCTTTTCTTTGTTTATTAGTATTTGTTTTTCTTTATTCATATGCTTATTGGTTATTTATTCTAACAATAAATTGTCTCTCCTTTTTTTTGAAAACCAGACTGTAACAGTGGTTTTTTTTTCCTCCAGATTCTACAAGGCATAACCTACTACATCTGACTGAATGCCTGAAAAATCTTAAACTTTAAAACCGAGAGATATATCATGTAACTACCCATTCACCTGACTTTGACAAAGCTTTATTTGTGTTTAAATCACATTTTCTAAACTGAGAGACAGATAGAATACTTTGCTTGTAATATTAAAATCTAAAAGTTCAGCTTAGAATAAAAGGAGCAAAGAGCCAGGGAATTACAGGCAATGATGCAGTCAAGAGTTGGGACTAATAGAAAAAGTCAAAGAAAAGCAACTTTGGGAAGCTTTGATAGGTTATTTGACACTGTAAAATATTGCTGATTAGCTTTTGAGCTATTTCTTTGCAGGGCAAGCATGAAGAACAGAACAAGTAAAGCTTAGCAGGAATTAATACAAAGTTGATTTAATGTCATTGAGCTTAAATGGGTAGCCTCAGATTGCCATTCTGCTCAGCAGAAAGTTCTACAACTTGTACTCACAGAACAGCAGAAGACTACTTAATTAAGCCTAAATTTGTCTTTGCAATGTCATGTTTTTTGTTTATCCACCAGTAGCGACTAGGATGTTGTGATTTTATTTAAACAACAGTGGATCTCCATATAGTCAGAGCCATATATTGATGGAGTGTATTCTTTGTGCCATAGTGAAAATTAGGATCAACATCTTTAGATTTCTGTGGCTGGAAATACACTTACCCCAACTAAACTAATAATTATGCAATTGATAATTATGATCACTGATCATATCAAAATCATTATCATATTATATTGAGTTTAATCCATGTATAGCTACACTAAGTTTCAGCAACTCTTCATGCCTTTTTTTGTTGTTCCCTCATTGGTGTAATGATATTTGTTCATCCCAGTTGCAGGCAAACTGCAAACCTTAGTGCACACTGTTTTTACCCACTACAAATTAATATACTGCAAGAATCAAAGATGAATGGTGCTTGAGGAACTGTACCAAACCAGAAAAAAATAGCATTCATTCTCCATTGCCTTAAAAATCAGGAACAGGGTCTCCTAAATGATAATGCACAACATGCAAAGGCTCTTAAAGTAGTAGAAGGAAGGGGTTACCAGTGAAGGAAGAGCTATGCTCAGGAGCAATAAAGATTCTGGAAAGGAAGGCAGAAAATATTAATTTTTAGGGTCTGTAGAAGAGTATGGGGGAGGATATGGCTTTCATATCAAAGGTACCCTGTACTTGTTCTTATGAACTGCTCATAGATCTTCAGAAAAGACATACATCTGAAAAGAGCCTAGAAAAAGGAGAACTAGGAGGAATGAATCAGAGATTCTGTAGCAGTAACCTTGAGGAAAGAACTTGTAGAAATACGGCAAAATTTCAGCTTAATGAAAAACAGTAGTAATGTAGTCAATACAAAGGAGCAATTAAAAATTCACTTGATGTAGATAGATGAGGAAGAGGAGCTGTTAAGCCATTTATTTCTCATAGTAAAAAAATGTCAGTTAAGTCTGCTAAAGGAAATAAAGAAATCAAGAGCATCTGCCATGAAAAGATATATTACACTAAACAAGAAAATTATCTAGCAGTCATAAGAGTGTGCCCTCTTTCAATTCACAAACAACATCAGAAGACATATCCCAAAATGAAAGTGTGGCAATTATACAAACTGCAGGACTGGAAGAAAACAAATCATACCAGTTTTCTGCAATTTTAAAATTAAAGTAAAATAAAAGTCTTAAAGAATGAACCCTAATATTGCAAAAAGTAGCTTTTAAGTACAAATTCCTTGAAACACACATAAAAATACACACATGAAAAATTATTCTTCACTGAGTATATCATCTCAATCTTTAAACTGTGTGGATGTCTCCTGGGGTTTTCCAGTACAGACTGCTGATCAAATGTGATAGCTGGTGCATTGGCTGGCTATTCTTCACATGGAGGTTGGTTTAGAATTAAATTAACAATTTCATTGAGAAACTTGAGGCTTTGTTTTGACTGTTTTCCAAAGACTAACAGGTACAACACCTTGTAAATTATTCACATGGGGCAGTATTGCCTCCTCTCCTTTTAGATTTACTTTTACTCACACAAGTGTGCTCTGATGGGCTCAGAGCTAGTTTTTAAGAGGTTTCATTCTCCCATCAGTGTTTATAATTATCACACAGGGGAAAGTCCTCATCCTCTTATCCATTGAAACTGTGGCAAGTCCAAAAGTTCCCATTTGTGAGAGAACCTTCAAGTGTTCCTTTCAGATAAGTCTTCCATGTTAACAGTTACTCCCATATACAACAGATTCATGACATTTAGGTATATTTTATATCTACTAGAAATGCAACATTACCAAGGAAGAAATACCACTGCTCAGGAATCTCCATTGAGCTTTAAAACTTGAACATAGCCCAGACCCCAAGAGCAATGTCAGAGCAACACCCAACCAAATCTCGAAGGGCATTCAAAGAAAGATAAGCAACTCAAGGGCTAGTCACATAGAAAGGAAAGTCTGATATATGTTAATATTGCAAGTATTATGCATTTGTTGTGCAGCAATAAATAACATAGCAGTATATGAAGAACAACTTAAATGCCAGATGACTGTGACAACTGCTGCTGATTCAAGGCAAGGCTTTGTCTGAATGATGAAACCATTTGGAAACTACAGCAACTGAAATAAAGAAAAGTGGAAAGTCTATAGAGGCAATCTCTAAACTCCAAATCATCCAGATTTTCAGGAAGATAGTCAACCTAACGCATGACCATCTTGAATAAATGGGGACACATGGCTGTGCCCCAGTGCAAATGATCTTTGCCCACAGCAGGTGGAAACAAGGACAATTGGCAAGGGAAGACCATAGTAACATTTTCCAGGCATGCAGAATATTGCTGGAAAAGCTAAGTTCAGCTGAGACTGAAAGGCTGAGATACTGTGTGTTCATTTCCTTGGCCCTTATGGAAACAACATCCCATGTCTACCCTGCCAGAGTCCCCATGAAGAGATCTACTAGCAGAAGTGGATGAACATTAATTCTGAATTTAGTTTGGCTACTGTGGTAAAAGACAATAAAAAATGTTTCTCTAAATAAATTCACAGTAAAAGGAAAGTCAAGGAGAATCTCCATCCCTTATTTGGTGGTGTTGGGAAACAGTTACAAGGGCTAGCAAAAGGCGGAGGTACTGAATATCTTCTTTTCCTCAGTCTTTTATGGTAAGAGCAACTGTTCTCAGTGTACTCAGCTGACAGAGCTGGAAGACAGAGATGGGGAGCAGAGGAAGACAGAGATGGGGAGCATAATGAAGCCCCCATAACCCAAGGAGAAATGGTCAATGACCTGTTACACATATAGGTCTATGAAGCTAGATGGGATACACCCAAGGGTACTGAGGCCACTGCCAGAAATTCTTATTGAGCCACTTTCAGTCATTTCTCAGTGTCCCTGACTAACTGGAGATTAGCCAATGTGATGTCCATCTAAGAAAAGGACCACAAAGACGATCCAGGGAACTGCAGGCCTGTCCTCAGAGCTACAGAAGGTCATGGGACTGATTATTTGAAGTGTCATCAAGTGGTAGATATAGAACAACCAGGCAATCAGGTCCAGCCACCATTACTTTGTGAAAAGCAGGTCCTGCTTGACCAATCCAATCTCCTTCTATGACAGAGTGGTCCACTTGTTAGACGAGAGAAGCACTGTAGATGTCGTCTACCTGGACTTTAGTAAAATGGTTGACATTGTCTCCCAGCATTCTTATTTAGGAGCTGGCTGCTGATGGCTTAGGCATGTGTACTTTGTGTTGGTAAAAGAAATCTGGATGGCTGGGCCTGAAGAGTGGTGGTGAATGGAGTTGCACCCAGCAGACAACTGGTCACCAGGGGTGTCCCTCAGGGCTCAGTATTGGCGCCAGTTCTGTTTAACATCCTTATCAATGGTCAGGGTGCACCCTCAGTCAGTTTACAGACAACACTGTGTTGGACTGGAGCATTGATGTGCTGCAGGTCAGGCAGGCTCTGCAGAGGGATCTGGACAGGCTGGATCAAGGGTCTGAGGCCGGTGATGTGAGGTTCAGCAAAGCCAAGTACTGGATCCTGCCCTTGGGTCACAACAGCCCCAGACAGCACCACAGGCTGGGGCAGAGTGACTGGAAAGTTCCCTGGTGGAAAAGGCCCTGGGGGTGCTGGTGACAGCAGCTGAACATGAGCCAGCAGTGCCCAGGTGGCCAAGGAGTCCAATGGCATCCTGGCCTGTATCAGCAGGACCAGGGAAGTAAACATTGCCCTGTATTCAACACCAGGGAGGCTCAATCCTGTTTTCAGTTTTGGACCCTTCACAACAAGAAGGACATTAAAGTGCTGGAGTGAGTCCAGCAAGGGGACATGAAGGTGATGAAGGGTCTGGAACAAAAGTGAGGAGCAGCTGAGTGAGCTGGGACTGTTTAGCCAGTAGAGAAGGAGGCAGCTCAAGGGGAACCTCATTTCTCTCTGCAACTACCTGAAAGCAGGCTGTAGCCAGGTGGGAGTTGATCTCTTCTCTCATGCAGCAAGTAAAAGGAAAAGAGGAAATGGCCCCAAGTTGTATCAGGAGATGTTTACATTGGAAATTAGGAAGACTTTTGTCATGAAAAGGATGGTCAGGTGCTGGAACAGGCTGCCAAGGGAAGTGATGGAATCACCATCCCTGAGAGCATTCAAAAACTATGTAGATGTGTTTATTAACCTGGTTTAGTGGTAGACTTGGCAGTGCTAGGTTTATGGTTGGACACAATTCTTTTAAGAGTGTTTTCCAACATAAATAGCTCTATGATTCTTGAGTAATCTTGACCCCTGAAAGACCCCAGAACACAGTAGGAAGTATTTAATGATGCCTCATCTTTGAAAGTTTCTGTAAAAATCTCCTGATGACAGGAAAAAGTAAAATCTTGAAGTCATCCTCAAAATGGACAACACACTAGATCAAAAGAACTTCAAGCAAGGTCAGAGGTGCCAGTCAAGATGGTGGGGCTGGAGTCTTTGCTCTGCAAGGAGAGACTGCAGGGCTGGGGCTGATTAATCTGGGAGAAAAGATGGATTCAAAAGCAGCCAACAGCAGTCCAGGCCCCAAGGGGAGGGGGCTGAGGAGTTGCGATTGGACTGTTTTCTAAGGCATTCAGATGGCTGATGAGACACAGTGTTAAGAAACATTGTTGATTCTCATTGGTATTGCAAAACAAAATTTCACTATAAGGATAATTAAGGAATAGAAAAGATTGTCTAGAGAGGTTGTGCCATCTCAGCCACTAGAGGCTTTCAAGATCCAAGACGTAGGACAATGTCCTAAGTAACCTGACCTAAATTCAGTGTTGTTCTTTTTCTTGGTGCAGAAGTTTGGATTGGAGACTCTCAAGGTCACTTCCAACTGGAAGCACAGTGGAAGCCTGTGGAAATTTAGACTGGAAATGAAGACTGGCAGTACCAGTTTCTACAATTCAGTTTCTACAATTCATCTCAACTCTAGAATTAAAGTTCTTGTCTTTGCCTCCTACGCTTTGTCTGTCACCACTTTGTAGGGCTTTCTTCCACCTTCTCCTGTTTTGTCTTCTAAACGAGATCCAACGTATTACACAGCAGTTATGTGTCATAGATATGAAATAGAAAGTACATGAGCAGTTTTAAATTGTTCACAGTGCAATGGCCTGCTTGATTTTTGCCACTGAAAGACTTTGAGTGGCTTTGAATGAATTTAATGTTATTGATGCACAAGTAGTTCAGCAATGAGACAAGAACTTTAATTCCAGAACTGAGATGAATTATAGGAAGATAAGGATTGACTGAGATTAAAACACAAGCCTGTTTAGACTAATTTCTTCCTTTTGAGAGCAGGAAGTAATATATGCTTTAGAGGAAGCTGAAAAAAAGGAGATTTTTGTCCATCCACTGTAGGTGGAGCTCCCTCTAAAGTAAACAGGATGTGTACATATATGGTTTTCCAATCAATTCTCATTTTACCATGGAGTTATAGGTCATAAGTGCAGTGCCCTTCAACAGACCTTACAACATGTAGAACACTTCATGCTTTAAAATGGTGTCCATATAATTAAGAAACTGGATTCACATGTCTAAAGAAATAAGAAAATTTTCAAATAAGATGTGAGCTTTCTGGTCCTGCCAGCCTCAGCAGAGTGTGTGTGAATTCAGCTCTTCTAAAGACTCATCCACAACTATTTATATATGAAAAAGAAATAGTAATTTCTGAAAAAAAAAAGTTGTTATTATTATTATTATCATTATTATCATTATTATCATTATTATCATTATTATCATTATTATCATTATTAAAATTAAAAATATTATGTATTAAAAAGAAATAGAGAAGCCTATACTCAGCTACCTAAATTATATATTATTTTTTATGTCTTCAATACCTGGGATAACTCTTACTCACCAGTACCTGTAAACCCTCTGCTTTTTTAATATGTGTAGATATTTTTCCATTTTTTCCCTGCCCTAACATCTAATCAGACAATCATTAAACACCAACTGGAGTACTCAACCAGATGTAGATGGCTGATCTGTTTTTACCAGCTTTCATTCTGTTTTTGTTTTCTCCTTTCTCTTCTACCCTCTGTTTACAGTGTGGTTGCTAAGGTGAGGTACAGCAAAATTCTTAGTTAATTTATAGCTCTTTCTTTGCAAGTCTGTTCTGGTAAATACACTACTCCATTGTATACAATTCCTTAGTTTTTCATATTTGCAATTGCCTACATCAATCCCACTTTCCATCTCCCCTTTCAAAACTTTGCCAGTGTAAGTGAGGGTGACTGCAAAACACTCTCGTTTGGAAGTGAAAAATGACAGACTTACATTAAGAGTCTTCCTCTTTTCTATCAGCTTGATGCAGCCTTTTAGAATTCATTTCTAATGTTTTAAAAAACAGAAAAAAAAAAAGGAAGAAAGGTTTCATTTCATTGTGCATTTAAGTGAAATCTTTAAACCCCTTTGCATTATTTTATCACATCAGACTTGTCAAGTCACACTCATTTGAATGAGTGAGATTTGAAAACTTCTGAGTGTTATATTACATTTTCCATTGATATATGCCGTGAATCTTTATGGCTGCATGAAAATGAAGCCAAGAGCAAAAGGAGACAGCTCACTTCAAATGAGTGAGACTGGATAGGTCTGTCATATGTTATTTCAGGTGCTCAAAGGATAGCAATTCTAAGTAGAGATGGGTGATGGGGTTGACAGATTTGCATGGATTTAGAGAAAGAAGAGAAACTTAATCGCAGAGACAGAAACAAAAGGCAATGATTCCAATAGAAGACTCATACCCTTTGAAAACTAAATTGAGTCTCATTGCATACTGAAGAGTTGAAATGAAAAGAGCTGAGGGCCCTTCTGGAGGTGCCCTTGCACTCCTGCAACGACAGAACCCTTTGTAGGAGAAAGCTGGCATCACCTGCTCTGCAGGCCATTCTTTTTGGCTGGAAGGGGGGAACTGTGACCCCATAGCCACCTCCTCCCCGGTGCATTAAGTGCTGTCACTGTCCCCTTAATGAGAAAATGTCTGTGTGGCAGTGTCTGGAGACACTTTGCACATCTTGCTTGCACATTTGTTCAAAAGACAGCCACAAATTGGACCCTATTCCTAATTTTCAATAATACTTTTTCTCTGATTATGCATACAGAAATTGACTTTATATTCCTATATATCTTTATTTTAAAGTGGTCAAACAGTCTTCTACAAGTTTTTCAGAGGATTTTCAATTGAGATTTGATTTTCTGTGCAACTGAGGAGAGGAAATCTGGTACAAGACACCTTCCAGACCTGCACTGCGTGAGGAGGTGCCTGGGAGTTGATGTTGTTTTAGCAGAAAATAAAAAAAACCACACTTCAAAGAGCTCATTACCACGTGCATGGGGTGTTTAGCAACGCACAGTTCTAGCAAAAAGGCTAATATGAAAGACGCCAAAGGGAAGCTCTTGCATTTAATGGGTTTGCTCCCACAGTGGGAGCGCACATCCTAAGTGCCTGCTGCGCTCAGGGGACGCCGGGGCCAGCTCCCAGATCATCCCCAGGATCGCCCAGCCGCTGCACCAGCATGCCGGCAGCAGAGGGAGATGTCGGCATGCCTTTCGGTAGAGACTTGTCTCGGCTGGGATTTGCGCTTCATCAATTCAGTACTTGAGATCAAACCAGCGTTTAAACTGCACTGCTATTAATACGCTAGGGTAGACATGCAATGTGGATAATTTCCACTAAAATTGCTACACAACCACAGATTTAGAGTACTTTTGTGGGACGTTTTTGGATAGTCGGTACATCAGAGATAGTCTTACAGCAAAATATTCTCAGGAAAGAGTTCACGGAGACATTTGTTCAGCTTTTCTGAGACTGGAAACGAATCAAATGTGATGAGTTGTAGGGAGACAGAATCAAACTTAAAATTTGTGTTTGTTTGTATATGTGACCCATTGTATCCATTTCAAAGGAAAAGAGGTGTGGAGATAACTAATATATATTCTTCAGTAATATTAGTCTATGCTGGATATACATATGAGCATACTTTGATGCTGTGGTTGTGGTGAGATCAAACTTGATCAGTTTTATCTCGGAAAGTAGCAATACTAATAATAATAAAAATAAAAAAATAATCTTTATTCAGTTCAACATAGCCAAAGGGCCACAGAAGATACACATCAAATTTGTATCACACAAGAACTTTCTCTCTGTGTCCGGATTTCATTTGCAGAGGAAAAAAAACACATGAGTGCTCTCACTTTTCCATATGGGAAGAATAACTGGCCACTTGGGATGTTGCAACTAGAGCAAGCATTAACTCTTGTACTTCTTACAAGAGTCAAGTGGATGTTAGATTTGTTTTTAGAAACCAGGTAGAAAGAGAAATACAGAATTGATTCTATTTTGGCTGAAGACGTTTTTCAGCAGGGAGTGCTCCACTGAATTGATAGTGAAAATAAGTGTGAGAAGGGTGAGGTGCTTCTCTGTTGTTCCAAAGGAGAAATGCTTAGTGTTGATAGCTCTGCTTTCCCAGTCACTCTGCAGGTTTGCTTACCACTCTGTTCAACTCAATTACTGTATGGAAAATAACTGGGAAGAAAGAAATTTGACAGTTTTGTCTGGAAATTGTTTTGTTTGTAGAGTTGAAACTGATTTTAAAGGCACATTCCTTAATTTTTGGGTTGATCTTACTGACGACTTTTAGCTTCTTGGATTTTGTTTAAGTGTAAAAGAAAGAAAAAGGTGAGATGTTTCTTCCTATTGAGCTTTTTTCAGAGGAAAAAGATAGAATTACCCAAAGATACTTACAGAGTTATCACTGTGCACTGATGCAAGAACATGAACATCCAGCTCCTTGGGACAGTGGTACTTCAAGCCAAATAAATTATAACCAAGACTTATAATTTAGGCAGCTACACTGAAGCACAAATCCAGCTTCATTCAAATTATGCCTGCCACTTCAAGTGGGTAGGACAGGCAGCACAGTGCAGTCACACAGCCCCTGCTCCCTCGGCAGGTGGGACTCACGCCATGGAGGGCAGCTGCTGCTACCAGTCAGAGTGCCAATGGGTGCTGCAGGCATGGCAGGAAAAACCTCCCTTCATCCCCTGTCCCATGCTGTGCTAATAGTTGTTTTTGGGAAATGGTGTTTGCATGAACTTTTGAAGCACAAGAGCTGTGCTTTTTCCACATTCTGATATTTCACTGGTAATTACAGCTGATCTATTTTTTTTCCATTTTGTCAATACAGAACCATGGCAGCTTTCCCAAAATCCACAGAGCTTCTCCAAACTTGATTGTGATGCAAGCAAAAGCTATGGTAGGTCCTGAATGTCTACAAGACATAAAAATATTGATTTCTACTCTGCCATACCATGAAGTTCAGCGGCAGCCTCCTACACACAAGTGTCTGGGAGAAAATGTGAAGTGACACATAAACTAATGTCTAAGAGAAATGTGAGGGATACATTCTGATTTTTTTTTTAAAAAAAGTATCTAAAATGTAGAAGCACTGAGAGAAAAAAAGACAGTTGTAATGAGAAAATTCTCTGCATTTCCTGGATCAAGTTTTTAAGTGGAAAATTGTAATGAGAAGACATTGGGGTAAACTTAGTATTACATATAGCATTAATTTTAATGTTAGATTTTTTTGTTTTTTTCTCTTTTGAATAATAATATAAAGTCAAATTTAAATTGTAAATAGTATCCAGATACTACTAGTTTCCTGGCTCAAATTCTTCAGCACATATGGCAGAAGCATAAGCTTGTGCCAGTCTGCCCACTTTGGGTAATTTTGCATGCAAATAGTTTAGTCCCTATACTGAGGTGCTAGAATGTGTTTAGTACACTTGAAAATATTTGCATTGCAAAGGAAGAGCTAATCTCCTGAGAAAAATCAAATGGATATTTTATATTAAGGGACTGCTTTGGACATTGTGTGGCACTGTTATATGGAAAATTATGTTTACAGTAGAGCTAGAATTTTTAATTGACCTTCAAGAGAGAAGGACCCACTACAGCTTTGCCAAATTTGAAAGCTACTGGAACAGTCTCTACTTGTCATTCACCACAATGCCCCTTTTCTACTTCTGAATCTTTAACAATTTCATCACTTTGATAAAACTATTACCCATAAACAGGTTTAGCAGTGATTGCAATGTTTAATAAGTACTCAAGTGGCTGGAAAAAAGAACCAACTCTTATTAATGGTGTGAATAATTAGCACACCTGAGTCTGCTCTAGCTTCTGGAAATGTCTCTTTCATATTGGACATATTTAGAGGCTGAACAGGCCAATTCACGGCCTTGCTTCCCATCCAAAGCAATGGAAATATATGCATTCCCATTCCAGTAAGCTGATATTCAGATGTATATTCCAACTGCCCTTGACACACGATCACACATGAATCATAAATTAATCTCTGACAATATTCATCTATGAAACTGGGTGTGGCAGGTGAATACATCATCTAATAGAGTACTGGTTCATCTACTTAGTCTGTGGTCTTTGCAGCCTGTCCCTGCTGTATGTGGCTGGCTGTCATGACACAGGACCAGCATGACTCAGTTCAATTTGTTAAATTCAGCTGGTGGTAGGTGGACTCTGTGGCAGTGGTGATGCTGGAGTCAGACTCAATACTCAATGCTTCCTCTGAAATCCGTCTCTCAGGACACTGGAAGTAGGTCTGGATTCCCAAATATTTTGTTTCCCGCCATCTGCACACTGTTTGTCAAGGTGGCATTTAAAAGGTGTCTTTTCTAAAAGTACTGCTGTAAGTTCAGCCATACATTTCTATAGTTTCAGCACAATGTGTACATTAATATATTTTCATGAATATATTTTTATATGGTTATTTTCATATGGGGGAGTTAAGTTTTTGAATTAACTGTGGTTTATGTAATTACATTACTCATGTGTAATGTTATTGTATTTAGAGAAAAGCTGATAAAGTTACAAGTTGGCTCTTTTTGTTTGGGTGCTTTTTTTTTTTTTTTTCTTTCAGTCTGAGCACAGATTTTACTGCCCTGTTTGCTGATCCACATGCAGATACAGCTGTCTCTGTTGCAAGGAAAGCTCTTCTGAGGCCTAATTGTGTACTGCCTCACACAGCTGTCATAAACACTCAAGAAGAAAGGTGTAAGCTCCTTGGGAAATTCCTGAAGAAGTAGCCCTTGATATGGCTGATAGCCTCGTCCCAAGCAGGTGGGTGAGGGATGGTGTAGTAGTCAGTGAGGCAAGGTGGAGAACTTGAGTCTCTTGCAATGGATCTATAAGCAACGGAATCCATTTGTGGTAACCAAAGCTGTCCTGTACACTTTATTTTTTTTCCAATGACCAGGCAACTGATTAGCTAAGTCTTCATAATTTTAAAATGGCTATTGTAAATGTCTGCTGAACTCCAGGTGAAGTAGTTTTCAATCAGGCCCCGTGAGGGCCTGTTGACTTTCAATGTGTATAAAAGGAATTTAATATGAAATCAAAAGTTGTGTGGATACACCCTGTACTGTGAACAGAGCCTTTATTTAATTTGAATTAGCAATTAAGTTGTCTATTTTTAGTGTTTGCTTAATAGCTGTAATGGTTGCTAAAACATTTTTAGCAATAATAAAATTTTTAGACTTTTTAAAATTCAGAGATTTACATTATCTTTATAAGGAAGTAAGTTTTCATGTTCTGTGTCATTGACAATCCAGACTAAGTCACCATTCATATCAATATAATTACCATGTAATCCTTCAAAAATCCATTAAATTACTCTATTAAATACCCCAGGTACAAAACTAATATCAAGTTGCAATTTATGTGTCTTCAAACTTTCAAATGCTATATTTGAAGTCTTCTAGCTTTTTTTATTTGACTTGCCAAAAGGCAAACCTTACATCCCAATTTCAAATATGGTTATTTATGACACAGAAACTTTTGCGTCCCAAGTTTTTCACTGAATAATGCTTAGATCTTTGTTTTGATACCATTTCTGAGAAGGTGTCATGCTTGCTAAATGCTGGTGAGGCAGGCAGTTTGGAGGGAAAACTCTCAAGTAACTACCTGTCACTTTTTGGCTGTACATTGTTAAGGCTTCAGAGCACTTCTCTATGAATATGGGCATGCTCAGAAGCCTTTTGCCTCACATTTGTATACTAATTGGCAAGAATAATGCTGAGAGAATATCCCTTCTGTTGCTATTTCATTCTCAGAGCTCTTCTTGAAGGTGCTGTACTATCACTGAAATAGCTGCTGTCTCACATTATTACTTTTAATGCTCATTTCTATTAATGTGTTTCTGTTTGTTGGTGAGTTTGGGATGTACAGTTGGTTTTAAATACGCCATATGGGCATGGTAGAAAAAGCCACAGGGCAATTTCAGGGCTTCTTGTCTTCAGGAAGATTTTGGAGCTGTTCTCAATTTCTAGATATCAACCAAGTTCATTCACCAGTGATCACCAGTGATTCAGTTCAAGGCACTGATAATCTTTTTTGCTTGATTCTCACATCAGAGGAAAAAAGTTGAATTCCGCATCAGCCAGCAAGCATCCCCTTCTCAATACCAGTAGCACAGTTAACTACATACTTTGTAGCTCTATCAGTAAGTCTCTGAATAATATCAACAAAGAGCCACCAGTAATAAAATAATAGTGATAGCATTGAAAGCAGTTCAGTCTTAGATGTGTGTGTCAGGCTGACTTAGGACTCAGGCCCCTACTCTACTCACATTTCAATTATTATCCTATCAGCCATAAGGCAAGTATTTAATATTTCTCGTGAAAACTGAGATTCTCAAGTACAATTATTCCAAAAGTTAAAAAAAGAAAGCATCCATTTGAGCAGCTGCATAATGATATTTCGGGTCTTTGTATTAATGCATCTGTTAGCATAGATACTTCCATAGGAGCACCACCTCATCATTAGTATATTCAGTCCCATACTAACAATATGATACCTGTCTGTACAGCAAGGTGCCAAACCAACTGCAGAGACAGTTTGATGAGAAGCAGCAGTTGTCAATTTGTGAGCACTGAAATGCTCTCTCTGATTTGCAGGGGACCAGCTGGTTAGAATCTGAACTGAACCAAATAATGTGCACTTTGGTGCACACAGTCAGCTGTGCTGCTATTTGTTCTTCCATTATGTTGAATCAAGGGAAGCATGCTCAAACAGTCTCAGTACAGATCTGGGATCTCTTCCTTGTCTCACATTATTCTTTTCTGTTGCTGTAACTTAACTTCCCAGTTATATCCCTTCTTTGAAATGGCCTACAACCTGTTTTGCTTAGTTACATCTGCAAAACGCTTAGAAGATCAAAACCCAGCAATAACAGCAAGACAGTGCCAGGCTTCTTTAAGGGAAAGCAAAAGGTTCTGATCCAAGACCCATGCTCCAGCTGATTTGCTCTGATTTTCCACCACAACCTTTTATTTGACTTTAGTTCTTCCTGTTGTCAGGAGCAAACCTCCAGAGGTCTGCAGCCAGTTGGAACAGCCCACCTGGGAAACAAAAGAAGAAATGGAGTCAGCTGAATCTTCACCTTCAATATTTGCTCAGGTACAGTCACATAAAGGTTTTACTATGCCTTTCTGCTTTGAAATATATTGTGATCCACCAGAATATGACAGAGAAGAAATAAGGTAATGTTAAAAACAAAGGTAAAAAGAGGTAATAATTGTGAATGGTGAATATGAGAAGTGTGGAGGAGCAAAGAAAGACCATGTGGTAGCGAATGCAAGCACCTGTTCCTCTCTGCATGACACTCCCTATTCCCAGATATTGCTGCCCCTTTTAGAAGGAATATGCATCTTAAAATTAATATTAGGTAGATAGATAGCCACATGGAGCAGCAGGTGATGTGAAGTCTCCATTTTAGTAAGTCACACTTTAGTCCACTGTGCCTACACATTTCTCATTTTAGGTAAGCAATACCTGATGGGTAATTATCAGGTAACTATTACCTGATAGTAATAATTCCCATTCTTAAGTAATGTGCTGATACTTCTAGGAAAGTGCTGGAAAGACCAGCATCCTCTGAGCATCCAGGCCAGTGAAAAATACTGCTTGAATTCCACAGTGTTCTGCAGCATTTTATTTGTACGGAGACTGCCATAATTCACAACTGCCCAGTGTGACTTTGTTTCAACAGATAGGCAGTCACAGGTACTGTATGTGCACCAAAAGGAACTTATTAAAAACACAGAAAAAATAAGGAGTATCTGACTTAGTATGTTTGTGAAATTCCTGTCTGTTAGCAAATAATTTCTTCTGAAAAAACAGAAATGAGGCTTCTGCTTCCCGGGGGATGCTATCACATTAATCAATCCATTAGATTTGTAAATAAAGCAATAACTAAAGAATAAATAGTTTCTAAAATCCACCAATAAAATCTTCAAATATATATGTTACCAGAATGAAATGATTCATGAACAATTTGGTGGCTATACTATATCTCAAAGGGGGTATTTTTTCTTTTAAAAAATGAAAAGAACAGTAGGGCCAACTGTAAAACTTTCATCTCTCTCTGATCCTCCAAATCTTTCCTTTACTCCTTCTCACTCATAATTTATTGTAAGAAAAAAAGAAAAAAGATAAAAAAGAAAAAAATCCAGCAGTACATTTCCTCTAGCACAGAGGGTGGGCAAAATAGCTGCCTTCACAGATGATGGCACCATTAACTCCCTGTACTTGCTTGACTAACGTAAAAGCACATGAGCCCCTGGAAGGCACAACACACAAATAAAGTGCCCAGCTCTCCTGGTGCTGCAGCATTCTGTCTCCTCAACAGCAGACACAATAGGTATATGAAAACAGGCCTTCTGAATGATTCTTTCCTCATGTTGGGGAAAAAAAACCCAAAGAAATAATACATTTACTAGTAGGTAAGTGCATACCAATTCTTTTTAAGGAGGGAAGCCAATTTAGAGTTGAAGCTTTTTGTTTCCATTATACCAATCATTGACAGCTTCAGCAGGTATATTTTGTGCGCTGAAAGCCCTGTATGAATCCTGTTCATTAATTATTATTGCTATGATTATGAGTTATTGCTGTTAATCTCTTAGCATTTCAGCTTGTCAACTGGACCATGCATGTCTAGTCCCATTGAAGAGACCACATAGTCGAGACTGAACCCCTAGTGAGAAGGGATAGTTCTAAGAAAGGCAATAATAAGCTGAAAGTGATTGCCAGTTGCAAAGCAATGTGTTGAACAGAAGCCTAAAACTGAGGTTTTCATTCATATTACAATATTCTGAAGCCAAGACTTTTGTGGATTGGACCCTAAATTGTTTTAGTATAGCTTAAGTACTCACTAATTTAACACCATTTAAATTGGCAATAAAAACACCCCCAACTGTGTTGAGCTGTCATCCTGTTTATGCAAAATAGCTTCAAATCTTAATACTAACTATGCTAAGTAATGCCACTGGGATGAAATTGATAGTGAATGTGCGCAGCTTTTTTTTTTTTTT
This sequence comes from Pseudopodoces humilis, assembly GCF_049639895.1. Classification (NCBI taxonomy): domain Eukaryota; kingdom Metazoa; phylum Chordata; class Aves; order Passeriformes; family Paridae; genus Pseudopodoces; species Pseudopodoces humilis. The sequence continues at coordinate 46,392,505 of NC_142203.1, read as the reverse complement.
TCTTTTTGAATGTACTATGAGGCAGCCTAGCCAAGTTTTTTTTAATTACTAGTACTACTTTAACGTCACATAGTTATTTCCATAGTATAAACACTGGAGGGGAAAGTGTTATTCCTCCAACAACTTTGAAGCAAGAAGTCTTTGTGGTTAACCATTTCCAATTCATTACCTGCTCTGCCAAGATTTAAACAGTGCCTCTTTACCACCTTGTAGTTATGTACCTTCCTTTGCAATTTGCCAGAGGAGCATATTCTTATATAATTGATTTCTTTACAGTCTGACTTGCAGGTTAACCACAAGCACCCAATGTTAAGGATGGAGGTGGCATTCAGCAGATAAAGAAGGGAGGTACAAGAACTCCTATGCCTATCCCTGACAATCAGTCACTGAAGCATTTAATGGAAATTCTGACATCTGAGTCAATATATAGCTGTGAACCTTAATAATGAAACACACCTTGAGTTTTCAAACTGGCTGGAAGTATTCCAGAGGAAAGTTAAATAGTATTAAAGGAAACAATCCACACTTGGCAGTGTACTGCAATGTGAGTTTTAAGTTCCTTGCTTATTCAAATACTTCACTGACCCATTTTGCATAAAGGAACATAGATCTTGATGCTCTATCAAGCCAAAAGACATCTCTCCAACATCTCTGGCTAACATATGATTATTTTACATTCTCCAGAGACTGGGCTGTTGCTCTCTGCAATCACTACTGGGAGCTGAAAAATGCACTACATTGTTATATTCTACACTCAGAGGCAGTGGTCCCATTTTTGCCAAGATGCCCATAGAAGAAGAGAATCAATTTCTTTGATTGACTTAAAAAAATTAATTATGGGTGTCCGTGACCAGGACTTCCCCTGTTCTGCTACAGCACATTTATAGATACTTCTTGATATTCAGAAAGAGTCACAGAACCATAGAAGGTCCTGAATTGGATGGAATCCACAAGGTCATGATGGGTGATGGGATCATCAAAGTCCAGCTTCTGGCCTTACATAAGATGGGCCCAAGAGTCACACCATGTGCCTGAGAGCACTGTCCAAATGCTTCTTGACCTTTGTCAGGCTGGTGCTGTGACCACTGTCCTGGAGAGCTGCTTCAGTGCCCAAACAGCCTCTGGGGGAGGAACCTTTTCCTAATGCACAACTTAAAACTCCCCTGACACAGCTTCATGCCATTTCTTTGAGTCCTGTCAATGGAACACAAGAAGTTCTAGAATGCTGTGAATTCTCAAACACAGAGAGACAGCAATGGGTGAAGAGACAAAATAACCAATTGTTATTATTGCATCTCAAATGCTCTCCTTCTATGTTTTCCTATATGTCTTGCTCTTCTTTTTTCTAGTTGGGTCAAGGTGTGACCTTTCCCCAAGCTGAAGTCAGGTGCAATGTTTAATATATAGGTATCAATAATTTTCTTAATTCCTAACCAGAAAATGAGTTATTTTTAATTTTGTTTTTTTCTTCAAGATATGTGGAAATCTGTGTGTTAGTCCAAGGACAATGAATTACAGGAGATTCCCAAAATTAATTTTTCATCCAAACAATTTCTGCAGTTTTAAGTAAAACCACAAGCATAGACAAGGAGATCAAAAACAGAAGTTTCTATAGGTGTAGGAATTGTGACAGCCATGGTTTTAAAACCACCACAATACCTTTAGGACCACAGGCAGAATATCTGCTTTGAGGACATTATCAAGAGATGTTTATTCATACAATTCTTAAAATGCAGTACATTTTACATCTTTTATATATACCCTGTTCTGTTCATCTCTTCATATTTAAGAAAGCTTTTACTGATAATCCATGCTAATTTTCAAGCCACTGTCTTTCAACTCCTCCCTCCCCTATCCAGTCCCCCTCTGTTAGCCACAGAAAGCAACTTATGACAGCCTTTTTGTAAAACCATTTATGTACTAAAATATTGTCACTGTGTGTCAGCTTCTTCTCATGTTCCCAAACTGTATTAAATAAATTTTTTTAACTCTTTTCCTTGCCTTTCATTCCAGTCATCTTTCTTTGGACAATGACCACATCTTTTTTTCTGTTCAACAAATTCTAGCTTCATGTAACTGTTACTTTTATTAACTTCACTATGGTTATTTTATACCAAAATAGCATACTGAAATTAAAAAAGGTAAGTTATTTCAGCAAGACAATAATTTCAGCTGACAATTACAAATACAACCAAACTACTGTTTGGGTTGATTTATTTTTTGGTATCAGCACAAGCAGCCCAGCTTTTAGATTAAGAGCAGAACACACAGACATGTAAGAGATTTTAAGATACTGGCCAGGGATTTTCATCCAGTAACAATAAAACAGATTAAATCCTAAATTTATAATGGATCGTTAGGTAAAATATTGTTATTGGAGGCAATTTAGACACCTGCAACAGTAGAATTTTATTAAAGTGATACCTGGACACAAACCCCATTTCCTAGAGGCAAGAAATAATTTTGAAAATGTTACTCTTGATAAGAGAAGGTTGAATAAGGTTCAGCTACCAGTTTTCTCCTTCCAATAATCCTTTATTTTTGTTTATCTAAATGCTATTATGATTCTTTGTCACAAGTCTGTCACAATCAGAAAGACCATGTTATAACTTACAAGATGTAATAACACTTCACAATAACTGCAGTGAAAATGTTCAGCCAAAGGCTGTCATAACTGAGCCATGTTTGTGCTCCAGCTCCTCTTGCCAAGTGTGGATGACCTAATCTGCCTTTGCTTAGTTTAGCTTCCCATTTCAGACTTCCCAGAATTTATGCAGGAGAAAAGTTTCTAATAAGAGGCTGCACTTATGTGCTGTCATGAAGTCTTATAAAAACATGATTCCCACAAAAGGGAAAATGTGTTATTTTGTTGTAGTCCACAGATGCGGGTGCATTTGTGGTGCTATGCCTCCTGGAGTACCTACTCAAAATGTATTGCTACGGTGTTTATCATGACCAAATACATCATGTTTTTGCAGCACCTGATGTGTCAGCTCCATGACACGATTGAACAATCATAGGTCAAATGACTGCGGATGCACACATCCCATACTGAATATGCAGTAGAAATAGCAATAAATAAATAAATACATAAACAGTTTATCCCCTAGATTTCTTCTGTATGGAGCATTTACACCTTTTTTTTTTTTTTCAGAGGAAGTTCTCCTAATTTCCAGCTGTGTTTTGTTTTTGTTGTCACTCCCAATTCATACTGCCACATGCAAGAAATTATTTCATTTTGAGGATGGAGTGTTTCTATAGAGATCTTGAGAAAAGAGATCATGCTTCTTGCTCCTATTAGGCCACTTTCTTAGTGAAAAAGAAAAACTTAGTGTCTTGGTACAACACAATCATAACGTTGCCATTCAGGTATGTGTGCCATTTTAAAACTGCCATTTAAAAAACATTTAATAATAAGCAACAATAAACCTTTACTGGCATGGAAGCAAGTCTTGCAGCAACCATGAGACAGTAAGTTTACTTCTTCACACCCACACCCTGTTAAGGGAAAATTACTTCAGTACTTGTTTTATAATTGCTGCATTTAATGTTGTTTGGATTGGAACACTTTCTGACTGATTTCTTAAACTACTGGATTTGTATATAGAAGAGCAAATATTACTCTTTTTCTGAATAAAGTTCAATTTATAGTGAGTTGTTTGGAGTTGTAAATAGGGGTTGATATATCTGATATAGATTTTTCTCCTGCCAAATTCACGCCTGTGAGATATTCTATATGGATTACACAAGTACTGATGAAGTTACTTTCTTTATCATTCTTATCTTTCTGTCTGCAGTAGGTTCATGTGCCCTAAAAGTGAGTAAAAATATAATGTATTCTGTTTCAGATGAACACATATGTATTAATAGGATAAATAATTCCTGGTCTAATACCTCTGACAAATGCTTCACTCGGGAATTGTGAAATTAAGTACTTTCCCTAAAAGCCACTATTTTTTTAATGCTAGTTTGTGAGCAAAATACAGCCACAGTATTTGTGGATGAGTCTGCCACAATAAAACCTCCTGACTTGTAAAATCTCAAGAGAGGATTAGAAACATCATTCATGTAAAAGAAGCTTTCATCACTTAGATATCTAGCCCAATACAAACACATATATGAGAGAACAGTGCGAATCTTTATAAAACATATTAAAGCTGAAAAAAACCCCATGCTACAAATTAAAATGGTATCATTTGTTTTATAGCAGTCTGTCTAGAAAGTGTAAAAAAGATTTTTGAAAAATTCTTCTTTCATAAACTATGGATGAAATGTTTTCCCATACCTCTGTCACTGAGCCATCCACAGTACAGAACTTCTTTTTCTGGTGTTGAATTTTTAGTTGCATTTCTTAAATCCATGCTGTCTCAAGGAGATAATTACTACTGAATCATCAAATGCTACCCAGTGGAGAATGGTGACTAGGGAAATGATATAGCTCCTCACTTATTTGCAAAACAAAACTTGATTTTTCACTGGACAGAAACTGAGTCTCTAATTTTCTTAGATTTTCTTAATTGCTTTTATTAAATGGTAAGGTGGAGTTTTAATTTCTTAGAAAAGGCTACTATACTCTTTTTCACCCAAGAGTAGGATGAAGGAAAATATTGTTGTGGGATATCCATCTTTTGGTATTAGATGCAAATTGATGTATATGCCATGCAGCAGGGTGAAGGAAGGGGAATCTTCCTTCCTTCCTCAACAATTAATTCAAATTTCCACCACATCTTACTCTTTGCATGTGGTCAGTAGGTCAAGATTCTCCCCTTCTACTCAGCCCTCATCAGACCCCACCTTTAGCAGTACCTACAAGTAGGTCTGGAGGGCTCAGCACGTGTTAGAGCAGGTCCAGAGAAGGGCATGAAGATGGTCAGAGGGCTGAAGCAGCTCTAATGAGGAGACAGGTTGAGAGAGTTGGGGTTGTTCAGCCTGGAGAGGGGAAGGCTCTGGGAGAGCCTCATTGTGGCTAGTACTTAAAGCGGGCTTATAAAAAAGATGAAGGACAACTTCTTACATGGGGTGATAGTGATAGGAGAAGGAGGAGGAACAGTTTTAAATTTAGAGAAATTTAGGTTATATATCAGGAAGGATTTTTTATTAAGAGTATAGTGAGGCACCAGAACTGATCATCTAGAGAAGCATTGGATTCCCATGCCTGGAAGTACTCCAAGCCAGGCTGAATGCAGCCCTCAGGAACCTGAACTGGTGGGTGGCATCCTTACTCATGTCAGGGGGTGTTGGAACTAGATGATCTTTAAAGTCCCTTCCAACCCAAGCCGTTCTATTATTCTGTGATTGCTCAGTATATGTACTCCACTCTTATTACTAAGGTGTAACAGATATTGGATTCAATGTAAACATAAAAAAATATTATCTCCACTCTGAAAAGCATTGCTTACTTCTCTAAATGCTGTTTTATTCTACTGTAGGCCCACCATATTTAAGAGCAATTACAACAGGCACATGATGCTCTAAAGAGGACAAATTAAAAAGAATTGTATTTTTCCCAGTGGACTGTGATGTTTAAATTCAAGTCAAGATCTGGGAAGGGGTGTTTTGTTTTGTAAGTCAATGATTCTCTCATGACTAATTTATTACAGTAATGCTCTGTGCTATAGGAAAGTTGATGTCATTCCATTGTACACTGGGATCGTCAGGGCAGTACACACTGACTCATACATTTAAGTTCGTTATATCTCTTCAAATTTCATTAAGTCAGCTATAAAAATAGCAATAAAAATAACATCAATAACAATAAATCTAGACAGCTTGCATTTCAGAGGAAAAATAACAGTAAGGTGTAGGGTGAGTCCACCATTCACACGATAATTTTTATGATGTCATAAATTCATCCATAGTCATCTGCAATGACAACAAACTTATTGTTCAGTAGGGACTGATCCAGCCAATCTTCAAAGGAGAACATTTTAACAAAAGAGCAATACATATTTTCTATATATTTCTCAATAGAGCTTTCTATCCTTTGGAGTGACTTGAAAAACATAAATTAATTTATGTGGCAATAAATCTACTGATAAAGCATAATCTGAGTAATAGTGTAACTATTCTCCTGTGCCTTATAAAAAACCCAAAAAATTCCCCCCTGCCCACCTGTGAGTTTGGACTTACGGCACTGTGGCAAGCTGAAGATGAGTTCAATAACTAGGTGCTCTTTGCAGCTGTATTAGGATAATTGATTCTGTCATGCAATACAGCTTCCTCAAGTATGTGCCTCTACTATGAATCATACCACACATACTTTCTGAGACAAAGAGAGACCATGCAGTATTTTACTAAAATTTTTAAACATGCATAGCTCTAAAAGGTGTCTAAGAGCCTTAAGATCAATCCAAATCATAAGTACTGTAAATTCAGTCCTGATGGAGATAAACTTAAAGCCGCTTCTATTAAGGTAGACTTGCAAGATTCAAACCATTTTTAGTAAAATATTCCATTAAAGGAGGTTTATAAGTCTTCCATCTTTCTGAAGATCTTCACAAATTACTTGTCTTGAAAAGAAAGTTAAACTTTAAAAAGGCACTAATTAACTAGTCTTGTTGTCACTGAGTACAGTCCAAGGGTGGATATTTAAGCAGCCATGCTGATTTCAGGTTTTTTGTCCATTTCATTTCTGACAACCCACTCCCCATTTCCCATTTGTTTCCAAACTTTTCTAGTTTGAAAAAGGTGTGGAGGACAGCATGCAGATTTCATTGCCATGTCTTGAGATAATCTCCATTATTACTATAAACACTCTGTAGCTTTCCAAAGTTGACAGTTTTAAAAGGTATCAAAATGGAAAAAACGAAACCAACACCAAATATAAAGCATCCAGATAGCATATACAGCAGCTTCATCCCCTGAAGGTTATGAATGGAATTCACTATATTGCATTCAATGAAAATGAGAAACAGAAGATAAAGAGAAAAAACAGAGATTGAAATACTAAACACACGTGTTACCATCACAGACATGAGAGAACATTTTCCGTTATTTCCACTGCTTAGTGAAGAGCTACACTCATACCTGTCATACATCCACCACTCCCTTAGTTGGTCCATCTGATCAGAAAAGATCACATCTTCACAGGAAACATGCCATTCCCCTCCCCTCTGCAGCTTTTATACTTCTCTCTGCTGAGTCTTGCTCTTTAACACATATTTTTCCATGCAGGTCATTCATACCCCTGTATCCCTGTACGGCCTTCAGAGTAGAAATACGGTAAGATATTTCTCAAATATACCACCAAAAGTAAAAGTAACAGCTATCTGTACTGCCCACATTGTTCTTAGATAGATTGTCTTTGAATTCTTTGATCAAAATTCAGCATCAGAGATTGTTGTAGAAAGGCTGCACATTCAATTCAGCTTCCAAAGTATTTACTGCACCTGCACTTTTAAATGACTTAGTAGTTTAATGGGAAGAATGAAAATGTTCCAAGAGGAGGATCCCAAAATTAATTTCTACCAGGTTTTGAAAGTCATGTACTTTTCTGTACTGATTTATAGAAATTTATGCTGAATGAATCTTATCTAAGTTTGGTTGTCATCTCATAATGCATTTCACAATTTCAAGCTAAGAATTTCAGCAGGAAAAAAATCAAGCATTTATTCAAGATGTGAGTGAATAAAAAAACCAGTAGTGACCAGAAACAATATTTGAAAACTGTCTTAATCTTGTAATTTTTATTCTCTCCTACATCTCTACCCCTTCTCTGCTACACCTTCTATTACAAGTCACTTTACCCACCCCCTCCTCCTCTATTAATAAATTGTATAAAATGTACAGGCAAGACTTGGCTTCCATGTCAATCAAATTCTGACCTTCTTGTTCAGGATATTTATTCTCCTGTGCCTATGGATTGGGATTTATGAATAAATAAAACTAGTTTGTCAAATTCTGTGTTTGAGATGTACAAATTCTGGCTATGGAAACATTAGACATTCTAGGGCCTTTCGTCCTCCTCTCCTAGTGGCCTTTCATGATGGCAGACCAGCTATTCATTTCAGGTGCTTCTCTGTGGCATGCAGAGGATAAGCCATTATTCCATACTCCAGCTTTGGAATGAGTATTATCCAAAGGTGTTGGAACACCTGGATTACTTGATGGCATATGAGGTATGTCAGAGATCTTCCAATGCCGTAAGTCTCTCCCTTTTTGTTATGCATCTAAGTGTATTTGCAAGTGCCCTATAGAAGGGAAGAAACAGCAGATATTAAACTTTTCTCTGTAGAAATATTGACTTTAGGAGTCAAATTACACCAGTTCTGCATTCCATGTGCAGTTTGGGAACTTCGCTTTAAAACTGGGAAATTTGAAAATATATAAATCAAAATTAGTACAATCCTGCTCACCAGTCAAGTCAGTCATAATTTTGGAAAATAAGATATGGGGAGGACATTGCCAGATGATCTCTGTACAGTCAGTGCAGTTCTTTGCTGAATGGGTGCAGTCAGAATAGAGAAAACTGTGAGAAGAGGCATGGGTTGTCCCAAGGTAAACAGAGGATTCAACCAGCTCAACCAAAATAATCTCTTTCACAGTCTTGCATGGCACTTGGATTTCATTCCCGTGTTCAACCACCATGAGCACTTCCAGCAGCTGCAGCAGACAAAGGCCACCAGCCCGTCAGCTTCCTCCCACAGACACCCAGGGAGGATTGCTCAGGTCTCTTCCCCCATAGCCAGCAGATAGCCAGGGCTGGGAGGGTTGCTGGCAAACACCAGTTGCAAACAGACACGGAGCCTACCCTGCTGCTGTCTGCCTGCTCATCCCACCCCTTGGCAGAAGCAAGGGCTTAAAGCTTCCAGTGCAATCAACAGCAAGAATCCCATGAATCCACTGGGAGCAGGCTCAAACAGAAAGCAGATCTTCTGTGCTCAACACTTACAGGGTACAGAGTTACAGAGGAGTCTGTGAAAACAGTTCATAGTGGGGGGTATGCTGAAATAAAATCCAAGTGGATTTGCGTTGCTTTAGGTGGGAGTAGTGGACATTATTTTATTTTTTATTTGCCAAGGTAGGTGGTGTCATGCCAAATCCATGGGAGAAGGTAGATATTCTTTACACCTTCGAGTTAAAACAATTTGAATCAATACAGTAGTTAGACTTCACCAGTTTTTGCTGGAATTTTTTCTAGTCAAGTTGGATTTGTATTTCATAGTGGGCTTTTTGGGAGAAAACAACTTAAACAGGCTGTATTGCCATGCATCCCCAAATATTTTTAATCTGTGTATAACAATGCTTAAATCTCCATGGCATTTACAATAAACATTAAATTATTTATTTATTTATTTATTTAGCTTTAATTGGAACAGTTTATTAACAACAATGTTGTCAAGGTGCCCATTATGAGTTCACCAGCATTAAAGAACAAATCCTGCATGAATTACACTAAGCACTTTTTCTCACTTTCCTTACTTCCTTTTAGCATAAATGTACTTTAAAAAAATAAAATAAATAAACAAGGAAATAACCCAAATTCTTAATTTTGCAGACTTCCTGATGTATTAGAGTTGATTTGGCTTTACTAAACTTAGACATTATTTCAATCCTGATATTTTCCACTATATGTTATGTGTTTTGTCCCAAAGATAGCCCTCCCCATAAGAAAGTAGCTACAAACCTTCCCTTCTTCCCAAACTGTTTTACTCTTTGAGAGATTTTTATTGTTCCATTTCATTGCTATTTAGGATAAAAGCTCATTACAATATTATGAAGCTCAGAGCATCACTGGGCAGAAGCACTGCCAATGAATAACATCTGCAGTAATGTATATGTGTATTTATATTACACTAAACTTAAACCCACTTTTTTTTTTTTCTTTTTCTTTCATTGTCTGCTTCTAAATTCTTTGTCCTAAGTAAAGCACTAGTCAAATGTATAAACCACACAGGCTGCAGAACAGTCATTGTCGCTGAGTGCAGTGCCAAATATAATTTCATCATTTGACCAAGGTTCATGCCAGGGTAAACTACTCTGTGTTAGATGTCTGCAAAATGCTATTTGTTCTTTTTATTATATTATTATTTTAAACTTATCTGTGCTGAGATTGGGCTCTCTCTCTGTGTCTGATTTTGATGCTTACTGCCTGTGCATGTGATGTCCTAAGCCAAACTGCATTTGGAAAACAAGTAGAAACTATCTAATATTTACTGCCCTCTCCCAGTCTGTCTTACAATAAAACATAACTGGAGCCCTCTTGTAATGAAAATTTTGTCAATAATGACAGACAGTCCAATCCACAAGTATTTGGATAGGCACACTGTGTCATTTCAGTTTGACTACTTTCCACTTTGTGGAATTGGGTTCACTGTAACACAATCATAAAAAAGAGAAGGAAAGAGAGCTTTTCTCCTATGAAAAATAAAGAAAAATGCTTGTAATAGAAGAGAGAGAATTACCACAATTTGTGGCAGAGACAATAGAGCATACAAACCCTTCTGAGCAAAGCATGTTGACCTAGCCAGCCTATATAACACTGTGTGCAGCCTTGGAAAATTACATTTAGAAAAACACAGTATGGAGACTTTAAGAAAATGCTTAGGGAAATGGGCTGCAATTGAAGCTTTTGTGCTGCTGAGGTCTTTTCAGGACTGTGTTCCTCCCTCCCTCCCTGACACCACCCAAGAGCTCAAGCTCTGACTTTTTGCCAAGAATCTGACATACACCTACCCGTCATTTAAAACTGCCAATTGTTCTCATGCTTATAAATAAATAAAATGAATTTCCAAAATAATTTAGATCCCAGAAACTGATAAGAGATCTTAAAAAAACTCTGACTGTAGTTTGTGCCTTTAATTCGCCTATGTTAACCTTCCAATTATTGAACATATTGTCCTCTGGGAATTCTACTGAGCTTTCTCTCTTCCCAGTTTTTTTCCTGCATTCTCTGCCAATTGTTTCTAGATTGAAACCATTTTGCTAGACAATTACAAACATATGCATTAGAAATACACATTTTCCTGAATTAACTAATAAAGTATATGAAAAATACAGACAGGTAGCCTTTAGGAAAGTTTGTGTGTTCTCATGCAATATCATTCAAAAAACGTGTTGATGAGGAAGAAAAGACAAGGTAGGAGCCTTCTCTTAATATACATGTTTAGAAGCACTGTACCTTGGAGCTCTGACCTAAGCATTTTGGTATTTTTCACTCAAATCAAGATCAGACTCTGCATTGCAGAACTCTCATCTCATCACCCAGTCTTCTCCAAAATCATCACTACAGTTCTCAGTTTGAATCTCCTCTGGACAGTCTCTCACAGCCTCAGGTGACCCTATTTCCCTCTCTTATTACTAACATGCCTCTCTCCACATGTGTTTAGAATAAGATCCTGTTCAGGGTGAAAGAATGGAACTAGGAGGTTTTGTTTTGCTCCAGATGAAAAAGGTTTGCAAGAAAAATTAAAAAAAAGAAGGTAATAAAAGACAAGGGAAATTAACTCATAGAGCTCAGTACAGAAAGAAAAGGCTAATTTGCTAGTTGTGAGCCTTTGAGAATAAGCAGATGAAGGTATCAAACTGTAATTCTGTTCCCTCCTACCCTAATCAACTCAAATTTTTCTAGAGCATCAAATATGAGTCGGGAACTGGTGAATGGAGGGGAAAGATAGTCTATAAAGAGAGCAGAATTCATTGCCTTAAATTGGCTCAGATAATGTATGTTTAATACTAATCTGAAAAAATTAGACCTCTTAATGAAGTTTTATATTACATCTTTTAATGTCTGCCAAACTCGTGGAGAGATTTTGTGGTTCTTCAAATAAGACAAAATTAAATGCAAGAGACAACAAAGATACATGGTAATTTATATTGGAGGAATAAAGATTTGAACAAGAGAAAAGTAAATGAGTCTTCCATTCCTTCCTTCTCCTCTTTTAAAATGTCTAAAGATAGAAAAGGATTTATGTTGCAAAAAAATTAATTATTATACTTTTAAACTTTTTTTTTTTTTTTGACACCCTGTGCATTTAAAATGTATAATGTTGCCTAAACCACTTCTACCTATGTCCTTTTGGAAGTAATTCCAGTGGAAAAGCCTTGTTAGATTTTTTTCTGTGCACCTCATTTTCATAAAAAAGTCCACCACATTGTCCAGAAATTTAAATAGCAGAAATCTCTCTCTTATGTGCTAGTCCAGGACCACAAAATGAGAAAACTCCCAAATTAAATTTACAATTAGAATTTGGGGGGCAGGGGGTGGATGTCTTTTGACTATCCATTTGATTTTATGACTAAAATTTTCTTGGTGGAATGTAACTCCACGTGTTGAAGAGAGCTACATTCTAAAACATTATATAAACAACTTTTCTCAAGCTTTTCATGTGTAGTCATTGCAAACAGATTCTCCTGCAAAGTGTAGCAACAGCTGGATGCTCTTTGAATCATGATCAAGTTTTTTTTCCCCCAACTTTGCAGAGCTGGGAATCCACGGACTTGACTTCAGCAAAAAGACATAGGATGAATAAAGTAAAAGGAAATCAAGAAATGAAAACACCAGTGCAACATATACCATGCAGAGTAAAAACTACTTTCCAAGAAACCCTGAGAAACATGAGAGTGATATTTCATTTTTCCTGATCAAAGATAGTGATGTATGGGTGTATGCTTCTTCCTTTTAACATGTTATGTTACAGAATGTGAAGAAAAACAGAGTCTGTATTTCAAGACTAATCTCAGCCTGGAAAAAAGGACAAATTTGTGTCAGTTATATGTAGGAAGACATGCCCTGACCATATATTCCTGTATATTTGTGTCTTCAGATTCGAATCACAGTTAGTCACCAACGTGAGATGCTCTTCCCAGACACAGAGGGTAAAGGAGAATATTCCTTCCTCAGACTAATCAAAAAGATTCATTGAAAAACTTTCATTTCTTTATGAATCAAAACTGGCCATCAGAAAAATGGATGGAAAATATTCCAATTATATCTAAGATAATGTATTTACAAACAAAATCCATGTATTTATTTTCATCCTTTACATCCATTTTTAAATGAAACTGTTAGGATAGAGGTAAGTAATACACACAATAAAACTCCAACTTAAACTGCAGAAAATAATCCTGCTAATTTAATTGCATATGTCATAGAAACAGTTAGTGAAAAGCCAGGAAATTCACAGCATCCCCTGCCATTAAAAGAAAATGACTAGTGAGATTTTATCTTTCCCTAATAAATTTCAGTTAAGGCTTGATTATAATTAGACAACCCAAGAGAATTCATTCCTGTTTTGCATGTGGCTGAACTGAAATCTGAGAAGAGAATAAGCTTGAACAAAGAACTACACAATAAATATATGTGCAGTCAACTCTGGATTATCCATGGTTATCTCATCTGAACTAGCCAGTGCCTAGTGCCAAATGAGTAATAGCAGGCTTCAATATTCTCCTGAGCTCTGCTCTTTCTGTTACTTCTTGCTCATTCATTGTTCTGGACAGAAATTTTTAATTGCTGTGTATTTTCTATGTCTTTATTTTTACACAGGGTGTTCCATTTTATACCCATCTATAATCTCCAGGATGACTGAATCAGCTGTTTCCTTCCCAGTGTTTCTTTCATTAGTTTCACTCTGGTTTAAACTGTTTCAGCAGTTAGAAGAATCTAATTCTTGGTACTAGTTACTGTCCACTTTAGTTTTCCTGAAAGTTGAATAGAGCCTTTTGCACTAGATAAAAGACACTGGAGGCCTGAATTTTGTCTGTGCTGGTGAAGGATAACTATATATAAAAGCCTTATTCTCCTCATTCTTTCTAAATTAAGGCTAAATCCACTCAAGTCAGAGAAGGGAAGGAAACACAGGCGAGAGAAACAGGACCTCTGTGTATAATTTTTTCCTCTTTAACATCAAAAACAGTGAGTGAGTTCCCCATTGTTACAAAAAAAGATGGTGTGAAATGAATAATGTTGGTGTGATGCTGATCTCAATCACATCACATCTGCTGAGAAAAACAGAAAAGGGAAAGTGGCAGCCAGCTGCCACTGCCAGACAGATTCATTCCAAGGGCTGCACATCTGGATCCTGCAGCTGCCAAACTCATACTGACTGATTGCTTCCAATCCTGGAGTAATCAGAGGTTAAGTAACAGAAGCAGCACCATCCCAGTGCAATCAGAAAAGATATAGTAGCTATTACTCATCAGTAAAAAACTATTTTGTCTGTTTTCTCCACATTTTTAAGATGTCTACTAACATGTGAGTATCTAAACCCCTAAAACTGGGAATGGTGAAGGATGTTTTTTAAGTAGCCCTTTTTACAAAATATCATACCTGTTCTTAGCACAGCTACATTAAGTATGATTCTGCTTCCTGGTTCAAAGATAACGAGTCCTCATTCTCTTACTGGCATAACTCCATTGTTAGAGCTGGTCTGAACATGTTCCCTCTCTCTTTCCCTCTCCTTCAGCTCATTTTCTTGTCTCCCAAAATAATCTAATAAACCCCCACTTATTTCCAATTAGAAATAAACATTTTTCAAAAGAAATTGGTTCACATATTAATAAAATTTAAAATAAAAAATAAAAATTAGTAAAAAAGATTTTTCCCCAAAGTTCCATTTAATCAAAAGCTAAAGCAAAATAAACAGAAACACTATTCAATTAGATAAATTATCTAATCAAATCTAGTCTAAATAAATAGAAAACTATTCAATTCTTAGCATGCTCAGAGTAACTTCTGATTTGTAATGCAATGAAGACTGAATCAGATCATCAGAATGATTTTGCAGCTTTTTCCAGTGTACACTTATGCTACAATTTTAGAGCAGTTATATACATTATATATGAGATTTTTAGGTTTCTCTTTCATTTTTACATCAGTGCAGTTGCCTAAAAAGATATATTAATCACATCTAGTGACTGTAAACATATTTTTAATACAGAGTATATATTTCTGCAATTTAAATATGCACACTGAAATATTGACTTCTTTTTCTTCCCAACTGGATAAAAATAAAAAAGTGTTCAGAGTGTGACTAAAATACACTCATACCAGTGAACTGTAAGAATCTGAAAGTTCTATGCTTCTTGAATTGGGGTACATCTTTAATTACCTTGAACAATCAGAAGTCTCATCTAGGAATGAATAGGAAAACACACAAGTACTGTGAGGTGGATAAAGGTAGTTGTGAATTCTATCTCTGAACAGCTATCAATAATTCTCAACTATCAGTAAAACCCAGCTATTAGTAATTCCCAGACTTTGAGTGGTTTAATATGTCTCTGTGATGGTGAAACTGCAAGATCCTACTATAAGGATTACAACAGTTCCATCCAAATGTCTTTGTAAATTTTTCAATGTTCCTACTTTGTATTATTATATCTATTATTATATCTACCACACCCTTGCTGTGTACTGGATATGTACTGGATAAAACCAAGTATTTTTGAGTATCATTTGCAAACTGTACAGTGGGAAGTACACAGAAGCATATATAAATCTTCAGGATGGGACATTAAATTAGAAGCAGTACAATGCATTAGAATCATAGAATCATAGAATATGTTGATTTGGAAGGGGCCCACAATGATCATTGGGTCCAAATCCTGGCCCTGTACAGGACAGCACCAAGAATCGCAGGCACACTATGTGCCTGTGAGCATTGTCAAAATGTTTCTTGAACTCAGGCTGGTGCTGTGATCACTCCCTTGACTTAAAATGTGCTCTGTAGTGAATCATTGTCAAAGCTATGAAAATAATACTAGCTATAGACAGAGAATTTAAGGAAATTTAGCTGGTTATACAAGTAGAAATTTAGAAATGTTTCAGGCTGCTTTGTCTACTTGTGTGGTTTGCTCCATTCACTAATTTCACTGGACTGTCTGATTTCCAATACCCAGAAGGATGGTATTAAGGATTAACCACTTTTATCTTTACCACATGCAGTTGAGGTAGGGAAGTACTACCCTGATTTAAAGACAAAGATGAATTGTGAATTGTGTCAGATCAACCCTCATATATGGTACAAGATGGGATTTTTATGATGTCTTCAGAATCTTAGTTCAACAAGCTGGATAGACTGGAAGAACATATTTTAATATTTCACTGAGTTTTTGCTTGGTTGTTTGGTTGCTTAGTCACATTCAGGTTGTTAACCCATAGCTTTATGAAGAATTGGTGGAGAGAATGAAAATTTCTGCCTTGTGTGTCTAAAGGGGTTTTCTAATATTTCTGGTTAAAAATCTCCTGTAAATCCTGAGATGTACCACACTGGGATTTATTCCAGTTTAACTAGAAGAGGACTTAGGATGAATGACTATTTCACAGATCGTGTAATCAGAAAACTGGTAGAAGTACCATGAAATACCACAGAAAAGTGGGTACTGTTTGCTGCTAGACTGCTTGTGCATTGGGTTGAGGAGTCTACACATGAGATTGGCTATGGCAGCTAAAGTCATGCAGGAGCAAGTCATATGAGCTACTTAATCGTAGCCAGAGTTATTCCATAAGTGCAATGTACACAGCAGATTATGTAGGCCAGTGCCTTTGCCCATGGCTGGGGGTGATTTTCTGACTGAACAAAGTTCCTCAGGCAGTCAGGACTGTGAAACCAATAGCAAAAGGACCCTCACTTATTTCTAAACTATGAGTTCTTGTAAAGAAGCATCCAGGACCAAGTATCCTTACAGAACAGACCAGTACTGTAGTACTGTCTGTACTGGGTATCACTTTTCAACTCTCTGTATTCATACTGTAAGCCAGAGCTCTTTTATTAATCATGCCAAAACAATTTGCTTTCTTTATCTCCTATCAGATATCTATTTTTTTTCCCTGTGTAAAAGGTATGACCCTTTCAAAAGTTAAAGGACTAGAGGAAGCCAATATTGAGGATTTTATTGCTTTTTCAAAGCAATAAAAGACCCCCTCTGAGCAGCCACAGTATGATATGAATAGAGACAGAAATTAATAGAGTCAAAGGCAGTAATGAACAAAATTGCATTAGCTGCTATAGCCTGACACCAAATACTCTCAGTTACCTTTCTCGAAAATACAACATGAAGCAAAATGTAGCTGGTTAGCCTGCATGGTTCTTGTCTATTTCAAAGGCCACTTCCTTGATGCACCTAATTAGCAGCACTTCTTCCCTGAATTAATGTTATGTTCTTTTCTTCTACTTCCTTCTGATATTTGCTAGTGTCTTTGTAGTCTTTTTCCCTGTTGCTTCAGAAAAATCATAAAAATCATAAAAATTGAGATTATTTTGAAGATGTGATCACCAAACTAGAAATTGTCACCTGATTTTAGTTATCATCAGCAATATATAAAGGCCATGTCTAGTCTTCTCAGATGGTGAAACTTCACCCATTATATATGTCTCTTAAGCAGAATTTGACTCAGTGAATTTAACAAGAAGGTTTTATTTTTCCTTTTCTTCTTTTTCTTTTGTCATTAATTACACAGTGGAATTTACCATTTTTCCCACAAAATAGATCTTGAATTTTGTTTATGGTCAGAAGAATAACTGTAGAAATTATGTGTATGCAACAGAAATGCATCATGTTTGCATTGAGTTACATGTGCTTTGTGTTTTGAACATCAATAGATTTTTTTTTCTCTTTATTTCACAGAAACTAGGAGACAATAAGCTTGTTTCTTTCATGATTCATTCATTATCAACACAATTGTGTTTACAGTTGCAGATCTTTATTTAATGCAGAAAAAAGGATTAAATTAGTCAGAAAAAAACCCCAGCTTACATTCCAATTTCTCTTTCATATCCAGTAACTATTTTTCAGTTGTGTCTTTCATATTTGCCTAGAAATAACATACACATTAAACAGTAAAGTTTTACCTTATGGTTAGTGATAAAAATGTGGAAGAAGATTTAAGAAAGAGAATAGGTCTAATTTATAAATGGGAGGAGGACAGTTTCCACAATTTTTCTTTTCAGAGAAAACTCTGTATTTTATGAGAATTTAATGAGGATTTTTTAGGATGTTACTCTTTTAAGTCTTTTGGACTAACAACAGTGTTCCTGGTGTATCAATTTAATTCAGTTCTAGAGACTAATGTTATACTTGTTACCCATCAGTGTCTTCAGACAGGAACATTAAACCAAAAACATGGTATGGAAATTCATGGCTCTGTTGTAACAATACAATTTGCAGTGCAAAATTCACATCCTATTTCTTTGGCAGGTGAGGGATTTCAGACCGGCTGAGAAGGATCTGAATCTGAAACAGATTTCCTTGCTGTTCAACACTCATAGAATGAGCTCACATGAAAAAATCTTATATTGCTTGACTACTTATTAGTTCATCAACCTGCTTTCATAATTATTTTTCACCTAGTTGACTTTATTTCCATCATTACTCCCTTTAGCAAGGTTTGTTTCTCATAACACAGGCATAACAGATCAACCAAGACTATGGCTTAAACTTATTACCAATGCTAACTGTAGCAAGTGATAATCTTGCTGGTATAAAACCTCAAAAAGTTTTGAGTATCAAACATATTTTAGACCTTCAGCATCTATTACTTTGTTGGTTTGCATTTCCTCAAAACTCGCTTTAAAATTTCTTCCCATTGGATTTGTATTATCCCAATCCTTTTTCCAGAGAGTTTCAGGGTTCAGGAGGGTATTTTTTGATTGAAGCGTGTGCATTAAATCTCACAAAACATTAAAAAAGCTCAAACAAGAAAGAAAACCAAACTCATGGTAACTAGAGGACTGTAGAGAAAAAGCCATTTCATGCAGTGTTCCAAGCATGTATTATACTAATATTTCTCTAAAAAATAACTTTTTAATGTTAGTTATGATGTGTCCAGGAAATGCATTTTTCCTTGTCTAAAGTGAGAGTTTTCTGGACATTTTTTGTGTCTTAAAGCCTCCAGCACACATTGCAGAGAGTGTGATTTTTGGTTTGATTAGTTAAGAATGTCCTTTTCAACAAAACTGGTTAGGTATGTAATTCCCTTGAGGCATGTAAACATCACACCTATTTCCTGAGCATTAACTGAAAAAGAAGTAAACCACCCTTCAAGTGGGAAGAGGGGTGGATGTTTACCTGTACGTAATATCTTCAGAGAACATTATGTATATGTAGCTTTCTATTCCTAAGTCAAATACCGTCTCACTTTAAAAACATGTGGATAAAGCCACTCTTGAATCAAAGCAGTCATTAAATTTTGGGGGTTTCTGCATTTGATTGCAAATTAAATGTGAAGGTAGAAGTGTGCTCCTTAATTGTAACTTTTGTAACTTTTAATTCACAAAGGGTTTTGATAAACCAGTTTCCATGGTATGGGACCTGTTTAAGGCCAGAATCTCTGTAAGCATTTGGTCTTGAATCCAGTATTTAGTTTGGTTGAATGCTAATAGGTGTAGTTCTGTTTGCTTAGATTGACTAGTCTGCATTTCACAAGTAGAAACAGTAGAAAAAGGAAAAAAAAGACTCAACCAGCTAAAGAAAAAGCTTTTCCCAAGACAAGAGAGATGAAATTCTACTTTAGAGTGAAAAAAAGTCATCAAATTTGTGATATCTGAACATTTTTTTCTGAATTTTGGAGAGTGGAGAGTTTTAGACTTACCTATATACAACAACAGACTGAAAAATGCTTTATTTCTTTCCCAACAAGAGAAAGATATAAGCCATATTTATTAAAATGGCAAATAGATTGTATATTCTCTATTCTTGTTACATTCCAACCAAGTAATCATGTGGGAGTTGAATTGACAGGGACTGACAATGAGTTTGCCTTGGCCAGCTGTGAAGAGGCCATTAATCTAAGGCCATGGGAAACATCTAGTTAGGTCATGGTGAGGAGGATGGGATGATGGGAAGGATTATGTTAATATTCTGTTAATGTGTTAAGATATATACGGTAATGTTCTTGGTTCTCGTTGATGATTGGTAGTTTTATAGATAAGGTTATGTTCTGAGTTCCTGCTGATGATTCTTTATCAGTGTTCTATATGTTGTTAAATTTCCTCCATTTCAGGGTCTTTTGAGGTTGCCCTATACTGCTGTTCAGATTATGTTCTTTTAAGTCTGGCCTGATGACGATGGTGTAAGGGCAACAGGAAGTCAAACCAACCTTGACTGAACAGGGAGGATTCAGTGAGGAGGATTCCTGTGGTGGATAGCACGTAAACTGGAAGGACATTGACTCACAGCTACTGAGATTAAAAAAGCGGTACAGGTTTTTGGAACTTTCCCCGATAGCATTGTTACCAACAACAGCAAGGTCCTAGCCCTGCCATGCATGTGACCAATCAAGGACCACAACAACAAGGTCCTGGGCCCATGTTTTGAGTGGCAAACATGGACATTTTAGAAAAGGTTGTCCCCAACAAGGAGCAAAACCCAAGGTTTTTACATGCCTTAGGTGTAGAAGGAGTTGCCATCACACTAATCAGTGCCGCTCAAAACATGAGGGAAACAGTAACCACTTCCCATGGAGACTTCCCATGGAGCACAGGACAGCACTGTGTGATGACACAAAGCCTCCAACTCAACCAGAGCTTCATCTTGTCTCAGGACTACCAGCATCCTTTTCCCCAGGTGCCAGGTTGGAGTTGGCAAGTGCCAAGTCAGTAATGTTGATTGATTATTTCACACACACTATATCTACAGGTCAACTTGGGGCCGAAGATCGGCCCTGTGAACTGTTAATTTTGGGGAATTGCGTGGGATTTTTTGTTTTAGCGTCTATGTTATTGATGACCTCAGAACAGGAGATTACTGTGTTAGACATGTGTCCTGACCCATCCTGATTCGTCCCACCAGGACTGGAAATTGCTCAGGCAATTTTACTGACTAAGGTGCTAACACTACATCAGAGTCCTTAGCAGTGTCTAAATAACTAAATTAACACTAAAATAACAAGTCATAATTGACCTTAGCTGACTTGCACACTTGAACTTAACACAAAAAGATTGTCCTCACAGGACTGGTAGACACAGGTACAGATGTGATGGTTATCTCATGATCCAGCCAGCCTTCTGACTGGACTCTAACACCTGCTCCAAGAACACTATCAGGGACTGGCGATAAAAGCAACAGCCTGAGGAGTGTGCAGCTGATCAAGTTCAAGGGACTTGAAGGCTGTATTGCCATTGCCAGACCCCTCATGGTAAGAGCCCCCATAGTTTTGTGGAGAAGAGACATCTTGTCCCAGTGGGGAATGTGCCTAGAGACTCTTGTGTTGCGTTTTCCTTTCAATAGTTTATTCTGTTTCTCCCCTATGCTGTTGGTTTGACCTTAAGTTGTATCTTCCTACCTACTTGTCAATCCTGTCCTAACCATGCACCCTGCTCCTCGACATTCTCAGTTTCTCCTTCCTCCAGTTGTCAATCCTACCTTGTACCAACCCCTTGTTCTAGAGAGTTCCCTGTCCCTCAAAGCCCCATTGGTTTATTTAAACTGGTCCCCTCCTTTGTGTTTCTCATTGGTTAAGGTATTACATTCTATGCCTTGTACCCCTCCCCTAAGTCTTCCCTATTGGACAAAATTTTGAATCCTTCCCTTAAACCTCCATGGTATAAAATCCCCTGCACGCTTGGGTTCAGGGTCTTTTGTCCCTGGACCCTCCCTGGAATAAAACTTTACTTGGAACCTACACAAAAGACCTCCTCCTCATCCTTGCCCCCTGACACCTTGTGCCTGACACCCAGACTGTGCCATAAAGCATCCACTCTGAGCCACACCTCGGGCCATCCTGCTCTGAGGTGTGTCCCACACTCGGCATGGTGCCGTGGGTGAGCTAGCGGGATTCCAGCACGGCATCGACAAATTTTTAATTGGGGCCATTGAACACTGCAACACCCTTAAATTTACCTGGAAAACAAATAAACCCATGTGGATAGACCAGTGGCCCCTTCCTGAAGGAAAACTTGCATCACTTGAGTCTCTAGTGCAGAAACAGCTCCAAAAAGGACATATAATACCAGCCACAAGCCCACATAATACACCTCTCTTCATCATCCAAAAACAAAACAATAATATATGGTGACTTCTGCACAGAAAGATTGATGAGGTCATGGAGGACATGGGCACATTACAACCAGTGCAGAAGTTAACAGTTCAAAGGATTGTTTCTTTGACATACCCCTTCATCCTGATGATGCTCCTCAATTTGCTTTTTCAGTCCCTAGCATTAATAGACAGGCACCTTTCCAAAGATACCACTGGACAGTACCATCCCAAGGGATGAAAAACAGTCCAATGTTTTTGGCTAAAGTTTTGAAAACGGTTTTTCGCTAAAGTTTTGGCTCCTGTTTGCCGAGAACATCCTCAAGTCATCATCTACCATTACATGGATGTCATACACATTGTGGCTGAGAATGACCCATCTTTGAATATACCTTTGAAAGCCACCGTCACAGCAGGACTTACCATCACAGAGGAAATGATACAATAGATGCCACCTTGGAAGTACTTGGGACTTAAAATCCTTTCTCAAACTATACTGCACCAGCCATTGCAATGAAATGAGAAACCAGATACACTCCATAATCTACAAAAACAACTGGGAACCATCAATTGTGATAGGCCTCTGCTGGGGGATTACTAAGGAAGATTTGGTTCTGTTATTTGTTTTATTAAAGGGAGATCCTGTGCTGAATTCACCTAGGCAGCTAACTGACGAAGCAAGGGCTGTCTTAGGCAAAGTATCGCAAGACATCCAAGAACATCAGGCACACAGAATAAATCCAAATTTGCCATTTCTGTTAGCTATTTTGACAGCTAACAGGGATCTCAACTCCACGCATTAATTTTCCAATGGGATCCTAAATTGTCTGATCCTTTGTTAATTTTAGAGTAGGTCTTTCTGCCAAATCAATCAGCAAAAACAATTACTAAACCAGAGATGATGGTTCAACTCTTTATAAGAGCCCAGTTGCATTTGATTTCCCTTGCAGGAAAAGATTTCTTTACTGTATTTTTACCAATAACTACTGTATATTTAGATTGGTTATTACAGCAATCAGAATCTTTACAAATTTCACTCAAAAAATTTACTGGGCAAATTTTGATCCATTACCCTAAACATAAGTTGTTACATTCTTCTTTTAATCTAATTCCCCACCCACTAAAAAGTAATGTATCCCATAATGCACTTACCATCTTTACCAATGGATCAGGATGGTCCCACAAATTAGTCATAGTACGGCAAGACCCTGTAACACATACCTGGGAGTCAGGCATCAGAACAGTGGAGCAAATAGCAGAGCTAGCAGTACTTGTTACAGCTTTTTCTAGGTTTACATGTCCTCTTAATTTGGTAACCAATTCTGCTTATGTTGCAGGTATTTTTAACAGAGCTGAAAATTAATTTCTAAAGATGATTGTTAATGATCAGTTATATACTTTGCTCAAAACTTTAATTTCCATTATTTTCCAGAGACAGCATCCTTATTTTGTTACGCATATACATTATCATACTTCTTTGCTGGGATTCATAGCACAAGGTAATAATACACAAGCTGAGACCCTTGCAATGGCCATACAGATCGCATTTCCAAATATCTTCAAACAGGCTCATTCATTCATTTTTCCACCAAAATGCTCCTGCACTAATGCGTAAGTTCAACATCACTGTACACCAAGCTAGGGCAATTGTCACCACATGCCCTGACTGCCAAGTTTTCTCTACAATCTATCAGGGCTGGAGTAAGTCCTAGAGGGCTTAACAGCCTACAAATTTGTTAGACTGATGTTACACATTATGCATCCTTTGGATGATTCATGTCTCAATTGACACCTTTTTCAGAAGCAGAGCAATCTTTGCTTCTGCACATATAGGAGAAGCAGCCAAAGATGTCATCAAATATTTTTTACAGGTTTTTGTGACATTGGACATACCTCATGAAATAAAAACAGATAATGGATCAGCCTATGTCCCTCAGAAAGCATGACATTCTTTAGATTATGGGGCATCAAACATAACACAGGTATTCCTCACTCCCCCACAGCCCAGTCAATTATTGAGAGAGCACATGGATCTCTCAAGTGCCTGTTGGATCAACAGAAAGGGGGAGTAGAGACCCTATCCACCACAGAAGGGCTTGCCAAAGCCATATATGTATTTAATTTTTTTAATAACTCATTCATGGAACCAAATCCCCTAATTATCAGGCATTTTTCTAACACAACACAGGCACAATTAAAAGAAAGACCCCCAGTGTTAATTTAGGATCTAGACATATTTTAGGACCTTATCCACTGATTAGCTGGGGGAGGGGATATACTTGTGTCTCTATAGCTAAAGGACCTCGGTGGATCCCAGGGAAGAATGTAAAGCCATACTCACAACCATTGCAAGAATACCTGCAAGATCTACAGAAAAAAATCCCTCAGGGTAGAAGAGACAGAGGTGTCCAAAGAAAGTTCTAACCCTTAATTGCTTGCTCATTGTTAAAAATTTCTCAAGTCTGCTAAAAATTAGCATCCAGACATGGCTTTCAAAAGGCTCCTGCTCACTGCACTTGGCATATTTAACCTGCTCCTCGGTAAAGATTGGACAGTCCTGCAGCCAAAGCAGAATGTATGAGCAACCTTAGCCAACATAACCCAGCAGGAAACTCTGTGTCTGTCAGTAGCCAGACCAGATAACACCTTTTCCACATGCTTAGTAGGGCTGCCCATGGATGTGTGGCCAGCACTGGAGGATGCCATCCATGCTATGTGGGGTCATACTCTTGATGGTGAATGACCTCCCTCGTGTACCCTTGGAGTCCCAGGAGTTCTTGTTAAAATGTTCAGTTCTTGTTAAAATGGATTTTTGTATTGAGTTTCAGTTTAAGGAGAGAGCCCAGCTGGTGATGTGGGATGGTGTTAAGCACAGATAAGAACCAGACAGCACTGTGGGATGTTTCCCCTCACCACCCTGCATATAGAAATGAAAGCCTATGATATAATTATATTTCACCTACCCCCCTCCTGGTCTAGTGACAACCCCCTAAAATGACCACCAGGAATATTTTTTATTTGTGGGGATTGGGCATGGCCTGCTATTCCCTCACGCATCAAGGGTGGACCATGTAGCCTGGGGGGGCTTACTTTACTAACACCCTGCCTTACATTGATTCACAATAAAAAGGTATAACAATTGGCACGTCAAAAACTATTTCTCCATCAAATTCATATCTTTACATCAATGAGACTGTTTTAATGAGTTCTAAACAAAAATCTGCTGGAAGGAAGCTAAAAGACTACTCTCTGAATCATAGATTAGATTTAGCAATCCCATTTATAAATTTGTTAATTCTTCTCTCATCATAACAGAAAACAGCAGCTCACTTCGCTTTTCCTTTAATTTAGACTTCTAATTAAGCATGAATTTAGTTGTTTGGGCAGTAAAATAACAGCCTGATTAAAAATATTATAAGCATGTTCAGAACAATTTGTGATAAAATAGATTATTTCTCCACGTGTTCAGAATAATACTTATAGGTTAACTATACTTTCACTGTCATAAATGCTGACCTTAGTTTCTATGTGACATGTTCAAATTCACTGTCATCTACATGTTCTTAAAATATCTACTAATTACTAAACGTCTACTAAATATCTACTAAACAACAGCCAGTGAATCTACTTAGCAGAATTTTTAGCAGTGTTAAAACCTGTTAACTTTTACACCATGACTGTCAGATGAGAAAAAAGCACTGTTTAGAAACCATTAATTATATATTACTATGCTTACACTGGTACAATATTTTCTTGGGCATCTGAGTGTGTAAAGATTAGTAATATGAAAGGAAATAGCAGAATAGTGAGCTTTAGAACAAATAAGTCAAGCTGCTATACCTGTAAAAATTGTGAGAATGGTTTAATTACTTGAAGAACAGATACTGTATTTGTATGTCTCTAATTTTATTACTTTATATTAGGACTTTTTTTAAAGTCATGGTTTCTCTTTTTATTTATGAAGCCTGAAATGAAGTTTAGTAATAGTAGAAATATGTCTATTAATTTTTGTTCTATGGTATTAATAATATGTAAAAATCAGCAAATGGAAGACACCGTTCTAATACTATTAGGTTTTATGATTTCATTCACAGCATCTTTATGGTTTTAAAGCTGAAAATCCTGAAAATCATTTTCTTAACTTGCATTTTTATTAATTAATGATATAACAACACATTACAATGACCTACTAACTCTATATATCTCTGAAATGTATTATAGATAATTCTAAGAGAGAAGGGAGATTGGGTTCAAATTTTATTCTTTTTATTTTAATGTCAACGGCTATTTATTTTAGGAAGGACAATTGTGGTTTGAAGCCTGATCATATATTATCTGTTCTCCCACAGAAATAATTGGATAGTAGTGACTTTTGATCATTTAGGTTAAGAGAGAGTAATTCTCAAATGAATTCTGAAAACTGTCATACTTAAGGGATTTGGCAAATAAAAGCTGGTAGAAGAATACTGCTCATGTGGTGTTGAATCTGGCATGATGCCATGATCACAATCACTTCTGTAACAGCAGCAAAAGATTGTCTGCTTTGGTTCCCAAGAAAAGATAAAAAAGTATATCAAAGAAGCTCTAAAAACTGTATTTCACAAATTTCACAAGTAACACCCTCTGTTCCATGTCAACTGTATCAACATCAAATTTGCATCCAAATTTTTGTGAAGTAATCAGGCTGGTTTTCACCAAGCAATATTTCTGAAACTCAAATTATAGTGTCAGCCAATCCTGGTCATTCTGTTGCACAGCTATATTATGCAAGTTTGTCATCTCTACTAGTTTGAGCTATATTCTCCCCTCCCATTTCCCCTCCCATGTGTTGGAAGGAACCCATCAGGTGGAAGCTTACTATCAATTCCATCTATGACATAAGAGCTTCCTCTGGTTGTAGCATTAGACTACCTGTATTACTATGGCTTGTTTACCTTTGGGTACAAAATTCTGTAGGGTGTAATAGCAAATTTCATATATACTCATGCTGAATGTTCCTCTGGTGGTGGCTTGTTTGCTAATGTGACATTCCACAGACACAGTTATTAGTTTACCACATTATGGGCAAGTATCACACACAATCATCGGCTTATTTCAAGTTGACTGTGGACCTGCCTACTGTGCTCTTACATCAAGTAGTTCTTTTTATTTTTCACTCTTTAAGTACTTGAAATCCACTAAACATACAGCAAAATAGCAAAATTTAGTTAGCATGCATGCACAAGTTTCCTTTTTTTTTTTTAATTAAGCACTCAGACCTACTTCAAACGTAGCACAAATATGCAAGTCAACTTTATGATTAATAGCTTCAGACTCAAATGTGCTTTTATTTTTTGTCTTCATGGAGAATCTACTATTTCCACTGAGATTTTTTTCAACAACTTCAGCTGTATTTAAAGTTAATGAGCTTTTTCAATTAAAGCTTCAGATATTTAGCCTTTGGATAACATTTAGATGAACCAGGGTGTATCTAATTATGTTGGGTGAATTATTAAGAGGCTCTGCATATACTTCATTCATAACAAGCACATTTTATGTTGTGGGCACGTACTGGACTTCAATCTAGACTGAATGCAAATCACCCTTGTGAAAACAGTGTTACCAATAGGTCTGAGAGTTCGAGGAATGACTGCACTAGCAAATGCCCCTGAGAATGTACAACATCAACCATTCTGAGTGGCAGAGAAACCAGGACTGCCACTAGGGTAAAAACTAAACAAAGAAAAGAAGGTTGGGTAAAGATTTAAGAATGTTGTCTAAACTTGGCAAAACATGTCAGAACAGCACATTGAAATCTTACTGCTTGCTTATAGAAACTAGCAGTGAAACCAATGAAGGAATTAAACTAAAACCCCCCCAACAGTTTAACATGATAAAAAAGAGGATGGGGGTAAATTGTGTGGTTTTCAAATTGTGTACTTTGGTCCAGATGTAATGTGCAGGAAACTTTACACGCTGAATTCCCTGGGAAATGGTATCCTCTGCTTTGGGAGTCCTTTGTTTCTGATCACTCTACCAGACTCCTGGGTGCAGAAGCCATCACAAAAGATAGTCTGACTAGACTAGAAAATTGGCACATCAGATTAAGCTGCCAACTTTTATTCAGGGCAGGCATTTAAACCTGTGCCATGTGTAGCTTTTACAACCCTGAGAAGATCACTTACAGTGTCCCATTCTTGATTTACCACCTGCAGAACAAGAAGGCCTTACAGATATGTGAGTATATTTGCTGGAGCAAAGGTCTTGCCACAAGGAAAGAGTAAGATAAATACCTATCTAAACAAAGATTTTAAACCTAGAAACCTAGACTGAGCCTGTGTATTCAGTTCAGGTTTCTGTTACATTCTAATGAATGGCTGTCCAATTGTAGAAATGCCTTCAAAAGTAGAAATGTAGAATTGTAGAAATGCCTTCAAATAACAACATTCCAAAACCCCAGCTCCCTTCTATATGTCTGTGTTTTAAACTCATAAAAACAAATTTCTGTGTATCTTTAGCTAATGTTCCACATGCATGGTTTTCTCAGCATTGCTCTGTGTCTGTTTGCAGGCTGGTTAGAGGTTGGCTAGATATACTTAGCACACTCAGGGTAGTCTCTGACTTGTCTGGGAAAACTTTTTGATGGGGCAACCAGTCAATATAGAAATATATTTCTTCAATATAGAAAGGGAAATTAATTGCAATTCTTTATCCACCATAGAGAAAAGCTGATAAAAATTTATTAACTTTTG
This sequence comes from Pseudopodoces humilis, assembly GCF_049639895.1. Lineage (NCBI taxonomy): Eukaryota > Metazoa > Chordata > Aves > Passeriformes > Paridae > Pseudopodoces > Pseudopodoces humilis. The sequence goes on along the minus strand of NC_142203.1, from coordinate 46,363,862 downwards.
TCTTTATCAAATTTTCTGAAGTTGACCACTGCCTGCAAAACTGGTAGATTCAACAGCTAAGACAGACCAAGAAACAGAACAATGTGATTGTGCAGCATTTTTTTTCTCCAGCACTCTTGATAAAGAGAATTTAAAGGCAGGGAAAGAATTTCAATGAACATAATTGTGATCTGACTAAAAGAACTACTGGTAAAGTGCCTGCTCTCATTTCTCTCTTCCACCCAACCCTGCTATAGCAAAGCACTAGAGAAACTGTACTAGGATACAGTTCTGAAGTCAGCACTTGTAATACAGCTTTCTGATAGTACTGCAGTGAATGATTAAAGAAGAAATTGCTGTCTTTGTGACTGAAGCCTCTGTCTAAATCAGAAGAGAATCAGAATCTGACAGCTGTTTTTTCAAGATTATTCTAACAATATATCTGATCCAAAAAGAAAACACCACTTTTCTCATCAGCAAATGTTGCATTAAATCGGAAATGTAGCAAAATTCCAACTGAACTTGCCAAAATTGTGAGAGTAAAGGTATTTGCCTTAGGAAGAAAAATATCCACCATGTTCTCAGCACTGAAGCATAAAATGGCTGTTTTCCTTCCATCTGAATTTCCTGTGGTTTCTGGTTTTTTTTTTTTACTAAAAACAAAGTAGAAAAAATCTTGGAGGCTAAAAAAACCACACTTTCATATTTTTTTCTTTTTTGAGGATACTTTTTACATAGCACAATCCAGATCCAATGTCACAATTCTGCTTTTCATCTGTGGAATAACACAGCCTGTATCACTACAAGCTGACTTTTCATTGCTAGGTAACAAAACCATTTCTGCTTGGCAGACTTGGTCACAACATCATCATCTCTAGGGACTGCCCCAATGCACAGGAGATTTATCTGTCATGCAAAGCCCCATCCTAGACAGTTAATCCTGAGGCGTTACTTGAGTGCTTACTGGGTGCTAGAGCCAGATTTGGGTGTTAGGAGGGAATGCCTTACAATAACTATATTTGAGAAGCCACAGTCTTCATTTTTATCTATAGTCATAATCACTGATTTGGCTTTTTGAAATGCTTCGTGTGACTTGATTGCTTTTAGTAGCTACTTGGCTTTAACTGAACTGGAAGCAGAAATACATTAAAACAGCAAGCCCAGTTGGAGCTACAAAAAATTGAAAAAGGTGCTTTCAGAACTTACCAAGATACCTTTGTCACTGCTTTTTGGGCTCCTGTCCCAATGACTTCAGCTTGAAAGTATTAAAATGAGTTCCTTACACATGCTTTGCAGGTGAGGGGGTTTTTTGAGCTTTAATTTGCTGCTTGATTTGCCCCGGGATTTTCAGGTGTTGCATGAGGGAGTAAAGAACAGAAAGTACCTCAGTTCTTGGTTGTCAGCCATTGGATGATGGCCACAGCATTATTAAACCATCCAAGCATGCTGGGTCTCAACCACAAAATTTAATTTTCCCTACTGCAGGGACTAATCAACTACCAGAGGCACTAAGTCCTGGGGATACTGGTTTTTATCTGTTTTTTTCTCTTTCAAAGACTGAAACACAGTTAATTTTACAGTTTCGTCTATCCTCAGGCTTACAAACAATGACAGAAATGCAGCTTGATGAGAAGCAGATAAAAATTAGAAACTGTGCTTACACTATGACATAAATTAAAGAAAGATGAAAGGTTTAAATAATTAACAGCACCTCTAAAAGTCAGATAGAAAGACCCCAGATTCCCTTAAGTAAGGGAAGAAAAAAAGACTGAAAGGGGAATAAAGCATGCTGAGTGCTATCCGCAGCTACCTCTTGCTTTATGTGAAACTGAGAAGGAAAGTTGGTTCTTAGTGTGATTGTTCATTTCCACAAAACCACCTCATCTGACAAGCTAAATTTACATTTTTAAGTCTTCAGAAAGTATTTACAGTAAACACACATTTTTATCTCAAATTTAGTATTCCAAGGAACTATTCTCACAGATTCATAGTCATGGATTCACTGCATAATAGTTCTTTAGCTTCTTAAACAATTTCTAAAATAGTGGGATTTTTTTCAGGAAATCTATATGTATGTTCTCCACCCTAGAAATGTGACTAGGCAATTGAACCACTTATATTTCATTTATTAAGAAGCATAGGGTTTCATGCTAAGAAGGGAAATCTGTGAAGGAAGTAAAGACAGCAAGGGAAGGAAAGAAATACTGCAGCTCAGCACAACCTTAGTATTAATCTATATTGTTTCTAATCATAGAAACTGTTTCTTGGAGTTCTTCCAGGAAAGGGGAGCAGGGGGGAAACTCCACAATGAAATAATGATACCTTAAAATCTACCAATACTGAACATAAAGGCTGTACTATGCACATGTTAAATTTATCAGAAAAAGATGGTTGCAAGGAGCAGTTCACATGACTAAGAGAGAATTCCTTTAAAATGACGGCTGTTCAGGCTTTATAGGAAACATTAGCTTAAAAGAAATTTGGAAATAGAAGAAAGTTCCAACCAAAGAAAACAATTATAAATATTCCTAATTGCCTGGAAATAATTTGTCATACAAAATTGGACTGAGATACATTTATACAAAAGCTTCAGATGCGTTGATGTTGTAATGCCTTTTAGGAGCCCAGCATATTTTTGCACAGTGTTCCAAAAACACATTACAGAAAAGGATATGACTTTCACTTTTATCTTCTGTCTCCCTTCCTCACTCCATTCTCCTCCACTTTTTTCACTTCACTTTACTTTTTTTTTTTCATTTTGCAGGGCAGGGGGGGAGCATAAAATAACTGGAAGACATAGTAACTGCTACTCAGTGTATTTTATTATTTCAGGAATTTGTTCCAAGATGGGTTGCAATTACATTTAAAACTTGAGAATAATGGGCTATTGACATGTATATAGTTTTAGAAATATAAGGCCTCATTTTCTCAGCTGGAATTTCCCCACAGTGTGCATTTGCATTACATTAGAGATGTTCTTTCTAAAAAGAGCACAGCATATTCAGACATTTTGACATTATCTGGGTCAGAGGCAACATTTAAAAGCAATAGCCCTACATCTACTGGGAATCTCTTAGAAGCACACACAATACATTAGTGAAAATGAGGGAAAAACTGAGAGGTTCTCCATATTAAGCTATAGTTTATGACATACCTGCCTGCACCAGACATTAATCTGCAGGAGATAGATTGTCATGGTCATGGTCCCCTGCTCTACTCCAATTGCATATACATTACCTAAATTGAAATCTGCACTTCTTCACACCATGTGCTGTTTGATGTGACCTAGAAACGGAAGAATGCATAAACTAGTGGTTTTCATGGTGCATATAATCATCTCCATTTTCCGTGTATTTACCTACATATATAGCAGCTGCAAGTTTTTTCTTCTGGCTTAACAATGAGGACTTTATTTTCCCTTAGCTTAGCTGAGGTCTAGCTAGTTTGTCAGGCTCAAAATTGCATGGTAGTGGTTAAGTATATAAGGAACTCAGTACCTTTCTTGTTCCCAGAAGTGCCTAAGACATAACAAGAAAGGAATGCAGAAGTTTTTCACCTGTTATAATTGTTTTATAAAGCCCTTACAATGTATTCTTTGTCATTTTCCAAGAATGGGTCATTTATGATGGTAATGCTTACACAAGTGTGTTTTATGAATAGGAAGATCTGCATAATAGGTGTGGTATTACAAGTGAAAACCCATGGAGGCTGCACAAGATGTATTTAACTTTCTAATTCACCACCTGCAATGCTTCCAGATATCAGATGTTTAATTTGTCCTCCATTGACATATTCCATTTTAAATGAAAAGGTCTACAAATCTGTACCACCCAATTGTAATTACTGAGTCATTAAAGCCAGAGTAAAATACGGAGTTTTCTTCCTTTTTTTTTTCATGTCTCTTTTCTAGTATTTCTCCCCACTTCCACTTCCAACACCATCATAAATTTTCCCTTTTCAAATTCTCATATTTAAATGCTATTCCTCTCCTTCCTCCTTAAAAATCAGGCATCACCTTTGTTTTTCTCTTAGATTTTGACTTTTTCTAATCCTGGCCAATCCCTAACACACAATATATCTTTCCTATCACTTTTTATGCTTTCAGTTGTTTTTTTTCACAGCCTCACCTCTCTTCCTGTTTTGCTGTTCATTCTACAGTATCCCCTTCTAATCAGAAAACCACAGTTGTCAGTCCCTTTACCTCTCTCTTCCCTCTCTTTTAATTGAACCCTGGATTTTCTTTGATGAAACAGTCCTTTATGATCACCTGTCCCCACTTCTTCACCAGCTGGCAGAAGAATATTTATCTTGCATTCCAGTGCTTGAATTTTCAGCTCTTGCTTCCAGAGCTATTGAGCCAGCAGCCATCACAGAAAAATCTTCTCAGCTGAACCACACATATGTGCCCAATAGCAAATGGCAGTGCCTTGACTCCTGGAAATAAAAAAGAAAACCCTAAAACAAGCAGATTTGCAAGGAAGATTTTATAATCCTGCAAGGAGGACATCCCAGAAGACTGAAGCTTGTCATTCTTCCAGTTAGTTAAGGAGGCTAGATAGGACCTAAAGAAAGGAGAGTTTGGGATGTCCTTTTCCCTGTCTCATCAGGAACTATAACTTTTCTTCCAAACTTTGCTCCAAAGTTCCTTGTCTTTGCAACAAACCTAGGCAAAGGTATGTGTTTTTCATCTGGACAAAGGATCTGTTGCCTCCTAGAGCAGCAGGGAGGGAAGACAACCTATTCCGTTGCTTACATACAACGTTGGGTTCCCTGCTCCACTGACACATGAGAAACCGTATCACAGTTTTCTTTCCGCAAGGCAAAACAACCTTCACAGGTCTCTCCTTCCTAAGTGGAGAAGGTGTGTGAAAGTGGGAACAGATGGAGCAATATTATTTTTTTCCACAGCAAGTAGACAGTTTCTGCTCTTTTCTTTTCCTCAAATTTAGCTAGCTGGCAACCACTTTGCTTGTGAACAAGCATTCCTACCAACACACTTGATTCCTATGCTTTGTTCCATTAGACAAGATAAAGTGGTTTTACTTTGCTCCACCATAAAATACCAACACTTAGGCTGCCAGGTTATGCTAGAAAGCACAAACTGCCTCTGTTTTTCATCTCTTTTTTGTGCAGGCAAAGTCAATACCCGCTGCCCGACCCAGGCCTGGGAGAAAAAAACAATTTCCATGTGATTCTGTTAGCAGTACTTCTCACCCCAATGCCTTTGTGATGAAAATTAACTCCTTTAAAGAACTTATAGACATTTAAAATACGTTTTTGTGGATTTAACACATGACAATTAGCATTTTAAATAGCAATTGTGGCTTAAAATATCATAGTGAGAAGCAAAGAGACCTGAGGAAGGAAAAATGCAAGGGATTGTGTTGGTGTCTAAAAAACAGCAGGAAATGAAGCAGGAAGAGACAGTGGTGATTAGAGACTAGGTATAGAAATGTCATGGGGTGACTTTACCTTGTTTTTGCTCTTGTTCTAATCCATATCTCACAGCAAAAAGTAAGCAATTTTTTAGTTACTGCTTTAAAACCACAACAAAATTAAATTGTTCTTATCTTGGTAAAATTGTTTTTCAGATTGAGAAGGAAAATAAAATAATTTATTTAAATTAAATAAAATATTAAATATTTATATTTAGTTATTGTTTTTATGACTTTCTAAACCCTAAATGAATTAGAAAGATCTGTTCATAAAATGGATACATTTTGGAAGGAAATTCCTTTGAAACTATATAATATGTTTTGTAAAAAGAAATTCTCTGATATTCCTAGGATTAAGATATATCCCAAACATACAACAAGGTTTTAAATTGCTGATAAGCAGCAATAGCAGATGATTTTGGCAGCTGTATAGCAGGTAAATAAATATTTCAATATTTTTGTAGAGTAAGCAATTTTGTTTACAATTAATAATCAAGACTATTTGGGAAATTAATATGATCTGAAAAAACAGAACTTGAGTTCTTTGTCACATGTACTGTCTAATGCAGCAGCAAAGAAGTCCTGATCAAGATTAAGCAACACATCACCAAAGATCCTTGAGGATGATACTGTGGCCTGTCTGCTGTCTACTTTGTGCCTCATTCAGTGCTCCAGGAAATATGATCACCATTCCTTCATGTTGTGGACGCTAACTCTGAAACAGAGAGCTGTGGAAGTTGCAGGCCGCATAGCTTCTCAGTCTTGCCTGAGAAGGTGGCCTGGGAAATTCATGGGGAGGATTCGAAACAATCCTCAGAGACAGAAAACAGCTTTGCAGGTGCTGTTTGTCTGTCCCTTGTTTTCTTTGCAGGAGAAGGTCAGGGGGTGGTGTGCTCCACTGACCCATGATGGTGATGTAGTAGTTTGCTAACCAGTAAGAGTTTCCTTTCTGTACTTTCCACGTATCGGTCTATAAAGAGACCTGAAGTAATAAACTATGAGATATTCTCCTGATTGACTCCTGAGAGAGTCTGTGTCGCTCTTCTCGCCATTCCTAATAGAGCGACACATGTAATTTAGCTCCAGGAACAGTTCTTGTTCCATTTAACAAATTTAACCTATTCAATTTTTGTCTAAAAATTATTTCTTATTATCAGGTGTTTTCCATTTCCAAGTTTTACTGGCAATTTGGAGCTCACATATGCTGTCTTTGCTTGATTTTCCTTTCTTCCTTAGCCCCTTCATTGCTTTATCTCATAATGATTGGGACATTTTCTCTTCAATAATCAGTTACTGTTTCTTTTAAAACTAGAGCTATTTGTTATATGTGGAAGTCAAAAATTATGTCCTGATCATTCCTTAAGCATATTTATAAAGTAAAACTCCTGGTAACATGGTTTAGGGCACAGTAAATCAAAACTAGAAGTGATACAATACTTAGAATTTAAGTAGAGATATTCTGGATATGTTTAAGTGCTTCTAAGACAAGCATTTGAGTTTCATTACATTAGAGTTTGAGAATAGAAATTTTCACTTTTGTAAATGCAGATGCTGCTGATGCAGGAATAAGTTTTCTAATTTTTGACAAACCCATCTTTTATAGGCAGACTCAATTAAGAAAAAAAAAAACTAAAAAAAAAATATTTTCCAAAAGAATGTGCCTATCTCAGTGAAATTGCAAGTACAGGATGGTGTTTATTCTTTGAAATAAAAAGGAAATACCCCCAGTGAAAAACAGCAGTTAGATGGGCTGGTCATTTACCTGATAAAAGGAGACATTTACCTGATGAAGGGAGATGTGATAATTCAAATAATGTCCATCTCATAAACAGCTCAGCTGTCTGGATCACAAGTAGTGGACAACTTCCAAACCAGTTCCACTGGGATGTAAAACTAGAAAATGTTGAGAGAATTAGCAGATAAACTTAGTTGCTGGGAAATAGGCAATGGAGTTGGCTTATTCTTTTCTGTGATAATATCTCAATGACACTGCTGACTGAGTCATTAAAATCATGTGTAACTGGAGAAGTCTAAAAATATACATAAATTAATATGGAAAAATTAACAATTACCAATGTTCCAATATTTATCCATGTTGAAATAACAAACTTCCTGTCTGACAAACTTCCAATATGCATGAACTTCATTCTAACATTTTGCCAAGCAATTCTTTATAAAAAATATTATGAAAATCACATTCTGTTTGGTATAAACTGTAACCACAAATTGGAAGTGCTGATACTTTCTGAAGGCCATGTTCTAACAGCTTTATCTAGATGGGATATTTCATTAGCATTACAGACATCACCCAATCTTGTAAACTTATCATCATTTTGAAAAAAATTTGCACACAATGATTTCCAAACCCTGGTTAAATCAGTCTGCATTATGACAGTCAGCACCATTCTAAGGGTTTTCAGTGTAGCAAAATATTTGCAGACACTTCAGCTGAGGAGAAGGACAGGACTTCCTACAAACTATAAGCCTGCAAGTCCTCTGTCTCCAGAGTTAAAGGCCTATTGCATTCTTCAATGGGGACTTCATGTTTCCCATCCAAGACAACCTTAAACAAAGCTGGCAAGAAAGAATCAGGCAAAGTTTTGAAGATACACATAGAAGATACACATCTATATCTTTGTCTACATTTCTAAATCCATACCCATGTGTATGGACATGAGTATACAACCTACACAATGGGAGAGGAGTACAGCTTGTACTTTGAAAAATATCCTATGACTTCTCATTTTAGCATATGATTCAACAGCAGGAGACACTCCTGGAAATGCAAAGTGTCACAGGTTACAGTCTACTGCAGGTAAGAGCCACACTCTTAATCTGTCCTTGTAAGAATTCCCATGTAAGTAGTGAAATCATCTCTGATCACCTTTTCCCTATTTTGTAAGTGATTGCAATGAAAAGCAACATTATTTATATGCTATTTCTCATACACAACAGTAAAAGTCTTTGAGCTTTACAATTGCTGGCCAAATAGGGAGCAGAAAACTTAGGAGACTAGTAAAAGAATAACACTGGTTATTATTAATTGCTGAAATTATGCCCTAGTGGCGGCTTGCAAGCAGTAGCTGCTAAGACTTCAAAAAGCAAAATGGGAAACTACTTTTACTGATGTTATTGAATAGATAGATAAGAGTAAAAATCCATCAGGGCAAGACTGTGGCAAATAAGTGTTCAGACAAGTTCCCCTAAAATTCCTGTCTCAAAAAATATTATGCATTACCTTAAATCCCTACTAGTGTGAGGGGATTTGATTTCCATTCAACTATTCCAACACCAACTTAATCACTGCAAAAACAACAAAAAGGTGCAACAGGAATCTTGAATACCTATAAAGTGCATCTCAATGCACTTTTATACAATAACAATATACAGATTTGGATCTAAACAAAAGCAGACAGCATCTCTAGTCACGCTACATGGAATCATAAGATGAACATTTAAACTTACAAGTGTTGGTCTGATTGATTAAATGAGGCTAAACATGAAGCATAAAGAACTACAATTTCAGAGTAGGTATGTCATGTCCCTCTCTAACAGTAAAATGATTAGACAAATATAAGTGTCTACATAAGGTCATTCACAAAATGGCGGAATACAAAGAAGATATTCCAGTCTGCTTCATATTCTGGAACTGATTTCCTACAGAGTCCTTCCTTAGCTGATAATTTTTTAAAATTAAATCTTTAAGAGAAGATTGTATCTGCCAGACTCTGTAAGCACTGCATATTAGGTCTTCTTTAAATTGTATTACAGAAGAGGAATAAAACCAGATGGGAACATGAAAGTAGGTCTGTAGTTTTTGTTTGGTTTTTTTTTTTAAAAAAAAAAGATGTAAAAGCCTTAGTTTAAACCTTACATTTGAAGGACTAATATCAGAAGAGATCTTCAGCCAAATATGATGATTTGGGCCCACATAGTTTCCACTGACCAGAAAGCAAGTCATTTGGAACAAGAACTGGAACCAGGCTAGAGCACCAAGTTTGGAGTTTGCTGGTAAGCCACAGCAGGGACTGGATTAGACAGGGGATGCCAGGCTGTAGTTAAGAGAGAGGCACCAAGAAACAGGTGTGCTTAGGATATGAGCTTGTTAGACATCGGATCGTCATTAAGTTTGAGACCAGATGAAGAAATAAGGATTTTAGATGTGAAGCTAAGACAGAGTACTAGAATTGCCTTGTTGTGGAGAAGTTAGCTTCTGGAGTTCACTCGCTGTAGTAGTGCAAGAGTAGGAATTGAAACGTCTATGGCCCATCTGACTTACTGATCCATCAGGAGTTATGTTAAGATTTGTCTGGCTCCTAGAGGATGTCCAGGGCTGGATTTTACAGCCTTTATTAAAGGGTGTATTACTACACCTTCAGTGTTCAATTTTTTTTTTATTTTTTTTTATTTTACTACAGAGTCTGCATTCAGAAAATGTTAAACAACAATATATCAGTCTCTGTACATCTAAAGACTTTACTCACTGTTCTTAAAATAGGCCATGCCTACCTAAACCCTGTAAAGATTCATTACCATTTCTAACTTATTCATTTTATAATGTAAGGAAGCTGATGTGAAAAATTAGATATCCCTGGCAAGCAAACATCCAAATTAGCAAAATTCACGACTACTGGTTTTATTATTGGTTTTTGCCCTTCTCTGTTTGTGCATTAGCTATCCTACTTGCCCAACAGAAAAGATGCAGTATCTCTGGAGAAGAGCCATCTAGGTGTTACCTAGGAACGCTCTGAAAATAAACACAGAAGCAGTGGGTCATTTGGAGCTATATCTCATCCTTTACCATCTATGATATACCTCAGAGAACTTACCGTCTCTGTGACACCTGGAGGACACATCTTTGCATAGCTTCATTTCCATCTCACACCTCCCCCAACATGCATTTTGTTATTTTTTAAAAAAAGCAAAATATTTCTGATGTTCTATGAAGCTCAGCTTGCATCCAGTTCTCATTTCCTCAAAGGAAAACTCAGTTTTTGTAAGTAAATAAACCTACACTTTCAATTAGAGCATCATCTTGTTGAGGGCATGTGTGCTGGTTTTGCATTAATTGACACTTGATGAGAAGAAGCCACCCAAGGAAATTATTTTTCTGGGAGGGGCTGCTAAGAGCTTCCCCTGTGCCTAGCAAAAAAACAATAGCTGGCTAGCTCTGGGAATTGACAAGCAATGGAACCATTTAGAAGCTGGGTTCACCTCCATGAGAGTCATATTTTAAACACAGGCAAGCCCAAGAAATCTCTCTCTTGGCTTTTGGCTTTGAAGAGGTAACTGGGTGCTGGCCAGACCTGCCCCACGCAGCCTGCATGTGTTACGGTGCCTGCCACAACAAGATCCCAGAGATTGACCTGTGTCTCTGAGCCCGGAGCACACCGTAGAAAATGCTGGTGATTTAAGACAAAGGGATGGGTTCTCATTTGGTACTCTGACAACTGGTTTGTTGAACACAGCCTCAAATAGATTCAGGGACAATAATGAAGGATTGGGCTAAAGGCACAGGATTAAATACAGGGCAAAATGGGGCAGGTCTGAGGGTTGAGGTCCAATAGGGACGAGGCAAAGTGGTGCAGGGGCGTGGATAAAGATGGGGATAACAGGGGTGGAGCACTTTGGCAAAACAGAGACAATGAGGGTTGAGGGAATGAAAAGCATTCTAGGAAGAGTACATAAATGGAAAATGGGGGCTGAGCAATGGTGACACCAATTTTCACAAACCACTAGAACACCAGAACCAAAAGGCACCAATATGTGGCTGAAAAATCTGTGGGAACAAGTTTTTCCCCACCCTAATCTAGGGGAGCATCTCCCCTCTCCCAGTGCTGCCCCCCTCCAGGTTCAAGGCACCCTGGCAACAGGTCCCTGGGCCTCCACATGCCAGACCAGGCGTGCCCCATGCAGCCCAGCTGAGATTTTCTGCCCCTGAGGGGTGGTGAGCAGGCTGCCGAGCCCCTCACCAGAGAGTCCACTGGGCCCCGTCCTGCTGGGACCCCTTCCCAGTGGGGCTGGGCCCTTTCCCGGTGGAGCCCGCCGCTCCTTTTTTCAGCAGCGCCACTGGGCCATGCTGACCAGGGGCTCTATTGGTGCTCGGAGCAGCCCTGAGGACAGGAGCCACCAGGGGCAAGAGGTGGCCACTGCCAGCCCAGTCCAGGAGCAGCCACGTGACCAGGACTAATCTAATGAGAAGCTTGAACAGAGAGAAACTTCGCCCCAGGGATAGAAGAAGAAAAGCCTCTGTTCCCAGAGATAAAAGAAGAGAACTTTTTGGTTTTTTTTTGCTGGAACAGCTCATCCTTAAAACAGTACCCCATAAGTTGACGTGGCCCATGAGAGCAGCTTTGGGGAAGCTTCAAGGCTTGGGAGGGACTTTGACACTGCGAACAGATTTCCCTTTCCCAAGTAGTTGATTCACTGTGACATTGAAGCCACAAGAGAACAGTTTCTTGTGGAGAATCTCCATGGCATGGCGAGAGAAACTCCTCTCCCTACAAGAATTCATGAAAGACTGTTATAGAGGTAGTAACCAACTGAAAATCCCAGGTTTTGCCTCTACATTGTCCGTGGGGAAAAAAAAGAGGTTGTAGGCAGGGGAGGAGAAGTGTTCTGAAGGTTTTATTCTGATTCCTATTATTTTTTTTTAGTTCTGTAAGTAGTTTCCATTTATATCTTTTAAGTTTTGAGCCTGCTTTACCCTCCTCCTAATTTATATCTCACAGCAGGAAATGAGTACTTCTAGTAGGTGCACTGACGATTTTAGCCAGTGCTGAACTCACTACAGCATGGAAAACCAAGGTGGGGCCAGGGGAAAAATTGCCACAAGATGTTTTTATGTTTCGAACAAACATACATAAAACTGGTATATGCTTCTAAGAAGAATTTGTCTCAAAAGAAGAGCACTGTGTTTGCTAATAAAGACAGGGGGATTTGCAGCCCTAATAATAACCAGCCCTAATCATCAAAGTCTTATGGGTCCAACAACATGAAGAAGATGTAGCAGCTAGAGACAGAGAATGTCCTTACAGATGTTCTAATCAGAAAATGTGATTGAAACACAGGAAACACAATGCAGACAGAAAGTGACAGAACAGATCCCCCTGAGGACTATGCAGCTCTGCTCCCACTACAGAGCTGCAGTCACATGGGATGGGAGGGAGAGGGATAACGTACTAATAAGTTTGACTTAGGGTGAGTTAGAGTGCCAACTCAAAAAGATAGGTAGTTTTATTTCTGAAATAGTTGTAATCTGGGTAATAAGATCTATGGTGTAGCTTCATGAAGACTGGCTAAATGCAAAATCTCTGAAATTAAGAGAAATTATCTTTATCCTTTTCCATGAGAATGATTTTCACTCTGGTGTAATGAAAAATTCCTGTTCCAGTCTAGAATCTATGATTTTTTGTGTATTCTACAATTATTCTTTTGTGTTTTGTCTGGCAAGTACTTGCATTTTGCCAGCAATGCTGTATTTATATTGCTGTTAAAGATCTCTATACCTTTGCTGCCACTCTATGATGAAGACCTTTTTTTCCACCAAAGTGTTTGCTTGAACTCATATATTGACTACCTCTCATCTAGCCAGCTGGATCACTGTTTCCCTAGTGGACTGGGTTTTCTGAATAAAGAATATCTTGTCAGGCACTCTGTCTATCTTGGCTCTAGTGGGAAGGTGAGTGGGAGGTATGTCTTCACCCATCCCAGCCCTCTCAGATAGAGCTGTCTATGGGCTATATAACATCACTACGTAATTTACCTTTTAGCAATAATTTTAATTTGGATGAAGTTCATATTTTTCATGAGTTATTAGCTAACTTCAAAAGCAATAACTTCACAGTCCCCTTAAGACATAAGGACTATTACACAATTACAGAAGCTATCACAGAGGACACAAGGTATTTAACAACTTGGCATTTCCTAAGGTATTTTTTTTTACATAATTTTTCTTCAGTGAGGATGAATCTTGACAGTGCGTAATTCACATTCAATATGTCCTTAGGAATAAATAGTTTCTTCTTTTCTATAAGCAGAGTAGCCTATGGAAGGGGTTGACAGTAACTAGCAAAACGTTGTTCTGTCGGGGAATGATTGTAAACTAAGAACTCCTTGCATTTCTTTCCCTACTGTAGTTACTGGGCTTTTTTTTCAAGAGAGCAGTTTGGCAATCCTGAAACTTTAGCCTTTAATTATAAATCAGAGAACTATCACCTTATATTGACAGTTGCTATATAAAATCCATTTCTTGCAAGTTTTTAAGTGGTCCAGTGTATGAAATATAAGAAATTGCAATACACATAAATTTAAGGCTTTTATACTCGAGTCAATGACTTGCTTTTAGCATAATGCAGACAGGATACTGAAGTGTCAAGGTTGAACGTAACAGAGCTATAGCAAAAATTATTTTCATTTTTTCTTCTTCAGCCTGAGACAATAATTTACAGACATTTACTTCTAGAGTGACAAAAACACTTTTAAGATTATAATTGAAATATCAGAAATAATACAGACATATACAATATTTGTGCATGGATTTGCAAGTGGACTATCGGTGCTCTGATGAAGATTTATTAAAGAAGCCACAGAATTTCCCTGTTGCAGAGACCAGAAATTACTCAGTAGTTAAGACCCCAAAATGATACTAACAAGGGATTAAGGGTCAATATGGGCTTTCAGTGAGTTCTGTCCACACTGATAACACTTTGCCAAATGAGAACTCAGAGAACTAAAAGAACAGCATGTGTCCTTACTGTGTCCCTAAAATTTAGTGTGATTAGAGATATTAAAGAGAATGATGACTAGGATAATCTACCTGTGGAAATAAACAAGAGTTTACTTCCAAAAGTGATGGAGGAGTTTGCTGGGTATGTGAGTCCTCACAGGCAGAAAACATTTTATTAGTAGTATATCACTTTTCATTGCACCTGAATTTCTAACTGTCCATTAACGTTTGGATATTCGTTATGTAAATATGAATGGTGTCCCTATTCTCCACATTTCACTTTTTCTTTAATTGTCTGAAATTTGGCAACACAATCCTGGAACAATCTACCAACACCTCAATGACTTCTGGGATTTTATTTATTTTTTTTTTAATGTAAGAAAAAAGTGATTTCACATCCACTACACAGCTGTAGTAATATCTTATAAAAAAAAAAAAATCTCATTTCTTGAGGATGGTGTGGAAGCATGGAAACTTGTTGGAATAATCCATTCACACAAATAAAGATAAATGTATCTGTTTGTGTCTTTCCCTCAGAGTCTTCTGACCTACAAGTCAGTATGACCTCCACCCTGGGCCCAGAGTTATGAGGTCTGTTCAGGGACATCCCCACCTTCTGCTGATGGTCCTGGGACTAACTCATATGGGACCTTAGCTGTAGTTGGGGGATAGGCCTCACATCTTTGCCAAGGGCTTCCCCCAGAGTCAGACAACATGGGTCCTGGCCCCACAGCCATTATGGCTTTGTCCACCATTGTGTCCCATGGAGCTCTTTTCTCAGAGACTTTGTCCAAAAAGTGTCCAAGACACAGCAGCAGGTCACAGCCCCATGGGCTGATGATCTTAACCCACTGCACCCAGAGCAACCCCTTCCCTTCAGTTCAGGAAATGCTTTAATGAGGATCCCATGAAGGGAGCAAGATTTAATCAGTCAGGCAAGCCTAATATTGAATGCTGTGCAATGCCTTACCTACCTGACAGACACAGGTAGGTAGCCCATCCTCAGCAGTAATTTTCCACCCCTCTAGTATGGCCAGCTGCGTGTCACCTCAGGCAGAGGGCAAAGACCCCTGTCTTAGGCCCCAGGCTCACTGTTCATTGCTCTGGAACAGCACCTTGGAAAGAGTAATGTCCCAGCCATTGCTGAGACTCTCTTGCTTGAGTTCAAGTAGAGTGGCCAGTTAGTCACCAAGGGCACTGACTGGTTCATGGAACTGATTATGGGAACTGACTAGGAGAGAGTAAGTCCTTGTAGCCCACTACATGCTATCACTGAGAGTCTCAATTTCCAGATGACCAGGGTAGAGTCCCATGGAGCTTGTGAGAACTCCTGAACCTGACACTTTGGAGAGGTACGTGATGGCATGCAAGAGAGAGCACCAGAACCCTTGTAGAAGCCCGGCCACAATTTCTTCTACTTACCACCCAGAGAGGAAGAGCCCATGTAGGTGGGCACCAACCTCAACGTAGACCATAAGGCTATGGGTGTGGGTGAGGGTCGTGCTTCTGCTGTGTTGAAAAATGCCACTAGAATAACATTCATCCCCAGACCACTGCAAAGGCAGTATTGTTGGGAGGCATCTGCACCAGCACCCTGCCACATATTGTCTTATCCTTTCGGGACAGAAGCACTGTCTAATCCATTGTGTTGTGGATTAGATAGTTTTGTGGCCTCAAAATATGTACGAATGTCCAGGTGCTTACTTGTCTGCAACACACATTACCAAGTTAATTGCTATGTGTGGGAACTGCAGAGATACTCTGCCTACAGTAAGCTGTGGGACCTGGACAGGCAGAGACTCCTGTTTATCTCCCTCTACACGGTTATCCTCAGGCTGCCTTGGCTAGAGGAACCAAACCCTATCACTAACTGCTGGCTGGGATCCTTGTGCTCATGTGTCATTATCCCTAGCTCCTTATGGTGCCAGCCCAGTCTTTCTGCTTTCTGACTCTGAAGAGTTTCTTTGCCCTCCAAGCTTTGGATTTAAAATGCATTCAGTGAAAATAGCAACCAAAATTAGATGATTGTCCTCTCACTATCACTCATTAAATAGGCTCTTGGGTTTTGTCCTCTTTCCAAAGGATAATTTACTTGTCACAAAATCACACCTTCAGGTGTCAGTCTTCTCATTGAGAAAGACAGAGCTGAAAGATCTTGGAGAGTGAAGTGCCATTTCGCTGTAAATGTTCCATAAAGACAGAGCTCCACAAAAGACATAACGGTATTCTGACATTGTTGTACCTGTGCTATACTCAATCTACTGATATGTGGCAGACTGGCAGTCTCTGAGTGCTCAATTTTCTAGCTTCCTTAAAGAATGAGAGGTATTTTAAAACTTGCAGTAGTGCAAATTTATCACTCTTTCTGTCCAGTAACTTCGTGGGCAATTATTGAGGTCACAGAGCTTATACACCATTTCTTCCCTTCCATGCAAAGGTTAATGGACAGTTTTCATCTGGTTTTAGTATTGCATGGTGACCACAGCAGAGCCTAGCCTTTGACCAGCGTGTGTGTACTCCCTGAATTTAGCGCTTGGTTTCCTTGGCACACCATATCTACAAACAGCTTTATGAACCTTAGATAGAGATAATTTACAGAGTGATTTTCTCTGAAATTTTCAAAATTCCAAAGGAAGGAACAGAAAATTCTTAGACCATATGCAAAAAAAACCCCAAAAAAACCAAAAAAACAACAACAACAACAAAAAACCCAGAATATTTAAGTTGAATATTGATTGGACCTGCATGTATTTATAACCCAATAGTTGCATCTCAACATGTTTCAGTGTTTTTTCCAGGTAGCATCAATATTCAGTCAAATGAGAACTTAATGGTTAGCCTCTTTGAATCTCACCATTTCCATGAGGTAAGTCTCTAAATGGTAAGAGATGGTTCTTTTACTCATTTTCTTAATATGTTTTCTTCAGCACATCCTCCATTTCTTTAATTAACCTTTCCTCTCTGGAAGTAATTTTCTTTTCAAAACCGCTACAGCCAATTCTGTATGATGGTTGTAGCATACCTAGAACTTTGTAGCACACCTAGAACAGCAAGTGTTGTACTACAGTCACTGAGACATAAACTTGTGATATAGCTGATATTTTTTGCTGCATGAACACTAGACTCAGACAAAAAAAGATGGCCAAATGCCTGTGACACACAGAATAGACAGTAAAATAACATTACAGATCTACAGCTGACATGTATATCTATGGAAATGCAAGGTGAAAATCTGATGCAGATTATGTAATTACTGGGTATCTAGTTGTATGCAGCTGGTAAATATTCCTACTCTATACACATACACAAAAATTATTCCAT
Source organism: Pseudopodoces humilis (assembly GCF_049639895.1). Lineage (NCBI taxonomy): Eukaryota > Metazoa > Chordata > Aves > Passeriformes > Paridae > Pseudopodoces > Pseudopodoces humilis. The sequence continues at coordinate 46,346,399 of NC_142203.1, read as the reverse complement.
TTCTTCTACTATGAAATTCCAGGTGAGCAAATTTGTTAATTGGTCTCTAGTCTCACTGTTATTTAAATTTTGGTCAAATAGCATTTATCCTCAGAAACTGGTGTGCTGCCTGGTTTCTGTTGAAAAAAATTGAAATTAATTTGAACAGTTTTCTTAGCTGCAAAAAAAAACAAAAACATTTTATTCTCAACAGATTTTGAATATGGTACTATTATTTTTTCCCCTCTGGCTAGAAAAAAGCCTCATTAAGAAGTAAGAATTGTTACAGAATCTTAACAAAGCTGAAGTTTCTGTGACTGATGAATTTATTACAAAGAATGGATTCATTTAATGACCATTCAAATTATCTTATTTTTTTTTATTTTTACATTTTATTTTATACTCAGCTGGTGCATCAAGTAGAGTAAGTCTAAACCCTTCATTTTTTTGACAATGGAAATTTTATAGTTGTTGTTATATTAATAGATATAAGCAGAACTCTTCAGCTGGAAATGTGATTACACTTTAAGAAAAGTATATCAATTCTACTTTTTTTTTTCCTCACAGAATCCTACAGTTCATGCTCTTGTAATACAGAAATTTATGATACCGTCCATTTACATTATATTCTGAGGGTCTGATCCAACTCCTGTGTAACCCTACAAGAATGCTTCCACAGAATACACTGGAGCACAAAACTACCACAAAACCAGATCCAAACATTCCCAAGCTTTGAAAAGTTTGGAACTTTTTCCAAACTTTTTACTCAAATCCATCTGCAGTTAAACTACAAAGTAATGTCTTAGTTTCATCTTAAACTGCAATGTGTATTCTAAATATGCAAAATTTTAGGAAAGAAAATTAGGCTAATAATGACATATAAGGAGCTGTTATTATGCCAAAGAAAATACTGCATGATTTTAATCGGCAGCTTATTTTAGAAAGTCTATTGATATGTTTTGACATCAATGAATGGTTAATTAAAATTTTATTTTATTGTTTATACTACTGTTTCTAAGATAACTGGTTAAATTTAGGAAGACAATTGTTATTGCTGTTCAGCTTTTATTTTTTTTCTTGATAACTCAGCTCACATCTAAGACATAAATACCCACCTTGTCAGCTCTGCTCAGTGTTCTGAGCAGGATAATTTCTGAATTTCTCTGAGTTTGAATTAATTATATCAATATGAAGAAGATAGACTTGATGTATCTTTACTCACACAAATCTAAATCTTTATTCCCACAAAATATATAATGTATGGATGGCTTAAAATATTATACTCTGGAGAAGGTATGTAAGCAGGTAAAACTTCTTTGAAATTTCACACTCCTTGAGCAGTTTGAATTTGATACTTTAATCTGAAAGTATGAATTAATTGAAAAATCCAGACATAAGTAAGTATTTGTAAGACAAATTGAGTCTAGCTGTCACAATTTTGAAAATCCTTACCTTTGCCAACAAACACAAATCTTTGACACAAAGAATAAGCATGTGGAGTGAGTAGGAGTGTTTTTCAACCTGTTTTTGTTCTCATTCTGTTATTAAATGTTTGCAAATGACCATCAGGTTTTTTTCTAAAATGAACCAGTAGGTCCTGCTAAAATTGTTTTTTATGGCCATAATTTCACCCATGAATAAGGCTTACATTTCTGAAAATAAAGGAGCTCCAGTGATTTGTGGAAAAAATTCATAGTACTGAATGTATTAAGGAAATAAATGCTGTAAAAGTCCCAACTAAGAAAAAGGTTGTTGGCACTTTTTGTTTGTTTGTTGAGTTTTGATTTTTTAGGGTTTTTTTTTTTTTTGGCAATCATTCTTCATAGCTCATATTACTATACTCAGTAGAGGCCTATCTCTCAGTTTCACCTCCCATCAAGGGTCCTATCTGAGCAGCCATTTCAGATACACTGGAATGAAAAATGTGTGTTTGACATGGAGTCATTGAATAAGGATTAAAGGCATTACTCTTGTCCTGTCTACTAGCCACTAACAAAAATCTGTGGTCCTGCAGGTATACCATGTAAAGAAATGTGTCTATATCTGTTCCTGATTTTACTTAGAAACTACTGAATCTTCAGAAAAGTTACTCTTTTCCACTTATAGAGAATGTCATTGCAAATCCAAAAACATGGTTTTTGGTTTGAAACCATTATAATTTTGAATTTTTGTACATCTACCTTGGAACCCAAAGGCAGTTGAAATGCTGTGTGATTTCGTTTCTAAGACAGCATTTCTTAGAAAACATAGATGTATTAAATACAATTAATAAAATACAATTAGTGAGCAGAAGAATTCAGCAGGATTTCTCCAGTGAACAATAAGAATGCAGTCAATTCACTGACTGTTGTGGAGAAAAAGAGAAAAAAGTGTGCTAGAATTAGGCCTAGGCCCCTTCCCTGTGAAAATTCATGAAAATAGTAAATCTATAACGGCATTCTTATGTAAGGCAATAAGCTATTTCTGCTATTTTTTTTTCCAGTGCAGCCAGGAAAAGTGTAAGTGGTTGCATGCAAAACCTACTAGTGGTTTTAAGTCTGTTCTAGCAGCTAGTGGGAGCTAAGTAGTACCTTCATTTTGAACTCTTTGCAGAGGCTGATCTTGCCTCTAATGTATTAGCTATCAATAACCACACAATTTTTTTCACAGTCACTCCTGAGATTCTATCTTCCATAGGTAGGTCTGGGTTTTAACTCTACTCAGATAGCAGATGGAAAAAAGGCCTTCATATTAATAGCTGAGAAGAGTTGTTTACTGTGTCTTATGGTGCTTCATTTATATTCAGCCCAAAGTTTTGTAGGAAGAAGCTTACAATAAGATGAAACACACTTCTGTGTTGCCAAGTGTGCAAATTTGGGTACATGTACAAAGAAGGAAGGTAGATATAAAGGAAACAGGACATGAAGAGATAATAGTATTTAGGGCAAAAAAAAAAAAATGTGCTTCAAGTGATAAAATTTACTTTGGGATAGAGGTCCAGTAACCAACTTTATAGACTTGCTTAAGAACTTTCTTCAAAAGTTTATAGCAGAGAAAGTGTGTGTTTGAACATGGACAAACTTTTCTCTATAAGCATCTACTTTTCATTCCTCTTCGCAGCAACACGTATAGGGAAAAATTACCCAAACCCCATACATATCTGAGAACAGAATAACCTCCAAATACAAGGGAAAATAAATGTATGTAGTATTAATGCACCTTACTTTTCAGGTTTTATTTATGCACAGTGAGAAGTTAAAAAAGAAAAACGTTTCATTTCAGTTGTCACTTCAATTAATGTAAAAATCTGAAGTAGCACAATTTTCTGCATTTTGGCTTTGCCCCAGCTGAAACCACAGCTACCATTCTATATGTCTTGGCTTGCAGAGATTCTGGCTTTGAAATTTTTATGTCCTGTTTGTGTTCTCTTCTTTTGCAGCCAGACTACCTATTTGCTTATATGGATCACCATCCTCCATTCCACTTATGATGATATGAAATGTGACAATTACTGGGTGCTGATGTAATGTCACGGACACTGAGAAAGAAACACCAAATTTTAATATTGTGAAAGCAACACCCAAGCAGTAAGAGAATACTCAGCTAATAAATCAGAAAGAGGACCCCACCCAAAATTTACAGAATCAGAAATACTTTTCTAACCAGTCACAAGTGTAAAAAATTCACTAAAATGTAGAACTCTCTTAATGACAACAACTATTATGAACCTTTTCTCTGATGCCATGCACTTTAGTGAGTAAATAGTTTGTAAGGTGCTTTGTTTCCACACTGAAAAAAATCCCAATAAAAAAGATACTTGTTGAAAAAAATTCTTAGAGTGAAAAATGAAATAAATGAAAGTGGATTTTTATGCTATAGAGAAAGAATCCTGTTGCAATTTACTAGAATATAAAGCAAGAAAAGCTTAAAGGCTTTGATTTCACATTTTAAAATGCACCAAAATCTAATAATGACCTAATATTGTGTTTTACTTTGGAAATTGGGCCCCACATACTTGAGGACCTTGAAGGTACTTAGTATTTCTTTGCTTAAACTTTACCAACACAAAATACCCAAAAGAAAACATGCTTGTTTCTGTCATGAGAGTTTTTTTTTCTTATGCAAAGTTACTTAGTCTTGTTATCATTATATTTAACATAGTCTGACCTTTTGTTATATATTTTGTTATTATGATTTTAGACATATAATACTTAAAACCCATCCAAGAAGTTCATTCTACATGTAAGGATCATGAAATGCATCAGCACACAAAATAATAACACCAGTTCGGAGACTAAGCAACTGCAACCATACATACAGTCACATCATTCACAGGGTGCATTGAATTTCATTATTTAACCAATACAGATCATAATGAATAAGGAAATATAAAATAGAGAGATTATTTTCACGTAGAGTAAAATGGAAAGGAAAAATTAGGGCCCTTACTTTGCCAAATATTAATCTACAGCAAAAGGGTCAGCAAACCAAAGGAAAAAAAAAAAGTAATTTTTCCATAAGCAACATGATACAGTATGTGATATATTTACAGCAGGATGTGAATGTTTGAGGCTATAAGTTTATAATGGGGAGATCATTTCTCCTTCTCCACTGATATAGTATTTCAAACAGTGGATTATAATTTTTGGATAGTGTTCAAAATGTACAAAATTCAAAGACCGATGACATAAGTCCACTTCATCTATGGTTTCATTTAATAGGCCCTGGTTGTATATTTTTTTATATATATAACTATAAGCTAGTTCAGTTTACAGAAAATGTACCCCATTTGCAATTTCTTGACTTTACAAATGAGCTATTGTACTTTTGTTAGAGTATAAGCATCTTTTTGTGTGTACCTATGTATATAAAAATATATTCATATTTATCTTAAAACACTCATTGTTTTAAATTTTAATCATGAACAATAACTGCAAAGTGCTTAGAGTTTCAAATGTTTTCCTGAGTGCTGCAGAAATAAAACCAAAGAAGTTATAGCAATGTTTAGCAGAGATCAAATGCTTAAAGGTACAGTGTTTCATTTTGCTATGATAATCCTTTGAAATATCTCATATCTTCAAACCAGTATAAATGCTCCTAAAAAAGAAAAAAAAAATAGGAGGATATAAGTTCAAGGATAAAAATGAAGAGCAGAATGAGATGACTCTGTCTGATTCATATGTGCCTCTTATCCATCATCCACACAGAGACTACACCTTTATCATTTAGTTCCTACCACAGTTTGGAACATACCACAAATGCATATCACTGCTTTTGGTGCTTGCTTGCTCCAAATCTCACATACTCTGGATACTTCATCCAGGACACTTCCTGGAAGCTTACTCAAAGAATTCTCTTCTTATGTTGTTACAGTCTGGCTTATGTTCCACATGAAAAAACATAGGACTTGCACTGGGAACAGACTTCAGTTTGATTCCTAATGAGAAGAATTGACTTGTCAAAACTATACATGCAGATCTAAAACTACATCTACAGGGCTTGAGAAGGTCATTGGATCATATAAAGGTTTTGGTTGGAAGGGACCTTAAATGGATATCTAGTTCCAAACCTGCCTGCCATGAGGGGGGCACCTTCCACTAAACCAGGCAGTTCAGTGCCTCATCTAATCTGGCCTTGAACACTTTCAGGAGCAAGACAGCCATAACTTCTCTGGGAAACCTGTTTCAGTGTCTCACCATCCTGACAGCGAATATTTTTTTTCCTAATAGCTAATCTAAACCTACTCTCTTCCAGTTTAAAGCCGTTCCCCCTTGTCCTGTCACCCCATGCTCTTGTAAAATGTCCTTCTTCCTCTTCCTTGTAGACTCCCACTAGGTATTGGAAGGCCATAATTAGGTCACCTTCTCTTTTCCAGGCTGAGCAATCCCAATTCTCTTAGCCATTTCTCACATCAGAGCTGCTCCATCCATCTAATCAACTTGGTACACCTCCTCTGGATTAACTCCAACAGGTCAATGTCCTTTTGGTGCTCACGATTGTTCCAAAAAATACATTGAAGGCTTTTGCTTCCTGAGTCCCTATCCTGCTGTCCATATAGTCAAGAGGTGTGGAAAGTAAGATTGTCATTGAAAACTGAGGCAAAAAGGTTGTTGAATACTTCAGCCTTCTCCTCATCTGTGGTTTCCATTTTTCCAGCATTGATTGTCAGGAGAGTTACTTTCTTTGACCTCTCTTTTTATTTAACATACCTGTAAATGCCATTATTCTTTGCATCACATGCCAGGTTCAGTACCAGCTTCACCTTGGCCTTAGTCACCCTATTCCTACACAAACTTAATCTCTATACTCTTCCCAGGTCACTTGTCCTAGTTTCCTCTGCCTATGCAGTTGCTTCTTTCCCTTTAGTTTGATGAGCAGACCCCTACTTGTCCAAGCCAGTCCTGTGTGTTAAGAAAGCCTTAATGTTTTACCATATGTGGGCAGCCTTATATGCAATGGCATTTCACAGAAAACACAATAGATTTACTTATGTTTAATCTCTCTTTTGAAAAGATAAGTGATTTACCTCTATACTTATCCAAACGTTTTGCTGCCTTTCTAAAGAGCTCCAACTATTGGAATCATTCTTTTGAGAATATCAGTTTTTGTCAGAATAGAAGACTATTTCTCCCCAGATTGTTAGAGTTGGAGGAAACAACTTGAAAGCTTAGGGTAGGTATTTTAAAAATCCTACAATGTATACATCAATTTAATTAATTGAAGGACTGCTCACTTTTACTGAGAAATGAATGTTCAGCCTGAGTTCACTGTTGATTTGTAAATTCTCTTTTATATCACACAATGTTCTGTACATTTTTTATCCTGAAGCAGACTGTATGTTTCTTGCTGAGTTAGAGGAATATTACCACTTTGAAGCAGTTTATTAGCACTCTGAAAATGAGATGCCATTATAAAGATGAGTGGCAAATGGAAGTACTAACATGCCTGTATCTCAGCCCTTAATTTCCTGGACATTTTGAAAGAGGAGAGTAAGAAGCAGTTGGATACTAAGTAAAAGTTTAAGAGAAGAAAATTCACTATCATTAAAAACACAAAAGTGTTTTAATATGCAATATAAACTGAAAAAGTAGAATTATTTTCCTTTAGAATACACAGTCTGTATAAATGGAAAATCAAATCAGTTTCAAGACTGTGCTACTTCTAAACAGTAAGTCAGTCACCAATTTAGTTTCAACAACCTCTCCTGAGACAGAAAAAATCTGAAATAAAAAATACATCTTTTGCTTCAAAATCATAGTATTTAGAACCTGGAAAGGAAGAATTTTAAATCACAAGTCACACAGAAGCATTCATTTATGTTGATTTCTTTTATTTTGGTTTATTTGGGTTTTTTAACTCTGCCCAGTATGGCTTTAGGCACTGCTTTTACTCTACAGAAAAACCAAATCAGAAAGGAGAATATTTTAGCTGCCAATAGAAGGAATTCCTTAAAGGGTAGAAAACAATAAAGATGCCCAAATTCCCAGCTCAACTAAGTGACACACCTCTTCTCTTATCTGTGGGACCAGTAACTATGAAATGATTAGAAATCAAGGCTTTTAGTAAAGAATTTCAGAGAAGCTTCCCACCTTCAGCCATGTGCATTTCAGGGTTTTGAGGTTTTACCTTCATAAAAAGATGTTTTATCTTTCTTCTTTTTGGCATTGTGCTCCTTATGATTAGCAAATGTATTTCCTCTTTGAGGCATCCTAAAGGCAGCCAAGACTCTCACAAAGTTTCTTGCAGAGCTCACTAATATGTAGCCTATACCGGTCTCAATGCTTTTTATAGCTGATCTTAAGAAAAAGAACAGAAGATATTTCACAAAATAATCAGTAGCCCATTGCATTAGTGTATTTACAAATGTAAATTCTTAGCACCTAATGTTTCCTGCTATGCATCTTATCAGACATCAGTTTACTAAGGTCCTGAACCAGTGACATGGCACAGCAAAAACAGAGACTTGATCTGGGGAAACTGCTCTGTTCCCAGGCCCTGGACTAATAGGGGTGGGAGTGTGTAAAAAGCACTTTGCTTGGGGGAAGGAACAAGAGGCATTACGAAGCAGATGCTCTCAATCTCTAAAAGAAAGCTGCCATAATCAGTATACAGCATTCTCTCAGTCAATCCAAGGCTTTATGGGGGGCGGGGGGGAAGCTCAACAAAGTTCTTTTACCTCAGTGTATGAAAGTAAGAGGATTGTCAAACTAGATAGGCAGGAGTCTATCACACTAAAATTTATTATTCAAGTTTAAAGTAAAGCTTTGTTTAGGTTTTAATGAAAGCAAGAGAATTTTAACAACAGAAGTACTGTTCTTTCTTTCTCTCCCTTTCCACATTCAATTCCTCTACCCCTGCACCTGCTTCCAGTTTTGGCTTCTTGGCAGTGACGCTTAAAGGGACATCAGCTGGCAGTGGCAAACTGTTAAAAGCTTCCCTGCAATGCAGCTTTGCAAATGCCAGCCATTTATTCACTGGTGCATGCCAGCTTAACACAAGGTTTCTTTTCCTCTCGCTTCTCTGCTCTCAGGTTTCAGTTCCAAACAACAGTAAGCAGTCTGAGTCATGGCCTAGCTGTGTGAGTATCCATTAAATGTGGTCACTGCTATCTGTTGTCGTAATATTTTGATCCAAAGGGTGTTGCCTAGAATTTAAAGTATAGCACTGTTTCTTCTCTGCAGACATAGCTGTTGGACCACAAGTTTTGTTTTATTTAATGTTTTGTCCTTTTAAACAGATGGTAGGATAGCTAAGCTGCTAGACCCTGGAATTATTTTGTTGACTTTGTATCTTTCCTCTTCTGCTTTTCCAAGTCCATAACGCTGCACTGAATAAAGAAATACAGAAAAAAATTAAGACAAAGAAAGTGGCAAGCAGCTTAAGTATTTGACACAAGCTGACTGTTTTGATGCTGACTTAGAGATGACAGTTTGCTCTGATCTCCTGTGCCCCAGTGCAAATTCAGAGCTATTAGGAACATTATATTCATTAGACTGACTCCAGAATTCTACGTGTGGTAAGATAAAAGATTCTCCCCAATAGGACATTTTTCAATTTACTGCATCACTTCAGCAGAGAGTGAGAAAGTACCACAGATGTGCAAAAATTCCACAGTATGTTTTATTCAGAAATTTCAAGTTTATCTTTAATCTGTGTTGTCTGAAGGTTCTTTCTATGCCATCTAGGGAGGTAAAGAATTTGATTTTCATAGTTTGAACTACTAAAGCTTTTCCCTGTATTCTAAGAGCTTTCTAGAGGTAGCTCTGTGTCAGAAAGGGTTGCCACAGTGCTGTTAGCATGGATAGGCTAAAAAATAAAATTTCACTGCAGCAACATTTTGGCATGGGACAGAAACCACAAGCCTTATGGACCTTTTGATCTCATGTTCCCATTCAATAAGACCTGAACCTATTCCCATTTGTCAAATGACAAATTGACTTTCACCAAGAGTGGGCCAAGTCCTTCTGCAAAGGAATTAGCAGGGGCAGTGCACCCTAACTCTTTGAGTCAATAAATGGTGTGTTGCAGAAGAGTTACAATAAACCCATGAAAAATAAAAGCAATGTTGAGATGGAGGTTGAGGAGAAAATAAAAAACTGAGGAAGTTAGCACCAGTATGATGAGTAGCTGTATCACTCAGCCAGATTAACATTTCTTTATTAAGCTATGGAAAAACTTTAAAATACACAATATAGTCAAAGAAAAGACACATTACTGCTCAAAGGAAGAATAAAGTAAATGCATCCTAACACCTATTTATTTTTTTATTTGTGTTTGAGAAATTGTGAATTTTTAAGATTGAGAAACCTAGCAGCCTACAAACTGGTTGTACTGGTGTATATTGCACATATCTTGATATGTGTCCTTCTGTGTTTTAATACTGGTTGCTAATATCCATGTGCTGACTGCAATATTTTGAGATAATTTCTCCATATTTTATGTAAAAAAATCAGTCATTAATTTTGAATGGTTTGGGTTATACTATCAGGATGAAGGTCCATGAACATAACAGCCAGCTTGCAGGCAAATAAGCCACTGAGTTTTGGTAAGTATATTCACAGCGGAAACAAACATGGTCCTTGAATCAATGTAAGTGCTCTTTGTTGCCCAGAGCAGTAGCACAGAGTGATTTGATTTGAATTAATTCTCTGAAGGATCAATTGCCTCAGAGTAGAAGAAAAAAAGAAAATAGAACAGCTTGAAAACAAAGGCTTTTATATGAAGCCTGACCAACACAGAATTGAAAAAAAGAGCAAATTTAAACAGCTTTTATTTTGAGGCAGAAAAGGTTTGAAGCTGTGAGTAGACAGCTACCTTCTGCTTGGTTTCTCCATATTCAGAGGAAAAAAAAAAATTATCTTTTCTGTGAACAAGAAAGAGTTACGGCTTCATACCACTGAACAACCTCCTAACCTGAATTTTGGCCAACAGCTTGGGTCAGAAGAACAGAGAGAATGAGATCAGTAGGTACATTTCTGCTTGCAGCTTTAAATTTGAACCCAAATCCATGATTACAAGACGACTGAGACAAAGGATGCAGAAACAAATGTTGGCAATCATATGACTTCTTTAGCTGAACAAGATGGAGAAGAAATGCTCTAGCACTGTTTTCACTTACATGTGTTGTTTCAGAGATCTGGCTGCTCCAAAATGGTGTTGTAATAAGTGTGACATACTCCTGGTTTTGGAAAGTTTATTTCGTAAGGTTGATGAAGCAGATAGTTGTCTTGCTGACTCTGAAAAATTGGAAGAGATTTCATAACAAAATATGTGCTTGTCTCAAGTTTGACTTATACTGGAAGATCTTGGTCACATGTTTGTTGTCCCAGATAAATTCCAAACAGAGTTTCCTGGACAGTGGATAGATCTGGAAACCCAGAGGCATGACAGAAAACCTAAAGATTTGACTGAATTATTAAGAAAAATTGTCTCTATTCCACCTCAGAACATCTTCAAATATTGAATACAAATAAAGTGCCTTATAAGCAGATGACTGGAAAAGAACTTCTGCAGGCCCCATGTGGACTGCATTCCCCAAATGCACACTATTTTGATCTATTCAGCCCGTGTCTATAGTAGGGTTTACATTCCTGACTGCTTCTGATCTCAAAGTGTAAGAATGGCCCGTTGGCCCATGAGGCCCACAGCTGAATTCACATCTATCTGCAATGTCTCTGGTGGGATCAAGAAATCAAGCTCTTCAATGACAATTTCAATAGTAATATACCTTTCAATAGCAGTACAAGCCACAGGCTTGCAGGCCTTAACAGAATCAGAATAAAAATGCAGCAGTTTGGCTACACCTGGTTTTTTTGTTTCTTTTTAAATTAAAAATGAAGCAACACATTCTGAAATTCACCCCTTATAATTTATGGCTATACAATCAGCCATACTTAAATCTCAGTCTAGCTGTAGTAGGTGTAAGCCTGAAAAGATGATCTTTTCTATCTAGTGAGTTATCTAGATGCTTTTATAGTAGCAAAGCAGAATACAGGTAAAGGTAAAATCACCTTGGGTAGATAAAATGCATAAATTTTAATTTAATGTCAGCTAATCTTAATGAAACTAACTACAATTTTCCTGATAAAATTTCCTAGACTTGAAAAGTCAAAAAAGAGGAAAAGGTCAGTTAAGGTTCTATTACCTATGCCCACATATAGCGCACTTATAGCCTGTCTCCATTACTTATAACCCACTACCTATGGTAGACTAAAGAAGGGAAAAATCCCCAAAGAAATACCAAGTTATTAATAAATTTTAGAGACTACACAGGAAAAATAGACAGAAAAATGCCATGGCAATGGAAAGTAATTAATTATCTGTTCTTTGGATTGGGTCTCATAATCTATGTATGGGATGTAGAAAACAAAAATCAGGCAAATGCATATTAATATGTATCTATATGTACAATTATTGGCAAAAGTTTTTAAAGACTTTTAAATGACTCTCAAAAAAAGAAATCTCTCTTTTCTTACTGAAGGCATTTGGTGAGACAGTTTACCATGACTTCCCATTTATTCATTTAATTAAACACATAAAATTTAAAAGCAAATTTATTCTGATGGGTTTGGATGTAATGAAAACTTTAGAAGACATGTTGAGTCTTTCATCTTTTAGCAATTGGGAAATTGTTACATTTGGTGAAAGAAAAAACCAGAGGAGCTTGGGGAAGAGTACCTTCCAGAGTAACACTGAGTTCCTGAAATGCTTGGGAAGAGAGAGAGCCTGTAATAAGAGCTAGCACTACTAGGTAACACCACTTTATATCTGAAAAGCAACATGCAAGAAGAATGGCATTTAAAAGAAGCATATCAAATGAATCTTAATTTTTCACTGCTCAAAAACCACATGCCTTCATGCAGGTAAAAACTAAAAAAATGTGGAAGGGCAATGAAAGCTCAAATGAGCTCTTGGAAAAGCAGTATCAAGATGGGACATTACTAAAACTTTAAACCAGATATGTAACTCTACCATATTTTGTAAAATTAAACACTGTTTGGAAAAATGCTTTTTCAAACAAGGAAAGAAAGTTTTAATCAAGATAGAATGTTTATCAGTTTTTAGATGCTCAGTAAAGATGTCTAGCTTTTAAATATTATGTACATTTTAGTGAAAATCAAATGAATCAGGCTTTTCCTAATTTTTCAATGAAATTACAACATTACAATATTTCATCTAAAAACCACTATGGTTTGAATTCATATGTTGTGTTATTCACTTCTCCTCAAATGGAAGGTAGGGTTAACCTGGCATTGCTAAACAGCTGGCACATTTCAGCCCAGAGGTGGTTACACTTCAAAACAGGCTTAAAAGTAAAACACGATGGTTTCTGCAATGCTTATTTTTTAAATAGCGCTTTTAAGAAGGCCCATGAGAATATTCATGTAATAGTGAGTTTCCTTTCCAGGGACCTAGGTGGGTACCTTAAATGGGTACTAAATTGCTCAGATAGTTTGGCAATATACACCACTAGTACTTGCACTCATTCAGAGCATGTTGATTAATCACATGCCAAATTTTCAAGCAAAAACACATTTATTTAATTCCAAACACATTTAGAGTATTTAATTTGCATGTGCATTCCGTCTACATTGATAACTGCCCCACATTTACATAGTCCTTCATCTTGAAGAGCCTTGAAGCAATTTACAGCTCCAGAACAAGTCGATCTAAGACAAGCCACACAAACAGGTCTCCCCTTTTCTACATGCAGTTGAGGTGGGGGAAGGGTATCAGCCAGCTGTAGAGCATTGGATTTCACCCCTGAGACTCTGAAGAACCCTGTACACTAGTTATGATGGCCATGCATGTGAAGAGCATAATGAGAACCCACATTCCTTTCCTACAATATCAGCAGGGAATTTGCAGAAGTTCAGGCTGGCTAGTGCCCCAGATGCAGCCCTGCCCTGATTTTTACTGTATGTCTTTTTCCTCTTCCACTCAGACCTACTTTTAGACTTGTGCTGCCAACCTAAAAGGCAGACCAGACCACTCTTGTTCAAACTGCCACTAGTGTGGTGCAGCACATCCACCAGCCAGAGAGGTAGGGCCACCTAAGAGGCCAGGACATTTCCAGTCTCTTACTCTTCCTGGGAGGAAGTCTAGAGATAAGAAAAGCAAGTCAAACAGCTTTCAGTATCTCTTTTCAAGACACTTTGCTTACATATCTGTTCATGCTGGATGTTTTCAGTTTTCCAGATCAATGACTGTAACCCTTAAAAAATATGGGGTCTATAGCTAGCATTTTTAAATGGCCTCTGTAAAATCTTTCATTGCACATGGCTGATTTCTCAAGGCATTTTTCATTCCCTTTGTTTTTCACTCCTCTGGGAAGTACCAGAGGGTGTAAAATGATAACATCATGCATGTTCATGCAGTATTTTGAAAGAAAAATGTGTCACTTTTTTTTTTTTTTTTTTTTCCCTGGGGTACCAGGAAAATCTCTATTATCATGCAGTGTTTCATGCAGATTTCTGAATTATTGCATTTATGAGTCAGCCATGGACAACACTCTCTTAAATTTAGCTTTCAAAGACAGTTGAAAAAATGCAAGAAATCTATCATTTTTTCGTGTAAAGAAAACAATCTAGTACTCATTGACAAAATGCATCTTCAATCAAAATCTCCTTTTCTCTCTGAAAGTGGATTGTTTTTCTGTGTTTATTAGAATAATAGATACAATATTTTGAAAGGAAAGCAAACAAGAGATATTGCTGGTAAATAGCAAAATCTAATTTCCAGCTAAAAAACTCCTACATCTTTGGAGTGACTACCTTACCATGAGCAGAGGCTTATAAAGCATCAGACTGGAATGTGGCTTAGCTGATATTTTCAGACCTTCTGATATGATCCTAGAAATATCTACTTTGTTTATACCAGATAATGCTTCCAATTTTAGAAATCTTGGGTTTTTTTTCCCTTTCAATGATCAAAACCTGATCAATGACTATCACCTCATAAAACCCCAATATTTTTCAGTTCATGCTCCCAGTGCTGGCTGGATCATGCTTCAGAATTCTGCATGCTTGGGAGACCTGTCAGCTAGAAATAGTACCAGCTGTTCCTCAGCAAAGGGGAGTGCCACTGTTATTTGTTTTGTTTAGGGTAGATTTGGCAGGTCAAGGTGGGTCTCAGAAACCTGTACATGTGAAAAGTAAGCACAGTACATGGAAGCCAGCCATAGGATGCAAGAAGGGTAATTTCTCCTTGAATTCTCATTTATTTCCCTTACTTTCAGAAAGGAAGTACAACTCTTGTTATCTTACTTTGTTATCTCAATTGGATTTTTTGTTTTTTCCTTCATTGCATGTAATCATGGTGTGCATATTGGTTTGTCTCTTGCATACACTCCTTACTGGCGATGTTTTGGTTTTAGAGAGAGAAAAGTAAAACAGCTGAGTTTATGTGTAAAGACTGATTAAAGATCCATTGATACCAAAATAAGAATTTTCACTGTCCTAAGCCAGCTCTTGGAAGGACAGAGTATGATCTTTTGAACAATCAGTTCACGTTTGCCATCAGACCCAGGGTCATATATTTTATTAACTCAGAGCTTTTTTAGAACTGTCTGTGTAGAACAGAGTTCAGTGTAGGATGTCACTGCAACAGAGCACAATAGAGGGCATTAAAGTACCCACAGTTGTCCTCTAGTAAAGAAATGTGCCTGTGTGATACTCCCCAGGCTTCTGACTGGAGAACTGATGCATTAGTCACCGAGTTTATCTGTAATGGGGTACATGCAATCTCTTTCAGAGTTGTCCTTCCAAATGCTATTGACTTGAGCTCTAGCTCAGAATCTGAATAACCTGATGAGCAATAGCTGTATTTTACATTTATGGTGGTTTTAGATTATCCATAAAGTGTTTTTTCTATAAACATTGCCATTGACACAGCAATGCAGTTTATCCAGAAGAAAAGCTAGAGTTAACCTTAAAACTAAACAAAGGCAAGGAAAAGGAAACTAAATATACAGTCTCTGAACAAGCCATTACCTTCTATAAATGTGGATAAACTTCCATGAAAATTACTGATAAACAAGCAACAGAATCTTAACTTTTTTAGCCTCATCTTACAAATAGATTAGGCAACTATTTACGAAGATGTAACTGGTCATGAGATCAACTGAGTCTCATTATATTTGAGTAATCCACACTCCAATTTTAAGGTCATTATCACTGGTAGCTGCAGAAAATTCTCTTGCATACTTCTCTACTTACATGAAACTCCATGTATGGAAAAAAAACCGAAAACAACTGGATACAGGGCAGTAAGAAGAATAGCAATATTCTCTTTTCCCTGGCAGGCTGGCAAATGCTCCTGACATCTGCTGTATCCAAGAATGAAAGAGTGGTTAAAGTCCCTGACCCTTCCAATCTCCTCTTCTCCCCCCTGTTTCACCATTTATGGTGCAGGTTTCAGGTGCTTGTTAACTTTATTAATTTGAAGACTTCAACATTTTTTTTTCTTTTAATTTATCAAACATCTTAGTTGGTGGAAGCCTTCATCCTTTCAAGAACAAGACACACATGCAAAGTGGAGAAATCACAGGTGAACTCTGGCATATGTAGAAACAATGACATGCATTCTCTACCTGTTAATATACATACATTTTTAATTTGATTTAGTCTGTTTGCATATACATTGGATAGTGTCATAGGTATGCAAGCAGTCATTTTAGATGTAGAGAAAAGATGACTGAAAGGGATTCTAAAGGGAATCCTGTGAACAGTGAGGAGTGAGGAGAAAACAGACAAAGGGAAGAGAAAAGAGAAAGATGTCCAGAAGACATGAGGAAAAGACAGTATCTCTGCATTGAGTTGAGCAAAAGGAAGCTGGAGAAATGCTATGGCACCCAAGAGCAACACATTGGTCTTGAGGACCTCTTGGTTATAAAGGTTCTCTTTTATTTTTCTCTTTACGCCCCCTTCCCACATCTGTCTCCGGATGCTTTCTTTTAGCAAAGGAGCAGGCACATAATGACAATTTTTACACCATTCTTCAGCTTTTTCAAAAGGCAGGAATTTCTAATAAATGGAATCTTGTGTGTAGGCACAAGCACAAATACATCTACCCTTTCCCAATAGAAAGGAGTCATTTCAGTTTTTAGCTTTAAACACTCTAGTCACATCTCTGCAACTTGTGCCTGAGTTCAGCCATTTTCATAGTTACATTATTTAGGTTTCCACCACAGACATCGTGAAATTCAGGGCAGTCAGTATGTAAAATCAAAACAACACTTGTTTTTCTCTCTTAAGAGCACCTTGCTCAGGTTGTGCATCTTGTTTATGCACACCTTATTTCACAGTAAGCAAGCACTGCTGCTCAGCTAATCTGATGAAATATTGTCTTTTCTCTTCATCTCCCCCTCTTCCCTCTTCTGCCACATCCTCCTCTTCCTTCCCCTTTTCCCTTCTCTTTTGCACTTGCCATAGGAAAGGAAGAAAAAAAAAAGGCAACAGAAAAAAGAAAGACGCCTTTGGGATTCCTTAACTCTCTGTTGGCAGGACTCCTTGTTTGTGGTGCAGGTGTGCAAGGGACCTCCTCCATGTCGTCACCACAGCAACCTGCCTGTCTAATCTGCTGAATATAAAAAAGAAATAAACAGAGAAAAGCCATCCACCCCCTTTTACTCCATCTATGAGCCCAACAGAAGGATATAGTTTCCAAGCATTCCTCATAATTCCCCAGCCATTGCCCAGGCAACAGCCACAAGGAGCTGGCAGGCCCTGTGGAGAGAAAGCAGTCCCTGTCTGGAATTCATTCCACCACCAGTGCTGAACACCTCCCTCCCCCACCTCATGATTCTCTGTTCTTTGCCCTACACAAATGTTGCATGCACGTGCATGCACACACAGACTTGCACATGCAGAGCTTAGACCCTTGCATGTTCCTTCATACCTTCCCCCCTTTGTAGCAGGTCAGATCAGGAGCACATGCATTTCATCACCCTTGACTTCACGTGACCTCCTGTTCCCAGAATACACACAGGGAGAGGCCAACAGAATATTTCAAAGCTGTCATTGCCTGAATATTTATTATAAAATGACCCCATGTCCCTTCTATTGTGTCTCTTTTAATTATTCACTGTTACCAATAACAAGGTAAATGTTAGATCTAACTTTGTAAAGTTCAGCCTCCCATAGGAAAAAAATCTATGTTTTACATTACCCAGTTATTATTGAGCTCATATGGCTCAGCAGCCAGATACTGTAGTGATAGATACTTCAGAAATTCCAGCTGGGAACTCAACATAAGCATTTGGGAGAAGTTATAAAAAGAGGGGGTTGGAAACCTTTGAAGGTATTTAAATCTCTAGTCACCTTTCAGATGGGCTGTTCTGCTAGAAGTGTGTTTATTGTCTAGAGAAAGAATTGGTGAGAGAATACTCCTTATCAAAGCTCGTGGTTTGAAAAGCAGACCCTCGCAGTTGCAGTTATGACAGCTGTTTCTGGAATATGAAGAGGTTTTTCATACTGTGGGCTCTCTATCCCCTATATCCAGCAGTGAAAGCTCTCATTTGTCTTCCCACCATCATGTTGATGCAGCTGGGTTTGACGCTGCTTACCTCAGCACTTTTTTTTTGTTAAAAGACAGAAGGCTTACTTGTGATCCCAGCCTTTTCCTATCATATGACACTCAGCTAGTGGTTTTGGTGACTTATTTACTGGCACTAACCCAGTAAAAACAAAAATGAACGTTCACAACTAATAAATCCTAGAGCCCAGATAGCTTCAGCTACATTATAGTAGGATTACATCAAACTGTCCAGACTGATATGAATGTTCCCTGGGAACCTGAAATCTAGCAAGTACAGTGGGGGGTGCCTATTTCATCCTCAATTGAGCTGGTCTTTGATGACACAATGTACAGGACAGCTAGGTGTACAGTGCTAGAAAGGGGTGTGCATAAAAAAAGACCTTCCCTCTTCCTTGTTGGATTTATTTGGACACTTCTAGTAAACTAAATATTATAATACTATAAACAGTTTGCAGAGCATAATAGCATCAACTCTGCCAGAACTGGGGAGACTGGAAGAGAATTTCCATCTTTCACAACTGCTGTGAGGGACACCATTTTACTGCAGATGAAAGGTCAAAAATGTTTAGCCAATTTAAATCTGTGCTGTGTTCTACTGCATACAGGATGAGGTCAGTCCCCTCTGTAACATTATAGGAAGTAAAAGCATTCCTTCAGTGTGCTGATGATAACATTGTTTAGCATTGCATTCCTCTTTCTGATCACTGTAACTTCCTTACAGATCTGACGTATAATATTTCCATCAGGAAAATGATGACAGGGCTCTGCTCTCTAACCCTTTGACACTGGTACCTTTAAAATACTGCAGCTCAGTGGGGACAATGTTGAGTAATTGTGCTTATAGCAAAGAATATTTTTATTAACTTGCAGCCACAATTCTTTGACATGCAAGTCAACAGAGTTGACTAAACAGTCCAGAGTTCGGTAGTTGAGGATGTAGGGCTCAAGCAGTCATTTGTTATTGTAAGACAAGGAGTTTATTTCATTTAATAAGAAAGCAGCTACATGAAATGCACTAAACAGCCTAGCTGTTTTTGCTCTCCAGCACGGTTTACTACTTCCTTCTTCTTAGCAAAAATAACTAAGATTACTTTATGTGCTATTTGAGAGCTGGCATGCAAGTGACCTGTTCTCCATGCACAGAGTGACATGTTTCTCTGTTGCACAGGGGAACTCTTCCCTGCCTTTCCCATCCATCTGCCTAGCAGTGGACAAAATCTGAACATTAGTGCTGCTGCCACAGAAAGGAAAACATGTGTCCAGCAAATTGATTGGGAAAAGAAATGAGGGTGTGCTTGGTTCTCAAATGTGTCTTCTAGAAAGCTGTGTGGGAGGTATGTAGATGAGGTTTCACTGAAGGGGAAAACAGGGGAAGTATTCTAGGTCTGACATGTGCTCTTAATGAAAAATGTTTGATAAACCAGGCATTCTGCCATCTTATGACATCCACTTACCACTTGCAAAACATGAAAGAGTTAAGAAGAGAGAAGGTATGATGAAAAGAAAGAAGTTTATGCTGTTAAGCTTGGCAGTCAATGCCAGTGCTGCCACAGGTTGCGTGCATGACTCTGGTCACAGCAAATATTGCATTGGCTCCATTTCCCATCTGCAAAGTAAGAATTCTATATTCAGATATTTTTTTTTTCTTTATTTTTGACCATAAGTTTAGTCCTTTGTTTGTTTAAATTTCAGGACAATGATTCATGATTACCAATGCCTTAAAGATTAGAATTCTAATTTTCTATGTGATATTTACATAGGAAAAA
Organism: Pseudopodoces humilis; assembly: GCF_049639895.1. NCBI lineage: Eukaryota > Metazoa > Chordata > Aves > Passeriformes > Paridae > Pseudopodoces > Pseudopodoces humilis. Next base: position 46,326,639 of record NC_142203.1, on the reverse strand, counting down.
TATTTCAAAATTTAAAATTAGGAAATCTACACAGCAGAAAATAGGTACTGTCCTGTAATTAAAAATACAGTATGTTGAGAAAGACAGCTTTCTTCCATATGGTACAGTTAAAATCCTTACAACTTGTGTGGTTTCCAGGAATCTGAAAAATTGGAGTAAAGGTATGAATTAAGTTAATGCAAAAGCAGAACTCCAAAAATATGAAACAAACCTATAGTAAATTACTTAGGGTTATTGCTTAACTAAGCTTTTTTTCTTAAACTTGTTGAACTTACTTTCTTTTTTCTGTTTTAGTTTAACTCAACATTTAATCTGTCTTTGAGATTCAGCTTCCTGAAGGTAAATCAGAGGTTTGTATTTTTTTAAGCAAAGAAGAATACTGATGTTTAAAAAATCAAAGTAATTGAAAGACGTGTTCTCATCTCTGGAAATGAGCTGTGTACAGGATGTTACTAGCATGCCACTGTATTTCTTAGGTGCTTGAAACTGCATGTTTCCCAAAGGAGAGGATGTTTTTTTCCTCTGGTGAGTAAAGCCACTTCAGACAAGCAGTACAGTTGTCTAATGATAGAGAATGTTCTGGTGAAAGAACATTTTGGAGGAACTTGGGGGAAAAAAACTAACCCCAAGTTCTCTTAAACATATATGGTACTGTGTAAATGTCAGCATATTTGCTGGCCACTGCAGATGTCTATCTGAAAAAAAAATCAGCTCTCATACATTCAGTATCTATCTCTGTTATTTAAGTGTCAATTTATAGCTCTATTCTTGTGGGTATAGCAGCCTTACACCGCTTTCATAAAGGAGAGTCCTCATTCTACCTGTATAGTCCTTTATGATGACAGACCACAGATTTTAAATCCTGCTTACTTTTTATGAGATAAAGAAAATGATGGTTCTTATAATACTGATAATACTCCATCCAAAAAATCAGAAAATGTTATATCTTTCTGTCATCCAGCATTCACTTGTTTTCAGTTCCATTCTATTAGGCTTCTATATAGGTAAAAGTGGAGACAGGAAATAAACCTGTTTAACAGCCATACCCTCATTAAGCAAAAATTCCACAGGCTATAAGGTCAGGAGGGATCAATGCGTTCATCCAGTCTGACCTCCAGCCCAAACACACATCATTAGACTTCCATAGAAGTCCTTGATTAATTGCAGCAGGTCATGTGCTTGAGCTAAGAATAGAGGATTACACAGAATAGTAACTTCTCCCTAAAAGATCCATCTTCATAATCACTGTTCAACTGGAATACCAGCTCTAAGTCACATCAAACAGATGTTTATGCATTGAAGGGAAGAAGCTTACAGTGCAGTGACACTGAATATAGCCACAATAACTCTCATAAAGCACATCTGCCTTTCAAATATTTTTTTTTAAGAGAACCTTCAGTGTTTTTGAATGTTTTGTTCTCCTGTTTTTTTCTCTCTTTTTTGGAAGTTAGTCCTCTTGACATTTTGTCTTAATGTCTTGACTGTAGATTTAGTTGAGAATAACACCTTGGACTTAATCAAACCAGAAAGAAACTGCTTTATGGTGAACTTTGGAGGTAATTCCCTGCGCTTGGAGAAATATTTACAATATCCCTGCTCAGCAGTACTTAAGTGACAAAAAAGAAATAGTAGGACATTAAACTTTTCTGCTCCTTCTCTTTGTACATTATGCTAGGAAGAAATATGCTTTGGATCTAGGTGTACTAAAACCAGCAGTCATTGAATCACTGCACCTAAATAAGTCACTGCACCTAAATAAACACTGACAGTGTACTCAAAGGAGAGCTATAATTCTGCACCTGAAATCATTGGAGGTCAATGAAATGTCTGCATTGCCTGGAAGCTTTGTTTTCTGTCAATCACAGGTAAGCTAGTACATTTTTTTCCTTCAGTGCTTATTCAGCAAAAACATAGGTACAGACAATAAGCACTTAGAGACTGGCAAAATGGAAAGTATGAGCAGAATTAAAAAAAAAGCCCCAAACCCTACTACTTTATATATACGAACTCCCAAGTAATTTCTTAATGACACAAATTACATACATAAGCAGAAGTGTCAGAATAGAAAATACATATCAACAAATAGCTATTAACTATATAAATGAGCAAATACTGACTTAGGTAGTTCCCTAAAATAAACTCCTTGGCCAGTATGCAAAGTACAAATAGCACTTATTTAATTTGCTAAGGAAAGATTAGAGATTTCTTTCTCATGTCAAATAAATAGAATGAATAAATAACTCAGTGCTGAGCTCTCTTTTTCCTTTATTTTTTACTATTAAGTCTATGAAGATGAGATGGTGCAATTACAGAGATAAAACCTTTTAGCTAATATCTAAGCAATACAGAAGAGCTCCCTAACAACAATCCTCTGTTAGGATGTACCTGCACTACATTTCTCAGTTACCTTTTGCTGTGGGATACCGAGCAGGTTTGTAGTTAAGGAATGATTCAGACTTAAGGGGGACCATATGAAGTTCTTAGTCCAATGCCAAAGAATTCCTGTGCAGTCTTAGATGTTTTTTCTTGATCTCTTTGAATATTGCTTGTCTCTTTGCACCAAAGGGGATAACAGACTTGGTCTCCCACCTTGATTCTGTCTCTCTTCATTAGACTATAAAGCCATCAGGAAGTTAACTTCATATGGGTAATAAAAGAGGGCCCTGGTATTAATCAGGACTTCAGGACAAAAAAGTAGTTCTTATTATCAGTAGCACTGTTATTACTAGTATGACTGGATGGTTGGTTAGCTGGACACCTCTGCACCGTCATTTTGCCTGTGAAGACAAGAACTTCTCCTTCCCACAGCAATCTCTTTTTCTTTATTAGAACAGGTTTTAAGCTCATACGACCCTGTCTATATAAATGAGATATCAAAGATCAATATGAGTCAAAGGCTGGCAGATCTGTGAAGCTTGTTTGATGTTCATCAAGAAATACAGTGAAAAGAATTGTAGGCAATCCCTAAAAAGCTTCCTCAGTTTTTTAACAGAAAATACAGGTAGAAATTGAGCTACTCTCCCTCTTGAAAACAGCATTAAATATGTTACCCTACATTTTACTGCTTCTTTTTCTGGCGAGTCTCACCAAAGCAGATGAAATAGATCATAGAGCTTGGCAGTCATGCTTTTGTACCTGATCCATGAGAGTCAGTGTGGATTTTCCATGGGAGCAGATAAACATTAGTTAAAAAAAATCTAAGGTAACAAGATGCTGTAAAGATAGCATTCCATTCAATCTCCTCTTTGAAAATTGGCATAGAGGAAATATCTATATGGATAATGGGCAACATAAGGTACACAACGTACTAGCCCTAACTCTATGAAGTCCAGAAAAAGGTTGGATTTTGGACCTGTCTCTCAAAGGATTTGTGAAGTAGAGAGCATCATAGTAACTAGATTTAGGTCTGAACAACTCCATTATCCATCTCAGGAGACAGCAGAGAAAAGCTGGGAGAGGGATACTGAAATCTTACTTCATCAATGGAAAAGAAAATCTTTCTTAAACAGAACTTTGCCACAAATTACAAAAGTAGCAAATATAAATGGTGTACTGCTGTTAGAAATTGCCATAGACCCAAGTTTAGCCAGTGTTTAGAGCAAAAAAGATAAAGTCAAGACTGAGCTTTACCATAAAAAAAAAAATTGCATTTTTCTCTTGAAATGTAAAGGCATTATAATTCTCTGTTGTTCATCCTTCTGTCACCAAAAAGACTTGCTAAGGAACTCTAAATCTGTTTTCAAAATGTAACTCTTCGCCAAAAGAAGTCAGGAAAAGGCACTGTGCAGACATTTTCTCTGGCAGTAGAGTACAACTAATAAATATTGAACTATATCTCTAAATCATTAGGTCAAGGCATACACTTAAAGACTTTTATCTTTAGTCTTTTCTGACCATCATCGCAGGTAGTGAATATTTGAAAAAAGCAAACATACACAAGATGTAAGTTTTCCAAAATTAAACAATCCAGTACAGTTGGATCATTGACTGATAATTTTCTGTATATCTTTTCAGCAATGAAAAAGTGCAAAACATTTTAAAGGGCTAAATCATTCTTACTAATACCTCCATACCTACTGTAATGCAGTATGCTCTCCGGGTTTTCACAACATCTAACCATGTGATGTTAATGACATTGTCTCATTGTCATTCCAAATATCCTACAATAAAAGGGATAGGTCTTTTACTCTAGTTCCGGTTGTATTTGAAAAGCAGCAAGGACTAGTCTACTCCTTCTGTAACTAGAAGTACGGTAAGAAGAAATATGAGAGGGGTGCTGTAGGTCTATCTGTAGTCAGAACTCATTTTCAATGTAAATGTCACTGCAAAACATCAGCAGAATTTAGGTAGCATAGCTTACCTTGTTTTCAACAGCTGCATCCTAGAATCCTTGTCCACTAACAGGAGTAGACATGAAAAGTCGTTTACTTCTATTCACATATTGTCTCCTACAATCCAGCAAAATGTCTTTTGATTCAGGAAAACAAGCTAAGACATTAAATCTGTCGCTTTTCTCAAATTCCCAAAGTGCATGTTCAACTAGTCTTCATTAAAATCATTATACATCTAAACCCTCATTCAGCTAGCAATTGCAATCATTTGAGCAAAAACGCAAAAGATCCAAAAGTTCTTCTATATCATGAAAATTTTATTAGCAATAGCATTTGATCCTGTATTCATAGCAGTTTCCTTAGGCACAGTGGAACAGCATATATGGTTCTCTCTGTTGCACATTGAATATATATTTCAAGGTAGGGTTCTCAAAGTCTTTGTGTCTTGACCAGGGAAAGAAGATTCACACTATTTATTAGAAATGGGAGGTGAAACTTACTTACTTACTGAGTTGTACTGATTAGAGGATCAAACCAAATAAGGGAGAGTAGTGAGTGCTTGAATTCAGGTTAATAGATGAGGGCATTAAAGTTTCACAGTTTTTCAAATATATGAGCCAAATCTTTAGCAGAATATTCAGAACATTATCTGGGGATGACCAGACCCAAAAACTGATGTAATTTCTGAGTGCAAACCTCAAATGTTCTCTCTTGCCCAAACTTGGCGTGTAACATTTAATTTGAAAATATTTTCCTTAAATTTGTTATGAGTGTAGTCTTTTTACTATTATGCAAAAGGAGTTTGTGTTCATAGCCAACAAAAAAATTTGTTCTAAGTTTTCTCTTTGTTACTTTTCTTGTTCCTAGCTCTCTTTATTTTCTTTGTGCTGAGTTATGCTTCTTGTCAGTCACCAGAAGCAGCACTAAAATAATACATTTTTAAAAAGAAAACAGGTAAAATAATAAAACATTATCTACTAAAATGGCCAACACCAGCAGGAGTGCTTATTTATTAGATGTAAATGCACATAGTAGTAAATCACAGCAGAGAAAGACAGGGAGACAAAAATTAAATAATCTCATCTACACCTTTTAATTTAATATTATATTAAAATAGATGTTCCATAGGCAATTTTCTAAATTTCTGATTTTCTTGATAGTCTTTCTTGAACTATTTCTGTGCTATTTATTATCTTTTTCCCTCATGTAAGTGACAACATAAGAGATGGAAAAAGAAAATATTGCTGGGATCTCATTGTTCCTTTAAAACAATTTACAAGTGAAATTGGAACATGTTTACTTCCCAAAAGGTAATAACTCAATACTCCAGCTTCATCATGTGTTCCTTAGAATTGTTCTTCTAAAAACTGTAGTAGCAGAATGGTAGCACTTCCTATGCTGGACAACTCACAGCCCATCCTTGCTTCTGAGAGTATGACAACATTTGTAAGGAGGCTAAGCTTACTAAAAATTAATATTTGGAAGGTTCTACAGGACTCATGTTTGGCAAGAAGAGTATAGTAAAAAAAGTGGCATTATTTTTGATCATATTTAAAAATACAGTTTCCTGAAGACTAAAGGATGCTGTGGGGAATGAGGCCCTGAATTAGTTTCTCCCTTTTTGCAGAAGACTCAGTTTCTAAGAATGAGTTCTGTTTAATTAGTGTGATAGTAGCCCCTGTTTTGATTCTGGTTTTTCAGCCTTTTCCAACTTCCTGCGCTAGAATTGTGCCTGGAAAGAAACAACAAAACTAAACCAAACCAAACCAAACCCAAAACCAAACAAAAAAATAAATCAAATGAAAAACAACCAACAAAACAAACAAAAACAGAAACCAAATAGAAATGGACTCAAAGGAAAGGAAATTGGAATTTTTCTTTCTTCTTGTGCACCTACTCACTTGCAGAGCATGGGAAGTTAAAAAGTCCTTCATTTACAGTAAGCTCTACTTAGCAATAACTAAAAAATCAGTGTATTATCAACACTATTTCCATACTAAATCCAAAACATTGTACCAACTTCTAAGAACATAATCTCTATCCTAGCTGAAAATTATCATTTCCAGACAGACTCTTAAGGGTTATCCACAGGGGAGTAAGTTGCTTAGCTATTATTACTTGAATAGCTTTCAGGTCTGCTCATGTACCAAGGTTAACAAGATAGTTCAACTAAAAATAGTCGTGAATACAAAGAGTGTGTGTAATTAATGTATTTTAAAAAAGGTGAAGTGTCAAGAACTGGCTTGCACTGTGAAAATCTAAGACATCAAAAGTTATGGATAGAGCTAAGTCAATTCAAACTGTTAGGGAGGATAAACAGGACAACAGGACAACAGGACAAAGTAACAACCTTAGCTTTGATTTTCTGGCTTCAGCCTAGGTCTCATGAGCAGAACTATTAGTGTTGTGGAACAGAAGGGATGGGACTGGCTCTTCTTCCATTTTATTCAACTATGGATCAAGAATATTTCCACTAAAATCACTCAAATTAAGTAAATCATACTTTACCCATACCATACTGAGTTTTGGGAGAGATCATTCCTCACTCCTGTGTAGTGTGTATAACTGAATGTTCTTGCACACTGCATCAGACCTTGTTCAGTAGGTAGTTTTCTCTCCTTGAAAGCTTTCTGTTTTTACTATTATCAATGCTCTTCTTAATCATATGACAAGAATGGAACTCTCCTAGATGAAATGTATATTAATTTCCCTATGGAAGATAAGGAAAAGGCAGCTAAGGGATAATTTATCACAGTAGACTAAGGCAAAAGTATCGACCAACTAGTCCTTTAGACTCTTTTTAATTCTTTCGTTTTCTAAGTTTTTTAATCATACAAGTTCTCAGCTAAAATTACTTCCAGAGTTTTCTAAAGGATTGAAGCACACACAGTGAATATTTACAACATAAAAAATAGTGCTAAACAACAAAAACATTACTTCATTTTTTCCAGCAAACTCAAACATCCTCTACAATCTCATTGATAAAAATCTCTTTCTTATACCTTACAAATCTACTCAACCTCACAATTTGTGATCCCTCTGATTCCAGTAATATTTCTCCTTTAAATTTGTGTCTACAGTCAAAATGTAAAGGTTAACACTCCAGCTGTTTCTCAAACAATCTCTTAAGATTTCTTCAAATGGATGCATGTTATAAGGACATTACTGTTTCAAGAATGAATATGAGGATATAAAAAACCTTGTTTCTAGAATAAACACTACATTGATTGTAGACAATTAAAAAATGCATGTTTTGGAGATGTTTTGCTAGAATGTGAAGAAGAAATAGAAGTTGGCTATATGCACTGAATGGCCTTCATTATCAAGTGTGAAGTGCTTTTGTTATGAATTCATTTCACATGAAAAAAGCATTTTTTTCCTCGATCAAAATTCATCCAAATAAGTTTTTTCAGCAGAACTCGTAAGGCAAGAATTTATTAGAGCAATTCCCATTATGAATGTTCTTTTATATATATATATATATATTTATTTATTTATTTATTTTTAATTCATAGTAAAGGCACTGGAAATGTTGAAAGAGAACATTGAAAATTTTAGTGTATAAACAAACTAAATGGGTACTGAATTCTACTCTGTTGTACTTAGGGTAAAACTGATTTGTTGATCTCAAGCATTCATTAACAAACTCTCTTTCAAACACAGGAGAGATAAGGCTCTCCTTATCTCAGACTCAGCCTTTGCCTCTATGTACATTTAAGAATGCATTAAGGTAAATTTTTCTGTGATACTTACATACAAATTTTTCTTCCTCCAAATAATTAATTTTCCAAAAGATGGTCATAGATATCACCCATAGCTATAGTACCCATTCATAAGCTTTTTGTACACTTCCCCAATCCCAAAATTGTCCATTACCTAAAGGTAAAAAAATTCACCAATCTAATCTACCTGAATGGATTCTAAATAGATTAGAAATCAGTATGGCACTCAGTACCACAGAACTGAAGTTTTCTGTCTCATACTCCTCATGATCTAGTACAGGTTAAGGACTTGCCTAAGTGTGCTCTTGTTAATTTCAAAATGGAGACATCACACCTGTACAATCTAAGCTACCAGTCCAAGCTCAAAAAAGGATGTTTGCATTAGATATGGAACCCAGCTCCTGCAAACTGCAGAAAAATATTTTAACTGACTGAGCATCCTTATCTATGCTCTGATTGAAGTAGAAGGATCTATATTCAAACAAGTTTGTTCTGCTCTTAGACACAAAATCTCTTCAGTAGCCATCCCTTCACATAAAAAGGTCTATACATCCTTTAAATTTTGATTAACCATCAAGGCATGGTATTCAACATGCAAACTAGCAAGGATACAAGACCAGAGTGAGAGCACCTTTCAGTAGCGTTTTGTCCATTTGGATGTGAGTCAAGCAGCCAAATGATAGAACCAAGAAATTCAAGTATGTGCATATGGGACTCCTAGCTGTCCCTCCTGTCCCAGCGTCAGTGTAAGCAGCAGACTTCAACAAACTTCTAAACTAGGCACATCAAGTCATGGTTATTTTTAAGGAGCTGAAGTCCCAGGCCTTCATTCTCAAGTTTGGAAGACAAAATGAGGCATCAAACCTGACACATCTACTTCAGTATCTAAAACACAATGTCTTTTAGAAGCAGATTACTTACATGTGCAAGTTTCTCATAGTACAAAAAGTGAAGAACAACACAGGAATCGTAAAACAGTTCACTTCCCATGACGAAACCACAAGAACAAATTTACGGGAGAGGCAGAACAACATGCTGTCTCTCAGAACACATACACCATCTGTGTTCCTCAGAAGGAATAAGTTTATTTTCCAGCATGCTAAAGAACATATTTCTTCTGTTTTGGGTAACCATCTCAGACACGACATACATTTCCAAGGAAAGGGCTGCATTCATTTCTTTAAACATCTCACTTCTGAAATATTTTGTGTAATTATATATAGAAAAAGAATTAGCACTTCTAAATGCAGAGCTTCTGAAAACTATCTTGCTGAAAACTGACCTTGGTATCATTAATTCTGGATAGTTTAATTTTTTCAGCTGCATAGGTTTTGTGAAGTTCGCTGTAGAGAAATACAAGCACAGAGAGATTTTCTGTCAAAAACCCAGATTCTGCTTCTGTTTGACTTGAGGGATAGTGCTTTTCTTCACAAGCAGCTCCCCTTATATTAAAATTTACCCAGAACTAATACAGTGAAGACTAAGTTGGAACACAAGATATTAGAAAGAGGAATGGCAAACATATGGGACAGGTGAAAGACAGAATCTAGACTGCAGCAATAAAATAGGAATCTTTCTTGGATTACAAGCAGTATTCCATTAAACTGCCATTTAGTTAAAGCTTACAGGTATAAGAATCAGTACTACACTGGTGTTCAGGAGAGGACATTTTCTTTACATGGCTAGCAGATAGTTTTAAGAATAGATATAACACTCAGTGACATGCCAGAACTGATAGTAAAATAGGTATTTTTATCTCCAAATCCTTACATCTATTTTGGTGAGCACTATGTCTGGACTCTGTCCTGAAAAGAATCAATCCTGAAAAATCCAAAGTTCATCCTGGGAGTACAAGTATATAAGCAAAAGGCAATAGCGATGGTAATTTCCAAATGGATTTGCATGTGTCCTTCAGGGATTTCAGTAATTATCCACTCAGATCGGTACAGTGTACTGATGGAGCATCACTCACATTGACACAATTTGGAACTGGAACCCTTTTTAAAATGTAATTATGGCAAGAACCATCCAAAGATTTCATTTAGTTATTTACATCCATAGTAATTTCAGGAAAGCATCAGCTAAAGGACAATTGCTCCTATGTGCACAGAAATCAACAAAGAAATGGGAACCCACATTCTCCCTGGAGAACAAAGTCACAGAGTGTTTCTCTGGGTTCCATGTCATTTCTTGGTAAATACTCTCTTTCCTCGATTACACACCTTGTAGATCATGCAGGTAGGTAAAGATGTTGTCTATGGCTAACCTTAAGAAATACATAATCAAATCCATGCACTAAGCATATTTCCTTGCTGGTTGCTGAATCAGTAATGAGAACTGAAAAGAAGATGCTCTATTGCTGCAGGTCTTCCTCATCTGACCAAAAATACAACACTGGTATGAGCATGTACACTTTGGCTTATTTCAAACAACTTTTGGCTTTAGATGGAGGTTTTCTCTTTTTAACTTTTTTAGAGTTAAATCAAGAGACTATTAGAAAACTGTTTATTAGGCAGTCTGTTAGCTCCTTAGCTCCTTTGTTCCATTGTCAGGCACAAGATATGCATAAATATACCCATCTTATTTAGAGTGCAACCTGGATCATACCTAGATGTTGATGCAATCAGAACTGAACATAAGATTATGTAAATCTGCAGAACAGCAGTAGCACCCTAGATACTTATCCTTTTCTTGGTTTTCATTGTCTTGCTATGTTCTGTGTCCTTTGCAAATTTTCAGTTGTATGATTTCTCCAAAGGAAAATAACAACCAGATTAAATTTAGAGAGTATAGGTGGTTTATTTACTTTTTTAAAAAAAAATTCCATTTCAAGCCTTTTGAACTGACTCTGAGAACAAAGTAGTCTTCTAACAAACAAAACTGAATACTAAAATTTTATGTCAGTATAGGTAAAGCTTGAAGAAAAGAGCAAATACCACAATTATTATTCTAAAGGTCAGATATTATGGATTCAGGGGTCTATAAAAAATTCCAAACATGTTTCACGTATGTTTCATTATTTAATGTAGAGCAAAGATGCAGATTGTACACTGCTGTTGGGAAAAATTCAATTTTCAGAGGTGAATTTTTAAAACTGTTTTCCCCTCTCAATTCCTCGTTTCTGTTGCCACATAAATGTTTTCAGCTTGCTGTCACTCATACTTCTGTGTTATGGTCAAGACCCTTGTGAAACTTGTGCAGTAAATTAATAAAGAAAATATCTTCTGATGACAGTTCTGAAATGGTACTGAACTATATTTTTGTAATGGTTTAGGAATGGTATTCCCAACTTAAGTACTCCCACTGAAAGGAAGGCCACAGACTGCTCCCTCCTCCCCTACCCTCCTATGAAAGGGACAAAAGGAAGAGATCAAGAGTTGAGATAAGGAACAATTTACTGGAAACAGCTATGATATATGAAAACAAACAGTGGCAGCAAGAATATTAATAATGGTGTACAAGAGATGGTGATTCCCATGTAAAAATACGAGCCATGCCTGACCTGACAGCTACCCAGCAGTGAACAGTGGTGGATGGGTTCTCTGCCCCACCACACTCTGTTCCTCCCAAAGCCACGGCCCTGCTCCCAGAAGCAAGAGTCACTCACTCCTGCCCCAGGTGGTAAACTGGATTTGGAATAACAACCCAGACATGCCTAGGAGGTTTAAGGCTCCTCCCCTCATGGCTACCGCCAAAAATTAACTCTGTCCTGGCTGAAACCAGGACAATTTCTCATCAAAGTCATATCTAAGATCTTAACTATTACCAAACTAAGCTGAAATCAGAACTTTGTCCAAGCTCTATAATAATATTAAGAATGTCTCTATTAAATTAGCTCTGTTATGCTTATGGAGGATCACTGGTACAACTATGCAACACTCACAAAAAAAATAGTTTCAAAACAAGCAAGCTGATACCAACAGAGGTTTTGGGGAATCTTGACATTCTTTTTCTCATCCTTTCATAGTCAATGAAGCCTGACTCAGACTGATTTGTTCTCATTATATTCATTTATAAAAGGCAAAGAGTGGGAGCAGGGGGAGAAGGGTTAAAAAAGAGGGTACTTCCAAATTTTATTTTTTATTTTTTTCTATTTGCAGAAAAAGCTTTTGCATCTGAGAAGTGACTTCTAGTTTAAAGGAAAATGAGTCATCTCCATCTGACACCAGATACAGCCTGTACATGTGAGTCTCTCTCATTGCTTTCTGCTGAGAAAGGATTTCATAGATGCTGATATAAATGCAACATCTATTGTCCTACAGTGAAGTAGAAACCAGGAAATGAAGGTATGAAAAGGAAGTTTTTGTCCATAATTTTGCTATCTTATTCCAATTTTTTTTTATATAAATTTTCTTAATCAAGGGGTGAAGCATAATTCAATATACAGAAAATATTCACCATGGCTATGTGGAACCAGAAACCTGGGTTTCTGACACCTCATCCTGCTTAATAACACCTCAGAGCAGTGTTTTCCTTAGAGGAATATCGTATACAAGAGAAGAAACAGGCCAAGAACTTTCACAGTGACCAAAGTGGCTCAAATTATCTAGTTTTTTACCTTACTATACTGTAGTACCTCTAGCTGCAAAACACCAGAGCATAAAGGCATAGCCAGAATATCATGGAGGAAAGGGAGAAGAAAAAATATCTGGGCACAACGATTGAGGACAAAACATCTTACAGTTCTGGCAAGCTTTCAGAGCTTACTTTTTTTCCTCCAAAATTATGAGCAGATGTGAGCAAATGCTGTGTGAAAGACTGAGCTTCCACCTTAAATGGAAGACAAAATGTAAAAACAACCTAGAAAGCAGTGCCTGCAATACCAATACTGTGAGAGATTTTGAGGAATGGAAAGTTTAGGACAAATTTCAGGAGAAATTCTTAAATTGCAGCTGCTTCTTTGAACAAAATGTGGTCTACAGGACTTAAGGTACCCCAACTCAAAATGTCCTTTTCTGTGCTAAAAAGCATTTAATAACAATAATAAGAGAGGAAAGCTTGCAAAATTTGTACTCTGCAGTTATTCTTAAAATACTCTCAAACATTTTCCATCCTCTGTCAAATAAAGCTTATAGACGAATCCAGGATAAATTTTGTTCCATCACTAACATTGTTCATCTAGTAGACTAAGTGAATCTGCTCAAGAAAAGGGGTCGATAATAGGGGGATTTTTTCAAAGAAAGCACATTTAAGCTGTATCAAGAGTGGTGAAAGGGAGGAAAATGGAAATTCACAACCATTCAAACAGGAAGACCCAACTGGTCCCCTATGGAAAAGCCAATAATTTAAAATAAGACCAAGAGAACTTAATTTATCTACTACATTTAATGGTAAGCTCTGAGTTTCAAAATGCACTTCTGCTGACACACTGACTTAGTTTTCATGCTTAGTACTGGATTTTTGCAGTCTGGCAATTTTTTTATGGTATTCCTTTAATTTCTCCAGAGCCAGTTAAACGTTACATAACTTGTGGTTTTCAGGACAGAATAGAATATAAACATAGTTGCCTTTCTAAATGAAGCCTAAACAATCAGGCTATCTGGGGAAAGTGTGGTATGTGAATCTACAGAAATGTTGTAAAATTGCTTCATTTTGCATTACATGCTAGTTTATTTTTGATTTTCGGCTGTTCAAGAAATTTTGTTTGCCACTTTTCATATCCCAGTCATGCAGCAACATTGTTTCATGAAAAAATACTGAACTGAGAACAAACCTAAGTTCAGACCACCAATTCCTATACTTCGTAATAGCAAGACTTTCATTTTTCTCAAAGTCTGCTGCTACCAGAAACAAGCACATATAAAAGGGAGCCTCTAACCTTTATATTTGAAGAAAGAATTTGAAAATATATGATAAATATACATCAGCTCCTCAAAGACACCAAAACAAAATGGAAAGCCCCAAGATACCCTTATCATTTTTTTTTGGAGAAGTCAGGGGGGTCTACCATCTGGGTTTTCTTACTTTTATGTTGGCAGTACTACAAATTTCTCATCATATTCTGCAATTGCAGTAAGTGTTATAAGGAGAAAGCTCAGTAAATGAAGAAAACACTTCTAAGCTGCTCGGCCCATACCAGGTCAAACACACCTGCACATACCTTCCGAACCAGAATTGTCTCAGGGGGAAGGGCTAGAAATACTTCTGTACCACACAATTTGGCAACGTGTCAGAGATGTCAAGTCAGCTCTGAGCATGCTCTCACAATTGTCAGGGATGCTAGTTACCTGAAGCATGGAGCAGGCCAGTGCAGCTGCCCCCAGCAGCACTGACACAAGTGGCTCCTGAACCCTGCTCTCTTGACCAGGACATAGGCAGTCACAGAAGTCCCTGTGAAAGTGAGGCTGGTCTTTCTGTGGTGGTCCAACAACCACGTTCACAAATGCTACCATAAAATTTCCAGGGATGGGCCTAACAGTGCGATGAAGGATTCACTGACAGAATGCAGTTAAAATAGCCTCTGAAGGATAGTCCCAAAAGCTTCACCACAATGTAGAGCAATTCACTCATTTTTTGCAGCCTTACAGAAAGAACTCTGGCATCTTCTTGTCCTCAAGAGGGTTAAAGGGAAACCTGTTGGCTAAGGGATCCTTTACCTGATCGAAAAAGCAAGGTTTGACAAAACATAAGAATAAAAAGAATAATAAGGTACAGAAGTGACTGTCGTTTGAAAAGGACTCAGTGCAGAAAAGCTGTTTTACACAGGGTCTGCACTCTTTGAAAAGCTTCCAGTGTATTTTATGCTGCCATGTGATCTGTCTTTATAATCAATAGTGAAGAAATGTGAGTAGGGAAAAAAATGAAAGGTTTTAAATATGGTGGGGAGTTTTAACAGAAAAAAATAATCAAACAGTCTACTGAAAATTGTAGCTTGTAAGCGTAGAACATTATTTTCTAAACAAGAAAAAAATTTCTGCAAAAAAAATAATGCATACGGATATTTTTTCCAGAAACTCTCACTTCATTATCCTCATAAAAATACTAAAAATCATAGAATTATCTTCAGCCATTTTAAGTCTGTTTATTTGCAGATGCAAACTGTATAGAAATGCACAGTGTTCAAAACTTGGAATTTATTAAAAAGTGGTTAAGAGCAATGTGAATTTCAGCCAACTGAAAAGAAAAAGGGAGACTATTAAGCTAGAAAATATCGTTATTCCAACCTCTCTCAGCATCATAATTTCAATCTATTTACAGAAACCTTAAGGAGTTATGAACTAAAAAGAATTGGGCTGTGGTAGTCCTGACAGCTATGCTAATCTGGAGAATTGAATTTTGTAGGGGAATGTAAATCTCTCATGATTTTCAAAAGGGGCTGAACATTCACCTCCTCCCTAAACTCTATTTTTTTTTTTAGTGGGTGGTAGAGGGGAAGAAGAAGGAGGAGGGAGAAAACAGGAAGGGGGGAGGGAGGAGAAGTTTAGAGATTAAAATCACTTACCCCTTTGTTTAAATATACAGTGTGTGTGTTTAAATATACAGTGTGTGTATATACAAGGTACTCAGTTTATTAGGGCACAGGAATTATAAATCAGTTTTACAGAGCCAAAACCGGTATGATATAAACTTCCAGTTTGTCAGTCTCTTCTTGGAACAGGCTTTACATCAGAAATGTGTCAGTAAAGCTAAAACCTTATGAAGATCTGCTAGTCTAAAATTCTCATTATGTTTATTATTGTACCTGTTTCTGCAAAGTAATGGGAACCTTCATTCTCATATAAATCCTCCTTTTTTATACTATTTTCTGAGGTTGTACTCCAAATCAACATGGTTTCTTAAATTTATCCTAGTCCCCTAATTGCTTAGAATACTATTTTTTCATTTCGGAGATAAGCCAATGCTGAAATTAATTATATGCTATACACAACAACTGTCTTAGATCTGTCTTCAAAAGCCAGGTGTAGTTTAAAACTAAGATCTAAGACTCCCTAAACTGCGCCTCTTCCCCAAAGACATTCACATGCATACATGCTTTTTTTTTAGTATGGTTAATATGCTGTGAACTCTAGACTCTGTCATAAATAAAAGTGAGAAAATGTAATTAATGTTACTCTGGGAACCATAACTTCAGGATTTTTTGGCCATGTGACTCAACTCATTAACTGGGGTTATGGTAGTTTTTGTAACCTATCTACATTCTTGTACATATCAGGAGGCCTGCTTCCATTGTAATGTTTTCAATCAATTTTTACAGAAGAAACCACAAAATATTTCCAGCTGAAATTTCTCTGTTACATGTGTTCATTCTTTTCCCTTTCTATTTCATACCTTTGCATTGTGAGGTTTTGTACTTCTTATCTTAGAACTGCTCTATTTTACCTTTTTCTTTATATCTGGCATGTTTTTGCTCTCAGATTAACCTGTCTGTAAACTTCTCCCCACGCCTAATTCTTCTAATATCCTATCTATCCTAACCCTTATTTTCTATTTAGAACTAGTGAGGCTGTACTAGTGAGAGTGCTCTTGTCAGTGGTGGGTTTCCCAGTACAAGAGACAAGAACGCTATGGAGAAAGTCCAGCACAGGGCCAGAAAGATGATCAGTGAATTATCATGAGGATAGGCTTGATAATTTACTGCATTGCCCTTGGTCTCCTGTAGGTTCCTGTGGCCCTTTTTCACAAGCTTTGTGTGTGTTCTATTTAAAGTCTGTCCCTCCTGAGAGACCTGCATATAGCCCACTGCTAAAAACTGAGAGGGAAATCCACAGATTTCTGACTCATTTGAATTCAGGAGTGTGAGCTCTAAGGTTGAAATGATGAAACTAGTTAAATACAAAATAAAATTGAAACCATCCCAAGCATACATATCTCTCAACTTGGGAGTTTAAGAGTTCAGTTAGGGTTTAGAAACAAGAAATGGAAATCTAATCTGAAAGCATTTTAGGACTTGCACTTTGTAGTAATATAACCAGAAGTTTCTGCCTTAGAGCCAAGGGTGCAATCAGCATGCTTGATATTGTATGCAGTCAATGTGGTAAGAAGCACTCAGCTCAAAAAGCAGGCTGTGGTAGTGTTTTTTTCCCATGCACAGAATCATTTACTGGCTGTCTCTTCCGCGCCATCCAGACTTTCATGTGTTTCAAGAGTTTAGGTGTCCCTACTCTTCTGAGCTGGGGTCAGAACTCTGCAAGTACATTCATTCTTCAGTGACCTGATCAGACAAGGAAGTTCTGGAACACTCACAGGAGAATCCAAACCCTCTTTTACACCCTCTTTCTGGCCTAGAAAAAAGCCAGATAGGTTCAATCAACCTATCCTCTTCAAAAATGAGCTTCTGTGCTCTATTTCAGGCAGCCTTATTATCTAAGCAGATTTTTCCAAGAAATGGAAGACAAGATACTGAAAATGAGAAGTTTCACAGAGCATGATTTATAAATTAAAAATATCTAAGAATTTTCAGTGCTGCAATCCTGGTAAAATACTTCATTTCATATACATGCAACTTTTAAAGCACAAGTCCTTAGCTTCATGTAAAATAGAGTGAAAATAAGTATTTTTTGCTTTCATTGTAGAAGAATTATGAAACAAAGTTTCAATTTAGTTTTAGATAGAGTATGCACAACATATGTATGTATTTACATTAAACATTTTTTTTTATTTATTTCTCCTCAATTTTAAACATGAAACTCACAGGAAAAATTGTTTGGGTATGTGTTTCCACATATGTAAAAAAGTGTTTTGCAGCATCCCAAAACTGTGCTTCCTACTTTGCACACACAACTCCAGGTATGGTTATGTATTATGGCTATTGGCCCATAATACAGTATTTGTCAGTTGGCCTTCTCAGTGACTCTAAGCTGACACATGATCCACACTGCTCTCCAGGGAACTAGGAGACACTAATTGAGTCAGGGCTGTTGTGGAATATTAAGGCAGTTTTATAAAGCAAGTGTCAGTCCACTAAGAACAGAAATTATATACAAAGAAACTTTAAAAAAGTCTATTTCCTGAGCAGACTGCCCTTGTCTAAGGGATGATGGAGAAGGCTGCCATACAATAATTGTGTCTCACCCTACATAGTTGCAGGCATAGTGGTTTTACAATATATAATGCTATTAGGATTGGACTCTGATATGGTAAATTATGGGGAAAATCATGAATTAGTCGCAGTCAAAATATCAAAAGCAATAGGAATCATAGTTTAAAAACCCAGATAAAATTCTGTACATGAAACATGTTTGAGGTCAAATTACCATTTTAGAGCACCTGTGGTTACAATTCTTATTTATTTATACAACATAATTTATGGGACTATACTGATAAATAGAAGACAATACCCTATGCTGAAAATTTACAGTGTCAAAAGCCAGTCTTGTCACAGGACTTTGTTCAGCTAAAAGAGGGCTAAGAAACAAGAACATTTTTGCTTGGTCCCTCCAACACTCACACATTCCAAACCCTTGCAGCTGAGTCCTTGATACTGTTCTAGGGGTGCTAAGAGGACAGGAATGTAGCACAGTTGTAACACAGGTGGGCATCAGTCTGACTTTTCTAATCCCATAACAAAAGCAGAAAGAGGAGTAGTCAGGCAGTGATCACCTATATCTTTGTTAGCCCTAAGGCTCATGTGGGTTGCACGTTAGGCACAATACGATATCCAGAATGAAGTTGGTGCAAAACTGCTTGTATATATCTGCAGGGACTCAGGCACAGACAGCACTGAAAAGAGAGCTAGAGATGCAAAGCTACTTTTTGAAAGATGAGCTACTCGTTGAGGAAGCCCATCAGTCATGCGTGTCAACTCTTAACTGCGTTTTGCCAGGGGCGTTAACGGATAAACTAACAGTTGTAGCTGCAAGGAATCTATCTTCTTCATGTTTTCCAAGTCCTGCCGTAGGCTGTCATTTAGCAAGTAAAAAACATCTCTAATACAGCTTTCGGAGGAAGAAGCAGGAAGAACAGATGAATAGGGGAATCTTGTGTAAGATCTAGAGTTCCCAACCCTTTCTACCTTTGCCTTACATTCATCACTGTGAAATGTGTGTGATTGGGAAAGTATGTGCTAAAAGAAGCAAATACTTTGTGAAATACCTGTGTCATTGATAATTTGAGTGCTACAATTTGAGTGGCAGCATGTGGGGATGTCAATGTTATGACAAGACATTCTTGGGGTACAAATACTAATGATAAGACTTTTTACTGAATCAGCAGCTCTAGTAGCAGTGATGGTACCAGAATCAGTTAAAGTGTTTTTATTGCTTGATTCAGTTGAAAATGGACAAAAATTAACAATTGCAACAATTAATTTTATTAAATGTTGTATTCATTTTTATATATTGAAAAGCCTTTTTTTTATTCATCCTCATAAGGAAAATATCTGAAGGGTTAGGAGCGATCATGATGTTGAAAAAATAACTTTGGAAAGGAAAATTTGTAAAAGACACTGAAATTTCAGGAAGTTTTTTAGACAGTAATATCACTCTTGCTCATTAAAACACCTGCATTTACAGCTATTAGTAAAAATAAAAATAATTTGATAATGCCTGAAACATATTATTGAATTACTTAAATTAATTGAATTAATTAATTAATTGAAACTGAATTACTTAAAAACAGTACCATTACTCTAAAATATTTATAAACTGATGGCGGTCAGAGTGCTTGAATGTCTGTGAAAATAATCTCTTGCATTGTTGCCACAAGAATAAAAAGGAACTTTTCTTAATACTTTGTAAAGCTGATACTTCCAAACTTTTAAAATTTGCAGACCTATTGCAGAGAAGCCATGAGAATTTTAGGGACAATATTTTACAAGATTGTCTCTTTCTTTTTTTACAATATGTATCTCTTTCCTGGATTTTGAATTTTTATTACTCATGATAGTGCCATCTTAATTTTTTCATTAAAAGTACTACTGGTCAATTCTCTTCTGAAAGTTGGATTGTCACACCACTTGAAGATATATGGTGATAGGCAAAAAAAAACCATTCTAAAGTTACTGCAAGTGGCACATTTTTAAAAAACCTACAGGGTGTGGAACTAAAGAGAAGGAGGAATAAAGCAAATTTCCTTGTTATTTCTGGAAAGAAAGTATATCCGCCATATCTTACCACAGTAGGGCCTGCAAGGTGCAGGTCATTATATGTTCCAAATTAGCCATGTCTGCTTTTCTTCCCAACTGACCCTCAGAAAGGCCTTGCTTTTCTCTTACAGCTGTTACCTACAGAGGGTCTTTCCTCTGACAGAGACAAAAAACTAAACTAGAATTAACAGTTAAATGCTACTGTTACTACTACTAGCAGTAATTTTAAAAATTCCTCTCCATAAGGGCTAAAGTAACGTTACTCAGCTAACTGGACCTCAAGAAACCTCTGAAGCTCAGAGGAATGCCAATTTCCACATCTCTGGCTCACTGATGTGCTCTCTCTAGAAAGGTCCACTGAATCAGATTGAAAGCCAAAAGGGAATTGAGAAAAATGCACTTATGGGCTGGTTGGGAGAACTTTTAATTGCAAGTGAGTTAGAAATAACACATGTGAGTGTGTTACTCTTTTCTTCTGCTAGACACTGGGAGCCATGCAGACCACAGAAAGTCTTCACATGAATTAAAATAAGAGAACCTCTGTTTTCCATATACATACTCATAGAATTCTGGTTTCTGTTAAAGTGTTCTTTCAAAAGGAGACAATACATTGTAAAATTGAAATGCTTCTTATTGAAGTGTTAGCTATAGCCTGCATTTAGATTTGAAATATTTGAGAAAGTTACCTGCAAGTATATTCTGATTTAGTTTGCTTGTTTTGCTACCCTTCAAGGAGTAAGGCCTTGATTTATGTTCTTCAAGGAGTTAAGAACCATGAAAATGTCAGAAAAAAAAAATATATGTATATATATATATGGTACAACATGTTTTATTCAAAACACTCCCCTTATTTTTCTTTTTCACATCACCTCCTCTACATTAACTTATTGTCCTGCTTTCAGCAGGACAGAGTTAATTTCTTCTCAGTTGCTGTTACAATCCTGTGTTTTGGATCTGGAATGAGAATGGATAACACACTGATGTTTTGGGTTTTTGCTAAGTCATGTTTATCTTAAGTCAAGGACTTTTCCTTGTCTCATGCTCTGCCAGTGAGGAGGTAAGCAAGAGAAACTGTGAAGGAGAGCAGCTGGGATATGTCGCCCAAACTGTCCGAAAGGATACTCCACATCATAAAACACCATGACCAGTATGTAAACCAGGGAAAGTTACCCAGAAGGGGCAGATCTGGGTTCAGGAAGGGGGGTCTGGCATCAGTCAGTGGCTGGTGAGTAATTGCATTGCGCATAATTTGGTTTTTTTCCTTGTTATTATCATTATGAATATATTTTTTACCATTATTATAATTAATATACTTTATTTTATTATCAATTCTTAAACTGATCTTTTCCCAGCCTACAAGTTTTACTTTGAATTTTCTCACCATTCCACCAGATTAGAGTACAGGAGGAGAGGAGTGGTTGAGCAAGTGTCTGCGTAGTATTTAGTCTCCAGCTGGGCTTAAAATGACAACACCCATATATCCATGTGCTCATTTTGAAGCAAATTATACCAAGTAAAGTCAGGATAAAATTGGGATACAGAATTTGGTATTTTCTAGAGGGTTTTAAGGTCATATTAAGGACGATTGGAGTCAAAGAATAAAATTAGATAGACAGACAGATAGATAGATTATAGGTAGGTAGATAGATATAGATAGATAGATAGATAGATAGATAGATAGATAGATAGATAGATAGATAGATAGATAGATAGATAGATAGATAGATAGAAAGATAGATGGAAAAGTGCCATGAGAGAAAAAGGCAACCAACATGGATCTCAA
The DNA here is from genome assembly GCF_049639895.1 of Pseudopodoces humilis. NCBI lineage: Eukaryota > Metazoa > Chordata > Aves > Passeriformes > Paridae > Pseudopodoces > Pseudopodoces humilis. Next base: position 46,304,781 of record NC_142203.1, on the reverse strand, counting down.
TATAGCTTCAGTTGCTCAGGCAGCAGAATTCACAAGAATAAGAATTGGGAATCTATCTCCATGTCACCCCTTAGAGACAAAATTTCATTCCAAACCAAACTGCTGTTTTAAATGAAAAACATATTTTCTCATCAAGATTAATATATTACTACTAAGTTGTTTGTCAAGTTCTAATAAAAACATTTTAGAAACTTTGCTGTGGTCCCTAGAGTTGCTTGAAGCATTGTATTCCAGGATGCTTCAGGAATGCTGATCAGCTGTAAGATTGTGATTAGAGAACTTCTGACATATCTGTATGTACCACAAGACTTTCTCCCTAAAGAAGCTGTTCAAGAATGTGGTGCATTATAAAAGGAATGCCACAAGTTCTGTGAAATCTAAAATTTCATTAAGGGCTTTTAGTGGCAGTTTTAGTTAGAAGTTATTATGTAAGATTTCTAGATTAAAGACAGTTGTGTCTGTTGGTTTTGATACAAAAATGTGGAATTATATTTTACAAGCATTCTTACTGGCAGTCATAATGCTATTTTATAATTTACGGGAGTGTGTCTGAAACTATGAAACATCATGTCAAAGTCCAAGGTACTGGAAAACAGTGAATAAGAAACATGAGTGCCTTTTTTCTTTATTAAATGATAGTTGAGAACGCCATGATTTCATTTTTCTACATCTAAACATAGACTAAATGTAATCTCTTTCAAGAACATATAGTTTTGACGTTTATCTCAATGTATCTGCACAAGTTAGGCTTCTCGGCGAGAAAAAGTGACCTGAAAAGTTTGAAAACAGAAAGTTGTTTGAGATTTTTGTTACTTTCTACACCTGAACAGTCTCAAAATATTAAGAGAACCAAGATTTCCTCCAAGTATTTTGGTCCTTTTAGTTCATATCCAAAGCAAATGACAGAATAAAAAGCACAGAATATTAAAGATAATTCTGTCTAATACTTCATGGCTTTGGTCTCTGTTTAAGTAAACTTTGTACTCCTCCAGCTCTGTAAACTATATGTAAGTGGTACACAACAGCTTTCTATTAAACTTTCTCTCTACCATCAAGACAGATTTTTGCCCCTAACTAATTCCTTGCTCTTTATCTTATAGAACCTTCTGCTTTATCATAAAATGATATTACAGCTTTTACTTCGGTAGAAACAATATTATCACTTGTACCTGGAAGAAATTGGCAAGGTAAAATTTACTTGGTATTTCCTCAAGACAAATATAACTGAGATGCGTACAGCCAGCAAAATCCTACATCATTTTCAAGTTACCCCAAAATTCTAATTCAAAACCAAGTATCTTTCAACCTGACAGATATCTTTATTGATCTGGATAAGGGGATTGAGTCTACCATTAAAAAAATTGCAGATGACACCAAGCTTTGGGGAGAGTATTGATCTGCTGGAGGGTAGGAGGGTTCTGCAGAGGGAGAGGCTGAATAGATGGGTTGAATCTAACAATGTGAGGTTTAGCAAGGCCAAGTTCCAGGTCCTGCACTTTGTCCACAACAACCCCATGCAGTGCTACAGGCTGGGGCAGAGTGGCTGGACAGTGGCCAGGCAGAAGTGACTGACTGCAGCTGAACATCAGCCAGCTGTGCCCAGGTCGCCAAGAAGGCCAATGGCATCCTGGCCTGTACCAGCAATGGTGTGGCCAGCAGGAACAGGACAGGACACCTCTGTGCTTGGTGATGGTGAGGTCACACCTTGAATTCTGTGTCCATTGCTGGACCCTCAAGTTGAGGAAGGATGCTGAGGTGCTGGTGTGTTAAGAGAAGGGCAACAATGGTGGAGAAGGGTGTTGAGCACAAGTCCTGTGAGCAGTGGCTGTGGGAGCTGGCAGTGTTTAGCCTGGAGAGGATGAGGCTCAGGGGTGACCTTATCACTCTCTATAACTCCCTGAAAGGAGGGTGTAGCACCCCTAAAAGGTGGGGTTCAGTCTCTTCTCACAGGCAGTCAGCACTGGGACAAGAGGACACACTCTTAAGGTGCAGCAGGGGAGTTTTAGGTTGGAGATTGGGAAGAAATTCTTCTCAAGAAAGAGTGACTGGGTATTGGAATGAGCTACTTAGGGAGGTGGTGGAGTCACCACCCCAGGAGGTACTAAAGACTGAATGTGTCACTCAGTGCCATGGTCTAACTGATGCAGTGGTATCTGTGGCATCATAGGTTGGACTCCTTGATCTCACAGGTCTTTTCAACCAGTTGATTCTGTGATTCTGTGACAGGAGGGGAAAAAAACAAACCCACAGGACTGCACTGAAGTCAGACGATTCAATAGAGACTTATGGTGGTGCATCCACCTTCCCCTCTCCTCCTCAAGCAGCTCTACAATCTCCTCAGGAATTCTTGTTAGGCCTCACTTGGTTAATGGCTCCTGGGTAGTTAACCTTCCCTAGGCTTATTGGAAACACTGTCCTTATCCAGGCACAAATAACAACTGGAAGCCACCTGGGAACCCTAGTCCAGCAAGTGAAAGACTATCAACTATTATTAAATATAGACAGGAAAACTTGAGAAATTTTTCTTATGGAGTATTCTTGATATAGATTGAAGTTACAACCAGGTCATTCTGGTTGTATATATATATTGGCTTCAGCTGTGATAGAGTTAAATTTTGTTTTTCTTAGTAAGTGGTGAAGTGCTGTGTTTTGGATTTAGTATGAGATTAATGCTGATAACACACCAATGTTTAAGTTTTTGCAAAGCAGCTCTTAATCTATACCAAGGACCTTTAGGCTTTGTATACTCTGCCAGAGAGCGGGTGCACAAGAAGTCTGGTTGACCTGTGAGGCAAGTAGTCTTTCCCAAAGCAGAACCTGATGCTCCATCTTCAAATCCAATAGCGTCACATCCAGACAAACCTGGTATAGTTACGGTAAATTTATCATGAATTGCAATTGTGTCTCTGATTTAAACTAAATCTCATGGCCTGCTTCCTCGGGAAGGTACTGATTAGTACACAGAATCAGTGCATGGTGGACTTATCTGGATCATGAAAAGGGTAATCCCAAGGCCTCTGTACAATAATTTTCTTAATAGTTAACAACATGTTAGACACAGAGAAAGAAGTTCTGTACTTAGAGTAGTATGTGTGGCACTGCCGTGCAACGTATGAGAAATGGAAAAACTGGAAGTTAAAATTATCCCCATAGTAAACACAGAAAACACGACCTTTGGGCTCTGATGCTAAAATGGAAAACCTCCATTTACTAGTTCAAAATTGTTAGTCTACAGTAAGAATGTAATAAATTTATTTTATGATTAGGGCTTCTTATGCTGTCTCTCTCCATACAATAAAATATCAAAATTTCAGCATCAGTGAACTTCCTAGAACGTTGTTCTCTAAATATGAAAATTTAAACAGTGTATCTTCATGTTTGACTCTAAGGAAAACCCTCAAATACCACTGTACTACTATAATTCATTCTCTTAGCTCTATTTCCAAGCAAAACAAACAAACAGACAAACATATAAATGAACAACCTTTGTCAGAGTGTCACTCATAAAAAAAGGGAAATCAGCTCTTACAGACTCTAGGTAGAAAAGTACAGAACCTTGTGACTACCTCACTCTAATCAGCACAATGTGTTTTTTAAAAGTCTAATTTAAATCTTCCTAGATTTAGCCATGAGGTCTATTCTTCTTTCTTTCTGAGTGATAATAAAAGGGTTGCTACTTTTCCTTTTTTTTTACAACATAAACTCTAGTCGTTTTTAAAAGGTCCAGATACCCATAGAAGGGAAGAAAAAGTGGAGATAAGTACAGCTTCCCATTCAGCTTGATGCCATACAATCCCAACATTTTGTGAGAATGCAATTACTAATAAGTTAACTGTGATAATCCATATGACTGGGCAATGTTTAAAAGAGTTTTGAACTTACCTTTCATCAAGATCACTTTTTTATGCATATCAAACCTATGCCTTGACAGATATACTTCCCCACCCTTCTTCCTCCCCAGTCACTAGCAGGATGTTTCTTATCTTTTTCTTTGTTTTCCTGTTAGACAGTAGGAGTGTTGAATATTTTGGAAGAAAAACAAGAGAAGGAAATAAGAGTGGGTTTGATTTTATGCCAACTATAACTGAAAGAAGATTATCCTGTCCTATCAATCTGATGTCTGTGTTATGGTATTCCATCATGACACCACACTAGAAGACTTTATGGGTGTCTGATGAGTGGATGAAGAGTGTTGAAAGAAGAGAGAATAAACAGAATAAACAGAACTGCTTTCCCTCTCTGACTGTTCCTAGAACCCAGAACTGGGTGGCACTGGAACATCAAATCATCTTCTCTAACAGCATGAGTTACTTACTTGTGGCTCTCACTCTCTTCTTTAAAAATTAATTAATTAATTATTCTACTGTTTAAGGTTACCACCTATGACAACTGGGATTTAAAAATATCAGGGTTTTTAGAAAAACCCTTTTTGCTGACTTTTCTGCAACTCTTCTGCAGGCTGTCACATATATGTTCTATTTGCTACATAAAAGCATGACATAGCTCTGGACTTGCTTCATTGGAACAAAAAGAATATAGTGCAGAATAAAAGATAATTCTATCTTCATCACACGAATCCCACCACTAGCTCCAATTCAAAATATTATGCCACAATTTAGAAAAAAAAAATTCTGAAAAAAATGCTTTCAGAGGGAAAGGGCAGTTGTTGCTGCTTCTCTCCAAGAAGTTTTCTTTCGTCCACTTTTCTCAGTCTGCAAATATCTTTTGTATCCTTCATCCTTCAGTTTTGCCAAAATAATCTATTCAGACATATCCAAAGGCAAGCAGATCCTTACTGGTCAGGTATGACCTTACAAAGATAAAACACAAAGTACGTTTCATTTCTGCCTTTTTTTTTTTTTTTTTTTTTCCCTGTTCACAGTGAAGCTTACAAGCCTGCTTTCTTTTTAACATTTTTTTTCTAATGGAACCCTAAAATATAAACTTTTAGGGTGCTTGAGGGTAAATGAGAATTTTCCTCATTTCAGATAGGATTCTACTAATAAGGCTGTTTGAAAGACATTTGTATTAATAGTCAGCTTGAAAATTAATTTTAGTGTTTCTCCTAATACTGAGTGATCTGACTCATTGTCCCATTGCTTTCTGATCTGAGTATGTGGGTGGTTATGTTAGAGACTTTCTACACAGATATTTTACATTTTAGACTCAGGAATACTCATCCATCAAGTCTCTGAGATCTAGGAAATACCAGAGAATCTCAAATTTAGTATTCTCCTCTCACCTTAATCAGTGGTCTGATGGGCTAACTCTAATCAGTTTGCCTTGCAATGTCTGTTTCTCTGCAATCTGAGGCTGATGATACTTTGTAAAATACTGTGAGATCTAGTGATAAAAATTACTTGCAAAAAGCAGTAAGTGCTTTGCCTATGGTAAAAGTTATTTTCAGTAATATGACCTAATATTTGCTGCTTAAAAGTATCATATTTTTACAGATTCCACTTTTTCTGGACCTTTTTTCCTCCTGTTTCTAGGCACAGCATCTTTACTAGATGCTACTGATACTAGACATTGATGAAGATTTCCATGAAGATATAATTTCTTTGACTAGAATGTCACACTGTTACTTGCTTCTCAAAAACTAGGACAAAAATTGGTGTTGTTAACATAGAAAAATTCTTTCCCCTCAAAAGGGAGCTCTTTCTGTGTGGATGCTAACTCTGAAACAGAGAGCTTGTGAAACTGCAGGCCATACAGCTTCTCAGTCTTGCCTGAGAAGCTGGCCTGGGAAATTCATGGGAGGATTCAAAACAATCCTCAAAGACAGAAAACAGCCTTACAGGTGTTGTTTCTCTGTCTTTTGCTTTCTTTGCAGGAGAAGGTCAGGGTGTGTATGCCCCACTGACCAATGATGGCAATGTAGTAATTTGCTAACTAATAAGAGTTTCTTTTCTGTACTTTTCACGTATCAGTCTATAAAACAGAGCTGAAGTAATAAACTAAGAGACATTCTCCTAAACGACTCCTTAGAAAGTCTATGTCGCTCTCCTCGCCGTTCCGAATAGAGCAACATTTCTGGATATCTCCAATGTAATGACATCAATCAGTGCTCACTAGTGATTAATATGTCTCATTAATGTTAACAGCTCCAAGTACTCTACTGGCACTGGTGATGTTCAGGAAGCTTCTCCTCTGGATATATGCCTTTAATCTGTGTCCTGTACTTCCACTTACAACCTCATCACTTTTGAATGTTATCTTTTTAAATTTTTTTGATATGTATATGTAAACATCACTTGTTAATAAATTACTACAACAAACATGTACAGGACATATGAAAAAAAAAACAAACTAAGAAATGGTCGGCACTTCCTTAAAATTCAAAAACAGCACCAATTTATTAAAAACAACTCCTCCAGAATGTGGCCATAAGGAAAGAGTTTGCACAATCTGTTCATCTGCATAATTAGTAATTGAGGACCTGAGAACAGTTGGAACATTGCTGTGGGCAAGCCAGGTCAGATCACTGATAACGTAAATAACAAAGATTCAGATTTCCAAAATCTACAAACATCAGAATGGAGCTAACAACAAGTCTAATAAGAAGAGAGAAAACAAACAGACAGATAATTCAGGAAGCCATGAAGGACCATTAGAGTACAGAGGGAAAAAAAAATGACCAGTGTAATGTAAGTTTCATCTGAGGCTGAAAAGAAACATTGAAAGAGAATGGGAAAGGGATGGGGGAAGGCGGGAGAGGAGGAAAAGGAAGAAAAAAAAAAAAGAAAGATACATGAGAAAACACAGTAACTTATTTTACTTATTATTTGCATAATGGTACAAGTATGTGAATATTTCTGCCAGAAATACATAAACAAGTATTCCACCTCAGTATTAGAAAAAAAATAACAAATCTGATTATTAGTATTTATAATAATATAATAGTATGACGAATAACTTGAGGAGAAAAAATTTTTGTAACAAGAATGGAATCCTTTGCTTTCAGCAGACCATGATGAAAAAACATGGAACACACAAAGCACTGCAAAAGCCATATGTTCTACTTTGGGAGATGAGGAGTAATACAGGTAAGGTAGTGGTGCATTAATCAGCTGCAGATTCATTCTTTCCAGTGATTTAGTTTGCTGCATCTTTGTTGGATACATGCATCAGGAGACCAAAAGAAGATAAGTTCTTCTTGCTGGCTCTAAACCTTTCATACAATGGTTTCAGCTTGTCAGACTCGTTTCTTACGCACAGTACAAAAGCATTATACAAATTGACTGGCTAACAACATACAATTTATGGGTATTTATTTATTTCAGCCTCCTGACAAATCATAGGTAATAATAACACAGAATTCTGTTTATTTGTTATTACTGGCAGAACGAAAATTTTGCATAGGATCACAACATTACTTTTTTGTTAAATAAGAATATCTGCTTCACTATTCAGCAATGTTTGATCTATATAAATCCTTGGGGATTCAAAATGTCAAAAAAAGTAAAGGGGGACTCTAGATTCTCTCCATTTACAAAAATCAAGATTATTCATGTTACACCTAGGTGACATAAAAAGTAATATCTGAAGGCAACACTATGTTTGAAATTCTGTCTCTTTCAGGAACATTATGTTATTTGTAATTGGATTAAAATAGTGTTTGGGACTCTAGTGTTTTTATCCCTCCAGTGGGTAAGGTAAAATATTGGAGCAAAGGACGAACTGAGAAAAATAATGCCAGAAAGAGGAATATGAAAATGACAACAGTGAAATCTGTTGAAGAGAATAAAAATGCCATTGATGAAATAGTAACTACAAAAGCCACTGGTTTTATTTTAATTACATTTAATAACCCTAAAGATATATGCCTACTAGCATGAAAATACTGTCAGGTAGCATCTGTTTTTATCTCCATTCTCCCAAACTCAAATTCAACAGGTTGTTAGCCCAGTCTTTTGATCAGAGTCTAAAAACAGGCATATAAAAACTGGAAATGGCTGAACTTGGAGAACCATACAGCACATAAATTACGTTTTGAAAGGAGGAAGGCTAGAAATTCTTTCTAATGAAGGAAAAAGAAATTGCTAATAACACTGAGAGAAAAAAAACCAAACATTCTATGTCCTGCAAAATTTTCTTAACACAGGTTAAGGATTCCCCCATTTTGAGTTAAGGGTCAGTTACAGACTCTAGTTTGAAACACATTAAATATACCATCTAGATACACATTACTTGACACAGGAAAGTTTGATATGTGTGATACCATTTTTTGCTATTAAGTGGAAATAACGAAGTGTCAGACATGCCTCTCACTCTTGCTTAAAATTAAGCCATAATAATATATATAATATATTATATATATATATATATTATATAACCCTTTATATATAACTATTAATAGGTTAATTATTCAAAACTATTATAACTATTAATAGGTTAATTATTCAAAAGGTATTATTAAAGGTTGTCATTTGTATTATTATCGGTAGTAGTAGTAGTAGTAGTAAAAACCATTTAAAAGGATATTAACCCTGTAACTGATTTACTCACTGAGGTCTCCTGGTTCCTCAAGACCCTCAGCTCATTCTGTTGAAGGAAAAAAAATTGAAATAATTTAATGGGTCAATCGTCCAAACCCTAACTACAAATTCAATTATGTAGGTCTTATCTGACCTAATTTGAAGTGTAAGCCCTTTCAAAGCACTCTACCTTTCAGACATCATTCATTTCACTCTTGTTAAATTTATTTAGGATTGTTTCAGACTAATGCAGTATTGCATACCAACCAAGTCCATATGTTTTTTTTCACCTCTCCATCACACCAATATGAAATATACCTGACGATGCTTGATGTCATGCTTTAAGCTTGGCTGACAACTACTCAGCACAAAGTTGCTCACACACAACTTCTCTGGAAAAGGGAGGAAAATCAAAAGCAAAACCTGTAGGTTGAGATCAAGATAGCTTAATAATTAAAACAAAATAAAATATAGTAACAATAGTTAACAACAACAACAACAATAATAATAATAGTAGTGGTAAAGAGAAAAACAAGTTATTAACAAAACAAATTGTTCTCAATCCATTGGCCAATGCCAGGCCTCATCCCCAAGCCCTAGTCAGCCTCTCCTCTGGGTAACTCAAAGAGTTTATAGACCGGGCAAGATAAAAGGAAGGAATATTCCTTTTATCAGTTTGAATCACCTGTCCTGTCTGTGCTCCCTCACAGCTTTCAATTTCTACCTCCTCACTGTCAGAGCATAAGACACAAAATAGCCCTCGCCTTAGGATAAACAAGCTTAGCAACAACCAAAACATCACAGTGTAATCAACATTATTCTCACACTGAATCCAAAAAACAGGACTTCTCCAGCTACTGAGAAGAAATTAACTCTATCCCAGATAGCATTAACCAGGCCACTTGGCCAGCTTGATAACCTTCTATGATGGAACAATCATTTAATAGACAAGGAGAGAGCAGTGGATATTATCTACATGGATTTCAGTCATGTTTTTGACACTGTTTCTCATGAGATCTATGTAGATAAACTCTGGATACATAGGCTGAATGAGTAGGCAGTGATGTGGCTTGAAAACTCTGAATGGCTGGGCTCTTGAGAGTGGGATCAGTGGGAACAAAGCTGGCAGTCAATAATTAGAAGTGAACCCCCAGAGTCATTGCTGAGTCTGGTCCTGTTTAACATCCTCATTAATGTTTTGGATGATGGGACAAAGCGTACCCTCAGCAAGTTTGTTGGTTACACAAACCCAGAAGTAGTGGTTGATACACCAGCAGTTCACTCTGCCTCCATATTCATCACTAGAGGGATCCTGACAGGGTGGAGAAATGAACCAACAGATATTTCATTAAGTTCAATGTCCTGGGCTGAGTTTATGATGCCTGTATCCCCAGTTGTCTGTTCTGTTTACGCTGGATGTTAAGTTCTGCACCTTTAAGGCTGGTTCTGAGAGCGAAGGGGGAGAAGCAGAAGCCGCAGTTTGTGTTCAGAAATGGCACTCGCTGCCCCACATCCTTCTCTGGACTGTGCTGTCTGCAGCATGGACAGACAGAGGGACAGAGCTCTCCTTTGCTGTTAGTTAGTTTTCAGCTGGCTGAGGTGGGGAAGTTCCCCAGACTGTGGCTTTTTTTCTAGATCTGTTCAAACCTGCTCTGGACTGAAACCCCAGACAAACCCCGGGAGCTCAGGCCTGTGGCCCAGCGGGGCCTGGGCCTCGGCACTTCCAGAGGGACTGAAAGGGACTGAGAGAGCCGAGCTACACACCATGACATGGACTTTGTGAATTTGACATCTCTTCAGAATTGCGAGAGGTTTTATTGCTTAATATTATTCATTTCTTTTCATGCTCGTAGATACTTTGCTTTGTAAAGAAACAGTTTTTTTCACTTTTCTCCAAAGAAGTCTTTTCCCAAACCACCTGGGGGAGGGGCTGCTTGAATTTGCTTTCTAAAAAGACCCCATTCAGCAGTTTTCTCCCAAGTTTACCCTCAACCAAGACATTTGACAAGGAGAAGACCAAAGTATTACACTGGGGAAAGAACAATCAAATACACCCATATATCCTAAGGGTCATCTAGAACCCATTTCAGAACTATCACAAAAGCAGAATTTTCTCACAAGTCACATTCCTTCAACAAGTGGGAAAATGGCCCCCTGTGACTTCTCTGAAACTCTTTTCACTTTCTAGGAAAATAACATACTATCAGAAACGGCATTGCTAATTGTTTTAATAAGCTTAAAACAAGGATTATGTAGCAGTTTTTCAAAGTACTCAGTTTACAAGATAGTTCCTAAAATACCCAAAGTATGTCATGTCCCATCTAGGCTTCGGTGGCAAAACCATAGTTATAGATGTTTTTTCTCACAGTGAATTTCAAATTCCAGTTTTCTGTTTGTCTAATTGTCCTAATTGTCTAATTTCTAAATAAATGAATACTAATGAAAATCATTGTGTACTTACAATTTTTATACATATTGTTTGTTAAATCTTTTCAAGATTTTATGAATCTCAAATATATTCCTGGGTGCCCAAGGACAGTCTATCCTTCCTTGAATATGTGTTAGTTAAATTAGATTTACACTGAACTCAACATTTATTCATGGACACAGTCATTGGTCTGGTTTTGGTTTTGGGCATCATTTGTTTAATACAAGTCTGCCAGATCCATTCATTTGTGATCAAGACAAGCCACATGTCTGGATGGAAGAAGATGATGGTATGCACGGAGACCCATATGCATACACAGTGGAGGTTGTGGGTTACTTTACCCTCAATTCACAACATGCAACTACTGAATCCAAGCCCTGGCAGGTCAGAAACCAGAAAAGAATGTAGGCCTCCTATACCTTAGGTAACTCCTGTTTTCAGCCACCACATTTAATTTTCCCAATTAAAAAGGAATTACCACTCCAAAATAACTGAAAGATATCTCCTTAGAAGAGACAGTGGAAAAATACATTGGCAAGCTTGTATTGGTTTGTAAATACCATTAGAATCCTGTTCTAAAAGGAAGCCAAATTTACATTAAGTATGAAGATATTTAGAGTAGTCTAGGTGGACTAAGTCAGCTGGCCTTGTATTATACATAATACAGATATTGAGAAGAGAGGGGAACATGCAGGGTTGGAAACTATAGAGATACCTGACATACTAGTTAATGAAGAGGGAATATTTAGTCATGTATGTCAGCCAAAGCAAACTTGAGCCCTTAAGCACCTGTTGTTGCTGAAGATCCACTGGCACCTTTTCCGTTAGTGGAGAATGTTACTTCCAGTATCTTGGGCAACTTTCAACAGTAATTATGCCCTTCCAGCACAATTTCCTTTGGAACTGCAGTTGAAGCAGATATTTTTTACTTCCTCCTCCTAAAAAGGGTGTTTTGCATTTTGTGGAATGGAGGAGCTGCTATATTCCACCCCAGAGATGGCTACATTTCACTGGTGGTTGAATTGATCTTTAAGTGTGTACAGCTGGCGACAGACTTGGAGTCCTTTCTGGAATAGAAGACATTTTTTAAGTATAGAGTAGTCTTTAGAAAGTAGCACAAGATGAGATGTTATATACCAAACATCTGACTCATTTCTTGCTCTCTCAGTTTAAGTAGATCAGCTCTTGAAACAGATTAATATGAAAACATATTTTGCCCTCGAACAGTTAGCACAATGTCTACAAAAATTTTACAGCTTTTGGTTTGTTTACCTTTTCCTTCTGTGACATAGGATGCTATGTATGGCTTGTTAAAAAATGCATTAACTCAATACACCTATCTTACTTCCTTCTGCTCCTCACAAATATGCACACTACATATTTAATCCAATAGACCCTCTTAATTTAAGAAACAGCCTTGGTGGGTGGCAGTTTTTAAAGTAGCTTAACACAAAACACACAACAGAACTATGAAAAATGCTCCAGTTACACTGTTTGGCACTTAATGATTTGGATCAGTGCCAAAGTGAAGCTGCTGAAAAAATCCTCCCACTCCAAGGCCTGTGCAAGGTGACCATAAGGGCTTTAAGAAACATAAACTTTACTCACATGATTTAGCTTGCCAATTGTTCTAATACGGTAAATCACATATTCTTCAAATGTGTTTTGGGACTAGTAGAGGGAGGAGGTGTGAGAGGTTTAACTGTGCTGCTGATGAGGGAAGAGCTGGCCCTTTGGACCAAGAGACTGAGCACACAATTGAGTAAATATCCTTTTAATATTTTGCTAATTTCAGCAAGCAGCAACAGGAAAAATCATTATCCAATCTGTCAGCACATTTCAGCATCATTAGCTTCTATATCAGATTTGCTACCATTCAAAAATGCATCAGGAGACAAAGCAGGAAGAGTTAAATAACTTTACTGGAATCTGAGGTCTGTAAGGACGTGAAATTAGATTAGATCTGTGGAAATGGGGACAGTTTACATTACCAGAGGGGCCCTACCTGTCTCTTGGCTCGACAATGAACAATGCCTTCAGCATATGGCATTACAATGGATTAGTGATCAAGTGCAATTAATCCTCATATATCCTCTCTTGAACCTCAGTGGCTTGTTAGTTGGAGAAAAAAAAATCTGCTGTCCCCAAAGTGTCAGGTGAAACTCTCATTTGAGGTAAGGCTACCATGTGGAGCTGTGCCTCCATCTGGTGACTCCCTTTTGTGATATTCAAACAGAAGGTGTTTTAATGAGGCTTTTATAGCAGGCACCACCTGCTACTGATCTTCCTCTCTACAAAGTTGCAATTGAGGATTGGTTTTACAGTATGGCTTGAATCTTAACCCTGGGAATTCTTCATGAGATGCAAATCTGAGAGTGATGTTGTAATTCTAAAATACTGTTTTGGCTTTTGGTTTAGACTGAATTGGTTGGAGAAAATTGTGGTTTGGCTAATTGCAACCAGTTATATGGTGGCTTCTCCCTTTTCAGATGGATTAATAGAATGTCATCTCAAAATTAAATATCTAAGCTGATGGTGACCATATGTCTCCACTCAAATCCTTGTATACTAGTGATGCAGCTAAACTACAGGCAGTTCCTAGGACAAAATGGTTTCAACACTACTAACAGGGGTAGGCTGGGAGGCAAGCATGGAATTAGGAAAACCCTCACATCTAAGAGAATCATGATATTTTAAACATGCATGAACATCAAGAAATCTTAAAACAATCATTAACTCTGACAAGCAACAATAGGACAGCAATTCTGTGATATTTGAACTTCCATTTTAAGGTCAGTTTTAATTATGGAGTTAAAAGAAGGAGAAACTTACTCCAAAATAAAGTAAAAAAATAACTATTCTCTGCCCCATGGTGTCTTCAAGGTATTGCCTGGGTATAACAGCCAAAAGGGTGTTGCCATGGTTTTCCTATCACGCCCTCAGGAAAGAAGATGATGATGATGGTCCTGGCTTTGCCTGGGAGAACTCCTTCACACTTTCACTACCTAACTAAATTGGCTTCACATGTTGACACAGTGCACCACTCCTCAGGTTCACACAGTGTGAGCTGACTGGGAACCATACACACAACAAGCAGCTCTTTTCAGAGCTTCAAAGTTCAGTAAAATCAAAGCCAATTTTTTTTTTCAAGGTCCCCCATTGGCCCTTACACAGAGACTGTTTCCAGGCCAAATGTGCATGATTGAAAAAAAAGTAGTATCTTTTGTATACATAAATCTTTCTCCTCTGATGCATGTGCTTTTTGGAACAAATCGACCAGGAAGCAAAGGCATCAGGCACACTTTTCAGGCAAAGAAGAATGCTTCACCAAAGCAGTGAATGAAACAGGAGCAGGAAGCAGAAAACACTGCAAAATCTTTGTTGTGGAAGTAATGAGTGCCTACATGGTTGCACATGTCACAAAATTGCTGTATTCAGATTATGCTCTGTAAAAAGAGAATAGGATAGAAGGTAAGGCATGGACTGAGGGAAGAATGAGCTGCCAGCCCTGTGCTCTCAGCTCTTTAAAGGTCAGTGTCCAACAGCCAGTAGCCGTTGTCATCAAATCACAGGTCAGAAATTAATATTTAGCAGAATCTTTGTTCTACGTTTCATAGAAGACATACCTTGCTATAAAAGTGACAAGTCTTCAGATGTGAATTCATTACCCCTAACAGGATAGCAGAAAACTTCCAAGCCAGTGTAACAGTTCATTCTAGAAAACAAAGGCAAAAATCACTTTTAATAAGACTTGCTTCTGTATTATGTTGCCCAAAAGGCAAGAATTTGCATAGCTTTAGTGCTAGATTCAGCCCTCAACCTTCAGTAATAGGAAGTTAGCCAGCTACACCATGGAGCAAAGCAAATTACTTTCACAAGGCTTGTAATATGTCATTCATTAAGATGACTCTCGGCATCAAGTGTTGGTGTCCGCTTGCTCTACTGTAGAGCCTCAGGGACTATGAAAGATGCCAAACCACTAAAAGAGCTGAGCATTAGAAGCCATTGTGGTCACAGGGCTAATGCCAGCACCAGAGGCATGTACCAGCCAAACTGCAGATGTGAACTCTGGCTATGTAACTCAGCATGCAGGCCTTTCAGATTAAATGAGCTGAAAAATTACAAAAGTTTCATCCTCTAGCTCATGTGTGTATGCCTAAGTAGGCCTATAATTCACTGTTGCTCAATATAGTCTTTTAATTTTGCTTCATATTCGCTTCTCGTCTCTAACTCCCTTTAAGCAGGCTGATTTTTTAACGTTTAATGTGAATTCCAAAACTATTGTGTTAGAAATAACCTCACATTTATATGAAAGAATATTCTTTCACACTGAAAGCTGAAAATATATAGATATAGCCAGCAATGCTTTAACTTTTTTAATATTGCTTAATTCCAGAGGCAAATGAACTACTGTTCAGGCCCTTTCTCACTTCCCCCCCACTCCTGTCTGGTGGGGAGGAGAATCACCAAGTAAAAGTAAACCTTGCAGGTTGAGATAAGAACAATTTAATAGCTGGGGAAAGAAATTCACAACAGTAGTAATAATAGTTGTAATTATATGGAGAGAGAGAGTAATGCAACCCAAGAGGAACAAGTGATGTGTAATAAAATTACTCACCACCTACTAGTTGCTGCCCAGACCATCCCCCAAAAGTAGTCAGGCCCTTTATGTGTAATCCCACAGTTTACAGCAGTCACCCCCCTTCCACATAACTCCCCCAGTTCATATACTGAGCATGATGTTCTACTGGATGGAAGATTCCAACCCTTCTGACCTTTCTCCCTTACAGCTCTTTATGTAGCTTCTTGCCAGCAGCTCATGAGACACAAAGATCCTTGACTTCAGGTAAACACTGCTTAGGAGCAGTCAAAACAGCAGCGTGTTATCAACATTATTCTCATCCAAATCCAAAGCAATGGACCAGCTGTTAAGAAAATGAACCAGCACAAACCAAGACAAATGTAAATGCACAAAATTATTTTCTGCGGTTTTATGTGTGTAACAGGTCAGACCTGCTGAAAATTATCTTCTTCATTGGGTCTAAAGAAACTAAAAGGTGTGAATGCGGTAGAAATTTGCATTCAGAATGTCAGAATTGCTTTCCAGAAAGTAGCTTATCTAACTTTTTCATTTTCATGCTGTTACTTGAGGCCAGTCTAAAACAGAGGTATTTCTTATAAATGCAATGGAGAGCATCAAAATAGAGGCTGAATTAGACAAATCAATTCCATCTCTATAGACTGAATAAGTAGTTTTTAAAAATCATAAGTTGAAAATAAAATATAGATTAAATTCTTTAAGATGGCTGAGGAGACAGGAGAGAAGGAATTTTTTATGCAGTGCAACTCAAGCTCATCATCTGTATTTCTTAAGATGCACTAGAAAGTGCTGATCCTGTTGTTTGACTGAATCAACAAGCACAATAATCTCTCATGTGAATTCAGAATCTGATTTCTATAAGCATCTCTGTTATATATCTTACCTTATATATAACCTGAAACACATTTCTATAAAAGTAAACACAGGCATTTTGTTGACTTTATATTGAAAAGCTTACTATTCATTCTTGGGCAGCTTAGAAATAAACTGTTCCATAGTAGTTTATTTGATGATATATATCAGACTATATATATCATATTATATATATATACACATCAGAGCAGAAGTCAGCTTTCAAGTGATGAGTCACAAAGATTATACCAAATGCACTACCTGATAAGTTATATTTGCAAAATAACCTCATGACTTCCTGTGTCTACAACCTAACAATTATAAGCTAGGAAAACAGGCTTCAATAGTGAAGACTGAGATGGTTATGAAGCCTAAATAGAATTATTTCCATGGAACACTTTTGAGCAGCTAAACTCTCCACCTCAAAATATGTTTCCCCTTCTTCTTCCTGCCTACATACAAGCTTTCAGTCCTCACCCTTTCCCTGCAACTTGGTACCTAGAGCCACAGGCTGAAGCCCCTGAGTTTTGTATTTTGGAAGCTATATGCCCTGCTGTGTGATTCTTCTCTGTGATGCCAACTATTTCACTGTGAGGGATATAAGCTGCTATAACCATAAATGCCACCAGTCTTGCCAACTCCCACAGTTTTATTATGACTGTTGCAAAATGTGTTTTTAATTAAAGTTTCATACGATACTAGAATTCCTAACTTTCAATGTCCTGGTTTTCCTTTATTTAAAATGTCTGTCACTTTTTATTTCTGTTAATGAAGCCAAATTTAAGGTGTTTTTCTTCGCTGCATCTTCATATGTGACAATAGGGCTGCACGTCACAGAGATGTTGACCAGTTCCAGCTATTTTCAGATTCAGCTTGACTGAGGATACCCACAGAAAAGCAACCAACTTTATCACTTGAAACCTGATAAGAGGCAGATGATTCAAACAGCTGGGAAGAGTCTTGAAGTACGGGACAAAATCTCTGCAAGTCATTTAAAATAGGGGGTGGAGGGAAGGACATCAAAGAGAGCAGCACAAGCACAGTCTGTATATGTTCACTTTACAGAAATCAGGTACTAATAAAGACTCTAAATTCTACACTATTCCAGGGCTCCTATATTTTGCTGTACCTTGATTTTTGTACAAATTTGTCGAAGCTTGATAGTGCTGTTCCTCTGTTATTGCCAGGAATAAAGGTCCAAAACAAAGTTATCTGTAATCATCTCCCAGGACTCACCAATAAATCTAACAAGTAGTCACATGAGCTGAAATCATGCACTTGCACCTGCAGGTTCTCTAGATGCACTCAGAGTTAGCAAAGCCTTCTCCCACCACTTTTTTTCTGCTTTCAGAGAGGACAAGGGAAATGGGCTTAGTGGATCAAGTTCAATATTCATCTTAATTTCTGCTTGAAATATAATGAATGTTTGAGAAAAAAACCAGCTCCCTCTGTCCAGGGTGAGCTCCAGAGTATCTGCCATTCCTGGTAAAATTATATTCTATATCTGGAACTGAAATCTTTGTACAAAGTGGCATCAAATGTTTTATATCTGGCCATTTCAGAAAGAACATTGATTTATTTTCTTTTACATTCTAACCTCTTCATTGTGTTAAAAAATAAATCTTCTACCTTTTCCTTTCATGCTCTTTTTCTCACAGCTCCTGTTCCCCTACTGTCTTGTGCTATATCAATATATTATTTTCTTTCAGAATAGGGGTTTCTCCAGGTGATGCTGTATATTTTCCCCATATGGCTCAGCAGAGAATTTTCTTGGAGTCAAGAGATAAAGTTGCAAATTTAATTCCAGTGGCAAGTGTCCAGTACCAACATGAGATTGAGAATGTAATTTCCAGGACTGTCCTAGAACTGGTTGGGTTACTGCATACAGTGCATTAGAAACATTTTACCCACTCATGGTTGTGTCCTGGGACTGCTGTTGGACCCAAATTCCTCAAAATGTAACTGAAAAATATTTATATTATAACCATAATATCCAATACATATTGGGCTTTATTACTCACCTCCAACACTGAAAAGTTCCAGACCCCAACTGGAGAGACAAAACTCAGGTGAGCAGAGGGTTCTTTCCCATCAAGCAGAAACCTGTCGCTGAAAAGAAATGTGTCCTCAAACCTGTCATGTAACACTTTTGGTATCTGAGGGTAACACAGAAGGAAAGGCCTGGAGACTTTGTTTTCTTGGGGAAATTTTTTGAAATGGGAAGGAAGGGAAGGGTTTTCATCCTTTGAAGGGTTCTTGAAGATTCAGTTTGGAACAGGAAATTGAGGAATCCCCTCAAAAATGTCTCTGAAACTGTCTACACACTGGGTTCTAGAATAAACCCAAATGCAGAGGGCAAGCACCATGTGTGCAAGCTCATTTAGTTCTATTTAAGATCTTGAAATAATATTTGTGTTGTACTTGAGTGCTGCACAAATATTCTTGCCTTCATCCTATTTTTGAGTGCTGATGCATCAGTGAGAAATGTAACATATGAGTAATCATAAGAAATAAGCTGTTGAGCAAGGCCACTTGCTAAGAAGAGTATGGGTTAAGGGGGAAAAATCTTATCTCTTTACTGAAAACCACATATAAAATCTGTTTGAAAAAGTTTTAGGAGAAACCTATCCTCTTTTTTCTTTTACTAGATAATAAAATTAAGCAAGCTGGTGGTATTCAGCTTATTTTTGTGGAGCGTAAAACTATAATAGCTGTGATAAGTGTGCCATTTTTGCTGCTTTAATGCAATGGCAAACTCCCCCCACCTTAGCCACCATATCCCTTATCCCCATAATGCCTAACTATGCACTGCTTTTGTTACAACTGCCATGGTACTTTCTCAGTGTAGGCAGAACTGATGGGAGGTGAGGGGATGCCACCAAGGTGGTACAACTCGAGTCCTTGTTCTACAAGGAGAATCTGTAGAACCAGGGCTGGTTTGGCTGGGAGAAGGCACAGCTTCAGGGTCACCCAACAGAATTCCTGGCACTGGCAGGAAGATACAACCAGGCTCCAGTGTTGCTTGGTGGGAAGATGAGAGGCAGCAGCACAAGCTGAAACATGCAGAGGTCAGGCTGCAGAGAAAAGACCCTTTCCCTGAGTACAGCCCAGAGGTGAGACAGTCCCCCAGCATGGTTGAACTGTCTCCATCATTGGAGACAGCCTTGAACACCTGAGCAGGCCATTCTGAGCCCACAGCTGAGCCTGCTCTGGGCAAAGCCTGGGTCTGGAGACCTCCCCTTCTTCCACTACCTATTGTCCTGTGAATTCTGCGCACAGCTATCCTCATCATGTTTCAAGGGATGGAAGCACAGGAAAACAGTGTGATTCTTCCTATAATCCATGTTTACACTGAAAGCCAATTGCTAAGCAAGGAATTTAGTTCCAGTCTTCCTCTAATCATTAAAATTTGGATTCCACTGAACCCAGAGATGTAGGCTTCAAAACTCTAAAACATACTCTAAAACATGTAGATAAAGTTGTATTGAATGTGGTGATGTCTGAAGTCCTAAAAAAATAACTAATTTCTGCTCTTAGTCCCCAGTCATTTATGTTGTCCTTGAAATTGAATTTTTTGGGAAAGAATAAGTGAAAGTACTAATTACTCAAGATTACTTAAGAGATTAAAGAAATTGATGTGAGGAGCACTCCTGCATTTACATCTGCAGCGTATCTGACTGGAGGAGGAATGGCTGCTGCATGCAGAATTTAAATGTTGGGTCTGGTTAGCATAGTCTCCTGTAAGAAACAAAAGCTAGAGCCTGAGGTGTTCTTCCTTGGCTATGTGATTAGAAATGGACTGGGTGTAACAGAGCACAGAGTTAAAAAACTTATAGCACAAAGCTCCCAAAACTTTTGATAGTTAATTAAAAATTACAGGAGAAGATAGAAGTCAGGGAAGGACACTGAAACAGGAGACTTGGAGATGTGACAGATGTGGTTGACATAAACAGAGATAAAGCAGAGGATCTGATCCAAGGACCATGCCCACAATGAGCAGGACATTAGCAAGAAATCTCCTACCTCCTTCTCATGATTCTGGGACAAGGGAATATTAAAGACTGACTTGAAAAAATTAGGAAAAAAAAGAAAATCTTATGGCTTGACTGAGATTTCTATGAACTGAAAGTCTGAAGAACTACCACTTGCTCAATGCCAATGTGAAAACAGGATAAAAAATTAGTATGTCAATTTGTTTCACACAGGCATTTTCCTCTAACATTGAATCATAGGTTTCTAAAAAATTGTGTTGACATCTGGGATGCACATGCAGAATTCAGAAAAATAATACCTATACACCTAGTGGGTTTGGGAGCTCAAATCATACAGTAAGTTTTTTTTGGGAATCATAATTAGTGGCTGCTGTAACAGCTGATTTCATCTTTTGTTGATAATTTTTTTCAAATTTTGTTCCAGCTAGTCATCAGACTTACTGAAAAGATGTTGGCATATTATATTCAGCAAGCAGTTTGACTCCCAAAAAGCATTTTTTGTTGTTCAGATTTGCTCCAGTGTTATATTTAAGTAATTGCTGACTTATTCCCTAGTCCTGTGGCTTTCTTGGACAAGCCAATAAAATGTTTCAGAAGTCTCTCACTTTTGACATAGCAGCTACCATCATGTGACAACATACTCACTTGATTATGGCTCTGTGGCTTGTGTAACTGTCAGAATTTTGTGGATTTTTAATAATGAATTGGCCTGCATGGCAGCAGGTCGGTGATCATCAGACAGGACTTATCCTTCTCGAAGGGGTAAGAGGAATTTTCTCACAACTTTATAGACAGAGCTTTAAACAAGACTTAAGGGGGGAGAGGTGAACATGACAGGCCACAGTTACCCTTGGTATACACCAGGGTTAGAGGGAGGGCTGCTAATGAGGGCTCTACTAGTGAGCACTCTGAGATTTGCTGAGTACACTGGAGCACACTTAAAGTCTTAGAGGGGCTCCTGAGGTAAGAGGATTCCACAAGGAAGCTCCCAGGAAATATCTCAAAGGAATTAAGGGATGCTCCTCTAAGAAGGCAACACAAGCAACAGCCCAGCACAAGTGCTTCTCCACCAATGCCTGCAGTGTGGGCAGCAACCAGGAGCTGGAAGACATCATGCTGCTAGAAAGTTATTAAATGGTTGCCATTACTGCAACTTGGTGGGGTGAATCCCATGGCTGAACTGTAGTTATCAGTGGCTAAAGGCCATACAGAAGTTACAGAAAAGGAAGGGGAGATGGTGGGGTTGCCCTCTACATCTAGAATTGGATTGAATGTGAAGAGCTGTCTCTGAAGAACAGCCATAAAGAGGGTAAAGAAGTTCATGTGTGAGAACTCAAGACCAGCACAACGAAGGGATCCTTGTGAGTGGTGTCTACTACAGGTCCCTCATCAAGGAGAACCTATTTGTGAAGCCTTCTCACTCCATCTACAAGAAGGATTACTCTTGTAGGCAGTTTTCCTGCTGAGGGACTTCAACCACCGCAACATCTGCTTGAAAGTAGTACAGTGAACTGCAGGCAATCCAGGACATGGCTGGAATACATGAAAGATAACTTCTTAAGCCAGGAAATAGACAGTCCTACAAAAAGGAATACCACCAGAGAAATCAGATACATCAAGACTGGAGCTGCAGTGATCACACACTGGTGGAGTTCACAGTCCTAAGAAACATGGGCCAGGTGAATAGTAAAATCAGAACCCTGAACTTTAGGAAAAAACTTTCAGCTCTTCAAGGAGTTAAATGGGAGGACCCTCTGGGAACTGTCCTCAGGAACGAGGTAGCAGAACAGATCTGGTACATCCTTTAGGATATTTCCCAAAGAGCAGAAGAACTCTCAGTCACCGAGTGTAACACAAAAACAAGGGCAGAATTTTAACAGGACTTGTTGAGACAGAAAAAACAGTAATGTTTTTAAATCATAAGAGGGTAGATTCAGATTAGATAGAAGGAAAAGAAAATTTATGCTGAGGTGAGTAAAATATTGTCACAGGTGAGATGATCGATGCCCCATTACAAAATATATTCAAGACAAGGTTGGATGGAGCTCCTAGCAATTTCACTGGTGAATGCTACCCCTGCTGACTGAAGGAGGGTTGCAACTAGGTAACGTTTAAAGCACCCTTCCAACATAAAAAAAGCCTTTTATTCTAGGAGAATAATTAGAATATAAATTAATTTTCATATCAAAACAGATATCATAAAAGTGTTTTACTGAAGAATGTGTAACTGTGTTCATTTTTAAGTAAAATATACCCGTGGCAACAGGATAGCTTAATTCCCAAGTGCTGCTTTCAAACTTTGCACTCCATCTGAGAGTATAATTAGTCTTTATCCATCAGTATAGTAAATGGTAGCAGTATAGGATAAACGTTGCATGTTGAACATGATTTGTCATCTCTCTGCTGTCTGTCCCCATACAGCCCACCTCACCCACAAATGTCAGTGCCTTGTTAACCTCAGATTCAGTGACTCCTTGGAAGAAAAGATTCCAACTGAGGTGGTGGCATTTTTTGAGCTTTCAGCCTCCATTTGGCTGTGATCCACTGGGCTTAGCAAAGGGGATTAGATTTTACCAGTCACCAGTCTTATCAGACTCTGTTTTTTTAGACCAGAGTCTGTCTGCTAGAATTTAATGGACAAAAGTGCTTCTATGAACTACTGGTATGTATAGTCAGATGTAATTCTGTTTATTCAAGACAGTGCAAGAGAATAGATCCCACTGCATTTAACAACTTAATCTAGCAATTGTATAACAAAATTTGTGACTCATTTTCCATGAGCACTGTAACTCTAAACAAAAGTGGATTAGCCACAGTATATTAAGGCTTTTTGGTATGGTACAGAGTTCAGGATTAAACAGAGTTGTAGTGTGCTTCAGGGGAGGTTGATATGGAATTTTATGACTGGAAAATATTTTCAAAGACACATAAAGACAGGAATACATTGTACCTCCCTGTCACATAAAGAAAATTTTGCTTCCTATGATAACTAAAAAGATGTTTAGTGAAGACAGCACTCCAAATCCACAGGTAAAGTGTGGGTGTAAAAGTATCTCCTTTTGTAGAAATAATAATTGCTAGCATTATACTAGATGTTCAGAAAGAACCAAATCCTAGAAACAGTCACTGGCACACTTTGAGCCAATGGAAAGCGTATCAGAAACATTTTTTGGAGCTCAGCTCTTTATGCAGGGTTGCTGAAATTTGTTAAGGACATATGTTAACTGTATTGAAGGAGGTATGGATAAACTTTATTTCAAGGTTTGATGTCTCTCAGATTTGCTGAATTACTTACGTGCTTTTAGATTGAGTGCAGGTTAAAAAAAAGAATAAAAAATCAATAGCAGAAGTAAAAGTTCTCCCCCACAGGCTCACTATCAGATTCCATTATAATTCCTGTTGTTAACTGGTTTATTACAGGGTCTAAAAGAGTGGGCTTGATTAAGAAGTTACTAGGTGTAATCTGAAAGACAAGCATAATTTTTCTGCAAAGTTTAAAAAATTTTGGCCAAACTCTTTAATGTGGAAGCTGTTACTCTGTCCCATTTTAACTAGTCTCTTACTTCTTTTTACATCCCTAATAATATATTACTATGAAACTATTAATCCAGATGTTATTTATCTTTAAAATGCCTTTTAAATATATTAGTAAATTTCAAAAATCAGGTGCAGTTACCAAGTTACTGAATTGTTGAAATCAAAAAAGTCAGTTAGTTAGTTAGCTCAGAAATCCTATAAGACTTTCTTATGAGTTGATTTCTTTCCATATAAGTAGTGAGGTTAATTTTCTTCCTTGGAACCCTAGAAATCCAAGAATAAAATAAAATCAATACTTTGAACAAATAAACATGCTGCATATTTTCAGATTCTTGTTACATAGTAGCAAGCACCCAAGATGTTTTTTTTGAGTGGGCTTCTGGTCTTGACTCTCAGCTTTCATTAAACTGAATAAAGGTGAATGATGTGATTAAATAAAAAAAAAATGCACTATTTGCTGCTGCTGATCCAATTTTATTATGATTTGTAGTTCATAACAAATTGATGAACATTATATTTTAAACATTTCTTGTGTACTCCAGTACCAAAAGGGTTAGAGGCTAGAATAATTGTGCAGCAAATTTTTGAACAGACACTATGATCATGTTTTGGTTTGAGTCTGATGCTGATCAAAACCCCAGGAATTATTGCTTCATAATTTGTGTTGTGTTGCTGAATTAACTTGCAGATAGATTGTGGTAACACTTTATTTTATCAGCAAATATTACCTTCACAGCATAAAATGCATCACAATAATTCCTATTACAGGCAGAGTAAGATTGTAAAATGATGTCATTTATTTATCACATTTTCCTAGGGAAAGATAAACAAATAAATAAATAAATAAATAAATGTGTGTGTGTGTGTGTATATATAAAACTTGGCTGTACTAGAGGTACAGCAACTCAAATTTTCAGAATTTAATTTTCAAGTACTTAAGGAAAGCCCAGAACTTTATTATTGTGGTAATGAGTGCTTCCAACACTTAGCTACTGGTACCTGCTTAGCTTAACTGTTTGAGACTTTTTTCAATGACAGACTGTAAATCCAGAGATATTGATTTTTCAATTTACAGTCATTCATACTTTATATTCACTTCAGATTTATTTCTTCAATTTGTTTTTGTGACTAAGCTGCTTTTCTTTACATTAAAAAATCACTTTTCTATCTATTGCATACAAAAAATCATCGTTTGAATCAAGTAAAGCTGCAGTGAGAGCAAATCATGATTTCCTTATTAACAAAGTACAGGAATTTTTTTACCAATTTATTGTTCCTAATATGCATGCAGAGCATATCTACTCAAATAAATTCTGACTGACATAATTTCAAAATTATTCCCCTTGGTCTGAAAGCCCTGATCCACAGATTCTACTTCATGATACCTCCATGGTGAAGATGGAAAGGGAAAGATTTTCAGTGAAATCCTTTTGTAGGTTCCTATCTTATTGACAGCTTCTGGTATCCAAAGATGTGCAGAACATATATAAGAGGCAGATGCACAGTGCAAGTGGTGGGTACCACCCCACTGTGCAATACACAGTATCGGAGACATTAGAAAAAATTACTTTGTGCGTTGTCTGAACAACTCTGTGAAGTACTCTGCCTGTGACATTCTTACATCACTTCCTGCTGTCAGACACACCTAACTGACAGCAAATACATCTGACCCTCAAAATCCTGGCTACCTTACTGTAGCCATCTTATCCAAAGATTTTTAAGTGAAAGAATGACATTATGTTTAGTAATATTTACTTAGAAGGCTCATTTAAGTCTGCTAACTCATTTACGTCATCTGCTCAGATTAGAGCAGCAAAATTATTTAAATTCAAAAAAATGCATCAGACATTTATATGCCTTGAAGACAAATAGAGCGTAAGTGATGCTGTTTGGCAGCATTTTATACAAGGTTTTGTGGAGAATGTAGTTTTTCCATTTCACTCTTGATACTGTCCCCTTTTTGGAAGTAAGGAACTACTGAAATCACAGGCAAGATAAATTCAGGGTGTGTTACACACCCAGAAGAAAAATAGCTACACAAGTGTAATATCTACAGTGTAGAGTCATGCAAGGGCATTATGCAGATACATGTAGGAACAGAGCTGAAAATCCTTAACAAAATAATCTAATGCAAAAGACTACTGGATATATTTTTGTCATTTAAGAAGTCAAAGGAAAACTTTCTAAAAGCTAAAAGAGAATAAAACATTAGCCATTATTCCTTCTCCTTTACCTGTTCAAGTTTGAACACATCTTCAAAGATCTGAGGTACTGCAGGTGTGACTCATAGAGCAGAGACATCTGTGACTCATAGCACAAAACAGAGGGAAAATCTATGAAGAGTTGGCAGATTGTATCAGCTGCTGGCAAGCAACAACCATTGCACCTCTATGTAAAGCTTCACAAATTAAGAGTATGCAGCTCAGAGACAAGTAAATTTTTCCAGCTGCACATTCTTGCCGTCTGCAGTCTACAGCAAACATAGTGAACACAGGCTAGCTGCACATAAGAGTTCCCCATGAAGATTTATATGTAATCTACAGTATGGTCTTCATTTTCTGTTCAATGGATTCTCTATGATAAAAGGTTCTCTTTGGTATTTAACCAAAAGAATGTCAATACTTAATGTTACCATAGACAATTTAAGAAGAAAATTAAGCACAGACTCAGTATTTTCTTGTCTAAAAGTTATACAACATCATAGCAGAAGAACCAACTCTTGCTTCTACACCCAGAAATATATTTTATGGACATAAAAGAAAATTAACTTCCAATTCACCCAAGTATTGTACAGACTACAAGTGGACACTTTCTGATATCCTCACCTTAACACAGCTATTTCCATGGAGACTTGTTCTGAAAGAGCTACAAACCACCCTTGCCTATGAAGATATTTCAGTGTATTCCTAGTTGTGGGCATAACTATTAACTGCAGTCTTCCAAAAACACTCCATTGGCCTTCATTGGTAAAGCCCATGAAAAATTTTGTGCTCTTCAGCCTCTGAATTACTGTCTAAATAATGTCTAAATGCATTGCTGTTGCTGCCTATGGTTGAAGTATTTGTCTTCCATTATTGCCTGGTTTCCAAAGTACCAATTTTTTCTCTGAGATGTCTTAATTAGCTTTGTTTATAAACATATTCTCTCATTTATTGCTGAGCTAGAACTATCTGAAAATTCTTGAAAAATAAGAATTGGGGTTTTTATTAAAGATAGTGTATATCCAGATTTTTAAAAATTCTACTAATTGTAAAATGCTAATGTAGAGCATATTGACAGTATTGAATACAATATATTTTAACAATATTGAAGAATAAAACTTTATTTTTCTCTTCCTGGAAAGACAACTTAACACAAAAAACACTTGAAGGGTGATGAAGCTATATCTATCAGGACCTTAATAACTGCTGTGGTGTCTAGGAAATAGTATCAATTTCAGAAAAGATAATGAAATTGCTTATAAATTGAAATACTAATAATTTGAATCACTGGAGTACATTGAACTCCTTAAAGCTAAGTAAAACTGCCCTTAGTGATGTGCCATAGTATCACTAAGAGCAGTTTTTTGATATTTCCACAGTTACTTCAATATTCATAGGATTAAGGAATAAAAATCTTACTCTGATGATTAAAGACAAAGTGACAAATGAGTCACTTTGTGGTAGAAATGGCTAGGAAAAAACCAAACATATCTGGTTTGTGTGTGTTTGTACAGGTTTTGCTAATCCTGTACTAGTTTTGTGTAGAAATCTGAGGCGGTATGTCTTACGGATCCCAGGGAAGAATAACCAGACACCCTACCAGAAAGAAAAAGGTCATAATGTTCTTGAGTTTTTGTCTGGCTAAAATATAAGAATGCACAGCAAGCTTTCCTATCACTTTAGAACTTACAGTCCACATGCCTCTGCTTTTGCAAATTGCTCCCATATCCATATGTTAATATATCCACAGAATCATTTATATTTTTCTATATCAAAGTACAGAATTCAACAGCAACTGACTGTTACCGTGGTAGAGTAGCTGATCTGCACTAAAACAGATTTCCAGTTGGATGAATGCTTATCTGTGGTAACATCCACAGTCACTTTGTCTTTGTTCCAGTTCTTATTTCTTCAGAGTCTTCTGTTAAAGATTGCAGATGATCTGCATGCAATTCCTTTAAAGAGGATGTAAATTGAAACAACAGTGATTTGGAACTATTTTCAAAGTTAAGCAGGTGTTTGTGAACTTTTCTTGGGCCAAATCCAGTGTGGTCAGCAACTTTGCCAATTCACTGGAATTAACTGTTCATGGAAGTAGATCCATTAAGAAAGTGAAAGCACAAAGGATGTTATTTGGACATTTGCTGTGAATCATACCATCCTATCAGCTTTGCTACCCAGAGACAAAAATCACTTATCATGAAAAGTCATTATAAATCTCATTTAGACTGGTTTTTACTATGTGGAAGAGTATCTGAATATTCTTTAGGAGATAATCGTTCCCTGTCTGTGCTGGTGTTCCTGGGGAACTCATGAGATAACTGCATCCTGGTGAGCCTCTCAAAGGTTTCTAAGGCCAGCAAAGTTTCCATTCCTACTGTGCCCCAGACAAGAGTACTGGGCATTGGGAGTGGAGTTTGAATCAATTTTGAAACCCTTTCTTACTTCTTAGATTCAATCTTTTATAATTTTAGCAGAAGATACACAACAAGTTCTGTTAGCAAATGATAAGGCTGTCACAGTTTTAAACAGTCTGTCTGTCTTAATGTTTGTGAGAGGTGTACATGTTCATAAGCAGAAAAGACTTTTGTTGCTGCGAACATCTCAAGAATTCACCTTGTCTCATACCAATTTTTATTTGAAAAATTTTGGGTATCACTTGGAATTCAATTGAAAACTTCCAAAGCAGAAATCATTCTACATTATATTTCACCCTTTATTAAAAAGCTCCAGCTAAAGGCACTATTAGCAGATTTACATTTAATGGTTACTACTGTGCTTACATAGTAATAGTAATCCAATGTGATATGGAGTTTTTTGTTCATTTGGTTTTTGTCAGTGTAAAGTAATAACCACTAGCACGGAGTCTGAATATTTTCTGTCAATGCAGAAGTAAAAGTGTCTGTGTCAGTAACCCATATCACCAACACTGAATGAGCAGCAGTGCAAGATTCACCTCCCATATTTCACCCTCCTTTGATGTTATTTACATTTTCAAAAGGGACATGTCTTTTCTTTAAACAACATATAGCATGTGTTGAAAACGTAGCTATGGTCAGAATAATAACTATAAAAAATGGCATCTTAAAACTTAACAAGTCTATGCATAGAAAGCATTCTGATAAGATTTTCTTAACACTATAAACTGATCCTGCCTTTTCTTTATTATACTTTTGTTATCTCTACAACACTAATATTACTCTGAGAGAGTAAAATATATTCTAGCTAAGACATAACTGATAAAATGTTCACACTAGCTCTAGCTGAGGACTGCTTAGTATCTGGGCTATAGAACCACACTAGAAAAGATGAAGGCTGGCTTTTAGAGAATTGGCTGACTTTCTAGAACATGAATATTGGGGATATATTTCTGTAGTATTTCTGTAATTTCATATTTTTTATTTTTGATTGGTATATTTGATCTGAGACTTGCAAGAAAATTTTCTTTCAATAGAATTGCACAAATTAACTACGGTACAGTATATAGTGCACATATACTCATAGTATATATATTTTTTCAGCATTCCTGATATCTTGCCCTCCAGCTGAAGATACAGAACATTGCACACAAGTTTCAGCGAGTCAGAACTGATACAGGGTAAACAGTTGCTCTTCTGTTGAGTCACCTCTGGTGAAAATCTGAGATGTCTTGGATAAAGCCTTCTGATATGCTGTAAATTTTTAAAATAATTAGCCATCTTTGTAATTCTTGACCCTGTACATATTTCTGCTTCCTAGTGTGTAAAAGACACCATGAATTTTTTGCTTATGAAGAAGAAATCTGCATATAAAAGACAACATTAAACTTCATTCCATGTCAGAAATGTAGGGACTTTAAAACTTAATAAGACGGCAAACACTGCAAGAAGCAGGAAAAACTCCATCAGAACAACCAGCTTTAAGTGCAGCTTTAGGTACTGATTTTCTGGATGGAGTTGAATGGATTTTATATAACATATATAAAATGACACTTTAAAAATGTACACTCCTACTAGCCTGAACTTGCATAGGCTGTGATTTTAATTCTAATAGCAAGTTGTGTTTCGTTTTAACAGGACAAATTCACCTTTAGATATACCAGAAATAAAAAACTGCCATATAGAAAAAAGACACAAACATTTGGTGTGTGGTGACACTGACATTATATATTTTTATAATTATATATTTATATTTTATATCTCACACATATGTGAGAGCTTTCCCTATTGTTCACCTGATGTCAAAGTCTCACAGTAATATTTACATTCAGTATCAGCTAAAGCCAAGTGAATTTTGAAGAATTTTCTTTATTAACATTGGTCCACATGACCTAGTGAAACATCTTCTGTTTAGAACATGGCCTTTTTTTCTTTGTTTCCCAAAAAAACTCAGAAAGAGTAGGTTTTACCAAGATAATGGGACACAAAATGTCACAACTATGGGTACATCTCACCCCAAAAAAGGTTTTAATTGAACACATAAATAACCAAAAATTTGCATACTCATAGCATCATATAGCTATAAATTCCTTTATGCCCTTTCACAACAAAATAGCTTTTGTCTCAGCAAAACCATGAGACTTGAAAATTGTCATCTATATGCAACTGAAAGACTTTTGTCTTTTAATAGCTTGAACAACACAACCACCTTCTTAAGAACAGGATGAATCCAGAAAGTCAAAAATTATTTTGTCCTTCTATTCTTTTCTTTCCTCTTTCTTTTTCAGTAAAGAAACTGAAGATTTTTCACTATTTGTTTTCTGAATATATTTACTGTTGCCATATTTAATATTTTTATTCTCTCTGCCAACTAAAAAGTTCAGCACAGATCCACAGCACAATAGAACATTAAACAATATTTGATGAAATGAGAATGTAAAAATTATGGATTAAGGTAGATATTTTGTCAGTCTTTTAAAGATATATAAAAGACTACAAGAGAAGTCTTGTGTGAGTTCTCAGTGTAAAGTTTTGGTGCATATGACTTTTTTTATTTTGAGTCCTTGAACAAAAGATTGGCTTTGAAGAGTTCAAGGCATTCTCACATTGAAGAGTTAAAGCATTCAAAGTTTTAAAGATCTTTCCACCTAAAATGGCATCCATTTCAGCAGTGACAGTCTTATTGCACTGTTTATTTCACTTCTGTAAAGCCAGTCAGTATATGCATACACATAGCATAGAGTCAAATGTGTCCCCACTTTGACATTGCACTATTAAGAATGTGGTCTTTGAGCTTTCATTTAGATTTGAGTCTCAAATGTCCCCTACTATTAAGGTAGGGGAAATGAATGTGTAAAAATACACAGAAAATAAAATTCTTCAGATTATTTTGTGTATTCTT